>NC_085842.1:284292856-285664523 GCF_035594765.1 Anolis carolinensis | reverse complement strand
TGTCTTATGAACCTCAGAAAAAACCTCAAATTCTAGACAGATAAACACAAAAAGTGGGGTCGAAGCCATCCTGTGTGCTGTTTCAACCAACTTGAAACATTTTGTGCTGGGATTCCTATACAGTCCACATGGATAAAATGATTAAGTCTTACTAGTCTAACAATAAATGTCTTATTAATTTGCAAATTTTATATATGCACTAAACCTTTTAATGCATTTTTGTTCTCCATTATTATAAAGTAGTACTAAATGAAAAATGAAAAGTGATTGACTAACACTTAGAGTTATATCTGGAAGAGATGCTTATTTAGTAAGATTAGGAGTATGGGTGTCAAAACCCTTTGAATATATTTCATAATTTCAAGAAAAAATGTATGTGCTTTAATATAGAATTATAAATGCACTTGATTGTTTCAGGGAAGAATAGCATCCACTAGCAGTGACAAATTGACAACTCTTCAGTTTTCAAAATTAGTGCCACTGCATTTTTATTTATTTATAAAAAGATGTGAGACTGAAGAATACCTACGTAGTAGAACAAAGTGCTAAACATGGTTCACCTAATGGAATCATAACAGACATATGCAAATTCTTAGAGAATCAGAAAAGTGCCTAAAGACAGAGGGGGGCCAAATGTCTCCTTTTAAAAGGAGGGGTGGTGGGTTGAAGACCCAGGCAACTTCTGACCATTCAGCTCAACTGAGGTCCGGGAAATGTTCTAGAACTATTTAGAATCAGCATGTGTCCTTCGAAAGAAGTTCATGCCAGACCAATCTCTCCTTTTTAAATTATTGTAATTTGCATTTACATAGATAAGGGGGATTCTGTAAGTGTAGTTTATTGTGAGTTCAGTAAGAATTATGAGAAGATAATTATATTCTTGTAGAAAAGTTGGTAAAATACTGTTGAGCATATTTGTAGTTGATTAATGAATAGAACAAAGATTAGTTAATAGAACTCAGGTGATTTCCTGTCATCTTTCTGAGAGATGACGAGGACAAAGTTTTTGGATAAAGAAGTTGGCATCCTCATCAAATGTCCTCACCAAACTGGAAACAGTAGCTCAAACCTCAGAATACGAAGTCATGATTTAAGCTGATCTGAACAGAACTGAGTCTATGGTGGTCATCTCATTTTGCAGTAAAAGTTTTGCATTTAAGTAGGTAAAATAAGGTGAAAAAATATAAAATAATACCTAGGTTTGCAATAATAAATATGAAAAGGATCTACAGGTCTTGATAGAACACAAGCTAAGCATGTGTGATGTTGTGGCAAAAAGAAAAACAAAAAAAACTAATATAATCCTGGAAGTATGAACAAACATTTAGGTTCCAGATTGAAGGAACTCATGGAAACACTGTTCTGTCTTTGTCAGAGCCCACAAAACTAGACATAATGCACATTCTAAAGTGGGACACAGAATGATAAAGTCTCCAGAAAACAGCCTTTCGAGGAATAGTTGAGAAGAGAAGATTGAACCTGGGGAAGAGAATATTGAAAGCTGCTATCTTAAAATATCTGAAGGGCTCTCACATGGAAGAGCATATGAATCAGACCAGTAGGTTTAAGAGCTGTTTGATGGAAGTGAACAAACCAAAAAATTGTGAACATTCTTCTCACCGTGAGGTGAATGCCCATTGCAGGAGTGTTTTAGCCATTTCTGCATTGGCAGGAGGATTGACAACCATGTGTAACTCTTCCTGCTCTGTAATTCTCTGAAGGAAGGAACTGTGGAGGTCATGCCATACAAAACATGGCCTCCATGTTTTGTAAGCCTATTTTCCTGTCTCTTCAACTGGTTAGAAATTCCCAGTTAAGTATTTCTGAGGGGATACGGTAAGAACCATATGAAACTATTAATGGTTTATAAATCATTAGTAATATATTTAGAATCTTTAATAATTCTAGCTGCATTAGCTGTTTTGATTCAACCTAGGCCACCATCTTTCATCTACCTTATACTAATCTTTATACCTACTCATCCCCACTATATCATGATGCAGTTGCATTGATCTGCTGTGCTGGCTTCTTCCTACTGATTCTTTGCATATTATGTGACTACAATATCAGGGGAAATTGGATGAACAAACTGCCCCCATTGCTGTCATCTTAGGGAGAGGTAGGTGTAATTCGGACATGCCAAGTAGAGAAACGGGTGAAAAGGGCGGGATAGAAATATTTGAAATAAATAAAAAATATTAGAAATTTACCCTATATTGGTCCATTGGCTTCCCTCAAGAGACCGGTTGTATTAACAACATACTTTCTGATTTACTGGGGCTGCTGATGGATTCCAAATGTTTCCAAAATAATACAGCTACTATCCATTACTTGGTTGTGGATAATGGACTGATCAAGTAGGTAATTTTGAGACCCAGCTAAACAAGCTTGGTGAAGTGGACCTTTTCTAGCATTGTCTGTCACAATAGAAATAAAGAATTATCTAATCTTGGAGTTGGAAGTGATTGATAGGGCTATCTAGTCAACTTTCTACTGGCATGAATACATAATTACAGCTCTCCTGAAAAGAATACCCATCCATCCTCTATTTATGCATCTCAGTTTATATCATTCACCATGGCAGTATATTGCACTATTGAAACACTCTTTATCGGGAAGTTCTTCCTAATGTTGTAATTCTGTGAGGAGCAGATGCAGCACCTGTCCATTTGGAGGAGGATAAAAATTTGCAATCATGCATAAAGATTCCACTTGCCATAGTAGCGCCTTTGAGGCTTTGTACCTTGCACTGTGCCAAAGAGACAGCAGAGATGCTGCTTGAATATTGCCCATTCTGTTGCCCAACAGCCTCCCTATCTGAACTCGCACAGGTCATCTGAGAAGTGTTAGAGAGCAGTAGTTTGTAGGGAGAGACTTCAACTCCATATCAAGGATGGCAGTTTGTAGGGAGAGATTTCAACACCCATGCCAAGCCTCTTTGGATGGGGATGACTTGGAAAACAATGGGGCTGTATCAGTACATTATTGACCAAATTCATGTTGACAGTACTGACATCTCTCTTATTTTTTGCTCATGGGAAACTATTAGATACTTTACAAAAGGTTAAACAACCTTGCTGTCGTGATTTGGTGGTAGCAGGCCCTCCCTGTGGCAATTTAGTTGAGACCTTGATTTCATTTTAGAATAACAAGATGGAAAGGGCTGTCATTCCTAAGTACCTATTTCAGTACTATGAAACCCATAATTCACCTTGGCACGCTGAAGATCTACAGGCAGTAAAACAGGATGCTTGGCATATGTTATCGTCACAGAATAAGGAGTATGGAACATCAGTGAAAGGTTTCATGCTTTTTATGTAGCAGTGAAATGAGAGGGAAAATTTTAGCATTCATTTCTTATTTTACCCTCAGCATGCTACCCAGCAGCATTGTTTCATAAGATGGGAATTGGGCTCAAGGACAACTTTGGTTGCCTTCTGTAAAAAATTTACTAGTACCTCAATGAGGAAGTTCCTTGTATATGCTCAGATCATGATACCAGGGTTATTGCAGAGTTCGATTAAGTGTCCAGTGGTCGATCTAACCAGGTTTCTTGGGATTCGTTTCATGATTCTGTGCACAACATGCTGAAATCACTATCCTGCTCTGACTATCAAGGCTGTTCTGTTAGCATAGAGTCCAGTTGGTTGAAGCCAAGGGTGTGTATACAATATTATAGAAAAGCTTAATGGGAGGTCATAATGGCTGTAATGAAAGGGATGAAGAGCATGTGCTGAGAACAATCCAAAGTTGAGAGTGGAGTAGTAAAATCTGCATCAGAAAATCATAGGGATTCAACAAACATCATAGATAATGTGGTTCATAAACAGCAGTCAGTATTCCAAACAGAGAAAAGTAAAAAGCCAAAACTACTAAAGTTTCCAGCATTTTGCACAGCATACAAACCTATTATGTGGCGGGTTCTTCATGGGTATAGCGTTAATGTCAATTTTTAATTTAGTAGACTATCAAAGATGGATGAATATTTTTGTATAAAATTCATTTGCACCCAATTCCAGCAGCCATTGTCAGTAAAATATTTAATAGTGTTTGTTTTAAGAGAGTTGTTAATTCTGTCCACATCATCAGTTTGCGTGGTTGTAAACTTTAAATGACTCCTATGTGTCCAATAATGTTTAGGGTCTGTGGGGCTAATAAAATGTCAGCTAAGAAATTCAAGCTAAAGAGAGCTGAGTTTGATTCTCAGTTGGAAGATAAGCAAACTTTCGAAGGTGGTATTTTTAATGTTTGTTTTCCAGAGTTGCTGTTTTATACAGACATTTCTGATCATTCATATTAATAGTTTATAGCTACATCAAGTAATAATGTCTCCCTTTTGGTTTCTATGACTTTGCTGAGTATACTTGGTTACAGAGGCTATGTAATCCAAATATAAAAACGGATTAAGCAATTGCTGATTTATAAAGAAAATCAGCTCCTGTTCCACATTATCTAAAAAAAGCAAAAATATTTTGGCAGCAATTGTATACCCCTATTATAATTTTAATAAAGGGAAAACAAAAACATTTTATTTTTGATATCAGATACATTTACATTTTAAAAAATATCTTGAAATATTGAGCTCCTTTTAAAATTGCTTGCTGAACTAAGTAATCTGTGATTTATAGTTAAAAATGTTTTGTTCTGTAGGAATACATAGAAATGATTTAATTGCTTATTTCTAGCCAGGTTGAATTTGCTGTGTGGTAATGAGTTGAAGTCATTATATTAGAATTCTTAGTTCAGTTGGAATTTTGTTAGTAACTATATTGGTGGAGCACGGCGAGGAAAGCCCAGTCAGCACATCACAGTAAGATAGGATTATGGGGAATCCTAGCTTAATATGATAAAGCAATATTTAAATGTGATCCACTTCCTCTACCAGCAGTGTACATTTTAGACTTCTGTGTGCCCAAATTAAGAAAAAGAAAATGGACAAATCCCCAAGTACAGTAGAGTCTCACTTATCCAACACTCCCTTATCCAAGTTTCTGGATAATCCAAGCCGTTTCTGTAGTCAATGTTTTCAATATATCGTGATATTTTGGTGCTAAATTCGTAAATACAGTAATTACAACATAACATTGCTGCGTATTGAACTACTTTTTCTGTCAAATTTGTTGTAAAACATGATGTTTTTGTGTTTAATTTGTAAAATCAAAACCTAATTTGATGTTTAATAGGCTTTTCCTTAATCCCTCCTTATTATCCAAGATATTCGCTTATCCAAGCTTCTGCCGGCCCGTTTAGCTTAGATAAGTGAGACTCTACTGTACTACTAAATTTGGGTGGTGTTGCCATTTTGTGTTGTGGATATGCCTTCAATTTATTGCAAGTTAATTCTCTTTGTGAATGTTGGAAGAAACTGAATCATTGCACACATTTTATACAGTATGTATAAAATGGCTAAATGCCTTTGTGTTTAAAATACAGTTTTGCCTTTTTGAGAAGAGTTAAAAGTATTGTTTTTGAAAGAGTAATACAACTCATTGCTGTGTGCCTTTAGCACATCATTTGTATCATATGTTACTGTTGTAAAATTTATGGTAAGTTAAATCTGTTTATAATGAATGAAATAAAGATTAATTATAGCAAGTGATTCCCAAAAATAGTTAAAACTAAAATTGATTTTAAAAAATGGCTAATGTTTCAATGTAAACCCTGACTTTACAAACAAAAGCAGCATAAATCATCCACTGTCTGCCTTTGGCATTTTCTTACATTGCGGTTTGCTGTTGAATGTGCCTTATTTTGTAGCTCTTGATATCCTCTTTCAGGGTATTAAACATTGATTCAGAGTTTAGATCTCTTTTCTATATACCACAATACTTACATTTGTTTGTTTCAGTCCTTTATAATATATTTGTTTTCCTGAATGCTTCAGTAGTCAGATAAGGTTGTGATTGACAGAGAATACAGTAAAATTATTCACTCCAAATTCATGATTTTTTGCCATTGCATGTGCATGTGCTAATTAGAAAATAATACTATTGTGTGATGGTTTTGTTTATTTTGTGTCTGATAAGATTGATAAGCCTTGTTTTTTACTGCAGAATGGGTGCCACAGATAACATATTCAAAGGCCACAGTACCTTTATGGAAGAACTAACGGATACAGCTGACATAATTAGAAAAGCAACTTCACATTCACTAGTAATTTTGGATGAACTTGGGAGAGGAACCAGCACACATGATGGAATTGCAATTGCTTATGCTACTTTAGAATACTTCATTAGAGATGTAAGCATATTATCTAATTTTGAATGGATGTTGATGTGAATAATGAGAGACACTCTTTGAAATTGTGACCAGCCTAATTCTAGAATCTTGGAGAAATTACATTTAGGGCAAATCACACAGCAAAATTAATGCAGAGAAAGCAGGTGGAAAGGTAGCAGGTCTCACCACAGTTAATGCCATATACCCTCATATCTGAAATTACAGTTTTCCTGGAGTATTCTCAGACCCTGGCCTTGGCTAAACTTCCACTGGGGAGTGTTTCAAATGTGTGGGAACGCTGAATCTTTCTCTTTATGTGTGGTATTTATCAGAAGGATGTGTTTGATCTCTAGCTGAGAACTGGCTCCTTTTCTCTCACACTGACAGAGCTGTGTCTGAACACAGTAGGATACAGGAAGAAAACTTGGGCTTACATGCCTTCCCTCACCCTTTATAGAAGATTGAATTGAACCCATAAGTATACAAGTGAGTTATGTTGAATATTTATAGTCCATCTGCCATGGAACAAATGTACATGTTGCATATTGCCCTTGGGAGATTAAAAAAATCAATACCAAAGGTGAAGTGTTAGAGTTATATGTATCTTTGATATGCTGAGTCACTTTAGTCCACAGATGGCTCTTCCAGTAGTCCAAGGTGGCCCCACATACATTGTACTGCAGTATTCTAAGCTTCAAGTGATATTGATGCTTTGTCACTTTTTAAAGTTAGCATTTTCATCAGATGTGTGGCAAATGGTAGCCAGTATGGACTGTCACAATCTGGAATGGATCCAGCATTCTAAGATTGTGAATCTGTGTGAATTAAAGAAACTGAATGCCAGCTATTAATGTTGGTAGTCATGTGGCTCCCATCTCCTGATGTGAAATATATTAGACTGTTTGACTTCTTGGGAGGAGAGCAATGGCCAACCTTGACAAAATAGTGAAGAGCAGAGACATCACACTGGCAACGAAGGTCTGCATAGTGAAAGCAATGGTATTCCCCATAGTAACCTATGGATGCGAGAGCTGGACCATAAGGAAGGCTGAGCGAAAGAAGATAGACGCTTTTGAACTCTGGTGCTGGAGGAAAATCCTGAGAGTGCTTTGGACCGCAAGAAGATCCGACCAGTCCATCCTCCAGGAAATAATGCTCGACTGCTCACTGGAGGGAAGGATATTAGAGGCAAAGTTGAAGTATTTTGGCCACATCATGAGAAGACAGGAAAGCTTGGAGAAGATCATGATTCTGGGGAAAATGGAAGGAAGAAGGAAGAGAGGCCGACCAAGGGCGAGATGGATGGACGGTATCCTTGAAGTGACTGGCTTGACCTTGAAGGAACTGGGGGCGGAGACTGCCGACAGGGAGCTCTGGCATGGACTGGTCCATGAGGTCACGAAGTCGAAAACGATTGAACGAGTGAGACGACGAAGTTTGGTGAAGAGATGACATTATGTGTTGAACATGAGCTCCTCTGGCCCCAACTATATGTTTTAAAGAGATTATTGATAATGATACTATATGGCTTCCCTGTTAGCTTTCCAATTTTCAGATCTGAATGCATTTTATTTCTCTAGGTGGGTTCACTGACACTGTTCGTCACCCATTACCCTCCCTTATGTGAATTAGAAAGAGCTTACCCAAGACAAGTTGGGAACTATCACATGGCCTTTTTGGTGAATGAAGATGATAGTGAGCAAAAAAGAGGTATAGTAACAAAGCTACCTAACTGGTTATTTTCTTCTTGCAGTGTCTCAATGTTACTCAGATTTACTGCTTGTTACCATATTTAATATTTGAAGAAAGGAAACTAGAGGTGTTTTAGAATTATGTAATAGTTGGAAGTAACCTTGGAGATATCTAATGTTACTAAAATATAACATTGGAATAATTTTGAAATCTCAATAGAAAAGTCTTTTTTATTTCTCTAGGAATGAAAGATGAAGAAAATCCTGAATTTGTCACTTTCCTGTATCAAATAAAAAAAGAAGTTGCTGCAAGAAGTTATGGGCTAAATGTTGCTAAACTGGCAGATGTTCCTGAAGAAATCCTTAAAAAAGCAGCTCACAAATCAAAAGAGCTGGAGAGATTTGTGGATATTAAAAGGTTAGAGAGTAAATTGATTGATCCCTTGTTTTAGTAGTGACATTTTTATATGGAGGTAAAGTAAACTTCCAGTACTGTTCCATTATCCAGGCAGCCACTAGGGGGTGCTAGAGAGAGAAGGATAGTCCATTTTACAGGGGTGGAGGATGGGTTGAAGGAGGAAAACCATTTCCCCCTGTTTTTGTGTTATTTCCCCTACCCATGTCCCCATCATGGAAATAACCCTAGTTTATGATAAGGGAAGTGGGGAGTGGGGAATGACTAGCGAAAATGGGGGAAATGGTTTTTCTCTTTCAACTCCCTCCCTGTAAAATGGACTATCTTTCTCTATCACTCCCAGTGGCCTCTGCCCAGATAATGGAACAGTACCAAACTTTCTAAGTAGTCATAAAAAGTAGGTTTAAAATAGTCTAATTTGATACCTCAATACTTAATTGTATAGGTTTAAAACCAGTTGTTAGTCCCAGCTGAAGTAGAACTACTGAATGAATGAGACTGTTAAGTCCCTGCTTATCTAAGTCCTGCTGAATCAATGGGGCCATCAAGTTTGGGTTGAAAATTTGATTTAGCTACTCTATTAATGGAAAAACTAGGAAACAATGTTTCACTTTATAATGACTGAGCATAATGATATGATACAGCATACCTATATACAGTATGTAGCATTTAATCTCAAGTCAAGAAAACAGAAATAAATGACTTTTAAGGTTTATTATTCAAAAACTGGGGAAAAGTGCAGCATTGCTTATATATTTCCATCCCACCTTTCTCCAGAATGCTGGTGGTTCATAGGGATTTAATGTTTAAAGAAAATAATGAAATTCGTTTCCATATTTCAAAACTCCCAACCTGCATTGTTTATTGTAGCATTTAAATGCTTGGATGGAAAGAAATCAAACCAAATGAATGGTTTGATTTATTTTTATTTTATTGTGTGAAGGATTATTTTGGGTCACAGCTGTTTTGAAATACTAAGCCAGTATCCAGTGAAGTTACTTTTCATGTGGAAGCAGCTGCCACAGCTGAAAACATAAAGTACAAAATCTTTATGCCTCCTGAAGCCATCTCCTACATCTTGAACACTTGTCCTAGACCTTCCTGTCTCTTATAAACATGCTCTTAAGGCTGTAAAATTCTGTAGAATAGATTTTCACACCATAGAAGATTATAGTAGAGCCAGGTACTATTTAGGTAATACAGTAGAGTCTCGCTTATTTCCATCATTTCTATGCCGCCCTTCTCACCTGAAGGGACTCAGGGTGGCTCACAATCTGGCAAAATTCAATGCTGGTATACAGTACAAAAGATAAAACATAAGCAATTAAAACTATCTATTTAGCATAATACAATAAATATATTTAAAACAGTACAATAAAAATACTTAAACCATTCATCCACAGAAACCTTGCACGTAAACCTTAATCCAGACCGAGTCAAAGCCAACATCGTTCATTCATTAAACGCTTGCTCACGAAGTCAGGTCTTCACCTTTTTCCTAAAACTCAGAAGGCTGGCATAAACTGGCTGGTAGAATGTTGGATAAGCGAAAATGTTGGATAATAAGGAGGGATTAAGGAAAAGCCTATAAAACATCAAATTACATTATGATTTTACAAATTAAGCACCAAAACACCATGTTTTTCAACAAATTGACAGAAAAAGCAGTTCAATACATAGTAACGTTATGTAGTAATTACTGTATTTACAAATTTAGCACTGAAACATCACGATGTATTGAAAAAAATTGCTACAAAAACATTGACTACTAAAAGGCAGACTGTGTTGGATAATACAGAACGTTGGATAAGCGAATGTTGGGTAAGTGAGACTCTACTGTATGTGGTGGGAAGGACAGTGGTATGGTGATAATTCTCCATAATAAAGATATAAACTGCATATAATTTAATGAGTTAAAAAAGTAAATAGTTGAGAGTAATAATTCTGATAGTTTAAATATTAAGTCAGAAATCATTTAGAGGCACACAACAACAAGAGTGAGTTTGAACATAACTTTCTTTTAAATAAACATTCAGTTTCATTAAGGTTTGAATAGAACTTCAGGATGAAAGTTGCTTCTATTTTTCTCATTTGTCAGGTTTTGAAATTAAATTTAAATATCTTCCTAATGTTCTTTTTAATTAGACAAATGAATGATTTTATTGATTAGTTGCTGTGACTAAGAAAAGTGACTAAGATATTTAAATGTAATGTGCAATAAATTTTAATACTTTCTGGGTTTGTTTTTTTTTAGAAAAAGGCTGTTGATCTTTGCTGAATTATGGAATATTCACAGTGCTGGAGAACTGCAAAAATGGAAAAATATGTGTGAATCAGATCAGATACAACCTTAACATTTCTTCAGACTCTCCCAAATGAAAATGGAAATAGCACAGGAAATTTAAGATAACTGATTAGACAAAGAAAGACATGCAAACTGAAATTTCAGAGCCCTTAATGAATATAGTGGTGGAATTTAGATGGCTAATATAATCAGGGTTGTTTAATTCATATAAACTGGCTCCAATTATATTGTTTGGAGCAAGTTGCTGGAGGACAATCTTGTGGGACAAACTAGACATCAGAAGATCCACACCCTTTTTGTTTTTGAAATGCAATTATATAAAAAGAAAAGACAAACCAAGCAACTCTACAAATAATCCCCAGTTTTACAAATAGCAACAAAATTAAGCACCTGCTGATTTGTCCTAAAATTTGAACTCATCTTAGTTTTCTCCACTTTTATCTTCTTTCTTTTCCTGGACCTTTTTTTGAGTTCTAGCCGATTTTTTCCATTTTGTTTTATCGACGGGGAGCTGAGGAAGTCCGTATCTCTAAATAGGTCATTGTGTGAAGTTTACTTCTTCTTTTTTTTTTTTTTTTTTGGCCTTGCTGAGTTTGAATCAGGATCTGCTGGTGTAGAGAGTGCAGTTACTATATGTCATGGCACTGAGTAAGCTGACTTAGACAAAATGCAAGGCATGTTCTTCAGGGCAGTGTGAATGGGTACTGTGAGCTTGCAGAGCAGGCAGTCATCATAGGAGATGGCTGTCTCATGAAAACCTTAGAAAAGGGCTGGACAGTTCTTCAGTAGAAGACCGGATGAATCTGGATATCGCACCTGTACTCATGAGGCCAGGAAATGTAGGTCAGCATAGGATATGGATGACCTTTACACTGCCACACCAGACCCATCCACTTTGCCCCCTTCTGCCTTTTCGTGCTGACCCTTTCTTGCTCTCTCATTCCCTCATTTGTCACCCAGAACATTCATGTTTAAATTCAACATTTAAAAAAGCTGCTAAGGAGCTGAGGTACCTTTCATCTCTTGAACAATTTCTAGTTGAAATCATTCTGAACCACATTGCAGAGAAATATATAGGTATACCAGATGGCTCATAATTTGTTTTTCCTTTTTGGATAAACAACAAGGGGGGATACTTTGGGAAAACATATGCAGAGTGTTATGCCCAGAGTCGCTTTTAATTTTGAAACAAATGAACAAGTGTGTGAGATCCATCAATGGGTCTTCTGGTGTCTAATCTGTTTTGGCAGCCCGTAATAGAACTACTGCATCAGAAAATCACGGAATGACCCTTTAACATGGGCTTTAACATCAGGGATACATACAAGGGCTATAATAAGGTGTAGAAGATTTTGTTGGAAGAAAAAAATCGAATGTATCTTTCTTTTACCAGAATTGTCAATCCCAACCATCCTCTTATATTCTGAAAATTTGTTCTAGAGACTTGAGGAAACAGTGGGTCAAGTTTTTGGTGCCATGGAGTCCTGCAGAGGGGCAGATAAGGGGGAAGAAGAGAAATGATATCTTGATTTTACTGAGATTGATATGGAGGTGCATCATGAGATCTTGTCCTATGTGCCTAGACCATAAGAATTATTTAAATACAATAGACATGTTCAACGCTAATGTTTAGTTTTTAATATTCCTTCCTAATATCTAATCACTGAAAATAGAAGTATTTTATTAAATGTCCTCATAGGATGTTTCACAAAGGCAATTCTTGCCTATGTCTGCTCCAAAAATGTACTTAATTAAAACACATATTTTGCTGTTAGATGAAGTTAATTGGAATTATTGATAGAAAAATCATGAAAATCATAAATTATAGAGATATAGTCTTGTATTAGAGAAAATGTTCTTTAAAGACTACATTTTGTGTCTGGATCAGTTACAATGACCAAATAGTAAATCCTTTGAATTAATATTTATTAATGTTTATTTGTGAAGATAGTTGAATTGAGCTGTATCAAGTCTAAGGAGAGAGTACAAGAAATCCAATTTAAACTACAGTTTAACTCAGGAAAGAATAATGCAAATGATTAAACCATTTAAAGCAGGTTAGAACCATTTAAAATTATGTATATGTACAGACTGGATAAAATATTCAGATCAGAAATTTTTGTAAAATAATATGAAAGTTCTGTTTGCCATCTGTTCAGTTGTACAGAAGTGTATCTTCATATTTTATAGAATTAGATTTAATTTTTGAAATGTGGGTACTGTTTGCTTGCATGACTGCTGCATTATCAGCCTTGTGATGATAATACTCCTGTGGTGATCGTGCCTCAGTATTGCCACTCTTCCCAAGTGTGTACAACTACCAGGATGCTCAGTGAATTCAACTTCTGACATATGAAAAAAGATATTCCTAATATAATGGGCCGTTCACCTAACTTTTTGCTCTCACCTAGCTAAAGTGGTGGTAAGTGATATACTACCCAGGCAGCAGATGTGGTTATGCTGAAAAAAATAATAAATGTTTATGAGATACAATTCAATACGTTTATGGAACTTTGATTTTAATAACTGTAAACTACCTAGTCTTATGACAATATGTAGTACACCTTCACATAATATCTTAGACTTTCAGACTGTTTCTGTCTCAATCTACCCTAACCCTACCTTTCAATCTCAGCCTCATAAAATACTGCAGCAACGATGTTTAAGGTGCTGACCCACACTTGCAGTAATGAGTCCTACAGTTTTTTGTTGCTGGCTTGTTGGCTGCCATCAAGTTGTTTCAGATTTACAATGACTAAGGATGAAGCTATAGCAAACCTGTTATGAAGTGTCCTTGACAAGATTGCACAGGAAGTTCTCTGGAGATTTTTAAACAAGCTGAATGACCATCTGTAAGGCATTCCTTGATTGTGTTTCCGTGCATGGAAGGGATTAGACTGGATGGCCCTTGTGGTCTTTTCCAACTCTATGAATCTAAGTGCCACTGCCTTCTTGTGAGGCTGTGACTTGACCAAGGTCACCCAGTGGGTTTCAATGGCCAAGTGAAGATTTGAACCATACTATTCAGTCCAGTAGTAAATGTTTAGCTTCCAGTCTCCATTCTGATATATTATGGGGAACTGACTACATCTTCAGCCTTGCTGTCAGCGATAAGAAGCATCGCTAATCTGATCATTCAGTGTCATAAAACTTCAAGGCACAAGTATATACACCTTCAACTCTGCAGTTGTGCAACATGTTGCAGACTGTGACTAATGTCTGATGTGGTAGCATTAACACAATAACTCCATTGGTGTTTTGGAAGTGAGACTTCTGTTCTATGGGAAAAGGCCTATATAGGTCTAACAACCTCATCAGAAGGCATGCACCGATTCCTCTATAGTTTTACAATGGAGCCCCTGGCTCCTATTCCACAACATAGAACTACTTCCAGTGAGGCTCCATAGTAAAACTAGAGGAACTGGTGCATGCCACCGTGGCAGCAACACAGGAGGCTTTTCTGTGTTCAACTGGGGTGAACCCTGGGGGGGAGGGAGTCAGGCGGTAGATGCTTCCCCCATTGGATGAGGTGGGATGAAACTGGGCAGTGTGGACCATGGGGGCGACAGGTTCCCCATGCTTGCCAGCAGGCACAGCTAAATGCGCCATAACACTTGGCAATTCCAGCTGCCTATCTGATGAAGTTGTAAAACATGATGTCCCATGTACAGTACAGTTGAAATGGGGGCATTTGGAATGCAGAATCAATGTCTGTGATGACTCATGGGCCATGTAGTCCCGTTCCTAGTGCTGTTGTGACGGATGAAGAGGAAAACTTGGGTTTTCCACCATTTCAGCCAGAAAGGGAACTTTCCCAGCCAGAATTGGAGCCCTTGCACCTGCAGGAGGTTTGTCTTCCAGAAATCTGCCAAACAAGCCCTGAGTCAAAATCTCCCCCATTTTCTCGCCGTAATTATTATCAACAACAAAAAGGAGTTCAGCAGGCTAATCGCAGAAGCCTGAGAATCGCAGCAAAGCATTCAGATGATTAAGCCTGCTTCCATGAGAAATTTTAGGGAGTCATACATCTGGGCACAGAGATTGACTTTCGGTTCTGATTCCCCAGAGAAGTGTTCTTTGGTGGGAAAACGAGACCCTATTTAGGTTCCTTGCCCTTTAGGAATCTTGCGGAGTCAATTTGTCAGCTACTGGAGTAGTGTGTGTGGACAGCGCTACTCCCGCTTCCAAGCCTCGTTCCTGTTTCCAAGCCTCCGCTCCCAGCCTTGTTTACTCCCCGGATCTTGCCTTGCTTCCCGGACCTTGCCAAGTAATTACCACGGATCTTGTTCTTGCTCCTCGTTTCTTGTTGCCTTGTTTCAAGCCTTGTGTTCCAAGAATCAAGTTACTTCCTAGCCTTGCTCAAGTTTCATGGACTAAAGGACCTTGTCATCTCCCCTCACTTTGCTTGGCAAAGTGAGTGTTTCGGTTATTGGATTACAACTTTGGACCTTAATATTTCATATTGGACATTGTTTCTTTGGACTAATTTTGACCTTCCCTGAAAGGTCTACTTCTGAACTATTTCCTACACTTGCTTTTATTAACTTTATATATTCCCTTAATAAAGATATTAGATAGATTCTGGCCTCTGTGTATGGTTATTGGTGCTCTGCAGCCTGGGTCGTGACAGTTTGACTCCGCCGCCCTAAGCACCAATTAACCTAGGCCAGAATGTCTACCGGAGCCGGACCGGGGGCCCAGCCACTCAGCTACACCATCGACAAGGACGAAGTGGACCGTATCCGTGATAAGCTCAACGCGCAGGATGGTGAAATAAGGGGTTTGAAGGAGCGCGGAATCCGTCTCCCGGCCATGGCGTTGCCAACCAAGTTTTCTGGAGAAGCTTCTAAGGTTCATGTTTTCCGTCGCCAATGCCAGGCTTATCTAGAGGCCCGTGCTGCCGAGTTTCCCCAAGAAGACATCAAGGTGGCGTGGATTTACAGTCTCCTAGACGGGCCAGCGGCCAACTGGGCGACGGCACTGTTCGACCAAGTTTCCCCACATCTAAGATCAGCGCAACACTTCTTGGACCACCTTAAGGCGACCTGGGGGATCGAGGACAATTTGGAGGCAGCCGGCCACAAACGCCGGCGCCTCTCCCAAGGGGACAGACCCTTGTCCCAGTACATAGCCGAGTTCCGAGTGCTGGCCCATAACACCGGATGGAACGATGTAGCCCTCAGAGGACAATTTCGGGAGGGTCTCAACATCGAGATGCTGGAGGAAATCTCCAAGGTGGATCCTCCACACTCTCTTGAAGCACTCATTGATCAATGTTTACGAGCTGAAGTCATGCTTGCCAACAGAAGGCAATGGATCCGAGGCCAGAGCGGTAGGACCGGAGCGAAACCTCCCGCTCCCACCGGCGTCCAGCCGCGTCCAGTGTGGAGACCCCCGCCACCAGCCCATACCCCAGAGGAAGCGAGGAGGTGCCGATGCAGTTGGGCAATGTGCGTCCCAGATTAGATGCCGCCGAGAAGGCCCGCCGCCAACGCCTAAATCTCTGTTGGTACTGCGGAAACGGGGGCCACTTTGCCAGAGAGTGTCCAGCCAAAGGGAAGCCCGCCGCTCGTCTGGCGGCGGCGTCCTCCACGGAGACGAAGACGTCTGAGGCGGCTGGCGCACAGCCGGCGGGGGAAGCCAGCGACCGGGCGTAGAGAGGCTCGCCAACCCGGTCAAAAACCCCACTCAAGAGCCGCCAACCGGGGTCCTATTTCTCCTAGTGGTCACCTTGTGGTCAGTGAAAAAAGGACCCGTCATGGTCCATGCCATGATAGACTCAGGAGCCACAAACAATTTCATTGATAGAGAGTATGCCGACTCTCTGGGATTACAATATCATGACTTCAAGAACGCCCGTGTGGTGCAAGCCATCGATGGCCGCCCCCTCAAGACAGGTCCAGTAAGCGAGTGGTCGGAACCCACCATAATGTGGATAAGGGAACACATGGAAGAGATTTCCTTCTTTGTTACCGAGGTTCCCCACTTCCCTGTGATTTTGGGAATTCCATGGCTGACACTCCACGACCCAAGCATCTCCTGGTCCAACAGAGAACTGCAGTTTGCTTCAAAATATTGCCAAAACCATTGCCTTGTAGCCAAGGTCTGTCATGCCACAGACGCTGAACCCATCATCACCTTGCCCAAGAAGTACTCGGAATATTGGGATGTATTCAATGAAAAGGAAGCCGAGAGACTACCCCCACATAGACCTTATGACTGTGCCATTGACTTGGTGGAGGGGGCCCTGATCCCGCGAGGACACCTCTACTCCCTGACTGAACCAGAGCAAGAAGCTCTCAGGGAGTTCTTAGAGACAAACCTCCGCAAGGGGTTTATCAGACCCTCTCAATCCCCAGCCGCTTCCCCAGTGATGTTTGTGAAAAAGAAGTCAGGGGACCTACGCTTGGTGGTGGACTATAGAGCATTGAACAATATCACTAAGCGAAACCGGTATCCCCTGCCTTTGATCTCGGACCTCTTAGACCGGCTTCGAGGGGCTAAGGTTTACACCAAACTGGATCTTCGAGGAGCTTATAATCTAGTTCGCATCAGGGAAGGGGACGAGTGGAAGACTGCCTTCCAGACTAAATTCGGTTTATTCGAAACCCTGGTCATGAATTTCGGTTTATGTGGAGCTCCCGCAACGTTTCAACATTTTGTCAACGATATCTTTCAGGATTATCTAGACCGGTTCTTGATTATCTACCTGGATGATTTTTTGGTGTTTTCTAGATCACAATCAGAACATGAGAACCACGTCAGAATGGTGCTGCAACGATTGCGGGATCATGGACTTTATGCCAAGCTGGAAAAATGCGCTTTTGATCTACAAGAGGTAGATTTCCTGGGATATCGTGTCTCGCCACTAGGGCTCACCATGGACCCGGCAAAGGTTGCAGCAGTATTGGAATGGCGGGCGCCAACCAACAAGAAAGAGGTGCAACGCTTCTTGGGGTTCGCGAACTACTACCGCAAGTTCATTCCAGACTTTGCCCGCTGGTCTGATCCAATCACCAGCTGCATCCGAGGGAAACAGCCTTTCCGCTGGACAGAGCAAGCTGAGAAAGGATTCCAACAACTAAAAAAATTATTCACGTCACAGCCAATCCTTCAGCACCCAGATCCTGAAACCCCTTTTGTCGTACAGGCAGACGCCTCCGATGTGGCAATTGGAGCGGTACTCTTGCAACCAGTGGGAGAACATCTTCACCCTTGTGCCTTTTACTCTCGTCAACTGACTGCCCCAGAGAGAAACTACACTATTTGGGAAAAGGAACTTTTGGCCATAAAGGCAGCCTTTGAAACTTGGAGACATTGGTTAGAAGGGGCCAAATTTCCCATTGAGGTCCACACTGATCATCGGAATCTAGAACATCTAAGAACTGCCCGCAAGCTAAATCAGAGACAACAACGCTGGGCTTTATTCTTTGAGCGTTTTGACTTCCAAATTCATTATGTAACCCCAGCCCAGACCAAGCAGGCAGATGCTCTGTCACGAAAACCGGAATATGCTGCAGGGCGCAAAGAGACCTTTGAGTCCCAATTGCTGCAGCCCGAGAACTTTGCCACGCTCACAGTGGGAAACACCAAATCCACTCCAATTGAATCTACTCCCTCTACTCCAGGGCCCCTTTGTGCTCAGGAAATCAGGGCCAGTCAACAAGCAGATGCCTGGGCTCAGGACCAACTTCGCCAAGGACTACATTTTCCCTTCTCGCTTAAGGATGGTTTACTTTGCTATAGAAATCATGTCTACATCCCCCCGGGGCCGGGCAGGGAAAAGGCACTTCGTCTGTGTCACGACTGCAAGCCAGCAGGGCATTTCGGACTATTTAAAACCATGCATTTGATCCTAAGAGATTTCTGGTGGCCCAAGATCCGCAAGGATGTGGAAAAATATGTCAATTCCTGCCCAGTATGCCAGCGCTCCAAGACAAGACGGGAGAAGCCCTCAGGGCTTCTGCATCCCCTTCCTACTCCATCTCGCCCATGGGAAATAATCTCGGCGGATTTTATCACTGACCTACCACCTTCCTGTGGATTCACCACGATCCTAGTGGTGGTGGACCTTTTTACCAAGCTCGCCCATTTCATTCCCTGCGATGGCCTTCCCACGGCCAAAGAGACTGCAGATTTATTCCTTCAGCATGTTTTCAGATTGCATGGTTTGCCCAAAAGTTTGGTCACAGACCGTGGGTCTCAATTCACCTCTCGTTTCTGGAAAGCACTACAAAAACTATTGGGCATAGACTCTCGTTTATCTTCGGCTCACCATCCCCAAACGGATGGGCAAACTGAGCGCACCAATGCCACTCTGGAACAATACCTTCGCTGTTATGTAAACTACCAGCAGGACAATTGGGCTTCCCTATTACCGCTGTCGGAGTTTGCCTATAACAATGGTGTCCAGGCTTCAACTAAAGAAACCCCGTTCTTTGCAAACTACGGCTTCCATCCACGTTTCTTTCCTTCTATTGTTGAAACCTCAGAAGTTCCCGCAGCAGAAGACTGGCTGCAGGAACTCACAGCGGTGCAACAACTTTTGCTCCAGCAACTAGACCAAGCCAAGGAGGACTATAAACGCCACGCTGACAAACATCGCCAGCCGGGCCCCGAAATCAAGGTAGGAGACCGGGTTCTTCTGTCCACTTGCTTTTTGCCCTCCCATCGCCCTTGCCGGAAGTTAGATGTCCGTTTCATTGGTCCCTATCCGGTGGTGGCGCAACTTAACCCCGTGACTTTCAAACTCCAACTCCCGCGCTCTATGCGCATTCATCCAGTGTTCCATCGCTCCCTGCTCCTTCCGGCGGATGGTGTGCGCCCTGATGCAGACCGGCCGGCCCCCCCTCCTGTTTTGGTGGATGGGGAGGAGGAGTTCGAGGTTCAGGACATTTTGGATTCTCGCTTTCACCGCCGCCGCCTGCAATATCTCATTGACTGGGTGGGTTTTGGCCCCGAGGAACGCTCATGGGAAGACGCTTCCACAGTCCATGCCCCCGATTTAACCCGCCGCTTCCATCAGACCTACCCCACCAAGCCGCGGCCTCGCACCTCGGGGAGAGAGCCCTATTTTGAGAGGGGGCTTGAGGAGGGGGATAGTGTGATGACTCATGGGCCATGTAGTCCCGTTCCTAGTGCTGTTGTGACGGATGAAGAGGAAAACTTGGGTTTTCCACCATTTCAGCCAGAAAGGGAACTTTCCCAGCCAGAATTGGAGCCCTTGCACCTGCAGGAGGTTTGTCTTCCAGAAATCTGCCAAACAAGCCCTGAGTCAAAATCTCCCCCATTTTCTCGCCGTAATTATTATCAACAACAAAAAGGAGTTCAGCAGGCTAATCGCAGAAGCCTGAGAATCGCAGCAAAGCATTCAGATGATTAAGCCTGCTTCCATGAGAAATTTTAGGGAGTCATACATCTGGGCACAGAGATTGACTTTCGGTTCTGATTCCCCAGAGAAGTGTTCTTTGGTGGGAAAATGAGACCCTATTTAGGTTCCTTGCCCTTTAGGAATCTTGCGGAGTCAATTCGTCAGCTACTGGAGTAGTGTGTGTGGACAGCGCTACTCCCGCTTCCAAGCCTCGTTCCTGTTTCCAAGCCTCCGCTCCCAGCCTTGTTTACTCCCCGGATCTTGCCTTGCTTCCCGGACCTTGCCAAGTAATTACCACGGATCTTGTTCTTGCTCCTCGTTTCTTGTTGCCTTGTTTCAAGCCTTGTGTTCCAAGAATCAAGTTACTTCCTAGCCTTGCTCAAGTTTCATGGACTAAAGGACCTTGTCCTTTGCTTGGCAAAGTGAGTGTTTCGGTTATTGGATTACAACTTTGGACCTTAATATTTCATATTGGACATTGTTTCTTTGGACTAATTTTGACCTTCCCTGAAAGATCTACTTCTGAACTATTTCCTACACTTGCTTTTATTAACTTTATATATTCCCTTAATAAAGATATTAGATAGATTCTGGCCTCTGTGTATGGTTATTGGTGCTCTGCAGCCTGGGTCGTGACAATGTCAAAAGAACATGCCAAAAGTAGCCTCCATCAATATCCTTTGCAAGGTTTAAATCTTATTTGGAACCCAGCGGAAGAGACTATACAAACAGTTGAGATCCTCAAACTGATATTCAGACTCTTCTAAGTTCTCCTTTAACTTCAATCCCAGCCATGGTTTGACATTCTGTTCCAGCTGTCTGGGTCGGCTCATGAAGCTTCCTGTGACTACTAGTTTACTGTCACATTATCAGGGCGAGCAGCTTCATTCCAACATCAAAATGCTCTGCATGGAATCAGTCCCTACATGTATTTTCTGTACTTTAAGTCTCTATAAGTTGTCCATGAGAAAGTTATATGTCTACAACTGGTGCCATTTTTGTATCTTCATGGAGGGTAGATCTGCTTTAACAAATGAATATAACCTAACTTTAAAGTTGATATTTCTAGTAGCCATCACTTCTGCCCAGAAAGTAAATCAACTTGCTGTAGTGTGATTAGCCTTTCCTTTGTTTCCATAGGGATAAAGTAGTTCTGAACTTTATCTCATTTTTCTTCCAAAGATTGTCTTGGACAATTCTACCTATCTTTTATCCAAATCGATCTTTACCTCTTAAGAGTTCTCTTTACTTTCTGGACCTCGGGCAAAATCTTGCATTCTGTATTCAACATACAGCTTTTCTAAACAAGAGTCCAGGCTATCACTTGCTAAAAATCTATTCTATCTAACATCAAAAAAGACTCAACAAAGCTTGCTGTCATTTCTGAAGCTTTATTCAGAGATGTCTGTATATCACAGCTTTATAAGGCAGTCACATGGTCTCAGCCCTGTACTTTTCATTGAACACTACTACCCTTGGACTCATTTAGATCATATACTTACATGATTTTTGTTTCAGTGATACGACCCACCTATACTGGTCAACTTGTTCACCCATCTGTGTTAGGCAAAGAGATCACAATGAAGAGCAGGTTGCTTACCTTCAATGGTGATTCTGAATGGTCACATGTGCGGTCACACAATCTGTATTCCCACCCCCCTCAGTTCCATTGCATTTTTTTCCTCATTTTGGTGGGCTAAGGTTGTAATAAGGGAATGGAATTCCTGTCAAAAGCATCTAGGTGGTTCTAGAATGTGTAAAATGGGGACTTTGTGAGTGCAAAGCCCATTTATGTGTGGGTACAGGTCATCACTTGAAGAGCCACAGTAGCAGGAATGCAACTTGTTCTTCGCTGTCGCTATTTGTTGACAGTCTGCATGAGTTCCCTTCAAATGCTACATACTCCTAAGTGAGCAAATTGTAGAACTAGGACTGGATATTGTGGAAGGACAAGAAAAATCACTCTATTGAACACCATGCCCTCATTGGATGTCATCTTTGGATGCTTGTACTGAATACCTTTGGCAGGTGGATGAATAAAAAATCTGCTTTATTGTGTTCTGTCCCCTGACCCCAGTCTTTGTTTGCCAGAGTTTATTGAAATAACCATTATCAGTAACACTATTTTCTATCGGAAATAATGTATGGATAAATATCTGAAAGAAAGCTGTCCTCTGGAAGACTGTCATTGCGATCCAAATTAATATATCTAAGTATATAGATACAGTTTAGAATTTCTAACAGACATACATTGTGATGTACCCTTATGGAAGTGAAAATACTGAATGCATTCATGCTATCCAAAGTGAATGTATGAATTTATTCCATTTCTATTTGAATTTAATAATAAAAGCAGGAAATACAATGTCCCATAATACAGATTTTAAAAGTATGAAAGCTAATTTTTCTAAGTTTGCATAAATAAATTTATCTTCAAAATTGGGCATGTGAGCATGGCAACTTTTTGTTGTTTTTAATATATAAGTATAATTTAAGCAAAAGTAATGCTACAAATATTTCCTGCTGTGTTTCTGTGTAGTCATTACTTATTTGGATTCACAATTACCATTAATTGTTTGTCAGAATTAAAATTAGAATAGGGAGCAAAATTCTTCTGAGTAGATATTAAAAACGAAACCTTTAATATTTTTTTCTGTCTTGTTCAGATACAAAATTATTTCAGCACAACACATCTACAGATTAGCTATCATTAGTATCTTGTTCCAGCTAAACCTCTATTAGAAGGTGAGTTTCTTTCTCCCTAGCATGTCAATAGAATGTCATTTGTAGAAATTCTTACTGAAATTATTCAAGGATGCCCCTTTTGTTGTCTCTCACTTCTGAGGCCAGCCTGATTGCTTTGTGTTACGTAGCCACAGAAGACAACAGCCAGGTTGCCATGGTACAGCCATAATTGAGCTCCATAATGGCTCCCTGATTAGTATTGTGATGGCTTAAAAATAATAAGAAATATGTTTTAATTCTAAATGTGAATTGCAAATTTAGTCACATCTAGGAATGTTATTTTTTTCAGAGGTTAGCTGGCATCATGTTCTATTTTTCATGTCTGTAGATGTAGAAACAAATCAACCGAGTCACAAAAAGGTGGTACAAAGAAACAACTGAAGATACAAAATGTTAAGGATGTAATACATTACTGTATATGTGATTTAAACAACCAACCTAAGAAGTAAGGCAACTTGCCTTTGTAGCTAAGAGTATCTAGAACTGTGCCGTCCGCCGGACAATAAAAAACTATAAAACTGAAACGTGCTGTCTTTTATCCGGGCGAACTGCAAATCCCTATAAGCTGTCCTATAGATATTGAACGACTGAGTCTGGATAACTTCAAAAAAGGATGTTTATTCATACAAGGTTGTAAACCTGGCACAGATCTTAAAGTTGCAGAAAATGAAACAAATTTCTATAGGTTTTAGGTACAGAATTATCCCTGGTTCCAGAAAGCAAAGGTGATTATAAAACCACTATACCCTAATCACGCTGCCTATATTAGAAGGAGAAACTCTTTCCTTCCCTATCTTTACAGCAAAGATTAGTTCTAGAAGCGACAGAATAACCCTGCTCCTCCAACTAGATTTCCTATTCCAGATCAATATAATTCAATACTTATCTAATTTGGATAGGCTTAGATTGGCCTGGTTTTGAGGATGATTTGTCCCAGTTAGCCTTGCACAGCTCCAGCACGTTGGAAGACTATAGCCAGAATGAAGCTCCAAAATGGAGACTAGACCCTGGTAAAAAGGGCGGTCCTAAGATGTTGCATTCTTTGACCAATCACTGCAAAGAAAACTGCAGCCAGCTCTTGCAGATTCCAAGCCACTTTTCCTAGGCTTTTGCAGCCAGAGGCTCAAACAAAATGTAAAGGAGGGAAAACAAACAAACGACCAATAGGTAAGGCAAACCATCGTCCTGGGGGACGGAACACTCCCCGCTAAATTCCCAGGATGTGGGAATTTACCAATCAAAAACATACAAACACCTTTGTATACACAACAATACAAACACTAGAACTTTAAACATCTCCAATAAGCAACACGAGGTCACTAATTGGTCTGTCCAAAATGGACACTTTGCCTCTGTTGCAAGTCTTTAATTGAACTTTCCTGACCTTACCGTCCGGGCAAGGAAAGGTCTTTAATACAATGCCCATGGGCCATGCATGGCGGGGCAAGTCTTTGTCCTTTAACAACACAACGTTGTTAACCTCAATGTTGTCCTGTGGGCTTTGCCAGATTCTTCTAGCTTGAAGCTGGCTTAAGTACTCAGCTTTCCACCTTTTCCAAAAGTGGTTGGCCAAGGACTGCACCTGTTTCCACAGGGCACGGTGAGTTCCGTCCGGAACTGGCAACATGACGTCCTTCCATCCTGGCACCTTTTGTGTCAAAATAAGTGCAGGAGTCAGTGGTTGTAAGTTCTCAGGGTCACTGGTAAGGGGAACCAGCGGCCGGTTGTTGATAATTGCGGTAACTTCCGCCATAAGTGTCACCAAAACATCATGCGTCAATGACCTATGACTCAAAAACATGGCATTAAGGATTTTGCGACTAATACCAATCATCCTCTCCCAAACACCACCCATATGGGAGGCGTGAGGAACATTGAAAGTCCACATAATTTGTTCAGTATTCGTAAAGTTCTGAACCTTTGGGTCTCTCCCAAACCTAGACACACAATTGAGTTCTTTGGTCGCACCTACAAAATTGGTGCCACAGTCCGACCGAATTGACTTAATTGGCCCTCTGAGGGCTATGAACCTTTTCAATGCGTTTAAAAATGATGAAGTGTCCATCCCTTCTATGACTTCTATATGGACAGCTCGTATTACTAAACAAGTAAACAAAACTGCCCACCTCTTGTTATTTACAACACCACCCCTGGTTTTCCTAGTGACAACCTCCCAAGGACCAAACACATCGATTCCCACATGGGAAAAGGGTGGGTCTGTCAAAGTCCTATCCTGAGGTAGTTCTGCCATCAACTGACTTTGACAGTTTCGCCTAAGGTGCCTGCATTTAACACATTTGAAAATACAACTGTTGACCAACCTTTTGGCATTAACTACCCACAGACCTTCATTTCTAAGGGCTGCCTCAGTTAGAGTTCTACCCTGATGATGGATCCTTTCATGGTGATGCCGAACGAGCAGCAATGCAGTGTGACTATTAGGGGGTATGATGATGGGGTTTTTTATGCACGCCTTGAGTTTAGCTTTGGCTAACCTTCCTCCAACTCTCAAAATACCCTCCTTGTCTAGAAATGGGTTTAACTCATTTAGAAGACTTTGATTAGGGATGTTGAGCCCTTGCTCTAGCCTAGCTATTTCCTGCTTGAAAGCAGATCTCTGTACTGACTTGAATATGACGCTCTTAGCCTTTATCATATCCTGGACCTGTAAAGGCTCACTATCTTTGCAAGCTAAACGATGTATAAGCCTAGCAACTGCTCTAAGAAGACTGTGCCACTCCGAAAAACATTCAAAACGGTGTGGTTCCAGGCAAGATCTTTGGCCCATCTTGATTTCTGTGGTCATCTTGCAAACTTTCACCTCTGGAACGGACTTGGGCAATTCTGTATTTTCGGTGGGAGAAAAGGCTGATGGAAAATTGACTTCGGCGTAGTTACTTTGGAACATGTCTTCCATAAAGCCAACGATTTGCTCTTTTACCTTGGGGTCTTTCTGCATCTTCTTCTTCAGTGACCAGAGTCTATTTTCTGCCACATGCCTGTTGTTTGGCAAAGTGGGTTTTTCTGCTTTAAAAGGCAGAGGGGCTATCCAACTTCCCTCTGGACTCCGGGAAACTTGAGAGTTCATGATCTCTAAAAACCTCTGTTCATCTTTGGAAAGCGCTGTAGTTTCATCCCTTTCGGAGACTTCAAAGATGGAAGAATACTCTGGTGTTATCCCCTGACAATAGACCGAGACATGACTCAAACAGCTATGCATTAGTGTGGGGCGACTGCCTTGAAGCACGTGCGCTTGACGAGTGCCCACCGACGATGGAGGGTGCATCCTATTTATGCACACTGGGCCTGTAACTGTCCAGCCTAGTGGTAGCAGCTGAGCAATGGGCGCCCCTGGAGGTCCCTTAACTTGGTCGTTCACATAGAACAAGTTCGGACAGTCCGCACCAAGCAGAAGGGCAATGTCCACATCTGGACGGAAAGCAGGTAAGGCGTTCTTCAGCTTTCGCAAGTGAGGATGGGCTTCCACGACTTCTCTGGTGACAATCTGCCTTTTGTTCCGGGGAATAGAGGAACACTCAATGAGGTCTGGTAACTCGAACAGTCTCTTCTGGTCACAAGAGGAGACAACAAAGCCGGATGCTATGCGACCCTGCAACTTCTTCTTCCCTACACAGGTGGACATGGTGTAGTCGACCGTCTGGGTTTTTATGTCAAACAGTTGGAAAAACTCTGGAGTCGCCAGGGAGGCGTCGCTTTGTGAATCCAAAGCCACGTAAAGTCTCTTTTTAAGCCAAGGTCTTCTGGCTGGATATACATCTGCTAGGCAGATGGGATGGCAGACTCTGAACTGGTGCACGTCAGAGCATAGTTCAGTACAGGCGACCGATGGGGCATCCTCCTGCATCCGTGACGCGGTCTGCATGTTGGTGGCTTCAGTAGATGACCCTTCTTTGGAAGACGTGTCCCCTTTGGCGCGGGAGACAGCGTCAGAGTTGTGCATCGCGGTGTAATGCTTAAGGCTGTTACACCTTGCGCATTTGACGTCCTCTTTGCAGTTGGATGCAAAGTGAGGAGTTGCTCCACAGCACCTAAAACATATGCCCAGCTTCTGTACAATCTGTTGTCTTTCTTTATAAGGCTTCTTGCCAAATTCCCGGCAGTTGGCCAAACTGTGAGGCTTTTGGTGAATGGGGCAGAGCACCTCCTTCACCTCTGACTTGGATTCGTTGGCCCTGTGCTGAGTTTCAACAGCCTTAACACTAACCGGTCTTTTGGCCTCTCTGGATGGTTTTTTCTCCACTTTAGGTGCCTTCTCTGGCTGGGTCCCTTGGTATAAGGTGGGGAGGCCCGTCTGCGGATCATTCCTTTCTCTGGCCGCCCTGGTGATGAACTGGACCAAATGAGAAAATGGAGGGTATGCCTGGGAGTGGGCCTCCTTGTAGTTGAAGACCTCCTGTCCCCAGCGTTCTTGCAAAGTGAAGGGCAGCTTGGTCAAGATCTGCCTCTGGGACAGGTGCTGATCGAGGCACTTCAAACCGGGCAGTTCTGGATTCTCCTTGGCCGACTCTAATTCCGTAAGGAGATCGCTGAGGTCCCACAAGAGTTTGAAGTCTTTGAGTTTCAAAGCTGGGAACCTTTGGAGCTTGTCCATAAGAGATGCTTCAATCTCTGCTGGCCCCATACCTCTGCTGCAACCTGGCCCAGGCCTTTTCCAGGGCTTTGTCGGGATCGGCTACGTGGGCTGCGTAGATCTTCTTAACTTGTGAGGATGAGGCTGGGCCCAACCATGCAGCCAGAAGAGTCAGTTCTTCCTCAGGCAATAACTTTAAGTCTCTGATTGCTCTCTGGAAGGTGGCCTTCCAGAGAAGAAATTCCTCAGGCTTGTCCGAAAACTTTTCGACACCCTTGTCCTTAAGATCTCTTCTGGGGCTTCTGATGATGGAGACAAGCTGGGACTCTGGCGTTGAAGGGAACAATTGAGGAGTTTGCTGTTGTGGAGTGGACTCCCACCGTGCACCTTGCGTCAACCTTTGGCCTCTTGGAGGGATGACATCGACCACTGACGAATCGGTGGCTCCCTGTGCAGCTGTCTGTAAGGGCCAACTAGCACTTGGCCTTGAGGCCCTGATTGACTGACCTAGGGATTTAGCAGGAGGCACAGGTAGCTCGGGCAAGGGTGAGCTCCCCGCTATGACGCTCTGCTCTGCAGGAAACTCAAAAGTGACTTTGGGGCCCTGCTCTGGGTAAGGAGAGAAGTCTTCCTGTTCCTCATCCGAAAACTGGCTGTTTAAGCTATTAAGATGCACAAGCACCTTGGAAGAAGGGTCCTGCTTCGGCAACTGACTTACATTTTCTTCTGTGAGTGGCTCAATTAGGGCCTTGGCCAAAGTCTCAGCCCTTACCCTTTTGGCTGCGGCATCCATCTTTATTCTAAGCATTTCTATTTCACATTGCCTTTGGGCCTGTTCTATTTGCATTTTGCTTTGCAGTCGTTGCTCTTCTTCTTTAAAGGGAAGGGTGAGATCAGCTGCCTTAGCATCAGCCTCCGCCCCCGCTACCTTGCTCTTTAGCTCCAGACGTGCAGCCTCCTTAATGTGCAAGGCAGCTAGGGAAGAGATGGCACTCCCAGCAGCAGAAGACTTGCTAGAGTGGCTATGTTTAGATGATGCACACTCCCTTAGTTTAGATACCTGGCTAGAGCGGTTGGACTTAAGACTAAGTGCCACAGCAGGTGATTTTAAAAGATTGGTCTCATTGCTGCATAAGGAAGACTGATTTCCTTTTGGCTCAGACCTTAGATTAACAGGTGGAGAACTAAATTCCAAGGCATCTAGAATTGCCCTCACCTTATTTTCTTTCTCATTAGTGTCAGCTAAGACACTCACTATTTCTAACTCTGAATCCTTGGCGTTAATGCGCTCGAGGACCTGGACTATCTTAGACACCAAACCCCTCCAGAGACCGAAGGTCTCTTCAAGGTCGGTCTGTAATATGGATGGCACCCTTGTAATACCCAAGCTCTCAATTCTGTCCATCAATGTTACAATTCGCTCCCATGCCGAACCTAACCTCACATGGAGGAGCTCCTTTTCATCTATTAGATGGGCTAGCATCTTGGCTGAAGGGTGCTTTATCCTTTGGGGCCTTTCATTCCTACTTTCAGCCTCAGAAGGAGGTATACCATCTGTATCATCTTGAAATTGCATAGACATTATGTATTCTTAATAGCAAGTAAATTTACAACAAAAGCAAATACAACATACCAGCAAGTAAATTTACAATAAAAGCAAATGCAATATATAATACAATGCACAACACTTAACCATAGCAATATATATCACTAAGTAACTATACTTTACAAAGATTGTGACCTTTGGCGCCAGATTTTAGTGGGCAAGCTGCAAAATGCCAACTGACAGCAACTTGCCACTTGATACCTCCCTTGCCCGAGTGACGTAAACTGCCAAAATGGCGACTTCGCCAAATTTTCAAGCACCTCGTGCTCTGCGGCTCGAGGCCTGCCGCCGAAGGAGCACCGAGGCTGGCTTTGGAAAGGAGGAGAGAAAAGACGCCTCCTCCCCGCTGTGAAGGGAGGTCACCACCGCAGGACGATGAAGCAGGTCACCACCGCAGGACGATGAGGCAGGTCACCACCGCAGGACGATGAGGCAGGTCACCACCGCAGGACGATGAGGCAGGTCACCACCGCAGGACGATGAGGCAGGTCGAAGCCGGCCGAGTTCTCCGGCCGAACTCGCAGCAGCGTTGCCAGGCCTGTCCAGGTTCTAGCCTGGTTCTGGTGGGCTTCACGCCTCAGAGCCAGCCAAAGAACTGTCGCTGGTGCTCCGCGGCTCGAGGTCTACCGCCGAGGGAGCCCTGGACGTTGCTGGGAACTGCACAGCCTGTGCAAACCCAGAAAGCCACTGGGCCACGTGCGCACACGCGAGCCAAATAGCAAGGAAATAGAGCCCCACTATTTGACTCCTTCAGGTCTGAGAGCGGGCTCCACTGCCTCAGACGCTGGTAGAGTCTTTAGGTATGCAGACTGAGCTCAGGCGGAAAAGCCGCGGCCTATACTAAACTTCCTAAACTATAAAAAACTATAAGCCGTGCAAGCTAGCTCAAGCGGAAAAACCGCTGATCTACCTCAAAACTGTGCCGTCCGCCGGACAATAAAAAACTATAAAACTGAAACGTGCTGTCCTTTATCCGGGCGAACTGCAAATCCCTATAAGCTGTCCTATAGATATTGAACGACTGAGTCTGGATAACTTCAAAAAAGGATGTTTATTCATACAAGGTTGTAAACCTGGCACAGATCTTAAAGTTGCAGAAAATGAAACAAATTTCTATAGGTTTTAGGTACAGAATTATCCCTGGTTCCAGAAAGCAAAGGTGATTATAAAACCACTATACCCTAATCACGCTGCCTATATTAGAAGGAGAAACTCTTTCCTTCCCTATCTTTACAGCAAAGATTAGTTCTAGAAGCGACAGAATAACCCTGCTCCTCCAACTAGATTTCCTATTCCAGATCAATATAATTCAATACTTATCTAATTTGGATAGGCTTAGATTGGCCTGGTTTTGAGGATGATTTGTCCCAGTTAGCCTTGCACAGCTCCAGCACGTTGGAAGACTATAGCCAGAATGAAGCTCCAAAATGGAGACTAGACCCTGGTAAAAAGGGCGGTCCTAAGATGTTGCATTCTTTGACCAATCACTGCAAAGAAAACTGCAGCCAGCTCTTGCAGATTCCAAGCCACTTTTCCTAGGCTTTTGCAGCCAGAGGCTCAAACAAAATGTAAAGGAGGGAAAACAAACAAACGACCAATAGGTAAGGCAAACCATCGTCCTGGGGGACGGAACAAGAACAATTAGAATTAAGTTTCAGAAGGGGTTATCGATTTTCTTTTTTCCCCATAGATGTGAAGGCCTTGTGTATGTGTGTGTGTGTCGGGGGGGGGGGGATAACATTGGGAAAACATGCTTCCCTCCCCATTTTTTCAAAGCCATTTTCTTTGGAGAAAAATGGGAAAGTTGTTTATGGGAAGTTTTTATATTTGAATATTTCAGATAAAATATTCATATGTTAATTCCCTCAAAATTATTTCTAAAAATTATATAATGAAATGATATTTATTTAAAAATTATCTGATCCTTTCTATTTCATAATTTTGAGTTTATTTTTGCTTGATGTGATGGAAGACAAAATAATTTCCTCTTGTTTTGCTAATGATTTTTTTATTTTATTGTTTGTTCTTAAAAGATTGAAAAAATGCAATGGTTCAGGATCTTGCAAGTTTACTTTCCAATCCTAAATAATTTACCCCTGAAGGAAGCCCCAGTAATTTAGTCTCAGTTAACCCAAAATAATTATCTAAATTATTCTGCATATAAATAAGATTATTTTTGAAGAGCTTTGAGGGTTCAAATAATCCCCTATTAAGCTTTCTCAACTTTGGATAGTAGCAGACAAGATCAGGAAGGATAAAGGGAGTTGGAGTGGTACATTGTGATACATTTGCAGATTCTCCTTAGTGAAAGGTGCTTAAGCAGAGGCAGTTCGAGGATGCAGTCGCAATAGATTTCATGTACTAGAAGGAGGTGGGCTAGACGATCTTTGATGTCTCGTCCATCTTCTGCACGTTGTTAGATTTGCTAAACATAAAAGATACACTGGCAATGAAGGTCTGCATAGTTAAAGCAATAGTATTACCTGTAGTAACCTATGGATGTGAGAGCTGGACCATAAGTAAGGCTAAGCGAAGGAAGATAGACGTTTTTGAACTGTGTTGTTGGAGGAATATTCTGGAGTGCCTTGGACCGCAAGAAGATCCAACCAGCCCATCATACTCCAGGAAATAAAGCCTGACTCCTCATTGGAAGGAAGGATATTAGAGGCAAAGATGAAATTCTTTGGCCACATAATGAGAAGACAGGAAACCTTCAAGAAGAGAATGATGCTGGGGGAAATGGAAGGAAAAAGGAAGAGGGGCCTACCAAGGACAAGATGGATGGACGGTATCCTTGAAATTACTGGCTTGACCCTGAAGGAGCCAACAGCCGACAGGGAGCTCTGGCGTGGGCTAGTTCATGAGGTCACGAAGAATCAGAAGCAACTAAACAAATAAACAACAACAAAACAAAAGACAGTTTAATCTGGAAGACTTCATAGCATTCTCATATTGTGACATACTGATCATCCAGAGTTGGAAAAGATTTCATCTCATCCTGCCCCTTTTCCAGGCACATTATAATAAAACAGGTGCAAATGCCCCTTGTACATCCATCTTGCAGGTAAGCAAATTGTCAGAAAAACGCTATCTCTGTTATTGTATCATGATTGCATATATGGTGTACAGATACACAGGAGTTTTGATCAAGGCTGTGAGTTTGAAGTGCTCTTATGGACAGTTTCCATTCCGGAGCCCAAGGTCTCTGCTATGCTTTGAGTGGAGAGAATAATAATATTCTCCAAGAGGTTTCTTGGCTGTTTTGAATGTTTCCAAGGCTGCTGCTTTCATTTTCCTTCTGTTTTTCATTGATTCATTCATTTGTTCACTCACTTGAAGTCTGACTTCTGGTATAAATTAAATGCATTTCTTGAATCTTCTGTTCTGAAGTGTCAGTGATCTGTTGGTAGGTTAGCAAAGAATGATTTTATGAGGGCAATGTGCAATATAACACTTGCCAATTATTACAATATTTGAACTTAATTGTAATGGGAAGGGTTTGCTTCTGTATGCTGAAGCTCAATGAAAGATCCAAGCAGAGTCCTTCAGTTTGCATACATGCTCCAATTAAGTTTCTCTTGATTTGTTATGTTGTAAAAACAGCAGGTAATTCCATTACTGCTGAAAATACTACATTTGTGTCACTGCAGGTTTTTGGAATGTAAATTTTATTTTGATTATTTTGAATTTCCACATGGAAATATAAGGAGTTGATCCAAAACCACACTGTGTTAGAGCTATCACACTGATATGAATAGCCTTACTATTACTTTTACTACTACCACTACTACTACTACTACTATTTCTATCATGCTTCCTCACTCTAAAAAGAGTCTCAAAGTGGTTACCAAAACAACATAATACAATACAAGGCAACTTTTACAGGTAGCCATTTAGATTCTCTTCTCAGTTCTGCTTTTGTCTGGCATGGTCTCTTCTCGTATCCAAAATGTATGTGGAAATGGTGCACTCCCTTCACTTCAGAGATAGATTGCACCTTAAGAAGTGAACATTGGCTGAGTGTTTTGAAATCTACCTCATGACCTGTCTGCCATATAGTTGCATTAATCTTGAATTATGATTGGATTGTCTCTTTTCATTGATGGAAAAAAACCTGTCAATGAGGCCAGCATGGCTACTGTTTTGCCATTTTTCCTTGTACAATAATTTACTTTTGCTGCAGTCCTGGTTTTGCAAAGTGAGGAAAGTTTGGGGACAATGCCAAAATGGCACAACAGTTCATGGGCAAGTTTTTTTTCAAATAGAAAAAACACAGTGTGCATGTGTCATTTGTGCCTCATCTGAACTGGTAATAATGCCATTGATTTTTGTATTCTTATGCACTTAGAAAACAACAATTGATTTTAAAAAGACCTGTGGCACATACAATATTAATTTTGTAATATGAAGATAGCTATTATTGTTTTTTTAACATACTACCAACCTTTGCTGAACGTTGTTTTTATTACTTAATAAATGAAGTAACAGTATTTCCTATTTCTTATTATTATTAACTTGAAAGCAATTGGCTGCAATTTTCATTAGACTAACACCAAGTGCTTGCGTATTTAAGGATCAGTTCGACTAGGAACAATCATGAAACCACAGCTCCTACATATTGCCCTGAATATTTTGAACGACACCTTTTTTATTAGATCTGGAATGTTTATATAGAAATACAATTTTTTTGTAACATATCTACCCCACACCTAAGAGATTTTGAAATCTGATGATTTAACACTCTTACATAGAAATAAGTGCATAGAAATATATAAATGCTATGTAATGTTAAGGGGAGAAAAATGTAGTCATAATGATATATAACAAATTTTGTTTATACAATAATAACTTACTAACAGACTGCCTTTATCTTTTAGATTCCTTAGGTAATAAATAGAATTAGATAAATGTCTTTATGAAACAATCTCACAGGAATAATCAATATGAACTTTTACAAAAGAAGGCTAGAAAAGAAGAAAGAACTACGGTAGAGTCTCGCTTATCCAATGTAAACGGGCCGGCAGAATGTTGGATAAGCGAATATGTTGGATAATAAGGAGAGATTAAGGAAAAGCCTATTAAACATCAAATTAGGTTATGATTTTACAAATTAAGCACCAAAACAAATTTGACAGAAAAAGTAGTTCAATACACAGTAATGCTATGTAGTCATTACTGTATTTACGAATTTAGCACCAAAATATCATGATGTATTGAAAACATTGACTTCAGAAATGCATTATAATCCAGAATGTTGGATAAGCGAGTGTTGGATAAGTGAGACTCTACTGTATATGAGAAAACTCAAGAAGACATCAGAAGACACAACTAATCGAGTTAAAACTAACTGATAATATCACTCCTCACCCCTACGGCTGAGGGGAAAAAGGAAAGGGCCCGATTCTGTTAGGAATTGTGGGAGTTGAAGTCCAAAACACCTGGAGGGCCGAAGTTTGCCCATGACTGTTATAGAGGATATATATAAACGTTTAAATACTTTTTAAACACCTTAAGTAATGAAAATAAGCATAATGGAAATGAAAAATTAGATGTATTAACCATAATTATGTACATTGCCTCCCCCCATCTCCACACCCCTCCCCTGCGAAATATTAGATATTGGTCAAGAATTAATTTACTAATAATAACTCCATTATCCACACTTTCCCTTTCTTTTTCTCTGACCTCCATACCCTTTCCCCTTGTATGTGTGTGGGGAAAAAAGTGATGTCTAATAAATATATATCTACAGATTAAAAATAATACTAATAATAACACTTTATTTATATTCCGCCCTTCTCCCCAAGGGGACTCAGAGCAGATGGCAGTATATAAACAAACACAGGCAAACATTCAATGCTTTGTTACAATGAGACACACATACACAGACAAAGACAAAGGCTTCTCCTTTCATTTACGTCTCTGGAGGCAATGCTCATCTTTGGCTCTGGGGGAGGGAGGTGCTCTTCTCCACTTCCAAGCCAAGGTGCCTGTGCTGTCAGGTCCTGGTCATGTGGCTGGAATGACTGCTTGGAGGGTCTTTTCGCCTTTTCCTATAAAGCAGTACCTATTTATCTACTCACATTTTCATGTTTTTGAACTGCTAGGTTGGCAGGAGCAAGGGCTAACAGTGAGAGTTCACCCATCCTGTGGATTTGAACTGCCAACAACTACCGTACTTTGGCAATTACAAATGGGCAAAGTCAGAAAATCAACTGTATAAATAAATTGTATAATTATGTATTTTTAAAAATAATAATAAATAAAAAATATTAGAGCCAAAAATACATTTTCAACAGGGTCATACCCATCACTTTAAGGTCATGATATTGTGGTTTGAATCCTATTACTTATTTCCAGCTAGAATAGATCCATTGAATTATTCTATGCTAATAAATGTGCTCACAATCCCCATTGATTCAGTTAGTGTACTAAAGTTGAGACTAATAGCAGCGATTCAGCCATGTGTTTTAATACAGAGCTGGAGACTGATGTGATTTGAGTGTATCCAAATATTTTGAAGATAAGATGACATACATTTCTATTAATCCATGTGGAAAAATCCCCAAATCGCAAATTGTTGTACTGACCAGTGGAAATGTTATAAAAGTGTGCAAGGTGTAGGGTTGAATCATCATTGGGATCAGTACTACAAAAAGAAGGAGCAATTGAAAAAGAAAAATGGACATCATCCTGAGCATTATTCAGATCAGTGGTTCTCTACCTGTGGGTTCCCAGGTATTTTAGCCTACAACTCCCAGAAATTCCAGCCAGTTTACCAGCTGTGATTTCTGGGAGTTGAAGGCCAAAACATCTGGGGACCCACAGGTTGAGAACCACTGATCTAGATGTTTGTTTTTACATGAACTCGTATAATAAAGTTTGTTTTTACACTGTTGACTCCATTTTCTTTTTATTTAAAGAAGGGGTGGGAAAAAACATGGCTTTCCGGATGCTGTTGGGCTACAGCTCCCAGCAGTTTTTGGTAACCCTGCATACTCAGGCTCAGAGTTACAATCTTTTAATAAACTCCTAATTGAATTTGTGTGATTGTGACTATAAGTATTAAATTTAATAGAATTAATTAAAATATGCCAGGAAGATAAAATTGCAGAAGCTACTGTCAAAAAAGCACAGTTCGGAGGTTTCTGACAAGTTCTAGGCAAAAATAAATCAAGCAACATTTCTCTCCCTTGCAATTAACCAAATGAAATCTGCATCATTTGGCATGGAGACAGACTCTCCCTTTTGCTTATGCAAGCAAAGGGATTTTGTTCTTGCTAATATTTTCCCCGTCCTTTACTGTTCCATACTCCTCTCATAGTTCTTTATCTATTTAATGGTTTTATAACATGTTAAACAATTAAAATGTGCATACAAGAATTACTGTTTACATTTCTAATGATGACATTACAGGTGCCTGGATTGTGAACTTTTGCACTGCAGTATTTTGCCACTTTTAATTCCCAGACTCATTACCTTCATATCAACCAGATGAACAATTATCTAGAACTCGGATGCTTCATTGTCAAACGTATCTCACTTGCATGGTCTTTAAACTTTAATCAATCCAGGTGTGATTAAAACTCATCACAATTTATATAGAAATCTAACTTCCTTTCAATTGCAAGCATATCTTTACAATAGATTATTGTAATTGAATGAAATACATACGATAATTATACAATTTATTTATAAAGTCAATTTTCTGTCTTTGCCTATTTGTAATTGCCCAATTATGGTGGTGCAATGGGTTAAACCCTTGTGCTGCTGAACTGCTGACCTGAAGTTCTTGATTTTCAAAACACTCTTCATTCGAAATAAATTAGTGCAAATCTCACCCCTGAAAGTAACAGGAGGAGGAAGTGCATTGCAATAAGCAGAGTCTGGAAATGTAACTTTTTTGGACTCTAGCTCCCAGAATTCCCCAGGGTCAGATTTTAGGGATAATAATGAAAGCAATTTTTCAGAGTTCTGAAGGTGACCAATTAAGGTCAAGTATTATGAGATTGAGTTGTGTTGATAGACATACAGATACAATATATAACTAATATAAATAGTAGCATCCATTTTTTTCGATTTCTATTTGTTTATTCAAAGCATTATAGTGCTAGTCCATCTCAAAACAGTTTGAGAGGCAGAACCAAAAGATGGAAATCTGAAACTTAATATTTAGCTTCAATGGACAATAAAGCTAGACATCTCAATGGGCATTTAATATTCCAGGCTGGTATTCACAGATCCCTGTTGATCTGTGTTATGCTAGTAGCCACATGTTTATGTTTAACAGCAGCAACAATGTCTCTTCTTTGGTTATTTTCCTACTGTAAACAATAACATTATAGAACTGTTCAAAATATGGCTCCTAATAAATTATCAATATAGTAAATATGAACTACCAACAGAAGCCCTTTCTCCCAAAGTTTACAAAATGCTATTGAATACCAATATAGGGAGTTGAACTATGACCCCAGCTGTTCTTAAATGGGATTTATTTTAAAGGTCGCTTTTTTATCAAAATGCTACTTAGATGCATTTAACTGCAGTGCTGGATATGTGCTTGATAAATACAGTAAGTCTTTAAAATAAGACTGTTCTGAAAGATGAACTTCTTATATATTACCTAAATGTTAGCTTTTTCCTCTTGGAAAGATCTTCCCTTGCATAATATAGTGACACTTTGGTGTCCCATGTTTGTACCCAAAATGGATTTTTAAATAAAAGCTTACACTAAGTGATTCCTTTTCTGTTCTGAAAATATTTGTTTTTTATACATTTAATAAACGATGTGATAGCACATTCATTAAAAACTGTGATATAGTGGCGAAAGTGTTGGATTATGACTCTGGAGACCAGGATTTTAATCCCACCTTGACAAGAAAACCCATTGAATGACCATAAGCAAGTCACATTTTCTTAGTCTCAAAGGGATGCAAAGGCAAATCCCCAGTGAATAAATCTTTCCAGGAAACTCCAGTGATAAGTTTTCCTTGGAGTCACTATATATTAAAAGTAAATTGAAAGCAAACAGCAACAATGACAGTAACATATAATTTAGTAGTAACAATATTTTTACAATACCCAGAGAAAGACAAGAGGAAACACAAATCTCATATGAAAAAGCTAGCTATATCAGGCCCAGAGAGAATTAAGGTCTTCAAATATCTGAAGCCAGAGAATACTTGTGCTGCATTGGACAGGAGTAGAATGAGTGGGTACAATGCAGGGAAACGAATCTTGGCTAAGCTTCCTAATGGTACAAGCTGTTCCAACAGTAGAACAAAGTGCTGCAAGAGGTGGTTTGTTCACCACCAGAAATATATCACCAAAGGCTGGTTAGTCCTGTATGAAGGATGAGGTAGTGTCATCCTGCATGGCAGGACATTGGCGTGGATGGCCCAAGCTTCCCTTCAACCTTTAGTTTAATTTGATATTCCAAGAGTCAACAAACAGAGATCATCTGCTTTAAAACCTGCTCTTCTGTTAGTTCGATTAGTTCAATCTTCTATCAGTTTTGTTCCCAGGTTGCTAACAAATGTCACAGCTGAAGAAGAACCTGGAGGGGAAGACGTAATAGCTGTTGCTTGGAGACTCCGGGGAACACAGCTCGATTCACAATTCATTTACTCAGGTCTCAGTAACACAATCCAGATTGGCATCTTAATCCATTATCAGATCATGAATTAGCAGGTTGTTGGGAATGTATAGTTGTGTTGTAAATATGATGCACTGCAGAAATGAAAAAGATAAATTCCATATAAAGATGATTAGATAATGAATCTGGCACTACTGTAATGTAAGTAAAGTAAAGTAAAGTAAAAGTTTGTTTGTATACCACCCTCTCTCCCGAAAGGGACTCAGGGTGGTTTCCAATATAAAATCAGCATAAAAGATTGTACAATAAAACACTGAAAACACTATAAAATGCTATAAGAATTAAAAAAAACATAACAATTGACTAAAACAATCACATAAACAGAAGCAATATAATCACTCAAATAACATATGAATCAGAGAAGAAGAAAAAAAAAAGACCACTGGGATGGAGGAGAGGATGTGTTAATATTAATCCAGAGCACATTTGGAATACTGTGTACAATTTCAACTGTCCCATCTTTAAACAAAACAAAAGCAAAGGTGCAGCAAAGGACTGTCAAACATGGCAAGGCTTGTTTCTTTTGACGCATCTACAAGGTTGGTTTCCTTTCCAACTGAGGAAATCCTTCTCAAAATGATTTCTCAACTTTCTTTTTTTAAAAAGTAAGTTAACAGGAAGTAATAGAACGAAGGGGTGGGGGGCGAAAGGTAGGAGTTATACCTCTCTTTCTTACAATATTTCAACTTTCACACCAGCAAACAGACTCTGCTTTGGAAGGCTTAGGACAGAGGTAGTCAGTTGTGGCAGATCAGAGACTAATGTTATGGCCCTAGGGCACTTAATTCCCCAGAGATTTCTGGAGTTTTGGAAAGAGAAAATGTCTCTCAAATATCTTCAGAATAGTGTATGCGTGCAAACAAACAAACAAGTTTGCTACCACTCCACTGCTGATTTTAAAACAATTCTTATTTGCTGTTAAATACTGCAGAACAGGGCTCCAGTGTATTTAAAGGGTGGCTTGCCACTCCCAGAGGCTTTCAAGACAGGATTTTTTCCGTATTCTGGAGAGTTTGGAGGAAGAAGTTGCAGAAATAGATTTGAGACCAATGTGTAACCCACCTTGTTTAAAATCTGCTTAGACCTAAACTCATTCAGTTGCTTTTTATCTCCCACCAACTTATATAGTAACTGCTTTGGGAGATGGTGATCGGGCATTCAGACAACATGGCCAGTCCAGTGGAGTTGATGGAGTAGGAGCATTGCTTCAATGCTGGTGGTCTTTGCTTCTTCCAGCACTCTGACATTTGTCCACCTGTCTTCCCAAAAGATTTGCAGGATTTTTCGGAAGCAATGCTGCTCATTTACCCATCCATTCATACGCTCATGGAGGCAAGAGTGCTAATCCTATATCCTTAACAATTCATGTGTTTTTCCCTTCCTTCCTTCACCTGCCTGAGTTGCCCTTCTTCTCCACTCTTATGCTATTTCTTTTCCCTTTAATCTTTCTCTCCTCCCACTTTTTTGCCTGCCTCCATCCAGGTGCTTGTTGAGCACTTCCTTCTTCTCTGTTAATTCCTTCTTCCAAATATTTTAATTAAAAAAAACAACAACAGTTGTATCACTTAATGAGGGAAGATGTTATTGCAGACGACAGCTAGAGTTACATAAACTACTTTTTCTTTTGGGTGGTTTTATTTCACCACCATCTTGATGGGATGCCCAAGTTTAGTAGTATCCAAACAAAAGTATTCTGAGTTTCATGTTAATGGTTTTAAAATAAATCTGATTTTTTTCATCTCCTCTTTCAACTTTCTTTTATCTGTCTAATTCCCTCATTTTTCTTTTTCCATGTTTCCTCTTTTCCAACAAAATCATGCTGGAGTTTCTAGACACGTAATGTTCTTCCATATATAACTAATATCCAAAGGCACATTATCGTGTCAATCCTGTTTAAGCACAATGCATTGTATTCAGTGGAATGTATATGCAGATTAAAATATTCAAACCTATCCACATTCTGGCATGTGCATAAATATCACTTTAAAACATGACAAGAGCTTAAATAGCACTTTAAACCATGGCCGGAATCACACATGTTTAGAAATTAATTCCTTTTAGTAGTGCTTCCAGTCTGTAAACTCACCGCTTTTTTCATTCTAGTCTATTTTCCTCCAACAGAAGCATTAAGACTCAGAAATCCTTTTATCAGTTTTTTTGTTCAACCCCCCATCTATATAATAGCAAACCCTAATCCAGGACCTTCATTTTCCTCCCTCTCGGATATAGAGCTTGTCAACTCACATTACAGATGGTTAACAGAGAAACATAAAGACATACCCTTGGGTAGGAAACTTGCTCAGCTTTTTAGGATGGTCAGGCTTAAGTGTACAAAATTACAATAGTATGTGGTAACAACTATAATGTTTTATGAACCTGACTGTCATTATGAACTATATCCCTCAAACAATACCAAACATATGCATTAAAAACAAAAAAAGTGGGAGTATATAGTTAGGCCAAATTAACACAGAAGGATTTTATTAACCTGGTCCTTATCATATGCAGTTCACAAAGAATCAGGATGTGTTTCTGATTCTACTGCAGTTGCAGTAGTGCAAGTTAGCTAGTGTTTTAACCAGGCATGCTTGTTGGTAGCTTGTAATTTCATTATTTATACTGAAAGTACTAGATCTAAGTCTGTTTTCCATGTATGCATGCCTGTTTGCATGGGTTTGTCAGAACGATTTGTCCATAGTTTCACCAGCTGGAAGGCTGTCTTGAAAATCTGTAAGAGATGACGGTAGTATATATGTTATCCTGAATCCAATTGGATGTACCAATAGTACATTCATACAAATCTCATGGTTTGATAGGGTCTACTTTAACTGGGACTAGCAATTAGTCTTGGGCCATGAATGCTACATAACAACATTTCAGCTTCCCCCACCCTCACTTAATATATATTATTAGATTTCTTCAATTTTCATACGATTTTGTTTCTAAAAGTTGGTGTTGGTCCAGGTTGTTCAATACAGTTACTATAACTTACTAGCTGTGCCCGGCCATGCTATGCTGTGGCGTTGTCTGGTGGTGTTGGTGAGAACTTGTTGAGGTAGTGGTGGTATTGAATGTCTGTTGTATGGTTGTCTTTATGTTTAGTATGCATTTGGTTGTTTGTGTACTGTGAAAGTGATGAGGGTAGAGGGGGTCTATGTCCCTGTGTGGTATTGTATAAGGAGCCCCGGTGGCGAAGTGCGTTAAAGCACTGAGCTGGAGACCAAAAGGTCCCTGGTTCAAACCCCGGGAGCGGCATGAGCGGCCGCTGATAGCTCCAGCTCCTGCCAACCTAACAGTTCAAAAACATGCAAATGTGAGTAGATTAATAGGTACCGCTCCGGCAGGAAAGTAAGGGCGCTCCATGCAGTCATGCCGGCCACATGACCTTAGAGGTGTCTATGGACAACGCCGGCTCTTCGGCTTAGAAATGGAGATGAGCACCAGGCCCCAGAGTCAGACATGACTGGACTTAACGTCAGGGGGAAACCTTTACCTTTACCTTTAGTATTGTATAGTATTTATACGTTGTCCATGTGTTGTGAAAGCTTGGGTTGTGTCCAGCTGCATAGTAGAAAGGGTTGGGCTGGATGGCCCCTAGGAGTCTCTCCAAACTCTTGGATTCTATGCTTCTATTATTATTATTATTATTATTATTATTATTATTATTATTATTATCATCATCATCATCATTATTGTTATTATCATTTTCCTAATCATCATTATTATGTAGAGGCTGGATGGCCATCTGTCAGGAGTGCTTGGATTGTGTGCTCCTGCATGGTAGAAGGAAGTTGATCTGGATGAACCTTAGGGGTAACTCCAAACCTTAGGATTGTATGATGTTGTTATTATTATTATTATTAGTAGTATTAGTATTGAGAGGCTGGGTGGCCATCTGTTGGGAGTGCTTAGATTGTGTCCTCCATGGCAGAGTTGAGTTGGAGTGGATGGCCTTTAGGGGTGTCTCCTAACTGTCTGATGCTATGATTCGATGTGTATTATTATTGTGCAGATATTGGATGGCCATCTGTCAGGAGTGGTTGGATTGTGTCCTCCTGCATGATATAAGGAAGTTGAACTGGATGATCCTTAGGGGTATCTGCTAACCTTAGGATTGCACAATATTCTTATTCTTATTCTTATTGAGAGGCTGGGTGGCCATCTGTTGGGCGTGCTTGGATTGTGTCCTCCATGGCAATATTGGGTTGTTCTGGATTACCACAGTAATTATTTCATATTACAGTAGAATCTCACTTATCCAACATTTGCTTATCCAGAGTTCTGGATTATCCAACGCAGTCTGCCTTTTAGTAGTCAATGTTTTGTAGTCAGTGTTTTAAATTCATTGTGATATTTTGGTGGTAAATTTGTAAATACAGTAATTACAACATAGCATTACTGAGTATTGAACTACATTTTCTGTCAGATTTGTTGTATAACATGATATTTGGTGCTTAATTTGTATAATCATTACCTAATTTGATGTTTAATAGGCTTTTTCTGAATCTCTTCTTATTATCCAACATATTCACTTATCCAACGTTCTGCCGGCCTGTTTATGTTGGATAAGTGAGACTCTACTGTATATTGATAATCTTATATTATCTGCTTAGAACTGGATTATCTGAGGCCCCTTCTACACAGCTGTATAAAATGCACACTGAAGTGGATTATCTGGCAGTGTGGACTCAAGATAATCCTGTTCAAAGCAGATAATATAAGATTATAAATGGGTAATATAGCTGTGTGGAAGGGCCTTGAGTCTACACTGCCATTTAATCCAGTTCAAATCAGATAATCTATGGAAAATGCCTAAGTGAGGCCTAACTGTGCCTGTCCCGTGAGCTGAGTAGGTTGCTAGGAAACCAAGTGGGCGGAGCTTAGCACTCTAACTAGCAGCAATTGGATAAAAACAATTATTCCTCTCTCTCTAATTAGGACTTTATTTTTCTTTTCTTTTTGTTGTATCAACCTAGAGGCGTGGATGATGGGTTGTGTTGTCAAATTTCGAGGTTGGGGGGCCTGTACTTTTGTTGTTTTGTCCACTGCCCTGATGCCATTACTCTTTTATATATATAGATTATTGCAATCAATTTAAATGTTTAAACTTTTCTAGGTATAGCATATCAAGCATTTTTGTGTGGTACTTTGCTATGACAACAATCCTGGGTGATTATTCATAGGTGCATCTGGTTTGCACATAATAATTAGCAGTAGCAGAGCATCACTTCCAACACTTGGCACTCTTCTTCTAGTACAGCCATATCATTCAAAGTGTTTGCTTCAGTTTCTATGAATGGCTATTTCATGCTAAATCCAAGTGGGAAAAGGTAGATAGTTTTAAGTATGGTTTGTCTGAATACATCAGGATCATTAACCCATGATTTGAAGTCTTGTTTAGAAAACATAGTGAAAATTAACTATAATCTATTAACATTCACAGCTATGATGTGAAAGGTGAGAGCGGTGCATAAGCTGAAGTGGAAAGAGGTAGAGCAGGAAGATCATCAAGCTATAAACAGACATTTGCATTCAGGTGGGATCTGTTGATCTTTTTTTGCTTAGGTAATCTTAGGGTGCATCTACACTGTAGAAATAACACCACTTTAACTGTCGGGACTCAAATGCTCTGGAATACTGGCATTTGTAGTTTGGTGAGGCACCAGCACTCTTTGACAGAGAAGGCTAAAGATGTGGGAAAACAACAACTCCTGTGATTCCAGAGCATTGAGCTATAGTGGTGAAAATGGTTGTTGAACTGCATTACTTCTACACAGTAGATATACCCTAAGTTGCATAAAGGTTCTACAACTGACCTAGCAACCATTCTTTCTCTGGAGGATAGCACTTGTGGTCCAAGTGGCATCTAGCCATCGAACCCTAGTAGAATCATAGAATAGTAGAGTTGGAAGAGACCACATGGGCCATCCAGTCCAACCCCCTGCTAAGAAGCAGGAAATCGCATTCAAAGCACCCCCGACAGATGGCCATCCAGCCTCTGCTTAAAAGCCTCCAAAGAAGGAGCCTCCACCACGGCCTCGGGGAGAGAGTTCCACTGTCAAACAGCTCTCACAGTGAGGAAGTTCTTCCTGATGTTCAAGTGGAATCTCCTTTCCTGTAGTTTGAAGCCATTGTTCCGTGTCCTAGTCTGCAGGGCAGCAGAAAACAAGCTTGCTCCCTCCTCCCTTTGACTTCCCTTCACGTATTTGTACATGGCTATCATGTCTCCTCTCAGCCTTCTCTTCTGCAGGCTAAACATGCCCAGCTCTTTAAGCCGCTCCTCATAGGGCTTGTTCTCCAGACCCTTAATCATTTTAGTCGCCCTCCTCTGGACGCTTTCCAGCTTGTCAACATCTCCCTTCAACTGTGGTGCCCAAAATTGGACACAGTATTCCAGGTGTGGTCTGACCAAGGCAGAATAGAGGGGGAGCATGACTTCCCTGGATCTAGACGCTATACCCCTATTTATGCAGGCCAGAATCCCATTGGCTTTTTTAGCAGCCGCATCACATTGTTGGCTCATGTTTAACTTGTTGTCCACAAGGACTCCAAGGTCTTTTTCGCACACACTGCTGTCAAGCCAGGCGTCCCCCATTCTGTATCTTTGATTTCCATTTTTTCTGCCGAAGTGAAGTATCTTGCATTTGTCCCTGTTGAACTTCATTTTGTTAGTTTCGGCCCATCTCTCTAGTCTGTCAAGATCGTTTTGAATTCTGCTCCTGTCTTCTGGAGTGTTAGCTATCCCTCCCAGTTTTGTGTCGTCTGCAAACTTGATGATCGTGCCTTCTAACCCTTCGTCTAAGTCGTTAATAAAGATGTTGAACAGAACCGGGCCCAGGACGGAGCCCTGCGGCACTCCACTTGTCACTTCTTTCCATGATGAAGACGACGCATTGGTGAGCACCCTTTGGGTTCGTTCGCTTAGCCAATTACAGATCCACCTAACCGTAGTTTTGTCTTGCCCACATTTTACTAGTTTGTTTGCCAGAAGGTCGTGGGGGACTTTGTCGAAGGCCTTACTGAAATCCAGGTACGCTACATCCACAGCATTCCCTGTATCGACCCAACTCGTAACTCTATCGAAAAAAGAGATCAGATTAGTCTGGCATGACTTGTTTTTGGTAAATCCGTGTTGACTATTAGCAATGACCGCATTTGTTTCTAAGTGTTCGCAGACCACTTCCTTAATGATCTTTTCCAGAATTTTGCCTGGTATTGATGTGAGGCTGACCGGACGGTAATTGTTTGGGTCGTTCTTTTTTCCCTTCTTGAAGATAGGGACCACATTCGCCCTCCTCCAATCTGCTGGGACTTCTCCCGTTCTCCAAGAACTCTCGAAGATAATTGCCAGTGGTTCTGAAATAACTTCCGCTAGTTCCTTCAGTACTCTTGGATGTAGCTGGTCTGGCCCTGGGGACTTGAATTCGTTTAGAGTGGCCAGGTGTTCCTGGACAACTTGTTTCCCTATTTGGGGTTGGATTTCCCCCAATCCTTCGTCCATTCCATGTTGCTGAGGTTGAAGATGGCTTTCTTTTTGTGAGAAGACCGAGGCAAAGAAGGCATTAAGTAGTTCTGCCTTTTCCCTGTCCCCTGTCGCCATCACCCCATCTTCTCCTTGCAATGGCCCTATCGCCTCCTTTTTCTTCCTTTTTCTACCAACGTAAGCAAAAAAGCCTTTTTTGTTGTTTTTTATGTCCCTGGCAAGCCTGAGCTCATTTTGCGCTTTAGCCTTGCGAACCTTTTCCCTACAGGTGTTGGCTATACGTTTGAATTCTTCTTTGGTGATTTCTCCCCTTTTCCACTTCTTGTGCATGTCACTTTTGAGCTTTAGCTCAGTTAGAAGTTCTTTGGACATCCATTCTGGCTTCTTTGCACTTGTCTTATTTTTCTTTTTTGTTGGCACTGTTTGCATTTGCGCCTTGAGTATTTCACTTTTGAAAAACTCCCATCCATCCTTAACTCCCTTGTTTTTTAATATCGGCGTCCATGGAATGCCGCTCAGTAATTCCTTCATTTTTTGGAAGTCAGCTCTCTTAAAGTCCAGAAAGCGTGTTTGACTTGTCTTAGTTTCAGCATTCCTTTGTATTGCAAACTGCAGGAGCACATGGTCACTTGCCCCTAAGGATCCAACCACTTCAACTGTATTGATCAGGTCTTCCACATTTGTTAAGAGTAGATCAAGAGTTGCTGATCCCCTTGTTGCCTCTTCTACCTTCTGGACCATAAAATTATCTGCAAGGCAAGTGAGGAATTTGTTGGACTTTGTACTCTTGGCTGAGTTTGTTTTCCAGCAGATATCGGGATAATTGAAATTGCCCATGACTACTATATCTCTTCTTTGTGCCTGTTTGGTCAGCTGTTGACAGAAGGCTTCATCAAGTCCTTCATCCTGACTCGGAGGTCTGTAGTAGACACCCACGACAAGATCTGTTTGAGTCCCGGTTCCCTTGATTCTTATCCAGATGCTTTCAAGCTGGTTTCCCGGATTACAGTCTTGCATTTCTTCTGCAACGTAACTGTTTTTGACATATAAAGCTACCCCCCCCTCTCCTTTGTTCTATTTCTGTGAAAGAGGTTATAGCCCTCAATGGTTAAATTCCAGTGATGGGAGTCATCCCACCAGGTTTCAGTGATGCCTATGACATCGTATGTGTGGTGCTGTGCTAGGAGTTGGAGTTCGTCTTGCTTATTTCCCATGCTCTGAGCATTAGTGTAAAGACATGTAAGCCCCTGTGACCTCCCCTCGAACTGTTTATTTGGGATTATTGTGCTCTCTGTACTTGGTCCTTGCTGTGTTTGTGCAGCCCTCCGTTTAGCCTTTTGGCGGTTCCCTGTGGTCGTGGGTAATATAGTGTTCGCCAGGCTGTTGTTCCCCTCCCCCAGTGGATCTAGTTTAAAGTGCGCCTGATGAGGTTTGTGAGTCTGTGTGCAAAAAGATGTTTTCCTACTTGTGTGAGATGCACCCCATCGCTTGCCAGTAGTCCATCCTCTTGGAAGAGTAGACCATGGTCAAGGAAGCCAAAATGCTCCTCTTGACACCATTTTCTGAGCCAGTTATTGACCTGTACTATTTTTCCGGCCCTTGTAGAGCCGTGTCCTACAATGGGGAGGAGGGATGAAAAGATCACATGTACATTATACAGTTTTAGCTTTGTTCCCAGAGCTCGAAAATCATTTGTGATCTTTTGAAAAGTATGCCTAGCGGTGTCATTGGTACCTTGGATTGTGAGTTGGAGAGTGTGTTCCCTGGATTTGCATAACTCCTGACCAATTGATGGGTTCAATTGGTTTTCTATAATATAATTAATCCTATAATTAATCATTTCTTTTGTCTTCTTGCTAATGGCAGAGACCAGAGTGTGCTTCCCTTCTGTTCTGCAGTTCAACCACATCCTATGAAGCCCCCCAGTGGCACAGTGGGCTAAACCCTTGTGCCGGCAGGACTGATGACTTGAAGGTTGGGTTGCTGACCTGAAGGTTGCCAGTTCGAATCCAACCTGGGGAGTGCGTGGATGAACTTCCTCTGTCAGCTCCAGCTCCATGTGGGGACATGAGAGAAGTCTCCCACAAGAGTGGTGAAAACATCAAAAAAAGTCCAAGCGTCCCCTGGGCAATGTCCCTGCAGGTGGCCAATTGTCACACCAGAAGCAACTTGCAGTTCCTCAAGTCACTCCTGACACACACACACACAAAACATCCTATGATATACCATTACGCGTGTAAGTATAATATCTGCTCACAAGGGTTGAATTTTATGTCAAGATCTAAAATTTAAATTTAAGCATTACTACAATAAATACAATGAATAGTCACTAGAAAATAGTAGCCTCAAATTTAGACCCAGAACTATATTGACCTCAAGTCTCTTGAAAGTACAAGTCTTCCAGAGAACTATACAATCTGTTTCCTTGTTTGCTTCTCAGTGGAGCTACATTTCAGACTAGTTTGTGATTGTACTGGAATAGTATGTAAACTTGTGCAGGTCAAATTTCAACCCTGATATCACATGTTGCTTTTGTGCTAATTTTGTTTCCATGGTTACCCACTTCCTTTCGATACATTTAGCAATACCAAACATTTTGCTTTCTGAGTCTCGTCGCACCATCCCAGTTGGTTCACACGGGATAATTGTTTGGTCATTTGGGGGATTATGCAAGTTTCACCATCAAGTATAGATGTGTCTTCTACCTTGAAAGAGTTAGTCAAAATTAATTTCTTGCGTTTCCAAGAGGTCTTGTATATGTGTGTCTATTGATGCAGATTGCTCTTGCTCTACGTAGCTCAGTATTATCCGTAAGATTGCTTTGCTGCTTTGAGACTTAATGCATCTAGAACATAAGCATATATATAGATAAGATTTAGCATTTTTCATCTGGAATTGCCTGTTGGGGTTATATAACCAATAGGGTCAGGAAATCAGCAGTATATTATTACCATACCATGCATATACCTGCAGACATGAATAATAAATGCTCATTATCTTCATGCAGAAATCATTCCCATGAGAGGTGGCTTTCATGTAGAAATCTTTTTCTTAAACTTATCATTTGCTAGTTTAGAACACATATCTATAGCATTCTTAGACTGCTTCTCTAAAAGCAATTAGCTCCCTTACTTCTGTCAATTTTGTAATGCTCATATTGTGTAACAAACAATGTATAATGTGAAAACCACGCATTCAGCTTGTGCTAGTTGCAGTTTATAGTTGATTGTTTTCTCTTTCTGTCTTGGATTGACGGTAGTCATATGTAGCCCAAAAAGCAAAAGAAAGCTAAAATATAATTTTTAGGATTATATAAAAGTCATGTTGATACTGTTGATGGCCTATTTGCAAAATATGAACAGTATGAACATCTCACAGGGTTGCTCACTTATGTACTCCCATAGTGTCGTAATCTATCCCTATTGGAACCTTGTGCAGCATTTGATGGAACGAAAGGAGAAAAACGCAACCAGTAAAGAAATAGGGTTGGAGCAAGATTAATTAAACTGGGCATACCAATCACCCACTTCAATCAATGTGAAATAATTCCACATAATTTCAGCAACAAAAAGCAAAACCAATTTATCATGGACTCAAATTACAATACAGTAAATATATTTTGGCAGCAATATGAAATAAAGCAGAGTAGGGTGGATAAGCATCTGTAGTTCTCAAATATCTGAAAAGAAGATAGAAACTCTTCAAATATCTGTCGAGTAAAAGGTAAAGAGCCATGGATTGATAAATTCATCAATCTGTGTCTATTCACTCAGACATGGTGATCCATACTCTTCTCATCCAAGCATGAGTAAAGCCCTGGAAATGGAAACTCTGTCATTTGTTTATGGAATAGATGAAAATGTTCTCTCTAGAAATCTCTAGGCTCTCCAGTGTGATTTTATGGTCAACTTCCTCCTGTCATGCTGGAGGATCTAGAGCAGTGGTTCTCAACCTGTGGGTCCCCAGATGTTTTGGCCTTCAACTCCCAGAAATCCTAACAGCTGGTAAACTGGCTGGGATTTCTGGGAGTTGTAGGCTAAAACACCTGGGGACCCACAGGTTGAGAACCACTGATTTATAGTTTCCAGAGACAACACTTATATAAGAATCTGTAGTTCTTTTGGTGCAATTCTTTAGGCAGCTTCCAGTAAAAGTTAACCACAGAGTCATGTTGGAAGACCTCGAAATTCTCTCTGGTAAAAATCCCAGGAATGTATTTATCACTGGGGCTGTGTGGACGGCTGGCTGTATAGGGATTCTCCAGTTATTTGGTTTGATTCATTGACTAATTCTTATCTATTTTGTTCATTATAATTATTATGCATTTGTATTCATAAGGTTCAAACTAGTCCTATAAAATAATTGCCAGTAACCATGCATAAAATTAGAATATATCAAGACAACAATAATACAATTAAAAAGTGTTCGCGTAAAATATTATTTGGGTTACAAAGTAATCACTAATCAAAAGAAGACATTTTCACACAGCAAACTGGAAAAAAAGATTAGCCAGTTTATTTCCCCAAAACGTGTATCAGAAATTATACTATGTTGTGAGGAGTGTGGGGGGAATGAATGAACGAGTAACTTGTTTCTTGAGTTAGGCATATGAGTCAGGTTGTAAACTGCATATCCTGTTTACTATTAAAAAGCTACAGTATTATTGTAGCTGGCAATCCGTATGGCGATTAGTGAAGAAGGATGTCAATGCTACAGAAATTGTAATTGTAAACAGCTGGAACAGCTGGACGGTTTGGATTTTGCCAGTTTGTTTGATCATATGGCAGATATCTTCCAAGTCTGATTGACCTTGCTGTTAAGTTGTTGAGCTGAGACTGCAGCAAAAATGTCATTCTTAGTTCTACTGAGCTTGATTTTATCTGCATCTGTGAAGAGGATGTTGCTTTTAGTCTGAATATTATAGACCATTCTTAGCCCGTTTTCTGGATAGTAGGAGTGTGTGATATAATTGGATCACTGCAGAACTGAGTCTCCCTGGTTTTAAAATCGATGGTTTCTTAATGCTCTATAAATAAAGCAAGCATGTTCTTTCTCATCAGAATTTCCATGGTTTTATGCACCTAAAATGGATGAATTGAGAATGTGACTGAGTGCAATCCTGTGAATAGCAGTAAATTGGCTGTTAGGAATTGTGGGAGCTGAAGTTCACAACACCTGGTGGGCCGAAGTTTGCTCATGCCTGATCTAGAGTCAAACCTTGTGATTTTCTTATCAAAACATAGGATCTAAATCAAGGGTGAGAATCATGTGAACACTCCAGAGTTTGTTGTACTGTGACTCACAGCATTCCTCATTGTTTTGGCATGTCAGGGATGCTGGGACTTTTAATTCAGCAAATCAGGAGCACCACACCATCAGTCAGACACAAACTATGGCTCCAATTTTCTGATTTTCTTCCAACCTTCTGCCTTTACCCTCCTCCTCCTCCTCCTCCTCCTCCTCCTCCTCCTCCTCCTCCTCCTCCTCCTCCTTCTTCTTCTTTTTTGTTTCATCTATACTGATGCAAAGTACTGAAGGGTTGAAAGCTTGAATGCTATTCTATGACATCTTGGCAGGTTGTTTCCTTGATTGATTGTCTGTGGCAGGATGTCATGAATTTTAACCATGGTTTAACAGGTGATGTGTTGAACTTGAAATTTCCACCTAGAAGAAGGGCATCGCCTGCGCAATTTCTGTAATATTTCTCATTAGAATTTCCATGGTTTTGTGCACATTAAATGGTTCTCTTCTTGATTGATTGATTGATTGACGGCAGCAGAAGGATAACTAATACTCCAAAGGACAGGATCAGAAGTCAAAACAACCTTAAAAGATGAGAGAGCTGGATCAAAACTAACAAAATGAATTTCAGCAAACCGAAATAGAAGATACTGCACTTAGGCAAAAATAATAATAATAAAAAAATTAAACACACAGATATAGGATGGGTGACGCCTGGCTTGACAACAGTACATGTGAAAGGGATCTTGAAGTCTTCACAGACAACAAGTTGAACATAGGCCAACAGTGTGAGGCAGCTGCTAAAAAGGCCAATGCAATTTTAGGATGCATCAATAGGAATATAGTGTCTAGATTGAGGGAAGTCATAGTTCCACTCTGTTCTGCTTTGGTGGGATCTCACCTGGAGCCATGTGTCCAGTTCTGGGAATCACAAGTCAAGAGGGATATTGAAAAGATGGAACAGAAAAGGGGGACCACAATGGGCAAAGGTTTGGAAGCCAAGCCCTATGAGGGAAATGTTGGAAATCGCAATCTCCCAAACCTTTCACTATTTATTTGTTAATGTATATATATGCTAATCTGTATTCTATATGTATGTTGATTTGCCAGTTTGACTGTATCTCTTTAGTGTGGAAGGGGTTATAGACATATGATTGTACTGAGCATGTTCAGACTCAGGACTACATTTTGTTGTCAGTCTGCTTCAGTGGAGGTGGATGCCTGTCTGCTTTACACCTCAGTGGAGGTGGATGCATGTTTGCATCAGACTTCAGTGGAGGTGGATGCATGTTGCTGTTTGGACTTCAGTAGAGAAGTATGACTTATGGACTTCAGTGAATATAACTATACCTAAAGACTATGGACTATTGAGTACATACGGTATCATTCTTAATCAACACCCAGAGAACTACGTCCGATCGATAACTGAACCTTAATAAGAAATGTGCCTGTATAGTGAATTAATACAAGATGTGAGTAAACAAGATATGTTATTTTTCAAAGAAGACTTTGTTGTTGTTTTTTATTATCTCTGAGTGCATATTTTAAACTCAGAGTTTTCAAGGGAGTGTATATCTTTTGGACAACTGCAACTGCAATTTCGGCTTCAAAGAAACAACCATCCTCTGCTAACAAAATTTATTTTGTAGTGGCATGTCTTTGTCCTTGGTAGTTCAAAAACATGGTTCTTCAGTTTAATAGCTGAGTTACCTGTGTGCCTTTACATGAATGCTTGAGAATATCACATGTTCAAAGGGTTGACTTCCAACAAGGTTGTGCTTTTCTTGATTAGTGGTTTTCAAAAGGTGGTCTCCACATGTTCATGGAGATTCACATTTGCCAAACAGATATGACACCCTTTCCCCCCTTTTCAATAAGGTTATGATTGCCATTTATTTCCAAAGGGATATATTTGTGCCCAGACACTGGATGCAGTTTTTTTCCAATAGGAACTAGGTCTGGGTTGTTGTGAGTTTTCCAGGCTGTATGGCCATGTTCCAGAACTGCATCTGTTTAACTTGGAGAAGAGGAAGAAGACTGGAAAAGCCATTTAATCACCTTAATTAGCATTGGAAAGGTTTATCTCCTGGCTATTTCTGCCTGGGGGCATCCTTTGTTCAGAGTCATTAGCTGCCCTTGGAACTATTCTGTTTTAAGAGTGTTGCTTCCTATTTACAGTATTAAAAAAACTCAAAAATCAGAACAGTAAATAGGAAGCAACACTCTGAAAACAGAAGAGTTCCAAGGGCAGCTAATGACTCTGAACAAAGGATGCCCCCTGGCAGAAATAGCCAGGAGATGAACCTTTCCAATGCTAATTAATGTGATTAACTGCAACATTCACACTGGCTTTCCAACTGACAAAGAGTTCTTCTCACACCCTGGACTTTCCACAGATATATATTAATCTTCCTTGTTTAGTTTCTCCATACCTCACAGCCTCTGAGGATGCCTGCCATAGATGTGGGCGAAACTTCAGGAGAGAATACTTCTGGAACATGGTCATACAGTCCGGAAAACTTACAACAACCCTGTGATCCCGGCCATGAAAGCCTTCGACAATACATAAGCCAGATGGTCCTCTGCCAGGAGTGCCTTGAAGGTGTGTTCCTACAGGGCAGATTGGGGTTGGACTGGATGGCCCTTCCTTGGGGTCTCTTCCAACGCGAGGATTCCTTGATTCTAAAGCCAGAGTTCAACAGGTCCTCCCTCCGTCCCCGTTCATCCCCGCCGCGCTCTCTCTCTTCTCGGGAGCGCGCACCGGAGAGCTTGCCTTCCTTTTCGCGCTCCCTTCGGGCAGCAGGACTGGCTGGAGAGAAAGCAAAGTGTGTGTGTGTGTGTGTGTGTGTGGAAGATAGAAAGAGAAGCCCTTGGGGCAGCAGGCAGAAGCAGAGAGAGAAAGAGAGGGAGAGACAAGGAAAGAGGGAGGGGAAGAAAAAAGAGAGGAAGGAGAGAGGCAAAGAGAGAGAGCCCAGAAAGAGAGGGAAAGAGCGGAGAGAAAGGAAGAGAGAAAAAGAAAGAGGCGAGAGAAACTGCGAAGTGATTTCCACCCATTCCTATATTTAATTGGATCTTGGGTTGCTGTGAGTTTTCTGGGCTGTATGGCCATGTTCCAGGAGCATTTCTCCTGACGTTTCGCCTGCATCTATGGCAGGCATCCTCAGAGGTTGTGAGGTCTGTTGGGAACTAGGCAAGAGGGGTTTATATATCTGTGGAATAATGTCCAGGGTGGGAGAAAGAATGAACTCTTGTCCGCTGGAGGCAAATGTAAATGTTGCAATTGGCCACCTTGATTAACATTGAATGGCCTTGCAACTTCAAGTACTGACTGCTTACTACCTGGGGAAAATCCTCTGTTAAGAGGTGTTAGCTGGCTCTGATTGTTTCCTGTCTGGAATTCTCCTGTTGCGTGTTGCTCTTTATTTACTGGCCTGATTTTAGAGTTTTGTTTAGCCAGATTTTGTTCATTTTCATGGTTTCCTCCTTTCTGTTGAAATTGTCCACATGCGTGTGGATTTCAGTGGCTTCTGTGTGTAGTCTGACATGGTGGTTGTGAGAGTTGTTCAGCATTTCTGTGTTCTCCAGTAATATGCTGTGACCAGGTTGGTTCCTCAAGTGCTCTGCTATGGCTGACTTCTCTGGTTAGATCAATCTGCAGTGCCTTTCAAGTTCCTTGATTCGTGTCTGGGCAATGCTGCATTTGGTGGTCCCTATATAGACTTGTCCACAACTGCACGGAATACATAGACTCCTTGTCCTTTGTTGAGCATAGCATAGCACAGCACTTGATGAACCAACCTGGACACGGGATATTATTTGGGAGCACAGAAATGCTGGACCACTCTGACAACCACCATGTCAGTCTACACAGAAAATCCATTGAAATCCACAAGCATGTGAACAATTTCAACAGAAAGGAGTAAACCATGAAAATGAACAACATCTGGCTAAACAAAACTCTAAAATCAGGGCAGTAAATAAAGAGCAACACTAAAAAAAAAACGAACCCAGGGGAATTCCAGACAGGAAGCAATCAGAGCCAGCTAACACCTCCTAACAAAGGATTCCCCCAGGCAGTAAGCAGCGAACCTGAAAGGCAATTCAATGCTAAACAAGCTGGCCAATTGCAACATTCACAACCTCCAACAGACAAGAGTTCATTCTCCCACCCTGGACGTTTCACAGATATATAAACCCCACTTGACTAGTTTCCAACAGACCTCGAAACCTCTGAAGATGCCTGCCATAGATGCGGGCGAAACGTCAGGAGAGAATGCTTCTGGAACATGGCCAGACAGTCCGGAAAACTCACAGCAACGCATCTTTTTGAAATTGTGAGCCGCGTTGCGGATAAAAGCGAGATACATATAAATATATACCATTTCTTTTTCCTGTGTCGGGAGCGACTTGAAGAAACTGCAAGTCGGTCCTGGTGGGAGAGAATTGGCCGCCTGCAAGGACGTTACCCAGGGGACTCCGGGATGTTTTGATGTTTTTAACCATCCTGGCGGGAGGCTTTTCTTATGTCCTCCACATGGCGAGCTGGAGCTGAGAGAGGGAGCTCACCCTGCTCTCGGTGGAGTCGAACCGCAGCAGGCAAGGGTTTAACCCAGGCATGGGCAAACTTGGGCCCTCCAGGTGTTTTGGACTTCAACTCCCACCATTCCTAACAGCCTACCGGCTGTTAGGAATGGTGGGAGTTGAAGTCCAAAACACCTGGAGGGCCCAAGTTTGCCCATGCCTGGGTTAACCTATTGCGCCATAATAATAATAATAGGTAAAGGTAAAGGTTTTCTCCTGACGTTAAGTCCAGTCGTGACCGACTCTGGGGGTTGGTGCTCATCTCCATTGCTAAGCCGACGAGCCGGCGTTGTGTGTAGACACCTCCAAGGTCGTGTGGCCGGCATGACTGCATGGAGCGCCGTTTATAATAATATATATATATAATAATAATATAATACCATAATAATAATAATAGAGAGAGAGGGTCAGGCGTCCTCTCTGCCAGGGGCGGGAGTGCTCTCTCTCTCTCTCTCTCTTTCTCTCTCTGATTCAAGGGAGGGAGGCGGGAGTGCGCTCTGCTCTGGCAGCCGTGGCCGCGGCGACTTTGCTCTTTAAATTGGTCTCAAAGCCGATTACAGCTGATCTCCCACGTGACATTTCCCCTTCTGGCTCCCTCCGAGGGAGGAAGAGGAGGAGGAGGAGGAAGGAGACAGGGGCCCAAGAGAGAGAGAGACACACACAGAGAGGGAGAGACAGCAGTGGGCAAAGGCGCGCCTGGCACAACTTTTCCTGGCGGCGCGCAAAGGAGGACTGCGGAGATGCTGCCGGGAAGGCTGAGCTAAGGACAGGAGCGAAAGGCAGGCAGGCCAGGCGGGCGCAGGGTTAGGGTCCCTTTGGGGGCTCTCCCGGCGGGTGGGGACCATGCAGAAGAGCGTGCGGTGCAACGAGGGCCACGCCTTGTACCTGGCGCTGGTGGCCCGCAAGGAGGGCTCCCGCCGGGGCTTCCTGAGCAAGAAGACGGCCGAGACGGCCAGCCGCTGGCACGAGAAGTGGTTCGCGCTCCACCAGAACCTGCTCTTCTACTTCGAGGCCGAGAGCAGCACCCGCCCCGCCGGGCTCTACCTGCTGGAAGGCTGCACCTGCGAGAGGGCCCCCGCCCCCTCCGCCATGGACAAGCAGGTAGCCACGGGCCTCTGCCGGGAGGGATCGGCTTGGGTTGTCCTTCCAAATGTCGAGTTCTATGACTCTCGCACTTGAGAGCTTGGTTTCCCTCTCTTCCTTTCCTTCCCGAGGAAGGCATGGGCAAACTTGGGCCCTCCAGGTGTTTTGGACTTCACCTCCCACCATTCCTAACAGCCGGTAGGCTGTTAGGAATGGTGGGAGTTGAAGTCCAAAACACCTGGAGGGCCCAAGTTTGCCCATGCCTGATCTACATTCCAAGTTTGTGTTGGAATTACTTTCAGGCTGTAAAGCCATGTTCCAGAAGCATTCTCTCCTGATGTTTCGCCTCCATCTATGGCAGGCACCCGCAGAGGTTGTGAGGACTGTTGGTAAACTATAAGTGAGGCTTATATATGTCTGAAATGTCCAGGGTGGGAGAAAGAACTCTTGTCTGCCTGAGACAAATGTGAATGTTGCAGCTGGCCAGCCTGATTAGCATTGAATAGCCTTGGAGCATCAAAGCCCGTCTAATTCCTGCCTGGAGGAATCCTTTGTTGAGAGGTGTTAGCTGGACCTGATGGTTTCATGTCAGGAATTCCCCTGTTTTCTGAGTGTTGTTCTTTATTTATTGTCGTGATGATAGTGTTTTTAAAATACTGGTAGCCAGATATTGTTCATTTTCATGGTTTTCTCCTTTCTGTTGAAATTGTTCACATGCTTGTGGATTTCAGTGGCTTCTCTGTGTAGTCTGACACGGTGGTTGTTAGAGTGGTCCTGCATTTCTGTGTTCTCAGATAATATGCTGTGTCCAGGTTGGTTCATCAGGTGGTCTGCTATGGCTGATTTCTCTGGTTGAACTAGTTTTCAGTGCTTTTCATGTTCCTTGATTCGTGTCTGGGCAATACTGCATTAGTGGGTCCCTATGTAGACGTGTCCACAGCTGCATGGTATACGGTAGATTTCTGCAGAGGTGAGAGGATCCCTCTTGTATACCATGCAGCTGTGGACAAGTCTACATATGGACCCACGAACCCAGCATCGCCCAAACACGAATCAAAGAACATGAAAGGCACTGCAGACCGATTCAACCAGAGAAGTTAGCCATAGCAGAGCACTTGATGAACCAACCTGGACACAGCATATTATTTGAGAACACAGAAATGCTGGACCACTCTAATAACTACCATACCATATTTGTCTACACAGAGAAGCCACTGAAATCCACAAACATGTGGATAATTTCAACAGAAAGGAGGAAACCATGAAAATGAACCAAATCTGGATACCAGTATTAAAAAGCTCAGAATCAAATAAAGAACAACACTCTGAAAGCAGCGGAATTCCAGGCACGAAACAATCAGGGACAGCTAACACCTCCTAAAAAGGATTCTCCCAGATAGGATGTAGCCAGGCTTTGAACCTGAAAGGCCATTCAATGCTAATTAAGCTGGCCAGTTGCAACATTCACACTTTCCTCCAACAGAAGAGTTCTTTCTCCTACCTTGGACATTTCACAGGTATACTGTATACAGCCTACTTGTTTCGTTTCCAACAGACCTCACAACCTCTGAGGATGCCTGCCATAGATGTGGTGGAACGTCGGGAGAGAATGCTTCTGGAACATGGCCAACTCACAGCAACCCAATGCCAAGTTTGCTGCCACATTCACTGCCCGGGCTCAATGCTATGGGATCTTGGGGGTCTAGCCTTGTGAGGAGATGCCACAGCTCTTGGATAGAGAAACTACATCTCTCCTAATTCCATGTCCATAAAAGTGTTAGGCTACTTTCATTCTGCAGTGTAGAAGGAGGCAGACTCGGACTGCGTACCTGGAACTCTTCTCTGCCTCTCCTGGGGCGCATCTACACCATAGGGAGGGCAGTTTGAGGATACTTTAACCGCCATGGCTCTATGCTAAGAAATCTTAGAATCTGCAGTTTAGCAGAGAAGGCATCTGGTGTTTCCCACTCTGCAAAGGAGAGGATGAAGCCAGGAGCTCGTTTACAAGCCTTCCATCTCCGAAGTCTTCTACTTGGAAGCCCTTTTAAGAACAGGGGTAGATCTTTATTATATACAGGCATGGGCAAACCTGGCCCTCCAGGTGTTTTGGACTTCAACTTCCACCATTCCTAACAGCCTCAGGCCCTTTCCTTTCCCCCCTCAGCCGCTTAAGCGGCTGAGGGGGGAAAGGAAGGGACCTGAGGCTGTTAGGAATGGTGGAAGTTGAAGTCCAAAACACCTGGAGGGCCCAAGTTTGCTCATGAGTGCTAAATAATTAACACAATTGGATTGTTTAGATGCCATGGCTCATTTCTAAAGAATCAGGGGACTTGCAGTTTTACAGCATCTTTAGCCTGGTGCTTCACCAAACCACAACTCTCACAATTCCATAGTCTTGAGCCATCACAGTTAAAAGTGGTGACAAACTGCATTAATTCTGCAGTGTAGATGCAGCCAAGAGCACTTAAACCCAGTCACTTCTGTTCTGTGTTACTGTGTCCCTTGTACACCTGGGCGTGAAATAAGGAATTAGATGGTCATTATGTGTAAAAAAACAGCTTCACTGCACCTGTTCTGTTAGCCACTAATAGACAGTTTCTACTTCTCAGCTGTGACCAATTTTTGCTAGAATTTGGGTTAGGAGACCCTTGGAAATGTTTTTCTTCCATTGGTGCTTTGTGATGTATTGTTGGAATACGAGTGCACCTGCTATTAAAAAACACCTGCTATGGACTTGCAGAGATCTGGGTATAGAGAGAGTTCATTTTGACTAAATTTTAGGCAATTTGTACAGTGTAAATGACAAGGGAAGCTGGCATAGAAAACATTGCATTGTCCCACCAATCTCCTCTTTGTGCTAGGCTGGTTTTGATCTGCCCACTTCCCCATCTTTGCATTGCTTGTGGGCAGATTACAGCACAGCCCACTTCTGCTTGGAAGTGTTTTCATTTTCATGACAGTCACACACTTTTTCTTGGGCTGAGCCTTCACAAAACAGATTTACGGTCTGTTCAAAGAGAGTTCTGTGTTTGAGGCTTAAGATGTCTTCTCAGCTGCTTCACAGAAAGATACAGAGATAGAACCAGTGAGGAGCATGCAATACCAGGTTTTGCCTCCATTGTAAACCTTTCTAATATTAACACGGATTATGTTCTTCAAGGTGGAAGAGCAAAAATTCAACATAATGGAACAGGACAAGATGAGTGAAGGTGTAACACATTTAGTGTCAGTGTACATTACAAAAGATTAATAATCTATGGTTTTTCCATCTTGCAGTTTAAACAAGACCTGTGACTTAAATATTTTGTTAGGTAATTAGTCAGCAGTTGTAGATCAAATATTCCCCAGTGCGTATTTTCATATACCATTAACGATGTGTACTTCGATAGAACAAAATACATCTTTTGGAATGAATCTAAATGAGCAGAATGTTTTTGACGGCTCAGAGTGAAATTTTCTGACATAGTTGGAATGCCTGAATCTTCAAAAATTCAGTTTGACTGCTTAGATTTGGGTTGACTGGGTTGTTCTGAGCTCTTTCTAATCCCGGGGAGAACAATAGACAAGAGAGCAATAGACTTAGTCAGGCAAACATTTTTTAAAAAACAAAACAAGTTTGCAGACTAATCTGTACACCTTCTACTGTGAAACTAAACAAATTGGATTTCAGTGGGGACAAATCACAAGTTTGAATTAGCCCCCGGTGGTGTAGGGGATTAAACCGCTGAGCTGCTGAACTTGCTGACCAAAAGGTCAACAGTTCAAATCCGGGGAGTGGGGTGAGCTCCTACTGTTAGCCCCAGCTTCTGCCAACCTAGCAATTCGAAAACATACAAATGTGAGTAGATCAATAAGTACCACTCTGGCAGGAAGGTAACAGCACTCCATGCAATCATGCCAGCCACATGAACTTGGAGGTATCTACGGACAATGCTGGTTCTTCAGCTTAGAAAGGGAGATGAGCACCAACCTCAAGAGTTAGACATGACTAGACTTAATGTCAAGGTGAAACCTTTACTGAAGAGCTGAAGAGCTTAGGCATTATACAGATATTAACATTTAGGGCTGGATCCAGAAGCGAAGTAACAATTAGCACTGATTTATCTTTTGGAGACAGAATCTGGAGATATCATATTCAACAGAAGTGTGCAAATTTGTTTCTCATTTGGTGTCATGAAGCTGAAGCTGGGAAGTTCTGGATTTACAGATGGGCTTACTTTTACAAACTGAATATAAGAGCTCGGTTGATGAAGTAGGCTTTATCAGAAATTATCATCTGTGAACCAGTAAGCTTTCGAAATGAAGACAAATTAGATTACCCATATAGGAGTGGTATGTTTGAAGAGGTAGTATGGATGAAACAGATTCCTTCGGAGCTGCTTCCAGATTGAAGGTTCTTGCTGTTCAAAGTTCAAAGCCACAGTGCAGATAGATATTATGTCTTTTCAACTTGACAGATTTTATCTGCTAAGAAAAAACTGGAAAAAATATTGGGAAAACATGGGAAAGATAAAAACCAAAGACAGCACTGCCTAGATCACTGCTTCTTAAATTGTGGTTCCCAACCCCAAATGGGGTCCTCTCAGCTCAATGTTGGGGTTGCAAAAAAAATGGCAACAGTGAAAGATTTCTGAACTATTTAATCTGAACTACATACATGAATTGCATAAATATGTTAGCAACAACATGCAATATTTACAGTGGGCTCTGCAAAAAAAAAAGCAAAAAAAGAGGAAAATCTACTTGTTTAACAAGACTTGCAAATGCTGATTTATTATCAGTACTTATTTGATTTTTATGCCTATTTTATATACTTGTATACTAGGAGTTAGCTTTGGTGAGCTTGTTGTCACTCCATCATTGCGTGTGTGTGTGTGTGTCTTCAAAAGAAGTGATCTGAGCATTTGTCTACAGTTCTAATGACCAGGGTTTGAATCTGGGCTTGGCCATGAAAACCCATTGGGTGACTTTGTGCAAGCCACCTTCTCTCTGCCTCAGAGGAAGGCAAGGCAAGCCCCCAACCCCGCTCCTCAAATCTTGTTAAAACAGCTCCATGATAACTTTGTCTTAGGGTCACCATAAGTCAGAAGTGACTTGAAGATACACGAAAACAACAATATAACCAAGCCGCATGTTAACTTATGGTAACCCCAGGAATTTCTTTAGGTTATCCTACCAGTTCCCTCCTATGAAGTTATAGCCTACAGCACCCTATACTAACCAGGGTTGACTCTGTTTTGCTTTCACAACCAGAAAGAATCTAGAGCCTTTGGGGGAACAGGCACGTTTTTTTTTCTTCTGAGAAAGAATTTGTATTTTGTAGATGTTAGAGTGAGATAGGCTGTAAAATAAAATATGTAAGATTAGTTTTGCATGACTTGTTTATGAGAAATCAATGTTGACTATTGTCACTAAAAGTCAACATGGGTTTCTCCAAAACAAGTCATGCCAGGCTAGTCTTCTCTCTCCCTCTCTCTTTCTCTTTCTCTCTGGTGGCTGTATGTGTGTGTGTGTGCTAGAATTACAAACTTGTTACATGGATGGAACGCTGTGGATGCAAGGCCTTTGACAAAGTTCCCCATATTACTCCTTCAAACCAGCTAGAAAAATGTGGGCTAGACTATGCTACTGTTAGATGGACTTTTAATTGGCTGGCTCTACAATGACACCTCTTCATTCTGAAGAGAAGTGACTAGTGCTATTCAACATCTTTATCAGTGACTTGGATGATGGAATAGAGAACATGCTTGCCAATTATGTAGATAACACCAAATTAAAAAGGGTAGCTAATACCCCAGAGGGACAGGATCAGGATCCAAACTGACCGTAACAGATTAAGGGTTAAAATTAGCAAAATTAATTTCAACAAGCTCACATAGCAGCTGGTTTCAGGAGGTGATTGGTGAGGGAGATTGTTGGTGCTTCATCTACTCTGAGTCAGGCACATCTGGATGGGGCTTTGGGAGAGTGGAAGACTAACAATGGTCTTTGCCAACCACCTCCTGAAGCCCACACTGCTGCTGACTTTGGGAGGAGGTTGATGGGGAAGATCACTGGTGCTATACCCATCCAAAGTCAGCGGTTGAGGTGTGCATATTCACACAGCATCCCTGGGCCAGGGGAAGGAGTTGGTGGCATCCATGGCAAAGTAGCAAAGTGGTAGCAAAGTAACAATACTGTGAATCATAAAATCTGGGGTTGTCTAATCCACAAATTTATAGTGTTTAGTTCGAAGGAAGTCATAGTACCACGTTATCCTTTTTTTGGTAAGATCTCACTTAGAATACTGTATCTACTTCTGGGAGCCACAATTAAGAAGGATATTGACAAGGTGGAACATGTTCAGAGAAAGGTGACTGAAATGGTAAAAGGTCTGGAAGCCAAGGCCTTTGAGTGGCTTAGGATATGTCTTGCTTGGAGATGAGAAAGTTGAGAGCAGACATGATAGCAATGTTTACATTTGTTTCTACTACTTCAGAGACTAGGTCACAGAGCAATTGATTCAAATTACAGGAAGGCGATTCCACCTAAACATTAGGAAAAACTTCCTGACAATAATAGCTGCTCAACAAGTACATATGTTGCCTCTGAGAGTGGCAGAGTCTTCTTCTTTAGAAGTTTTGAAACAGAGTATCGTAGCCCATCTATCAGAAGTGCTTTGATTGTGTTTTCCTATTTAGCTGGGGGTTGGATTAGATGGCCCTTGTGATCTCTTCCAACTCTTTGCTTCTAATAGAATCCAGAAAGATGCAAATCATGTCTCTTACCCTAAACGTTCAAAGGGATGCATAAGGAGCAAGGCTGTGGCGCAGCTGGTTAGTAGCCAGCTGTGATAAATCACTACTGACTGAGAGGTCATGAGTTCAAAGCCTGGGTCAGATTGAGTGCCTGACGATTAAATAGCCCCAGCTCATTGTTTACCTAAGCAACCCGAAAGACAGTTGCATCTGTCAAGTAGGAAATTTAGGGATCGCTTACGCGGGGAGGCAAATTTAACTAATTTATGTCACCATAAAAATGTCCAACAGTGTGTGTGCTATAAGATGAGGAAGTACTCCATCAAGGACTCAGCGTCACAGTGGATGATGAAGCAGCAGCTCCTCCTGTGGCTGGAATCATGAAGCCAGAAGCTGGGAAATGTTAAATAGCCTCTGTGTCTCTGTCTGTATGTCATACGTCTAATGGCATTGAATGTTTGCCATGTATATGTGCATTGTGATCCGCCCTGAGTCCCCTTCGGGGTGAGAAGAGCGGAATATAAATACTGTAAATAAATAAATGCATAAGGTGATACAGATCTTTCAGATCTTCACAGTCCTCAATTGGTGCAGAGATGCAAAAGCAATAAATCCACTTATCAAGAGTCAATTTCCCTAGGTTCAAAACTCTCCTTGAGATGATTTTATTTTATATGTGCACTGAGGAATCTTTTGTATGTGGTGTGCCATGTAACCACTGTTTTTATTAGGTTGCTGTGAGTTTTTCAGGCTGTATGACCTTATTCCAGAAGCCTTCTGTCTCGACGTTTCACCCACATATATGGCAGGCATCCTCAGAGGTTGTGAAGTCTGTACAGACCTGTAGAGGAAAGAATGCTTCTGGAACATGGCCACACAGCCCGGAAAACTCACAGCAACCCAGTGATTCCATCCATGAAAGCCTTTGACAACACATTGTCTTTATCATATCTCTGCTAATGGATTGAAATTTAAGAATAGAATTCAGTTCATCAGGTTTTCTTTCTAGTTTTTCATTATAATTTCCTTGTTCAAAGACTTATAAATCATTTACTGTGTGCCCAGGAAGGCTGAAATATTCTGCAAACTGGTTTTTGGGTAATGCTATTTCTAATGTAAGATTTATGTCCAGTAATCCTCTTGTATAGAATCTGGCCTGTTTGTTCAATGTAGAGTGCAGAGGGACAATGCTGGCCGAGGATGGCATGTATCACATTGGGGGAAGAACAAGTAATAGTACTTCTGATGTTGTGAGTGATGTTATTGGCCCCTGTAATATTGCTTCTAGAGTTGACATGGGGAGAGTTGGCACCTGGGTTTATGGCAGGGTCTTGTCCTGTATTACCATTTGTGTTATATATCCTGTTGTAAATGAGTTATTGTTTAAGATTTGGAGACTCTCTATAGGCCAATAAAGCTGTGCTCTTCTGCAGAATTGGTTACAGCTTGTCGATGATACATTTGAGTGGTTTCAGATGAAGACTGTTGGTGGGCATTAGAGGTGTATTTTGGGTCTGTCTTATAGTAAATAATTCCTGGGTTAATTTTGCCTTATCAATTTGTTTCTTCACTTCATTTTACTGGTACTGTAGTTTGTATGATGCCTATTGTAAATCCAAGAGTTTTGAGGCTCTGTCCTGTGGGCCTGAGCAGATGTGGTTGTATCCAAGGGCTTGGCTGTAAGCAGTAGATTTGGTAATGTATTCTGTGTGGAAGCTGTAGGAATGTAAGTATGCGTAACAATTGATAAGACTGATAGGATGTGGTGCTTAGAAGTCCATTGTGCAGTTGCACAGTGGTGTCAAGAAAGTGAATTTGTTGTGTGGATTATTCCAGGCTCAGGCTGATGGTAGGGAGAAAGTTGGTGAAATTCTGGAGGGACTTTTTAGCGATGTGTCTTACTTAGAAAGATGTAATGAATAAGCAGAAGTTAATGTTAAGTACACTTATTCAAGTCAAGTAGACTTACAGGTGGGCTGTTTGTTTTTCCACTTTTGAAACCGTATTAGGTGTAAATGGTTTCCAATGTAACCACCAGAACCTAAGCACAAGATTATGTTCTGCTAGAGCACAATCTATCTTTGTAGTGAGCTGCCAGTCTACACCCACAAGTCAAACTATATTTAATTTTGTACATTAATGCTTGCATATGGAGATGATTAATTGAAAGAAAGTAATATTGTTCTTTTCTTACAAACATTTTACTTGCTCTGCTGTTTTGACCAAGCCCTTACTAAAAAGAAAATGTGTTTTGCAACTTAATAACAAATTGAAATAAATCCTGTGGATTTACCTAGAATATATTTATCCTTAATAGGTATTATGTTACAATCCTGTGGTGCAATTTGTTGATTTCAGTGGGGCTCACTGTACTGGGAATGGCCATATGATTGCAGTGTTGGAGACCAACCCGCTATTTATCTCAGTGCTGCTGTACAGAATTATGTATTATTTGCAGGAGCATTGATATTAGCTGCACTTCAACTCATGGCACTGAGCTCTCTCCAGATACTAACCTTTGACTCTCTGTAGTAATGCTTCTGCGTCTTTTGTGCATCATCTGCAATGATATTTCTATGTTGCCTGGAATGGAGGATGATCTCCAATGGCCTATAAATACAGATACTGCTGCAGCATGAGGAAAATGTATGTAGACAATTCCTTGCTTTCATTCTTAGGTCCCTTCCACACAGCTGTATAAAATCCACATTGAACTGGATTATATGGCAGTGTGGACCCAGATGTATTGTGGATTATCTGCCTTGATATTCTGGATTATATGGGTGCGTGGAAGGGCCCTCAATGAAAGTAACAAGTAATATTAGCAGTTTTCTTCCTACTACTAAACATTTGCACATTGTTATTCGTTTTGTTGCAAATGTACTTTTTTGCACAGAAAATAGTTTTTATGCACAAGAAACAACGTTTTCTGCATAGAATCAGCCATTTGCCCAGAAATATTTTTTCCTGTGCAAAAAATGCTGTTTTCTGCAATAAAACACAAGCTTTTGACAAGTTTCCTCATTGTCGACTTAGGCCCCATCTGCACAGCCATATAATGCAGTTTGAAGCAATTTTCAAGGGAAATAGTCTTGTTTCTCCCTGCGTATCTCCCTCCTGTAGTCTGCTGGAATGGCTGCTTATGGTGAAATCATTGTATCAATGCCTATTTTGAGGGTTTTATGGTATATTCCTTAGAAGTCAATTACACCTTTCCATGAAACCTGATTCTAAGTGAAAGTAAGATTTCAGGCGAAAGTGTATGCTTAAGAGTATACTCTAGAAACCACTAGAATTCACTTCTGATTAAACATGTATAATATTACACCTTAAATTATTTGGTTCATTTTAGTTGAAACTTTAATTGCAAACATCCATTGAGTTCAGTTTGAATTGATAGAACCCAATGAGAATTTTTGTTCACATACTAGTTTCTATGTTGATGACTTGGGGAACTTTTTCTTTTAGACCAGCAGAGTTATCTTATAAGTTGTTATGGTTTACAGGAAATCACATAATGAAGGCCTCCATTCTGTTACAGTAGCTCCAAACTGTTTGATGCAGTGTGTTTTGATTTACTGCATCCACCACTGAATGATGTATGATGAAAGGTGTAGAGTTGTGTGATGATGTACAAACATTTCTAAGACTGTCATGAAGTGGACCATTACAATCAATAGACATTCTAAAGGGATTAATATACAACAAGTGTTTAGAGATTTATTATAGAAGCCTCTTTTATTAGGCATTGCTCAGTCCTATAGTCTGAAATGAGTATGCTTAGAACTGCTGTGAAATCAATGCCTGGATGACAATGTATATATTTTGCCTTTTATAGATAATGTAATAATATGCAATATGGTAACTGTCTTTAAGAAGTGTAAGTAACTGACCTCCATATAGGCTCCTCAAGCATTACATATGGAAAGTCAGAATATATATGTAATTATTTATTTATTTATTTACCATATTTCTATCCCACCCTACCTCATCCCAAGGGAGACTCAGAGCGGCTTACAGCTTGGCACAATTGGATGCCACATCAAAACATAAACATAATAGATTATAAATACATTAAACATTAAATCATTAAACTTAAAACAATAACATATAAATACAATTAAAACAGGATTTAAAACAACTATTAAAACAATCACATAGTCATGTATAATATTTAGTATTATGCCAGAAGATATTATGAATGTTGATATATCTTTAGAAATAATCTGTGTTGTGCTAAAACCATTCAGTGAATTTAGATGAATTTATATGTCTACAGTAGAATATTTACATTCATAGTAAAATGATTGTAACTCACTTTATCATAAAATTTCATGGCAGTATATAGATAAAATCAATTTAAATGTGCTTACCATTCCGTCTGGCATACCACCTAATACTCATTTGAACTAACATTTGACCCATATTCCAGGCTTTAATTAAAAAAAAGTATCATTCTTTTCTAAGAATGCATTTAAGGTGCCAAATCTGTTATATATCTATCTGAGCCCTCTCCTTTATTTCAGTATTTAGCCAATTAGTCATATGTAAGACTGACTGACAATGGAAATGCAGAGTTAAATATGACTCATTTGTCAATCAGTACCAATTTCTAGACCTTGAAACCAGTGTTACAAGTTTGCAAGAAATTCTAACTTTGAAGGGAAGTCTAACTCACTGCTGCTCAAGATGCTGAAGAGCCAGACAGTGTGTGGTTAGTTCGTAGCCCTCAGAAAGGAGTGTTAGTGTGATGCTGGATTAAAATCCAAATTACAGTAGATTCTCCAGGAGTTTGTCTCCTTCCATCCTATGACTTCTGTCTGGTTTCAGAAGTCAGTGACAATAAGGCGAAACTGAAGAGAAAAATGTGAGCAATGGGGATGTATATGTGCTCTGAATATGTGGTCAGGGCATCTGAAAATAGTAGTAGTGCAACTGGCTGGCTGCTTATTGTTTTCTAATGCTGTTCAGAACAAGGAGTAGCAACAGCTGAGAAGGGGAGAGTGCATGAAAGAGATGATAAGGAATTTCCTTTTTATTTAAGAGAAAAGGAGCAATGAGAAGAGAATTTGGGGAGCCATTCACCATAGGTTGGTCTCTACATTTGATCTCTTTCTCTCTGAGTAAACATTAGCAATGGAAACTGAGTCCCTGTATTGGGTGAGAAGGGCAGGGTAGAAATCCTGTAATAAATAATAAATATATAAACAACTGCTTCCAAATTTGATTTGAGGATCATCTCATATCTGTTTCTGGCTCATCTCTTTTCCTTTTCACTGACTTTGGAGTGAAGCAGAATATTTGACTATCTCCTTGTTTGCCTTAGCTCCAAAGCCAGCAGAAGAAGCAGACAGTAAATATCATCAGGCAACAAAAAGCTCCCACCTAAACAAATATCAGAAAGATTGGATCCCTTCTTTAGCATCTCTGGTTCAAACTCTGTTTTCAAATTTCATGGATGGAGTTAAAGATATTGGTTATACATTTTCTTTTTTGTTCCATCCATACCCTCCTTTCCTCCTTTCGCTTCCTCTTTCCATTCTCCTTCCTAATTTGTATCTTTCCTCTTTCCTCTGTCTTCCTCTCCTTCATGAAACCATGATTGCTCTCTTGCCAGAATTCTATATCAGATTCAATTCAGTAAAGCTAGTTTGAGAACTATGACTGGCCTATTGGTTCCTATTGTCTGAATGCCCTGTTGTTGACGATAGAAACAGAGTTGGGAGGAGTATGGTATCATTATCCTTATCATCTCCATCATTACCCCTTTCAAAAATGTATATGGTGATTATTAGGTATGTTATTATGTTGATAGCAGAGGGATAAGGGCAATTCCATTTCAATTCTAAAACTAGGTATTTAAAAATGTTGCCATTGAAGGGAACTGGTTAATTAGAGCAATACCGCGGAATAATTACTCACCTGTTTGCACTAAAATTGTGATCAAAGTTGTGATTTGACCTCAAAATTCACTTAAAAACCCTCCTGCTAAAGAGTCTTGGTGTGACAAGACTTCATAGGGGTCCTTGCTTCTACTGAAAATCCTATATCTGTAGGAAGGGATTGGTCACTTCACCCTCCAGCACCCAGCTTACCAGTGTTGCAGAACTCTGTTGCTCAGCATAGCTGACCAGCTTTTATGGTGGGTTTCTAAGGCATTTATTATTGTGGGAATGATATGTAACTGTAGAGAGGCAAAAAGGTTGTATGCATATAAGTCTAACTTATGGCATTGTAACTAACCATTTTCAGACAGTATTTTTTTTAAAAAAAGAAACTTGATAAAACCTAAAAGGGCTTGTTTGGCACTACAGGTGTAGTGACAGAATCATAGTCCATGAGACCTCTTCCAACTTGATCTAGTCCAGCCCCCTGTTCCTACATGGAGTCCAACTCCTTCCTACAAGGAGTTGGACTTGTTCCCTGTGGTGCCCTTTCAGTTCTATTATTGTTTTTTCTTGCTTTCAGATGTTCAGGTTTGATGGCCTAACAACCATGAATTTAAAACAATTAAAATAATATAAATTTAAAACAGTACGTAGGAAGGTATATTTTAAGCAGTGAAAGATACTAAGTAGTTCAACAATTAAAATATTTAACAATTTAACATTTATAGAAGATTTAAGATAGTTTGCAAATGCACTCTTAATATTTAATGTTTAACTACTGAAAGTGCACCCAGGGCACTCCCACACATAAGAGTGATAGCAAACATGGCAACTACTGCCACATTTACTAGTCTAGAAAGTGCTTAAGGCTCTTGATTTTATTGTTTCATAGCCCAAACATTTTTGGCATTTTGGCTAGAGATATAGCAGGAACAATTGATGGAAATTATTTTTGAGTTCAAAGCACGCTATTGCAAAATGCAATGCATACATATTGTCTAGGGGTTAGCATGGAAATAAATGTGTGCACTTGATTTATTTGGAGTAATTTCAGGTGCCATTGCACTCTATCTTTCTCTGATGTATTGCCAACAAAAGTATGGTCTGCTTCTCTGAAGCAAACAACCAAACATTAAAACAGCAGGCAGGTGCAGGCACATAGCACTGCTGGTATTTGTTGGTACCCACATTGTCCACTTGGAGCCTTTAGCAAGTTGTTAGGTTTGTGAATGTAAGAATTTTTCGGAACCTAATGGTAAAGATAACATCATTTTGCTAATTTTGATTAGTCATATTGCAGACTTGAGGCTTGAGACTAAAATCAGGTGGAATCCAGTTAAGCCCTGAGTTTTACCACAGTAAGTGCTCATTATGGAGAAGTACTATGCATTTGGAAACTTCCCACAGTAAGTACTCATTGTTGAGAAGAATAATGGAGACTTTGGTCATTTAAAAGTTCTTCTTCACACCAGCTTTGCAACTCCTAAACAGGCTCCTATGGATGTCCATATGTGGTCCAGGGCTAGGCATGTTTTCCTGGCTGATGGATAGTCTAGTACAGTTCTGTGAAGAGTACATCTGTGAAAATGTGAATAAGATTATGGCTTGACCAGAATAAGAAAAGTTACTTTTTGAGTGAAAATTCACCAAATCCTTGCAGCTAGCATATTTCCACAACATTTCCCATTTGGATTGTTTATTCTTGCTTTAACTCTTGTATCTTCCTCATGTTACGTTTTTTTCAAAAAAATGTTGTGAGAAACTTTGAGTCCTGAATTGGGAAAAAGGTAGGATAGAAATATCATCATACATACGTAGCAATTCCTAGAGTGCAGTGCTAGAGTAAAATAAAAGTCTCTCTAAGCAAAGGAAACAATTTTTCAAGACTGAACTACAGCTGACACATTGTCTTCTAGTTTTCTGAGTAAGTCATAGGTGTTCTTTGCCAACAGCGACAAATGAAGTTTGAGCCTCCCAGAACCTGGCCTGCTTTAAATATATTGGAGAACTACTTTGAAGCTATGTTCCGTCCCCCAGGACGATGGTTTGCCTTAACTACTGGTCGTTTGTTTGTTTTCCCTCCTTTGCATTTTGTTTGAGCCTCTGGCTGCAAAAGCCTAGGAAAAGTGGCTTGGAATCTGCAATAGCTGGCTGCAGTTTTCTTTGCAGTGATTGGTCAAAGAGTGCAACATCTTAGGACCGCCCTTTTTACCAGGGTCTAGTCTCCATTTTGGAGCTTCATTCTGGCTATAGTTTTCCAACGTGCTGGAGCTGTGCAAGGCTAACTGGGACAAATCATCCTCAAAACCAGGCCAATCTAAGCCTATCCAAATTAGATAAGTATTGAATTATATTGATCTGGAATAGGAAATCTAGTTAGAGGAGCAAAGTTATTCCATCGCTTCTAGAACTAATCTTTGCTGTAAAGATAGGGAAGGAAAGAGTTTCTCCTTCTAATATAGGCAGCGTGATTAGGGTATAGTGGTTTTATAATCACTTTTGCCTTCTGGAACCAGGGATAATTCTGCAACTAAAACCTATGGAAATTTGTTTCATTTTCTGCAACTTTAAGATCTGTGCCAGGTTTACAACCTTGTATGAATAAACATCCTTTTTTGAAGTTATCCAGACTCAGTCGTTCAATATCTATAGGACAGCTTATAGGGATTTGCAGTTCGCCCGGATAAAGGACAGCACGTTTCAGTTTTATAGCTTTTTATGGTCCGGCGGACGGCACAGTTTTGAGGTCGATCAGCGGTTTTTCCGCTTCAGCTAGCTTGCACGGCTTTATAGTTTTTTATAGTTTAGGAAGTTTTAGTATAGGCTGCGGCTTTTCCGCCTGAGCTCAGTCTGCATACCTAAAGACTATACCAGCGTCTGAGGCAGTGGAGCCCGCTCTCAGACCTGAAGGAGTCAAATAGTGGGGCTCTATTTCCTTGCTATTTGGCTCGCGTGTGCGCACGTAGCCCAGTGGCTTTCTGGGTTTGCACAGGCTGTGCAGTTCCCAGCAACGTCCAGGGCTCCCTCGGCGGTAGACCTCGAGCCGCGGAGCACCAGCGACAGTTCTTTGGCTGGCTCTGAGGCGTGGAGCCCACCAGAACCAGGCTAGAACCTGGACAGTCCTGGCAACGCTGCTGCGAGTTCGGCCGGAGCACTCAACCGGCTTTGACAGCCTCTTCATCAGGAGTTCGGCCGGAGCACTCGGCCGGCTTTGACCTGCCTCATGGTCCGGCGGTGGTGACCTGCCTCATCGTCCTGCGGTGGTGACCTGCCTCATCGTCCTGCGGTGGTGACCTTCCTCATCGTCCTGCGGTGGTGACCTGCCTCATCGTCCTGCGGTGGTGACCTGCCTCATCGTCCTGCGGTGGTGACCTGCTTCATCGACCTGCGGTGGTGACCTCCCTTCACAGCGGGGAGGAGGCGTCTCTTCTCTCCTCCTTTCCAAAGCCAGCCTCGGTGCTCCTTCGGCGGCAGGCCTCGAGCCGCAGAGCACGAGGTGCTTGAAAATTTGGCGAAGTCGCCATTTTGGCAGTTTACGTCACTCGGGCAAGGGAGGTATCAAGTGGCAAGTTGCTGTCAGTTGACATTTTGCAGCTTGCCCACCAAAGTCTGGCGCCAAAGGTCACAATCTTTGTAAAGTATAGTTACTTAGTGATATATATTGCTATGGTTAAGTGCTGTGAATTGTATTATATATTGAATTTGCTTTTATTGTAAATTTACTTGCAGGTATATTGCATTTGCCTTTGTTGTAAATTTACTTGCTATTAAGAATACATAATGTCTATGCAATTTCAAGATGATACAGATGGTATACCTCCTTCTGAGGCTGAAAGTAGGAATGAAAGGCCCCAAAGGATAAAGCACCCTTCAGCCAAGATGCTAGCCCATCTAATAGATGAAAAGGAGCTCCTCCATGTGAGGTTAGGTTCGGCATGGGAGCGCATTGTAACATTAATGGGCAGAATAGAGAGCTTGGGTATTACAAGGGTGCCATCCATATTACAGACAGACCTTGAAGAGACCTTCGGTCTTTGGAGGGGTTTGGTGTCTAAGATAGTCCAGGTCCTCGAGCGCATTAACGCCAAGGATTCAGAGTTAGAAATAGTGAGTGTTTTAGCTGACACTAATGAGAAAGAAAATAGGGTGAGGGCAATCCTAGCTTCCTTATGCAGCCATGAGACCAATCTTTTAAAATCACCTGCTGTGGCACTTAGTCTTAAGTCCAACCGCTCTAGTCAGGTATCTAAACTAAGGGAGCGTGCATCGTCTAAACACAGCCACTCTAGCAAGTCTTCTGCTGCTGGGAGTGCCATCTCTTCCCTAGCTGCCTTGCACATTAAGGAGGCTGCACGTCTGGAGCTGCAGAGTAAAGTGGCGGGGGCGGAGGCTGATGCTAAGGCAGCTGATCTCACCCTTCCCTTTAAAGAAGAAGAGCAACGACTGCAAATAGAACAGGCCCATAGACGAAGCGAAATGCAAATAGAACAGGCCCATAGACAAAGCGAAATGCAAATAGAACAGGCTCGTATAGAGATGCTTAGAATAAAGATGGATGCCGCAGCCAAAAGGGTAAGGGCTGAGACTTTGGCCAAAGCCCTAATTGAGCCACTCACAGAAGAAAATGTAAGCCAGTTACCAATACAGGATCCTTCTGCCAAAGTGTTTGCGCACCTTGGCAGCATGAACAGCCAGTTTTCGGATGAGGAACAGGAAGACTTCTCTCCTTACCCAGAGCAGGGCCCCAAAGTCACTTTTGAGTTTCCTGCAGAGCAGAGCGTCATAGCGGGGAGCTCACCCTTGCTCGAGCTACCTGTGCCTCCTGCTAAAACCCTAGGTCAGTCAATCAGGGCCTCAAGGCCGAGCGCTAGTTGGCCCCTACAGACAGCTGCACAGGGAACCATCGATTCGTCAGTGGTCGATGTCATCCCTCCAAGAGGCCAAAGGTTGACGCAAGGTACACGGTGGGAGTCCACTCCACAACAGCAAACTCCTCAATTGTTCCCTTCGACGCCAGAGTCCCAGCTTGTCTCCATCATCAGAAGCCCCAGAAGAGATCTTAAGGACAAGGGTGTCGAAAAGTTTTCGGACAAGCCTGAGGAATTTCTTCTCTGGAAGGCCACCTTCCAGAGAGCAATCAGAGACTTAAAGTTATTGCCTGAGGAAGAACTGACTCTTCTGGCTGCATGGTTGGGCCCAGCCTCATCCTCACAAGTTAAGAAGATCTACGCAGCCCACGTAGCCGATCCCGACAAAGCCCTGGAAAAGGCCTGGGCCAGGTTGCAGCAGAGGTATGGGGCCAGCACAGAGATTGAAGCATCTCTTATGGACAAGCTCCAAAGGTTCCCAGCTTTAAAACTCAAAGACTTCAAACTCTTGTGGGACCTCAGCGATCTCCTTACGGAATTAGAGTCGGCCAAGGAGAATCCAGAACTGCCCGGTTTGAAGTGCCTCGATCAGCACCTGTCCCAGAGGCAGATCTTGACCAAGCTGCCCTTCACTTTGCAAGAACGCTGGGGACAGGAGGTCTTCAACTACAAGGAGGCCCACTCCCAGGCATACCCTCCATTTTCTCATTTGGTCCAGTTCATCACCAGGGCAGCCAGAGAAAGGAATGATCCACAGACGGGCCTCCCCACCTTATACCAAGGGACCCAGCCAGAGAAGGCACCTGAAGTGGACAAGAAACCACCTAGAGAGGCCAATAGACCTGTCAGCGTAAAGGCAGTCGAAACTCAACTCAAGACTGACGAACCCAGGTCGGAGGTAAAAGAGTTGCTTTGCCCTATTCACCAAAAGCCTCACAGCTTGGCCAACTGCAGGGAGTTTCGTAGAAAGACATACAAAGAAAGGCAACAGCTAGTTCAAAAGCAGGGAATCTGCTTTAGATGCTGTGGAGCAACTCCACACTTTGCATCCAACTGCAAAGAAAACATCAAGTGTGAGAAATGCAACAGCCTCAAGCATTGCACCGCAATGCACAACTCCAATATCATCTCCCACCCCAAAGAGAACGCTTCACCAAAAGAAAAGTCAGCAGTCGAAGACACCGACAAGCCAGCCGCACCAGAGATGCAGGTGGAAGTTTCAGCAGTCGCCTGTACAGAGCTGTGTTCTGACTCGCACCAGTACAGAGTTTGTCATCCTATCTGCCTAGCGGATGTATATCCAGCCAAGAGCCCTTGGCTTAGAAAGAGACTCTATGTGGCCCTGGATTCACAGAGCGACGCCTCCCTGGCTACTCCAGAGTTCTTCCGCATGTTTGACCTTAAAACCAAGATGGTCGACTACACTATGACTACGTGTGCAGGAAAAAAGAAGTTGCAGGGTCGCATAGCATCTGGCTTTGTTGTCTCCTCTTGCGACCAGAAGAGACAGTTCAAGTTGCCAGACCTGATTGAGTGTTCCTCCATCCCTCGGAACAAAAAACAAATTGTAACTAGAGAAGTTGTGGAGGCTCATCCACATTTGCGACGGTTAAAGAATGCTATACCAGCCTTTCGGCCAGATGTGGACATTGCCCTTTTGCTTGGCTCGGACTGCCCGAGCTTGTTCTGTGTGAACGACCAAGTTAAAGGACCTCCAGGTGCACCTATCGCACAACAATTGCCATTAGGCTGGACAGTCATAGGCCCAGTGTGCATAAACAAGATGCACCCACCATCGTCGTTGGACTCCAATCAAGCACAGGTGCTTAAAGGTGGACGTCCTACACTTGTGCGCAGTTGCCTAAGTCATATCTCGGTCTACTGCCAAGCAATAACTCCAGAGTATTCCTCCATCTTCAAAGTCTCTGAGAGAGACGAAGCCACAGCGCTCTCGAAAGATGAGCAAAGGTTTTCGGACATTATGAATGCTCAAGTCTCACGAAGTGCAGAGGTGAAAGTTTGCAAGATGACCACAGAAATCAAGATGGGCCAAAGATCTTACCTGGAACTACACCGCTTTGAGCATTTTTCAGAGTGGCACAGTCTTCAGAGAGCAGTTGCTAGGCTCATACATCGCTTAGTCTGCAAAGATAGTCAGCCTTTGCAAGTTCAGGACATGCTAAAGGCTAAGGGAGTAATACTCAGGTCAGTTCAGAGGCATGAGTTTAGTCTAGAAATAGCCAGGTTAGAACAAGGGCTTGACACCCCCAGCCGGAGTTTCTTGCGTGAGTTAAACCCATTTCTAGACAAGGAGGGCATTTTAAGAGTGGGAGGGAGGTTAGCTAAGGCTAAACTCAAAGTGTGTACAAAGAACCCCATCATTGTACCCCCCAATAGCCATATTGCTTTGTTGTTGGTTCGTCACTACCATGAGAAAATCCATCATCAGGGTAGAACTCTAACTGAGGCAGCCCTTAGAAATGAAGGTCTGTGGGTAGTTAATGCCAAAAGGTTGGTCAACAGTTGTATTTTCAAATGTGTCAAATGTCGGCGACTCAGACGAAACTGTCAAAGTCAGTTGATGGCAGAACTACCTCAGGATAGGACTTTGACAGACCCACCCTTTTCCCATGTGGGAATCGATGTGTTTGGTCCTTGGGAGGTTGTCACTAGGAAAACCAGGGGTGGTGTTGTAAATAACAAAAGATGGGCGGGTTTGTTTACTTGTTTGTCAAAACGAACTGTCTATATAGAGGTTGCAGAGGGAATGGACACTTCATCATTCATAAACGCATTGAAAAGGTTCATAGCCCTCAGAGGGCCAATTAAGTCAATTTGGTCGGACTGTGGCACCAATTTTGCATGTGCAGACCTTAGCCAACCACTTCTGGAAGAGGTGGAAGGCCGAATACTTAAGCCAGCTTCCAACCAGAAGACTCTGGCAAACCCCAAAGGACAATGCCAAGGTGGGAAACCTTGTGTTGCCAAAGGACAAAGACTTGCCCCGCTATGCCTGGCCTATGGGCATTATACTAAAGACCTTTCCTTGCCCTGACGGTAAGGTTAGAAAAGTTCAAGTAAAGACTCATAGTAAGGACAAAATGTCTGTCCTGGACAGACCAATTAGTGACCTCGTGTTGCTTATTGGAGATGTTTAAAGTTTTATACTGTTGTATTGTTGTGTATACAAAGGTGTTTGTATGTTTTTGATTGGTAAATTCCCACATCCTGGGAATTTAGCGGGGAGTGTTCCGTCCCCCAGGACGATGGTTTGCCTTAACTACTGGTCGTTTGTTTGTTTTCCCTCCTTTGCATTTTGTTTGAGCCTCTGGCTGCAAAAGCCTAGGAAAAGTGGCTTGGAATCTGCAATAGCTGGCTGCAGTTTTCTTTGCAGTGATTGGTCAAAGAGTGCAACATCTTAGGACCGCCCTTTTTACCAGGGTCTAGTCTCCATTTTGGAGCTTCATTCTGGCTATAGTTTTCCAACGTGCTGGAGCTGTGCAAGGCTAACTGGGACAAATCATCCTCAAAACCAGGCCAATCTAAGCCTATCCAAATTAGATAAGTATTGAATTATATTGATCTGGAATAGGAAATCTAGTTAGAGGAGCAAAGTTATTCCATCGCTTCTAGAACTAATCTTTGCTGTAAAGATAGGGAAGGAAAGAGTTTCTCCTTCTAATATAGGCAGCGTGATTAGGGTATAGTGGTTTTATAATCACTTTTGCCTTCTGGAACCAGGGATAATTCTGCAACTAAAACCTATGGAAATTTGTTTCATTTTCTGCAACTTTAAGATCTGTGCCAGGTTTACAACCTTGTATGAATAAACATCCTTTTTTGAAGTTATCCAGACTCAGTCGTTCAATATCTATAGGACAGCTTATAGGGATTTGCAGTTCGCCCGGATAAAGGACAGCACGTTTCAGTTTTATAGCTTTTTATGGTCCGGCGGACGGCACAAGCTAAGTGGGGTCAATCTTTTAGTACTGGAAAGGGAGACTCGCAATGAATACAGGTGCTGAAGGCAAGATTTCAAAGGCTGTGGTTCACAGTTTAAGACGCTATGACTATGTGATAGAGTACCAGCCTTGTGATTCGTCAGTGATGCGTAAAAGCAGTCATAAAAAACTCCTCCATCAGAAAACCACTTTATATCTGTGATTGTGCATAAAGCATGTTTCCTCCTCCTTTGCAAGCTTAACAAAATCAGACATAGATAGTTTAATAGTACTTCTAAACCCATGATTAGGCATTTTACATAAACAAGCCAGGATAATAAACCAGACTAAACTAAGTCTGTTTCTAATGATTCCTGGCTTGTATGATCTCAGTAAACTATAATGTTCAGTTGACAAAACTTTAAACCAGTGATGGGCAACATAGGTAAAGGTAAAGGTTTCCCCTGAATGCATGGAGCGCCGTTACCTTCCCGCCGGAGCGGTACGTATTGATCTACTCACATTTGCCTGTTTTCGAACTGTTAGGTTAGCAGGAGTTGGGGCTAACAGCGGGCGCTCATTCTGCTCCCGGGGTTTGAACCTGGGACCTTTTGGTCCGCAAGTCCAGCAGTTCAGCACTTTAACACTGAGCCACCAGGGCCCCCTTGATGGGCAACATAAGCCTATCTAAATCTTTTACACCATGGCTAGCATTATGGCAGTATGAAGGCTATAGTTCGGTTTGTTTATCCATTTATCCAACAAATGAGGTGTTATTATTTTTGTTGTTGTTGGGTGTCTTGAAATTATTTTGGCATACCTTTCATGGAGTTTTCTTTGCAAGAGGAAGTTTGCCATTGTCTTCCTTCAAGAATGAAAGGTTGCGACTTCCCCAGACACTCATTGGGACTCCATGGCTGAAAGGGATTCAAACCCTGGTCTCCTGTCATAATTTAACAGTCAGACTACTGTATCATACTGGCCCTATGCACACATATAGGTTATTAAGCCAGCGTTTCTGCCATAAAATGAATTGCAGATGTGTTTACTGGTTTTCGATCATGATTTTTTTTTTGGATCAAATAATAATCTGTGGCCACAGCAAGCTAGAATAAAAAACTGAGATACTCTGGTCTGGTCAGCCACCAGAGTTAACCCAGTCACTGCCTGATTTTGATGGGGAAGTTCTGGTTCCGTCTGCTACTGTTAAAAGCCTTGGGGTTGTGTTGGACTCATCGCTGACAATGGAGGCCCAGATCACTGCCATAAGTAAGCAGGCCTTTTTTCATCTTCTCCAGGCAAGGAAATTGGCATCCTACCTTTCAACAGAAGCATTGGCAATGGCAATCCATGCAACAGTCACCACTAGGTTGGATTATTGTAATGCCTTATATGCCAGCCTTCCGAAGACAAAAACCCAGAAGATCCGAATGGTCCAAAATGCGGCGGCCAGGCTGCTAGCGGGATCATCTATAAGATCCCATATTACACCGATTCTGAAATAACTGCATTGGCTACCAATAGAACATCTGATCTCTTACAAGATACTGATACTGACATTTAAAGCTCGAAAAGGCCAAGGACCATTATATCTTAGGGACTGCCTCATTCCTTTTATTCTGCAAGGCGTAGAGCCTTTTTGACCTATGCTCCAATTCTGTGGAACTCATTGCCTCCATATGTTAGAGCAATGTCGGAGTTGCGACCTTTTGTAAAGGCGCTCAACACTTGGCTGTTTGGTTGTGCATTTAAGTAAACCAGATCAAATTTGCCAAATAGTCACTGTTGAATGTTTTTATGTTGAATGTTTTTATATTGTGGAATGATATTTTAAATTATAAGTCGCTCGGAGCACTCTGGTGGAGAGCGACTAATTAAGAAATAAGGTGAAGTGAAGTGAAGAATACAGACATTGACCAAGGCCTTTCACACCACACAAATAGAGCACTATGCCTTCATTTCAACAGCTATATTTCTATTCTGTGAGCTCCTACGATTTGCAGTTTAGGGGAAAGCATTTACAATTTTCAGCGAGAGCGTTCAAGTGCTTTATGAAATTACAGTCCTTAGGATTTCAAAGGTGGTAGGTAAAGGTAAATGTAAAGGTTTTCCCCTGACATTAAGTCTAGTCGTGTCTGACTCCGGGGGGCTGGTGATCACCTCAATTTCTAAACCGAAGAGCCAGCATTGTCTGTAGAGACCTCCTAAGTCATGTGGCCATCATGACTCCATGGTGTGCCGTTACCTTCCCGCCAAAGCGGTACCTATTGATCTACTTACATTTGCATGTTTGCATAGATGGTAGCCATGGCTTAATGCAGACTTATAGTACTATGATGGAACCCGCGGTGTTGCAGTAGGTTAAACTGCTGAGCTGCTGAACTTGCAGACCGAAAGTTCGAACCCGGGGAGCGCTGTTAGCCTAGCTTCTGCCAACCTAGCTGTTTGAAAACATGCAAATGTGAGTAGATCAATAGGTACAGCTCTGGCAGGAAGGTAACGGTACTCCATACAGTCATGCCGGCCCATGACCTTGGAGGTGTCTACAGACAACTCTGACTCTTCCGCTTAGAAATGGAGATGAGCACCAACTCCCAGAGTCGGACACAATAGACTCAATATCAGGGGAAACATTTACCTTTTTATAGTATTACGGGCCTGTCATTTGGATGATCTTATTCTGGTTTAATAACCACATTATGCATGAATATTATGCGTCCAGGCTTGTTCACTTGATTCCTGAAACTTTAGTGCTAGAATTAAAGAAGGCAGGAAACAAACAACCATGGTTTCCTTAAATTTAAAACTTATTATTTGAAGCATTATATATTCTGTCCTTGAACAAAAAAAAATCCAGATGAACTAACAAAAAACAACAAAAAATAATTGTCTCTGTTCTCAAGCCTACAATCTAAATAAGACAGGATGTAATACAATCCTAAAGCAAAGAATGGGGGAATTAATTTTAGCTGCATCCATATCTTAGCATGATACACCCCAAACATCAATGCAGTTTGAGACCACTATAGCCCCCATAGCTCAGTGTAATGGAATCAATGTCTTTAGCCTTCTCTGCCAAAGAGTGCTGGTGCTTTACCCAACTACAACTCAGGTTGTGGCAATGATGAGCTAATAAGCACTTTTTAAAAAAACAAGCTATGAAAGATGCAACATTTTGCTCCGTATCTTCATTTTAACTGTGGGCAGTCAATTCTTCTTAGTCCTAATGGTTTTTGTGTTTGTGCTGTTGTAAATATTGCAAATGGAAATGGGAAGGCCTGAGGGATACTGGATACTGGAGGGAAAGCTTATCAAACCGGTGTCCAGTAATGGCCCATTATGTGCAGTGAACTGAGAGCATGTTTTGATGACCAATCTCAACATTGCTTCCAAGCAAAGAACATAGAAGTGATGTACAACATGTAGTCATATTAAAGCATTTTACAAAAAAAGGGCATTTCCCCTGTTTTGCAGCATGTCATAATAGTAATGTGTGGCATGCCATAAGGAATACTGTAAAGATATACCATATTTAAAATAATTTAAAGAAAGAAAGGTGTAATTAAAATGGAAAGAAAACATACTACAGAACTGTTCACTACATTAATAGTGTTGATTCTTCCTGGCCATAGGGGTGCCTTTAATGATGGAAATTAGAGTTCTTCTTTAGCTTTATTCTAATTTTTGACTTTTAACAGTTCATGATTTGTGCCACAATCTCCTTCTAGTCCTTTTTGTGCAAAGAGAATGAAGCTTTTCCATCATCTGATTCCAACTATGTAGTCGGTTTGTAACTTTTCTGTCTTTGCATTTAATTATCTTATTGGTTTAATTTATATGTCTGTGTATTCTATAAAGGTGGGAGAGATGTAACAAACCAAACCTACCAATTCACATCCCCAACATTTAAAATGGGTATGATATAAAAAGTCATAATACCATTGGAATCACCTTCCTGTGCCCATCCGGACAGGTATTCCTGAAACATTGGCATTTTGGACCAAGTTCTGGAATGTACTTGTTGCATTCCAGAACTTTGTTGTATGACTCCTGTTTATTCTTCTGCAACTGGTGAATTTGGTAAGCATGGCTATCTGAGAGGTGTAATCATTTAAAATTGGAAGGCATGGTGAGTGCAATCTTGTGTCTCTGGGTTGCCTGAGCCTGGGCAATATGGAGTGGCTGTGTAAACAGTTGCAGTCAGTTACTTCTCAGTCAACTCAACAGCTTACATGGGGCCAAAGTCACAGTTTGCTCTGGATTCTTTGGAATAACCCATGATTTGTGTATGTGGTTCAAGGCCGCATTAAGGCTAATCGGCTCCATGTGCTCTGCAACTGCTACAGAGTTGGGCTATTTTCCAGAAGACAGGTGTTTTGCATGGAATGGGTAATACAAAATCATTTCTGTGCAATTTCTGTGACTTTTAGCATGGACCCTATGTAATCTTGTGCATCTACTGAATTTGGTGAATTTGGCAAAGAAAGAAGGAATTGTTCAGTTCACACCTCACTTTCCATGATGAATGCTCCCTAAAACAAACTGTTTGATGACCATACTGCCAAGTATTTCTTGATTGTATCTGTTATTATATTGGTCTCAGAATGTAAAAAATACTATATCAAAATGACATTACTTTTTCCATAAAGCCACCGTCAGACATGTAAGCTTTCCTTCCTGCTTTGAGATATTATCTTTCCAGTGTTGACCATGTTCTGGTAATTGTAATTATCATTGTGATTTTAAGGCATTCTCTCAGCTATTAAGGTAAATTGCAGGGATGAGATTGCTAGGCTGCTTGACAGTTGACACAGATCATTTGGAAGCTAATTTAGATCACTGAGTGTAAAGACCTTAGTTTGAGCTATCCAGTTTCTTGAATGTTGTTCTTTTTCATTAGTAACTTCTAATGAGTGTATTTATCTTGGAAGCTAAGGAGGAGATGTGTAGATAAAGATGCACAAGGAATTAGAAGAATGTCATTCTGTTGGATGAAGCGCTTTTGCCAGGAGGAGTTGAGCAACAAAACCTATGTAACTATGCCATTTATTGCATTGCAAAACAAATAATAAAAACATCTCTCAAAGATTGCAACATGGAGCATCATAATATGTTTTTGCTTATGATGCATATTTACCAAAAGGATTTCATGGGAACATCTATGGACAAGATTTGTCTTGTCTGCAGTATGAAGTCACATTCCAGCTTATCCAGTTTCTCCTTTGCTTGTATTTTGATACTGAACTACTTGTAATAGCTTATAGTACACTCAAAATAGAATAGGGACAAATTAATTTGACTGGCAGCAGATGTTTCAAGGGTAAGGCACATCACTTTCAGATCATTTAACTGGAGGTGGGATGGGTTGAACCTGGGGCTTTCTGCATGCTAAGCTAGGTGCTGTGCCACTGAGCTGTGGTTCTTCCTGTTCTTAAAAGAACTCGTTGAGATTAAATACAGAGGGCCCATCCAGACAATACCTTTATCCCAGGAGCTCCCGCAGCAACCAGGAGGATGGCCAGACACTGTTCCCTGCAAACCTGGAAGCAATCGCTACAAAAGGCAAAAACCGCGAGATTTCCAGGTGCTGGAATATCGCAGTTTTTAACTGAATATCCAGATCTTCGCATGTCTATATGTCCCTGCAATCAGAAATCATGGAATTTTTTATCAGGGTTTGTTCCTGAGTTTTAGATGTTTGTTCCTGATTGGTCAGTTCCTAAAAAGAAGGTGACCCTCGAGTGGAAGGCTAAAACTTTGGGAAGAGGAACTTCGCCTTTCACCTGTTTAATAAAGTTTGTGGCAGAAAAATGAAGTTCCTGGGGTGCAACAAGTACTTTCACATTAAGTAGTACTCAATGAAACAGGAACAGACACTTTCAACAAGGAACAGAATGTCATCATAACTGTAATTAGTCAGACCTTGTTGTATGGCCATCTGTACAGACAGGTTTTGTGGTGATGTTGCCGGGTTATACATTGGGTGTATGCTGACAACATGGGTACAGTTTAGTAAATGGCAAAAACTTGTTGTTGGGACATGGATGTGTTGGAGTGGAATGTAAATACTGAGAACCAAGGTCATGCAAGAGGCTAATAGGAATAGCCATGTATAACCCAGGAACAGCACCCTATTGTTCGACGCCACAAGTACACAACCAAATCTGCCTGGACAGATTGCCAGGCAGCCAGGCTCTAAAAAGTGTCAATAATGACATAGTTCTCTTCCTGGCTTGAAAGCGTGTTTTCCTGTTTCATGGTGTACTGCTGACTTGGACAGAAGTGGTCCTACCCCATGAGGTTTGTTTGTGTGGCAGATATTTCAAGAAATGTTTGGAGGGCATAGTTTTCTGGCCAGGACAAAGAACAGAACTTTTGCTGTGATCCGCATATCTGCATATCCGTATATCTTTATCCCGGGGCTTTAAAAAAAAAAAAAGCTGCTGAGGTTTCCAGTGGAAGTTCTGCAGCAGCCATCTTGGGAATCTCTAAATCTCAGAACAAAGCAGCAAGTCTGGACAACGGAGGCAGAAATCCCAGGACTAACAGGTCTGTATGTAGACCTCTTCTGAAGTCCTGGGATTTTTGCCCCTGTTTAAAAACTGTGATTTAGTGTTGTCTGGAAGCGCCCTGGGTCATTCCACTTGAAGGTGTCGAAAACACTGAAATCCACCCAATTGTCTTTTGGATGCATAGTGAGGACTAGAATGATCATCGTATGGAGAGCTTAGAAGCATTCATATTACTCTCTCTGGGTTTTTGGGACAACTATTATTGGATTTGCAAACACAATTAAAATTTGTCCCAGTGTATATTTTTAAGAGTACAACAAAATCAGACACAAATGCATTGTACCACAATTTCCAAGTGAAATTACAGGCATGTATTATGCAGACATAGGGCTCATGCTGCAAAAAATAATAAAATAAAATAAAATAAATTAATACAATGTTGAAGAGATTGAAATTTGTTGTGTACCTTCAATTATTTCTAACTTAACGGCAGGGGTTTCTTAGCAATCTTTGTTCAGAGAGGATCTGCATTTACCTTTTTTGAGGCTGAGAGAATGTGATTTGTCCAAAATCACTCAACATGTTTCTGTAGTTAAACAGTGGTTAAAAGCTTGGTTTACAGAGTTATGGTTCAACATTCAAACTACAACTTCCCACTGGCTTACAGAATGAAAATAACATTAATGTGGGACTGATTGGTTATCCTGACTATTGCTGATGGGAGTTGGCCCCAAAGCATCTGGAGGGCCACATGATCTCTAGCCTCGGGCTATGAACTTTAATTCCTTAGAGTCATTAATCCGCTAAATCATTACACTGAAGCATATCTTTTAGAATAGCAGAAAATGACCTCTATAAGTTAACATAATGAGGCATGCTAAAATAGTATTCTTTGACATATTAAGTAATGAATTTTACATTTGCTGATAAAAGATCAGTGAATTAGTGTAATTAATTAATTTCTGCACATTATTTCTATACTCTAGGACAGCAGTAGTAGTCATGTGGCCCTCCAGATACTGTTTGAAACTTCCAGCAAATCTAGCCAGCATAGTGAATGGCGAGGAATTGCAGTCCTATACCATCTGAAAAGCCGCAGGATTCCCACTCCTGCTGTAGAGGAGACTCGAAAAGGTACAATTAACTGCAGTGCTTTTCTGTAAGAGCCCTAATGCAGCCTCCCTGGTAAAGTGTCTTAATGTATTCAACTTTAAAAATACAAGTTAAGAGAAGAGTTAGACATTTCTTATAGACTACACAAATGAGACAAGAGAGGAATAATCATTATGCCAAGCAATTTTAGTAAAAAGTGACATGTCGATAAAAGCACACAGGAATGACAATTACTAATCGCTGCACGTTCCATTAAGTAAATACCCTTCAGTTTAGCATATTTTGTTATTTGTTTTCCATGTTGACTTTGGTGTAAAGAAGTGAGAGGTCTCACAATAGACCTCCCAACTTGTTGCCAGATTTTGTCTGCTGTTGCCACAGCGGCATCCACTTGCAAAAACAACAATCTGGCAAGCTCCAGTTCGCTACCAGTTGTTGGAATGGCCAAGAAACCCAGCATGAACATGTGAAAAACCCTATTAAAAGAAACAAACCCCTTCTGCATGGGGATAAAATGTTGCTATTGATACTTTGAATTGCGAGCAAATAATCCATGTCAGTAGAAGCTTTGTTTACTTAAAACAAAACTATGAATTACAGTAAGAGAAACTGTAACATTCACCATTTGCCTCGTCAAAACTGTGCCCCCAGACATGATGATATAGTCAGAAATCATAAACAAAACCCAAGCCCAGCAAAGCCTGTGGAAGAAAACTACCTAACTACTGGAGCAATTCTTCAAACTTTCCACTCCTTTCCAAACAAGCCTTACTCTTTCCATCTGAAAATTAGCACGTGCCATTCTCAAACCTGTTGCTCTCACAAGCTTCAAGTCAAAACAATCTGTTGAGCCATTTTCCAACTGTGCAGCACCTGTATCTGCCTGTGTATGTTATCTATTCCTCAGTTATCACAGGGCCACAAGTGGGGCCCTGTGATGAATGCAGTGACATAATGCATTCTCCATAGAATCCTTCAGAAGTGTTTTTATAATCTGAGTAGCACTAGCGAGAAAATTACTTGTTTCAGTTCACATGGAAAACTGGGCATCTTAATCTAGCATTTTTGTATATATGCCATTAAGTTTTATCTCAGGTCAAGATTATTTCCAAGCCCCGAAAGGGAAGGATATGGAAAGGGGTGGAGTACTGTGGAAAATGTTGCCAATAAATGGAAAAATGGTTTGAAGGATTGTTAAAACAAACCTAAAGCAAATTTTACAAAGTGTTAAGGTTTTGGACTGCTTCCCAAATTGTATTCCATTGTCTTTTATTAATTGCCTTATTTTTTTTGGAATAGATGGGAAAACCAAATACATGTAAGACAAAGGTATTGTATTGTGTACCAGGAAAAGCTTTGTTTGGTGTACATGCATATATAAGATTTTTCTTCTGACATATTTTTATACAATTATAACCAGAGTTTTAATCAATGTGTGTAAGTGCCTTCAAATTGAAAGGCAGCTTATGGTGAACTGATGAATATCATCATATTTTCTTATGCAGTAGTAGGTTTGCCAGTTCCTTCCTCTGAAATAATAGGCTACAGTTCCTGGTATTTGTTGGTGGCCTCCCATTTAAGCATTAACCACGGGGTTAACCCTGCACAGCTTCCAATATCAGTCAGAATCTGGTGCCATCAGGATATTAGCCACACATATGCTTGCAAAAATAGGTTTCATTATTCTATCTCAGGAAATATTTATTTTCATTATCTGGTAAATGCCTTAGATATGTAGTTATGTGTGTGTGGGTTCCTAGCAAGATCTATTGAGCTAAAGAGAAGGGGGAAAAGGATAAATATTTAACTATTAATGTATGTTTCTCTCTCACCTGTATTGTAAGTACCTTAAAAATATTGTAATGCCTAGACATATAGTACTAGGCTCTTGGCATTTCCTAAAGTTCTGGTTGTTTCAGTTGGACCTATTAATAAACCACAAAATAACTGTTACAATGCCTTTAAAGATTACCTTTGCATCTGCTCCTGGTGGCGCAGCAGATTTGCTGCGTTGTTGAACTTGCTGACTGAAAGGTCAGTGGTTCGAATCCTGGGAGCAGAGTAAGCTCCCACTGTTAGCCTCAACTTCTGCCAACCTAGCAGTTCGAAAACATGCAAATGTGAGTAGATCAATAGATACTGCATTGGCAGGAAGGTAACAGGGCTCCATGCAGTCATGCTGGCCACATGACCTTTGAGGTGTCTACAGACAACGTTGGCTCTTCGACTTAGAAATGGAGTTGAGTACCAACCTCCAGAGTTGGATACAATTGGGGGAAAACCTTTACCTACCTACCTTCAATTAGCCAATTTGCCAGCTGTTTGGATATCAACCAGTAGCTATGTTTATACTTGATAGTTTTTGCAGCATCAGAAATCAGAAAATAATAATAGAGTCAAGAAAAGTGACTTTTTTGGAATATGGATTCCAGAATCTCTCAGTGAGTATGGTAGATTCTGGAAGTTGAAGTCTAAAAACATTACTTCTCTAATTTATGATAATTAAAGCTGAATTATCACAATAATAATGCAGCAGTTATTCCAATACACCAAGGGTGGTATTAGGAGTTGCAAGACAGTGGGCTTTTCCACATTGCTTTAAAGAAGCAAGACTTTTTTTTGGTTCTGCCAGTTATTGTTGCCTCTGTGGTCTACTTGTTTCATGCTTTTGGTGGGTGTATTTGTAGTCATTTCTTGGATCCGCACGAGGGTTCTTTCAAACATATTATTATAACTGTGCTGTATTTTGCAAAGTTATCTTCTGTTTTGAAGGGCAAATTTTCTACTCTGAATTTTTTAAAAAGAGTAATAATAGAAAGGGCCCTTTCACTGATGCACTGTAGCACTGTAATTGTAGAACAGGCACACACACATTTAAAAAAAGAAAAGCAAACTAAATAACAGAACAGATTATTTCAATATGTTTCAGAATTAAAAACAAGCCCTCCTGAGGGCTGGAATATAATGTTCCAGCGTGTTGCTGGCAATTATCAGAAAACAGTAATTTGAATATTTTTAAAGCACTCAAGAGGTACAGCAGAGACATGTTCTTCAATCTCCTGACACATGCGTCCCATTTGAAGGAGCTCCACAGTCTGTCAATATTATAAATGTTGCTTCTTAGAAATTGTAAGCAATTGGGGCCATATGAGTTAAGACACAACGTTAACGCTTGGCAAGAAAATCAGAAAAGTAAGTGGCAGGAAGGAGAAAGAGGAGTTAAGTCCATGAAGATCCTGGGATGTTGTTGGATGGATAGATGCTGATATGGGATGGATAACAAGGGCAACAAGCAGCAATTCATTGGCTTCCGGGCTCCATGAAAATTGAACAAAATTGGGAAAGGAGGAAGAAGTCTGAGCAGTGGGAATTGTAGTCTTGAGAAAGAGGAGCTTTGTTAAAACTGATACATTAGAATAACTGTAAATTGAAAGGTTTGGTAGTGAAGTGCAAGCACTATTAATGGGCTGCTGACTATTAATCTTTTTCAGCCACTTCCAATTAGCTGTGCATGCTCATTTTTGGAGAGAATGAACATTTTCTGCTTCGCAAGCACCGCTTAGTTTAAATTTTATTTCATTCTAAAACAAATGAATTTGAATTATTTATACTCATCTGTCAATATGGATGTCAATATGGATTTCTTGCATGCTATTTGAGGAAGAAGGTATCTTATTTAGCCCAAATGCATTGAGTATTGCATTGAATCTATTTTTTTTTTGTGAGAGAAAATGACAACTGCACTAGGATAGGGTGAGGTGGTAAATCACTGAAAAGGAAATAGAACCATGAAGGATCTGAGGAATTCTACATTAATAATAATAATAATAGTAATAATAATATTTTATTTGTTACCCACCTCTCCTCACGGCTCGAAGTTAGGCATAACACAGTCAAAACATATCACCAAAAAGTACATACAATAAAATACATATATTAAAACATATGGTACACAGATTAAAATACAATAGTAATAGAATTAAATCTAAAATTAGTGATTTAAAATTGACTTGGTAGGCCAGTCAAAAGCGCTTGGAGACAGCTGCTGAAAGAAGCTGTAAGAAGATTGCTGCAAAAAAAAAAAAGCACTATTGTAAGTAACAAAGCAAACACACTTGCAATAAATGAATTCCTAAACAGATGGGTTTTTATAAAAGAACACAACTGATAGATTAAAGAAAAGATAGAATGAGAAGCAAATATATTAAAACACTGATTTGATCCTCCTGGTTTTCATATGGCAATCTTTCTTTTCACTGTCACCCACACTCACTTCAAATGTTGTTGATACGTACATACATTTCAGGAAGGTGGTTTTTTAAGTGGTTTTTTTCCTTTTCTTTTTTTTAAAAAAAGTGAAGCTTTTTACAGTAGTAAGAAGGACTCCTTTGTCACTTGTCTGGGATAATGTCTTCAAATAATGCAGCAGACTATGTTACAGAGGAAGTAACTTTTAAGAAGAGTGAATGTAACGATATGCTAAAACCATCCATAAGTAATCCTTGATGGAATGATTCTGAAATGATTCTTTTTTTTCATGACAGGAGTGACTTGAGAAATTGCAAGTCACTTCTGGTGTGAAAGAATTGGCTGTCTACAAGGATGTTGCCCAGGGGAGGCATCTCTCATGTCCCCGCACGGAGCTGGAGCTGATAGAGGGAGCTCATCCATGCTCTCCCCGGGTTGAATCCAAACCGACAACCTGCAGGTCAGCAACCTAACCTTCAAGTCATCAGTCCTGCTGGCACAAGGGCTTAACCCACTGCGCCAACAGGGGATCCAGACCTAAGATGTCATCCTACCATTGCTCAGTTATGGATGACGTCACCATGTCATTACATTAATTTGTCTTAAAAGTAACTTTCGAAGCTCTGCAATTCACTTTTGCTATCTCTGTGTTTAAATCCACAGTTGAAGTATGCTTACATTCTGTTTTTGTTTTCAAAGCATAAAACTTAGCTAACTTGCTCATAACAATCATTCTTGAGAGAAACAAAGTGTCAAATATTTTCATCAAGGAACTTAACTGTCAGGACCCAGGCTGCAGAGCACCAATAACCATGCGCAGAGACCAGAATCTATCTAATATCTTTATTATAGAAATATATAAAGTCAATAAAAACAAGTGAAGAATATAGTTCAGAAGCAGACCTTTCAGATGAGGTCAAATATAGTCCAGAAATGTATTGTCCAATATAAGATATTAGAGTTCAAAGTTATAATCCACTTGACCGAAACACACACCTTGCCAAGCAAAGTGTGGGGAAATGACAGAGTCTTTAAAGTCCAATGTAGCTTGACAACAAGGCTGGAGAATAAACTTGGTTCTTGGCTAGATTCAAGACTTGAAACGAGGCAACATGAAACATGAACAGAGTCCAAAGAAGTCCGTGAAACAAGGCAAGGCTGGAAACTTGATCCGAGAAACAAGGAACTGGGGTTACGAAGTCCACACACGATCTCTCTCCTCAAGCTGAACAATTGACTCCGCAAGGTTCCCCTTGCGGCAAAACTCCTATATAGGGTCTTGTTTTCCCGCCAACAGAACACTTTCCCTGGAGAACAAGAAGCGAAACCCAACTCTGTCCAGATGCATGACTCCTTAGAATTTCCCAAGGGAAGCAGACCTAATCAGCTAATTGTTTGGCTGCGATTCTGAGACTCCGGCGATTTGCCTCCCTGACTCCTCTATCTCTATTATAATTGTCCTTTCGGGATGTCAACAGCTGAACATCCTTTCAGCTTGAGCCTAGTTACCTCTTTCAGCACATCACCAGTTGCCGTCTGCTGTAATTCAGTAGTTTGTTGAGAGATTTCCAATCTGAGCATGTAATCTTCTGACACTATCTCTTGTTTTGGATTGTCTCATCATAGGGTTTTCATGGTAAAAGACACTCAAAAGGATTTACCATGCCTGCTTCCTCAGAGTACTAACAAATATTAGGTATCGTGCCACCGTCATTGTCTCTAAGGTACCCCTCCTCCCCCTCCTCTCTCTTACTTATTTATTTACTGTACTTATACCCTGCCTTTCTCACACCCAAAGGGGGACTCACTCTCACTCTTCCACACACAAACCTTTACTGTTTGGCATATTTAGTCTGACTCCTCAGCAAAAGCCAGTCTGCAATGGGAAATCCTATTGTCAGCCATTCTACTGTCAGCCTAGTCTCTGGCCTTAAGTACCACTTCTAGTGGTTCTCCTAACAGCTGGTAAACTGGCTGGGACTTATGGGAATTGTAGGCCAAAACACCTGGGGACCCACAGGTTGAGAACCACTGATCTAGTGGATTCAGGATTTTATGTACATAAAACTACACTTGCAACATTTTGAAACTTTTTGAAATGGCATTGCAGTGATATTGTATGGTGCCACATATCCAACACAGAGCAGATTCATTTTGAGGAGTATTTTCTTGCTGTTGCTTTGTCTGCAACAGAGCTGGGAATCATGTGGGTCACCAAACATTGTGAGGCTGCATTTTCTAGCAGTTCAGCACAGCCAATCGTTGAGGGATGCTGATAGATGCAATCTAACACTTGAACTTTTTTTTATCACAGTGACTGGGCCTTACGCTCCAGTTTTCATGGATCATCTCTAAGGCTGATCAAATAATGCCATTTGAACTGCATTATATGATCAGTAGTAGAACTATATAATGCAGGCATGGGCAAATTTTTAAACTTGGGGGCCACATGGTGGGCCGGAGCAGGGTGGATGGGTTGGGCAGGGAGGGGGCAGGGGTGGTTGGTGCAGGGGGAGGGAGGGTTTCACACATGGTAGCTTGCCTAGTCCACAGCTGTGCCTAAAACATTGTGCTCATCAGCACCACCCCCGGGCAGAGCCTCTTCCTGGCCTGCACCTTCGCCTCCACTGCCACGGGACTCAGCTGCTCCTTGCCAGCACACTCTCCTTCTTCTGGGCTTCTGCCCCTGGTGACAAGAAGGGCAGCTCCTTGTCCTCTCCTCCACACCGTCACCTGGGCATGCAGCTGCCTAGGGCTCTCCTTCCCTTCCCTCCTGCTCCTGTGGTTCTTCTCTCCGAGGGGGAACTTGTCCTTGTCCTTAAGGAGGGAGGCAGCAGCAGAGAAGGTGGAAGAGAAGCTGCTCTCTTCATTGCAAGGGCCGGAGGCCTGGAAGAAGAGGAATGTGTTGGCTCCATGCACGCCAATGAGGAGCAGCTAAATCCCGTGGAGGTGGAAGCCAAGGTGCAGGCCAGGAAGAGGCTCTGCCTGGGACTGGTGCTGCAGTTGCATATGATTTCCCTGGTCTCTTCTCAGCATGAGGACGTGGCAGGCCGCCATGTTCTCATGCTTATAGGAAGGTGAAAGAGAGGAGGGCCTGAGAAAAGAGCCCAAAGGGCCTCATCGGACCCCTAGGCCTGGATTTACCCATACCTGATATAATGCATTTGAAATTCAAGCTGCATTATTTGGCAATGTAGATCCGGCCTAAGCAGAAAACAAGGGTCCAATGAGCTCAGCTCCAAGCGAGAGAAAAGTATTCAAATCTCCTTCTTTGTTATTAAAGCAGAAGCCTGCTACAATTAATCATTTTGTTGCTGTAACTTGCAAAAACTCTTCAGAGGATTTATCTGTTTACTTAGTTGCCTTCTTACTTCCCTCTTGGTGATTGTAATGCTTCCATCCTGCTCTGCATTCACCTTTACAAACATCTGACAAATGATTCATAGTTAAGAATGGAAGTGAGACAACAGGAAGAAATAGAAATCTGTCCCTAGGAAGGGAAATTCACTCCTGAAAGAGTTATCATGGGGAAATAGGGTCTCCACTGAAACTTTTCCACCAATCCTTGTTTCCACAACAAGCCACATTTTTCGACATCCAATGATCACAGAGACAGAAAGTGAGGTGAAATCTTCTGAACAGGGGCACAGATAGCAAAACAAATACCACAAGGATGTTAATGCTTCCCTATATTATCCAAAGCTAATTAATATATATCTTTGGCTGGAGTTACACTTCAAAAATGTACCTGTTTCAACTTACATACAAACTCAACTTATGAACAAACCTACAGAAGCTATCTTGTTTGTAACTTGAGGACTGCCTGTATGTGTTCCCCAATTCACTTTGAACTTAAAACTATTTAGCTATTATTTCTGTGTAAATTCCAAAACAGGAAAATGTAATATGTATTTCATGAAATGTTATTTATTGTATCAGAAATGAAATGAGGGTACAGTTGTAATGTATTTAGAAACACAAACAAAGTTAAAAACTTGTCATGATACAAAATGTCCTTTGACAAGAAACTGGCCACTTGGAGTGCCTCTGGTGTTGCTATAAGAAGGTCCTCCATTGTGCATGTGGCAGGGTTCAGACTGCGTTGTAATAAGTGGTCTGTGGCTTGTTTTTCTGCACATTCATATGCCGTGGACTCCACTTTGTGGCCCCCTTTCTTAAGGTTGGCTCTGCATCTCGTGGTGCCAGAGCGCAGTCTGTGCAGTCCCTTCCAAGTTGCCCAGTCTTCTGTGTTCCCAGGAGGGAATCTCTCATTCGGATAAGCCATGGCTTGAGGTTCCGGGTTTTAGCCTGCCACTTGCTTGCTGGGGTGTTCCTGCGAGTAACTCTATAGATCTTAGAAAACTATTTATTGATTTTAGGCATTGGCTTGCTGGCTGATATCCAAACAGGGGATGGGCTGGAAATCTCACTGCCTTGGTCCTTTTATTATTGGCTGCTATTTCCTGGCAGATGTCAGATGGCGCAATACCGGCAAAACAGTATAATTTCTCCAGTGGTGTGGGAAAGACAATATGTGAGTGACTGTGGATTGGTACTAATGCATAATGCTTAATCACATTTCCAGGGGTCATCCCTATTCTCAGGTTTTGGTTCCAGGGCCTGGAACAATCTGAGCTGGCAGTTTTATTACAATATGTAGAGAATCACACAATTTCTACCCAACAGTCTTAGATACTAGAGCAGTGGTACATCTTATATTTACCATGTGAAGATTCTTTATTTTGAAAATCCTGACACAAGTCAAAAATCCTTCTGATCCCTATTCTTTGTAGCTAATTTCCCTAGGAGTTAGGAGAGAAGAAAACGAAGGGAAGATACCACACTATTGATGAAGACTAGCCAATGTTTTTTTTAAATGAATCATGTTCTTCCTGCATCCCTTCCAACTCTGTCTGCCAGATGGTGAACCCTCTTTGTACTTTTCAAGCTTTTATCTGTTGGGTTGCTGTGACATGCAAGCACAATATGTAGCCAGACTCATTGGTTTCATTCAGAGGTAACTCTCTTGGGCCAATAAACCAATCTGTCTCCTTTTCTGTGTCCTACACCTACATATTGAGCTTTGGTACTTCAATCCTAGCTTACTAAACTATAGTTTCTCACGATATATGTACCAGCAAATTATATTTTGATTGGGTGGGCTCATGATCTCATCTTGTCAGGGAGCTCATCTTGTCAGAGAAGGTTTCCTCCAAGATGTCAATAGCAATTGTATTACAGTACTTTCATCTTTTAAACTGTCATGCAAAACTGTGTATTAATAAGCCAGGAGAGAAGTGTTGAAGCCATGGGAGGAAGAGATTGAGGAGGAGGCATTTTCTTACACAGCCTTTTCTTATATCAAGAAACCACATTTTGTTAGTTTGAAGAATGGTGCCTTAGATTGTGTCTTGAATAGGTAAAACAAAGAAAGTCAGGCTCACTATTTCAGTTTTGTCAATGAGAAGAACTAATTAAGGCAGAGTTGGGTTTCTTTTGCCAATGCCACATAAAATGATTGCAACATACCATTAAAGGCTCACATATTTTAACCAGGAAATGATATGCTGTGTACATGTGCTCTCCCGTAAGTTAGTTTTATGACCTAACCATAAAATAAGCAATCTGTGCTCCTCAGCACAGCTTGCATGGATAGTGGAATGCAGAAGGATTCTGAGTCAGGGCAGAGCATCCTAGGCAATCAATGTCTTTTGGCGAACATGTGAGAACAGAGGATCCTTCTGTATATAACAACCATAGCTTGAGTATCCCTTGTCTGCTATGCTTAGAACCAGGTCTGTTTGGGATGTTGGTTTTTTTCAGATTTTGGAATATTTCCATGTACATAATGAGGTGTCATAGAGATGGGACCCAAGTATTACATGAAATTCATTTATATTTCATATGCACCTTACACATACACTCTGAAGGTAGTTTTATACACACTATTTTTAAAATTTCTCACCTTTTCAAAGTTATCACCACAATATCATTTTGAGATATACAGCATAAGATATTGCTGAGCACCTTCTTGGATAAACTAATGATCTGAAAAGTAGAAAGGAAAATGCAGTCATGTTATACCCTCCACTTTTTATTTTCCAACCACAATCCCTTGTGATGTGAGCTGCTGCAGGACAATTAGGTACACAATACGAATAAATCAAACTGAATAGAAATGCATTGTTTTGACTGAAGTTTTCTGTGAAAGGTTACAAAGGTACCAATTCCAAATTGGTACTGACAGAAAACGCTTGGAAATGTTGCCTGTTCTGTTTTACTACAAGTCTCAAAGCAGCACAGTCAGCTTGGTGAATTGTACAGATCTTGCATTAGTACATCTGTACTCATTAAACTGCTGAGCTGCTGAACTTGCTGACCAACAGGTCAGTGATTCGAATCCGGGGAATGGGTGAGCTCCCGCTGTTAGCCCCAGCTTCTGCCAACCTTTGTCTCCCATTGGTAGAAGATAATCAGCAGGTTCCATGGAAACAAATCATGTGTGGTCTGTTGATGTGCATCAATGGCTAATAACAAAAGCTAGGCAGCTTTTAATGACGTCATCATATTAGCCAGGTGAAGGGTCCCACTTTGCCTGGCATCCGGAAGGACAGAGGGAGCAACATGGTGAATCTGTTGCTCTGCTTGCATTTCCCTCTTGATAACACTTTCCCCATCACATGGGGAAAGTGTTGCCCTCCTGGAGAGGCCTAGTGAGCCTCCCATGTTGCGAGGGAAGCGTCGTATGATGCTTTCCCTCCGGTTGAAGCTGGAATGAAAGCCTTGTAGGATGCTTCCCAAGGTAAATGTGATGAAGTGGCGTGACAGCTTTATGAGCCTTTGGCCTGTCCTTGGATCTATATAGCATTCCTTACACTTTTCCAATACAACAATAACAGCTAGCTGACCTCTTGGAAGCTGAGTAGGAAATGTCTGTGTACTATTGATTGGTCCAGATTCTGCTCCCCACCTTCTCCTATTTGCTGTCCAAGCATTTGAGAAAGTTTGGCATGAATTGTCTGCCTGTCTTACTATCTCAGTCACAGCTTGGTTATGTGGGTATCCAAACAGATGAACCAGAGTACCTTGGTGAGCACCCAAAGGTACATGGAGAATTAAAGTTCTCTGGCACAGTTCTCGTCAATGGTGGCCATTGGATCTGGTTTGAGAACAGCTTGACAAACTGTCACCTGTTCATTACTGGTCAGTGAAAGTGAGGTGAGCAGGAACAGATTTCTTTATTTGTCTTCATGGAAAGGAGGCAACAAAAATCGAATTACATTGATAGTGAGCTGTATATATGTAATTTTGCAAGGGAAGTATTTTATTATCCTGAGCGAAGCTGATTTGTCAGGCTCAAATAGCATGGGAAGCCTGCATTTACCCTTGTTTTGTCACCCATTTCATATCGTTTTATGGACTCTGAAGACTTTCATTAAATGGATAGATTTGGGGAGAGCAATATACCATGGCCCATTAGATTGAAAATGTTTGGTCCTTCGGAGTTTCCCTCATGTCATTTTGAATTTGTTATATTATTAATCAGTGGTATTTTGCAAGATTCCCCCCATTAAAAAAACAACAAAGGAAAACCTCAGACAACAAATAATCTAGTTAGTTCAAAGCAGTATGTAGAATTTAATCGCATTTTGCCTCAAGGCCCTCATAGCCAGCTTACAAGATTCCCATGAGCACCTTTTTTCCACTGTAGAAAAAAAATGCTGACCTTCTGATATCACTGAGCAATGTTTTCTTATTTGTAATGTGCATACTGTTTAAATTATGAGTCAGAGCTGAACTGCATGTATTGACAATGTTTACAATACAGGTTAAGTATCCCTTATCCAGAATGCTGGAATCCTAATTATTGAAAATGTAGAAATGAGATAGTGATACCTTTACATAATATTGTATAAATATTTGCATAATATTGTATAAAATTACTTTGTTATATGTATATAAGATGAAATAAATGCATTTTGCATTTTAACTTGGATTCCTTCTCTAATGCAATCTCAATATGTATATGCAATTACTCCAAAATGCCCCTAAAATCATAAATGCAGATCACTTCTGGTCACAAGCATTTTGGGAAAGGAGTGCTCCACTAGTGTATTAAATGTGTGTATCATATTCATTCACAGTAAAAATGACTGTGTTCAAACATGACTTTCTCTTTTTTTTTGTCTTTTTTTTTTTACAACTTAATAGTTCTACTTCACTGTCCTTTTTGGCCATGAAGGACAGAAACCACTTGAGCTCCGCTGTGAAGATGAAGCAGATGGAGAAGAATGGGTAGATGCTATTCACCAGGCGAGGTATGAAATCAAACCTCCCATGACTACAGTTAATTCCTAACCAATTGTTGTGGTTTGCTGAGACAGAATTTCCTTCCTTTTCTTGTGTGTTTAATTGGCCCCAAGGATCATATGAAGTTGAATCTGCTCTTGGTCTGCTTTCTCCTGAGAGACAACAAAAGCTCCAATCCAGTAACTTCAGTATCATTTTTCAGTGGCCAGTATAGGCTCACATTAGGAAAGCTACAAAACTCCAATTTTCTTTGATTTGCTCATGCTATTACTTCATTACATGCTGTTCAAGTCTGTCAAGGCTTTCTCAGCTCTGTCTGGTTCAGTATAGTGGCAATGCCACCTAACTGTGCTCCACTTGAGCAGCACTCTTCACTAAATGCCATACATCCCCCCAGGAAGACTTTCTCCTTGGATTTCCTGCCCATTAATATCTAATTAGTACTATCAAAGAGCTAAAACCTTGATGTTTCCATTGTATATATAATAGACGTCATTTTACTGTGCCATTGTATATAATTGGACTTGAGCAGCCACAGATTTTGGTGTCCGTGTTGGGTCCCGGAACCAAACACCAATAAATATGAAGGGCCCCCTGTTACTTCTAATGCCAATGCTATTTTTACTTGAGTATATCCAATTCATTGTTTGGATTATAATTGCCAAAATACTTCACTATGCATAGCCACTAGCCATGGTGCATGATGGATTGTGGGAGTTGCAGGTTTTCCAGAAATTAGGTTTAATATAAAAAGCATCCTTATCCAGTACATGAGATCTGAGTTACATCAGGAAGCACAGAGGTATTGTTTTGGTTTCAGTGATAGTAGTGATGGTAATTATGATAACAGAGGTAACTATTTTGTTTTCACAGAAGAAAATGACTTGAAGAACCCTTCCCAATTAAGTTAATAGGATTTTGTTTTCCAGGCCAGCAAACAAGTTTAATGATAATCCCTAATTTCATCCATTGGTTGATAGAATATTATTATATCATAATGAATGTTTTATAATGGTTTTGTTTAGTTTGGAAAAGAATAGGTTGACATTTTAAATACCTTAATTTTTTAATTTGAAAATGTTTTAAATGCTAGATTAAAAGTGGGAAAGCAATTGTAGGAATAGACCATTTCAGATATAGTCAGGGGAACTGCCCCCATTAAACACGGCAGGAGTAGATATGCATAGGATTATGCTGTCAATTGGTTTTTGGTTACATGATAATATTTTTCCTGAGCAAAAGCTTTTGTTCTTAGGTAAGCAACCTGAAAGGCAGCAGAAGGAATTGCAGAATGGGGAACAAGATATACAGGAATAGGATGTTTCAATGGAAGGTGGTATTGTCCTGTCCTCTAGAGTCTGGAATTGATTCCACTGAATTATTGGCTTTCCTTCAAAAACAATGCAGTATGACCTCTCCTTCGCCATATTCACAGGGAATACATTCTGGAACTTATCATGGAAACAGAAAACCATGGATAATTGAAACCTATTGAATTGAATAACTTCTGCTAGAAGTTTCAATAGAATTGCATTGGAGGATGTAGAAAATTATTGGAGAGGCATCCTCTCTGAGAACTAGCTAAGTCCTCCAGGGCAACTGTATGGTACCGTCTAACAGAAACAAACCACAGAACTACCTAGAGGACCTAAAAATTCCTAGAGACAAAATTCATATTTTGTCTCATGTGGGTAGATGAAACCACAAGTTCTGAACTTATGGATATGCAGGTCTTACTGGATACATTACATGTTCTTATCAAAGAACGTTCTCAAGGGTGACATATTGCATAAATTCTTAACACTTGGCAGCATTTTAGAATTCTATTGTTCGATCCTGCAATATATGAATATCAGTTAAATAAAACACATATTCCGATATCAGCATTTATCAATCATTTATTTCAATTAATAATATATATATATATATTTTCCATGTTGAGCCTCTGGTGGCACAATGGGTTAAACCCTTGTGCTGGCAGGATTGCTGACCAAAAGGTCAGCAGTTCGAATCTGGGGAGCGGGGTGAGCTCCCGTCTGTCAGCTCTAGCTGCCCATGCTGGGACATGAGAGAAGCCTCCCACAGGATAGTATAACATCAAACATCCGGGCGCCCCCTGGGCAATGTCCTTGCAGATGACCAATTCTCTCACACCAGAAGCGACTTGCAGTTTCTCAAGTTGCTCCTGACACACAAAAGATATATAATAGGTTGGTGACTTCTCTTTCCATTTTTACCCATTATGTTAAAAGAGTGGTATCTTGCCAATGCATGCAATTAGGAATGCCTATAAATTTATGGCGTAACTACACTTTATTGAAAATAATTGGAAAGTGTAATAGATTAACTGAGTTAATCTGTGAGGTTTTTCTTTCAATTTCTCACATATTCAAGACTTCAGTTTGTTTCATCCTATTTCTGCATCAGTTTGCAATTTGAAACAAAATCTAGAAAAAAATAGTGTGTGGATTTCTCCTAATATGCACATTTTTCACATAGTTTTGCTTGGAGAATTACATAACAAAATCAGGAAATACAAATTTGGTATGTTTATATCTCTATGCAAAATAAGCAAAAAATTCTCCCAGCTTCCCAATCAGAAGGCATCTCAACATAAGTGCAGATAAATGACTGTTAATATAAATGATAACTCTAATTGCCATTTACTGATCAAATTCAGCAAAAAAAATAAATCAAAACATAAATTAAAATACAACAAATTATTAAAGTGAATTTTGCCCTATCCCTTAGCAGCACATCCTGTCCCTGAAATAGGAGGGATGAAATTTTAAACTTTTATCATCAATTCGCATGTTTTAAAAGTGATCATGAAAGTTGTATCTGTCACGTTTGAGAACTTAAAATGTTTTCTCTCTTCTTTGTCTATTTGTAGTTACTCAGATATCTTAATTGAAAGGGAGGTATTAATGCAAAAATACATACATCTAGTTCAGATTGTAGAGACAGAAAAGATCTCAGCCAATCAGCTGCGACATCAACTTGAGGATCAAGACACAGAAATTGAAAGGCTTAAATCAGAGGTATGTACTGAAAGCAGGAGCAGATTACTTTTCTCTAGTGCAATTATTGACCAGTTTATATATTGAAAATATAATTTATGCCTCATTTCACTCAATGACATGAAACATGCAGGCAGAAACAACATATTGTGTATGACTTTTGAGGTTTTCTGACTGTTCTGAGGGATTTGGGATGAAGCTGAAGCTTAACAAAAAGCTCTTGTTGTTGGAGGCCTCAAGTAATGGAGATTATCCCATTGGAGTTGTTTCCCCCCATTCTCTCCTAATACTTAAGAAGCTTGGCAGTGTAAGAAAAGGTTTAGGAGGCTAACACTTCCCATGTTTTAAATAATCACTTATCAGGTTTTGCACGAACAATGATAAAACTAAGGAAGCTAAGAGGACTACTCTGTCTTGAAAGTAAACCACTGAAGTAAGATTGTGGAATAGGTTTAAATTTGTAGAAAATCCTAATGATTTCTTTCTTTCAGATTGTAGCTCTCAATAAAACTAAAGAACGTATGCGACCTTATCAAGGCAGCCAAGAAGAAGAAGATCCAGATATCAAAAAAATTAAAAAGGTAAACTTCCACACTTTGTTTTGTATCAGAGGGAACATATACATTTCCAGTTTGTTCTTCAAATTATCAAGAGACCCCACCACACTCTGAAGTGGCGTATTCCACCGTGAAGTAATTATTACCACAAGGAGTTTTTCCTAATGTTCAGGTGTAATGTGAATAGGCTGTTAGGAATTGTGGGAGTAGAAGTCCAAAACACTCGGAGGGCTGAAGTTTGCCCATGCCTGGGCTATACTCTATCTAGGCACGTTTATTTAGGAAATCTTTTCAATAATCCGATTCAATAATTACGATAATTTCACAATTTTAATTTTATTTATTTATTTATTTATTTATTACATGCATTTATACCCCACCCTTCTCCCCGAGGGGACTCAGAGCGGCTTACATTCTGCCACGAGGGCCAGCAACAAATATACTATAAAAACAAAACAATTAAAACATGATAAAAACATGATAAAAACATGATAAAAAGTATACAAAAATTAAAACGCTGCAAAGTAGCGATATTGCACCATCCTCAGTCATTCACTACTGCTACAATTACAGATTTGCGACCCGATTACAACAGCCAATGAGCTTATTCGCTGAATGCCTGGGCGCAGAGCCAAGTTTTTAGTTTTCTTCTAAATCCCAGGAGGGATGGGGTTTGCCGGATATCGCTGGGGAGGGAGTTCCACAGCCGAGGAGCCACCACTGAGAAGGCCCTTAGCGTTTAATAAAATTGCTATGAGATTTTAGTTCAGTGTGGAGCCTCTGGTGATGCAGCAGGTTAAACTGCTGAGCTGTTGAACTTGCTGACCGAAAGGCCAGTGGTTCGAATCCAGGGAGCAGGGTGAGCTCCCGCTGTTAGCCCCAGCTTCTGCCAACCTAGCAGTTTGAAAACATGCAAATGTGAGTAGATCAGTAGGTACCGCTCCGGCGGGAAGGTAACAGCATTTCATGCAGCCATGCCAGCCACATGACCTAGATGGTGTCTACAGACAATGCCGGCTCTTCCGCTTAGAAATAGAGATGAGCACCAACCCCCAGAGTTGGACATGACTAGACTTAATGTCAGGGGAAAACCTTTACCTTACCTTTAGTTCAGTGAGCCTCTTGTGGGCATTTTCAATTATAAATAATAACACTAATGATCTGTATGGTGCACCATTCATGTTTTCCACTTTACTCCCCCCCTCCCCCCCAAAACAACTATTTTTGGATTGTAGCCTACTTTACCAAAACTTTTTTAACCTTATTTATTTTGTACCTTTTGTTGGACACTAATGCTGTATATGGATGGTTTCTTCTATGCCATTTTTTCCTGATAGTGCTATTCTCAGATCCAACTCACATGCAAGCTTCATCCTCTTGGATTCCTTGTAATGTATTTTATATTACAGGAAGCTTGCCCATTTGTTTTACTTATAATATAGCTGAAATATATCTCAAATACAGTTATGGCTCTTTGGGGATCTTCTGTTTTGCTTTAACAAGGAAACAATATATTCCAGATAGAATTCATTGATTCAAGTTTACTTGTAAATTCATTTGTTTGCAAAGGTTTACCAGTTACAGATAGATCTTTTATCCTATATATTTTACCTTATAATTCCTTGTATTGATGCAGTGTATGTTTTAACTAAGATGGATGATATGATTTCTATATTCACAAGGGGGTATGTACCAAGCCCACTGTGGATATCTGGAACCATTAATAATGAACTTTATTCTGACTGTACCTTGGCCCAAGACATGCCATGGAATAGTATGGTATGCTTTTGGCCCAAGCAGGGACACTTGAGTTCCTCTTATAACTCACCTGAGTTGTAACCAAGGCAACTCTTTTACCTTTTCATAGTTTATTTTAAGTCCAGTAAACCCCGGTCTTCTGTATTTTCATGCCACCTTTTATATCAGTACGGATATAAACTGCTGGTTTAATATGAATGTCTGAAGGAAACGTATTTTAGTACCTGCTGTCTATCTGTATAATACTGAGTGCAATAACAGTGACAACGCTTTGCATTTGGATCTCCAAACTGTAAAAATCCATATCTGCCCATAGCATTTTATATTTCACTGAAATTTTTATTGATGCAGCTGTATAATTTTGCCACATGCCCTACAAAGAGATTATATTGCCATTTTCTTGAATGTTTAGATGTAGTTAAATACAGTATGTTGAATGTTTAAGCATTTATAGAATGTTTAGATGTAATTAAATTGACCTTCGGTACAGCTGTACAATAATTGTTGTTATACATAGTCCTGTATCTTGTTGCCAGAAGGATTCTCATTGTTTGCATCCATCCATAGTTTTGCTTTTCCAAATAGTTTACTGAAACACTTGTTCTTGATTTTCTTTTCTTGTGTGTCATCAAGTCATTTTTACTTATGGCAACCCTATAATGACAGGAGTTGTTCAAATGGGAATTTGCCTTTGAGTTTGAGGGAATGTGACAACTAAGGTGGGTTTCCATGGCTAAGCAGGGATTTGAAACCAAGTCTCTAGAGTCATGAGGGCATCTATACTGCAGAATTAAAGCAGTTTAATACAAGTGGAAGAAGACAATAGAATAAGAAGGACAAAAGACCTCTTCCAGAAAATTAGAAAAATCGGAAGTAAATTTCAGGCAAAAATGGTCATGATCAAAAACAAAATGGCAAGGACCTAACAGAAGCTGAAGAGATCAAGAAAAGGTGGAGAAAATATACAGAAGATCTGTATAGGAAGGATAATAATATAGAGGATAGCTTTGATGGTGTGGTGAGTGAATTAGAACCAGACATCCTGAGGAGTGAGGTTGAATGGGTAGTCTATCGCCCTGGTCAGATGCGCCGCCTTGCAATCTGCTGGGTCTGAGTGTCTCCACTTGAAGGTGGGTACCCGGGACAGTTTGGGGATTCTGCTGGTGTACCGTCCACCCCGCGACACAGCAGTCTCCCTGCCTGAGCTAGCAGAGGTGGTCTCTGGCGTGGTGCTGGGTTCCCAGCGCCTGGTGGTGCTGGGGGACTTCAACATTCATGCTGAGGCCACCTTGACAGGTGCAGCTCAGGAATTCATGGCCACCATGATGACCATGGGTTTGTCCCAAATAATATCGGGTCCCACTCATCAAGCGGGACATACACTCGACCTAGTCTTTCTGGCGGGCGACGGTTTGGTTGGAGTGGAAGAGCAAATTATTCTTCCATTGTCATGGTCCGACCACTATCTGATCAGTTTAAGCCTTACCACATCCTCAAACCTCCGCAGGGGTGGTGGACCTATTAAGATGGTCCGCCCCAGGAGACTTATGGATCCTGAGGGATTCCTGAGGTCTCTTGGGGATCTGTCTGCCATGGAAGCTGACGATCCTGTTGATGCCTTGGTCGCTCGCTATAATAGTGAGTTGTCCAGGGCAATAGACATGATCGCTCCCGAACGTCCCCTCTTGCTACATGGAATTGCCCCAGCTCCCTGGTTCACCGGGGAGCTGGCGGAGATGAAATGCTTGAGAAGGAGACTAGAGTGCCGCTGGCGGACAACTCGTGATGTATCTGACCGAACACGGTGTAGAGCTGCTATTAGGGCCTATTCCGCGGCGTTGCGGGCAGCCAGGAAGGCTTTCTCGACTGCCCGCATCGCGTCTGCAACAAATAGATCCTCAGAGTTGTTTCGGGTTGTTGGGGAGCTCCTCCACCCTCCTCAGGCTGGGGGGGTACCTGACATCCCGGCAACTCGGTGTAGCGAGTTTGCTCACCATTTTGCAGACAAAGTCGCTCAGATTCGTTCTGACTTAGATGCTGGCCTTGTTGCAATGCCAGGTGAGGTAACCGAGGCTTCTGTCTGTTTGAACTTGTGGGATTCGTTTCAGCTTGTGCAGCCTGATGATGTGGACAAGATTCTTGGAGCGGTGAGGGCGACCACCTGTGCCCTTGACCCTTGCCCATCTTGGCTTTTAAAACAGGCCAGTGGTGGGTTGGTTGATTGGTTTTTGAGAATAATTAATGCCTCTTTGGGGCAGGGTAGATTTCCATCTTGCCTAAAACAAGCGGTGGTGAGACCTGTCTTGAAGAAGGCCTCCCTAGACCAACTTGTGTAACTACAGACCAATCTCCAACCTTCCATTTTTGGGCAAGGTCTTGGAGCGGGTGGTTGCCTCTCAGCTCCAGGGATTCTTGGATGATACGGATTTTCTGGACCAATCACAGTCTGGCTTCAGGCCTGGTTTCAGTACCGAGACGGCTTTGGTCGCCTTGGTGGATGACCTCCACAGGGAACTGGACAGGGGGAGTGTGACCCCTACAAACTACAAACTTCAAACTACAGGAAAGGAGATTCCACCTGAACATCAGGAAGAACTTCCTCACTGTGAGAGCTGTTCGACAGTGGAACTCTCTCCCCGGGGCCGTGGTGGAGGCTCCTTCTTTGGAGGCTTTTAAGCAGAGGCTGGATGGCCATCTGTCGGGGGTGCTTTGAATGCGATTTCCTGCTTCTTAGCAGGGGGTTGGACTGGATGGCCCATGTGGTCTCTTCCAACTCTACTATTCTATGATTCTATAATTCTATGACCCTGCTGGTTCTCTTGGACATCTCAGCGGCTTTCGATACCATCGACCATGGTATCCTTCTGGGACGTCTCTCTGGGATGGGCCTTGGGGGTGCTGTTTTGCAGTGGCTTCAGTCCTTCCTGGAGGGGCGTTCCCAGATGGTGAAGCTGGGGGACACCTGCTCGGACCCCTGGCCATTGTCCTGTGGGGTCCCGCAAGGTTCTATTCTGTCCCCCCATGCTTTTCAATATCTACATGAAACCGCTGGGCGAGGTCATCCGGGGTTTTGGAGTTCGGTGCCATCTCTACGCGGATGACGCCCAACTCTATTACTCTTTTCCACCAAAATCCAAGGAAGCCCCTTGGATACTGGATCAGTGTCTGGCCGCTGTGTTGGCCTGGATGAGGGCGAACAAGCTGAGACTTAATCCTGATAAGACAGAGGTCCTCCAGGTCAGTCGCAAGTCTGATCGGGGTATTGGGTGGCAACCTGTGCTTGACGGGTTCGCACTCCCCCTGAAGGTGCAGGTCCGTAGCTTGGGGGTCCTCCTGGATTCGGGGCTGACTCTTGAGGCTCAGGTGTCGGCCGTGGCCGGGAGGGCCTTCGCACAATTAAAACTTGTGCACCAGCTGCGACCATACCTCGAGAAGTCGATCTGACCATGGTGGTCCATGCCTTAGTTACCTCTAGACTGGACTATTGCAATGCGCTCTACGTGGGGCTGCCTTTGAAGACGGCTCGGAAATTGCAACTAGTACAACGCTCGGCAGCCAGGTTTCTAACTGGAGCAAATTACAGGGCACGTTCAACGCCTCTGTTTAAGGAGCTCCACTGGCTGCCATTTACCTTCCGAGCCCAATTCAAGGTGCAGGTTCTTACCTACAAAGCCCTAAATGGTTTGGGACCCGCCTACCTTAGAAACCGCATTTCCTCCTACGAACCCGCACGATCTCTTCGCTCGTCGGGGGAGGCCCTTCTCTCGCTTCCACCACCCTCGCAGGCTCGGTTGGTGGGGACGAGAGAGAGGGCCTTCTCTGTCGTGGCCCCCCAGCTTTGGAACTTGCTCCCTAGGGAGATTAGGCTGGCCCCCACCCTCCTCTCCTTCCGGAAGAACCTGAAAACCTGGCTTTTCCGGAAAGCCTTTGATGAATGAATTCTGTTGGTTCAAGTTGTCTGCCTACATAATAATAGACCCACTGATTCACCTTCTTATTGTCATTATTGTCATTTCTAGTACTTTAATGACTATGTCAATTACGTAACTACCTCCCCCCGATTTGACACATTCGCCCTTTGGCCTAGACTTGTGTTTTATATCTGTTTTTAACGCTTTTTCCTGCAATATTGTTTTTATGATGGTTTTACTGATATTGTTGATTTGTTGTTGTAAATTTATGTGTTTTGATTTGTTTTTATATTGTGATGTTGGGCAAGGCCCCATGTGAGCCGCCCCGAGTCCCTACGGGGAGATGGGGCGGGATACAAGAATAAAATTATTATTATTATTATTATTATTATTATTATTATTATTATTAAGAAGCATAGCTAATAACAAGGCAGGAGGAGACAACGGGATCCCAGCTGAGTTGTCTAAAATCTTGAAAGATGATGCTGTCAAGGTGATGCATGCCATATACCAGCAAATATGGAAAACACAAGAATGGCCATCAGATTGGAAAAAATCAATTTATATCCCCATACCAAAAAAGGGAAATGCTAAAGAATGCTCAAACTTTCATACAGTGGCACTCATTTCACATGCCAGTAAGGTAATGCTCAAGATCCTGCAAGGTAGACTCCAGCAATTCATGGAGCGAGAGTTGCCAGATGTACAAGCTGGGTTTAGAAAAGGAAGGGGAACAAGAGACCAAATTGCCAATATCCGCTGGATAATGGAAGAAGCTAGGGAGTTTCAGAAAAACATCTATTTCTGTTTTATTGACTATTCTAAAGCCTTTGACTGTGTGAATCATAATAAATTGTGGCAAGTTCTTGGTGGTATGGGGATACCAAGAAACCTTGTCTGTTTCCTGAGAAATCTTTATAACGACCAAGTAGCAACAGTAAGAACAGACCACGGAACAACAGTCTGGTACAAGATTTGGAAAGGAGTACGGCAGGGCTGTATAGTTTCACCCTACCTATTCAACTTGTACACAGAACACATTATGTGGGGCTTGATGAATCCACGGCCAGAGTTAACATTGATGGAAGAAATATTAACAACCTTAGATATGCAGATGATGCCACTCTGATGGCTGAAAGTGAGGAGGAGCTGAGGAGCCTTATCACCAAGGTGAAAGAAGAAAGTGCAAAAGCTGGGTTGCAGTTAAACATCAAGAAAACCAAGATTATGGCAATCAGCAGAGCCATCCTTAGGTAATTTTCAGGAGTAGGCAAACAGAATTTTGCCCCCCCCCCCGCGGCACGGGCGGCGGGGCCGCGTGGGGCGGGAGGTGGGGCCACGTGGTGCAGGAGGCGGGGCCTAGGTCTAGGTCCCTGGCCACCTTTGCTTCCTTCCTTCCCTCCCTCCCTCCTCACCCCCTCACCAACTTCCCAGGAGGCGGAACCAAGGCGAGGCCCCACGCGCCAAGAGTTGGCTTCTTCCTCTTGGGACAACAGAAAGGAGGCAGCTGTGGCCCACTCGCTAAGGCAGCCGGTCTATGAACCCCCACTTCCTCCGCGGCCCAAGCCTTTCCCTCCCTCTTCCCACAAGTCAGCAGTGCCAGACGAATGCTGGGCCCCTCCTCCTCCCCTCCCTCCTTCGCAAAGGCCTATCCCACCAAGAGAAGCACCCCATCCTTTCCTTTGCATTCCCTTCCCCGTGCACAGAGGAGGTTCTACCTCACAGAAGCCAACTGCGTCTCGCGCCCAGAGGCTCGGGGAGGGCGCGCAGTTCACGCGAAGCTCCAGAGTCCCCGGGGGCAACAAAAGCCAACAGGAAGCTCTGGCATGGGCTGGTCCATGAGGTCCCGAAGAGTCGGAAACTACTGAACATTAAACAACAAAACAACACAATACAACTTTAACTGCCATGGCTCAATTTTGTTGAATAATTGTAGTTGTAGTTTTATAAGATCTTTAGCCTTCTTTGCAAAAGCCTCTCCAAACTAAAAAACTCAGGATTCCATAGAATTGATCCATGGCAGTTAAAGTAGTATCAGACTGTATTAATTTTACAGTGTAGATGTACTCATTGTCCAAGACTTAATGTTGGTCAGGTCAGAGTAAATCAATGTCTGCTCTAGATTCTATTTTGTTACTTTAGTCTAAAATCCTGGGTGAACTTCAGAGTATATGTGGTGCTCATCAAAAACCAAAACCTTTAATTCTCCTTGTTGCATGAGGCAGACCCTCTTCCTTCGCAAGAAAACATGGGCTTGGAATATAGCTCTTCATATTATGATGTGTACAGTTATGAAACACTGAAAGCAAACTCTGTATTTTGGCTGAAGCCCAGTGCTAAAGGACAAGCTCTACACGCAAAAGGACCCAGGTTCAGTCAAGGACATTAACAGAGTAGATTTTGAAAGATTTCTGTCTGCATTCCTAGAAGGTGCTCTTATTTATACCAGTAATCCATATAATAGTGAACAACATGGGCTACTGTACTGGCATAAGGCAGTTTCTTATAGTCTCTGTTCTTGCTTCACATATAATGATTTCCCCCCAGTGAAAGTGTACAATTTCTACTCCCTTTTTTACAGTAATGTCTGATGTTTCAGGGGGACTTAATATTTTTTTGTAAATTTGTTTCAATGACCATTATTATTATTATTATTATTATTATTATTATTATTATTAAATTAATAATTAAGTTTCAGTTTAATCAATTATTTGTTTTATTTTTAGGTTCAGAGTTTTATGCGAGGTTGGTTGTGCAGAAGAAAGTGGAAGACAATTGTCCAAGATTATATTTGTTCTCCTCATGCAGAGAGCATGCGGAAGAGGAATCAAATTGTTTTCAACATGGTTGAGGCTGAATCGGAATATGTGCATCAACTTTACATTCTTGTTAATTGTTTTCTAAGACCCTTAAGAATGGCCGCAAGCTCAAAGAAGCCACCCATTAGTCATGATGACGTCAGCAGCATATTTCTCAACAGGTATTATTTGATGTATTGCATAGATGTCATTGATCATGGTTGGATTAAATTGGCCCATCTTTGTCTGTATTATGTATCTTAAACTCAACCAGGGGCAGAGATGGCCTTACCTAGGACAAAGTGAGGCAACTGCCTCAGGCAGCAGCTTGTATGGGGCAGTAGCACACCAACTACCACCCTGTTATTCACATTGAACTTCACTGTGTCAGAAGAGGTAGCCTAGTTGATGATCAATCTGGGAAAATGCAGTGGTTTTTGATCTAGTGCAAGGCTTCTTAAACCTTTTCCACTCACAACTTCTTTCTGCATGAGAAATCCTTTTTGTGACCCCAGGTATATTGGTATATAAGATAGGTATAGAATCAAACTTTGGTGCTGGAGGAAAATCCTGAGAGTGCCTTGGACCACAAGAAGATCCAACCATCCTCCAGGAAATAATGCCGGCTGCTCACTGGAGGGAAGGATATTAGAGGCAAAGATGAAGTATTTTGACCACATTATGAGAAGACAAGAAAGCTTAGAGAAGAGAATGATGCTGGGGAAAATGGAAGGAAAAAGGAAGAGAGGCCAACCAAGGGCAAGATGGATGGATGGTATCCTTAAAGTGACTGGCTTGATCTTGAAGGAGCTGGGGGCAGCGATGACCGACAGGGAGCTCTGGCGTGGACTGGTCCATGAGGGCATGAAGAGCCAGAAACGACTGTGTGATTGAAGAAGAAGAAGAAGATAGAATCAAACATTAATTAATAGTAAATTAGCATTTCCAAGTCTTGCTAAACTGCTAAATCAGCATTTTCAGGTCTTGTTGATTAAAGCTGAACTATTTCCTGCAGAATCCATTGTAAAGACTGCACATTGTTGCTAATAGATTTGTGTAAATGGGTAGCATTCATGACCCCAACATTGAGCTAAGGTGGGATAGTTTAAAAACCAATGATCTAGTGGATCTGTGTGTATCTCCACTTAGTACATGGAAAGCCCCACTCAGCCATTCCACATAGTACTGCCCCTAGAATGGTACGAGAAAGAAGAGAGCAGAGATGTGGAGACCTGGAAAAATAGGAAGTCTTCTAGAAATGCGTCGTCCTCCCCGCCCAAAGCCATATTTTAATGAGAAAAATAGGGAAATAGATTATAATAATACACCTTATTTATATTCTGCTTTATCTCCCAGAGAGGACTCAGAGCAGATTACAACATACACAGATAGGAAAACATTCAATGCCTTTAATACAGTGGAATAACAATGACATGCAAATGCACAGAACGAAGGTAAAGGCTTCCTCTTTCATCTCCGGCTTTCTGGAGGCGGTGCTCAACTCTGGACATCGGGAGGTGCTCTTGTTGCATTTCCAAGCCGAGGAGCCTGTTGTCTGTAGACACCTCCTGGTCATGTTGCTGGCATGGCTGCATGGGAGCCTTATTACCTTCCCACTGAAGCAGTACCTATTGATCTACTCACATTTGCATGTTTTTGAACTGCTAGGTTGGCAGGAGCTAGGGCTAACAGCGGGAGCTTCCCTCACCCATGCCTCAAATTGCCAACCTTTAGGTCAGTAAACAATTCAATGATTTAACCTGTTGCGCCACTGCAGCCCCTAATTGAATATTTCCTTATAGAATTCTGACTAAAATGTTTAAGGCATGGCATTCAGAGTTCATTCTGCTCACATTGTTTCACATAGTGCTTTATATTTGCTTGACATTGCTTTGCTTTGCTTTGCTCATATTGATAGGCTTTTCTATTTTCATTTCTTTTCTGTGATATTTTCATAAACTAGCAAAAGCAAAGAGGTCTCTTAGAGTTTATGACCTTGAGGTTCCATTTGTTATTATTTGTATTATGTTCATTATGTTCAGTGACAATGCCATCATTTTTAGACAGAAGAGTTGTTTATATTAAAAAAACCAGTAGCATATTTTTATTTTTATTTACCCTTTAATCCAAGTCTATGGGGTTTTTAACAATACCTGTTTATGCAAATATATGTTGGGTCAGACTTCATGATGATTTTCAGACAATACCTTTTAGCAACAGACTTAACATGTTATCAAATTATTTTTTTCCAGTGAAACTATAATGTTCTTGCATGAAATATTTCATCAAGGATTAAAAGCAAGAATAGCAAATTGGCCAACTCTAATTTTAGGTAACTATCACAGTATTTCTTACATTAAAATGTGATTTTTCTGTTGTGTTCCAAAAAGGTCCATGACTAGATTGATATGGCTAAGTGATGTTATTGCTGTTGACTGCTGCCAAGTCAGCTTCGATTCATGGCAACCCAACGAACGAGAGAACTCCAAAATACCCTCTGTCTTGCTGAGGTCCTGCAAATTCAAGGCTGTGGCTTTGTCCATTGAATATATGCACCTTTAATGCAGTCGTCCTTTTCCCCTACTGCCTCCCACTTAGCAAGCACTATTGGTTTTTCTAACGAGTGTTGTTGTTTCATGCTACCAACAAAGTTCAATAACCTCAGTTTGGTCATTTTGACTTCTAGGGATAGTTCAGTTGTGATGAAATGGTATTATAAGCTAACAACAACAACAACAACAACAACAACAACAACTTTATTCTTATACCCTGCCACCATCTCTCAAACGGGACTTGGGGCGGCTTATATATGGGGCAAAATGCCCATAGACACACATACAAACAACCAACCAAAGCAAAAGACATAGGTTAAATTTTTTTTGTGTGTGTCAGGAGCAACCGGAGTTGCTTCTGGAGTGAGAGAATTGGCCGTCTGCAAGGACGTTGCCCAGGGGATGCCCGGATGTTTTGATGTTTTACCATCCTTGTGGGAGGCTTCTCTCATGTCTCTGCATGGAGCTGGAGCTGATAGAGGGAGCTCATTCACGCTCTCCCTGGGTGGGATTCAAACCTGGCAGCCTTCAGGTCAGCAACCCAACCTTCAGGTCACAAGGCTTTTATCTCCTAGGCCATTTGCTATTTTTAATAATGTTTTTATACGTTAAAATAAAACATTATTAAAAAATAGCAAAACAGTTAAAAACACAAATTCAATAAACCATAATAATATAAACAGCTGCATAAACAATACTGAGTGAACCCAGTTGCCGTAATACAATGGGTGTGATCAGGATATACAAGGGTCTGGCATGGGGTAGTGCAAGCAGCATAGATAGGGCTGGGTATTGGATAAAGTGAAGAGAACAGCATATTATTGTGGAACCTGGGGATGAGGCATTTGTGACTAGGGCCTGGCGTTGTCAAAAGCGAGCTGAAACAATCAAGTTTTCAGGTCCCTACGAAAGGTGGACAATGTTGGGGCTTGTCTAATTTCCCGTGGGAGGGAGTGCCAAAGCTGGGGGCCACCACTGAGAAGGCCCTTTCTCTCATTCTCACCAACCGCGCTTGTGACTGTGGCGGAAGTGAGAGGAGGGCCTTCCTGGCAGATCTTAGAGCCTGTGACGGTTCATAGGGGGAAATGCAGTCTTGAAGATAAGCAGGACCCAAACCATTTAGGCTTTATAGATCGTAATCTGCAGTTTGCACATAAACTGCCGAACCTTTAGGAAAAGGTAAAGGTTTCCTGACTCTGGGGGTTGGTGTTCATCTCCATTTCTAAGCCGAAGAGCCGGTGTTGTCTGTAGACACCTCCAAGGTCATATGGCCGGCATGACTGCATGGAACGCCGTTCCCTTCCTGCCGGAGCGGTACCTATTGATCTACTTACATTGGCATGTTTTCGAACTGCTAGGTTGGCAGAAGCTCGAGCTAACAGCAGGCACTCACTCTGCTCTCCGGGTTTGAACCTGGGACCTTTCGGTCTGCAAGTTCAGCAGCTCAGCGCTTTAATACACTGAGCCACCGGAGGCTCCTCCGAACCTTTGTCACATACAAAATAAAGTATGTCTTTGAACAGGTCAAAATAATAAATAAATTTGAAAAAATGCACATTGCCCTCCTTAAATATTAGATTCAATCTCTGCAAACTCTAAAACTTTATTTGATTTTATAAAGATGATGTATTTCTCTCCCCCCCCCCCCCAAGAACTAACAACCTCCATCAAGATGAATGATTGAAAAGATAAAGCCTCCCTAATAGAATGAAAAGATAATAGCCTCCCAATTGTCGTTAACAATTGTATAATAGAAATTCCACACTTTTTAAGCTCTGGATTTCTATACCTAAAAAAGAGATGCCTCTTAAACTGTCTTCATATTACATTACTTAATAACCACACCGTTTCTGTTAGATGAAAATGGCAGCAAGCTATTAAGAGATGAATGTTAGATTGCAGCTAGAGTTTGCATCCAACATCAGCCAACTAATGTGAATAGGACAAATTGCACAATGCCTCCAATGTAAATAATTTGAATTTAACATTCTGCCTTTTTCTAGCAGCACACACTAACTATTCCTCTTAATCTTTTACAGCTGATTTATTTGACATCTTGCTACCAATGCTGAATATTTATCAAGAATTTGTTAGAAATCACCAGTACAGTCTTCAAGTTTTAGCAAACTGCAAACAGAATAGAGATTTTGACAAACTTTTGAAGCAATATGAAGCCAACCCTGCATGTGAGGGCAGGATGCTTGAAACTTTCCTCACTTATCCCATGTTTCAGGTAGTTCTATTATCGGTGCATATGTAACAACAATTTATATAATTTTGGTTGTTAATCCTAATGCCTGTTGCTATATAAGTATTTTTTTGGTTATATTTGGTGGAAAAAGCTTTAGCTTTATAACAAATAGCAGGCAATTAATCTGCTCTTGATCTGAGATTAATATTTCTGAATTATATTTTGAAAGACATTTTGAACTATTTTCAATCATTTTAATTGCTTGCTGCTAACACTTTTATTCATTTTTAGATCCCTAGATATATTATAACTCTTCATGAACTTCTGGCTCATACACCACATGAACACGTGGAAAGAAAAAGCCTTGAATTTGCTAAATCCAAGTTAGAAGAACTTTCAAGGTGAGACTTCATTTGTTCTATGGATGTGAGATTAGAGTTCCCAGGGGAAATATCCAGTCTCTTTAAACCAATTAAACTCTCCAATTTCTCTAAACATACAGAAGAGAGAATTTTGCTTGCATGATAAGTAGCAACTTCTGAAATTCCCTCTTCTAGACAACCATTAAAGGGAGAGGGGCTGTGACCCTTTTTTCACCTGGCAACCCTGTATGAGGCGAATAGAAATAGAAATAGAAAAATGGTAAGTTATTATATCAGTGTGGTATTTTTCAAAATGAAACTAAGGTGTATGCAAGCATTAAAAAAAGTTCTCAAAGACTGAACGTGGTTTTTCAGAGATCATTCAACAGTCAGTCAGTATTACTCAGTATAGGCATCATTTTGCATGAATTATTTATGGGATTTACCTCCTTTATCCCACCCTAGTTTAAATAGGCACAAAACATACGTGCCTAAAGAAGCTGTCTGGGTTTCTTATTGGAGGAATTACAAGGTATGAAGTATGGCTATTCAAGATAGTCCCATTTTCAGAGGCGACTAATATCCGAATCTTTATTCTTATTAATGTGCTTCAAACCAGATATAGAAAGCTGCTGCTTGGACATTTAAAAAAGAAACTTCATATTCCTTCAATGGAGAAATGTGACTTTAATAGAATAAGTGACTGAAGTATGTTTAGTAGTGACAATTCTAGTGCAATGAAGTAGTGCGGCAGGCAAATTTTAGTGAAATATTTAATCTCATCTAATCTATTCAAGAGAAATACTGTTTTCCCCATTATGAAATATTTTTCTATTTTGTATTGCCCAGAAGATTATATTTATTTGTTTTTAATATTTGTATTATATATATTTTTTCTTATCAGGGAGTTGATATTTAAGCTGTATTAAAATAAGATTGGTGGGCTGTCGCACCCAAGCTACTTTAAATGTCTTTGGTGTTAATGTTTTCTGACTTTCTATCAACTTGGGGGATGCTGGATTGCCTTTCTGTTTGAGCAAAGAACCCCACAGAATCAAGGTTCATACTATTGCTTTCAAGAAACAATAACAATAAGTCTTGAGTGGAGATAAGTCTTGGGCTTATCTCCACCCAGGCGCTATCTTGATTTCTCTGCAACAAAGTCCATACTTAGAGTTTGAAGGTAACTGATTGTTTTTGAAGTTGCTGGTCATGGATGATTCTGGCGACGAAGGACAAATGAAGGTCTCCCTTGCTCACTTTTTCTGGTAGAGGGGCTTCTGGGGCACCCAATGCCCAAGTTGGTCAGGCTGGAGGTAGAGAGAGCAGGTCCCTTCTATTGAGGCCTCTCACCTCATTGAAGGTGCTGGAAATTCCATAGACTACCATTGACCATAGGTAGGCCAGTATAGTCAGATGAGTTCCCAGATTAGTTAGTTAGTTAGTTAGTTAGTTAGTTAGTTAGTTAGTTAGTTAGTTATTGGCTTGAAATGGCTTATCCAAACTTGGATCTCGCTGGGGTGAACTGCAGACATGTCTTGCTTTCAAGATTCCCAGGTGGTAATAATTCTAAACTAAAGATGGCTCTATCACAGTTGGGCAAGCTTTGCTCCTTAGATACTTTTAGTCCTCACTTCTGACCATGCATGATTTTGACTGTGCCAACTGGGAATGATGGGAGCTGGGTGTCCGCGCAACATTGAGCAGTAGGGCTGAGTTTCACTATCATTATTTTGAATAATGACTTGCCAAGCCTACCTACTGAGGTTTATGAACTCAAACAATTTGTACACCTAGCATTCCAGAGCATGACTTTCCATGTTTTTATTAGTTATATATTCTTGGGGCAAGGTGTTCAAAAATATTGACTGATTGAGGAGTCAATATTTATGAAGGAGATATGTGTTGTCAAAGGCTTTCATGGCCGGGATCACAGGGTTGTTGTATGTCTTTCGGGCTGTATGGCCATGTTCCAGTAGTATTCTCTCCTGAAAAAATATATATCTGTGGAGATATATTGCCACACCCTGGACTCTCCACACCCTGGACTGTCCACAGATACATATTTTTTCCTTTCCTTGCCTAGTTTATCCATGCCTCACAGCCTCTGAGGATGCCTGCCATAGATGTGGGCGAAACGTCAGGAGAGAATAATTCTGGAACATGGCCACACAGCCCGAAAGACATACAACAACCCTATGCAGGAGATATTCTTTAACGCGAGTGTGTGTATATATGTGCCTTCCAGTCCCATGTCTACTTATGGTGGCCCCATGAATTTCATAGGGTTTTCTTAGGCAAGGAATACTCAGAGGTAATTTTGCTAGTTCCTTCCTTTGAAATGTGATCTATAACATCTGATGTTTGTTGGCAGTTTCCCATCCAAGTACATCACTAGATGGCTAAGTGTAATTAGCTTCCAAGATCAGACAGGATCTGGTATCTTCAAGGTATTTAGGCTCAAGCTTCCATGTGAATAAATTCTTGCATTAGAACTACTTGGATTTTGTCAGGTTTTGAGAGTTGGTTCCTATACATACACTTGTTCCATTTTAAGGCTGTTTGTAGCAATGTCTTGGATCTACATAGTTTACTGAGGTGGACCTATGATTTCAACAGCAAATGTCCTCCCTTCCACATAGTCCACTGGTGGACTATAGCACTATAAGTCTAAAAAAAGGAAGGAAGGAGAGACAAATATTGTTTTAATATGTCTGCAAATGTTTTTTTTTAAAAAAATAAGGGCAGGAATAAAATGTTGATCTTGGTATTAGGAATTGCTGGAAAATAGTTTGGGACAGTGGGGGTGCCATTTAGATACTTAAGTAAAAACCCTGAAAACTGCAGCAACAAATACTGCAACCTCCTGACACATTTCCCTTTTCTAAAAAAGTTCCCAATCTGAGTAAAACAGTCTAAAACAAAGAAATGACAATAGTTCATGAAATCATTCAAAACTATTCAGTAACAAGTCATTTTGATGAGCCACATTTGAAAAAAGTAAGGATCCAAGCCAGTATTTCAAAATTAAAAACGACACAATGAAAATACTCTTTCTCCACTAACTGTCCACTTGACCTTAAATATTGGTGAGACCAGAAAGAAGATATCTGATGAAGGTCATAAAGCTCAAATGGGGCATTAGGGCCCACATTTAATTGTAACTAAAGCAGACCCGTTGTAAGTCAACATGTATTGAAACCTCATTTGTTGTGACTGCGCCTTCGGGGATTATGGTTGATGGGGATGGAATTCGAAGAGGAAGAAAAAACCCTCGTGATGAGGGTTCACTGGAGGAGTTAAGCAGGAAGCGACTTAGTGTGATGTCTCATGGGCCTTGTAGTCCCGTTCCTAGTACTATTGTGGCAGATGAGGAGGAAAACATGGGATTTCCACCGGTTCAGCCAGAATCGGAGCCCTTGCACCTGGAGGATGTTTGCCCTCAAGAAGTCAGCCAAACAAGCATTGGACAGAATTCTCCCCCGTTTTCTCGAAGGGACAATTATAATAGAGATAGAGGAACTAGGGAGGTGAATCGCCGGAGCGCCAGAATCGCAGCCAAACAATTAGCTGATTAGGTTTGCTTCCCTTGGGAAATTCTAAGGAGTCATGGATCTGGACAGAGTTGGGTTTCACTTCTAGTTCTCCAGGGAAAGTGTTCTTCTGGTGGGAAACGAGACCCTATTTAGGTGTCTTGCCGCGAAAGAAACCTTGCGGAGTCAATTCGTCAGCTTGAGGAGTGAGATCGTGTGTAGACTTCGTACTCCAGTTCCCTGTTTCCCGGATCAAGTTTCCAGCCTTGCCTTGTTCCACGGACTTCTATGGACTCAGTTCTTGTTTCATGTTTGCCTTGTTTCAAGTTTGATCTTGCCAAGTTTCAAGTCTTGCCTTGCCTTGCGTTTTAAACCACGGACCTTGCTTCCTAGATTCAAGCCTTGTTTTCTAGTTTCCTTCGGATTTACCTTAAGCCTCGAAAGACTATGGACAGTTCCCCACACTATTGCTTGCCAAATAGTGTGTGTTTGGGTCAAGTGGATTATAACTTTGGACTCTAATATCACATATTGGACATTGTTTTCCTGGACTATAATTGACCTTTCCTGAAAGGTCTACTTCTGAACTATATTCTTCACTTGTTTTTATTGACTTTATATATTCCTATAATAAAGATATTAGATAGAATCCGGCCTCTGCGCATGGTTATTGGTGTTCTGTAGCCTGGGTCTTGACACTTAGAGAGCTATATGGGGGATCTTCTGAGGAAGATTCAGATGGGGAGATGGATGCTGAGGAACAGGTGGTGGCTGGGGAAGTGGGCACTGAATGGGCACAGCCACCGGAGATGTCTGGGGATTTGGGGTCTATGGATACTTCTGAACCTGGGGTTTCTGCAGGAGCTGATCCCAATTGGGATGCTTGGAGAAGGGAGGATGGTTCTTTAAGTGTTCATGGGGCTAAGTGTGGGCAGGATGATTGGGACTTCGACGAATTGCTAGGTACTCCAGATCCACGAGCTCTAGCTGTGTGGAGCTCAGACTCTGAGTAGATTTGGGACACCTGGTGTTTGGGTGTGAGTGTTTGGTCACCCAGGAGGAAGGGGAATAAAATGGGAATGTTTGGCCACTGCACTTTGCGTGTGGCAAGGTGTTGCTGAGGTGCCATTGGGATCTCTGTATTTCCATGAAGACTGGACTTGGACTATGATTTGAATCTGCTGTTATCACCTAGCTTGGCTCTCGCTGTGTTTTATCGTGGACCTGTTTTGGATGACTGCACCCTCTTCAGACCTTGGATCGGAATTTGACCTTGCTACTGCCTTCGCCCTGTGATTGATGACTACTATCGGCTTTTGACTCCTGGCTTGCTCTTTGGACACCGCTGTTATCTCCTGACCTGACCTTGGAATCCCGGACGACGTCTTTTCACCATCCTTTTGGAGCCTTCGGCTTTATCCACATTGTGGAAGCAGTCTACTGCATTCTTAGTTTGTTTGTTTGTTTCCTGACCAATTTGGTGTTTTCTTTTGGGAACTGTTCCTTTGAAAACTACAGAGCCGGCTGGCAGGGCTTGGACTCAGAAAGTGCAGTTTGCACTAAGTTTGTTTAGCTTTGTTTTTACCTGCTTGTGTTGCTGAATTATATTTTTGTTTGAACTGCTCTTGAAGCACTGATAGTGAAGTGTTTCAAGGTTTTTTCTGTGTTAACATTGCTTTTTGGCTTATCTGCTGAATAAACTCTATTTTTGTTCGCTTGACATCATTGATCTGGAATTTCTGCAATACATTGGATGACTTGTTGGATTTAGGCCAATTATTTATGGATAAGTACTTGTATGCAGTTAGCAGTTTATATATAGAAACTAAAAACTCTCTTTTTAAAAACTGCTTTTAACAGAGTGATGCATGATGAAGTTAGTGAAACAGAAAACATACGGAAAAACCTTGCAATAGAAAGGATGATCGTAGAGGGTTGTGACATATTACTGGATACCAGTCAAACTTTTATACGACAAGGTAAGGTCATTTTGTTTAACTCTAATTCATGTAACATTAAGAAAATTAAATCAGTAGAATTAATGTTGGCATCTCTGGAAAAGATAAGGATGCAGGGCAGTATATAGCTGGCACCAGATGTCTGCCCTTACCCAGATATGATTCATGAATACGAGCCCTGCAGTTTTGGGCGGCTGCTGAGCCCCACCTCTGTGCTGTTTTTTTCCAGGGGACATGAAAAACAGCAGCACTATAATAGTAAAGCATCCATGGGAAAGTAAAATACACAATAAGCGGACTGTCATCTTCAGTGGACCAGAAATTATCTACAACAGCATGGAAAATAGGTCTGTCTGGCCAATAGACGTTGCAGTTCCAGATGATGCCAACATCCAGGCAAAAACACAGGAGAAACTTGAAGTACTTGAAGCTTTGTCAAATAGTGGAGAGATTGTGAGGAATGAAAATAGCTGTCTGTTGTTCCCATTTTTAATCTGTGCTTCAGCAATACCACAAAATGATAGAATTTGATTTTTTAATTTTGATTTTTTAAATCAAATTGATATTTCTGTGCTACTGCCAACTGATTTTTAAAAATGTGAATGTTAAACAATTTCCTGGTGTATCCGAAATGCCTAGCAACATGCCTTTCCTTATATGTTGAAAGGCTTCTACTAAGGTTCTTTGGGAAGCTTAGCATATGTGAACCTATATCACAGTGAATACTAATGCTCAGTTATCAACAGCTAGTAGCCAAAGGAAAACTCCTGAGTTGGGCAAGGGAAGAGAAAAGATGGGTAAAGGAGGCAGAAGAACAGAAGGTGCAGGAGTTTGCAATAATTGCGAACGTGTAAAGGAATACTATATTCTGCAACATGTTGTGCATCCCATTCATGCTGCATGAATTAATGTTGCTTTGTGTATTATTTACTTGAGTCTAATGCACCACTGAACCTAATGCACACTTCAGTTTGCAAAACCCTGAAACCAAAAAAGGTATTTGCTGGCGCATTTAATGGGCAGCAGCACAGTTGATGCCTGATTAGAATTTCTTCTTTAAAAACATTTGTGTTGAAACACCAACGTTTTCAGCAATGGAAAAGAAACCTTGGGGTGCATCTATGCTGTAGAATGAATCCACTTTAATTGCCTTGGTTCAATGCCGTGGAATCAAGGGAGATGTGGGTTTATAAGGCCTCGAGCCTTCTCTGCCAAAGAGTGTGGAATGGATGTCTCACCAAACTACAAATCCCAGGATTACGTAGCATTGAGCAATGGCAATTAAATTACAGATGCCATCCCTAAAATAAAAGCTCCAGATGCTTCTGAAGCAACTTTCCAGGTTGGCGGTTCAAATCTGGGGAGAGTGTGTGAGCTCCTTCTGTCAGCTCCAGCTCCCCGTGTGGGGACATGAGAGAAGCCTCCCACAAGGATGGGCAATGTCCCCTGGACGACATCCTTGCAGACTGACAATTCTCTCACACCAGAAGTGGCTTGCTGTTTCTCAAGTCTCTCCTGACACGAAAAAACACTAAGCTTACAGTATTATGTGAAGCTAATGTTCACTCTAATTTTAGCAAAGTAATTTTGCCAAAAATGTGAGCATTAGAGTTGAGTAAATACTGTAAATACAGTGGAAAAAGGCAGCTACCATCTAACAATCGCTTTTTAAAAAGCCCAATACTAGTTACTTACTCAAATACGGTATTGTTCTTGTTTTGTGCCTTCATATTGTTTTGGACTTTGCTGACATTGAGGTAAACTTACCTTGTGTTTTTTTCTTGACAGTGTTGTTGCAGTGTCCCAAGTGCTGGGTAGTGCTATGTTAGGCTGCTGATTGTGAAACATATTACAAAATAAATCAATTGGCTGCACTGAGAAACCATTACATACTTATCTGGATGGAGCCTAAATGTCTTTGGATTGTTCTCAGAAAGACTTTATGCAGGCAATTTACATAGAATCTAGGCAGAGTTTATAGTGATATTTCACACGGTGAATGTTGAAAACAACTCTCCACTTCAAACAAAAGTACAGGAAATAGGCTCAGATTAGAATTATCAGCTGGCTAGTTTCATTTTAAGAAGGCAGGAGATAATAATGAAGTGCAAGAAAGAAATACAAGACAGTAATGGCAAATCTTTGTTGATGTTAATGGCTTAAAAAAACCTGGCATTCAATAGCTGATGCAGTTGCCTAGGCATTTTGAATTTTTTTTCCAGGTCTGAAGAGTTTGTATGAAAATAACAAGCCAAGAACCTGCTCTGTCTCCTGGCAATTTCAAATATTGTTTATACTGCCATTGCCATTGCTTTTCTCCTGATCAATATTTATGTCAGAATGATCTGCCTCCAAGATGAGTAAAGAAGCAGTAGAAGTGAGAGAGATGGCACTTGCAAAAAAAAAAATCAATGTATCCAGCACAACAGTTCACTCTCTGGCTTAATACATTTTATGATGGAGCCACTGAATCACAAAGTCTTGGAGAGCAGTGTTTTGTGGGATGTACATCTAGATAAATATAATGAATTATTGTTAGGCATTTGCAGAGTAGGGTATTTTATCTTTTCAAATATGAAGGTCTGTCTGCAGCATGTACATTTGCTAGGGCTTGGCAGTATATTTTTTCAAATTTTCAGTGGTCTGGAAAATGGGCTGGTTTTTTTAAAAAAAGAAAATGGGCTGGTTTCAGTGTCTTATAATAAAATGACCTTGCAAAAACTGAAGTCATTTGTATACATTTCATTCCATCAAACAACTGCACTGTTGGAAATTATTTCAGACTGACCTTATATGCACCAGTAAATCTTTTCTCATAAAGACAACAATTGTATTTGAAATGTTTAGAAAGTTTTCTTTTGTTATATTTGGAGTCAAGAAAGAATCACCAATTCTATGGGATTACTGTATTGATACCACATTCTAATGGAAATATGATGTTATATGAGAATCTTTGTGATCTATATTGTTTCTTCTGTACTCTGCTGTGTTAAGTATATTCATTGAATAACTTCTTATGCCAACATATTTCTAAAAAAAGTACCATTTGACTTTGACTATAGTTCTAATTGGAAATGTGTCTCACTTCATTCAGTTGAACTTAAATCTGGTTTAGACAGGATTGCAGGTGCTTATTAACACAGTTGTAATGTGATCTGCTGCCTTGTTTTAAGGGTTCTTTTTCAATGGATTAGTTTTCACATGTGCAGCTTTTGCATATTGGGAACCAGACTCAGATTATTAGTCGCCTTAGAAGATGATGGACTCCATTCCTGATAACAGCAGTCAGAATAGGGAGTACAATAAAAGCCCAATGGTACAATGCCTTCCGTCCTCTAATATGTATATGCTGTATCCCATTCTAAGCATCTGCTACCTAAAGCAACTGGCTTAGTCTGCCTTACATCTGCACATTAATGGTCTGTGGCTTAAAAGGAATCTGCACTGACATTAAATAATTACACTTATTAAGATTACCTGTTGGTGTCGGGCTCCATGGATTCCTACACAGAGTTCTTATATATTCAGCATTGTGTTTGAATAGAGCATTTCCTAGTAAGTTTATTCTGAAGTTGAAGCCTTAACATGTAAGCAATGACTGATTATGCTTTATGTGCCTATCTAGAAACCTGTACATTAATAAACTATAACAGAACAAAATTGTATTTTAGTATATTTTTATTGAATGAACTATTTCACTCAGAAAGATTTCTTTTCAGAACTCTGGTCAGTGCTTCTTTTAAAACATAAAGAGAAAAGTCAGTGCAAAAAATTCATCACGGTCACTTTAGATATATAGCTAGATCTGTTTATTGATTAGTCCACTGACCATATCAACAATAAAAGACAAAAAACAAAGATACACAGACAAATAGATATCAATCATTATTGTAAAACTTCTGTAATAGTTAACTAAAATAAATTAAAACACAGTAAAACTTGATTAAATGATAAGTTTAGTAAAATGGGATTAAATTGCAAGATGAAAGTAGGAGGAGGAAAGTGATGAGTGTGAAAGAATCAGTCATCACCATGACAAGGGACCCCATTTTGTGAGATAATGAGATCTCTCAGGTGGGTGGCTTTTATAATGAATTTGGCTGCACAGCAGACAAAGTGTAGATTCTCCCCAGAAAGAAAATAAGACAGTCTGGCAATTGGATCCTAGTTGGTTGTTCTTTATTTTATTTATTTATTTACTTATTTTTACCTCGCTCTATCTCAACCCCAAAGGGGAATCAGTGTGGCTTCCAAATTGGAAATAATTCAATGCCATGGTAACACAGGACAAACAAAACACAATATGCATTGTTCGGTGAATCATGAAAATCATAAAACACTAACATATAAATATACATAAATAAGCTGTTAAAACATGACACTTAGACCAAAAATCATAATCCAGAAGACGTTCCAATCACATTGCCATTTAGAAAAAAGGATTATCATAAATGTTGATTTAAGACTTGTATTGGTTTGAATCTGTGTCTATATATGGCAGACTTCTACTGAAAACTTTAAAACATCTTTAAAATAGGTTTCAGTTGGTGTAAGAGAATTTACTTACTTTTCCAAAGAGCAAACCAGAAATTTCATATAGCAAAAGAAAATAAAGTCTTACTATTGGAATTCGAATCAGTTGGGTTCCAGGTTGTGGCTCATTTCTGCACCTGTTTAAATAATTAACGTGCTGCAGTTCTACACACGGTTATGTTACTTAGACCTCGTGTACTTCATTGGGCCATAACCAGCTAGTGTATATAATGCAACAGTTAAATTCTTCATTGGATCAAGAGTAATTTGGATGTTAATCTGAAGAGATACAGGTATATTGCAGCTAACAAAGCAGATGTGTTTCTGGGTGTCACTTCATCAACAGAAAATTTGGTAGCAGTGGCAGAAATATCATGGGAGGACAGACTTCCACCCCACAAAACAAGAGCAGTTGAACATATTTCAGCATTTTTAAAATCCAAAATTAAAAATACACATGTGTGAAATAAATTAAACAGACATGTAACTTTTCTACAAGCCAAGAAAAACATTAAAACTTTTGAGAGACTACCTGAAGATATTTCCAAAATGTATCCAGGGATTATTCTTTTTTATGATTTCCATTTCAGTGGCCAAGCATACAGAGCTATACTTTAAAAATATTGAGAGTAGCTTGTGGAGCAAATTTATATGCTTTCGCTTCTTCTCTCTGTTTTGCTGTTTGTTCATTCTCAGCAAGGGATTGTGGAGGAGCTGCAATTTGCCTTGCCTGTTGTAGGCAGGCACACAGTTATAGTAGGATTAGTTAGAGTAGAATCCTATCTTTTCCAGCTCAAACTTTATTATATTGTTTAGTTCAGACACACTACCATAACCTGACACCCAAAGTGTGTGTTTCTCTAGCCCTCTTTCACCGCTCCCCCCCTCGTTCCCTGTGCCACTAAAATGTCCAGCTAAACAAGGGTGGAGAGGGGCTGGGCAGGTATGAAAATACCTTGTAAAAAGAAACACCTTTGTCTAAGGCTTTATTAAATGAGATATGTCTGTACATGAATCTGACTATATAATAAGATACTAAATCAGTGCGACCACCAATACCAAACATACAGTATCAGCCTATTATATGCCAATTGGTTCCAACTATAAGGGCTCAGAAATAGGAGTGCTTTATTAAAATAGTAAAAACCTGCTCTCAGGCTTCTATACTGAGGGGCTGTAGGACACACTATCTTCAGGGTATTACTCCTGATACAGCTGCCTTGTTGGAAGGCTCCACAATGAAGATGCATTTAGTTAGCGAACTCTTTAGGCAGGGCAGAGCATTCTGTCCTCCATCTCTGAAGCCAAGAAAGAGCAGTGAATAAAGCTGACAACAGAAGCTGATATGGGCAAGAATAGCCAGAAGGCATGGAGGCTGTTAAGACGGTTGAGCAATGACCCTTCACAAACTAATATCCATGCAAACATAAAGGCAGATCAGATAGTGCATCGACTTCTGAAGAATGGGAAACCCAACCTTGCTACAAAACTAGGAAGAAAAACAGTTGTCAGACAACCAGATAATGAGAACAACAACCTTTATGAACCTTTTATACCTACTGAATTGGAAACGGCTCTCAAATGAATGTAAAAATTGCAAAACTGCTGGCCTGGATGATCTACGGATGGAACAAATTAAGAACTTTGGCCCAAAAGCAAGGTGCTGGCTGCTGAAGCTGATGAAGAAATACATTGCATCCTGTCAGATCCCCAAAATCTGGAGGAAAGCAAGAGTCATAGCCATTTTGAAACCAGGCAAAGACCATAATAATCTAAAAAGCTATAGACCAATCACCTTGTTGTGCCATCTTCATAAAGTTCTGGAGAGACTTATTCTGCATAGAATTATGGGGAAAATAGACCCATGTATGATTCCACAGCAAGCTGGTTTCAGGAAAAGGGAAAGCTGCACATCACAAATTTTGAACCTGACTCAGCACATAGAAGATGGTTTTGAAAGGTAGCAGATTACAGGAGCTGTCTTCATAGTCCTGTCAGCAGGATATGATACTGTAAATCATTGCCTTCTCCTGAGGAAAAACAAAATATCACAAAGGACTACCATCTCACCCACTTCATAGGAAATCTGCTGTTGAGTTCCAGGGTTAGAGAAACAGATGGCAAAAACAGGAGAACAACTTGCCTCACGGGAGTGTGGCCAGCTTCTGGTCAAAGAAAATCTAGTATAATGTCAAGATTTTTTTCTTTGTTTGCGTGTTTTTAAATATATTATAACTATATTGACATCAATTCGCTTCTGACACAATAAAATAAATAATAAGATATTAAATGAGAAGAACCCTGCTGTCTAACCTTGTATTTACAATGTGCTGTTTGCTTTTGTAACCACCAGGTACTCTCATTCAAGTCCCTTCAGTTGAGAGGGGGAAACTTAGTAAAGTTCGTCTGGGATCATTGTCTTTGAAAAAAGAAGGAGAAAGACAATGTTTCTTATTTACAAAACACTTATTAATTTGTACAAGAAGTTCTGGAGGAAAGCTGCATCTGCTTAAGGTACAGCCTTTTCACATTTACAACTAGCATTGTGAAATGAAGAACATACAACTTCTGGTTCTCATGTTTTCCAATATACTGTACAGTAGCAGAATTTCAACAGGAAGTTTTTGTAGTTAAATTAAGCAGCAAACTGAGACACTGAAGCAATGCACAAGGATCTTTTGGAAACAGTTTATGCTAATTTACTAGATCTAAAGAAGGTGTTAAGTTTTCTGAATTAATTGTGATAAAAATTGAAATCTGCTTAGTGAAATATTATAGGAATACCTTTGTATTTCAAAAAGGAGAATAAAGGTGTTGGAGACCTCAGTGGTTGAATCAAGCTCTCTTGAAGTTCCAGCCCAGCCCTCTGAGAGTGGCCTACAATGTGCCGGGCAGTAAGGGTGGGCACTGCCTGATGAATGGGGCTGATGAATGCCGTGGCTCCTTCCTTCTCTCCCACTTCTCAGGGAAACATGAACGGAGGTGTGGAGCTGGGTCAGCCCAGTGGTTATACTGGGCCTTTCTCAGACCATTAACACCAACCCTCACTTCCTGGTGTTGGAAACTCCCATTGTTACAGATGGGAAGTCAAGCGAAGCAGCACTGGGCAGGTAGCAATTCTTCCTTTTATGTGGGAGAAAAGAACAGGCATTCTCACCCCCTTCCCATTATTACTCTTGAAACTGGTACTTGCTATTTCCAGAATCTTCCCTCCTCCCTCTCTTTCACCATTCTCTCACATTTGAGGGATTTCTTTCTGTTTTCCTTTTCTCATGCCCCCAGTGCTACTTAACCCCTCTCCTTGTGAGATCCTATTATGCTCCCTCTCTACAAAAGGTGCAGTGGCTACCATTCTCAATGTGTTGAACTATTTTATTCTTAGCTGTGGATATACTGGGTTGCTGTGAGTTTTCCGGGCTGTATGGCCATGTTCCAGAAGCATTCTCTCCTGACATTTCACCCACATCTATGGCAGACAACCTCAGAAATTGTGAGAATGCTTCTGAAACATGGCCATACAGCCCGGAAAACTCACAGCAACCTAGTCATTCTGACCATGAAACCCTTCGACAACACTTTGGATATACTCCTTATTTTATCTAACATTTTCTCCAGTTGCTGGCCTGGTATTAATCCTGTTAGTTAAATTTATTTCATTTGTACTTTGATAATACATTACAGCGTGATTTTAATTTGCATGCAGTATGAAATATTTTTAATTCACTGGCATTAATAATCCTCTTTATTCTTGGAAACACATCTTAAATTTTGGAATAATCCTTTCTATGAGTTGTTGCAATATTAAAATGCATAGTTTTGCATACCATTACGTGGGGAGAAGGAGAAAAATAGATTTCTGAAAAAAGTATAATTTGTTTCTTTAGGCAGGAGGTGTCCTTTCGCTAATAGAATGCACACTAATTGAGGAAACTGATATGAATGATGAGGACTGTAAGTTGTATCAAACTGTTTAATGTAATCTATTGTTTAATGTAATCTATTATTTAAGTTAACATTTGTTCATTTTTTTCTATGTTGTATGTATTCATGTAAACCATGGGAATTGATTCTAGAAGATGATCCAATTAAAAAGGGGTTGTAATAGAAAATTGTAGAATTTGGTGTAGAATCACTCTTCTTGCAAAATCTTTAGCTGAATTTAATTTTTCTTGTCATTTTATACAGCAAAGATGTTAACATTAAGTTAAGTAAACAAGTGTTGAATCTGGTCAACCATCTTCTGCTTTTCTGACCCTGTTTTTAGTATGCCTCAATATGCTGATCAATATCCCGATCAGATTATGCCCATGGCTTCTAGTATTTGAAAATCAACAGTTCTTTTTTTCACAATATGCTGTGATTTATTTTGCTGTACGTAATTTTGATATTCAATTCCCAACCTGATGTTACGTGTGATGGAGAAGAGGGTGGGAGGATAACTGCTTGTGTCCTGGGGCAACAACTGATTGCAAGTTTAGAAATAAAAATATCTAGTGAAAGCACATTCAGGTATGTAAACAACTACTGCGATCAGCAAAGTGCAAACATTTTTGCAGATCTATACCCTTCCAGATCTCTTGGATTGCCCTTCTTTTGTCCAGAAAATGGGATTGAAGACCGTCTCTTTTGGGGGAGCCATAAGAATGGGTTATTTGTTTTTTAAAATAGGTGGTAAGGGTCCCTGCCGTATTTAACATTAAAAGTCTGTCCAAACCAGAATTCAGCTTCCAGCCAGTTCCAGATTTCTTCTTCCCCTTTGAGGAGGTGGTTTTGGCCGCCATGTGGTCCTCAAAGTGTGTCAGGGACAGAATATTGATCCTGACAAAAATAGTTTTTTTTCTGGTTGATGTTCCTTTATCTCCAACTTTCAATCTTCAACTGATTGATTCTCCTCCTCAATTATAAAGCAAAAAATTCTGGACAGGTGTTTGGACACCTTGACTTCAAGATCGTGGTGGAACCAGCAGATGCACCTCCTTTTACAGTTGTCTTGTTAGCTCCTTCGAGACAGGAAAAAGCAGCATGGACAAGCGACATTAGTCAGGTAATGAATCTTTTTTTTTGGGGGGAGGGGGGGGGAACTGTATGGTTGATATGGCAAAATAATTTCCTAACACAGAAAAGTACAGCCAGCCCTCCACGTTAAATGGAGTTAAGGGAACAGGACTCTCGTGCACATGAAAAACAGTGAATAAAGAAATTATATTTTTTTTAACCAGAAAAAACATCTCTTTAGTGATATATAGATCTTCCAGTATGGCTCTGTGGTCAACTTCCACTGGAAGCTGAATATGGAATCGCATTGGAAGATCTGGGACGATGTCACATTAACGTTCTAAAGTGAGCACTCCCACTTTGCTATCTACTGCAGAATTCTGGGAAATGTAATTTAGGGAAGCCAAGGACTTCTCCAGCTGAGATTTCCAAAGGCTCTGCCCTAAACTACATTTCCCAGAACTCTGCAGGAGATAGAGTCCGCTTGAATGTGACATTGTTCTCAGAGATTCCTCGAGGGATCTTTCTCTAGAAATCTCTAGGTCAATGGTTCTCAACCTGTGGATCTCCAAATGTTTTGGCCTTCAACTCCCAAAAATCCTAACAACTGGTAAACTGGCTGGGATTTCTGGGAGTTGAAGGCCAAAACACCTGGGGACCCAAAGGTTGAGAACCATTGCTCTAGGTCCTCCAGCATTACTGGAGGAAGTTAACACTAGAATCCCAGAGAGAATGTTTTTGATCAAATCCATGAATAATCAAAACTGCAAAAGTAAAAACTTGCAAGTGTGGAGGGACGATGTCCGCATAATATTTACGTGGTGCTTACAAAATTTTATGTGATAGCATAATTTCCTTGTGAGTCTAGAACAAGATGATGATATAGGGAGCCAAGCTGCTCATCTAGACTGAAAAAAACCCCTGTTTAAATCTGATCATCATCATAGTAAAATAATTAAAGCATTGGATTAGAAGAAGGGGCATCCAAGTTTCAAACCTCATTCGTCTCCACAGTTCATTGGATGATTTTGATCTACTCGCTGAGCAGTCACAGTACAGAGCTATGACATGAAAAGGAATGTGGTAAGGTGGTATGAGGAGAAAAATCCTGTGTTTCCTTGAGATTCTTGGAAAAAGAGTGTGATAGAAATAAAACATAATTTTCTTCAATTTCTGCAATGGTTTGAGTGATTGTTAGTAGGAGAAAAGAAGCTCCAAATGCCTGTGGGTGCCTGGAACATGTTACAGTCTTCTTTGTATCTCAGCTAGCACACAATCCATGCATAATAATCTGCAGAAAACACATGCTTCTCTCTCCCACAATTCATATTCCGCTTTTAAAAAAGGAGTGTTGATTCTGCACAATTATACCTGTCCTCCTTTGCACTAAAATGGCTTCTAATGCATTTATAGATTAAGATTAAAAGGAGAAGAACTTGAAAAGAACTGAAAACTGACAACTTCTAAAAAATATGGAGGAGTCAAATGTTCTGTTTTTTTTCCTTTTGTCAGTGGGAAATATGTGTGTGTGTTTGCTAATGTTAATTCCAGTAAAACAGCAACAATAATTAGATTTTATAGTGTAGGAAGAAGAAGAGGACAGTAGCCAGAAAGAGGCACATATCATATTACACACATGCACACAAATATATATTATATATTTAGAGCTCTTCAGTGGATTTTATGCAGGCCTATTAGAAAGTGAAGTAGAAACAGTTCGTAGATGAGGTGCGGACTATGTCTCCTCCTGCAATAAATACCATGAAAAACTGTTTTTGCAATCAATTATATATAGCAAAATATTCTTATAGTTAAAGTTGAAAGCTTCACATTAGTTATTCTAGAACAGTTAAATTGGGATCAGTAAGCTGCTTGTGAAATAAACCAAAAGGAAATGAGAGGGCATTTATCTCCCCCTGGCCTGTGTTGGTAATATGATTAGGACTGCATCATTTAATCTTTTTAATTGGTACATAAATCAACTAAAGCTTTAATCGCATATTAAAATTTGCCTCTGATTAATTAGTGGGGCTAAAACTAAAGGGCAAAACTCCTTCTGGCACAGAGACACACAGATCTTCTTTTCCATGAAATATGATGAGAGAAAAACTTAGGGATGGCTCTTAAACACACGCACACACACTCAGGTCATACTAGCAAATATTTGAATTTCATTTCAGTCATAAATCTATCCTAGAAACACATTTCAGAAATATTAGTATTCATAAAGCAGCAAAAACAAGTTTAAGTGTCTCAAAGTAATTCTGTCTTCAAGACAAAGCTTCATGGTTTCACTCCTATATTTCCATTTCCCATATTGTAGATATTTGGCAATGAAAATTACATGTGTTTCCCATCTTTAAAACATTGGTACTGGTTACACAAGATTTTCATCTTTAAAACATTGCTACTGGTTGTTAAAATGATGTCTCATGGAAGTTCACTTAAAAAACATTACAAGCATGGCTTCAAAAAGCTAGCCCTTTGGATGACAAATCTCCAGATTTCCTAGCATACAAGGATTCTGGGGGGTTGTAGCCTCAAATAATTATTTTTCCAAACTCTACTATAAGCCAACTTGCCACTCCATCCACATACTGTTTCCAGCTGATAAAGGCAAAGGTAAAAGTTTTCCCCTGACATTAAGTCTAGTCATGTCCAACTCTGGGGGTTGGTGTTCATCTCCATTTCTAAGCCGAAGAGCCGGCGTTGTCCGTAGACACCTTCAAGGTCATGTGGCTAGCATGTCTGCATGGAGTGCCGTTACCTTCCCATTGGAGTGGTACCTATTGATCTACTCACATTTGCATGTTTTCAAACTGCTAGGTTGGCAGAAGCTGGTGCTAACAGCAAGAGCTTACCCCACTCCCCAGATTCGAACTGCTGACCTTTCGGTTAGCAAGTTTATCAGCTCAGCTGTAAGGTCTGGAAAGCAAGACTCCTCCTTTCTGAACCTTACTCTTATAAATATGTGAGTAGAGTTAGTAATTCATTTGACAGGCTGGAATGAGAGAGGAAAAAAGCTGGTGTACGGACCCTCAGTGATCACAACATAAGTACCGTTTTGAATGGCTTTGGTTTTGATATTGAGTGATGTGACAGAGCCAAGGAAATATGCCACTACTGCCTTTCCTTTGGATTCTAGAGGTGATTGCAGAGGAGACAGGGCAAAGCAAGCAGTAAAGTAGCATAAGGGGGGAAGACATTATTTTAAATACCCTTAGTGCTCATAATAAGTAATGAGTGACAACCCCAAAGCGACACAACATCAAGGATGTTCAGTTTAAGCAGATGGTCTTTCTGCTTTGGAGCTACTCATTTCCCTTTTCATCACCAAACAACGGCACTGAACAAAGAGCATTTCTAAAGGGATCAATGCAGCTGCCTTCATATCTGAGTCAGATACCCCTCCCGCTCTACTTTGTGCCAAAAAGAGCTTTGAATGGCTACCGTAAACAAGGGAGCAATCTATTTAATCCCCTTCTAGTGTCCCTGATGTAGTGTCACTCTGAAGTGAGGCTACACGGAGGATAGTGGAGAAGGATTAAAATGATGGTTCTATTTATCCCTTTCTGCAGATGCCCAGGACTTCTCTCCCCCTCCACCCTGACTCTCCTCCATGTTGAAACAACTGATCTAGCTCAGACAGGTGTCAGGAGGTCCTCTTGGGGTCACTGGGTTCTACGATTTGCTTGATCATACTCTGTGCCTGGTGTAAACAAATACATTTTGCATCTCCAAGTAACTGCCCATCATAACAGTAGTGTCATATGGAGGGCTATATCCTAGAAGCCTACATGAATTGCTTCCCAATAGCAATTGAAACAATTGCTTCTTATGAAGGACATACACTATAATTTGACAGTTTGGAAAAATGGCCAGAATATACCTTGAAATACTCTAGTAAATTGCTCTGACTCCACTGGCTTGAATTTTATACACAGTGCTACTTGAACTTAACCTCCAGAACAGTCTAGTGTATTTTCTGTTTCCTAGGTAACGTTTACATTTTTATTCCAGTTGTCTTTTCGTTTCTAGTGAGCATGAAATGTGTGGTTAGTAGGCTTGTGGGCATTTCAGGTTTTGGGGAAAAATTTGGTTCTTAATGTTGTTCTTCATTATTAACCTTCACAGTGTGTTGACAACATACGCTGTAATGGTTTAATGACCATAGTATTTGAAGAAAACTCCAAAGTCACTGTGCCACATATGATCAAGTAAGTGTGACAAGGTTTTTTGTCGGCATAATGTAGACTCAGACTTGTTGCATTTCTGTTCAGATACAAAGTTAAGAGGTAAAGTCGGGCCTTTGTTTTCCTTTAATTGGATATTCTATGTTGCACTATTTTTGTGACTGTATTAATTTTTCTCCAGGATTTATATAATAGAATGGACACTGGTTTTCTTTTTGAAAACATTATAATAAAATATATATTGATGAAGCTGATGTTATGCTGGTCAAGCAAGCTGGGGGAAGTGTTCCAATACCAACCTGCACAGTATTGGCTTAGTCCACAGATTTTGGCCAAATTTTTCAACTATCATGTCAATTGTGGTTCTGGAAAAACATGGTAGCATGACACATGCAGGGATGAAAATTGGCCCCACCTGCAATAGATGCCTACTTGTGAAGAGACAGTGGAAACAAAAGGCATAAAAAAGAGAGTAATACGATTTTCAAAATATCACTTAGCGTTTTTTGAGAAACAATATTTCTAATAAGCTTATGCATGCTGGAATATTGTTTAAGAAACATCACTGGAATATGAGGCAAAAATCTCCAAATAGCACATATATGGCACTAAGTGCATAAAATGAAAAGTATGAGGCCACATTAGTCCTTATTGAAATGGCCCTTTTGGTTTTGAGAACGTTACAAAAACATGGCCTGGTTCTTCCAAAGAAACTTATTGTGCATTTATCAGAGATTACATTATGTAACACAGTTTTTGATCCTGAGATATAAATGTCATTTCCTTATTATTTTTATCATAAAAACATAGAAAAAGTGTATTAAACTACAAAAGCTTTGTTTTTGCGGGACATCCTGCAGCACATTTTGCTATAGTTTTTCAATGAATATCTTATAGTGTCCCAACCAACATACAGTAGAGTCTCGCACGTCCAATATAAACGGACTAGCAGAACTTTGGATAAGCGAAAATGTTAGTTAATAAGGAGGGATTAAGGAAAAGCCTATTAAACGTCAAATTACGTTATGATTTTATAAATTAAGCACCAAAACATCTCAATGTATTGAAAACATTGACTACAAAAACACTGACTAAACAGCAGATTGCATTGGATAATACAGAATGTTGGATGAGCAAAGGTTGGATAAGTGAGACTCTACTGTAATTTGTGGCAACCACAAAAACAAAATTTCTGGAGTATAACAACTACTTTCAAATTTTGTTACATAGTGTTATTCGTTTCATTTATAGTCGTTGTCTCCCTAAGAATATGATCAAAATTGCAACTTCATGCAGTCATTTCTGAAAGAACTTGAGCAGTTTTTTTAAAAAAGTTAAATGTCCCTTGAAAAGTAATGCTAAGGATGCTTTTAAATAATTTCTTATGTAGATCTGATGCTCGTCTTCACAAGGATGACACTGACATCTGCTTCAGCAAAACACTAAATTCCTGCAAAGTGCCCCAGATTCGTTATGCAAGCGTAGAACGCCTTTTGGAGAGATTAACAGACTTGCGATTCCTCAGTATTGATTTCCTTAATACTTTCCTACATACTTACCGCATATTTACTACTGCAAATGTTGTACTGGAGAAACTGTCAGATATATACAAACGGCCTTTCACCTCAATCCCAGTTCGGTGAGTTCTTTTCTATTCTTGCTTTTCTAATGACATTGCCTGCCATAATAGCATGGAACTTGCAATAGACAACAGTTTTACTTACAACAATTTACAGCTACTGATGAGGTATCCGCTTGTTTACAGCTAAAATTATCCTAAATCTAAGATACCATCTTAACGCATTTTTTCAAAACAATGTTGAAAAAGCCAGTACAATCTAAATAACAGACCATTTTCGTGTTAAGATAGAATTGCCTAATCTTTGTATATATTTATTGTGGGATGTGGGTTATTATTGTGATATGTTTACTGTATGTTTATTTAAATTTTGTCTTGTTATTGAGGAAATACGTTTTATTATGGTTTTTGATGTAAAGTGCTTTAAGCTTCGTTTTACTATGGAAAAGCAACATATAGAAAGAGTAATGATGATAATGGTAAATGATTTATCAGACCATTAGAAGACTAGACAAGATAAAAAATGTCTTAACAGGGTCCCAAAGAATGATAATGAAGCTGAACTCATATTAAGGGAGGCTGCATAATACAGGTGCAACCACAGTAGTTGATGTTAATCTTTGTTGGATGTGATATCCCAACTAACATTTATTTGTTATTTATTAAATGTAAACATCAAACAAATGGAAAATTTCTTTAGGAGTCATTTATAAGCACAGACCCTCAAAGCAACCAATAAAATAACAATCCAAACAGTCAATTTCAGGGTTAGTATTTTTAAAAGGCAGCAATTCAAGTAAAAGAAAAAAAAATGATGAAACTGGTTTTCTGTGAGTTTTCCAGGCTGTATGGCCATGTTCCAGAAGCATTCTCTCCTGACGTTTCATCCACATCTATTGCAGGCATCCTCAGAGGTTGTGAGGTCTGTTGGAAACTATGCAAGTGGGCTTTATATATCTGTGGAAAGTCCCGGGTGGGAGAAAGAACTCTTGTCTGTTTGAGGCAAGTGTGAATGTTGCAGTTGGCCACCTTGATTAGCCTTGAATAGCCTTGCAGCTTCAAACCCTGGCTGCTTCCTGCCTGGGGGAATCCTTTCTTGAATAGCTGCAAGGAATTGACATTCACAATTTAAGATGGCATCATACAACTAGCAGAAAATAGCAAACCCTTGGGTCAGTTGTTGAAGAAAGTCAAGAAAGAAAGTGCAAATGTAGGTTTACAGTTAAACATTAAGAACACAAAATAATGACCACAGATGATTTACACAATTTTAAAGGAGATGATAAAAGACATTGAAAAAGTTCAAGTTTTGCCACACCTTAGTTAATCCGTTAGAATGCTAACTCAAGCTAAGGAAACAGAAGAAGTCAGGATGTGGAAGGGCAGATATGAAGGAGCAAGACAAGTTTCTCAAAGTGTATAATTGAAAATTAAATTTAGGATTATCCAGCCATTTTTATGCATGATTGTGAATGCTAGATAATGAAGAAAAATAATAAAGAAAATTGAAAAAAAAATCACATTTTAGTTTTACTTCTTCTCATGTACTCTTTCTTTCCTTGTGGAGAAAAAAGGGGTATACATAAATATAAGAATACCATTAACTCTTACATGAAGTTTTAAAAATTATTTATATACTCTGTTTTTGTTTCCCTAGATCTTTGGAGTTGTTTTTTGCTACTAATCAAAACAACAGAGATCATTTGGTTGATGCGAAATCACCACACCTCTGTCGCAAATTCTCTTCTCCTCCACCGCTGTCACTCTCGAGGACTTCCTCGCCTGTCAGAACCAGAAAACTGTCATTAAGCTCTCCACTAAATTCAAGAATAGGAGCTTTAGACCTGTCTACTACCTCCTCTCTTGCTAGCAGTCCTACCTCAACATATAGCCCTGCTACATCACCACCTCCCACTTTGTCTAAAGTACCCCTAGACCTGAGCAAAGGGCCTTCATCTCCAGAACAAAATTCTAATTTTGTCGATGAGAACTCAGAGAATCCACGCATGGAGCTTTGCAACAAACTGAGAAGAAGCCTTCGAAGAGGTATTTTTAACTACATTCATCTATTGCAGTGTTTCTCAACCTGGGGGTCGGGACCCCTGGGAGGGTTGCGAGGGGGGTGTCAGAGGGGTCACCAAAGACCAGAATTTTCTGTTGGTCACAGGGGGGTTTCTCTGTGGCCCAATTATATCATTGATGGGGTTCAAGGGGCTCTTTGATTGTAGGTTGACTATAAATCCCAGCAACTGCAACTCTCAAGTGTCAAGGTCTATTTTCCCCAAACTCTAACAGTGTTCAAATTTGGGCATATTGAGTATTTGTGCCAAGTTCGGTTCAACTCCAGCGTTGGTGGAGTTCAGAATGCTCTTTGATTGTAGGTGAACTATAAATCCCAGCAACTACAGCTCCCAAATGACAAAATCATCCCCATCCCTAACCCCACCAGTACTCAAATTTGGGCCTATTGGGTATTTGTGCCAAGTTTGGTCCAGAGAATGAAAATACATCCTGCATATCATCCGATTCGTAACAGTAGCAAAATTACAGTTATGAAGTAGCAATGAAAATAATTTTATGGTTGGGGGTTACCACAAGATGAGGAACTGTATTAAGGGGAAGGTTGAGAACCACTGATCTATTTGCTGTGTATCTTTTGGACAGATATTGCTGTCAAAAATGGATATGGGTTGACCCAAAGGAAATAAGTGTACTTCTTTTTTGGTGAGCATCACCCATTGGAACAGTATATCATCTGTAAGCATCTGATGTTTGTAGGTACAAAGGGGAAGAAAATATGCTTAACTGTTATGGCAACCTTTGTGCTTTTCTGTCTTGTACTCCCTATCTTAGAAATATATAAAAAAGACTTTGAGGAGAGGCTTTTAAATGGAGATGCTTTTCTAGATTTGTAAGATGTACACATACTCTATGTCTTCAATTCTAAGATGCACTCCACCCAATATAAACATCTTTAAAACAGGGCACATCTTAGAGTCACAGATGCTTTATATCTATATCTCTCTATAAAGAAATATGGTATTTAATTTATGCCATCCCATTGTAGAGTGATCTGGACAAAGAAAGACCAGATGATCTGCTCACATTCCCTCTTTCCCATCTCCTGATTGTTTTTCCCCTCCTGTGGCAGCACAACAGTGTCAGGGTGTCTCCTGGCCTTAAATGACCTTTCCTGCCATTCACTTCCACTTTGAGCTGAGCCGAAACAACACCAGTGACAGCTTCAGAGGCTATAAAAAGCCACAGATACATCCAACCTAGATATCCTAAAGCATACACAGTCACTTTCATGTAGTTGTTAGCAGTGACTGGGGTTTTCCATGTCAGTGGCACAGTGAACCCAGTATGGGTTGATCTGAACTTTGAAGACATGCTCTAACAATATTGGGACTCACCAAGGGCCACATCATCCGCTTGAGATGAAAGAAGGAACAATTACTTAAAATAAGATGTGCTTACTCCACATTATTTTCGGTGGTTATGACTGCAGATAGGATTCTCTTGTGGGGTTTTGGTGGTGGTGGTGGTGGTGGTGTGTGTGTGTGTGTGTGTGTGGAGGGGGGCAGTCACATTTCTTTTCAGATTTTTCCTATGTGGTTCATAAACATAGCATTGATAGGGTAGTATGTAGCCTTCTGATTACATGGCTCCTGCCAATTCTTGAGACTGACAACCAAATGAGCTATTTGATACACAGAGTGCTGCTATGTATCTTGTTCTTACTTTCTTTAATTACAGGTACATTGTGGGTTGGGATACCTGCCAAAAAGTAATGCATGAAAAACAGAGACATATGACATCTTCCCAAGTACAATGAGAACAAGGTCCCTCTTTCATTAGCGGGTGGGATGGTTAGATAATAATTTCCCATTGGCACCAATTGGGACTATTTGTCTGAGTGTTGTAATGACATACACTTAATTTAAAGCTGAAATATAGTGTAGTTTTAAGATGTAAGGGCTGCCAGAGAGATTGTTTTCAACTTAAACAAAAAAGAAGAAGAAGAAGAAGAGAGAAATGGTTTTGATTTTTTATGTCTACATAAAGCATTCTCTATTGTTAAATACCCAAATGCTGATCTGGAAATTACAACTAATTAAAACTTCTCTCATCCTCAGTCTCATTATTTACAGGGATTTATTCTGGTAGCCTTCTTTTAAATTCTGTGAAAAACCTCCCACGTCCAGTGAAAGGGATCACAGTCATGACTGAAGAAGAAACAATTATGCCTTTGAAATAGAGCATCTTATAAACTCCCTGATGAGACATTTAATAACCTTATCAAAGGATTTGTTGTAATATATTGTTTAACAAGGGATCTTTTAAAATTGACTCTAGTGATAATGGCAAATGTAATTGCCAATCATAAATAAAACAACAAGCTCAAGAAATAGTGTCACTAAAATATATTGCTAACGAGTAAGAGAAAAAAATGTTTAAATCTTTATTTAACTGGCAAAATATTGCTACTAAGTAAAATAAAAGGTATAAATTAATGTTTTATGGAAAAAATATGAAAAATGTAGCATGTAATAATAGTGCGTAGCCACAATATCTAGAATTTTAATGCCAGTCATGGGTGTGATATTTCAAGAGTGTGGTACTAAAATGAAAACTGCAGCTTCTATCATAAATTCATCAGTGCTAAGTTATGAACAGTAAATTTCCTCTAGATGCAATTTGAACTTTGGAGTAACCTATATTTGTGGTTTGAAAAAGATCTAATTAGTTTGCTTCTCTTGCCCACTCCTGCAAATCTGTATATATGAAAGAGTGATGGCATCACGGCGACCCACAAAACAACAAAACTACAGGCCCCCCAACCTCGAAATACGACAACACAACCCATCATCCACGCCTCTAGGTTGATACAACAAAAAGAAAAGAAAAATAAAGTCCTAATTAGAGAGAGAGGAATAATTGCTTTTATCCAATTGCTGCCAGTTAGAAGGCTAAGCTCCTCCAACTTGGTCTCCTAGCAACCCAATAAAAAATAATAAAAAACACTAAAAAATTAATACAATAAAATACTATAATAACAGAAAATAACTAAAAATAATGCAAAATAATAAAATATAATAAATAAAAATATAACTTACAATAAAATTAATAAAAAATGCAAATAAAGTCAAATAAAATTACACAACAATTTTAAACCAATACCACCACCACTTTGCCACAGCAACGTGTGGCCGGGCACAGCTAGTATATAATATTTGAATGGGTCAGTTTTATAGACAATATCAGATTTAACAGATGTTGGTATTTTATTTTACACATTACTGTGCAGTCAGTGATTGCTGATGGCTTCTGGGTCATATAGGAATTGAATCTACACTGATGAACCTTTTTTGGGAGTAGCATTCATCCCCTTGGAAAGATCTTTTAAAGTTTAGAGTATAGCCTGACATCGAATCTGCCAGCCATCACTGTGGATGCATCTACACTAGGCATAGGCAAATTTTGGCCCTTCAAGTGTTTTGGACTTCAATTTCAATTCCTACAAGCTGTTAGGAATTGTGGGAGTTGAAGTCCAAAACACCTGGAAGGCCAAAGTTTGCCCATGCCTCATCTAAACAGATTAAAAAGACCAAAAAGCCCTGTTGTTCGGGATTTCATTTTAGAGATCCATTTTGTTTATCTCCGAGTATTCAGCTGTCTGTTCAAGCAGAGATTTTTTTATACCAGATCCCCATGTCAGTTTATTTTAACGCAGCCTACAATAAAAAATAACAAAAACAAAATAATTCTGGATGGGCCTTACATACAGCTCTCACAGATGTAATAATTGTATCAAATCCTTTCCACAACACAAACAGCACTGATTCTGTTTCTACCTTTATTGCAAAAGCAGCACTTTTTGCCAGTAAAGTCTATGTCTATACAGACAGGTTATTCCATTGTTAATATGCCCCAGAGCCATGTCTAGATGGTCCAGCTAGACTGGGACTTTGTCAGTCCCGGTGAGATGACACCTTGTCCCTTGTGTCACTACCACGACTCCCTACTGGTGGCACAGAGGAAGGGTGGTAGGTGTAGTGTTCATCTGGACAGGGGATCAAACCAAAACGGATGCAATCTAGGTGTCCAGATTTCCGCAAAGTCTCAGCATACTCTGGAATTTCTTCCAAACTCTAGAGTATCCTCTGACATTCCTTTAAGTGAAGCAAAATTGGGTTAATGCCAGAAAACCTAGGATATGCACTGAAAGTCCACATGCATCTGGAGACAAATAGAACTGGTTTTGAAATGAGTGCATTTTTCATTAGCATAGACAAGCACAAAGTGATTTAAAATGTTTCTAGCTTTGATCTTGTGATGTATATTGAAACATTGTGTGACTCCTACCGTCACAATTAATAGTCCAGTGTTATTTTAAGATTGTGTTTCCAGTCTAAGAATTTGATTTAAAGATTATTGTGATTATGTTGTGGAGTACTTGATATACCATATTGAATTTATATTGGCTGGTATAGCAGGATAAAAGGTAAAGGTAAAGGTTTAGGTTTCCCCTGATGTTAAGTCCAGTCATGTCTGACTCTGGGGGTTGGTGCTCTTCTCCATTTCTAAGCTGAAGAGCTGGTGTTGTCCGTAGACACCTCCAAGGTCATGTGGCCGGCATGACTGCATGGAGTGCCGTTACCTTCCCACCGGAGTGATACCTATTGATCTACTCACATTGGCATGTTTTCGAACTGCTAGGTTGGCAGAAGCTGGAGCTAACAGCAGCTGCTCACGCCGCTCCCGGGGTTTGAACGTGGGACCTTTCGGTCTGCAAGTTCAGCAGCTCAGCGCTTTAATGCACTTCGCCACCGGGGTTCCTTCATAGCAGGATAACCTTAGTTATATGTCAAACTTCCTAGCATAGTTATCTCAAAGATCTAGTGGCAAAATTAAATGTCAGCAATGTAAACCTGAGGAGATAGCAGGGTTGCCCTGTATTACAGGATTGCCCTGTATTAAAATGCATGCTTTTTAAAGCAGCGGTTCTGGAGTCTGTATCAGTGGACCGTACAATCCCAGAAAGTGCCTCATCCGTGGATAGCCCTGAGCTCTCCCCATGTAGATCTCCTTCAACTCCAAGGCATTTGCGCTATCGACAGTCAGGGGGTAAGTTTTTTTAAAAATTGTTTTAATGCATTTCATATTTGCCCAAGTGTAAGCAACTTCAATAGGGTTTATGCTTCTTTGATTTGATCCTGGATTGCAATCTTTGTCTTAAATTGGAAGCAGATTTGGGGTGATTAAAAATCATATTATATTAAAGGTTTTTAAAGTTTTATTTACCTTTTATTTCCATTCATCCCAGAGACTATAAAAAAGAAAATGAGACTAACGTCATTTTAGATGACAAACATATGAGCAGTACCAGGATGAAAAGCATATTTGCATTAAGATGTGATGAAATGTTCAGCAATATTTTGAACAAGATGTACATTTGTTCAAGAAAAATATTGACCTGAGTCTTGCTACTGACAGATTTGCATGATTCAAGTTGTAGGCACATATTGTGCACTGTGTGCAATATGAAACGTTGTAATGTCTACCACTGTTATTTGGGGGGGGGGGGGGAGAGAATATGTGCAGCATTGGAAATTTACAGATGGTATCCTAATGACTCATTACAGGATGTGAACAAATTGTGTAACTACTAGTCACTGAAGTTCTTTTGGTAGAACTCCAGCAGATCCTTCACCAGATGCTTTAAGAATACAAGACACAAACAACTTGATCCTGAATACAATCATTGTGATACAATTGATCCAGTGCAGGAAGGGAAACACAGCCGAATTCAACAAAAAAATCTTTGTTTCTTGATTTTTAGGCCTGTTCTTGGAGTTACTTGGGGATCTGATTCAGAAAATTGCATTGGATAGACTGCATCCATTCTAGTTTCTTAGATATGGTTATCATGATTTTCTGTGAGCAAGCAGATGGCAACTGGTATGTGCATATGTTATGTATCTCAAAAACTAGAGCTGATGCAGGAAAACTGGTGACATTTTTGGAATCAGCAGTTCAAATATACACAGAAACAAGTCTAGTGTTTGAGGCACCAAAATGTGTGTTGGCCAATGAAATTCTTCTCCTCTGTATATTATAAAAACATCTAGAGTAGAACTTCCATCTCTCTACTCTCAAGAAGTGCATCTCTCTAGGATTTGTGGTCTCCTCTCCCTATTTTTCTGTTATCCACAGCAATTTTATAGTGATTATCACTTGAGAAAATAACACTTTAGAGCTGCTTATCTTTGCAACCCTAATCACGTTCAAAGTTTCCTGAATACATATACAAGCATACCTCACTGATACCGCAAGTTTGGTTCCGGATCACTGTGTAAAGTGAATATTGCCTTAAAGTGAATCACAGCCTTCTTTCCACCACCTTGTCAGTCCATATAAAATATTAAACATAGATTTATAGACTGATTGGGGGTAATAAAATAGTGCCAGTTGACTCGTTCAGTTAAGCTTAGAAAGTTGATACTGCCGAAAACTCTTTAGAAGCAAGGGAAGCACTGAAAATAATAGACATGCATATACAGTTGGCTCTCCACATTTACACGTTAGACTTTTGTCAATCTGATTATTTGTGGATTTGATTAAGATGTTCTTTTCAGAAATCTCTAGGTCCTCTAGTGGAATGTTTTTCTGAAGTCACTATAAAGTCATGCTGGAGGACCTAGAGAATACTTATTGAGAATACTTACTGAGTTTCCAATAGAAGTTGATCATAAAGTTATGCCGGAGGATCTACAAAGAATGAGCAAAATTTAACTCAGACATTTCTTATTAAGATAATGTTTGGTGGCTATTATTTCCATTATAGTACACAATATATTTGTCTACACACACACAAACATAAATGCATCCCTTAAAAAGTTTGTTTTTCATGTGTATTCAGAATCAAATTCTTAGTTGCAAAACCATGTTAGCTAGTTGTTGATGATTCATATTTTTATTCTTCTTTGCAGTACAGGTGACTGACAACAGCCATTGTTCTGTTTCCCCTGCTTCTGCCTTTGCTATTGCTACTGCGGCAGCTGGACATGGCAGTCCATCAGGTGAGCCTTTTAGTGCTAGAAGAAGAAAAAACATTTATGAGCATTAATATATGCAGTTAAATTGGCTTAATTGGGCCACAAAGTAATACAAGATCCAAAGCATGAGTAAAGGAACTGCAGCCTGCAATTGCATTTGGCACAACTTCTTTTCTACTTTCAAAGTCTCCAAAACCCTCTTATCTCCCCAAATCCAGTAGTGGATTGCTTAATTTAATTCCCATATCTTTCAAAACATCTAAATGTTGAAATTGAAACCAGGTCTTACTTCTCTGGTCACTATGATATCAGTTTTTCTACTACTGTGGTCTGCATGTGTGCTCCAGAGGTGAAATTTGGTCCCCATTTCTGATCGCAGTAATTAATGAGCTTTAAGGCTTAGGTAGAAGCATTACAATTGCAATAACAAGGCAGGGCAGAATTTGAACAAAATTACATCAAAGCATGTTTTGAATAGAATCTAATGATTACATTACCGATGTTTTAAATGGTTGTTGTTGTGGCCCTTCAAGTGATTTCTGACTTATGGAGACCCTAATGTGAAACTATCATCTTGGCAAGCTTTATTCAGAAGGGGTTTGTCTTTGTCGACCTTTGAGGCAGAGAGCGTGATTTGCCCACTTGTCACCCAATGGGTTTCCATGGCTGAGCAAGGATTTGAAGTATGATTTTGAGAGTCATACTCTAATGCTCAAAGTACAAAAAACTGGCGCTCTCATTTAAAATACTGGTGGTGACAATCATAGAATCATAGAATCATAGAATAGTAGAGTTGGAAGAGACCACATGGGCCATCTAGTCCAACCCCCTGCTAAGAAGCAGGAAATCGCATTCAAAGCACCCCCGACAGATGGCCATCCAGCCTCTGCTTAAAAGCCTCCAAGGAAGGAGCCTCCACCACAGCCCCGGGGAGAGAGTTCCACTGTCGAACAGCTCTCACAGTGAGGAAGTTCTTCCTGATGTTCAGGTGGAATCTCCTTTCCTGTAGTTTGAAGCCATTGTTCCGTGTCCTAGTCTGCAGGGCAGCAGAAAACAAGCTTGCTCCCTCTTCCCTATGACTTCCCTTCACATATTTGTACATGGCTATCATGTCTCCTCTCAGCCTTCTCTTCTGCAGGCTAAACATGCCCAGCTCTTTAAGCCGCTCCTCATAGGGCTTGTTCTCCAGACCCTTAATCATTTTAGTCGCCCTCCTCTGGACGCTTTCCAGCTTGTCAACATCTCCCTTCAACTGTGGTGCCCAAAATTGGACACAGTATTCCAGGTGTGGTCTGACCAAGGCAGAATAGAGGGGGAGCATAACTTCCCTGGATCTAGACGCTATTCCCCTATTGATGCAGGCCAGAATCCCATTGGCTTTTTTAGCAGCCGCATCACATTGTTGGCTCATGTTTAACTTGTTGTCCACGAGGACTCCAAGGTCTTTTTCGCACACACTGCTGTCAAGCCAGGCGTCCCCCATTCTGTATCTTTGATTTCCATTTTTTCTGCCGAAGTGAAGTATCTTGCATTTGTCCCTGTTGAACTTCATTTTGTTAGTTTTGGCCCATCTCTCTAGTCTGTCAAGATCGTTTTGAATTCTGCTCCTGTCTTCTGGAGTGTTAGCTATCCCTCCCAGTTTTGTGTCGTCTGCAAACTTGATGATCGTGCCTTCTAACCCTTCGTCTAAGTCGTTAATAAAGATGTTGAACAGAACCGGGCCCAGGACGGAGCCCTGCGGCACTCCACTTGTCACTTCTTTCCATGATGAAGACGACACATTGGTGAGCACCCTTTGGGTTCGTTCGCTTAGCCAATTACAGATCCACCTAACCGTAGTTTTGTCTAGCCCACATTTTACTAGTTTGTTTGCCAGAAGGTCGTGGGGGACTTTGTCGAAGGCCTTACTGAAATCCAGGTACGCTACATCCACAGCATTCCCTGTATCGACCCAACTCGTAACTCTATCGAAAAAAGAGATCAGATTAGTCTGGCATGACTTGTTTTTGGTAAATCCGTGTTGACTATTAGCAATGACCGCATTTGTTTCTAAGTGTTCGCAGACCACTTCCTTAATGATCTTTTCCAGAATTTTGCCTGGTATTGATGTGAGGCTGACCGGACGGTAATTGTTTGGGTCGTTCTTTTTTCCCTTCTTGAAGATAGGGACCACATTCGCCCTCCTCCAATCTGCTGGGACTTCTCCCGTTCTCCAAGAACTCTCGAAGATAATTGCCAGTGGTTCTGAAATAACTTCCGCTAGTTCCTTCAGTACTCTTGGGTGTAGCTGATCTGGCCCTGGGGACTTGAATTCATTTAGAGAGGCCAAGTGTTCCTGGACAACTTGTTTCCCTATTTGGGATTGGATTTCCCCCAATCCTTCGTCCATTCCGTGTTGCTGAGGTTGAAGATGGCTTTCTTTTTCTGAGAAGACCGAGGCAAAGAAGGCATTAAGTAGTTCTGCCTTTTCCCTGTCCCCTGTCGCCATCACCCCATCTTCTCCTTGCAATGGCCCTATCGCCTCCTTTTTCTTCCTTTTTCTACCAACGTAAGCAAAAAAGCCTTTTTTGTTGTTTTTTATGTCCCTGGCAAGCCTGAGCTCATTTTGCGCTTTAGCCTTGCGAACCTTTTCCCTACAGGTGTTGGCTATACGTTTGAATTCTTCTTTGGTGATTTCTCCCCTTTTCCACTTCTTGTGCATGTCACTTTTGAGCTTTAGCTCAGTTAGAAGTTCTTTGGACATCCATTCTGGCTTCTTTGCACTTGTCTTATTTTTCTTTTTTGTTGGCACTGTTTGCATTTGCGCCTTGAGTATTTCACTTTTGAAAAACTCCCATCCATCCTTAACTCCCTTGTTTTTTAATATCGGCGTCCATGGAATGCCGCTCAGTAATTCCTTCATTTTTTGGAAGTCAGCTCTCTTAAAGTCCAGAATGCGTGTTTGACTTGTCTTAGTTTCAGCATTCCTTTGTATTGCAAACTGCAGGAGCACATGGTCACTTGCCCCTAAGGATCCAACAAGTATATTGAGAAAGTTGACAAGTGGGTACGGTATTGAATTACAGAATTGAGATTAATGTTTTGCAATATATTTGCCGAAGTGCCTTTCTTTGTGCCTTTTGTTTGATGATTGCTTATTATGATGATGATCTTGTTAAATTTCACATTTTTCATTTGACAAAGGTAATGAGGTGCAATTGTCTTACACTAACTAAGGGAATTATAAATCAAAGAGTGAATAAATCTGGGAGATGGGGAAAGTTGTTCATGGCTTGCATATACCTTCCAAAGCTAGTTTTGCATCTCTCATGAGCTAAAGGTGTATATGTGTGGTTTTACTAGAAAGGTCCCCTTGGCTTTCTTTCACACACATACACATATCCAAAATATGCCTTTTTAAAATTAGTAAGTAAATTGGAAATGGATTACTGGTTTACTTCTTAGTTCAAAAAACGGCTCTCCAGAGCTTAAAATAGCTTCCCTAACATGGTCAAATTGTCCACTTGCTTCTTAAACTGTAGGCTCTGACCCCCTTACCTGAATCTTAGGGTCATGAAAAATTTGCAACAGGAAAGGTTTTCAGAAGACCACTTATTTTCACAAATATGTTAGCAACAACATGCAGTGTGTTTACAGTGGACTTTGCAGAAAAGACTTCAGCTGTGCTTCACAAAAGGAAAAATCATCCTGTTTAGCAAGAATTGCAAATGCTTTATACCTATTTTATATACCTATGTACTGGGGGCCATGTAAAATTTTCTTGGATGGAAAGTGTTGCAAATGGAAATTGTTTAAGAAGCCCTGCCTTAAGGACATTGTGGGACATTTTGATTTTTCAAGATTATAGGATGGTGTAAAGCCATTCCTGGAAGTGAATGAATCACTCTTGGAATGATCTGATGGTGTAAGGCAAAACACATTAAACAATTTAAAATAACAAAAGATTAATGGCAGCGTTCAAATGAATGAATTGTACCATATGCTTTAATACGTAAAATACTGTGTCCTCAGATGCACAAAATGCATCTATATATGCATGGATTTTATGTGTGTGTGTATATGGAAATGAAGATATAAATATAAATTAATGGCATTGAAAGGCAAGTAATTGCACACATCAGTTGCATTCCATAACTTTCTGGCTCCATCCCTAATGTCCACAGGTTCACTGATATACAAATACTTTCTACGAGTATTTGATATGGGGACCTGATTATATAGATGCATGTTTTATAATTGTATTTTAGAATATTTCAGGTTGAAAACCTGTTCACATTTACTTAATAGTAAGTGCCAATGAATTTATAAGAAGTAGACAGTAAACATACCTCATTTAACAAAGCCTTTTAATGCCTGCCTAGCTTCCTCTTTGTTTCCTGTCGAGTTGGAAGGTTTTTATAGCAGCATCAGCAATGGGATAAGCATAGACATTCACTTTCAGGTTGCCGTAGTATGACTGCAGTAAATAATGCAATAAAGCTTGATCTGGAAGCAAATGACTTATTAGCTATGCCCAACATGTTTTAAAAAGCACATTCCATCTAATTAACCACCAAAATGCAAATCATAACAAAAGTAAAGGCTAGTGAGAGAAATAAAGAAAATGTCACCCCTAGATACATTTTGGAAGAAACTTCCACGTGTTTTTAGAAGATGTAAACCCTTTACTTATGCAAGACTTGCTTGACCTGTTTCTTTAATTTCGTGTGCACATATTTTTAGGTTTGAATAATAAGTTTGCTGAAGCCATGTTGACCTGCTCTTCTTTTTTTGTGGTGCAGGAACCTATCTCTTTTCTCTCAGTTTTATTTGTGTCTCTGGTACCAGATTTTCTGTTAAGGAAGAAATGCATAGGAAAGTATCTACTTTGTTAACGGAAGTATTCCTCTAGCATTTGTTTTCAAGAATGAAGTGTATCTTGATTTCCACAATTAAGATTGTATTCCCATTTGATATTAATTTTAGTTTTGGCATTTCGTCCCTATTGACATTTCATGTGAAAGCTATATGCTTGTCGCATTTACTCCAAAGACTGTATTTTATTGACCATCTGATAATCCAATAATAATAAACAGTTAATTCTTTTCCAAATGTCTTTAAATTTTACACTGACGAACATTACGCTCTTTTCTTGTATCATGAAAAACTCTGTGATGAATTTGAATAGCTTTCTATTTTTGTTCAAGAAGCAGGAGCTGTTTTGAATCTAGATAACTGTTGCTTAGCAATTCTGTCAACTGGTTGGGCAAATGTTCTCCTTCAAACTGAGGCAACTCAAATGGTGCAGCTTTTTATTAAGCAATAATCTTCCATTAAAGTTTGAAATCATCGGAGAAAGTGAAAGGCGATGTTCCCCTGTAAATGAATTCTTCTGGTGTATGGTGATGTTGGCTGATGATTCTTGGCCAAATTTTAAAGGAGCTCTCCAAGGTTCTGAGAACTATTAACCAAATACATTTAGCCTTTCAAGACAAGACTAATCTGGATCTCAGCTGACATAGGCGTCACCAGCCAACATCAGGGAAGAGTAGCAGCTCAAGGGAAGATCACAGGATTTGCATGCAAAAATCTCAGGATTTATTACTAGCACCTCCAGTTAAAATCCAAATAATAGATAATGGGAATAAGCTGTGCTGGAGACCTTTAAAATCAATTGCCAATAGCAAACAGGAGGCCACACTAGGCTAGATGACTCAGTGGTCTGACTTAATGTCAGCCACCCTTATGTGTTCATTTATACGGTAGAGTCTCACTTATCCAACATAAACGGGCCAGCAGAACATTGGATAAGCAAAAATGTTGGATAAAAGGGAGGGATTAAGGAAAAGCCTATTAAACATCAAATTACATTATGATTTTACAAATTAAACAACAAAACATTATGTTTTACAGCAAATCAACAGAAAGTCATGGCAACGTTACGTAGTATTTACGAATTTAGTACCAAAACATCTCAATGTATCAAAAACATTGGCTACTAACAAATTGACTCCAAATAAAGACAGAACTGCATAAAATGAACTTATAGTAACAACATTGTCAATAGTTAAAGCTGTAAAAAGTTCAGTCCTTGCTGCCTAGAGAAACAGCTGTGAATCCGGACTAGAGGCAGGCTGTGTTGGATAATCCAGAATGTTGGATAAGTGAAGGTTGGATAAGCAAGACTCTACTGTACTGAAATGAAGTTAAGGATTGTGAGTCATATTGCTCCTTGTGGGAGACATTGAGGAGACTGTCCCACCCACCCACTGCATCCCATCACCATTTCAAACCTTTTGGGAGAACTTTTTGTTTGCTACTTAGGTGTCTTTTGGGCTGTTTTACAGCCACAAGAGCCCTTTTTCTAACCAAGAAGTAAGATGGACATTAACTTGCAATTCTGGGAGGGTGTTCAGAAAAATGTGGATAAATGTAAACTTGGGGGGGGGGGGGAGGATTTCAGGCACCCCAGGTAACTCAATAATAGCCTTGGGTCCCTTATGAAAAAGCAACATAAAACGGATCACAGTCAAATGAAGTTGTGCTTGCTCATACTATGTCTACTGCTCAGTTGAGTGGATAATCTCCATACAAACACCTCTTTCTTGCATGAAGACTCCCTTGGGTATTAATCAGCCAAGATGGTATTAATCAGCCAACATTTCCCCTTCCCTTTGTCCTTTTCCCTCTCTTTTAATAAAGAAAATAAGATCCTAATTAGAAATGCAAATCTTCAAAGATGTGGATGTACCATAATGCTTTGCCCTTGTGGGAGCTTTGACATCAGCAGCAGCACTCATTGCCCTTCACTCCCTTTCTCCCTTCACTTTCCTGGAAAAAAAAGTTGTTGTGAGCAGGATAGGGTTCATGTGGCCAGGAGAGAGTTTATTTGAAAGAATGAGTGGAGGGGAAAGACTAGATCATTCTCCGTCATCATCCCTTTTGTATGGAAAGGACAAGGCAGGGCCAGGCTGTGGCGCAGGCTGGTGAGCAGCCTGCTGTAATAAATCACTCTGACCATGAGGTCATGAGTTTGAGGCCAGCCCGTGGCGAGGTGAGCACCCGTCAGTTAAAAAATAAAAAATAGCCCTGCTCGTTGCTGACCTAGCAACTTGAAAGATAGTTGCATCTATCAAGTAGGAAATAAGGTACCACTTATAAAGTGGGGAGGCTAATTTAACTAATTTACGACATTGGAATGAGGAATTGCCATCACAGTGGATGATGAAGCAACTGCTCCCCCCTGTGGCCAGAATCGAACATCCCCTCAGGGGAAGGTTAAATGGCCTCTGCATATGTCTCTGTCTCATTCTATGTGTATATGGGCATTGAATGTTTGCCCTATATGTATATAATGTGATCCGCCCTGAGTCCCCTTCGGGGTGAGAAGGGCGGAATATAAATACTGTATTTAATTTAATTTTACGTGTGAAATGTCTCCACACCATCAAAATGCTCTGACTTTTCAGGGTTTCATTGTTCTCCATAATGGATGTTTCATTTTATAGATATCCAACTGTTCTTCTCCCCATGAAAGAAGCAGCAAAGAAGAGGAGAAGAGCTAGTCTGCTCCTTTAGCACAACTTTCCAAGTTGGGGATGTACAAGTGTGGAGCAATCTACATTTTTACTGGAACTCAGGAAGCCAAACATATTTGATTATAGACAGATGGAGGTCTTTGTCTTGTTTCTCATATATTGTGGTTACGCAGTGTAATGATTTCTGTCTGAAAATGAGAAGGCAGCATCAAAGATGCACAGTCAATTTACTTGTGTAAGATTTTGTAACAGGGAGACTTCTATGGATTATTTGCAAAGGCCATGTCACAAGCTATTGTGGAAATCAGGGAAGCTTATTTCTGCATTTAGCAGAGTGTAGATTAGGTTGTCAGAGCACAGCTGTGAACAGCTAAAGCCACATGGAATACTTCATCCTACTGACTTCATTCCAGAGATAAGATAGTCCATATACTCTTGTTAGGACACTAATTAGTTTTTGTTCCCTTTCCCACATTCTCCTGAAAATGCAGTCTGTGAATCAGTCACTATAATAGCTTCCTTTTTTTTTTGCTAGCAATTTCTAGATGAGTTAGGCAAACCCATAAAGGAGCTACAACTAAACGGACCACTTTGGGTTCTTGATCCACATCAAGCAAGATGCAAGCATCTTTCGGTATATGTTTCATGGGGATGTCTGTAGTGACCTGGAGGGATGTTGTAAGCATTCCTTACTTGTTCTTTTTGTTCATATTCTGTATCCATAACCCCATAATTGTGCTGAAATAGGTCATATTTCACACAGAGTGGCCTAGTTTCTTCCTAAGCACACTTGGATCTAATTTGTAGGAGACTTGATTGGATCAATCCTCTCGTTAAGACCTAAGTCACCTGATTTTCTGTGTTGTGCTCAGCCATGCTTCAGGGTTTAAGCACAGAGAGATGGAACAGTCCAAAATGTATGAGCAGTTATGATTCTTGAGGGAAATTGAAGGATAGATGCATAAATTGCAAAATTCAAAATTTTGAAAGTCTGGAAGGAAATATGTATCATGTTTTTGTATAATATAAAAAGGTACATAGCTGTATGAAGCACTTAAGTTGATGCTTACTTCACAAGTGATTTTATATTAATTTTAGGCAAATCTAATGTGGGTGAGATACGTCAGATTTCTTTGCAATAAAAAGGAACTAATTGTCTGAGTGCTATATTGCAGTTCCTGCAGTAATGAGAATAACTGATTGTATAGATGCTACATTGAGAGAAACAAAAATGGAAAAGCCATTAAATGCAAAAGAAAGCTCATGAAAGTGTTCTTTAATGAATTAAGTAAATGCTTTCTTTGCAAATTAGCACCGAGAAGTAGTTATTTCCATAAACATGTTTTCTATATTATAATAAATGAATATTAAGAAAAATTAAATCTTTTGTGATTAAAATTGGTTTAAAAATAAAACACAGGTCAAGAAAGATGTCAAGTATGTCATATGACGTATTTGGAGAAGGAGGAGAAATCACTGCAAATTAAAACACAGAACTTACATTATGATCAGTTTTTCAAATAGGAAATAGTAGCCCAATGGTAAGGCTCAATACTCTCTTGTGTAAAACCTTTGAGAGTTGTTCCTAGTCAGTATATAAAATCCAGGTATTGAAAGGGCCAGTACTCTTACAGTGTGTTGGTCCATAAGGTGCAGGTGAGTAAACATATAGTGATGAAATACCATGTGGTTTTGATCCCTAAAACTTCCCCTTGACCCCAATCAAAAAATTTCTGTGGGCCTGCATATTGGAATGCTGGGAAGTGACTTCTGCAGCATTCTCCGAATTGTGGGGCACATTGAGAGAAGCAGATGTGGCAGGAGATTGCGGGGTCTTTCTAGCTTCCTTTCAGTTGGAGCTCATCATCACCAAGGGTATTCTGATGGAGCTCCCTCATCGTTGTTGTGTCTGACCAAGACATTGTTGTGTCTTGGTCACAGTGTTTGGAAACGGCTGTATTTATTTTTTATGAATCAACTGATACTTTTCCTGTATTCAAAAGACAGACAAAGTAGAGATGATTTAAAAAACCCAGACCTATCTAAACCTAAACCTGCCTACCTAAACAGTTTGGGCCCAGACTACTTGAGGGGCCGCATCTCCTCTTCCCAGCCCACTGAAGCCCTGAGATTGTCAGGAGAGGCCCTTCTCTCAGGCCCACCACCATCACAAGCATGATGTGATGGTTGGGAATGAGAGAGAGGGCCTTTTTGGTGGTGGCCCCACGGCTCTGAAACTCCCTTCCTAGAGAACTACGATTGCCCCCCTCCTTGCTGGCCTTTCAATCACAAATTAAGACCTTTTGTGGAGTCAGGCTTTCCCAGATGAATGATAATAGGCACCACCAGATAGATGCTGGTAATATTTACCTCTGAATGCTAAATAGGACCTGGAAAATGTGACATGGTCTTACGAAAATGGAGTTTATTAGGATCTTGTATAATCTCTTTTATGAATAACCTCATTGGCCTGAAGTTAGGGAATTTTTAATGGTATTTGTTGTAAGTTATTAATTTGTTATATATGGTGTTGGTAAATTGGGTTATTTTGCTTTAAAGTGTTTTGTGATGTTTTAGTTGAATATGTATTTTATGTATTTTTGTGTTTTTACACCATTGTACGCCTCTTTGAATCCCACCCATAGGAGAAAAGCAGGATAAAAATGAATAATAATAATAATAATAATAATAATAATAATAATAATAATATGCTGTTCTGTAAAGAATTATCTTCCAGGTTGTCTTAAGATGAATTTCTCCTGTCACTTATTTGCTTTGCAACACAACCTGGATGCAATTAATTCCATAAGTCGTTATGTTTAAGTGAATAAATGCATCATTTTCTTTGTCCTGAAGTATTATCAACCAGCTTCACTGGATCATTCTGAAATTAATCATTTTGAAAGAGATATTTACTATGTAAAGCGTCCAGAGGAGGGCAACTAAAATGATCAAAGGTATGGAGAACAAGCCCTATGAGGAGAGGCTTAAAGAACTGGGCATGTTTATCCTGCAGAAGAGAAGGCTGAGAGGAGACATGATAGCCATGTACAAATATGTGAGGGGAAGCCACAGGGAGGAGGGAGCAAGCTTGTTTTCTGCGGCCCTGCAGACTAGGACACGGAACAATGGCTTCAAACTACAGGAAAGGAGATTCCACCTGAACATCAGGAAGAACTTCCTCACTGTGAGGGCTGTTTGGCAGTGGAACTCTCTCCCCCGGACTGTGGTGGAGGCTCCTTCTTTGGAGGCTTTTAAACAGAGGCTGGATGGTCATCTGTCGGGGGTGCTTTGAATGCGATTTCCTGCTTCTTGGCAGGGGGTTGGACTAGATGGCCCATGAGGTCTCTTCCAACTCTACTATTCTATGATTCTATGATTCTATGTAGTGTCTCTTTCCACACTTTTACATGTATTGATAAATATGTGTTGCTTTCCATGTTGTTCTCTGTTTCTAAATTGAAAACTCTCTTTACTAGCATTTTCTCCCTCAGTCCATTACTATTTAAGTTGTTGTTATATTTGTCTTTTCCAGATCTACAATATCTCCCTTTGAGACAGTACAATAAAATGTATTAGCAGTATTCTAAATGTAGGCTCACTGTAGACTTATGTAACAGCATTGTTTGTTGTTTTATTTTCTGTTCTTTTCCTTTTTGATTTTGCCTACAGCTAGAACATAGTGAGCTGCTGTATTCAGTGCTTTTTTCCTGTTGTGACTCCAAGATCTTTTTTGGCGCTAATGTGTAGGCCAGACAACACATCACGACACTGCCTCTCTGAATTCAGAATGGTTTCTCCCCAAATACATGCCATTCTATTTAATAAAACTGCACTTATTAATTAGTGTAGCTCTGAGATTATCACCTTGAATATTTGCTATTTTCTGTATTTATAACATATTCTTCTTCTTGGAAAAGCTCAGCAGCACCCCCCCCCCCGACACACACATACCTGTTTGTAATGAAACCACATGGTTTGAAGCATCATTGTAATTGGGCAATAATGACAACTCACATCAGTGCACATGCTCATTAGAAGGTTTCAAAAGTAAATTAGTATATAGTTTTAGTCCTGTCAGTTATTGATACAGTACATGTAAACTTGGCTTGAAAAGTGTTTTATCTAACTATAAGGATGTTTTTTCAATTCAGTTTTGCTGATACACTGCACTATTATTATTATTTTTTTATCAACAATCATTTTGGTGTTTCCCAATGCCTCTTTCTAGAAATCTTCACAATCTGAGCAAATGGAGACATCATATATGTGTATGGGGAATGCCAAGTGAAAAAAAGGCAGTCAACTGTTTACTATAGCAAAATCTGCAAAATCTTTATAATATCCTTAGATTCTCCAACCCACTCCTCTTGTTGCATTTCTTTCACCATGATCTGTCTTTTACATTGTGTAGGATTTAATAACTCTGAAAGAATGTGTGATAAGGAGTTCATCATACGCCGAGCAGCCACAAATCGTGTCCTGAATGTCCTTCGCCATTGGGTCTCAAAACATTCCCAGGTACTTTTTATATCCAGATTTTCTAGCAAAAACTGAATTGTGAAAGATTTGTATTTCTTTCCTGTTGTTCTGATGTTGCCTCCCATAGTGCTACAGAATTGCCAAGTATGGTGGTTAAAAGCTTTGTAATAACATGAATGTAGTATTTGCCTTGCCACCTTATTAAAATAGCTGTTCAGTGAAACATTCTAGGTCAGTCTGTAGTTCCCTGTGAGCAAACCTTGCTTTTAGCCAAAAGTAATGCCTCTGCACATCACTGTCATGAATAAGAAAAAATATCCATCAATTCATGAGGCAGACTCCAAGAATTTCCAAGAATTCAATATTGGAACAGCAAAATATGTCTCTTGTGTTACTAGTTAAGTGTATTTTCATGCCCCCAGGTTATAGTTCTGTGGTGTCCTTCTACAATGGGCTTCAACTTGTAACCTTCCAAAGAACAGCAGCATAACAAATTTATTCCTTTGTGATTCAGCAATTACATTTCTCCACAAGGACTCTAATGCTGTCATGTTATAGCTTTCCATTTAAGCACAATGTACCAAACGGATTAGTCAGTCATGGAATGTCTTCATGTCAGTACTGCATTTTCTTGACAATAGTTGAAGTTGGTAATGAAATGCTCCTCCTAGCTATGCTGAGCCTTCCAGCTGTACCTCTACAAACTTTATTCACCACCATGAGCAACACTGTCATTTGTCATTGAGTTCACTTTTTTCTGTGTTGACATAAGAACCACCCTCCTAGATCAGCCAAAACCTTCCTAGTCACAGAACTTGGAAGTAATGAGCTCATTTTTTTTGGTAAAAATGTTTGCCATAGTTATTGTAGGTGCTTGTGTATAAATCTAAAAAAATCAATTGAAAAACCCGATCCCAAAACCCTCGGTCAATTTATTTTTGGGTTAATGTAAGTATTTACCTTAACTCTTATCATAAAAAAGGAAACATCTTGTTCTCTGAGTAGTGTAGAGAAATGCGAGGCTTTGTCTATGCCAGGAAGCTTTTGAAAAACACCATTGTCCTCTACTCTCTCTGTCATTGCACTGCTTCTGGTTATTTTGATTGCCTAGTGCAGTGGTTCTCAACCTGTGGGTCCCCAGATGTTTTGGCTTTCAACTCCCAGAAATCCCAACAGCTGGTAAATTGGCTGGGATTTCTGGGAGTTGTAGGCCAAAACACCTGGGGATCCACAAGTTCATAACCACTGGCTTTGTGGGACAATAATTGCCCTTTGGCATTTCCCCACAAAGGCGTGCCAAGGGATTAGAGTTGTTGATGCTTCTTTTAGGTTCTCCTGGGAAGGACTAAGCTTTTTGCCACTCTTCTCAGAAAAAGCAATGGTTCTTTTTGGAGGTTTTATATAAAAATAATACTATGTTTTAACTTTTAGCATATAACAAATCACCCCCTTCTCTGAATAAAGTCCTTTTTGAATGCCTATGTGGGGAAATGGTGGCAGCTCTCCTCATAATGATCCTTAACTTATCCATGGTTGAAACCATGTGATGCAGCTGGCTAGTAACCAGCTGCAATAAATCATTACTAACCGAGAGGTCGTGAGTTCGAAGCCCGGGTCGGGTTAAGCCCCTGACCATTAAATAGTCCGGCTTGCTGTTTACCTAAGCAGCCCGAAAGATAGTTGCATCTGTCAATTAGGAAATTCAGGTACGCTTTATGCGGGAGGCTAATTTAACTAATTGACAACACCATAAAACTGCCAGCAGCACGTGGAAAGGAATGAGGAAGTACAGCACTCAGTGTTACTCGTGGATGATAAAGCAAACAGCTCCCCCTGTGGCCGGAATTAAGCATACCCTAATGAAGCTGGAAATGTTAAAATTGCCTCTGTGTGTGTCTATATTGTATGTTGTTTGTCTGATGGCATTGAATGTTTGCCATATATATGTTCATTGTAATCCACCTTGAGTCCCCTGAGAAGGGCGGAGTATAAATACTGTAAACAAACAAACAAACAAACAAATAAATAATGTTGGCTGTAAAATGTACCCTTTATTTATACATGAAGTCAACGTATACACTAGGATATATGGCACATTTAAAATAGTTATAGTGGATAGGATCAAATTCCTTGGTTGGTGCAATGAGTAACTAATTCTAGTAACTTTTAATTTTTACCTCTAAAATGATCTAGAAAGTTTTATTGTCATTATTTATAGAATCTCACATTAGTTTGACAATGTATAAATTCCCTCAAAACCGTTTCCAAGGCTCTCATGAATAGCATATTGATCTAAGAGCAATTTTAATTCAAATTTAAGAACCACAAAAGAACATTCTAATTAAATGCTTCATCTCCATTGTATTTGTACTGCAGTGTGCCAGTTTGGTAATGTATAAACTATGTTGTCATATACAAAATATTTAATATAGATAGTTATAGTACTGCTCCAGCAGACAAGCTGAAATGTAAGATTTTGATTGTCTGCATCCCTTCAGGAAATTTGAGTTTCCTTAGACTACTCACCAAGCACACAATCAGTCAAACTAATTAGAGGTGTGCCATAGCTGCTTCTGCTCAGTTTTGACAGGTTAGTCTTCATTAGTGAGTGGGCCTTTTGGTGATGACATTAGACATTCAGACTCAGAAGATTTGCACACAGAAGTGTCGCGTGTTTCTTTTTAAAATAACTACTGAAAATAGTTCCTGATTACTCCCGTTATGACTGTATTGTTATTTCAAGGTTATTGTAGTGTCAGGTTACGGACTGGCAAAACACCTAAAGACCTTTCAGAATTATTTGGTCATTTTATTAGCATGGCTTATGATCAAATTGAGTCCCCTGGTGGTGCAGCAGGTTAAACCGCTGAGCTGCTGAATTTGCTGACTAAAAGGTCGGCAGTTCGAATCTGGGGAGCAGGATGAGCTCCCACTGTTAGGATCAGCTTCGGAAAACCTAGCAGTTTGAAAACATGCAAATGTGGGTGGATCAATACGTACCACTCCAGCGGGAAGGTAACTGCATTCCATGCAGTCATGCTGGCCACATGACCTTGGAGGCATCTTTGGACAATGCCGGCTCTTTGGCTTAGAAATGGAGATGAGCACCAACCCCCAGAGTCGGACACAACTAGACTTAATATCAGGGGAAACCTTTACCTATAATCAAATTATATCCAAGCAGATTTGTCAGACTGCTGTTAGAGCAACAGATCCCCAAATATTGATACTTACTTTTTGCTGGAATTGAAATAGGAAACATTTGTGGCCAAAACCATTGACAAATTAGAGCTACGTATATTCAATTTGTAAGTAATATTCAGGGTTAATGATATATAATCTATTGACGCAAGATAATTAAGGTTAACTAGGTATCACAAATAAACTCACAGTTGTGGAATAATATAAGAAGCTTGCAGTGTTTGCATTAAATGTTGTGATAAAAGCATGAACCAGGAAACAATGAATTTTCCTCTGACTGTGAATGCCAGCTAACAACAGGAAAGCGAACAGCAGCTGACTCCAGAATCCTTTACTGATGAATAGCAAACCAATGACAAAAGGGGAAAGCGGATAAGCCTGCCTCAAAGCTCCCCCAGCATGTTAAACACAGATGTATATGTTTGGTTACCAAACTGTAATAATTTTGTTACTTTTTTTAGCAGTCTAATAACATTTAAGTTACTTTGGAGACTCGTGAAAGTAAAAGTCATTGGCGAGAAAAGCAGTAAATAAAACGAACCTTACTCTTGTTGAGTTCCTTATGCATATATTCCTCCGAAACGATATATAAGGCAGTCCCCAAGTTATGAAAAAGATAGGTTCTGTAGATTTGTTCTTAAACTGAATTTGTAGGTAAGTTGGAACAGGTATATCTTTTACAGCTTTGGATATCAAAGGGAAGGGTATCTGTTTTGCTGTCTATGCTCCTGTTCAGAAGGTGTCACTTCACTTTCTGTCCCGGTGAGAGATAGATTTTGAAAAATGTGGCTTGTTGTGGAAATAAGGATTGGGGCTAAAGCTTAAGGGGAGACACCTTTTCCCCATGATAACTCTTTCCGGAGTGAATTTCCTATCCGAGGGGTAGATTTCTCTCACTTCCCTTCCTGCTGTTGTACCCCCATTTTTAACTATGAGTCGTTTATAAGTTGGATGTTTGTAACCTGGGGACTGCCTATATTAAATATTTATTTATTTATTGAGAGTATTTCTGTTCCCCTCTTCAATAAAAAAGGCTCCCAGAGTGGCTTATGAATTGTTAATTGGACATCTCACTGTCCTTAAGCTGTTAAATCTAACTGAAGACCAGCATAGTGTAATTATAATTGGCTGTTAGCAACATAGGTTGTCACTGAAAACTACGCCTTCTAATCTATTTTTCTCCTCTTGTAAAACCTACTGAAGTTATTTAGAATGCAAAATTGCCTCAGCAAGATTTTCCTCCTTCCTGAGAGTGGCAGACAAATGGGAAGAAGAAGCAGAGAAATTAGTTTGATCATATTATACTTTGGAGTTTATTAGATGTTATAGGACACAAGGGAGGACAAATGGACACGGGATGACATTTTGCCATGGCAGCACCATGTCATTTGGAAAATCTAGCTCTGCCCTGAGCATATTAAATATCACCAATTTTGCAAGATATCTAACTTTTATCTGGATTGTGCCCAAATGAGACTTCACTTCCCAGTGTCCCATCCTTCACAGGACTTCCAAGTGAGACTTTTCCCCTTTGCCATTTTCTGTTATTAATTATTTGGAGATTTTCCTCTAGCAAGGCAGGAGCATGTGTGTGTTGCCATGTTCTCAAAATGCAGTTAGTTTCCATGGCGATGCACTGGTTGTCCCATAATGTGCAAAGTGGCCCCTGTTGTGGGCTGAAAATGTGTCTTTAGCACCCACAGTGCAATGCTTCTCCAATTTCTCTGGCAAAGCATCCCAAAGGTATTTTTCATTTCTCGCCTCTTCAAAGCTCAGCATTATGTAACAAATGCATTTTCTTTATATGTAAGAGGCAGAGTTCTCAGAATTATGCTGACAAGCAGTACTCCTCCTCCTCCTCCTTTTCACATAGAAGTTAAAAGAACCTGCCATTAGCAACACTGCAAAAGTTTTCTCCGCAAAAATCTGCAAAAACAAAGATAGAAAGTTGACCCTGCTTTTAGAGATCTAGAGCAATGTGGGACAATAAGGACTATTAAGTTTGTCATATTTCTATTGTGGCAGATCTGTCATGTGGGTGTTTTGAACTTTTACACAGTCCTTATCATTGGGTTGCTTGTGAGTCTTTCAGGTCATGTTCCAGAAACTTTCTCTCCTGACGTTTCACCCATATCTATGGCAGACATCCTCAGAGGTTGTTGGAAACTAGGCAAGGGATGTTTACATATCTGTAGAAGGTCCAGGGAGGGAGAAAGAACTCTTGTCTGTTGGAGGCAGGTGTGAATGTTGTAATTAATCACCTTGATTGGCATTTGATGGCTCTGCAGCCTCCAGATATGGCTTTTTCATGTCTGGGAGAATCCTTTGTTTGGACCTTCCACAGGACCCTGGACCTTTCACAGATATGCGAAGGTTGAATGAAAAGTAATGCCTCCACCTTCGTTACTTGGGTTTGGACAGGAATATTTTAATAAATCAAACGCAGAAATAATCCTTAGAATGTGCTCTTTAACTACCACTATTCACTTTTCCACATAATCACCAGACAATTGGATACATTTCAGCCAACAATGAACAAGTTTTCTGAAGCTGTCATGGAAGAAGTCGACACTCTGTTTCCGCAACTAGTGTCTCACAGTACCCATCGTGCACAGATCTTCTGATAGCCAAGCAAAGCAATAATGTGACCCACATGTTCTTTTAAAATGCCGATTATGCTTGAAATTTCTCGTCCTGAATCAGCCTGTCAACCTTTTGCTTGTGAAACTTGGTAGTTGCTGTCACAGGACATCCAACTCTTTGTTTGTCTCGCAAGTCGGATGTTCCCATCTCAACATCTTTGAACTTATTTGCCCAACAACGCACAGTACTCACATCAACATAATCACCATAAACAGCTCACATTCTCTGATGAATCTCCTTTGGGTGACACCTTCTGCTGTCAAGAATTCAATGACTGCACGTTGCTTAAGTCGCATTGACCGACCGTCTGCACAGGGTTCCATACTTCGCACTTTAACAACACATTCGTTCAATGCCAAGGCTTCCCACCAAATGGAACTGTAGAGGACAGTCTACTGAACAACCCAGTACCTGCTGCATACCAGTACTGCCATCTGTTGAGGAGTTACGAAGGTGGAGGCATTACTTTTCATTCAACCCTGGTATAAACCTCCCTTGCCCAGTTTTCAACAATCTCTGAGGATGCCTGCCATAGATGTGGATGAAACATCAGAACAGAGAGCTTCTGGAACATGGCCATACAGCCCGAAAGACCCAGAGTAATCCAGTGATTCCGGCCATGAAAGCCTTCGACAATACAGTCCTTATCATTGCTTCTCAAGAAAACTGTATTAACAAGTTTAAATAGTTCTATCTTCATGTTTTCCATTGTATTGGAGAAGAAACCACCGGTATCCTCTTCTAGCATGGGCTGTATTAGATGATTTAGCTGAGGCCAAAGTATACATGAAGCTCAACCACGCATACTTTGTTCCCAGTACTTCTGTATCTTACAGAATCCAGCTTCAACAAATTAAAGGAGAAGATTGGCACAAACACTGGGTGGAAGAAGTATTCTTTCTAAATCAGGGGTGTCAAAGTCATTTCCACTGAGGGCCACATCAGACTTATGGTTGCCTTCAGAGGGCTGTTTGTAATTGTAACGCTGTATAAATGTAACTATGTTGCACTGGCATTGAAAGCCTCGTGGGCCACATAAAATAATGTTGTGGGCCAGATTCAGCCTGCAACCCCTTGTGTTTGACACGTGTGTTCCAAACTGCATGTTGCCATGCAGGAATACACAACCAAAATACTCCTGACAGATGGTCATCAAGCCTTTGTTTAACACCACCAAAGAAGATGACTCACCCACACTCCGGGCAGCATATTCCACAGTAGAACAGCTTCTACCATTTAGATATTCTTCTTAATGTTTAGGTGAAATTTCTTTTCCTTTGGTTTGGATCAATTGCTCCATGTCCTAGTCTCTAAAGAAGCAGAAAACAAGCTTGCTCCCTCCTCAATAAGAGAGACTTTCAAATATTTAAACATATATTTAAACATGTCCCTATATCTCAAAATGACACATTAATATGACTGTACTGCAGGTAAAGAGGAAACACTTTTGACTGCATGATAACATCCTATTTACTTGCGAGGTCTGATCAACCCTCTTAACCTTCACTTGCTCTGCATTCCAGATATTTCTGCCATTTAGATACAGATAAGTAGATTTTGCCTGAAGATCAAATATCTTTTGTTTCCACATGAATAGTGTAGAGCTTCCAAAAGATTCACAAGATAAATATGTATTTCATTACTTTTCATTTATTATCTTACTATGAGCAATGTGCCTGAAGAGACATGCAAATAAAGGGTGAACTCTTGCTGAATTTTGCCTCAGTGACTTCCCACTGTGAGCTGAATTAGTTTGATAAGCATGTTTTGCGTAGTCAAAATAAAAGAATTAAATTTCAATGGAAAGTCTATGGGATATGTTATACTGTTACACTATATTACACTAAACTATGAGTAAACTATAATACTAAATCTAACATTAAATGTTAACTGTAACACAATATAAAACTAAACCAGACATCAGCAAACTTCAGCTCTCCAGATGTTTTGGATTTCAACTTCTACAACCGGCTGTTAGGAATTGTGGGAGTTGAAGTCCAAAATACCTGGAGGGCCAAAGTTTGTCCATGCCTGCACTAACAACAACAACAACAACAACAACAACTTATGCCTTAAATACCACCACCCAGCATTAAAGAACTGGTGGGATCACAAACCTGCAAAAGTATTGGAAAATGAGCACGCAAAGATACTGTGGGACTTCCGAATCCAGACTGACAAAGTTCTGGAACACAACACACCAGACATCACAGTTGTGGAAAAGAAAAAGGTTTGGATCATTGATGTTGCCATCCCAGGTGACAGTCGCATTGACGAAAAACAACAGGAAAAACCCAGCTGCTATCAGGACCTCAGGATTGAACTTCAAAGACTCTGGCAAAAACCAGTGCAGGTGGTTCCGGTGGTGATGGGCACATTGGGTGCTATGCCAAAAGATCTCAGCCGGCATTTGGAAACAATAGACATTGACAAAATTACGATCTCCAACTGCAAAAGGCCACCCTACAGGGATCTGCATGCATCATCCGAAAATACATCACACAATCCTAGACACTTGGGAAGTGTTCGACTTGTGATTTTGTGATACGAAATCTAGCATGTCTATCTTGTTTGCTGTGTCATACAACAACAACAACAACAACAATAATACTTTATTTATATACCGCTCCATCTCCTCGAGAGGACTCAGGGCAGTTTCCAACATGAACATAAAAAACATTCAATTGTCAAAAAACACCATACAACAAAGTTAATCATAGTAAACATAATAAACAACATCATAAGACAGAACAGAATCCTAAGACAAAACAATTCTATTAAAATTAGAAATCCAAATCAATATACTCCATCAAGGATTCAAATACCAGTAAACAGGACTTCAAGGTAGACATGGTCAATTATAAGGGATAGGTAAAACTTGTCTATCAGAGTATCAGAGTATCATAGGGCCAGGGAGTGGATAAAGTGCAGAGCAGGGTCTTAGTTGACAACCCGGTGTGGGGGGTGTCTAGGGACTAATCTTTCTCAAAAACCTGCAGGAACCACCAGGTTTTCAGTTCCTTGCGGAAAGGGGACAACGTAGGGGTTTGCCTGATCTCTCTGGGGAGGGCGTTCCAGAGCCGGGGGGCCACGACTGAAAAGGCCCTCTCCCTCCTCCCCACCAACCACGCTTGCGACAGCAGTGGGAGCAAAAGGAGGGCCTTCCCAGCAGATCTTGATTACAAATAATGAAAAAAATACAATTATCTGAAAATGGGAGCAAATGCAACTTGTCTCCTTGCATTAATGCTAGAAAAGAAGGAAATGAAGATGGCACAGACTTATGTGCATAATAAACTGGAAGAAGTATGGAAGGTCTGAGGTGCTGGTCAGACAGCAGTTGGCTTTCTTGATGGCATTGACTCCTTGTCAGTTCTAACCATTGACGCATATTCATATAGACCGCTTCGATGGCCATCTGTTAAATGTCTTCCCAAGTTATTACTGAGCATTCAGGATAGCGTGACTTCCAAACTGTTAGATAGTGACTTCATGTTTCCTAGCTGGAGTGATAATTGCCCAATTACTACCTCTTCCTTCATTTTACTTCAGTACTAGTTAGTGTAAACGAAGTGTACAAATGAAACAAAACATAGAAGGGAGTTTTCTTTAAACTCAATAACATTTTGTGATAGGTGGTAAGAGCTAGAGGTCAAAAATCCACAGACTTGAAATGGAATATAACATATTAGGACAAGTTATATAACCTTTGTTCGGGGTACAAATATTGATGCTGCAATTTACATAGGCCCAGAAAGCTCAAACATAACTGCTAAACATTTGGACAGAAGGGCATTTGCATAGTTCTAGCTCTTTTAAGCTCTTTTCATTAGGTAGATGATAAAATGGGATTACAAAATGATATTATAGATATAAAATCCCTGACTATTCTAAACTACTGTGTGAGTGACCTGTTTACATTTATTATTTTGGGGAAATTTTACTGCTATTTGTCTACTAAAAATTAAGGCTGATTACAGGAGAGATTATCTATCTATCTATCTATCTATCTATCTATCTATCTATCTATCTATCTATCTCACATCATCCAGCCAAGGTACAGACATAGGAATCCCAATAAGAAGAGAGTGATAAGAAACATAAGAATAGAGGGTCAAATCTAAAGTAGATAGTTTCTCTTATCAGACTCCCACAGTGGTCTCCCATAAAGACTCAGACCGCATGAATGGAAAGAAACGTGGTGCCAGGTGGATATTTCTCAAATGCCTGGATGAACATGTGTTTTGGAGAGGCCAAATTTAACTGTGGTTGCTGTTTATTTGTAGTGGTTATGTTTATTTATTTAGCATTAACTAATTTTCCTCAATTGGGACTCAAAGCAGCTACTGAGCTTCCATTTGGGAAAAGAAAGTTCAGTGATACCCAATTCCAATATTTAAGGGACACAATTTTGACACACACACACACATCCACTGAATTCTGTGGTTTGAAATGTTGCTGTTGTTGTAGTTAGGCTGCACTAGGGCTGAGCAATTTTTTTTAATTTCATTTATGCCCACATTTGGGGATGAATGTTGGTTAATACTGGTTTTAATGATTGCTGTGAAATCCTTACACGTGGCTAGTCATACAGATTTCTGGAGTGGTCAAGATTAGATGCTGATGATAAAGAAGCTTAATCCATAATATCTGAAATGCTTCAGATATCAGTAATGGGAAGACAGGGTTCCCAACTGGACAACATTTTGGTCCCATACATGTGCATATATGTATGCGTGTGGAGGGTGTGTATGTATAGTATGTGTCTCTCTGAATTATACATTCAAAGTAAAATGTACAGGACTCTCAAAAACTTTGCTAGGGACTATTGTTTCTGTTTCTATGGAAACAGGTGCCGAATTGCTGTGCACATGGCAGTGAACAATCACTATAAAAGGAACTGCTGCAAATTTACTGGCTAGAGGAGGCTTTTAGTTTAAATCCTTTATACAAACATCTGCACTAAGCTGAAATGCAAATGGATAGAATTAATGCTTCTCAGTGACTCCAAGCATGAGCATCCATTGAAGGTTCTGCTGCATATGAGCTCATTTGAGTGCCACCCATCCATTGTTTAATCTTTGGAAATATTAATTCTTCTGAGAAGGGACACAAGTACTCTAAAATGGGGAATGTAATTCATTCTCTGTCTGGATTTGATCCAGAGAACTCATATGTATTGTTTTTAAGCATAAAAAGTATTTATTCAATACCCAAACTGGCCCAAAATATTTTGCTAGCTAACACTGTGAATAAGATGGGACTCTCTTCAATCCAAGTAAGTTCACTCGGTGGAGAGTTGAATTTTAACTCAGCACTGGCAATGAAAGAAAAAACCCTCCACTATACCCAAGTCTCAGACTGCGCTAACGATTGAATTTGACAGAAAAAGTAGTTCAATACGAGATAATGCTATGTGGTAATTACTGTATTTACAAATTTAGCACCAAAATATTATGATTTATTGAAAACATTGACTACAAAAATGCATTGGATAATCCAGAACATTGGATAAGCGAGTGTTGGATAAGTGAGACTCTACTGTATTTTGAAATAAAAACAAATACAGTAGAGTCTCACTCATCCAAGCCTCGCTTATCCAAGCCTCTGGATAATCCAAGCCATTTCTGTAGTCAATGTTTTCAATATATCGTGATATTTTGGTGCTAAATTCGTAAATACAGTAATTAAAACATAAAATTTCTGCGTATTGAACTACTTTTTCTGTCAAATTTGTTGTATAACATGAAGTTTTGGTGCTTAATTTGTAAAATCATAGCCTAATTTGATGTTTAATAAGCTTTTCCTTAATCGCTCTTTATTATCCAAGTTATTCACTTATCCAAGCTTCTGCTGGCCCGTTTAGCTTGGATAAGTGAGATTCTATTGTATTGTAAAATGCCAGTAGCCTTATTAAAAGGAAACTGGATTTGGGAGATATGCTCATGCCCCTGGCGTTCTTAGCTCTCATATAAATAGGTCAAAGAATCATAACATTATGGCCCATCCTTGCTGTTCTCTTCTTGTGTGCCTTCTAGTCATATATGACCGATGTTGCATCTAAGGCAGCGGTTCTCAACCTGTGGGCTCCCAAGTGTTTTGGCCTTTAACTCCCAGAAATCCCAGCCAGTTTACCAGCTGTTAGGATTTCTGGGAGTTGAAGGCCAAAACATCTGGGGACTCACACGGCTCTAAGGCAATTCCGTCACAGGGTTTTGTTGGCAAGATTTGTTCAGACGAGGTTTACCATTGCTTTCCTCTGAGGCTGAGAGAGTATGCATCCAGCCAAAGTGCATCCAGTGGGTTTCTATGGCTGAGCAGGGATTCAAACCCTGGTCTCCAAAGTTGTATCCAATTCTCAAACCATTGCGTCACACTGGCTTCCTCTCTTCTTGTATTAGATCAATGTTATTTTGCACCAAAGGCCTTTGTGACTGCTTACCTGCCTTTAATTTATAGACTGGCTTACTGAAATTATTATTTTTTTATCACTTATATTGTACCTGAATGTTTTAAATCATATATTAACATTTTACTTAATAAATTTGGCAGTAATGACTGATTAGAAGGAAAACCTGTTCTTAAAATAGCGTGTCAGATATTTGTGGCTGCTTTGTCTTTTTGAAGGTGCATACTTAATAATAAACAATTCTTCCACTATTAAGTTTGGGGCTGGAACACCAGCATGACTTCTTTAATTTAAATATGGAATGTGGTTGGATGGGATAAGAACAAATGTATATGTTTGCCAGCACAGCAATCCAAAATTAAGTGAACAATAAGTATTTGACCATTTTTCTTTCAACTGACAATGAATATTTGAGATAAATATACACAGTGTCTAATCTGTAGTAATGTAAACTATAGAGCATAAAGAAACCATTTTAAAAAACGGCAAAAGTAAAGGGGAATTATAAGTTGCAAGGACACTGGGACTGCCATTCACTCGTTCTTCCCACAAACTGTAGCAATTTCAGAATGGCTCATGTGAGAAACAATTATACTGTCTCATGTGATCTCAATGTTGCTGAAACAATTTGAAACTAAATTATGGAAGTGTATTAACAAAAGCATCACAGCAAGAGAAGTGGCTCTAAAACTTACTCAGAAATTGTTTAAAGAGAAGTTGACATAACCAAAAAGCAGTTTTCAGTTCTCAGCTTGTTTACCTTCACAGAGTAGTTTGTGTGGTTTAAGCGTTTGTTGCATTGAAAATATGTAACAGTGACACACACAACCCTCTCCCCCAAAATACAACATCCACATTTCACAAATATAGTGTGGACATTTTATACAAAAATATTTTTCTTTTATAGGATTTCGAGCTATACAATGAACTGAAAATGAATGTTCTAAATCTTCTAGAAGAAGTGTTGAGGGACCCTGACCTGCTGCCACAAGAAAGAAAAGCTACAGCAAACATATTGAGGTAAAGAAATTAAACTGGAGATTGAACTGATGCAATAAGGGCAGCAAAGAATTGTTTCTGTGGAGTAAGCTCTAAAATGGACCCCAGACTATGCTCAATCAGATTTATCCTATGTCTCCTCCCACTGTTGTTCTAATTTTCTATTACAACCAGAACAACTCCTGTGGAAGAGCTGGAGTCATAAGTGCATGGCAACAAATTTGCTAAATATTTTGCAGAGAAAATTTGAGAATGGTACCAGCTCTGGCTAGATGCCCCTCAGCTGCTTGACTCACCTGCTAGGCCCCATTTCACGCACAGCCACCACATTGGGGCCTTGGAAAATAAAATCTGGGGAAGTAATTGAGCCACATATGTGTCTGGTTTTGATAGATGAGTTTCCTTGAAAGAGGCATGTTCCAAGCCCTTTAAAAGAAGCAATTGGATAATAAGGAAAGATAAAGGAAAAGCCTATTAAACATCAAATTACATTATGATTTTACAAATTAAGCACCAAAACATCATGTTTTACAACAAATCAATAGAAAAAGCAGTTCAATACATGGTTTATGTTATGTAGGAATTACTATATTTGCAAATTTAGCACTAAACATTGAACAGGGATATAGGTCAGTGTGGACTTAGATAACCCAGATAGCCCTCAGTATTGAAAAAAACCCCTCTAAAATCAGGACAATAAATAAAGAACAACACTCTGAAAACAGAAGAAACCCAGACAGTAAACAATCAGGGACAGCTAACTCCTCCCAAAAAAAGATTCTCCCAGGCAAGAAGAAGCCAGGCCTTGAAGCCACAGGGCCATTAAATGCTAATCAAGGTGATTAATTACAACATTCACACCTGCTTCAAAGAAAAGTTCTTTCTCCCATCCTGGACCTTCTACAGATATATAAACCCCACATACCTAGCTTCCAAGTTCCCACAGACCTCACAATCTCTGAAGGCCCCAAAAGTGGGCTCGTGTGGTGCGAAGGTGGGTCCGCGCTGGCCGAAAGGCCCAGCGCGGGCAGAGGGAGGCCCAGTGTGGCCGCCGGAAGGCCCGAAAGAGAAGGAGGTGGAGAGTGGTGCCCTCCTCCCAGGACAATGGTGCCCCCGGGATGATGGCGCCACAGGCAAGTGCCTAGTTCGCCTTATGGTTGGACCGCCTCTGCCTGTTGGCCATCAGGTTGTGGAGTCCCAGATAGTTCATACTTATATATTCATACTTAATTCCTAACTTTCTCCCCTGTCTCCATTCAAGGTTGTTTTACACTCCTTTCTGTTTATATTCGGCTACAGATATATTTATATTAGGCTATAGATTGATTTAATGAATAGTCTAAACATGTTATATACTAGGTGTTTGAGAACGTCAAAACTGATGTAAATCTGCCCTTTGTTTAACTCAACCTAGCATCCTCCGGATGTGTTGGATCATAATTCCCCTCATTACAAAACAGCAATGATGGGAATTAAGTCTGGTTTATTTGGAGAGAATTGGATTGCAGATGGGTGACTTGCAGTTAGCAGTGACAGGTAGTTCTGTGTGGTTATAAGAAGGCCCAGTAGATGCTTTAAATTATTGTCTCTCCTCCACACCCTGAATAAGTGTATAACTGGAGAATAGCTCCACTGCAGAATTTCCACACTACAGATAAGCTAATGTTCACATATTCTGAGGGTTATATCAGAAGCAGATATCTTACACAACAACAAGCCTTTTTTACCCTCTCCCTTCAACATAGACATTGAAGGGAGGTTTTAAAAAAAACGTTTACACCCAGCTAAGTAGAGAAAGGATTCCATTGGATCATCTCTAGGACTCTGTAAAAGGTGCAGTAAAGGATTCACAGTGATCACATTGGAAATGGTTGCCAGGAACAGGTAAACTGTCAAGAGGCAACAGAAACTGTCCCACAACACAGAACCAAACAATAAAATACTCCTCACTCTTCAGAGCTTTCACTAACAGTTTAGTGAGAGCCACATAAAAATTCGCATAACTAATCAACCATGTAGTCATAAGCAACAGGTAAGTCTTTTGGTCTAAAATACTGAGAGATCCATAAGAACCTCTCTTCCACCTCTATGTTGAAAGGAAGGTCTTAATGGGTTTCTCAGTCAAGTTCTGAGGGTGATTGAAGGATTATTTGTGTTAGGAAATGCACCCATCCTTTTTACAGACATCACAGGATCCAATGAAACTCAACTTTAAGTAGAAACATATAGGATTCTGTTACAGTAGAGTCTCACTTATCCAACATAAACGGGCCGGCAGAACGTTGGATAAGCGAATATGTTGGATAATAAGGAGGCATTAAGGAAAAGCCTATTAAACATCCAATTAGGTAATGATTTTACAAATGAAGCACCAGAACATCATGTTAGACAACAAATTTGGCAGAAAAAGTAGTTCAATACGCAGTAATGCTATGTAGTAATTACTGTATTTACGAATTTAGCACCAAAATATCACGATTTATTGAAAACATTGACTACAAAAAGGCGTTGGATAATCCAGAACGTTGGATAAGCGAGTGTTGGATAAGTGAGACTCTACTGTATTGTTAGAAATGATCTAAAACAGTAATTTTCCCACAGTTATGTCTTATAATTGCAACTGAAATATTCTCATTGCCAATAAAGAAGTTCATTTTGCTATGACGTCTTTTGCCTATTGCTTTTAGGGCACTTTCCCAGGAAGATCAAGATGACAATCACTTAAAAATAGAGGACATCATGCAGACGGTGAGTTTAGATAAGCATATCTTAGGTTTTTCTCCATGATTCTATAAAACTGGCAAAATCACTAGCAACCTTGATAGGAAATTACTGCCCCTTTCAAATTTGCATTTTATCATTCTGTGCTCAGTTTTTGCAACAGCTATTGTTGAAAAAAGAATAACTCCACACATGAATGCTGACTCAGAGGGTCGTTAGGCAAAATATGGGCCACTCTTTTGAATATACATTCGAGGTCATTTTGAGTGAGGCATATTCTATAAATGAGCCTCTTACATATGGTCACTCCAGTTATATTATTATACAAATTATTTGAAATGGGAGTGACAATTTGCATGTGAAAGCACAAACGAAAGGACATTAGGGGAAAAAGACTCAGTGTGCTGTCTTAAACCACAAAGGACTTATTTACATGGAGGAAAGTATCAAATGAGAGGAAATTTGGAGTACAGAAAGACTTCTTCCTGGGGAAGCAGATAGCTTTGTAATTATAGTCCTTGCCAATCAATGTGTTAACATGCTTGGCGTAAAAGTGACACCAGGCTCTCAGCTCTACCGATGTTCAGGAGCTAGAGAAGATCAGTTACTGAATTAAGCTCTCCTTAATTCTTCTGAAGAAGGATTGCATCTCAAAGATAGAACATAGGCCAGACATGTCTCAATTTAAGCCGTGGCGTTTTCAAGTCGTGAGAGAAAAGACTCCTGCAGTAGAACTATTGCTTATTAGCATTGGTAGCTGTAGTCCAGATAGACTAATTATCTGAGTCAGTATAAAGGATTCCTATTAGCATTTCTTTTCAGTCTGGAGTACTGTGCTGTTGTTACTTTTGCAAATAAGACCATTTATTCAGAACTCTACACAATCCTGTTTTTTTCCATTCTGTTTTGGAGTTCCTATCAACTGGTTTTATTTGCAAAAGTAGCTGTGTGTATTACACATCAATATTTTATGTAGGTTTCATTGTAATAATATGTTAGTAAACTTGCATAATTGCCTGCTTCTTTTAGCTTAACCATTATCTGGCTGACTGTTTTATCACTTTTAATAGTGAACTGAGACAGTGAGTGCCAATAGAACTGCAGGGAAATAATAATAATAATACAACTTTATTTATACCCCACCACCATCTCCCCAACAGGGACTAGGGGCGGCTAACATGGGGCCATGCCCAGAGCAGTACAATATAATAAAATATAAAAACAGCATACCATAACACAATTAAAAGCAATACAATAAATGATAATATACATTACATCAAAAAAACCCAAAGAAACAGTAAAACAAGGGCAGGCCGCATGAAATAAGGCCACTAAGAACCAATGGGAAGATATCAGCAAGTTCAGGAGAAATGAAAACAAAACTCTAAGGAAATAAATCCTAAAGAGGAATCCAAAATGTTCAACCAAGAATGTTGAACAGACGCAGAACAATGTCTATTGGGAAAGATAAACAAAAAGCTGGAGGAATAAATAGGAAACAAAATGGAAGAGGGCATGGCTAGAATTCTGAATAGGAATACTCCTTTTACGGAGCAATGATACATTTATGGGCCAATAGGAATACTTCTTTTATGGAGCAATTATGTTGTAGGTTCCACCTGTTATTTGCTATTTGTTGTTGTTATGAGTGCTCAAGTTATTTCTAACTTATCATGATAGATTAACCAATCATAGTTTTTAAAAGATTTTTTCAGAAAGATTTTACCTTTGCTTTCTTATGAGACTGAAAAATGTGTTTTGCCTAAGAAAATGGGTTTTCGTGGCTGAGTAGAGATTTGAACCATGGTTTCCAAAGTCATAGTCCCACGTTCAAACCAATATATCATGTTTACTATTAGCTATCATTAAGTACCAACATTACATGAAACTCCATAAAGAATACAGATGACATTCCTTCTGGAATTGGTTCAGTTGTATAGTCTGTGTCTGTATCAGAAACTATATTAATTCCAGTTTTCAAATGGCTAAGGCATGGAAAAAAGAACCGTTCTTATTTGCAACAGTCACAAAAATGCAATTCTCCAGCCTACCAAGCAAACAAAAAAAGGATGCAATAGAGTGAAATCTCTATGGTCATTAACTTAATTTGATTACTGAAATTTAAGGATCAAATTCTGGCTTTCACGAATCGCATCTTCAACATTATATTTAAATGGCATGTTTTAAAGTATCCACCTAAAAAAGAACTTGTGAATAATACTTTAATCATACATTTCGAGAAAAGTATTATTATATTTGAATCCTTTGCATAATAAGCTTCATTCCCAACATTTTAGAAACTGAAAAATTTACCACTTGGAAGTCTACTTTACTGAAATAATATTCTATCATCAAGCTTGGGATGATGTAGAACTATAATAGATATATTTTCAAAAGAAATTCCTTTTTAGTGTTTGTTTTGCTGTCTGTGCACCTGTTCAGAAGATTTCACTTCAACTTTCTATCCCCATGAAAGTTGGCTTGTTGTGGAAACAAGGATTGGTGAAAAAGCCTCAGCTGAGATCCCCTTTTCCCATGATAACTTATTCAGGAATTTCCCTTCCTAAAACTAGATTTCTCTCATTTCCTATTGTCTCACCCCTATTCTCAACTGTGAATTGGAAGTTTGTACCTTGGGGACTGCCTATAATAGGAAGTAGGTGGTAAAATTACTACAGTACGTCATTAACCTAACATGATGTGAACAAAAACTTCCTTTTTAATCAAACATGTGCTTCTTTACTTACAGTTAGAATGTCCTAAACCAGAGTGCTTTGAAACGCTATCAGCCATGGAGCTTGCTGAACAAATAACTCTCTTAGATCACATTGTTTTCAGAAGCATACCCTATGAGTAAGTAGCTTTTGAATAATTATAATCGAAGTGAAAATATTTTATAAGTGAAGTTTCAAAAGAGAGGGTGATTCACACTAGTGGCAAGTCTGCAAAAACAATGTGAATGCATAATAGTCTGAGTTGTGTTTTGTGTTGTTTAAGATCTATTAAAGAATAAATGAGCCATGAAAGACTAATGTCAATATGTTTAACAGTATCATAGTGTCTCTATGCAGTTCTTTGTGAACAGGATGCAGTTCATTTCCTGAAGGGGCTAACTGCAAATAACATCTGGCATTATTGTTATCATACTTGCTACCAGATCAGGAAATCTGTGGGAACAAAGCTAGGAAAGGTTGAGCAAATAAAGCAAAGTGTGGCTCTCCAATGTTGTTAAGTTGCCAATTACAGTATTCCTCAGCATTGGCTATGCTAGGCAGGAACAATGGCTGGCTAGGACCAAGACCCACTTTTTGATACAACAACCTATCCTTATTGCTCCCTAAATTAGCCATTTCCTTAATATGGGTGTCATATCTCATGTGCTGTGGTGTTCCTTCTCTGAGGTTGACCATCATAGTAACTGTCCAAGTGGTTGCTTCCTCATGAAGTCAGATCTCAGAGTATAAATCCTCAGTCTTGGGGACCAGGTAGGGGCTGTATAAGAGACATATCAGTAGGCAGGAGGGAGAGGCTATGGATCTGCAGGAAGGAAGGAGCAGAATGTGGAGTCATCCCTGCTGCATCACCACCACAGATAAAGCACAGTATATGTCAATCCTGAAGCTGATTAATTTGTCTTCCTTTCATTACAATGGAAAAGATTTCTCCTTAAAACATAGAGAACGTGTACAAGAGGGAACCAGGTCCCCACTTTTGCCCTGTGAACAAGATCCAATAAGAAAATTGGAAATTTCTGTAACAAAGTGCTTTGTAAAGTCGGAGTGCTCTTTTGTTGTTGATCTAAGTTCTATTCCACAAGTGGTTGTATTGGCTTAGAGGTGGCACAAAGGTATTATTCTATTCAGGGTTGCATAAATGTTACGTATGGATGCAGTGCCTAGGAGATTCTGTAAATCTAGCCCTTAGTGGTGAGTTCATTTGGGATATGAAGCAATGGAAGAATGCATGGTTGAAAAGCAGTGTGATTCATTACTCCAAGATAGGCACACTTTTTAAATGTTATGCTAGGCAACTGGTGAAGAAGGTCTCAACCTAAGTCTGTATACTCCATAATTTTCTCATTATTGGAGGATAGTAGATCCAAAGAAGGTACATGAGGAACTCTGTGACTCACATATTTTTCATAATCTCTCTGACAAAACCAATTGTGTGCTATTATTGATTTTAGTGCCAGCACAAAAGACTTGCAGCTTGTTTCCTTACTTTAAACAGTTGTCTGTAGCAAGCTTGGTTCTTAGATATTCAATTCTTTCTTCAAATAGAAGAGGAAAGGTACAATGGGGATTTAGGCCCTTGTTGTATATCCAGGGGTCTCTTTATCAGTCAGTCAGTCAATCTTTTTCTACCTTTTCCTATCTTTATTCTTTTTCTCTCTTCCTCCATTTTTTCCAGAGAGTTTCTTGGGCAGGGTTGGATGAAATTGGACAAAATTGAAAGAACACCTTATATTATGAAAACCAGCCAACACTTTAATGATGTAAGTTACTTTAAAATAGGATACTTTCAAGTAAAAGAAATAATCTGGATTTACCATTGAGATCTCTACAGAATCTAGTTTGTGAGCAGATTACAAACAATTTGGTAGTACACTGGCCCCATGATATCCATCCACTGGAATTTGGTTCCAGGACACCCCCCTCCGAAATGAATACCAATATTCATGGATGCTCAAGTCCCAGTATATACAATGGTGTAGTAAAATGGCATCCCTTAAATATATAGTGAATAACTCAAAGCAAATGCCACAGTTTGTTTTTTAAACTAAAATAATATTTGTTATACATAATTTAGTTTATTCATCCTAGTTTTTGCTTTTAGCATACAGCTGAGAGCCATTGCCAATAGCAACCGTGTTAATGTCAGCAGTCATGTTATTTGGTAGAATATTGTTCTGTGATTATCATCTACTCTACACTTTATTTCACTTGCTCTTGTCTTGTTACCTTTAGACGTTCATGAAATGTATTATTAGTCTTAATTGCTAAAAAGGCATAATCATTCAGTTCATTTATACTGTTTAACTCAGGGGTCCCCAAACTAAGGCCCGGGGGCCGGATGCGGCCCATCGAAGCCATTTATCCGGCCCCCACGGCACAAGGGCAAAAGGGGGTTGGGCTAAATGGCCCAAGGGGTCTCTTCCAACCCTCTTTATTATTATTATTATTATTATTATTATCATTGAGGCTGGGTGGCTATCTGTCAGGGGTGCTTTGTTTGTGCTTTTGGTGCACAAAGGCAGAAGGGGATTGGACTCAATGACCCAAGGGGTCTCTTCCAACCCTCTTTATTATTATTATTATTATTATTATTATTATTATTATTATTATTATTATTAACATTGAGGCTGGGTGGCTTTCAGTCAGGGGTGCTTTGCTTGTGCTTTCGTTGCACAAAGGCAGAAAGGGATTGGACTCAATGGCTCAAAGGGTCTCTTCCAACCCTCTTTTTTATTGTTGTTGTTATTATTGTTGTTATTGTTGTTGTTGTTGTTGTTATTATTATTATTGCTCAGTGGCCAGCTATAGTCCGGCCCTCCAACAGTATGAAGGATCGTGAACTGGCCCCCTGTTTAAAAAGTTTGGGGACCCCTGGTTTAACTCTACCTTGTAAATGCAAGTATCAAAAAAACTCCTTCTTTGGCCTAGATGAGCAACCTTGTTGCATCCCAGATTATGAATTATGCGGATGTTGGCTCACGTGCAAATGCGATTGAGAAATGGGTAGCAGTGGCAGACATCTGCCGATGTTTGCACAACTACAATGGTGTGTTGGAAATCACATCAGCCTTGAACAGAAGTGCAATCTACAGGCTGAAGAAAACCTGGGCTAAAGTTTCTAAACAGGTAAATAATATGCATTGATCTACATTTTTTTCAAATGATTTTTATTGAATTGTTTATCAAGTGCAAGTATAATTTTTTTGGGGGGGGACAATAATGGGGAGGGGAATGGGGAGGGGAGAAGGGCAAGCGGGGAGGTATGGAGTATGAAATAATAATACAGGATACAAGGGCAGGGGAAATGGGAAAATGGAAAAGGGGAGAAGGACGGGGAGAAAAAAAGGAGAAAAAAGAGATCAAAAAAAAAAAAAGAAAGAAGAAGAAAAAAGAGAAAAATAAATAAAAATTGGAACTGATAGAGAGATAGGATCTCTACCATGCTCATCCTACTAAAGAGAAACTTGGTCATAGACTGGACAAAGAGGTCCATACTTCCAGCTTTCCATAAAAAGATGTTAATCCCATCTGTATCATGTGTAAAGTAGGAATTTTCAGCTGCTAATTATGTTAGGGCCTACATTTCTTCTAACCTTAGCTGACTATTACTTGGTCATTTATTTAACTTTACAATTACATTTACGTGAAACCATCTGCAGTTTACTCTGAGAGCAAGACAATGAAATCAAGAAACCTGAGCTACTTAAGACTCCCACGAAAGGCAATGAAGCTAACTACTTGAGGGGGAGGGGTTCTTCTGGTACTAATCCTTTTCAACCTGCACAAGCGGGTCAACCTAGAAGTCTTCAAAGCTTTTATTATGAGCTTCCAGAAAACTTGTATGCATTGAAGTGTCCCTCGTAAAGCTCAGTATATACATTAACTGCAACCTCAAGAGGAATGTGTATGCATGTGTATTCATGTAGGATTCTTATCTCTCATGGGAATGGAAGAGAAGCCTAGGCTGAATCGGAGGTGGGAAAAGTGTGAGTTAAACATCTCAGTAACTTCCAATAGGTTATATAAGGTGAATTGGTGGTGGTGGTAGTGATGGAATTCAAGGGTCCCCTTGTCATGATGTGCCTTGTTCATGTTCAAACACAGATAGTCAAAATCTAAGTCCAAAGTTCTTGAATCAAAGCCTAAATCCACAATCCCAGTGCCAGTAAGTCGTTGTCCATATTTCAAGGTCAAACAAGCCAGCAAGTAATAGTATAACTAATTGTAAGACAGAATCCAATGTACTTAAGTTCAGTTCCAGTCCAGGGTTCACAAAGCTAGTCTTTTGCTAAGGCCACAGGTGTTGCTTGTGGATAACCTGGCAGACAAAAACAAACAAACAAACAAACAAACAAAAAGATTAACTGGTCAGTTGAGTGAGAAGGAGTGACCATAGTCTCTTGAGATTTGTTTTTCAGAGGCAAGGGGAAGCCAGACCTAGTCAGATACTCAGTCTTTAATAAAGTTGATTTTAATAAGCTTAGTGATATACTGAGTGAAATCCCATGGTTAGTAATGTTTCATGGTACTTGGAGGTTTTTTAACAGCGGCACAATGAAGGCAATTTACAGGAGGAAGAAAAGTAGGGGTGTTCAGAAAGCCCCCAAAGTAGAGGGCATTCAGAAAGCTGCGTTCTAAAAGACTCATGTACAAGAAATAGAAGAAGGGGAAAACCTCTAGAGCAAAACACAAATGAGAAGCCAATCCTTGTAAGAGAAAAGTCAGAATTGCTAAAGCTCAGCTGATCTTAGGCTTACTAGAGAGGTTAAAAATAATTTTAAAATGGTTTTCTTGGGCTATGTTCAGAGCAAGAAGGAGAACAAGGAAATGATAGGGCCACTGCATCTAAAAGATGTTGAAAAGCTAAGAGAGAAGAAGCCAAATTGTTTAATACCTTCTTTGCCCTAGTCTTCTTGCAATAAGTAAAGAGATAATAAAGAAATAGCTACTCTAAATGAATCCAAGTCTCCAGGGCTGGATGAATTGCATCAAGAGTGCTGAAGGAGCTTGCAGATGTAATTTCAGATCCACTATCAATAATCTTTTAGAATTTTTGGAGAATGGGAAAGGTCTCAGAAGACTGGATGAGCTTTGAAAAAGGGTAAAAAAGAGGACTTGAGCAACTACTTACCAGTCATCTTTAAGTGGATAATAGGAGAGATTAGAGAATATTAAACAGTCAGTCTTTGTGCACTTAGTGGTTACTAAGAACCAGCATGGGGTTCCTAAAAATAGATCGTGCCAAACTAAATCTATTTTTCGATCAAGGTACAAGTTTGGTGGATCGGGGAGTCCTGTGGGTATAGTATATCTTGATTTCAGTGAGAGTTTTGACAAAGTTCCCCATGATATCCTCAGGCAAGCTGTTGAATTGTAGGCTATAGAATGTTATTTGGGTGGGTTGTACTGGCTGACAGACTCAACCCAGAAAATACCCACAAATGGTCACTTTATACAGGAGAGAGATTATTGATGGGTGTTCCAGGGTTCTATCTTTAGTCTGGTGTTCTTTCAGTGTAATAAAAGAAATGGGAATGCTTATCACATTTGCAGATGACACCACCAAATGGAGTGGGATAGAGAAGTGAATTTCTTAGAGAACAGATCAGAATTTAAAATTACCTTTACAGACAAAATAAATTTCTCTAATGTTAAATGTATGTTTCTATATCTAGGCAGGAAAAGAGGAAATGCACAAATATAGACTGGATGACTTGAAAGCAGTAGATGTGAAAAAGATCTAGGGATCTTAATAGATCGCAAACTAAATATGAGTGAGCAGTGTGATGCAACAGCCAAAAACATTTTGTGTTGCATTGACAGGAATACAGTGTCCCAGTTGAGGGAAGTGGTTGTGCCACATTATTCTGCTTTGGTTAGATCTCCTTTGGAATACTTTGTTCAGTTCTGGGCATCACAGTTTAAAAGGGAACTTGAGGATTACTAATAAGAGCAAGGGTCTAGAAACCCAGCCTTGTAAGGAATGGCTTAGATAGCTGCCTGGGTATGTTAGCTTGCAGAAGAAAACATTTAGAAGTAATCTTTAAATACCTGATGGAGCAAACTTTTTTTTTAACTTAAACAATAGGAACCTTTAAAAAAAAGTGTAAGATTAGTTCATCAGTGGAATAGATTACTTTGGAGGATGGTGTACTCTCCATCTCTGGATGGATTTAAAGAAAGGGTGGATGGGCCTCCTTTGAGAGTGCTTTAGATTATTATTATTATTATTATTATTATTATTATTATTATTATTATTATTATTATATTCTCGCATGGAAGGAAGTTGGACTAGTTGGCCCCTGTGGTCCCTTCCAGCTCTAGGTGTTTATTATTCTAACCCACTGAAGGGTAAGCTAAAAGTCCAAGCTGATGTTGTGTCTTAAATGCAATAGTTTCTCTCAAAATCTAGCATTGTAGCATTTTAATTAATATTTATTTAATGCTACTTTTACTACAGTTGGCTTTCCTGTTTCTTTTTCAACTGGTGCCAATGTTGGTTAATGGGCAAATACTGGACTTGGTCTGGGTGATACATGTTCAAATCTTGATTAAGAGCCAAACCATGTAATTCTCAAATAATGGAAGTAAAGCCGATGCTCTATGGGGACTACTGGTTACACCAGTTCACCACACCCATTCTGGAGAGCTTCACTCATGTTTTAGATATACAGCCTGTTGCCTATTGGAATAATTCTGTCTCAGATTTCAAGTTTTTTTATTTTAAAATTGCTTTTATATAAGCAAAGGTACAGGGCAAAGTTTTCAGGTAATACTGTTTAATACTCCACAGATATTTTTGCCAGGGTCAGAAATATCTAGTATGTAATTCTGGGGGTGTGATATGCGATCTACACATTCAAATAAATTGCCATCTGGATTTTTTTCATGTCAGGAACGACTTGAGAAACTGCAAGTCGCTTCTGGTGTGAGAGAATTGGCCATCTGCAAGGATGTTGCCCAGGGGACTCCCTTGTGTTTACCATCCTGTGGGAGGCTTCTGTCATGTCCTCGCATAGGAAGCTGGAGCTGACAGATGGGAACTCAGCCCGTCCCCCGGATTTGAACCACTGACCTTTTGGTCAGCGGTCCTGCTAGCACAAGGGTTTAACCTATTGAGTCACCGGGGGTTTTCACTGGGTGAAATGGTTGTATTAGAGTAATTGCTTTGCCCCTGGAGAGCAACTTGTTTTATATGAGCTATGATTAGCAAAGATTGCTTAATTCCACAATTATTTCAGAGCTACATGTTTATTTAAAGCAAACTATTTTTTTTCAAAAACAACAACTTTACCGTCTGCTGAGTGTCATATTGTATTTCCTTGGAGAAGTCACTCGTCTTACATGTTCTTTTTTGCAGACTAAGGCTCTTATGGATAAACTTCAGAAGACTGTATCATCTGAAGGAAGGTTTAAAAATCTCAGAGAAACACTCAAGAAGTAAGTCCCAATTGCATTTTGCTATGAATATTTTGTAGTTATGGTGAAGTTTTCCAATCAGTATATTAATCCATTATCTCTTGGTCTTTGAAAATTCATGGAGAACAGGGAAGTCTATGCAGACTAAAGGTGGGCTATATATCTCTACTCTCTTCAAAAAGGAAAGGTAGGGGAGAAATGGCACAGATATCAGCTGGGTTGATGTCAATACCAAGAAAGATCCTTGAAAGATGGTTAAAAAGCTTATTTGTGCCCCCATAAAAAAGCATGCTGTCATAAGAGTCAGTTTGAATCATAGAATAGAATCATAGAATAGTAGAGTTGGAAGAGACCACATGGGCCATCTAGTCCAATTTTCTTTTTTAAAACATGTCACACTATTTTCTTTCTCCTTTTATTTATCTCTCTAATTTAAAATAGAATTGTTAAGTTTGGTAGTGCAGGGGAAAGCTCAATATGGTGTATATTGCTTTTGGTTGGGCTTTGAATAGAGTTCACAATTATATTCTTCCTGACAAGCTGAAAAAATATGTCCTCAATGGTGCTGCTACCTAGGAGATTTGTAGTTCGTTGACAAATCAAAGCCAAATAGTATTCACCAATAGCTACTTCACAGTTGAAAAAAGATGGCCATATTGGTTTGTTCTGGCATGAAAAGACATAAAAGAATCCAGCAGCATCTTTGAGACTGATTGGGAAGAATCAATTCCTAGTTTATACTTTCTACTTCATCAGATGAAAGTACAAGCAGCATGCCATGCACAATGGGCAGACAGTGACTTAGTAATACTTAGAACAGACCCATTTAAATCAACAAGATTTAAGTTAATCGTGATTAGCCTAAGTCCCTTTGATGTCAGTGGGTCTATTCTAAGCATAACCAAACTTGTATCTGATTTATTCCTTTCTTCTAAAACTAATACACTTTTCAACTTTCATCTTCAAAAATTCTTATTGTTGTTTGAGTCTTACATAAGCAAGGACGCATCTACAGTGTAGAATTAATGCAGTTTGACGCCACTTAAAATTCCATGGCTCAGTGCTATGGGATCATGGGATTTTTAATTTAACAGGGACTTTAACAGTTCTATCAAAGAGTGCTTTGATTCCATTATGTCTTTGTGTGAATGTTCTGTGTAACAATCTTTACCAAGTTCCATTCCTTTTAATGGAATTTGTAGCACAGCCCTTCTTAAATGAGTGGAAAGTATGCAAGAGCATACTTTGCCAATTGTACAAGGGTTGGCATGTTGCTTAAATACACAATGATTAGAGTCCATAAATGATGGATTCTATAATTTCATAACATTAGAATATCAAGGAAATTTTATTGAATTATTTTCTTTTCCTGACCATAAAGGCATCAAGGTATGTTCAAATATCAGTATTTGGTTGTTCCTACTACTTTTTCTGGATAGGCTCTAGGCACAGAAGGCACATTTCTCCAGTAGAATAACAGAAGAATAGAGTTGGAAGAGACCACATGGGCCATCTAGTCCAACCCCCTGCCATGCAGGAAAAACACAAACAAAGTACCCCCAGCAGAGGGCCATCCAGGGCAGCAGAAAATAACCCACATAACTTCCCCTCACATATTTGTACATGGCCATCATGTCTCCTCTCAGCCTTCTCTTCTGCAGGCTAAACATACCCAGCTCTTTAAGCCGCTCCTCATAGGGCCTGGTCTCCAGACCTTTGATCAATTTAGTTGCCCTCCTCTGGACACTTTCCAGTATGTCAGTTGAACTGTGTCTTAAAATGTGTTGCCCATAATTGAACATAATATTCCAGGTGAGGTTATACCAAAGCCGAATATAGAGGCATCATGACTAGCCTCGATCTAGACACTATACTCCTTTTGATGCAGCCCAAAATCCTGTTAGCTGCTGTATCACACCTGTTATCCTTTAAGACTCCAAGATCTTTTTCAGATGTACTCTTGTTGAGCCAGGTGTCTCCCAACCTGTATCTTTGCATTTCATTTTTACTGCCTAAGTATAGCATCTTACATTTGTCCTTGTTGAAATTCATTTTGTTAATCTTGGCCCAGCTCTCTAATCTGTTGAGGTCATTCTGAATTCTGATCTTGTCTTCTGAAGTATTAGTTATCCTTCCTAATTTGGTGTCATCTACGAACAACGCCGGCTTTTCGGCTTAGAAATGGAGATGAGCACCAACCCCCAGAGTTAGACATGACTGGACTTAACATCAGGGGAAAACCTTTACCTTTTTACAGACTTGCTAAGCATGATCTCTAAACCTTCATCTAAATCATTAATAAAGATGTTGAACAGCACCAGGCCCAGGACAGAACCTGGTGGCACTCCACTAGTAACTTTTTTCCAGAATGAAGATGAACCATTGGTGAGCACCCTTTGGGTTTGGTTGCTTAACCAATTACAGATCCACCTAACAGTAGTATTATCTAGCCCACATTTTACTAGTTTATTAACAAGAAGATCATAGGAGACCTTGTTGAAGGCCTTACTGAAATCAACATATGCCATACCCACAGCATTCCTGCATCTACCAAACTTGTAACCCTATTGAAAAAGGAGATAAGATTAGTCTGGCATGACTTGTTTTTGAGAAATCCATGTTGACTTTTAGTAATCACAGCATTCCTTTCTAAGTGATTGCAGACTGATCTGCTCCAGAATCTTTCCTGGTGTTGATGTCAGGCAGACTAGATGGTAATTGTTTGGTCCTGTTTTTCCCCTTCTTGAAGATAGGGACAACATTTGCCCTCCTCCAGTCTGCTGGGGCTTCTCCCGTTCTCCATGAATTCTCAAAGATTATTGCCAGTGTTTCTGAAATGACTTCTGCTAGTTCCTTCAATACTCTTGGATGTAGTTCATCTGGCCCTGGTGGCTTGAATTCATTTAGAGTAGTCAGGTTTTTCTGGACTACTTCTTTGGGTTGCATATCCCCTATTACCTTGTCCATATTGCTCAGGATGAACACTAGTCTCCTTTTGGGAGAAGATTGAGGCAAAAAAGGTGTTGAGCAACTCTGCCTTTTCCCTCTACATTTCACCCCCTTCTCTATGCAGAGGCCCTGTTGCTTCCTTTTTCTTCCTTTTTCTACTGACATAACCAAATAACTCCTTTTTATTGTTTGAAATCTCTCCGGCTAGCTTGAGCTCATTTTCTGCTTTAGTCTTTTGGACCTTTTCCCTACATGTGTTGGTTATTTGTTTGAAATTCTCTTTGGTGATTCCCCATCCCCCCTTTCCATTTCTTGTATATGGTATGTCCCTTTTCAATCTTATATCAGTTGAAAATTCCTTGGACATCAATTCTGGTTGTTTTACACTTCTCTTATTTTTTTTCTCCTTGTTGGCACTGTTAGCATTTGTGCCTTCAATATTTCGCTTTTAGGAAACTCCCATTCATTATTAACCCCCTTCTCTTTAAGCATTCCTATCCATGGGATCACACTCAGTATTTCCCTAAGTTTCCTGAAGTCAGCTCTCCTAAAATCTAGAATGCATGCCTGACTTCTTTTAATTTCCCTTTTCCTCTGTATCACAAACTCCAAGAACACATAGTCACTCCCACCTAAGGATCCCACCACTTCCACTCCATTTACTAGGCTCTCAGTGTTGGTTAGGATCAGTAGAGGTCTTGTAACAAGAGAGCAGTATGCTCTTTGAAAACAGGCACTATTTTATAATCTGGCTACAGATTTTTGGAGAGCTGCAGCTTACAAAAATTATTCATAAACAATCCCACATAGAGTGTTATAAGGGCGGCATATAAATGTAGTAAATAAATAAATAAACAAATAATAATCTAAACAAGATATAAATTAACTCCCTGTGGCCAGATCAGAAATGTTAACTGTGTCAGTGCATTTGGTCATTATCAACACCTAGGCATCCAGGTTGGGGTCTGAATCCAAAAATACACTCAAATTGTGAGCCTGTATCAGTTAATCCAGTTAACCAGAAGTGTTCCTAGTCAATGAAAAGATCAGGATATAGCAATTAAGCCTGGAAATGATGCCATTACATCCCATCCCAGTAAGGTGGATAATGTCAATAGTTTTGAAGGCTTAGAGGTCCAGCAGAACCAAGAGGAACACATCCCCCTGTGTAGTTCCTGATGTAAGTCATCTACCAAGCTGTCCAAAGCCACTTGCTTCCCATAACTGGGCTTGAATCCAGATTCAGATCTAGAGAAATTGCGGTTTATCATCAATCTATAATTAGATCAATTCAAGTTTAATCAATGCTATCTTAAATTGCAGTCCTACTGCATACATGTTAAGGAATTTCATAAGGCACAGTGGAATTCATATCCAAGTAAAGACACATAGAATTGGACTGCATGTTATTTTAAAAACAGCGCTGTTTGTTGTGCCAAAATAGTCCATAAACAGTAAAGGACACACAGTAATAAAAGCTAATATTTCTTGTCATGCAGCTGTAATCCCCCTTCTGTACCATATCTTGGAATGTACCTAACAGACCTGGCATTTATTGAAGAAGGAACACCAAATTTTACTGAAGAAGGCCTTGTTAATTTTTCCAAAATGAGAATGGTAATTCTTCTATGGTCTCTCTTTTTCTCTTTCTTTCTGTATTTATAATTAGTTGTATATGTGCTGCATTTCAAAGGTGTATTATTGGCAGAAATTAAGAAGCAACTGTTTGTTCTTGTATCCAGGTTCAGCGTTCTATCACCACCTGCTGGTGGATTTCGTAGTATCACTACAGGTTGAGGATCTCTTATATAAAGTGCTTGGGACCAGATGTGTTTTGGATTTCTAATTTTCTTCCCCTTTAGAACGACTGCATTTGCATATATGTACATAATGGAGATGAGACCCAAGTCTAAACACAAAAATCGTTTATCTTTCATATATATTTTTTACACAATATTTTAAAGAATTTTGCCCATAAAGCAAACTTTATGTATGTTGAACTTCTGGAGAGTCACACAATTCCTAACCTTGTTATACACACTCATCTGGGAGGAAGCCACTTTAAATTCAGAGCACTGACTCCTGAATAGACATGCATAGGATTGCCCCTGCAACATTATTATTTTGGGGAATCAGTTAAACCATTTTCCTTGTTGCTTTCACAATGTATCATAAAACAGGTGGTGAATAATTTGGACAATATGGCCCAAGTGGGATTGAACTTGAATTGTTCTTCAGAAAAACAATCCATATATAGTTCACTGAAACAACATTGGTACCAGGAAAAATGCATTTCTTGTTTAGTTCTAGACTTGGATCCTAAATAGTTTCTCTCTCTACTTTGATGGGCAGTTGATTTCTGCAAATTCCCTCTTTAGGTACAAAACCTCCATAATATATCCAATGTCATTCCCATTTATCCCTCGACCTAAAAGCACAATTAGTTCATAGGCAGTCAAGCTAGAATGCAAGTCTGTCTGTCTGTCAATCCATTTATCCAATGAAATAAAAGATTTATTTATGTCCATTTCTTTAAAAGATATCACATATAATCAGGGAAATACGGCAATTCCAGCAGACGTCTTATCGCATAGATCATCAACCAAAGGTACAGTATTTTCATCTCTTCTTTTGCAGTGCTTTTGAATATTTTGAGTACTTGTGAGTGTTTTATTTTTTTACTATTAGAAAGGAGGAGGAGATGTGGCATAATTTGTGTTTAAGATATGTCCAAAGTATTTTTTAGAAAGGATCACAACCTCTTCACACGACACTTTTGGGCTGTGCCGTTGTGTCGGCAATTACCAATGAAAGGGAAGGCATCAAGGGCGGCCCGTGGTGCCCCGCATTATATCCTCCCTCCTCCCGTCATCACACACAGGGGACAGGAGAGGATACATGGCACCCTCTCCCTTCAGATGGCAGAAAGAGCGGTGACATGCATTGCCCTGCTGCCCTTCCTGCCATCACGTGGCAAAAAGGGGAAGGAAATGCAGGTCGCTCTGTTGGAGATACCCAAACTACACTTTCCTCCCTGTAGTGGAGAAGAAAGTGCCTTTGAGGCAAATGTGGTTGGGGCCTGCTGTGCGTTGTGTGATGGCGCATGGCAGGCCTCGTCCTTGCTGTGATTAAAAGCAGCAAAATGGGGCAAAAATGCCCCATATAAAGAGGTTCAGGACTTCATTTGGATAAGCAAAACTATGGATACTAGTGCAACGTATCTCCAAAAACTTGACTTCCAAGAATATCAGAGTTGTGCTAGAGGATCTGGAAAATATCTACCGTGTTTCCCCGAAAATAAGACAGTGTCTTATATTAATTTTTGCTCCCAAAGATGCTCTAGGTCTTATTTTCAGGGGATGTCTTAGTTTTCCATGAAGAAGAATTCGCATTTATTGTTGAAAAAAAATGAATATTATATACTGTACAGTAGTTGTCATCACAAACCAGCATAACCAGACAAACTGAATCCTATCAAGAATTTCTTGTTACTACCATTATTTCCATGTACAAAACTCTATGGTACGTACATTTACCAATCCTGCATGCTCTGGTGTTCTGTTCAGCAGGCATGCTTTCAAACAAAAACTTTGCTAGGTCTTACTTTCGGGAGAGGCCTCATATTTAGCAATTCAGCAAAACCTCTACTAGGTCTTATTTTCTGGGGATGTCTTATTTTAGGGGAAACAGGGTAGCAAATGATATATTTTTGTTGGACATGGATAAATGAAAATATGAGTCTCAAAGATATGCAGGTTGTACTGTATTCCCATGGAGCTCCTGGTGGTGCAATGGTTAAACCCTTGTGCCGGCAGGACTGCTGACTGACATATTGGTGCTGGATTCGAACTGCTATCTTCGGTTCGAATCCGAGGAGAGCGGGTAAGCTCCAGCTCCCTATGCTGGGACATGAGAGAAGCCTCCCACAAAGATGGTAAAACTTCAAACATCCAGGTGTCCCCTGGTTTGCAGTTTCTCAAGTTGCTTCTGACACACACACAAAAATCTGTATTCTCATCTAACATATGTCCCCACCGCCACTTTAATAAAACAGACTTGCATCTTTTCAAAATAAAACTCTCTTGCTTATTGACAAGAAGGCAGATGTAATTATTTAGAAAAAAAATCAGTTGAACCCAAGGATATAAATGATCTTTCTACTGTTACATATAAATTGTTTCCTGTTCTTGTTCTTCCAGGTCACTCAGTACTTACTTGACAAGAGTCTCATCATAGATGAAGACACATTGTATGAACTATCTCTAAAGATTGAACCCAGATTGCCTGCCTGAAAAACCAGTTTTGTTCTTCATCCCACAGAGAACTCTAGTGTAATGGAAAAATTATGCATGGCATGTCCCCTAAACAATGCAAGGGGGAAACACTGAGAAGAATTCAAGTTCCCTTTGCCATTAAGGGACACAGAGTCTCACGGAGATTCCTTTTCAGGCAGAGATGAAGCTGTTGGAGGTCCAAGTCAAAAGATTACCAACAAGGGTTGAATGCTTTTACTTTGTAAAGAAAACATTTCATGAAAGAAAGACTGGGGGCTAAGAAAAATATAAGAAACATTTGTAAGAACTATACTGAGCCTGTCAATAAAAAGGCAAAATGAATATAGGGAGCATCTTCCCTTAGATGACAATAAATGAAGATAGCAAGTGTAAAAGAGATAAGCTTCTCCACTCTGGCTTGGACAAAACACATGATCCATAATGAGCATGAAAGCATCTGTGTATTTTGAAGCTATTTGAATTTGGTGGTATCCATTGTAAACAATAGGCATTTAAAAGTATTTTTCTGTATAATGTGACCTTTAACATCATTAAGGCATTTGCTTCCTAAATGACTTGTTTAATTGAAAATGTCTCCTTCGTAAATTCTTCACAGTATGTTTCCAATTTCAAAAATGGATAGAAGGTTGCAAACATTGGTGACATATTAAATGCCAGCTAAATACTGTAAATAGTTTTTTCATCTAGGAATGTGATGAAACTAATATAGGATGCATCCGCATAAACTGCCTTTTATGGTTGTCAAAGATACAAGCCTAGATGGGATTTTTAAGTTCAATACTTGCATTTCATAATAGATTAATTTCATTGGTATTTTGCACCTTGTTTTCCATCAACAACATTATTCCAGCAACCTTTGTTTAAAATGCATGCTGTAATTCAGAGCATTGTGTGAGCTCCAGGGCGACTTTATGGCACCTTACATGATGGCTAGGATTCTTTCCTTTACTTATGAAAGCAACTTCAGACAAGTGTCTTGGTATGAACACTGCACTTTCATGTTCATGGAAGCCAGTGAGGAACCTCTACCTGTGCATCAGCATCAAAGCCTAGTCACTACCCATTGGGAATAAATAGTTGCCATGGTAGTATTATAAGTTACATATGCCTTTGATTTTTTTTAAAGTACTTAGAACTATTTTTCAAGGTTTATACTTTGTTAAGCTTAGTTGTCATGCTTAACTACTACACAGCATGACCACTACCCGTTGCACTGTGATGTGGGTTGAAGTACCATAGAGCCTCACATTATGGTACACTAAACTGTGACAAATATTTCTCTCTGTGTGTATGTGCGTATATATGGGCATGATTCCAATGTCAATTTAAATGTAGTATCTGCATCCACTGTGGTCTCTGATTCAAGAGCCTGCACGTAAGCATTTGCTCTGGTGTGCACATGAGCTGGGATTGCCCCACTTTTTTGGAATAAGAGTGCATTTCCCAACTATTTGTAAGCTCTGGCTTGCATAATGTGGCATGGACATGTAACTAACTCTATGTTCTGTGGGGCCAACTATCATTGAATATTGCAAACAGTCATAATTGAACATACACACACACACACACACACACACACACACACACACACAGAGTATATCAAGTTATATATTAAATTTGGCATGCATATGCATTTTCTCAAAATTTCAAAGCATCAATTGAAGTGTCAGTGCAGCCCTTAATACCAGGAGTGTTCAATCTTTAAGTCCTAAGTGAAAGATACAAAACATGGGACAATGAATAATGGAAATTCCACTATAAGGAATGTATCATTTTATTCCTTCCTTCCTTAAATATATAATGAAAGATACTGTGGCCTTATTCAAGGTGAAAAGGGCCTCCTCCTTACCCATGGCAATTGCAGCTCCTCTCCAGGGAGAACTGGAGTAAGTACAGGGTTTCCTTACACATTCGGCCAAACCAATAACTCAAAGGAGTTGCACACACTGGAACTCAGATACAAGTCTCAGACCACACCTGTGACCTTGTAGGAATTACAAATTCTTTGGCTCAATAAACAGTTTCTCCCTCCCATAATGGTTCTTTCAGAAACCAAAATATGGAGAATGAGTCACATGAAATCCAAGAAGAAGAATGTATTTATATTTGTCAATCAGGGGAATGGAAAAACAAATAATAAAGATCACAAGACGGATCAACTTAAGAGCCTTTTTTCTTTGTGATTCCAGATTAAGTACTTTAATGTTTTAAGATATATATGATCATTCTTATGAAGTGTGAAATTTCCTGCATGGAAAGTGATCATAAACAATCGTGAATCCGGAAAGCTGATAGCACCGTTGAACAACTAGGCTGGAAAAGTGCCTTTACTTTTCCAATCCTTATCAGTCTGCTGACAATAGGGCTAAATCTCATTAGTTACCTCCCTTTTAACCCTCTCAGGTAGACAATAGTTTTTTTAAAAAAAAATTGGCATATTTGAGTTGATATTTCTTATCAGTCTAACTAAGCTGCTAAATCCTAACAACTGTGGAAAAAATCTGCCTAGCTTTTGCTTTTTGTGTATGTTTCTGTGCACTTTAATTATATTGCCAGCCCAGACAAAAGCTGAACAATAAAATCAAATTTTGTCTCACTTTAAATTATATGTCAGTAGTAAATTTTTCAAGTTCTATTTATTAAGAGCCTATTTTTATAAACAAATACACGAATAAATATCAAAGAAGTATCAAAAAATCTATGATTAGAAAAAAAGAAAATCAAAAATCCCTAGGGCATGTTTAAATACTTCTGGTTAATGAATACGGTAGAAGTGAACATAAAGAATATTATTTATAGATGCTTGTTTATCATTATAGTTCAAACTGCTTGTTTTTTTTCATTAATTTTCACCAAAGATAATGATTGCATCCTGACGCATGATAAATAGAAGCATGGATTATTTGGACCAAATGGCTAATTTACTGCATATTCTTGTTGTGTTTGAAATATATTTTTTAAAATTGCATATGTCAGATATTGAACAAAGTGATACTAATCTCAAATGCTGTACTTTTTTTTACTTGTCTCTGTTTTCTTTGTTCGTGTTATAAAGAAACCAGCCCTTTATCACAAAAATCTATACAGCATAACAATTCATTAGTGGGCTTTATTTGTGATGTATCGTGGTTGGTTGGTTATTTATTGTTTGAATTGTATTTCATTTTACAGTATCGGCTTTGTACTTTGGGATGGGAGCCCTTTGCAATTCCTTGTATTGAAGTGCTGCAGAAGGTGCATTTATTTGTCTTTAACCTATTTATTTTACAACTTCCATTAAAATATAGATTCACATTATTATTTTGTAGTCCTTGCTGTCAATAGCTGGCCTCCTCATTTCAAAATCTGTAGTGAACCTGAACCAAACTTTACCACTCCAGTCCAACAGCAGCAAGTCACGTGTATAAACAAAAAGAAAGGCAAGTAACACAAAAATTGGGGCACAAATACAAAAAGATAGCAGTTTATATATAGCAAGGAGTAGCTAGAAATTGTTCATCAATCAACTAGCAGATCTACCTTCTGGCATCATCCTAAAATCACATTCCATTAAAGTCTACTAAAAATAAAAGTGCAGAATATATACAAATGATCAAGATCTTCCTTCTAGTGTGCATTCAGTGAATTATGGATTGGCTCTCCATAAAAATGATACAACTGCATATGTATACATTAAGATGTAGAAACAATGGTGTATTGTTTAAGTAGAAATACAATATGATGCATCAGAGGGTGATACGTCATAAGTGGCTGGCTTGTCTACCCTCTAGGTGGACTCTCTCTAGGCACTTTTTCTCCATTTTTTCTAATACTTTAGCTTTAAACTAGATTTTGACTGTATAGTCCTTCAAGTAGAGGACCTCTCTGTAATGCAGGACACTTTCAGAGAATTGTAAGAGTTGGAGGAGACCTCGTGTTCATCCAGTCCAACCCGCTGCCAAGAAGCAGGAAAATCGCATTCAAAGCACTTTAGTTTACAGTCACAGGTGTCTGTGGGAATAGAATGGAATATGAGGTATCCCTTCGGTATAACCCAATAGGGCTTTTCATATTTCGTTTCTATTGTTTGAAAGAATACCAGGTAGGTAAATGTAGCCCTCCAGCAGTGTAAAAACTACCCTTGATAATTAAATCCTTAACATTGAACAGTGTTACAGTAATGCTGAGACTAGGTTTCCCCTAACCCTCCTATTTTAGCTACGACTCCAAATTGACACCTCACAGTTGTCAGTCTGTTTGCCTTCCTATGAACATGCCTCCTTCCTTGATTTATCTTTTCTTCCACACTGTTTTGCATTTTTGTGTGCTTTTCTTGTGTGCACAAGTGACATACTTTTCTTGTGATTCACCCACTCTGCCAGTCCCCATTTGGCCTCTTTGATCAGCCAAGAAAGGCAAGGATCTAGAGCACATCGCTATCTCTCACTTCTCCTAAGATCCTGTCCACATCCTCAGGCTGCACAAATTGAAAGGTATCCATCAACACTGGACAAGCAGGAGCCACAGTTGCAAGCACTGGAACTGTATTGATAACAGCATCCAAGTTAGAGCGGATCTGAGCAACTTTATCTGCAGAGTGACACACCAGTTCTTCACAGTGGGCTGCTGAATGGTTGGTATTTTCCCCTTGAGGACCAGTATATAATAGCTTCTCTGGGTAGTTCTTTGCAGATGCAATGCTGGCAGGAAAAAATGATCTATTTGCTGCCTTCATTGCAGTGGAGTAGACTTGCAAATATGTTCTAGCCCAAGCTCTGTCAGATTCATTTAGAGTCTTCCACTAACATGGCTCTAGTCTCTGTCTCATTTGCTTCATTGCCCCCAACTCCTTGGAAAAGCAGGGGGTTGATTTGGCTCTGCTCCATAAGAGGAGATATTCAGGACTGACTGTGTCCATTGCCCTGGCCATTTCCCCACTCCAGAGTCAGCCAGAGCTTTGACAGAATTGCTTGCTGAGGTGACAGGAAAATCCCCAAGATCCATGAGGAATCCATCCAGCTCCATCAGCCAAATCGGCCTCACACCACTGTGGAGGTTTGAGTCCCAATGATTCTACACCTGACTCACTGGGACTCAAAATGATAATGATCAATCCATGAGAATAGAACTGTGGAAAGTTCCTCCAAACTACCATCACCCCATCCCGCACAGAAAACAAGATCCAAAGTGTTCCCAGCAGTGAGAGTAGGATCAGATATCACTTGGGACAGACACATGGTAGCCATGGAGGCCTGAGCCACTCCTGACAGGGCACTCTCGGCATTGATGTTGAATTCTCCCAGTACTAGTAGCTGGTATACAGCTCATTTTAAGAAGTCTCTGAAAAGTTTGAGTTCAGCTGAAAATACACTGCAGCAAATGCGAGTGGGTCTCAGATCCAGGGCAAAAATGGATTGCAAAATGTAGAGTGCATTGTTGACATCCGCCCTTGGTGATGCATAGTAAAGAATCCCAAACTCTGGCTGCTGAAAAAGATCCATGCGGGTGGCTGGGTGGCAGGGGGCTAATTGATCCCCTGGGAGGGGTAATCGATTACCTCCACTGCTGTCACTTTCCATCTTATTTTTACCCCATATGCCTCTGGTGTACCAAATGCACATCTCTCCCAGAAAAGGAGAAAAAAAACCCATTACATGTAATCACCCAAGCCAATGTAATCACCAAGCTGGCTGACGATGAGGGATGGGAGAAATTTTGCCTCAAGTCCCAAAAGGAAAAGAGTTTGGAGGAACATTGAGGCCAGCATTAAATATCTATTTAGGCGCAGAGACTTAAGCGTGCCACACTAGGTCATCCTTGTTGTATTCTCAAGGGCATGGCTATGTGACCAAAATGTATCAAAGAGACCGGAGAGGAAAGGGATTGGTTAATGGAAGGAGCACTTATCCCCTTTCTTCCCCCACCCTCCCGCTTTGCTCCTCGTATGACCTGTAATTTTGTCGCAGCACAAACTGCTTGTTCACTTTACACTTCTTGGCTCCTGGGCTTGCAGGACGTGTCTGGCTTCGGCTTCAAGGTCAGTTGGACTCCCGTCTGTTTATTTGCCCTGAGCGCTGACATTTGAAAGGGGAAAGTTATTTAAAATGGACTCAAAAATGCCAAAGATTGTAGCCTTTTGGGAGACAGAGCTTGCTGATTTGCATAAGTGCTCCAAACACCGGCAGTGATATTTTGTCAGATCGCACTGCTTCGGCTCCAAACAGTGATTCTGAAACAAACATGTGAAATATAAGAAAACAAAACCCGCTTTATGCAAATCGTAATAAACATTTCTACAGGCAACCTGTTGAATAGACAGTTTTGAAATGTCAACCCTGTCCATAAATGTCTTGTATTAATATGAGAGAGATGATAAAGTATTGTGATGTCTTCTTTATTGTTGGAAAACAACAGTACACGAGAACAGAATCGTATATTACTTGATTCCTGCCCAGAATGGTTTCTGCCTGAATTACCCAGCATCTTAGATTTTAGTGAAGAGTATTATTAACTTGTGTACCTTGTTTTTAATTTTTCATTTAATCAACTATTGTTGTCTTAGTTTAGTAAGAAACAGTATAATCCCACAAGCTCCTGTCCTCAGGTCTGCTCTCTTCCCTTTCAAAGGCATGTTGCATTATTTCATTAGTTCATATATAAGAACATTTTTGTACCAGAGAATCATTGTTGGTTGCCTTCAAGTGTTTTCTAACTTACGGTGACCCCAAGATGATTTATAACAACCCCATCAGAGAGTTTTCTGAGCTGAAAGTTTGTGATTTGCTCAGGGTCACCGAGTGGGTTTCCATGGCTGAGCAGAGAATTGAATCCCAGTCTGCAGATTTGTGGTCCAACAATCAAACCACCGGCACAGTCCTCAAGTTGCCGTTCTAAACACACATATTTGAGACTAAGCAGCTTTAAACACAACAAGACTTAATTTCTGGAAAACCACATTTAGGATTACACTGGTAAAACGTCCCTTTGGGAAAAGGTGACCCGGCTGTCATGTAGTCCAATCTCCCTCTTAACAACAGAGCCAGACAAATGAGCTCCCAGCCACTGATAACCTTTCCATGTACATTTTAAGCCCAATAGGCCTCAGAATGAATATTCCATTTGAACTGGGTTTTTATCACATACCAGACCACGTCCAAATAATTGAAGCAAATGGTTTTATCAGAGTGTGTGTTTCAACAGTATATAGACTACATGCAGATTTGAACTAGTCTGTGCCGTGCTACTTTGAATCATTAAATGCTATCTGATAATAACAGGGCAATGTAAATGCCATTCCATGTTCCTACATACATAATGTAATCTTACACTTAGAAATAAATTCCACTAGTTTCCATGAAGGCTTACTTCCACGTACAAAGATAACAGGATTGCTGTCTAAACAACTAGTAGATTACAATAATGCACAAATGGGATCCCTGAAATTAATTAAGTGCATAAATATTTCAGTTATATCAATGGTAGGCAAGCATTATGAACAAAAATAATATTTAATTTTATGCATATAGGAACATTGCTCCCAGGGTGGTGTTTTAGCAGATATAATAAAATAAAGCTGCAATTATTATATAATAATGGAGAAAATTATGTGTTTGGGTAGATCTTTACTGTTCATGGAATATACTGTTATTGTTGTTGTTTTCGCTGGCCACAATTGAAAATGCAAATTGATTCACATATTAATGTCTTCCTCTTTAGATTATAATCATGCAGTTTCTGAGCAGATGTATAACATTTTGCTCAAACTTAACATGCCTTGAAAAAAGTAAAAAATCACAGAGTTCACAAGATGCATTTCTCTTCCTGTTATGACCGAAATGTAATCTACACCATTTCATAAAGGGCAACCTTCCTGCCCATAGATTTTGTTTCACCATGACAAGCAAAGCAGTCTAATGCTTGCATGTTTCTTCATATTAAGGCAAGAAGAAAATAAATGTGAAAGAAAAAGGGACCAATTTATTTCATCTCTCTACCTCACTCATTTCTCTTTTGGCAGGGTTGCTTTTAGGCTTCTCTAGCTTCAGTGGGTTAACATGTGACCTGCAGTTTATAGATTCACTGGGCTTAATCTGACACCATGTGAACATGCCAGCCAAGAGAGCAACTGTCCCTGGAAAATGCTGCCATTAGGAGAGGTGAAAACTCTAGGTCAGCTTGGAGAGACCTGGTAGAAGTAATAACAGGGAGTCTTTGCTGTTCCTAAATTGCAAATAGGAGATATCAAGGCTCAGGAGTAGAAGAAAGCAGATCCTCCTTTGGAAGGTGGGGTGGAGAGGTTTAATTGTGCTGAGCAAACAGTGAGGAAGTGTCCTTTCAATGTTAAATGTTACAGGCTGCGCAAATCTAATATGAGAGGCTCATGTTTCAGGACTTAGCACCAGTTGCTAAAAGTGAGTATGCGACTTCGTATGAGACACGGGAAATATTATCTTTTTGGACTACCAGAATCCTCCAGACAGCATGGCCAGTAGTTATCCCATTTGAGAAATTGTGTCATTCGTACTTCAGAAAAATAATTTTCGCAACCTTGTTACCTAATTTTCCTCAGATCTGTATGTTAGTGTCTGCAAAACGCTTAGAATCCCACTCCAACCCTGTGCAAATTGACAGTAGGTGAAACTGGGTGGTGGGTGGGATTTGGAGCATTCAAGTTTTTGCTGATCTCCACGGTGCAGCAGGCAGCAGGGGTGACAGACAAAGGTGAAGTAGTTCTCCAAGTGTGGGCTGGAGTTCATTTTAATGACTCCTCCACGGCAGTAACAGCAGGAGCAGTAAGTACAATTCTCTGCCATTGTCACATCAATGCAACTTAGCTAGATTTCTTTTACTTGAGATTTTGAAGGCCCTGCAAATGATCTCTCCACCCTCTGTGGGTGACTAGTTGGTACCCGATTTTGACATACTTTTAAGACACAAGACAGATCCTACTATTACACCAATCATGTGGTAAAGTGGGGTCTGTGTCCCATATGGAATGCCCAGCACCATCTTTGCCCCCCAATTTGCTCTAAAGACTCAAAATGCTCCCAAATACTCCTTCACTTTGAAAAAATGGTGGCTGAATTACTCCTGCCCTATGTTTTTTTTTTAAAAAAAAAAACCACCCAAAAAGCCCCAAAATGTGGTTTCTCTTGTTCTTTTTGATTGAGATCAGTAAAGAATTCTGGCCTCCAAGTGGCCTTAATGCCACTGTAAGTCACTACAAAGATGCCAACATATTTTATAAGTCATAGGACTCTAAGGATTAATGACATGGCTTGAAACTCTCAATAGTAGAAGCAGGGATGCTTTTCTTGAGTGTTGGACCCAATCTAAAGCATAGCGATTAGAAGTAGGTTTTGCTAGTTTGGATACTTAATTTCCCAACTTCTGAAGTTTTTACAGTTAAACCTCCAAACTGGTCTGTTGGGCATTCAATTTTTATTTTATTGAGTGCACGAGCAAGTGTCTGCTTCAGAAGCTTGGCTTACAGCAGATGCACAAATCTGTTTAAAGAAATGCTGGAGAAAGGTGAGAGCTTTCAAGCGTGTGACCTTCTATATTGGCTGGCTGCTATCAGTTTCTTGAAGTTCACATATTGCAGGTCTGGGTGAAGAAATGTTGTTCTACAAAAAGCAATTAAATTTGCTCTGAGTTTTCATTTTCTTTTGTGGCAGTCAGCTTGAAAGGTCATGACAAGAAATTAGCTCTGAGGGCAGTGTTTGAAATCTGTGTACAGAATTAAAACATCATGCTTTGTTTCTAATCACTGTAGTTCCCTATTAATCACTCCCATTTCAAAATGAAGGAATAGGTATTCTGCTGCACAATATACATTAGTTTCTTTTTTAAATGTCTGCTGGCTGAGGTCTAACATTGAACTTCTTTAACATAAATCTACACGGATATAATTGAGCATTACTTGCACTATACCATATAATAATAATAATAATAATAATAATAATAATAATAATAATAATAATAATAATAATAATAAATAATGGGGACTCAGAGCGGCTTACATGGGGACCACTGATCTTTTGAATTGTACAAGTGACATTGTACAACTGGTTGTGTATCTGTCATTAGCTTCCACATCATCCCATTTTCCACTGGGTATGCACAAGGGGTATTTTTTTACAATCCCAGTGAATCAAGGGATATATTGAAACCACTGGCAATTATGTACCATCTGACAATGTGTCATTATATCTTCAATAGTTACTCATGCAAAACTATGAATCAACCATGGCTACAATGGCCAAAAAACATTTTCAATCACACATGGAAGGTTAAATATGCCTGTGCATTACAAGATTTAGGTCATTGTGTGGAATCAGGACTACACCTACTGCAATCAAAATAACATTGAGTTGTATGATTGAAGTTCCTAGGACAGTGGTTCTCAACCTGTGGGTCCCCAGGTGTTTTGGCTTACAACTCCCAGAAATCTCAGCCAGCTGTTATGATTTCTGGGAGTTGAAGGCCAAAACATCTGGGGAACCACAGGTTGTGATCCACTGTCCTAGGATCTCCTTGGCAGTCCATATGGACAGCTGTGCTGACTGTATTCAATAGCAATGTTTCTAAGCTCTGGTCTTATCATTGGCATTTCCTCATGGTAGGGCAAGGAGATAATCCTACATGTGGGTCAGTCTAAGGATAATGCACATTTCTTACAATGAACTTGTCTCCCCTCCCATACCGGGTTGCCTCAGAGTTACAGGTTTCAACAATTAAAAGTAGACATTAAATCCTTATTTCTAATGATTGATTGTAAAACTTAGCACATGGTACAAAAGATATGGAGATGGGGAAAGCATATGCATTTCATCACTGGAGAGAATGACTCTCCAAAATATGCTATACATGATCTAGTTTGACCTTCAAACAGTGCAGGAAATGCCAGTCAGAACTGGTCAGCCTTTCTCAACCTTATTTGTTTCAGATGTTTGGGATTAAAACTCCCATCATCTCCAGGTTTAGGGAAAGCTAGTATAGAGAAATGATACTAGATTAATTAGGTTGCCAATATAAGAACATTTCCTATATGCCTGTCCTTGAGCTAGTTTATGCATATTCTAAATATAACGCTAAAAATAGAATTGATATTATTTAGGCTTTTGAATCTTAGAAAAGAAGATAACCATCTGAGCTGCATCTTATAAGCATTCTATTTTATTTTTCTTGGAAAGTTTGACGTCGTCCTCACTACCACTTTATAAAATACAATGGCCATGAAATCTCAGAAATATCATACAAACAAAGGGAAAGTTGTTGTATCTCCTTCTGGAATAGACCCAGAATGCTTGTGGATTTATTAGCTAGGACGACTGTAGAGTTCACTAGTCTTTTCCCTGCTGCAGAGTCCACAAAGAACCAAGAACAGGATTTAACAACCTTTGAAAATAGTCACACTTGTCTTTGGCAAGACTCATCCAGCCCACAATAGGTTCTGAATGTATGATGTCATGTAGAATTCAGTTTATATGCTGCTACTGTCTCCAGGCACCATGATTATATACCTATTGTTGACAAGATGCTTTCAGATTATTTTGGTTGGTTGTGCATTTAAGTAAATCAGATCAAATTTGCCAAATCTTCACTGTTGAATGTTTTTAGGTTGAATGTTTTTATGGTGAATGTTTTTATGATGAATGTTTTCTATTGTGGAATATTTTAAATTGTAAGTCGCTCGGAGCACTCTGGTGGAGAGCGACTAATTAAGAAATAAAGTGAAGTGAAGTGAAGATTATTTCCCCGATATTCATATCAGATTTCATCTCTTCCCAACTCCAAAATTGGCTAAAACAAGAGGGACGGGGGGGTCACCCTGCAATTTAGACAAGACAGGAGACCTGTGCGTGACCTCACCTGTCCAACAACCTCAAACCTGACCCATCTTTAACTGATGGGGGATGCTACAGTATTACTTTGTTGGTGCTAAAACAGATTCAGTTGCTATTCCTGTTTGGTACTATATGTTGGATGTGGGGGTAAGGATTTGCTCTCCTTTGTGTCAGATAGCAAAATGTATTGGGCTGGCTTTGCAGATATTTTATGTGCAAAGAATGAATTTATTACAACAGAGGGCATTTTGGTGCCAGGCTTCTTTTCCGCAGTTCAATGTTCATTATGATATTGGAACAGAGCCGAATTAATGTGTTATGTGGTAACCGTTTAGGTGTCAGGAGGAGAGAAAACCTGCTACTATGCTGTCACACACACAACAGGTACAAATACCTGAAAAGTGTTTGTATGCAACAGAGAGAACAAAGTCGATAGTGTGAATTTTCATAGAATATGGCTGTACCTGTCAGGACCCAGGCTGCAGAGCACCAATAACCATACACAGAGGCCAGAATCTATCTAATATCTTTATTGAGGAAATATATAAAGTTAATAAAAACAAGTGTAGAATATAGTTCAGAAGTAGACCTTTCAGGAAAGGTCAAATATAGTCCAGGAAAACAATGTCCAATATGAGATATTAAAGTCCAAAGTTGTAATCCAATAACCGAAACACACACTTTGCCAAGCAAAGTGAGGGGAAATGACAAGGTCCTTTAGTCCATGGAGCTTGATGCAAGGCTGGGGAGCAAACTAGATTCTTGGCAAACAAGGCTTGATTCAAGGCAACAAGAAGCGAGGAGCAAGAACAGGGTCCGTGGCGAAATCCGTGGCGAGGTCCGGGGAACAAGGCAGGGCTGGAACGAGAGCAAGGTCCTGGAAACTGGAGTAGCGTAGTCCACACACAATCTACTTCCGAAGCTGACGAATTGACTCCGCAAGGAATCCTTTGTGGCCAAGCATCTATATAGGATCTTGTTTTCCCGCCAAAGCACACTTCCTCTGGGGAACAAGAACCGAAACCTATACTGTCCAGATGCAGGACTCCTTAAACTTTCCCAAGGGAAACAGACTTAATCATCTAATTGTCTGGCAGCTATCCGGGCGCTTCGGCGAGTCGCCTCCCGCGCGTGTCTATCTTGATTATAATAAAGACGGCGAGAAAATGGGGGAGATTTCTCCTCAAGGCTTGTTTGTCTGACTTCTTGTGGGCAAACATCCTGCAGCTGCAAGGGCTCCAAATCTGGCAGAAACGGTGGGAAACCCAAGTTTTCCTCTTCATCTGTCACAACAGTACTAGGAACGGGACTACATGGCCCATAAGTCATCACAGTACCTGTAGTATAGAATTAATGCGGATTGACGCCACTTAAACTGCCATGGCTCAATGTTATGAAATTCTGGAAGTTTTAGAATTCTCTGCCAAAGATTATTGGTAGCTCTTATGATTTCTTGGTATTGAGCTATGGCAGTTAAAGTTGTGTCAAACTGCATTAATTTTACACTGTAGCTGCATTCTAAATCTGCTTCCTCAAATGGATGTCAAGTCTATGTAAACTTATGCTACCAACTGCATTATCTTATCTTTAAGGTGCTCCAATATCCATCAGCATACAAATATCTCAGACTAACATGGCTACTATATATTCTGATGTATTAGTTGACCTCATGTACATATAAGTTGAGAGCCCGTTTTGGGCCCAAATTAAGGATTTTGTTATGACCCATGGATAAGTTATTCAACAAAGAGATTAAAACACCAGTTCCAATTCAGTGGGCCAGCCACTCCAGTTACATCATTTCCCACCCAGTCATTCAAAAAGGATATATGGCAGAGAGAGTAGAGGAAGTTAGTGCTCTTTTTCGATTCCACTGAGATGGACTAAGCTCTTGCCTTGGACCACTCAGAAGAGGAGATGGTTACTTTTTTTGGTAATATTTAAGATATAGTACTCAGATTGATATGTGGATAAGTCACTCCAGGTTTTTGGAGTTGATGTTTTGACTAAATCTTCTAGACTTATGCATGAGTATAGGGTATGTCTCTAAACAGTACTTGTTAGTATACTTTCAAATTAAATAATAACCATAGAAACATCTAAAAAACTACTCATCTTTTGTTAATTTTAGCACATCTGAAAGCCACTATAGGACCTGCCCTGAATATTTTCCCTTGTTTTGCACTCACTTCATTCCCACATGCCCATCTATGCAAGTGTACCTACTATCAGACCTCCTTGTACTCTACTCCCACTTCTATTTTTCTGTGCCTTCTGTTATGTCTGCCTCTTGTGTGGGAACACGGGTTAATTTTAGATGCTTGTTCAGAGTGAAGGTTGATGAAACTGGCATAGGGGTGAGAATCAAGGCAGCTCCGTTTGCTCCAGGCTTAGGTGTTATGCCAGTTAATGTCATGAAAGGTTAAGGGCACATCACACATTAAATAAGCCATTGGAAAAAGAATCAAGGGGCTATCAGCCAGTTGCTATTTTATAAAGTACAGAGCATCTTCATTTGAATGATGTTACGATCAGTACTCTAAACAAAACAAATGGGTGGCAAAAGTAAGTTATCATTCCCAGTACCTTGGACAGGGTATGATACTTATATTGGTTTGAAATGCACATATTTCCTCATATATTGAACCCATTTAGTTTTCCAAGTGAAGGGGAATGAAATAGCCTCCATGCTGAAAAACCAATTCACCATACCAAAGAAATGACTATGGATTTTTAAAATAATGCTGTCTATCACACAATAACACGTAGATTTTGGACACTGGCAATTTTGCGCACAAATCACACCTGGGACAAAATAATAGCAATGTCAATGGGAGAGACTTTTATAAAGACTGAGCTGATTTATCCTACTTTTGAGAGGCACAAACCAAACAGCGTGTTCATGTAACAGCACTAGGGCATTTGCTATTTGTATATGCTCCAATTTTGTTATTTCCAACCCATTTCATGAAAAGGCATCAGGATGTAATAATAATAGCCAGTCAATCAATCATTGCTAGTCCAATATATGTGATGACTGTGTCACATCCCATTATTTTAAAGAATGATCAGGATATAAAAACAGCTTTCCTTGTCCTCGCTAGCAGAAATGATATGAACTAGCCAAATATGACGGGCTGTCTGATGATATTAATGTTACCTGTTATTTGATGGAATATCTTGTCTTCAACAGAGGAAATGTTTTGCTTATTTTTAAGAAATCTAACCTCATTGTCTGGTTTGTTTCCTTAATTTTGACAGATTATCAGTCTAAGAAAATACATTAGAAGGGACAGTCCTTTGATAGATAAGAATGCCATATATATCGCTCAGAATAGGGGTAATTCTAGCAATTTCATACTCTTGGGCAGTCAACAGAAAATATTTTTTGATCCTCAAGGCCATGTTAAACTCACAAGAACAATTCCTATGGACCTCAATGATTATTCAGAAATGTGTTGTCGAAGGCTTTCATGGCCAGAATCACTGGGTTGCTGTGAGTTTTCTGGGCTGTATGGCCATGTTCCAGAAGCATTCTCTCCTGATGTTTCACCTAAATCTATGGTAAGCATCCTCAGAGGTTGTAAGGTCTGACCTTAAAATCTCTGAGGATGCCTGCCATAGATGTGGGTAAAATGTCAGGAGAAAATGCTTCTGAACATGACCATACAGCCCTGAAAACTCACAGCAACCCATTATTTAGAAATATTTGTCCATTGCATGAGATTTTGCTATTGAACTTTGAAACATCAAGGCTGCTTCCAATGTCACTTGCTGTCATCTTGTATTTTAAAAGTGGATCTTAACTCAACTTATAAAAATGCATACATTGGCTGGTCTTTCATTCCCCACATCCAAAATGTACATAGGGAAACTGAATATCAGAAGCAGCCCTTCTTTCTATAGAAGCAGACCTAATTTTTGTATGCTTTGGAAAACATCTTATGAGTCAATTACTTCTGACTCTTGTAATTCATGCGAGTTTCTCATGTTAACCTCTAGGGCATGTGGATAGGCTGTTAATGCAATCTTGAGCTGATGTAGTTTGTGAAAGTCATATTTTTCTCTGTAATGAATCCACAAGGCATAAAATAGCTGTTCCGAAGATATATAAAACTTGTGTTTTTTTTTTAACAACAGCCTGGAACAAAGATTTAGGGAAACAAACACTGAGGTAAATTGCTAGTTGTAGTAGAATAGTACTTTCATTCCATCCTGACAATTGAGTGCCAATGCTGTTCCCCTCAAAATTGCACCCTCTCCAAATCCCCTACTATATAACTGGGCTCCAAGAGAGTTGTTTTTTTACTTAACTTTTATTACAATTTCAAAAGAAATAACAGCTTAAATCTAACCAATTGAAATGTTTAATTAGTAGCAATTGATGACATTTACAGTGAGCCTTCCACATTCACTGAAGTAAGAGGTGCAGGACCCCAATGGAAGTGGAAAAATCATGAATCATTTTATATCTTGCTTTTGATATCAGAGAGAACACTCTAGAAATGTCTAGGTTATACAGTATGATTCTGTGAGTCAACCTCTGGTGGAAGTTGTCCATAGAAGATTTCCGAAGAGAACATTGTAATCAAATCTGCAAACGTCGGAGGGGCAAATGTCATCCCACCTGCCTCCAAGGGAGCTCAAGGTGGCCTTCATAGCTCTTCTCCTGAATTTATCTTCACAACAACCCTTTCAGATGAGTCAAGCAGAGAGACAAAGATTAGCTCTAGAACCAAGGCATCGAGATCTCCGGCCCATCCCGTTTGGATATCAGCCAGCATGCCAACTTTGAAACATAGAAATATTTTCTAAGATCTACAGAAATACTCGCAGGAACACCCCAGCAAGCAAGAGTCCTAAAGTGGCAGGTTAAAACCCGGAACCTCAACCCATGGCTGACATTGGATGAGAGATCCTTCCTGGGCACACAGAAGACTGGGCGACTTGGAAGGCAGTGAACAGACTGCGCTCTTGCACCACGAGATGCAGAGCCAACCTTAAGAAATGGGCCACAAAGTGGAGTCCATGACATGCGAGTGTGGAGAAGAGCAAACCACAGACCATCTACCACAATGCAGTCTGAGCCCTGCCACATGCACAATGGAGGACCTTCTTATAGCAACCCCAGAGGCACTCCAAGTGGCCAGCTACTGGTCAAAGGACATTTAGTATATTGCTATTTTTTTAAACTGTGTTTTCAAATACATTACAATTTGTACCCTCGGTTGGCTTCTGACACAAATAAATAAGCTCAAGGTCATTCAATGAGTTTCAGGAATCAGAGTTTCAGAGGCTCAGATCTCCACAATTCTAGTCCACTACGTTATGCTGTCTTTTAGTAGTTTCTTGATCTAGCTCCCAATAACTGCATGATATGAAAAGAAACATCATGCATGTAATCTCCACCTCTTACCTGTGGTTAGGGCAAACCTCAATCCTGACCGACACCAATTATTGACCCAAAACCTTTTCTTTTATTCACTAGGTCAGTGCTTCTTCTTTGTGATTAAGCCCTGATATGTGAAATGTGTGCTCACTGGATGCATAAACAGTTTGATTTGTTTTCCAATGCCCTTTGCCCTGAAGACTAATGGAAATCTGGCATCAAACAGTTTAGAATAGGCACAGAACAAGCATCAAACATGGTCCTCTGCAGACCTATACAATAATATGTAATAAGTATATAAGGAACAGATTGCAGCCGTTTGACTGGGGGCAAGGAGGTCTTATGACAAAAAGTGGTTTTCCAGGAAAATAGCTAAATTACCTTATGAATGTCAATCACCCCACAATATGAATACTAAGAAGATCTAGATGACAATAATCGGATTCATCCTGAGGCTAGAATGATTGTTGTTCAAAAATGACATTGTCTTTGTCAGAGATGATGTTTGGGGACACAGAGCAAACTTTGCTGAAGCCTTCAAATACAAGTTAGTAGAGAGCAACACACTTTCTTCTTATGATGCTAGCTTTCTTAAAGTAATATGTAACATAAACATGGCAGGTTTTGATTGTGCAAAAATTTTCATTTGGAGAAAAGCACTATGGGTAGATAGATTCTAACTGGTTTAATCTTTCCTCCCTTGAAGTGCTGGCATTGAAGGTGCAATGTGGGCACATGCAGAAGTCACTTTGTGCAAACTACCACCTGGTGCAGAACTGGGATGGGTAATAATAGACAAAGCAAATACACTACACATTTCTGCCTACGATTAGGTAGGATAAATGTCAAATTTCTCCAGCAGCACAGATATGATCCTAGCTGGCATTCCTAAATGCAGTTAATATTTTAAGCATTCATTTATGTGGTGTATTTACAAATGTAGTGCTATTGCCACAACTGTAAATACCCAACAGAAGCCATCTTAATCTCAAAGGATTTACACTCTGAATTTACAAAGGTCTGTGGTGTGGATGAGCGGGGTGCTTCTGGATGATGAAAGTAGCCCTTTCCTATGTTCCCATCAAAATATACCTGCGAGGGTGGTAGAATGGAGAAAAGGCTCACCCAGAAAACCTCTAAATATGGAAAGGCCAATGCGGGAGCATGCAACCCTTCAGGTAACCTGGAGACAAACAAAGTTAGAAAGCTCTTTTTCTGGGGATATAGTATTATGGGCTACATTTATTGTGGTTGAAAGAAAGCCATTCATTTCTAGAAAATGTTTATGGTAAGCTTTAGGCAGTATTCTATTAACATTGATTTTCACATTTCTGAGCCTGAGATCCGTCACTATGATGAAGAAAACAAACAAATAAACAAACCTCTACTAAACAAACCTGAGAAGCGTTTACAACACCCACATTATTTACAAAGCTCAATTAACCACCAGTTGTCTCAATTTGTATGTTTGTATACATTAAGATATTAAGTCCATGAGTGACATTAACAGCAACAGCTAAAACATTTGTCTTCCCTCTTCCAAAGAGTAGTAGCTGTAGAAGTCAGAAATTTAAGAAACGATTTCCCCAGATATGGTGAAATAAAGAAGGTCTACTGACCTTTGAATGAAGAGAAGTGAGAAATAGATGTAGCAAGTCATCAGTTCTGGTGCCATCCCAGCAAAATCCATTTCAATTCAGGGATGAACAAAGAGCAGCCCTTAATGTTTTAGTCATGAGGGCCCATTGTCCCTTACTATTGGCAATGCTAGCTAGGGCTGAATCAAGTTGTAGCCCAGCAACATCTGGAGAGCTGTACTTTCTACATCCTGTCCCAGGTGATGACAATCAAGCACTCAAACAAGCCAGGAATGTACTGCCTGATCATAAATCTCAAGAATGGAGGCCATAAAGGAGAAGGAGCCAAGAAAATGAGAACTCGGCTCATTAAGCTAGCCAATTTCTGGAGGAGACAGTCAACAATTTTCATCCACAGATCAACTCCTTATACCTGCATGCTAGAAGAGTGATGTAATGTTTTGGCCAAATTTTTTCAATAGTGAAGTGGGAAGGGCAGTTTTAGTGGAATGATGTTGAATAGCCATACTGATGTACAATTTGGGCTGCATTCATGCCAAAAAACTTCCATTAAAAAACAAACAAAAAAACATTTGGAGTTTTTAGGGGCTTCCAGGTAGGATTTGGGAGCTCCAAAAATGGCCTAACCAGAACATGCCTACACTTACTCATCCTCAGCCATTAAGGGATTTAATTATCAAGACAGTTTGAATTTGGGGCCTTGAAATAATCTGGAAGTCAATTGTGTTACCACATGCAATATAAGATGCATTATGACTAAGCTGCCTTATGGTTCTGAATTGTGGAATAACTGCATTGTTTGAAGCTTCCTACTTATCTTCAAGGGCAGCCTCACAAAGGATCCAAGATGACTCGAACAAATAGTACTCTGATTTATCCATTGAATGTGAATATCTATTCGAATTGAATTACAATAGGGCTAGGTCATCATCCAATTGAGCTCATCACTACTGTTATTTTCCTTATTAATCATTTCCTATTTTATATTTTCAGTTTTGATAATAAGTTTATGTTCTCATTTTTCAGAAACATCAGGGTTTCAAAAAATGGCCAGCACATTCTCACGTCTCCTGGCAGGTCGAAAAACCGCTGTTCTCTTTGCAACCGTTAGCACTGGAGCCTTGACAACTGGATACCTGTTGAATCAACATAATGTGAAAGCTGGATCTTCTGGAAGAAACAGATTATTTCCTCCAAGGTAAATACTTTGATTCTAATTATGAATAAATGCTGGGATATGTTGCTTCAAAAAACGTAACATCTCTACTGAACAATTTTTGGGAAAAGGTAGCATATTGAGAAAGTAAAGCATGCAGGGGAGAATTGCCAGTCAGCATGTAAGGGAAGAAGTCATATGGCCTTACTTGGCTGGCGGTTTCCATGAGCATAGACCTAAAATATGGCCTTTCCAAGATTTGGGACTAAATTAAAGAAAGTAGAAGGGAGGAAATCAGAACACAACCCACATAGCTGAAGTTGGCGAAAAGTCTTGTGGAAAGCCAAAGAAGATTATGCTACAAAATGTAAGCAAGGAAAAGCACTCGGCAGTGAGTCAGAGGATGAACTAAGGTGAATAGGGCAGAAAATGAGAAAGTTGAAATTTAGAGAAGCATAAGCAGATACTCCTCATGATAAGTAAATCATCGTTTTTAAAGACACAGACTCTTCAATAGAAAGGTAGGAAAATTTCTAACTGGTATTCTTAATTAAGGAACCAACTTGGCATAGTGGTCTGAGTGTTTAGGTCTATGACTCTAGAGAATAGGATTCAAATTCATATTTGGCCATGAAAACATGTTGGGTGACCTAGGGCAAGTCACACACTCTTAGGAGATCATCACATTAGGAAATACTCAGTTTCTGAGACTGATTGAGGATGATTTCCAACGGGTCCCATCACATGATGTTTACCCTATCCCATCAGTAATCCATCAAAATTTGTCTGCAAAACTTCACAAAAACAGAATATTTTTAATGATATTCTAACTGTAGTATGTGAAATACTATGGAGTTTTCAGTTGCTGAAGTGCTGTTTTTGCATGTGATTGGGAAATCAATATGCATCCCATCAGCAACTGTACGACTTGTCATCAGGGAGCGTGTTTAGTGGGCGGAATATTTTGAACTCAAAATTTTCATGATGGAAGCAGCCGCTATTTCTGTTTGGGATGTCAAAGAGTAAGGAAATCTGGAATTTCTACTTTACTTAATTGTATATATTTTTAAAAAATGTAACCAGAATCTGCTCAATTTCTTCCTCTGTATCTGTGTTGAAGGAACAGACTTTTATTTTTAACTATTGCACCTCCTCCTCAGAAAAAGCAACATTGTCAGAAGCTGTTGTAGCCTCTGCATTGCCTCGAGTTCAGCTTCATAAAACTGAAGTAGTCACCACAGCAGCAGCAATAATAGATGCAGCAAAGGAGCCATATCTAATGAATCAATAATCTATCGATTAAAATTCCAATAAGATTAGATTCCTCAGAACTCTGTACTATAGATCTCTGTATTTTGCACCCAAAGGTAATGATAAGATGAATGCATTTACTATGCAGACATGAATACACTTTCAAATTTCGTGAGAGCAGTAATTCGAGACTTCGAGGCTACATCACTGTGCAGATTTAGAACATTTATTAAAGGTCATAGAGTGACATAGGGGGTTTTCTGAATGGATTGGGAAGAGCCAGCTTTTCATGGTGTGATGGGACAAAGCACAGCATTTTTCGAAGGTAAGAATCATAGTATTCGGGTGTGATGGGGTCAGTACCCATCCCATCTGCATTCAGTCAGAAAAAATGGCAGGATGCATAATGATATCCTAATTGTATCCTAATTAGCCTTAGAAAACTCAATGACAAGTTCTCCTTAGGACAGCGGTTCTCAACCTGTGGGTCCCCAGATATTTTGGCCTTCAACTCTCAGACATCCTAACAGCTGGTAAACTAGCTGGGATTTCTGAGAGTTGTAGGCCAAAACACCTGGGGACCTTAAGATCACCTTAAGTCAGAAATGACTTGAAGATATACAACAATTCTTAGTTAAATGTATATCCTCCAAGACGTTCACAGCATCTCCCCGCTAGCATTTAGATTACAAGTGGTTCTCAACCTGGGGTCCCCAGAAGTTTTTAACCTACAACTCCCAGAAATCCCAGCCAGTTTACCAGCTGTTATGATTTCTGGGAGCTGAAGGCCAAACACATCTGGGGACCCCAGGTTGAGAACCACTGGATTAGACTGAGAGTGAATGACTGGCCTGCATTTACCCAACGTGTTTTATTGGCTCATTGGCATCTTGAACAAAGTTCTCTGAGTACTGCACCACACTCGCATTCTTTGGTAGTATTGATTTTGAATAATGAAAGTATCAATATTTTAGTGTAAAAGGTCCATCTTTGCAAATTGTGTGAACAGGTATTGTTTCAGCAGTTCTGCTTTGGTTGTGTTGATTTCTACCAGCTGTGTATTCAGCTCATTAACTTTACTTGCACATTGGATTTGGCAGAAACCGGCACAAATATCAATTCTTCCTTCCATCTCCACTTCAACTGTCTCAGTGGTTTCAGCCGAAGCCAGCATCCCCCCTGGAAGCACTGTATGTTTGCTTCCATGTAAATTTCAACTGCATGCCTGAGTCAACAACCAATTATGCTTCCCAGTCTCCTGCTGTTTTTCTTAACATCATCCAGTTCACTGTAAAATATTTACACTCTCTCGTTTCCCCCCTTTTCCACAAAGGCACAGAGGCATGAAGACAAGAACAATACTGATTTCCTCCACCTTCCTCTGCATATATTTATGAACTTTAAAACACAGCAAGCGTTACTTATTAATATGAATGTCTTTAATTTCTTTTTATCCAGTGCAGACTATCCTGATCTTCGTAAACACAACAACTGCATGGCTGAGTGCCTCACTCCGGCAATCTATGCCAAACTGAGGGACAAAATGACTCCCAATGGTTATACCTTGGATCAGTGTATCCAAACAGGCGTTGACAATCCTGGCCACCCTTTCATTAAAACTGTGGGCATGGTCGCCGGGGATGAGGAATCTTACGAGGTAAAAACAAACATTCATATGGTGTGTCTATGTCACTGGCTTGTACATTTAATTCATGAAGCATATAACTGATTCCTCATTTGCCATTAACTGTAGAGTTTAAGGGGAATAGGACACTAGAGTGTGCACAAAACAAAAGCCATATGAATATTTTTCTTCTTTGTTGGATTTTGGAATCTTTCCCCCCCTTAATAGGAAGCTCAGTGAGGCTAAAGCACCATCAAAGAAGCTCTGTATATAGTGATATAAAATGAGGGCATAGAAGACAATATTTTATTTGTCTCCTACAGCTGCTTGCTCTTTCACTGTTAAATTTAGTCTGAGGTTTTTATTTTAAAGTAGAACTTTAAAAAACCTAGATTTCCAAATATCAGTATACATCTCTACTATATAATTAATGCAGTTTGACTCACTTTAGCTGCCATGGCTCAGTGCTAGGGAATCTTGGGATTTTTAGCTTTGTGAGGCTCTGGCAGAGAAGGCATGTATAAAAAAGTATTTTCAGAGAATAGGCATGAGAAAACCTGGGTGGAAAAATACTTTTCAAAATATTTAAAAATATTTATAGGTTTTTCTGGGACTGTGTTTTCTGAAAACTAATATAGCCACTTTTTCAATATGCAATAATAATAATAATAATAATAATAATAATAATAATAATAATAATAATGTTTATATTTATTATGTTTATTTGTACCCCACTTTTTCCTCTCCACAAAAAAGACTTAAAGCGGTAATGGGATCTGGCACCACCTAGAGATTAACTGAGAGAATGAAGTTGGTAACAGACTAAGGGTGTATCTATACTGCAGAATTAACGCAGTCTGACACCACTTTAACTCCCATGGCTCAATGCTATGGAATCCTGAGATTTTGAGTTTGGTGAGACACTAGCATGAAACTACAATTCCCATGTTCCATACTATTGAGCCATGGAGATAAAACTGCCAACCTGCATTAAGTCTACTTTTTCAGATGCATCTATCAAAACGTATGTTACCAACTCCATTCTCTGTTAGTCTCCAAGATTCCCTCTTCAGACTAACACAACAATGTTTTTAAATTCTACCCAAATAGCTTCTTGTTTTATTTATTAGGTACATTAAAATTGCAATTCACAGCTCAGATAGAAAATATTAAAACAAATGGGGGAAACAAAGACACATAGCCTATAGGAATTTTGTCAAACTGTAGAAGAATGCATTGAAATCTAATGTAAAGCAGTGCCCAGTTTTTCTCTTCCAACAGGTAGAAATATATAATTATTGTAGGTTTTTCAAAATGAATTAATAAGCTTCCTAGAGACTGGAATAAGGGTAGCAGCCAGAGGGGAAGCAATATTTCTGGTTCTAATTAAGAAGAAGCTGCCATAACCCCTTTAACCCTTGCTGAAACTGTTTTACTCTCCTAATGAAACCTAAGATATTAGCTTCAGAGGCTGGTGGTCACATTGTACAGTCTCCTGTGATACTACATAGGCTCTAATTCTAATTTCTGTACATTGTGCCTACTAAATTGCCCCGAGTTTTGACATTTTTAGGATATCTTGCCAATAGTCCTATGAATAGCAAGTAAAAATTTTCACCCCCTTTTAAGCTCTGTAGCTGTGCTGCACCAAATGTAATATTGCATCATTCCCAAGCAATTTTTGTGGTACTGAGGGAACTCCTTGATGTTTTGGGGCAATGAAGCCCCCATCTGAAAAAACACAACTTTAAAGCAACCCAAAGCTATCTAAAGAGTTTATTTTTTTTCAGCTTAAAACTTGAGAAGCAGTTGCATAGAATCAAAGAGACCCCAAGGGCGATCCATCCCAACCTTCTGTCATGCAGGAACACTCAATCAAAGCACTCCAGACAGATGGCCATCCAGCCTCTGTTTAAAAGCCTCCAGAGAAGGAGACTGCGTCACACTCCCAGGCAGCATATCCCACTGTTGAACACCTCTTAACTATCAACTGTTGAACACCTCTTAACTATCAGGAAGTTCTTCCTAACATTTAAGTGCAATATCTTTTTCCTGCAATTGGGATCCATTGCTCCTTGCCCTAACCTCTAGAGCAGGAAAAAACAAGCCTGTCCCTTCCTCAATGTGACATCCTTTTAAATGTTTAAACATCACTATCATATCCCTTCTCAGAAGTGAAAGTGACCAATCACGTTAATGTAAGTAATGGGAACATTCCAATATTTATCTGTCCATTTAAGAGGGACAAGAAAATCACAGGGAAGAAGCAAACTGATAGTGAGATACAGATGGTGTCGTCAGATAGCTATCTTCACCAAAGGTGCCCAATTTATTCATTGATCTAGGTCCCTTTGAATTCTGTTCCTCTTTTCTACCATATTAGCTACAGTTTTGTGTCATTTGCAAAGTTTTTGCTCCATCATCTAAGTCATTGAGAAAAATGCTGAGGAGTAATGGCCCTTTCATTAGGCCAGTGGTTCTCAACTTGTGGGGTCCCCAAGTGTTTTGGCCTACAACTCTCAGAAATCCCAGCGAGTTTACCAGCTGCTATGATTTCTGGGAGCTGAAGGCCAAAATAACTGGGGAAACACAGGTTGAGAACCATTGCATTAGGCCTACGACTCCAATGTGTTATCGAAGGCTTTCATGGTTGGAATCACTGGGTTGTTGTGAGTTTTCTGGGCTGTATGGCCATGTTCCAGAAGCATTCTCTCCTGACGTTTCGCCCACATCTATGGCAGGCATCCTCAGAGGTTGTGAGCACAGTTCTCCAACCAATTATGGCTCCATCTGGCAGTATTCCCATCTAGTCCACATTTAATCAATGTGTTAATCAAAATATTGTAGGGGACCTTATCAAATGCTTTGCTGCATTGGCTAAGAAAAAATGTATAGCTTTCTTTTTAAAAAGACAGAGCATTTTTGAGATACAAGAGAGTCATCTAAAACAGGGCAGATTTAAAATATAAAAGGAGAAATATTAACGATTCTGCAAAGGAAAAAAACGAAAAGAGCAAAGACTTTGTCAGGTATTCACTAGCATTTAAACTGTCACTGTCAGATATGCTAGCTAATTAGTGTAATTGGTGCATAGGTTAATGATGGGAACTATAATTTTCGAGAAAACTGAAAGAGATTGCCCTACTGAAGTGCTAATGCTCTGGAAGTCCTTTGTTAATTCTTCTTTGGCTCTAGAGTTCAGTATTAGCATTGTATATTTACATTAATTTAAATGCAATGTGTGACACACTGATAAACGGCTTGTTTCAACTTGCCAAATATCCAAAAAGAAATGATAAGACTGGAAAGAAATGTATTTATCATTACATTGCCATTACAAAATTCTGTATTCCAAGGGATTACTAAATCAATGTTTCAAATAGTGGATCAGAGGGAAATATTAAAATGTCCTGTTTTCTTACAGAGTTGTTAACAATCTTCTTCAACAAGAAAGGGGGGGGATACTAATGTATCTGAATGGTGCTTGTATTCTTTGTCAAATGTATAATTTACCTTTTTAAAAAGTCAGAATGACTAACAATTAAGATAAATGTAATTTTACATAATAGCATGAAGATGGTTCATATAGATATCTTTGGACCAGAGAGTGAGAGATTAATTTTTATGTGTGGAGGCAAGGTGTTTAGTTAATTTTTGGAGAAATTTTGTGTAATTAATGTGAAAAGTCTGTGGTAGATTGGTGTTCTTTCTGGTTTGTTGTATTTTTCTATACTACCATATATACTCGAGTATAAGCCGACCCGAATAGAATCTGAGAAATCTAATTTTATCCAAAAAAAAAACCACCCTGAAAATTTATTGACTTGCGTATAAGATGGGGTGGGAAATGCAGCAGCTACTGGTAAATTTCAAAAATAAAAATAAAATCTGATACCAATAAAATTACATTTTAATTAATGCATCAGTTGGTTAACTGATTTTGAGTATTTACATCTGTAATTTAAGATAATAATAAGACTTTAATGCGATAAGACTGTCCAACTCTGATTATCTATATACTCGAGTATAAGACGACCCGAATATAAGCCAACCAGGACCCTCACTAGAGTATAAGCCAAAAAGGGCTGAGAAACGTGGCTTATACTCAAATATATACAGTATACAGTAGTTGAAAATAAGTAACAGAAGTAATTATTATAAAACGGCAGTTACTAATAGAACAATGAAGTTAATATGTGATAAATACCATGTCTTTTCAAACATGCAACTTAAAACTTGTTGAGTCAGATTGTTGAGGATTTCTGTTGAGGCAATTCCATAAGAGGAACTAGAGCTCAGAAAGTTGCTTCTGAAAAACAATCTGTTACCATTGTAGTTTCAAGCCAAGGTAGTCAGTCACTATTGTAGCTACTTTTTACCTTTGAAAGTAGTTCCTTCCAAGTTCTGTGCAAATTCAAACTGTAAAAATGATAATCAATATTTACCATTGATTCTATAGGTATTTGCAGCGATTTTTGATCCTGTTATCAAAGTGAGACATAATGGCTATGATCCAAAAGTAATGAAGCACCACACTGACCTGGATTCTTCCAAGGTAGGACTAAAGAGGAAAATGTCCATCTGCAGATAAAATGGTAATAATAATAAGGCTAATTCAGTGAGCAAATATTGTCCTCAAAATATTCCTTATGACCCACTGAAGAACAGGACTATATTAAATGAACCGAGAGCCAAAACAAGTTAATTAAGATCTCCTGGTTTTTAATTTTTGTGCATTATTGAAATAACAGTGGGAGAATCTTGTTTTTAACAGGAATGAAGGCTATCATTTCATTTGCCTGAACACAGATGTAGTGCTTTTCTTGATCTCGAACTCAAGGGTGTGAAAGGGGTCCCAACTTTATGGGGGAATGTAATTTGTGTGTAGCCAGAAACATTACAAATCTCCCTTCTGACCTTACTACTCACTGTAGGGGACAGGACCAGTTCATGTAGCCCAGTGGTTCCCAACCTGTGGTCCAGGGACCATTCGTGGTCCACAAGAACTAAAATATGGTCTGCGACCTCACCATCACTACACCACTGCAACAAGAGCAACTGGACTTGCAAAACCCTCTTTATAGTGCTGAGGCAACGGGGATGTCGGGAGGGGAGACGGTGACTACCCATGAAAGGAGAGACAACAAGCCTCCTGTGCTGCTTCTCCTCCTCCTCCCTGCCCCTGAGCAGAGCCATTCCATGTGGTGCCTGTTTCTGGGGTTATTTGGAGTGCTGATTCAGAAAATTGTATTGGATAGACCATATCAGCTCTAGATTATTAAATATGGTTTTCTGTCAGTGAGTAGATGGTGACTACTGGATGGCATATGTTCTGTATCAGAAACTAGAGCTGATGTGGTCTATCCAATGCAATTTTCTGAATCAGCATCCCAAATAACCAAACCAAATTTAAAGTTGACCAAAAATTGATTCATAACCCTTTTGGAACTTTATTTATTTATTTATTTATTTATTTATTTACAGCATTTATATTCCGCCCTTCTCACCCCGAAGGGGACTCAGGGCGGATCACATTACACATATAGGCAAACATTCAATGCCTTTTAACATAGAACAAAGACAAGACAAACATAGGCTCCAAGCGGGCCTCGAACTCATGACCTCCTGGTCAGAGTGATTCATTGCAGCTGGTTTCAGCTGGCTTGCTCTCCAGCCTGCGCCACAGCTCGGGCTGTTGATATGTGGTCCCTGTGGGAACCACTAATGTAGCCCATCCCTTGATCCTCTGAAGATGTCCATAGAGAGCCACAGGACTGCTCACGGCTACCAGCCATACTAGGAGATAGAGGGCCAGGCATCTGATTTTCATAACAATGAAAGGGCAGAAAATGTTAATTGTTTAAAAGGCATTGTTATTGTACTTCTATTTGGAAGAAGCGGCAATGAGATTTTCTGCCTCATATGCTAAAATAACACCTACAGCCATTACTATGGATATCCTCCAGTGCCAAAAATAAAATTGATGCATATTCTGGGGGAAGTGGATCATTTGTGATCCTGCCTCAGGCAATAAAATTTCTTGTGCCACACCTGGAATTAATGAATGAATGAATGAACATTATATCCCAACTTTTTCCTAGCATAGAAATAGTCTTTAACATAATACATGTTCTCTGAATTCAATTGTGGAGTTTGTTTCCAAAAGTTACTATATCCATCTGAATTAATTTATAAGAATTGAATAAACATGCTGAGGATATGCATTTTTTTTGCTATAAAATGAAATTTGCCAAGCCCCATACTGAAATTATTTGATACATTTTGATAGGATAATATTCTACTCCTAGCCAGCAATGTGTTGCTGTCTATAACTCATTTTTCTTTTCTTTTATAATACTTATTGGAAACAAACTCCACATTTTGTCATTACCTTTTTATGTATTCAGATTACCCAAGGACAATTCGATGAGAAGTACGTTTTATCGTCCCGTGTCCGCACTGGCCGTAGCATCCGGGGGCTGAGCCTGCCTCCTGCCTGTTCCAGGGCAGAGAGGAGGGAAGTCGAAAATGTTGTTGTTACTGCTTTGGCAGGACTGAAAGGAGACCTGGCTGGGAAGTATTACAGTTTGACCAGTATGTCTGACAAGGAGCAGCAACAGCTTATTGATGTAAGTACAATGTCTGGAATCTATACACAGATATAATCAAGCTATTGTTTGAATTAGATTTGAATCCTAAATAGCTAGATATTGGCTGTAACAGTTCATGAGATCAAAATGTCCCATAGTGTTAACTTCCACTGTTGTCGTGTGCCTTCAGGTAATTTCTGATATATAGTGATCCTAAGGTGAAACTTTCACAGAATTTTCTTGGCAAGCTATGTTTAGAAAGGGATTGCCTTGCTTCATCTGAAGCTAAGACTTGCTGAGCTTTCTTCAGTGGGTTTCCATGCCATGGCTGAGTGTGGATTTGAACCCTTGTCCTAGTCCAAAACCTAAACCATTACACCATGCTACAGTTTTGTTTGGCCAGTTTGTTTTAGAGCCAACCTTTGTATTCTTCTGCCTCAACACACCCATTCTGCATTATGTCCTTATGTAACTGGTAATCTGGAAAATGAAGGAAAGTGAAAAAGATGTTCATCTAAACCAGTGGTTTCCAACCTGTCGTCTGTGGACCACCAGTGGTCCCCAAGAACTAAAATATGGTCTGCAGCCTCATTGTTACTACACCGTTACAACAAGAGCGACTGGTCTTGTGAAACCCTCCTAGAGTGCCGAGGCAACGGGGATGTCAGGGAGAGGCTGACTACCCACAAAAAGCATGACAACAAGCCTCCTGACTGCTGCTTCTCCCCCCCTCCCCCCGAGCGGAGTCATTCTATATAGCACCTGGAAGCAGGGGCGCCTAGGTGCCTTCGTTTTTAGGCCTGTTCTTGGGGTTATTTGGGGTGCTGATTCAGAAAATTGAATTAGATAGACCACATCAGCTCTAGATGATTAAACATGGTTTTCTGTTGGCAAGCAGATGGCAACTACTGCATGGCATATGTTCTGTATCAGAAACTAGAGCTGATGTGATCGATCCACTGCAGTTTTCTGAATCAGCACCCCAAATAACAAAATCAAATTTAAAGTTGACCAAAAACTGATAAAGTAATCCTTTTGGTACTAATGTTGGAAAGTGGTCCCTGGTCAAAGTGGTCCCTGGTCAAAAAAAGTTTGGGAACCACTGACCTAAACCATAGCAAACTGTGCATGATCAAGGTTTCTCAACAAGGCTAGGAAATAAAAAGAAATGAACATTATTACTTAAAGGTCAGAAATTAAAGGAAGTATAACAGTTCTCTTATTTATTTATTTATTTATTTATTTATTTATTTATTTATTTATTTATTTGAAGTATTTTTGCATCACCTCAAAACCCACAAGGACTTCTGAGGCAACAAATAAAAACCCATTTAAACAATATGAAGATAAAAACATTTTAAAAATACATTAAAATACCATTTGCTATGCTTTGTCAAAACGATTGGTCAATTCAAACCCCAAAATCCAAAAATATAGATGGGGAAAAGCCTCTGTAATCACTCCTAGACCACAGGGTCATTATCGGGGATGGGTGTTTTTGTATTTTTTATTTGTATATTTATTTATTGATGGTAAGAATAAAGGTGTGTGGGAATGAGTCCAATTAAAAAACTTCAGTTTCATCTGGGTCTTAACCTACTGAACAGAAATAGAACTGAGAATGAAGGACAGGACTAATCAATAATAATGAAAAGGTCAGGCTAAATGGCTTTTCCATTTTTACCGTAAGATTTTAATAAGCTTCTTGACTGAAAATTCATATGTCCAGGTTCTTAATATTGAGAATCCTGTTGGAATATAAATTGGTGCACTAATATAAACATTCATTTCCCACCTTTTGATTCTCCATATTGATTCTCCCTAATTGTTTAAAAACGGTATGCAACAAAATGGTTATTGTTACGAATGGTTACTGCTGTTAGAATCTTTATCATTACATGCAAATAAATATCTATAATGGTACCTGGATATGCTGCCCAGTAGTGGAGAAAAATCCAGAGTAATCTTTATACGTTGGTTGGTTGTGGTTGTGCCGGTGGAATCTTCTTTACAATGATAAACAGGAGATTGTTTCTCTTATTTCCTTCTGCTCTGCCTATCTGCTGGTGTGCAGGACCACTTCCTGTTTGATAAGCCAGTGTCCCCTTTGCTAACGTGTGCCGGGATGGCCCGAGACTGGCCAGATGCCCGAGGAATTTGGTATGGAATGAGAACTGTGTGTCTGTTTAATCTGTGAACAAACAATCTGTATTAATTCTTTCTTTAACAGAGCAGCTGTTTGTCCTAACTCTGATTGCATGCTTTGCCTGCATTCTAGCAATGGCTCTCTCTTCCTTTTTTTATTTTGCTCAATTAACTACTGATATTTTTTCAAACTGACAAAATAAGGCAATGAACAAGTATGGTATTTAGGAAATGGGTTTATTTCATTAACTCACACCCCCCCCTCGCCCCAATTTTAATGTAAAGGAATGATGTTGACTAAAGTGAATTGGCTTATTGCAGGCATGAATTTAGTATTGTTTTAGTCTTGTGGTGTGTCATTGCCTGGGTGCTATGTGAACATATTCTCTGTTTATTCTGTTGTTGTCAAAGAAATCTTACTTTCTACATTAAAGGTAGAGTATGACTCCCATATCAAGGTGGATTATGTTTCTGGACTTCACATGGATACACAAAAATGCAGATAACAATGACCCTTATTGAAATGAAGGACTTCTTGTCCATGAATACCAGAAAGTAGAGGACCTAGAAAATTTTGGAAAATGGGAAATCTCCATAGCCTTTTAGAGATTTTATGATCTTTGGAAAGGCATGACCTTATTAGAAGTCGTAACCTTTTGAAAAATGATGCCATAACCTTTTGGGAAAATGGTATTCATGCAAGGCAATTAGGTTTCTCAGCTGCTAAACTGATGTACCTTATGTCTTTGAACTCTTAGGGACAAAGATATGCCAGTGCACAAAAACATACATATATATAGCAGAGTTTCAGGAGTGTTATTTTAAGTTGCCTCAAAACACCTACTCTCTCTTAAAATATATTTGCCTTTAAATCATGCACTCAAGAGACAAAAATAAGCAGAGTTCTTTAAAAGTAACATAGTTGTTTACTCACAAACTTCATGTATTCAGCATACAGGTACTTTGCATATCAATCCAGTTACAGATAGGATTTGAAGTACAGTGTTCCCTCACTACTTTGCGGTTCACTTTTTGCAGATTCGCTGTTTCACGGTTTTTCAATAAACTCTAAAAGACTATTATAAATCATAAAAAATCACAATTTACAGCCTAAGGAAGGGAGGAAGGTGAAGCCAAAGGGAGAGAAAAGGAGCCCAAGTGGCAACGGGAGGAGAAGGAGGCAATTTATCAACACACAATTGGTTGATAAAGTCTTAAAATAGTGTATAACTACTAAAACAATGTATAAATATTAAAATAAATATAGTGTCCCTACTTTGCGGATTTTCACTTATTGCGGGTGGTCATGGAACCTAACCCCAGTGATAAGTGAACACTGTAGTTTCTCTGTATTGGTAGAGTAACACAGGCCATAATTCTTACAATTAACAAAGTTTAAAGCATCCTTCTCTTCTGAGAGTCTAATAGAGTCTCTGTCTAGTCTGAAAGTGCAATGGAGTCTCTAAACATACTGTTCCTACTGAAGTCTCTAAGCATACAGCTCCTGCATTAAAGTCTCTAAGCATACTTCTTCTAAAATGGAGTCTGAGTCCTGAACAAGCCCAGACCTGATCACATGGTCTACAGCTCCTCCCGCAACAAAGAGTTAAAGAAAAACTGCAAACCAATACACACATATACAATACAGTAAGCAACCTGAATTATATACCCAACAATAGCTAGTGGAGCCTTGAAGAAGGTTGCTATTTCCAACAGGAAATGCCTATTTTGTCAGACATAGGTGAATGAAATTGCAGATACCGGTTCCCGGAATATTGGGGTTGCACAGCATTTAAAAATTTCTGATCATGTTTGTTCTTGTATGCAATGAAAGACTATAATATTTTCTTTTTTTCCATGTGTGTTACTGGTGTACAATTATTTCATTTAGGATCCAGTGTCAATTGCTTCAAAATCTCATGATGTGAAGCAGAATACAAATACAGTAGAGTCTCACTTATCCAACGTTCGCTTATCCAACGTTCTGGATTATCCAACGCATTTTTGTAGTCAATGTTTTCAATATATCATGATATTTTGGTGCGAAATTCGTAAATACAGTAATTACTATGTAGCATTACTGCATATTGAACTACTTTTTCTGCCAAATTTGTTGTATAACATGATGTTTTGGTGCTTAATTTGTAAAATCATAACCTAATTTGATGTTTAATAGGCTTCTCCTTAATCTCTCCTTATTATCCAACATACTCACTTATCCAACGTTCTGCCGGCCCATTTATGTTGGATAAGTGAGACTCGACTGTACTATGAATTAAATAAAACATATCCTATAATCCCTAGGAGCCATAGAGTTTTTCAGATTACTTATGGGGAGATTTGACCTTGGATGTCATCTCTTGTTGGCCCCAATTTCAACATAAAAAGATGACAACTGTCCTGTCTGCATGTAGCCTGTGGGGTCTTTATGTAACTCTAGGATCACCTTACTTTCTCATATAAATTTGGAGGGAAGTACTTCTGCACTCATGTGCAATGCTTACAGGTAAAACAAGAGACACATCTCAACGTATTAAAAGGTTGGTCTTTTTATTAGCTAAAAAGGGGATATATTGGCTAAAAAACTGTTCTTGTGCACCTTAAGTCATGACTCTTGCCTTCTTTGGTGGATTTCATTGGATGATCAACACTTTTTGCTTTTTTATTTATTGTTTACAGTTGCCAGTGCTGACTTTTTGTTTAGGATTCAAATATTTCAGGGATTGTATTGTTGAAGGCTTTCATGGTGGGAATCACTGGGTTGCTGTGAGATTTTTGGGCTGTATGGCCATGTTGCAGTAGCATTCTTCCCTGATATTTCACCTGCATCTGTGACCGGCATCTTCAGTGTGGAACTCCAGTAGCGCAGCAGATTAAACTGCTAGCTGCAGGAAATCTGTCAACCGGAAGGCTGGCAGTTCAAAGCCTCAAGTTGAGGTGAGCTCCCGACTGTCAGCCCTAGCTTCCGCTAAGCTAGCAGTTCAAAAGAATGCAATGTGAGTAGATCAATAGGTACTGCCTCGGCAGGAAGGTAAAAGGATGCCCTGTGCAGATATGCAAAGCATGCCAGCAACATGATCGGAGATAACAGGCTCCTTGACATGGGAAATGGAACAAGAGCACCTCCCCATGGCTGCAGTTGAGCATCTCTTCCAGACGCCAGAGATGAAAAGGGGGGAAGACCTTTACTTCTGTGTACTGTAAGTCATTGTGTAAAAAAGGCATTGAATGTTTGCCTTATATGCGTTCTGCACTCCGCTCTGAGTCCCTCTGGGGAGATAGAGTGGAATATAAATAAATTTATTATTAAAGTGTATTATTCAGTTGGAGGTGAGTCAAAGAGAGTGTATATATATCTGCAGAATATCTAGGATGGGAGAAAGAACCCTTGTCTGTTTGAAGCAAATGTGAATGTTGCAATTAGCAAGGCTATTCAATGCTAATCGAGTATGCTAATTGCAACATTCACACTTGCTTCAAACAGACAAGGGTTCTTTCTCCCACCCTGGACATTCCACAGACACAGACACACACACACTTCACTTGCCTCATCTCCAACAGACATCTGACAATGCCAGCCACAGATGCAGGCAAAACATCAGGAGAGAATGCTACGGAATATGGCCATACAGCCCGAAAAACTCACAGCAACCCATTTCAGGCATTGGGGGTGGAGCTGGCTACTGTCAGTTAAAGCAAATCCTGGTCAATTCTTATTTCCTAAGACGCTTTCTGATGTTATGCTACTCTCTGTTAAACAAGAACCACGCATTATCGCTCTTGGTGATATCACAAAGAGATAAACGTGAAACAAAAATAAGGAGGCAGAATGTATATACAAATTACCTGTAAAGTGTTCAGTATCTTGAATAACTTAAACTCACACTGAAATGTTGGTGAAAGCATACTGTGTAGAATATCCCAACTTCAAAAAAATATGATTACTTATTTCAAAGCTGTTCTCCCAGAGACATAGACCAGCAACCATTACACTGTACTGGCTCTGAGTGGAAAACATAAAATTTTTGTTTTCATGTTGTTATGGAACACCTAGAAAATAAAAATAACCTTTAAAAAAACACACAGTATAGGCTTCAGACAAGTTGTTCCTGTTTCAAAATGTTCCAAACTTGAGGCACAAATTTCCTCTCCTGCCACCTGTTTAAAAGGGTGTCCACAGTCTTCCATTTCTCAGTTCCCATAGTAGCACACACTGCATTTGTTTCAGAGCATAATTTGTATTTTCTAGGCTAACAGCAGTTCATTATCAGTGGGACTGACACTGAGCAAGGTTGTTCTTCATATAACCTTAGAAACTAGACCAATTAAGTCATGATTACAATGAGAAAAACAATAGCCATAATTCTAATTATAGAAATAATAAACCGACATGATAAGAAGCAGACAGGGCAAGAGGCCAATAGGGCATTTCTAATCATAGGATGCTTCTAAACTGAAGAATGTAGTTTGTCACCACTTTCACTGCCATGGCTCAATGCTATGGAATCATGGAGATGTAGCTTTACAAGGTCATTAGCTTTCTCTGCCGAAGAGTGCTGGTGCCTCACTGCAACTCACAGGATTCCATAGCTATGGCAGTTAAAGTGATATCAAACTGCATTAATTCTACAGTGTAGATGTACCCACAGAGCTGAACTTGACCACAAGGGTTATCTAGTTTAGTGGTTCCCAATCTTTGCTCCTTTAGGTGTTTGGAACTAACTCCCAGAAGCTTTCAGGAATTCTGGGCGCACTCCTAAGCACTCCTGAGAGATATCCATCTAACTTCTGTTTATAAGTCTACTTCTACAGAAGTAGTCTTCAGAAGCATGCATTGTCATCACACACTGAAAAAGATTTTTTCTCATGCTGAAATTCCTCCCCCTTAGGAGAGATGGGCACCCGGGAGAAGTGATGAATTAATGAGGAACGTCTAAGAATTGTTTTTAAAGTTTGTGTAACAATTGCTTTTTTTCTCCCACCCAGGCACAATAATGACAAAACATTTCTCATTTGGATCAATGAAGAGGACCACACAAGGGTGATCTCCATGGAAAAAGGAGGCAACATGAAAAGGGTCTTTGAAAGATTTTGCCGTGGCTTGTTAGAGGTAGGTACCCAGTTCTGCCCTTGATAAACCTGGGCTTTAGAAATCATTGTTACAGCAGCTTCCTGCACCTTTGCAAGGTTACTGGTCTTTTTTCCCCCTTCTATTTATCTTAATGTCTTCACATTCTCAAAGTTTTTAGCGAAGGGCAGAATAGGATCACTACATGCAAGAAAGGACAGAATTCCTGCTCCTTGAAATGTTATATTGGGAGAAGGATTTCAGAAGATGTAGTTTATCAATGCAGATTTTTTTTTGTGTGTGTCAGGAGCGACTTGAGAAACTGCAAATCACTTCTGGTGTGAGAGATTTGGCTGTCTGCAAGGATGTTGCTCAGGGGATGCCCATATGTTTGATGTTTTACCATCCTTCTGGGAGGCTTATCTCATGTCCCCACATGGGGAGCTGGAGCTGCCAGGGGGAGCTCCCCGCTCTCCCATGTCTATCAGCAGTGCTGCCAGCACAAGGTGCTACCGGGAGCTCAATCAATGCAGAATGACATGACAGAGTTGGGAAATAGTGAACTGGATGGTGCCATATCTGCCCATAGGTGGAGGGATCTGCTTTTCAATTATCTTATTTTATTTTTAACCTTGCAAATAGAAAAGAGTGTGAAGGTTTACATAAAGCCAGATGCTAGTTTTTCTCGGTGGTGGTGATGGGACCTTCCTTGCTGAAATATTTGCTTTTTGTTTTATGTAGGGACACTTCAAAAAAGTATTTCCCTTTGTAGTCGGTAGTTTCCTCATTTTAAGATGGTTTCTAAACTAAAATCCAAAAGATGTAGTCTTTTTCGTCTTACTTTCAGTAAGAATATGAAAAACAATTTCTGTGCAAATATACAGTGAGTGTTACTTAATACTAAAAGATGAAAACGTTATGAGTCTAACCAAATAAAAGCCAAATTGTGTACATGAACCCTGCATATCCATGAATTCTGCACCAACAGATGTCACCATATATGAACTAAAAATATTTTTAAAAAATTTCAAAGAGCAAACCTCAATTTTTGTGAATGTATATAAAAGATGCCTTTCTACTATGTCATTGCATATAATGTTGCTTCAGCAGCCATGGATTTTGAATTTCATGGGAGTCCTAGAACCAAACCCCAGCAGATACTAAAAGCCCACTGTATTTATCTCTAATCACAAGCTTTGCTCTTGTGCAATTATAATATAGGTTGCTAGTGGGTAGAATTTATTGCCACAGAACACTGGTGCTTACCAACAGATAGCACATTTATATGCTGTGGTTCACTGCATTTTATTTCCTCTGCAGGTCGAAAGACTAATTAAAGAACGAGGATGGGAGTTTATGTGGAATGAACGTTTAGGATACGTCTTGACCTGTCCTTCCAATCTGGGAACGGGATTACGTGCAGGAGTTCATGTTAAACTTCCCAAGCTTAGCAAGGTTGGTATTTACCTAAAATGACTTTTCATCATACATTAATCTTTTGCAATGTCAGTACGAACCATCTTCATAAATTAGCTCTTTGAACTAAAACAAGTAAAGTGTGAATTAAATAAACTACTGTTTTCAAGTACATCTGTAATACAAGTCATCCACATTTAAAAATAACCAAGCCTCCCTTATCACAGGATCCTAGATTTGCAAAGATCCTGGAAAACCTGAGACTTCAGAAGCGTGGCACAGGTGGCGTGGACACAGCTGCTGTAGCAGATATATATGATATCTCCAACCTAGATCGCATGGGCCGATCAGAGGTAAGCTCCTCACCCCAAGTTCAAGGAGAAATTACTTACATAGACTAGTATTTTTAAACACAGTATGTAAGAAGAACAATATTTGCGGGATCATCCTACGCATGCCTGTTCTTTTTTCTACCCTGATTGACATTGATGCTGCTTTCATTCCAGTGCCAAGTTAATATAAAGGTTTTCATTAAAGCTTTTGGGGCTTTATTTGAACATTTTGATTTGTTTGTACATTATATTGCTTAATATGTTTTAATCTGTTTAAATTATTAAATATACCTCACAACCTCTGAGATGTGGGCTAAACGTCAGGAGAGAATACTTCTGGAACATGGCCATACAGCTTGGAAAACACACAACAACCCTAAATTATTAATTGTTGGGGATTTGGGGAGTGGAAGTCTTATTGAGGAATTTGGTTGCTGTGAGTTTTCCGGGCTTAGAGACTACACACAGAAGCCATTGAAATCCACAAGCATGTGGACAATTTCAACAGAAAGGAGGAAACCATGAAAACGAATAAAATATGGCTACCAGTATTTAAAAAAACCTCTAAAATCAGGACAGTAAATAAAGAACAATACTCTGGAAACAAAGGAATTCCAGACATGAAACAATCAGGGCCAGCTAACACCACCCAACAAAGAAATCCCCCAGGCAGGAATCAACCAGGCCTTGAATTTACAAGGCTATTAAATGCTAATCAAGGTGATTAATTGTAACATTCACACTTTCCTCCAGCAGACAAGAGTTTTTTCTCCCACCCTGGTCCTTGCACAGATATATAAAACTCACTAGCCTAGTTTCCAATATACCTCACAACCTCTGAGTATGCCTGCCATAGATGTGAGCGAAATGTCAGGAGAGAATGCTTCTGGAACATGGCCATATAGCCTGGAAAACTGACAGCAACCCAGTGATTCCGGCCATGAAAGCCTTCGATAACTTAATGAGGAATTCTTCCAAGCTCTGTCAAATGACTGTACACTTAAAGGTATACATCTGTGAAAATTTTATCCTAAAATTTAGAACCCACATTGAGGTGGACAGGAAAGCTTACACAACGGGCGAAATGAAATAGAACTATTTCAGATTGACTGTGTAAACAAGCCACTTATGTGAATTTGTTTTGATGAAGGGAGCGAGAGCTCCCTAAACTCATGCCATAGTGGAAGGCATCTGGACCTTAGTATCCTTTATATGCTTGTTTTTGTATTCACATCACAGCAAATCCAATATCTAAACAATGAAACCAATAAAGGAGATACAGGTATTACCCCCAAGAGCTCTCAATCTAAATAAGACAAGACAGAGCAGCCCAAGAGGGCAGGAAAGTTTCATTGTCAGACATGACTTTCTTGCTAGGTAATACAGTTATTGTGATGTAAATGTTTTCTCTCAGATAAATAATTTCCCAACTGGTACACAATAAAGCTATTTAGTTTTGGGTTTCTTTCAGTCACTAGTCAATGTAAACTTAATCATTTTTCTCTCTGTTTCCTCACAAGGATGACTCGGAAAGGGACAGTAAAATAAATGACCAAATAACTCAAATACACTGTAAACTAAAAAACCAATTTAGCATTGGTCATTGGCACAGTCAAATATTTGGATTCGGCTTAGATGACCCATTTAATAAACCATCACTCAAGACTGGTAATGAGGCATTTTATGAGGTTTAGAAACATCAGCAGTATGCTGTAGGTAATATTTTCAGAGGAAGTAGAACATGTTAAGAAGGTTTAGCACACTCTTATTTCAGATTGATGTTGCCCAGCTCGGGTGTGACATCAGAATAATCACAGAATAATAGTAGATTCAAGATATTTAAAAGGCAACAAATGTCAGATGCTATTACCAAAGTGTCTCTTCCCAGTGCAATGGACTCTCACAACAGTTGCTTGAACATCTTCCTAACAGTCGAGTATTCTTACTTCTGGATTTAACCTACCTATTTGGCTCTTCTTCACATGAAACCTTATAAAACTTCATGCTTAACTTAGTATGAAATTTTTCTTAAACAAATACCATACTCAGGCATTACTCATCTCGCTTGCTCAACAAGTGAGCATATACCCCTGCCCTACCTTCCTCGCAAGGCAACACACCTAAGAGGTTCCTATTGTGTGTGGTGAACCCTTTCACTGTCACACCTGACAAACATACTTAAGCCAGGAAGACTTTAACCATATTCCAGCACTGAAGCAGGTAATAAGCAGTCTTATCCCACCTGCTCCATGATTGCTTTGCTATCATGGAAGGTAGCTGCAACTGTTGGCTTTGATGTCAGTGATGTGGTAAATCCATCCAGGAGTTAAAAGAGCTATTCAAGGTACTGAATACTATCCCTAAAATATGTCGAAAACATTCAATGGTGCCTTCAAAACATGAACTAAACCCTAGACGCAATGCACCACTTAACTGACATGATTTGGGCTCCTTTCCCAGGCTCACTTCTTGAATTTTGTAAGGTATTTCAGCCTGATTCTGGGAGGCAGCTGACCCTTTGTTCACTCTCCAGAAGTCTGCTGTGTCTCAGGCATCTTCTAGTGATTGGCTGAAATACTGAATATTTTTAAATAGACAGTCATTTTGGTGTCACCCTGATGTTGTCACCAGGTGTGGTTCATATCCCCAACACCTATGTAGTGACACCAGAAATAGCTCCACTGATTTCTGGTGATCTCATAAATCCCTATATTGCTTAAATTGAAGCTATTTGAAGGACTGTATATTACCTTATGTGCCCATTAGAATTCTAAGATCTTATGACATCTTTCTGTCTGTCCCGCACCTTCTCAGACTTGCTTGGTGGGAAGAAGAGAGGGAGACTTCTAGGTGACTTCTTCTAGATTTTGAAACTATATCATCATCATCATCATCATCAAAAACTAAAAGACACCAAGATGATGATTTATTTATTATACTATTTATTGTACTATTAGATCCAAAGCAGCTAATAGTAAAAAGAAATATAATATACAGTTTAAACTCTAGAAAACATACAAACATTAAAATAGAATTAAATATTGAAACTATTATAAATAGTTAAAAACCATTAAAATCAATTAAAAACCTCACACCTCTGAGGATGCCTGCCATAGATGTGGGTGAAACGTCAGAAGAGAATACTTCTGGAACATGGCCATACAGCCCGGAAAACATACAACAACCTTGTGATCCTGGCCATGAAAGCCTTTGACAACACAAAAACCTATTCTCATAGCTAGCACTTCACAACCCCCTTCTGGCTTGATCTTCAACACTTTCTTCTTTAAAAGCTAAGATGTGACCAGAATGGCTGTCTCCTTGCTCTTATTCTGTCAGCAACTAAAAACATTCTCTTAAAATACAATGGAACTTCAACTTAAGAGCATCCCAACTAAAGAGCATTTTGAGTGAAGGGTCGTCACTTGGCCCGAGGTGCCTCATGCTCTTGTCTGCTTTGGGAGATTGCTGTCTGCTTTGCTCCTGTCCACTTTGAGGAACTTTGGGTTTGTTAATTTTATGTGGTTGTTATTCCTGGTATTTTTGGCTTCATGAAGAGAGGGAGGGAGAGAGTGCAAGAGAGGGAAGGAGGCTGGAATGAGTAAAATATGAAGAAAATGATGCATTTGCCTCGTCACTTTGTGCTTTGTGCTTCCATGCCACCACTTTGTGCTTCTACCATTTTATAAGTTTATATTTCTTTTTTATTGTTTCGCGTGAATTTATATATTATACATTATGTATTATTTATATAGTACATTTTCCTATTTAAAAACACAGAACAACAAAATTCAGGGAGGGGTTGGGGGGGGGGGCTGAAACAGGTTAATAGCATTTCAGCAGGAAAATCTGCTTTGAGACCAGAGCAATTTGAGTTAAGAGCTCAGTCATGCAACAAATCAAACCCTTAACTCAAGGCCACGCTGTATATTTTTGATCACATTGGGTCTCATAATTGGAAGAAAGGTGGGACGTAGTTACCAGTTCAGGTAATCAGACCATCCTCAGCTTTATCACATAATCTCAACAAAAAATTCTTTTTGTTTTTTAAAGGTGGAACTTGTTCAGTTAGTCATTGATGGTGTGAATTATATGGTTGACTGTGAGAAGAAGCTGGAGAAAGGTCAAGAAATCAAGATACCGCCACCATTGCCCCAATTTGGAAAGAAGTGAAGCGGTTTCTAATGATTATCAACTGACCTGGAACGTGTCTGCTATGGCAGCCTTTTAACTCTGTATATTCAGTTCCTATTAAATAAATAACTTACTGATTAAACAATGATTCTAGCACAATGTTCAGTAAAATACTACCTTATATTTCATATGTTGTATGTCTCAATAGCTTATTTTGAAAGGACAGGGTTTAATGTTCAAACATGCTAATCCTACAGTGATTATTAGATTGGTATGTTAGCCCAAGGCTTCTTAAACTTTTCTTCTCATGACTCCCAAGGAATGTCTTTGTGACCCTGGGTACATAGATATATAAAATAGGGATAAATTGAAACATTTACTTATAACAAATCAGCATTTGCAAGGCTTGCTAAACAGACTGATTTTCCTTTGCATGAAATATTATTATCATTACAAAGTACGGCTGAAGCATCTTCAGCAGAGTCCACTGTAAACATTGCCCAATAGATTCATGTAAGTGACGTTCAGAAACCTTTTACTGTTGCCAATTTTTTTGGACTCCAGCATTGAACTAAGGGGAGCCATTTGGGGTTAGGTTTAATAAGTAGTGTATTAGGCCCCCATGGTGTATGTGTAATTCTAGAAGCAAAGCAGAAAGGAATGGCAGATATGGGGTAAGGTGGCAACATCAAGAATGCTTTCCACAGTATTCCCAGCTAACACCCCTGTTCCCATTTTGCTGGCCATGTTATTCAAGCACACACTCCATGGTAATTTGTATTCATGCTTTTCCTAAGATGTTCTACTATAACATGCCATCAATTGCCTCTCTGCGTTATACAACTCATCTGCCTAGTCATGACAAAAGCCAATTTAGTCTTTGGCACAGCCAAAAATATTGGGATTTAGCTTAGCCGACCTTGTTCAATAAATCACCACTCAAAACTGTATAAGAGTGGTAGGGTAGGAAAAGTCAAGTGGTTTGGAGTACAATTGTGGGCAGTGGAGGCAGAGTATTGCGATGGGCACCTACCCGGTGCTTGTCTCACCTTGATCAACTGAACTAACAAATGATAAGTACTGAAACCAAAGCTTTTACATAAATTGTGAGACACATTTATATAAATTACATGAGAATATGAGTGGAAGCATGGTATCTGTACAACACACAGTAAACACTAAATATTTATCGAGTTAATTTATCTAAATTGGGGAAAGTCACTGTGCCTCTTAATTCTGCTTTGGTTAGACCTCACCTGGAATACTGAGCCCATTTCTGGGCACCACAGTTTAAAAGAGATATTAACAAGCTGGAAGTGTCCAAGGGAAGGCAACTAAAATGATCAAAGGTCTGGAGACCATGCCCTATGAGAAGCAGCTTAAAGACCTGGGGATGTTTAGCCTGCAGGAGAGAAGGTTGAGGGGAGACATGATAGCCATGTATAAATATGTGAAAGGATGTCATAAGGAAGAGGGAGCAAGTTTGTTTTCTGCTGCCCTGGAGACTAAGTTGGAGCAATGTGTTCAAAGTACAAGAAATGAGATTCCACCTGAACACTAGGAGGAACTTCCTATTGTAAGAGCTGTTCAGCAGTGGAACTCTCTGCCTCAGAGTGTGGTGGAAGCTCCATCCTTGGAAGCTTTTAAACCAGTGGTTCTCAACCTGTGGGTCCCCAGATGTTTTGGCATTCAACTCCCAGAAATCCTAACATCTGGTAAACTGGCTGGGATTTCTGGAAGTTGTAGGCCAAAACACCTGGGGACCCACAGGTTGAGAACCACTGTTTTAAACAGAGGCTGGATGACCATGTGTCAGGGGTACTTTGATTGCGTTTTGCCTGTATGGCAGGGGGTTGGACTAGATGGTGCACGTGGTCTCTTCCTACTCTATTATTCTATGATCCTATGATCAATATCACCTTCATATTCTGCTTTAATTTTGGCACACTACACCTTTCCCAAATTAACTCTGCATCCCATGGTGCGCAAACAGGGCCTTTCCTAGACTTGATAATAAGGAAACTAGATAGCAATGAAAGAATTAATATCTCCGTACCTCTCACTTTCATTGTTTTTTATTGTTTTTGTATCCCCCATTGGTGCCACAGACCCTTCGGCTGGTCTTCTATGAAGCTAGCAGCATTCATATCCTAGCTAAGTACATCCTGTTTTCTTGGCTCTGCTGTGAATCATGACGTGGAGTGACACAAGGGTGACAGCTCAAGTGTTTTGCAGGGAACGAAGGCTGGTGAAAACAGGCAGCAGGAAACAAATAGCACAGAAGGTTTGCTAGAGATAAAAGGACTATGATTCCCACATAGAGTGGAAACACTGAAAAATCCTACAAAATTAGGGTCCCCAGATCTCAGTGTGAATCTTGTTTTGTGGGCCACCTCTAGGTAGGAAAGAAGGGTGCAAGTTCTCCAGTTCTAGTGGGCTCATCTATGGGGATAAGGAAAGAAATGAGTGCAAATATCTCAGCTACTAGAGCAGGCATGGGCAAACTTGGGCCCTTTAGGTGTTTTGGACTTCAACTCCCACAATTCCTAACAACCTACTGTCATAGCAGTTGTGGCATCATAATTAACTCTCCTGCATCCAGCTTCACTTTCTCTTATGTGCCTTCCAAGTCATACTTGATTTATGGCAATCTTAAGGCTATCCTATAGTAAAATTTTGCTTGGCAAGATTTGTTCGGAGGGAATTTGCCTTTTCCTTCCTCTGAAGCTGAGAGAATATTACTTGCACAAGGTTCCTATGACTGAGCGGGGATTTCAGCTTGGTCTTGAGTCTTAGGCCCCTTTTATACTGCTATACAATCTAGATTATCAAACCAGATAATCCACATGATCTGCTTTGAACTGGATTATATGTCACCCAGTCAAAAGCAGATAATGTTGGATTTTTTTCAGCTGTGTGGAAGGGGCCTTAGGCTCCTTCTAGTAAAGGTAAAGGTTTCCCCTGACGTTAAGTCCAGTTGTGACCGATTCTGGGGGTTGGTGCTCATCTCCATTTCTAAGCCGAAGAGCCGGCGTTGTCCGTAGACACCTCCAAGGTCATGTGGCTGGCATGACTGCATGGAGCGTCATTACCTTCCCGCTGGAGCGGTACCTATTGATCTACTCACATTTGCATGTTTTCGAACTGCTAGGTTGGCAGGAGTTGGGGCTAACAGCGGGCGCTCATTCCGCTCCCAGGATTTGAACCTGGGACCTTTTGGCCCACAAGTTCAGCAGCTCAGCGCTTTAACACACTGTGCTACCAGGGGCTCCTTCTACACTACCATAAAATCCAGATTATCAAAACAGATAATCCACATTATTTAAACTGGATTATATGAGTCTACACGGCCATAGGAGTCCCCAATGGCGCAGCGGGTTAAACCACTGAGCTGCTGAGCTTGCTGACCGAAAGGTCGGTGGTTCGAATCCGGGGAGTGGGGTGAGCTCCTGCTGTTAGCTCTAGCTTCTGCCAACCTAGCAGTTTGAAAACATACAAATGTGAGTAGATCAATACATATCACTCCAGCGGGAAGGTAACGGTGCTCCATGCAGTCACGCCGGCCACATGACCTTGGAGGTGTCCACGGACAACGCTGGCTCTTTGGTTTAGAAATGGAGATGAGCACCAACCCCCAGAGTCGGACATGACTGGACTTAGTCAGGGGAAAACCTTTACATTTACCTTTTACACTGCCATATAATCCAGTTCAAAACAGATAATCTGGATTTTATATGACAGTGTAGGAGGGGCTATAGTTCAGCATTCAGACCACCACACCACAGTGGCTTAGTATGTAATGAGTAATAACAACTGCTGAATAATTATGCTTTGTATTAGAAAGAGTTGTTGCTTGGCTGCTGTCGGAATGTTTACTGTATTTGTATGTTTACTGTATTTATGTTGGATTGTGCCCTGAGTTTCATGCTACAAATTTGTTGTTGCTTATTGTGACCTCATGGACCAGTCCACGCCAGAGCTTCCTGTCGGGCCGTCGCTGCCCCCAGTTCCTTCATGCTACAGATAAGATGAACTCTATTATTATTGTGATTGAAATGTGTACTTATTTCGCAGCTGATTAGAAAACCTTCCTGAATGTCATGCATTGATATTTTTCCTTACCTTTAGTAAACATATTCGCACAATTTCTAATTCAAGGCCATGCAGGAGAACGTAATCTGGTCCTTTGTGCATGCTTCCATCTCCTGGTAAAGTTCTGTACTACACAGAATAGGGAAAGAAATAACTTGGGCCCGCCATGGGTTTTGGACTCCAACTCCCACAATTCCTAACAGCCTACCGGCTGTTAGGAATTGTGGGAGTTGAAGTCCAAAACCCCTGGAGGGCGGGCCGAAGCTTGCCCATGCTTGCTTGACTCAGATCCTCTTTGCTCTCCACTGTTGCTAGAACGTCCGCCAGCCGGCGCTCTGGAATCTGTACTCGGAGAGCGGAAGAGGAAGTAGTGTTATTTCCCACGCTTTTGGGTTCTAGGAAGAGCCAGCCACCAGGAAGGATTTTGGTTTGAGTGGTGAGGATGGAAGAGGGAATTGGGGAGGCGGGCATTTCGTGGCCCGGAGGTGAGGGGAGATGTCAATTACACAGAAGAAGAAACGCCATGGATTGGAAGCCTTTATGGCAGGTATGGGCAAACTTGGGCCCTCCAGGTGTTTTGGACTTCAACTCCCACAATTCCTAACAGCCGGTAGGGAGTTGAAGTCCAAAACACCTGGAGGGTCCAAGCTTGCCCATTCCAGATTTATGGCCACGTTTAAAAGGCTTCCCTTTTTGTGTGGCCATGTTCCAGAAGCATTCTCTCCCGACGTTTCGCCTGCATCTGTGGCAGGCATCCTCAGAGGTTGTGAGGGCTGTTGGAAATTAGGCAAGTGGGGTTTATATATCTGTGGAATGTCCAGGGTGGGGGAAAGAACTCTTGTCTGTTTGAGGAAAATGTGAATGTTGCAATTGGCCACCCCGGTTAGCATTGGATAGCATTTCAGCTTCAAGGACTCGCTGCTTACTGCATAGGGGAATCCTTCGTTGGAAGGTATTAGCTGGCCCTGATTGTTTCTTGTTTGGAATTCCCCTGTTTTCTGTTATTCTTTATTTGCTGCCCTGATTTTAGAGTTTGTTTTTAAAAAAAATACTGGTAGCTAGATTGTGTTCATTTTCATGGTTTCCTCCTTTTCTGTTGAAATTGTCCACATGCTTGTGGATTTCAGTGGCTTCGCTGTGTAGTCTGACATGGTGGTTGTCAGAGTGGTCCAGCATTTCTGTGTTCTCGATTAATATGCTGTGTCCAGGTTGGTTCATCAAGTGCTCTGATATGGCTGATTTCTCTGGTTGAGTTAGTCTTCATTGCCTTTCATGTTCCTTGATTTATGTTTGGGCACTGTGTTTGGTGGTCTCTATGTAGACTTGTCCATAGCTGCATGGTATACAAGAGCAATCCTCTAACCACTGCAGGAGTCTACCCTGTACCATATATTTGTGGACAAGTCTACATAGGGGCCACAAAATACGAATCAAGGAACATGAAAGGCACTGCAGACTAATCCATGCTATTCAATGCTAATCAAGGTGGCCAGTTCCAATATTCACACCTGCCTCAAACAGACAAGAATTCTTTCTCCCACCCTGGACATTCCACAGATATATAAACCCCCCTTGCATAGTTTCCAACAGACCTCACAACCTCTGACGATGCCTGCCATAGATGCAGGTTAAATGTCAGGAAAGAATGCTTCTGGAACTAGGCCACACAGCCTGGAAAACTCACAGCAACTCCGCTTCCCCTTTTCTTTCTGCCTCACCTTCCCTACAATTGTCTTCCCTTATAGCAGGCCTGGGCAAACTTGGGCCCTCCAGATGTTTTGGACAACAACTCTCACAATTCCTAACAGCTGGTAGGCTGTTAGGAATTGTGGGAGTTGAAGTCCAAAACACCTGAAGGGCACATGTTTGCCCATGCCTGATCCAAGACATTTGTTGATTAACCTGAAAAGGTAAGACATTTCTGGGACATAGGTAATTCCAGACAATAAACAATCAGAGCCAGTTAATACCTCCCAATAAAGGATTCCCCCAGGCAGGAAGCAGCCAGGCTTTGAAGCTGCAAGGCCACGCAGTGCTAATTAAGCTGGCCAGTTGCAATTTTCACACTTGCCTCAGGCAGACAAGAGTTCCTTCTCCCACCCTGGACATTCCACAGACATATAAACCCCACTTGCCTAGTTTCCAACAGACCTCACAACCTCTGAGGATGCCTGCCATAGATGTGAGCGAAATGTCATTCTTCTGGAACATGGCCACACAGCCTGGAAGACTCACAGCAACTCACAGGATAATTGTTATTTCTCAATATAAAATTTCCTAGTGTCCTGAGCACTTTTCAAAAATGCACCAACGATAGTTTTAAAAAAAAATCCTCAAATTTTTGGTGCAGAAATATTTCTAACATTGTGATAGCACTGAAGCATAGAGTAATAGCACAAAAATTGTCAAACAAGTCTTGTGTTTTTATTTATCCACCATATTATTGAATGTTGAATGTGTAACTAGTAATAACCTGTCTTTCTCCTAAAGCCTTATAGGAAATACTGCATGAAATCATGACCCGGTGGGCTCGATCAAACGTCACCCACAGTAAGAAGGCTCTGGATGCGACACCATGGGAAGATATGAAAAACGATGCTGGAAACATAAAAAAGGATGACAGACAGACCTTTGGTAACAAGCTTTCTGTAAAGAGTACCCAGGAGAAGAAGAAAAATAAGAAGAAAAAAGATTATCTGAATGAAGATGTCAATGGGTTTATGGAATATTTGAAACAGAACTCACAAGCGTTACATAACGGACAGGTGATCAACAGCCATGAAGTAAGGGAAGAGATAGCAACTGCGTTGAAAAAAGACCAGCGTCGAGAAGGAAGGAGAATAAAAAGACAAGAAGTAAAGAAGAATGCAATGGTAACATGCTGTTTTGTCCTCTTTCACTGTGTGGGGTAAAATAGAAGCTGTATTTAATTTTGTTTTAAAAGCTATTCTTAACCAATTCACATTGGCACCCAGATGTGGGGCCACAAATACTAGTATCCTTATCAGCTTGTCTACTGCCTGGTGATGATGACAGCTTGAGTATAAGCTACTCTTGGGTACCAGAGTAGGGAAGGCTGGTGTACATAATACTCTATTTAGGGTACAGGGCCTGGCAGTGAAGGTAGAAAAAAAAAAGGCTTGGTTTGGGAGCATGTAGGCATTAATAATAGTCCAGAAGAGGGCATTTCAGCAGGAATACTTCTTAAAATTGTTTGAAAAAGAGATCAGTGAGTCTGATTTCTCTTGCTTACTTCATATTCCATTTTGTATTTTCAAAGGTGTGCTTCCATTGCAGACAGCCGGGACATGGAGTTGCAGATTGCCCGGCTGTACTTGAAAGCCAGGATATGGGAACTGGAATTTGTTTCCGCTGTGGCTCTACAGAACATGAAATCAGCAAATGCAGAGCAAAAATAGACCCAGCTCTTGGTATATATAATTAAAACACGCTGTGTAAATTGCTTGCTAGAAGTTTCTGTCAAAATGTTTCAGTGATAAATTTATCCCAGATAACAGTAAACCTTGTTCAATGTAGTGCTTAATGTGATTTTAGGATACTATTTATATCCTAATACAAACATTGTTAAATATTTTCAGGAGAATTTCCATATGCAAAATGCTTTATTTGTGGTGAGATGGGACATCTCTCACGGTCATGTCCTGATAACCCTAAAGGACTCTATGCACACGGTAAGAATAACTCATTTCAGATCCCATAATTTTTCAAATCAAACTCAGTTAATGGATTCACTTGAGAACACCTTGCTTTATTTTTGAATAACTTGCATTGAAAGGACAGAGGAAATGGGACATTTCTTGCTCTTTTGAAAGCTTTTATCTCTTTCCAGCACTTTCCCCACTCTTTTCACTATCTTATTATAAAATTGATTGTTGTAGTAATTTCTTTTCAGAATATTTATGTGGACAAATAACAAAATGTCAGTTTTTAGGAATACAGGTTTGCAGTGTTCATTTATTTCTTTTTGCATATTGAGCATATTGATTTTGAGTCACCAAATAGTTTACATATCTGAGTGATACCTACAAAATTACTTTTTATTGCCTCCCTCCCCCATATGGCACTGATGGTCTCACTACACCGTGGGAAAATTTGGAACCATGTCTTCTGGTAAGACCCTAAGAGCTGATGAATTCTTGTGTGAAGGAGATTTTTCATTTCATTGCCATTTTTTCCTTGCTGTGTATCAAATGAGGAGGACTTTACTCCATGAAAACTTACACTACAATAAATCTGTTCAGTTTAGTAGCAAAACAGTGAAGGGTCTTGTGTATTCCAGGGAATTTGTTTCAGCCTTGAAATACTGATTTGAAAGTAGGAAAGAACAAAAAAGTGAAAACACTTTATTTTCTTTCATTCTTGTATCATTTATTATAGCATGAAATTAAGTGAATAATTGATACATTACAGTAAAACATATGTACTTTTTGATCTTCTATAGGAGGGTCTTGTAGGATCTGTGGATCTGTGGAGCACTTCAAAAGAGACTGCCCAGAGAACCAATCCTCAGGTGGGAATCCTATGTTTTTCAAAGAACTTAGATATATGCACTTAAACTGTTCTATAACACTATGTAACAATTTGAAAAAAAAAACCTCCTGGTTTCTTTCCTGTTTACTTGTGTGGTACTTACTTTGAAAGCAGTTGTTATACACCAGAAACGTTGTTTTTGTGGCTGCCATAAACGAGGTTGAATTAGTTGAGAATCAATGAGATATTCATTGAAAAACTAGAGCAAAATGTGCTGCAGGATGCAGTTTAGTAAACTTTCCCCATGTTTTTATGATGGAACCCATTAGGAAATGACATTTATAACCAAGGGACAAACATCGTGTCACATACTTTAATTAATCAACTCTGCTACATTTGAGTTATAAATGGAATTCAACAATCCTTGATATTTTGTCACCTAATCCTGATGTTTTTACATAACACTAGAGCTTTAATTTGATATGTAAAGTTAAGTCTATGCTTGCATACATGTACATAATTCAAGACTGAAACTAATGCAATTCTGTATTGCTGTGTTTTGAGACAAGTTCACCCATGCGATATCTGGGAATTTCATTTTTTATGCTTAAGTGTAGTACCTTTCTTTTCTTCTTGTTGAAAGATAATATCCCAATCATCAACAGCCCTTCAGAGACAGTCAAAACTGTTTTTAAAGGCTTAAGAGTAAATTCTACTATATTACAGGAGATTCTGCATAAAGAAGAACATGGAGCAGTAGATAGTATTACAATTTTCTTAGAATGTTGTTACCAGACATCTTTTGCTTGGTAAATGGTGAGTGATGGTTCGATATGTAATATATTAAGAGCAGTTTTAAATCAACACACTTTCATAAAGGCTAAATTCATAAATTTGACTTGGTTCCACCAAGAATAAACAAATTAAGAGGGATAAAAAAAGTGATAAATACTGACACTAGGTTGAATTGCTGGTTTTTGTAGGATAGTTTTGCAGCATTCATGCCTTGTATCTTCAATATAACTAGGAGTTCATTTTTTGATGTATTTTTCTTTTGTTTCACAGATTGTGTGGTAACTGTTGGACGGTGGATGAAAGGAATGAGTGCAGATTATCAAGAAACCTTAGAGAGTCCCAAACAGCCAAAACCTAAACAAAAACCATCTAAAGTTGTTAACTTCTGACACCTTGTTTCTAGCACCATCCATGGTAATGATTCTCACAGTATGGCTTAAAGGTGTCATAAAAACCAGCAGGACTTGGAAATGCCATATCTGAAGTATTCACCTCACTGAGATGATGAGGGTGAAACCCTAATCTAAAGGGAACTTCCAGGACAATTTGGTGGGCCATGGCACATGCCAAAGAATAGAATGACAATGGAAAGAAAACTGCTCTTCTTAAAAATTCACTGTCATGGGGGACATGAACCAGTTTCTGCTGATATCAAATGGAACTTTATTAGATTTAAATAGCTCTGTGCTGATTTTCCTGGAAGTTGAATTAATACAATTGTAGAACAACAATAACAGCATAAGACCCTTGTAAGATATTAAATTATAACAGCAGAACTTCTATTTCTACCTTTTCTAACCTTTGAAACGAGAATGTACATTGCTGCGATCAAGTGCCTACAGTAGACTGGCCCTTGTCTCTTTCAACCCTATTATTCTAGTTCATTATGATTGCAGTAGTAAGCACAGTGTAAAACAACTATTATTTTTTAATTTTTTTAATTAAATTACACCATCGTTCTGTTCTAGGGTGTATTATTTACATTGAGCTTCTATAACATTTTAGCTTCTATGCAAATGTTTAAAGAAAGGGATGGAACTGAAAATGAGCTCAGTGGCAGTACATGAACATTTAGAATTGCTGACTAGAAGCTGAAGTGCATCTCTGAACATTTGTATTGTCTATTGTGTTGCTTCCTTTTTACTTTTTTACATTATCACAGTGGATATGCTAGCTAAGCTTGTCAGATATGCCAGGAAAATTAAAATGCAGAATATACTTTTAAAAAGTGAGTATCTCATATAGGAAAACAGCTGCTCACTTCTAATTCCTGTAGAAGCTCTTCAGCATGTATCTTCAGCACTCGAATAGAGGAAAGCTGAAAGAGCAGGCCCTGGTCTCTAAGCCTGCCCAGCCCACAAACATTATTTCAAAACAGTTCCTAAACTATGCCAAATTCACAGGTTTTGGTCCATGTAGGCAGGAAATTACTGATCCTCTATTTCATTCTGTTGGCTTCCTGTCAACAAAGATTTGGATTTCACAGAAGGTCTCACATTGCAGAACAAGATAGGATTGGTCTGTAGGTGCATTCTGCATACTTCTGTGTAGTTCTGTAAGCCATAAGTATGCAAAACACTGAAAGCTACATATTTACTTAAATATTTTATACCCCCGCCCCCCCAAGCAAACCAAACAATGGACTAAAACAATGTTTATAATAACTAAAGCAGCATAAGAGCAAAAATCATTATTTTAAAAAGCAGTCTAGAACTGGGATGGACAGTTATCTAAGCTCAAAACACCTCCGACAATTTTTGGGAGGGCTGCCCTTGTTTTGTACATTTTTTGGAGGTACATTTAAAATATTTCAAATGGTTCAAAGAATCTTCCTCAACTCTGTAGGGATTGTGGGAACCATTTTTTTTCATCTACGTGAAAGGAGCCAGCCAATTTTAGGTGCATGGGTGATTTTTTTCCCAGCAAGAAAGAGACTAGCATGTCTTCCTATGAGTCCTACATGATGAAGTTTTGTTCTAGGCCTGCCCACACCTCATGGATACCAACATCTGGATATTCAAATCCCATAATATACAATGGTGTAGTAAAATTACTCCCTTACATGAAATGGCAAAGTAAGTTTTGCTTCTTAAAAATCTTTTCAAGCTATGGATGGTTGAACCTGTCCATATGAAAGGCTAACTGTATTTGGCTACTGAAATTTGTACCGACAGAGGATGCCAAGCAATGCAATTCCAAAATCATGAAATGTTGTTTTGATACTTAACCACATTCTGTTCTTATGTACATATAATTGAAATGAATAGCAGAACAGTCAAATTCTTTTCAAAAATTTATACTTACACTCAAGACACTTTTTAGAAAAGCAGTATTCTTTCATTACATGAAATACATATATTGTATTGACAAACATTCTGAGAAATCCAAAAGAATTAATGACATGTTATTAATGACATGTTAAAGTGACATGATCAGGTATTCAGTGGAGACTTGGATGATGTGGCATACTGTGCTCTGACAGTTTAATAATAAAATTCCTGATTTTTATTTATGGCAGAGCATTTGCAAGATTGCAAACATTACTGCACTTGTCCATTTATTCGCAAGAGTCATTTTCAAATACCTCAAATAGTATTAACAAAGCCAATGACTCAAAAGCAGGACTCAATGGTGGTGCTAAATGCAGTTCATCCTTTTGCTCTCAGATTCTAAAAAGTGAATATATATGGAAGCTGTATCTTCAGTTAATTTTAACAAGCCAACAAGATTTGCAGCAAAACAAGGAGTACCTTGGAAGAAGTAAGATACCTATAAAATATAGGAAAGAAAATTTGTGTCATTTCTCAAGGAAAGCAGTGAGATCATCAAACTCTACTTCATATATATTAGTGTATCAATCCTGGCTGGTCAGAGTGCAATTACGTGTATAATTTTCCGTTGTCAGATCACCGGATTATGTGGGTAGAAACCACATGACATGACCATGCAACCCTATGGATTCCTGTGTAAGGGGATTTAAATATTGTACTCATAGCACATATAAAAACAATAGATATTTTACATTGCAAGTCTTTCTAGCTGCACAAATCATGCTGTTTTCCTTTCTGTTTTTTAAAGTTATAGAAGAAGTCTTATCAATTCTGTGATAATCCCTAAGGGGCACTGCTTTTCCCATTTTGAGCAGGTAGCTTTTTAGCTGATCTTGGCATGCTTTAGTTGTAATTGAGTAATGATTACATACCAGAAGAGGGAGATTTAAATATGTGGGCTTGGTGGTGGTGTCTATTCTAGTCCAACAGAAAATATGCCAAACCTTTTTTTAAAAACCCTGAGATACAAGCACCTACATTGCATTTCAATCTGAAAAACTGATCTAGGAGATTTGGTGTGGTTTAAAGGGCTATACAGTACCTAATTTGGGGAGTAGAATCATACAGAACTATTTACACATACTCACTTGCATACTATTAGACTTATAATCTTGTAATTGTTTTGTAATCATACTTGTGATAATGGAACGATTGTGTTCTGTGGAACTGGGAAGCAGGTGCTGCAGAATGATATGGCCAGCCTCTTCCTAGCAGGGAGTGACAGTACTGCAAAGATTTGACACAACCTCACAGATGTCCCTTCTCCTGCTCACTGCACCGTCGGTCTCTGGTGGGAGGAGGCTGGTCACGTCATCCTGCAGCATCCACCTGCCAGCTGTATACTCAGTATGGATGCCGAAGAGCTGGGTCAGGACATGGAAGGTTGCTGTGATGTTGTAGCTATGCCTCCACTGCAGGATCTTAGCCATTCTTCTTAATCAGACTATCTTTGGAAAAAGAAACAACAGCAAATAAGCAAACATTAAATGATTGGTCAGTTATAAAACTGCTTACCAAAGAGGAGTTCCCATTGCTATAAATCAGGAATCCTGCACACTGGATCCCACTTCTAGGGTTCTCATTAGAAGGTGGGAATGCTCTCAAGGCAACTGGCTTCACAGCTATTATATAAGGGTCCCTGAATTTAATAAAAATAAAATTAAAGTCTTATAACAAAAATGTAAGCTGTCAAAATGCAATTTTCTCCACTAATTAAAGTGATAGCACTTAAGGCTAAGGTTTGTGTATATGTCTTCAAATCATCTGTTGACTTAAGGCAACCCCATTAATTCCATGGTATTTTATTAGGCAAGGTATACTCAAGAAGTGTTTTTGCTAGTCCCTTCCTTCAAAATACAACCCACAGCATTTGGTTGTTGTTATTTTATACACAAGATTAGTACACAGCGAACAAGATCACTATGCTGGTTGTTGTATTGGAGAACACGTCAGACACTACCCAAGTATCTAGGACTATGTGATGTATCGGCGAATAATGCATGCAGATCCGAGTAGGGTGGCCTTTTACAGCTGACAGATGGTAATTTTGTCAGCACCAATTGTTTTCAAGTGCAAGTCAAGGCCTTTAGGCACTGCACCCAGTCTGCCGATCACCACTGGGACCATTTTTACTGGTTTGTGCCAGAGTTTTTGCAGTGCAATCTTTAAATCCTCATATCGTGTCAGCTTTTCCAGTTGCTTCTCGTCAGTTCTGCTGTCGCCTGGGATTGCAACATCGACAATCCATACTTTGTTTTTTTCCATGATCGTGAGGTCAGGAGTATTGTGCTCTAAAGCTCTGTCAGTCTGAATAGTTGTTGTTGCTGTTGTTATTATTATTATTATTATTATTATTTATACCCCACTTTTTCTCTCCACAAGGAGACTCAAAATGTCTATTCATTGGTAGTCTCTCATCCAAGTTCTAACCAGAGCTGACCCTGCTAAGCTTCCAGGATCAGATAGGATCAGACATTTAGGCCTCTAATGTACTTGTCATAAAACAATACATCTCTTAACCTATGTGTGTAAGGAGAGATTTAGTTTAAATGCCTTAAGTCTGCACAGTTACTTACCCAGTTCTACAGGGTTTCCGTTGTGATACAAGAATGGATAAATCATGAATTAATGGGGATGTAATTTGGTAAATGTTGTCCTCTTTGGTCACACTCTCTATGAGCTTACAAGTTCTGCATGTAGATAAGGCAAACAGAAATGGAATTTAGTATCTGAAGTGTCAAGTAAATACCAATTAGAAGAGATGTTCAATTGTGGTTGGAGATGCACATTTTTTTCTCAAATTAATGAATTTTTGATGCTGATTTTGTTAAATATATTTTCGTTTCTCAATAGACAAATCAACAGGATGGCAGAAAGGAGCAAAAGGTGAAGAGTTGTTGCTCATTATAATTCACAGATATTAAATATGCTTTTGTTAACCTTTGCCTACACAGCTTTATCTCAAAATACCCTTTGCTCCATTTTCAAATGCATTCCTGTTAGCATTTTTAAAAGAGGCAATTGTTTACTTTATTAATGAAGTCAAGCCAAAACAAGAGTTCTAGGTACTAAGCAGTATGTACCATTTTTGAGTCTTATTTAAAAATGCAATCTTTTGAATGTGGTTCAGTAAGGCCACTGACTTTAGTGGGGCTTTCAAATCTGTTTAGGATTGCAGCCAAACATTGCATCTACATTGTAGAATTAATACAGTTTGACATCACTTTAGTTGCCATGGCTCAATGCTATGGAATCCTGGGAGCTGTGGTTTGGTGAGGGCACCAGGATTCTGCCAGAGAAAGCTAAAGACCTTGTAAAACTACAACTCGCATGATGCACCCTAAGTTGCTTTTCACTGTACCGCAATGAGAAAAACATGAAAAAGTCTAATTACCTTGGGATCTAAGGGGCAAGATCGATACAACACGTTTACCTCTAATGAACCCAAAATAAATGGAAGATCATCTTTATCACACTATTTCCTTCCTCGATAATAATAGCTCCTGCTCAGATTAAAATTAGCTTCAATAGTCTCATAATCGCATATTTGAATGATTAAATATGCCCCACTGAATTGAATGGTACATTTCTGCAGATATGAACACATTTGACATGAGACGTGAGAGAAGCTCCCTACAAGATTGTAACACATCCAGGCGTCCCCTGGGCAACGTCTTTGTAGATGGCTGATTCTCTCACACCAGAAGTGAATTGCAGTATGCAAACAAACAAATGGACCTTTTCAAGACCAACCATGGCAATAATCCCAATTAACATTGAAGGTATGTCAGCTGCCAAAGAACAGCTGTTTTATGAACTATGTTGAGATAAGAAATGTGATGTGCTGTGTGTCCAAGAAACACACAGGAATAAACAGAAACAACCAAAAGTTCCAGGAATTATCTTAGTGGTGGAAAGACCACATGCACAGTACGGAAGTGCTGTCTTTTAAAAACCAGGCCTCCCAAGTCAAAAGTGCCCAGAAAATAATATAGAGGTTATAACAGTAGAGCTTGGTACATAATTACTTCTATGTACAAGCCCCCAAATGAAGAGTTTTGTTTCTCCTCTCCTGTGAACTTTGATAGGCACCAAAGGGTGATAGTAATTGGTGACTTTAACAGCCATAGCCACGTATGGGGCTATGGAGAGGCTGTCCTTTCCTGGGCTGAATTGCACAAATCATCGCTTATTCATGATAGTAAACTACCACCATCCTACAACAGTGGGAGATGGTACCCAGGATATAACCCAGACCTTCTGTTTGTGAATGAGAATATTGTGCAACAATGCACTAAATCAGTGGGACCATCAATAACAAACACACAGCATTGGCCGATAATATGCCAATTGTTCCCAACTATAAGGGTTCAGGAAGCTCGATTTAACCGAAGATTCAACTTCAGAAAGGTAGATTGGTCTAAATTCTCAGATATGTTAGATGACAAGATTATATTGGGCGCCCCAACCTCAGGAATACGAGAGCTTTATCGAAACAGCAACACATTTGAAAAGTAAACACACTTGCTAGGAAGTACATGTTCTAGAAAACTCATAGTTCTGTCATATCACAATTTACATCTTTGATTTGGATGAACAGGTGTGTAACAGAATAGTTGTTCTCAAATGCTGCATATGTTTGGATTAGGTTATCTGATTTTTAATATATAAAGAGTTCTAAGAGGTTTACTCATGTTTTCAGTCAAAAATCTTCATAGAACTACCTGATAGTTACTAATTTCCTTTTTATTCTATATGATGATCCACTCCTTTTAACACAAGATTATATTTGTACCAATTTAGTGCATGTTTTATACGAATTAAAAATTATTATTTTACATTGGGCATTCAGCCATCTTTCTTGCCACGTTATTGAATCTTATGAAAACCACGTTTGCTTTTAATCAGTCATATCTCTCAAAGCCAGCAGCTACAGTACTCAAATTCAATCAAGAAAACTGGCACAGAATTAAAAATGTAAAATTATACTTACAAATATTGTTTAACCCAGTGCATATGGAGAGTGAAGTCCGATAAAATACAAAAAGTGAGGTTTGATGGCATCTGTACTTGCATTTCAACCTTGATTGACAAAGCATCTGTCTCCTCTAGAGTGAACATTTTTACCTGGAAAAAATGTATTATATGAATTCAAATTTAAAAGTTTTGGGATGTGTTCATTTTTTTAAAGGATTCTTAAGCAATCTGTTGCAGTGTTGTATAATTTCTACTAATGGAAATTAATGATATTTAATCTATCCGTTTTTTCATATACACTCTTTAACACAATCCAGAAGCAACTGTCACATTCTGAGCAGATGCAATTTCTTTTTTCAGCCACATAAATAAGATTCACAGATACTGCAGTTGTGACTGTGTCATTCATAAAGACATGTCAGAAATCAGCAAAGTGCTTAGTGAAACACAGGGATCATTTCAGCACAGTTTTACTGAAGACATGTCACAACAGCAATTCGCCCATCATCACAGCTTTGTCTCCCAATGCAGGACCTTGTTGCAATCTCATTTCCCTCAGTAAATGGGACTCATATATGACAAAGGATGGCTGGTATCATGTTCAGTATTTATGGTACTGTATGTTGGACTTACGACATCATAAATTTTGTATTAAACCTTTACACCATGACAACAACTAAAAGTGCTCCCTCAAATCTAAAAAAGCCAATGGGATTTTGGGCTGCATCAAATAGGGTATAGTGTTTAGATTGGTGGTTCTCAACCTGTGGGTCCCCAGATATTTTGGCCTTCAACTCCCAGAGGTCCGAATAGCTAGTAAACTGACTGGGATTTCTGAGAGTTGTAGGCCAAAACACCTGGGGACCCACAGGTTGAGAACCACTGGTCTAGATCAAGGGAAGAAACAATGCCTCTCTATTCTGCTTTGGTCAGACCTCACCTGGAATACTGTGTCCAATGCTGGGCATCACAATTTAAGAGAAATATTGACAAGCTGGACGGTGTCCAGTGGAGGGCAACTAAAATGATCAAAGGTCTGGAGATCATGCCCTATGAAGAGCGTCTTAAAGAGCTGGGTATGTTTAGCCTGCAGAAGAGAAGGCCGAGAGGAGACATGATGAGGGTCATGTTTAAATATGTGAAAGGATGTCATAAGGAAGAGGTAGAAGGCTTGTTTTCTGCTGCCCTGGAGACTAAGATGGAGCAATGTTTTCAAATTACAGGAAAAGAGATTTCAACTGAACACTATGAAGAACTTCCTGGGCTGTTCAACAGTGGAATTCTCTGCCTCGGAGTTTGGTGAAGACTCCTCCTTTGGAGGCTTTAAAACAGAGGCTGGATGCCCATCTGTTGGGGTTGCTTTGATTGTGCTTTTCCTACATGGCAGGGGGTTGGACTGGATGGCCCATGTGGTCTCTTCCAACTCCATGATACTGTGAGACCTACCATTAGAGCTGTGCAGCCTCACCAACAGAAGGATATCTTACGTCCTGTGGCAAAGCACTGGATGTGTCACTGCACACCCCTTTGCTCTTCAGTGCCTTCGAAATCCTCCTGTTTGCTGCTGAAAAGGTACATTTTCTAAGGGTAGCAGCAGGAGACACAGCTCTAATGGTGGAGCTCTGTTGTTGTAGCAACATCTCACAATATGGGATCTTGGCCTGTATCTTAAACCCCTGTCCTTCAGACGCAAACATTTATACAACAAAAGAGCTGCCTGACAAGTGTTCAGGCACTTTCTAAAGCTGTCATATGTATTTGTGTTATTCCTGTTTTTAACACATAGAAACAAAACGATGGTTTTGTTTTTACTAATCCATCCTACCCCACCTCCTTACTCTATAACAGCTAATTAGTATGTTGCTGGAAGACAGGTTCTGAATGTCAAATCGTTAGCACTAAACATGTAATGGTTTTATTCCTGAGCATTTTGCATTCTGTTTCTAGTTGAATTAGAGAGAAGCACACATTCACATTAACTCCTTTAGAGCAATAAGGTGGGAAATTTAAACACATTCTTGCAGGATTCGATTCAATACTTACATGGTCTTGAGTGCTATGTATTTCCCATCCAGATTTTGCTGCCAGAAGAGTCAGTGCTGCAATATTGCTTTCGATTACATTTACCTAAAATACAATAACCATCATTTTTTCCTTCCCAGAAAACCCCTCAAAGTTTTGAACTTATTCACAAATGGGAATTGAATCGTATCTCTCACACTGTTCAACATAAGGCTGATTAAAAGCGACTAACTTCACTAATGGGTTAACTAAACCTCTGAAGATGCAGCCAAACAGAAATGAAAAGTAATGTATTAAAAATGAACAAGGATCCACAGTGATAGAAATGCAAGAAGAAAAACCACAGCAACCTATCTATACAGAGATTCCGATACATGCATCTTGCTCAGTAATTACAATGTCATAAACTGGACTTATAAGATCAATTTTTTGGAAATCATGTTCCTGGTTGGTGCACTATTGCAATCATTGAAAACTGCCCCACCAATCTACCTCAGTCTGCCATGCTACTTCATTCTGCCAGCTATGTCCATTCTCCTCACTCAGGTTATATCATAGCTGGACATAGCCTAAATATTTTGCATGGGGGATGCATACATTGAAGCAGTGATTCCCAAACTACAGTCCTCCATGTGTTTGGGATCAGCTACTAGAAGCCTGTTACCTTGCCAGTAATCACAGATTCCAAGGGGCTGAAGTCCAAAAACACTAGGAAGTCCACAGTTTGGGAAACACTGTGTTAAGGGCTCAAATCTAAATGACAGTAGGACAACAACTGCTAGTATTCCTCACTAAAAGCTATGTTGGCTAGGGCTGCTGAAGCCTGCAGTCAAACAACATCTGGAAGGGTACATAGTGCCCATCCCACTATAAATCTTACTTGGTTGCCTCTGTCCAAGAATTCAGGGGTGCAACTGTCTTCTTTCTTCAAGAGATCATATTTCCTGTAGGTGATATCACATGGAAAGAGGACCAGAAGAAAGCTAAGGAAATCACCAAACTTCTTTTTAACATAAATTACAAAAAGCTATAGCATTAAACTTCCAAACACATTTCAACTAAGCAGTATCTTCCTATATGTTGCCAAAGAAACTAGCAACTAAAACCAGATTCTGGCCTAGACTGGAGTGAGATGAGAGTGGAGGAAGAATCAAGATCACATCCACCAGCAGATGTCAGTGGAGGCTTTTAAAAAACTAACTGAAGAACAAGACAAGCATTTTGGGGGACAGAGATTTTGGTCCATAAAGATGGCCATCTGAGCAATCAGATCATGGCTCATATTTGAGTACTAGGGGGTCTGCCTGCTTTGGTATGTGGCATCACCCACTGCTGGAAAGTAGCCCTTAATGTGTTTGGTCAGAATCAGTTTGGCCCTTAGGCCATACAAAACTCTCCAGTGCTGCACTAAACTAACTATATATGGCATTGTAGGCTCTATCAGTTCTGCAAAAATACCTGGATTTTTGTACAACGTTTTCAAGCAGTGCAATGACATGAGATAGGCATGATAAGCCATCCGTCGGGGTGTTTTGAATGCAATTTTCCTGCTTCTTGGCAGGGGGTTGGACTGGATGGCCCATGAGGTCTCTTACAACTCTTAATTCTATGAAAGATGGCATAGATTTAGGGAAAAGCTATAATAGAGATAGGACATTAAGCCAGGGGAAAGAACTGAATAGAGCGTCGTGGAGCGATCAGTGTTGAAATAGTTCAGGAGTTGTCGGATTCAATTATGTATGTAATAAGCTTCCATCAGTTTATTCTTTTTGCAATTATGTCTGGCTATTTCTGTTATGTTTTGATACACCTACAACTACAGTGCACCTACAGTGTCAAATTAATGCAGTCTGATCCCTTTAACTGCCATGGTTCAATGCATCCTGGGTGATGTAATTTGGTGGTTGTTGAATCCTGGGTGTTGTAATTTGATGAGGCACCATCACTCTTTGGCAGAGAAAGGCTAAAGACCTTGAACATTCACAACTCCCATGATTCCATAGCCTTGAGCCATGGAAGTTAAAGAGGTGTCACGCTGCATTAATTCGACAGTGTAGATGCACACATAGAATCTGGTCACAGAAAAACAATCCACTAGTATATAAATGGCAAATAGAGGGAGAAAACGTGGAGGCAGTGACAGACTTTATATTTCTAGGCGTGAAGATCACTGCAGATGCAAACTGCAGCCAGGAAATCAGAAGACGTTTACTTCTTGGGAGGAGAGCAATGGCCAACCTCAAAAAAATACTGAAGAGCAGAGACATCACACTGGCAATGAAGGCCCGCATAGTTAAAGCAATGGTATTCCCCATAGTAACCTATGGTTGCGAGAGCTGGACCATAAGGAAGGCTGAGCGAAGGAAGATAGATGCTTTTGAACTTTGGTGTTGGAGGAAAATCCTGAGAGTGCCTTGAACCTCAAGAAGATCCAACCAGTCCATCCTCCAGGAAATAATGCCTGGCTGATCACTGGAAGGAAGGATATTAGAGGCAAAGATGAAATACTTTGGCCACATCATGAGAAGACAGAAAAGCTTGGAAAAGATCATGACGCTGGGGAAAATGGAAGAAAAAAGGAAGAGAGGCCGACCAAGGACGTGATGGATGGATGGTATCCTTGAAGTGACTGGCTTGACCTTGAAGGAATTGGGGACAGCAACAGCCGACAGGAAGCTCCGGCGTGGACTGGTCCATGAGGTCACGAAGAGTGCATGAATGAAGAAGAGTCTATATAGGGATCACCTTGAGGCTGAAGTATGCAATCTAGGGGGGATCTTGAGGGGAAAGGTGGCAAGGGTAGTGACATTCGACCAAAGTTTTGGATCTGCAGGGCCAGCCTGGAGGGAGGATGTGACACAGGTAATAGTGGAGAGAAATGCAAAAATATAGCACCTGTTTCCTGTTTCAACACTGTGGAGTACGAAAGTCTTCACTTACAGGCAAGAGGGTGGTCATCCTAATCAAACATCAACTTATTCTAGAATTCTTAATAAGCAGCAAGAAATCTCAGGTTGTTTGTGGGAAAGATAAAAGATACTGTCTAACTAAAGTCTAATATCACACTGGTGCATATATAGCACATGAGGATTGTATCGTAAGGCAAGTATTTTCACAAATTAAACATAATCAGCACTACATAACTTGAAAAATAACATCACTTGTACTGATAGTGGTAATTTAAATACCTTCATGTTTCAGGATTATTAATACCTGGTTAATCTGATTTTCTTGCGTGCAATAGCTCCATGGAATCTCCTTACAGCATCCTTCACAAGAGAAAAGTAAAGGAAAAAAGAGCAGTTATAATTTATATATTTTAATGACTCTGCCCAAATTAAACAAATGGATGCTTCATTTATCTAAATCTCAGAGTATACTGACAGGCTGTATATGCCACATTTTCAAGACTATAATGCAAACTTTATGTGGATAAAACTGGTCCATTAAATAAAACATGTCAATTTACTACAAAGCAATCTGAAAGGCTCAACTTTCATCTGTCTTAGAATCAGATAGTAGTTATTATAAGATCTTTCACCTGGGAATGATACAGTGTGTGGGTATGTTGCTTTAAGTCACTTGTTGACTTATGGCAACCCCATACATTTCAATATGTTTTCTTAGGCAATTAATACTCAGAGGTAGCTTTGTAAGTGCCTTCCTCTGAAATTTAGCTTGCAGCACCTGATTATCATTAGCAATCTCCCACCCAAATAGTAACCAGGGCGGATCCTACTTAGCTTCCAAGATAAGGCAAGATCTGGTGCCTTTGGGATATTTTGGCCAACAAGTGATTCACAGGTATAACTTAAATAATCATCTTCCAGGTAAAATATCAATATCAAACATCTTAGAATCAGAAAAATGCGATGTTCAAGAAATTGCCTCTGTTTAAAGAGCCACTTCCATGGCATTCGACCTAACCAAATAATGTGACAATCCTTTATCTACAACTGTTTTCACTTTATTCAAAAGAGCTCACCTTTGTTGTAGGTCTTACTCTGGGGACAACGAGAGGTTCTCCATGTTTGTTTAAAATATTAAAAATTAGAAAGGCACTGTTGATATGCCGTGCTTGCCCCTTGCCCCATTCCTCACAGTTGTAGGCTTCAACGCGGACTCCAACCTCAATACTGAAAGAAAATCATTCAGTGAATTTAGCAGCCACAGTTAGACACCTCCAGCAGGGCATTATAAATGGGAAAGCAAAAATGGAAACTATGTTTTGGACTCTAACTCCTTTAATTCCCAGCCAGGCTGTGGTTTCCAGGAACCTCTGGTTCAATAAAGCTATACTATAAGCTCTTTGGAAAACAAATGCTATAAGCAAAGGTTGACATAACTTGAAGAGAAGACTGAGGACATGATAGTATCCTTCAAACACCTGAAAACTTGCAACACATATATTAATGCAAATGTGTCTAAAGGGCAGGACTAGAACCAATTGCCTTGAAATTACAGGAAGATAAACTTCTTTGGCTATTAAGGGAGGCTCTTGGTACAAAGTTTCAACACTAAAGCTAAATATCTAAAGGAACAGTGGACTTCCTATTACTGGAAGTCTTTAAAAAAAAATCCAGACAGGCATCAGGTAAGCATGGTTTAGCTCAGAATCTTTTGCACTGAGCAAATTGTTGGTCTAGAGCAGTGGTTCTCAACCTGTGGGTCCCCAGATGTTTTGGCCTTCAACTCCCAGAAATCCTAGCAGCTGGGAACCTGGCTGGGATTTCTGGGAGTAGTAGGCCAAAAGACCTGGGGACCCACAGGTTGAAAACCACCGGTCTTGAAGCCTGTCTCCTTTGTATGATTTTTATCAAAATGTTAAACACAAAAGTTATAACTACTGTATATGTTACATTGCATTTTAATTGGCAAGCCACATAGAGTCTTGGTTTTGGGGAAATATAGGTGTTAAGAAAATTAACCAATATCACTACCTGTAATAACAAGCACTTTGGAAAAAGTAATTCTATGTACTATTGCTTGAGGCGGGAGGGTTTGTATGACTGAATTCAGGGACTTGTTCATAGTAAATCTGTGTGATGTTTTCACTGCAGATACAAGACATCCATTTGTTTTCATTGTGGTTATTTGCCACCAAATCGACTTGGACTTAATGAAAGACCCCAAAGATCACTTGTCATCAACAGCCCTGATGAAATCTTGCAAACTCAGGGCTGTGGCTTCCTTGAATGAATCAATCCACTTTTCAGTCTCCCTCTTTTCCTACTGCCTTCCACTTTACCAAGCACTATCCTCCTTTCTGGCAATTATATTGTCTCATGATATGTCCAAAGTACAACACCCTCATTTTAGTAGCTTAAATTGTGCTACAGGTTTTAAAATGAACTTATATAATTAAAGCAGAACACTGATATGATAGCCAATGATAATATACATGAAAAATAGTATGTGCAGATCAGAGATTATAATCTATAGTACTATATTTAAGAATAGCAGTAATCTGAATAGGATGTTTTAATGCATAACAGTTTTATTGTTTTAAAACATATTTTCATTTGTATATTGTTACTGCAATTTGTTAAAGAAAAAACATAGTTTTAAAATCAAAGTAATTTTAGGCAATGCTACACAGTTTGTTACATAGGAAGGGAATCTTACCTTTTCTCAAAAGTATTGTTAACTATAGCATTAAACACTAGCCGGTCACCAACAGTTGAAGGTCCACGAAATTTAAACATATCTACGGATTTCAGAGTTGGATGCATATGACACAGGCGACTGAATCAAAATAGGAATAAAGGAAAACAAAATAAAATGTGTATCAGTTTTTCTTTGTACATATTAATGAATAGCAAAATCTCTACGAACAGGAAAAATTCAAATCTAATTCAAATTGTATCCAATTCTGATTTCAATAAAAAATTGTGAGGTTAAAATGGCACATTTTAGAAATCCAACAAAAATCCAGGTTTGGTTTCTGGCTTTAGTGGTATGTCTTTCCCTTTTTATCCCTGGCTGGACACAACACAGCTAGCAGCCAGGCAATTGGGCTGAATGGCCTCTTGGTGGGTAGCCAAGAAGGATTCAAGCATCACCTAGCCATCCTGCTTTTGCCACCACCCCTCGCTCCCTTGAATATGGCACTCACATGATGGAGTAGTTTTGCCTTTTATTGACTTTAGTAACTGTGGTCCTTGTCATAAATTGGGGATCTGAAATTCTGATATGAGATTGTGTTCATCTGAGGAGGGAGATGAGGCCCACATTCATGTTTCTCTGCATTATTTATTGTTGTTCTTGTTATTTATACCTCGCTTTTTCTCTGCTAAAGGAGACTCAAAGTGGCTTGACGATAAAGGTACCAAGGAGCATGCTCTGCATGGGGAGATACAAAAAGCGGATGCCTTTGTTCATTATTATTCTGCAATTTCCCAGCAGGCAGCCTCATGTAGAGTCAGCACTCAGCATCCAGTTGTTCAGTGGATCTATAATTGCCCCATGATGTACCAATGCATGAACAATTCTTCCTAACAAAATTGTGGTCATCCTAACTTCAATAAAATGCGAGTTTATGATGTTTGCTACTCTGTCCAAAACCTTTCCCTTACCACCTGGCAAATGTATTGTTTAGATCTAATGTGGTTTCTACTCACAAATGATACAGCTATTTTAAAAACTTTTATTACTTCCCCATTTTTCAAAAGTAAAATTTGCCTTTTATCTAGTTTAAAAAATAGACATCTGAATACAATCAGCAATTTGCTGATCCATGGTGCAAAGCACATTCTTCTCTTGTCCCCTGTTGTCACCTGAACACCCACAAAAAGGCAGGAAGCACCATCACAAACTAGTGCTTGAAAGACACAATACTATTCTCCATTTCATGGAGGCATACCTCTTTACCTATACAAGCAATTATTTAAAAGTTATGGTTGCGCCACAAAAAGGTGAAGTGACCCTTCATTGTAAATGTTTGTAATGTAATTATTCCTTTGTAATGTAATTATTCCTTCATTATGGGAGAGGCATTAATTACAGGGAAGTAATCGTTTTAACTAATTATTTCCTTGCATTGCACACACAACATACATTTACTATATTTTTTAAACACAACTTGCATTACTAGACTAAAGTGGAATGCAACTATGGACAATGAGAAACAATGCTATTCAGTTCATATCTGAATTTGACATCAGCCCTTCTGGAGTCCCTTGGTTGGGCTCCTATGAAATCTTCTGCTCAATGAGTGAAGAAGAGGATGTGGGAAATTGCACTTTAAATGTGAAGTTAATAGCCAGAATCCTGTATGTGGATGACTCTGTCATAGACAGTGGTGACGGGGATGAAAAGGCCACAGCACAGAGACCATGAAGGAAGTAAGAGACTGGAAAAGACTTAATAAATGTTTGCAGATTTCGTCTGGCTTCTCTTACAATCATTGTTATGACCCTGAAAAAAAGTGCAGCCATTAGTGTAGTATGTCTACATGATTTTGGGCACTAGCATCTACTTAACCATATGGTACTATGTAAACAAAGAAATATCTATTTTTTAAAATACCCGCAAACTGCATTCCTTGATATGCGAGAAATCCACTACATTCTCCAGGAAAGTTATTTTAATATTATGTATCTTCTTTTTAAAAATGATACAAACTAGTGCAACCTTTTACTATAGTCAAGTGGTGCTGTTGCAAGTATAAAATTTATCTCTAACCTTTGTTTAGCTCTTAAGACGTTACACTGTTTTGGACTAGTATTTATCCTCAGCTTTAACTCAATTACCCTTTATGATGTACCAGAATTGTTAACCGTGCACAATTATCTGTTTCTAATTAATTGAATTGTGCATCTTTATAATGCATTCAAATTACTCTGGTTTTTTCATTAGGAATAATTTGCTCCTCCTATTTAAATTGCTAAATATCTCATTTGCAATACTTACAATAAAGACACAAGCAGATTAATGTCAAGAATGGAGATGAGAATGAAGAAGATGAAGTTTGGAATCTTTTTGTTTAACTATCGTGGTTGATTTCCAAATAGATACCATTTTATTGGAAAGGTTAAACCTTCCATCCTTTTATAGATGGTATAATATACTTGGAATTAAAAAACAGGTCTTGTTGTAGTGTGTTTCTGCTGAGTCCAACAAGGCTTCTTCATTAGTATAAGAATATTTAAACTTTTAGAAAAGATCATTTAAATTTTGGAGAAAGCTTTCAGTTTGTTCTCTGAGTGCCACTTTAAAATAATCTCATTCTTATTCCTTGTAAGTCTGTGGCCATAGCAACTCTAACTGGCACCTTCAAAGGTCAAATCTAATTGTGTGTTGTCTTACAAAATCTTTGCGGCAAGGTCAGTTACTTGTCAAGCAGAATGGGCAGGTCTCAGTCACCATTCCCCACTGCTTGAACCAATAAAGGATATATTTGCAAATTGATGTGCTGTTATTTTTTTACCAGTAGGTCTGACAACCCCTGCACCACATTTTGGTGGGAACGGGACATTTAAACATCTAAATATATGAAATGTATGCTTACACATAAATGCTATCACTCAGGTCATAACTGTGTAAAACCTTTGACAGATTTGCACTTTTAATAAAATGAGCTGTTTGTCTTGCAACAAAGCAAACCCAGTTATTATTGGTATAACTTCAGGTTACAAATCAAAGCTACATGAATAATGAATGGGAATGACACATCCAGCATTCTAGCAATGAATCAGGTCCACTGGTGTGTGAAGGGAATTCTAATAGAAATGCATGTCTCACACACACAAAGAGAGAGATCTACATGTACCAAGCAACAGGGGGATGATGGATTTCTCTGCATGATTAGATGAACATTAAAGAAATAGACAAAAAGGGAAAGGCTTGCATTACGCACTAGACTTGTCCACTAATATCTGTCAGAAAAAAATATATGGTTAAATCTTCTTCTTCAGAAAGAAAGAAAGACAATACCTTGCTGAAATAGCAGCTACTGTTTCCATCCAAGTCATAATTTGGCCACCAAATGTATTTCCTTGATGATTGGCATGAGGAGGTAAGACAAGTTCAGTGCTCTGCACATGAGTAAGATCTGTGGAAAGCACATTTTCCTCTTGATCGGACATTTGACCTAAAATGTATAAATTAAGTAGCTAAAGGAAATGCAAAACAGTATTTGCCAAGTTGCAAATCTTGATTTCATGTTTTAGAATAAGGTAAAGGTTTTCCCCTGACATTAAGTCTAGTCGTGTCCGACTCTGCGGTTGGTGCTCATCTCCATTTCTAAGCTGAAGAGATGGCGTTATCCATAGACGCCTTGAAGGTAATGTGGCCAGCATGACTGCATGGAGTGCCTTTACCTTCCCACCGAAGTGGTACCTATTGATCTACTCACATTTGCATGTTTTTTATCTGCTAGGTTGGTAGAAGCTGGGACTAATAGCAGGAGTTCACCCTGCTCCCCGGATTTGAACCGTCAACCTTTCAGTCAGCAAGTTCACAAGCTCAGCAGTTTAACCCACTGTACCATCGAGGCTCCTCTTTTAGAATATTTGTTCTCAAATCAATACACCTAATATAGATGAGTGCTTGTGAGGTCTTTACTCAGGAAGAAAAGCCCTTAAATGCTATGTTATGTTTAGAAGAGCACAAGACAGTTTAAATAAGGAAGTAATTGGTGATTCCTACACATGAATTAGAATTATAGTTGTGTTTATTTACTTCAAAGTAAAACTTTTAACTGCAGGTCCATCCAAGGTTCCTATTTCAGTAGTAGAAGGAGAGAGCTATCTCCAATGAAAGAGATCATTATCAGAAAGTTAGGACAATGAGATTTCGTAGAGGCTGACCATTACAGTCTGTCACATGACATGCATGAACTGCTTGGCTTTTGCCCCAGTTAGATCTATTTTACAATCTCAGTGTTGCAGTTTGGATGCTTCTGACTGCTTTGTACTTTGAACTTGCTTATCAAGTTGTAGAATTTATATTTAGAAGACAAATTCCACCTTATGACTCTTCATGAACTTTATACATACAGGCAGTTCCAACAAGATAGGTTATGTAGGTTTGTTTGTAAGTTGAATTTGTTTGTAAATCAGAACAGGTACATTTTTGAAGTGTAACTCCAGCCATATGTGTGTGTGTGTGTGTGTGTATGAACCTCCAGTGGCACAGCGGGTTAAACTACTGAGCTGCTGAATTTGCTGACTGAAAGGTTGGCGGTTAGAATCCGGGAAGCGGGGTAAATTCCTGCTGTTAGCCCCACCTTCTCCCAACCTAGCAGTTTGAAAACATGCAAATGTGAATAGATCAATAGGTACTACTCCAGCGGGAAGGTAACAGTGCTCCATGCAGTCATGCCAGCCACATGACCTTGGAGGTGTCTATGGATAGTGCCGCTTCTTCAGTTTAGAAATGGAAATGAGCACCAATCTCCAAAGTCAGACAAGACTAGACTTAATGTTAGGGGAAAACCTTTACCTTTACCTTTAACTATAATCCAGTTCAAAGCAGATAATTTGGATTTTATATGACAGTGTAGAAGGGGCCATAGTTCAGCATTCAAACCACTACACCACATTGGCTCAGTATGTAATGAGTAATAATAACCACTGCTGAAGAGTTTTATATATATATTCGCTTTGGATAGCATAGGGAAGGGTTAACACCCCTGTGGTATTTGTTTTGCTGTCTGTCAGACGGTTTCACCTCATTTTCTGTCCTGTGATAACTAAAATTTGAATAATTTGGCTTGCTGTAAAAACAAGGATTGGAGATAAAGCTTCAGTGGAGACACCTTTTCCCCATGATAACTCTTTGCAGGAGTGAATTTCCTTTCTGAGAGCCAGATTTCTCTCCCTTCCTCTCTCTCCACTTGGTGACTCAGAGGCAGCAGCCCTTCCCTCCTTGGAGGTCTGCCCAAAAGCAAACCCTTGAAGGGGGCACCTGGGAGCGGAGGAGAGGGAGAGAAGGTTTTGTAACTCAGAGACTGCCTGTATTCAGTGTATTCAGTGAAAAGCTATCTTAATACCAACCGATTCCATCCTTCTTGCTATATACCCTGTTAAGAATGACCAATATATTTTAAAAGAGAGGAACAGAGAGCACATGAGCATCTTTCAGTGTCATAACATGCCTTGTGCAATGAACCAATGCCAATTTCCTAAGCTGAAAATGAGATATTATACTATCAGTCTTGATTTCAGCTACTGCAAACACATACACACACACACACACACACACACACACACACACACACACACACACACACTGCAAAACCTAGGAATATGTTCAGGAGCTATTTTCAAATTTTGAGGGTTATGATTTTAAAACATTTCCCATGTGGATAGCTTAGATTTATAGGGGAAAATGTATAAAACTCTGTTGGCCCACAAAAATAACTAATTAATATGTTTTTGCCAAGGTGTTTAATTTGATTTTTTTAACTGTCTGTTTTAATGTTTTGTGATTGCACATGGCATTGAATGTTTGCCATTTTTTGCCTTTGGAATAATAATAATCATCATCACCATCATCATCATCTTTATTTATAACCCACCCTCTCTCCCTTTTGGACTCGGTGCACCTTCCAAAAATATAACAGAAATGGCAAACATTCGATGCCATGTGAAATAAACAGCAATCAAAAGGAAACCAAAAACAAACAACTGCTCTGAGTCCCTTCAGGGAAAGGGGTGAGTTAAAAATAAAGTTGTTTATTATTGTTGTTGTTGTTTGTTGTTGTTATTACATAATATATTTGTCCATTCACAGAGGAGACAGAAAAGGTCTACTCAACTCTTGCAAAAGTAACTTTCCTTAGAGCACAAAACTGTGTTAAGCAGCCTTGTCCTGTATTGGGAGTGAGAAATAAAGTAAATAAACAAATTAAATAAATAAAGGCCTATGTGTCAATGTGGACACAAGTCCGATTCTCTGGTTTATACTGCCCATGTAGATGTGCTCAGAAACAGATGGAGAAAGAGATGTACCAAAGGAACATTGGGAAGTAACTACAGACCAGAAAGGACCCTGCTTGAAGCTACAAAGCACCCTAAGATTCCTAAAGTAACTGAGCTGGGCAGTGTTGTCCTTGAAACTCCTCATTTCTTAGGGGAGTGAGGTAGGTGCATGAATGTGTTTTCTTTACCACCATCTATACCACACTCCTTCAGCAGGTTGTTCAGGACATCTCCATGAGCCAGTCGGATCTTCCTTCTTTCAGCAGCCAGAGTGTGCTCTATGAAATCTTGTGCAGTGAGAAGGCGTACTGGTTTTAAGTCAACCTAAACATGATGTTAAAAATTAATTATCAAGCAAGAGATGCAATTCTGTTTTGAACCTATAAAACTAGAGTAACATCTAGAATGTATTTTGCAATTTTTTGTGACGCTAAATTCATGCCATATAGAAAGAACTGTTTGCCAACATATATTTTTCACATTTTACAGATTTTCTGAATGTTGCTGTCTTTTAAATGTGCAAAAAGAAAAAAAAGGAAGCTGGCTTCTCTTTTTAAACAACTTTTTTTCTTAGAAAACAAGACTTGAAACATAAGTTTGTTATAGGCTGAACATGGTAACACTATTGCAATTACAATGAACTTGTGTCGAATTGTTACAGCAAAGGTCTTTGCTGAATTTTCAATTATATTGTTTTACTATATATGATGGGACCTGAGGGAAGCTTCCCACAGGATGGTAAAACAGCAAACATCTGGGTATCCCCTGGGCAACGTTTTTGCCGATGGCCAATTCTCTCACACCAGAAGCGACTTGCAATTTTTCAAGTTGCTCCTAACATTAATAAAAAAAACCATATATGATACAGAAAGAATAGACTTTTCACCTTAAAAACTACAAATCTGTACTGTGTGTGTCTGTGTGTGTGTGTGTGTGGGTGGGGTGGGGGGGGACAATCACTTTTCTGGGCTACAATTCCCAGAATCGCCTATTAGCATGACCATTTAAGAGTGTTCTGCAATCTTTATACAAATTGCATATAAATGAACTCATTTTGCAGCCCTGCCTACAATTTCCCTAAACTAAGTACACTGGCTTAAATGAAGGAGGAGTTAAGTATCCAGGAAAACCAAAACAATCTATCCTCCAAAGAGTTCAGGAAGTGACTGCAAGATTAATTTCCACGTCACCTTTTCAGGAGAAAAGGCCTTTTCTAGGCCTAAAACAGTCTTAGGGGTGATACTACAATGAAACTGCCCCCTTATGACATGGTATTAGGAGGATGATAGAAGATATTGGGGTCAACAAAACCAACCAATGGGGCAAATTATCCCCATCCTGGTCTAATTCCAATCCAATAGTGGTATAGATAGCCATATTCTATTTTATCAAATCTATTCTAAGTATTAAAATGTCTTTAAAATACATTCCATCAGAAATATTCAGCATATTAGTTGTTCTGTGTTTTCTTCTACTAAATTCCACCCTTTATACCATTTGTAACAGTTAACCGATCTGAAAGTAGGAATGCAGAGGGATGATTAAAGTGCTGAACGTGGAACTGGGAGACCCAAGTTCAAATCTCTGCTTAGTCATGGAATTTAGCATATCCTCCTTTTAGCCTCTTCCTTTCTTTCATGCTTTCTTTTCTCTCTCCCGTCCTTGCGAATGACTCCCTCATTTTACTGGTGCCCTTGTAATGTATTTTGCATTGCTTCTTGCACTTTACTCCTTGCACTATCATTCTCCCTTTCCTTATATTCACTTCCTGCCCTCACCTTGTGCCTACACACAGTAGAGTCTCACTTATCCAACATAAACGGGCCGGCAGAACGTTGGATAAGTGAAAATGTTGGATAATAAGGAAGGATTAAGGAAAAGCATATTCAATGTCAAATTACATTATGATTTTACAAATTAAGCACCAAAACATCATGTTTTACAACAAATCGACAGAAAAAGCAGTTCAGTATACTGTAATGTTATGTAGTAATTACAGTATTCATGAATTTAGTGCCAAAACATCACAATGTATTGAAAACATTGGCTACAAAAACATAGACTGCTAAAAAGGCAGGCTGCGTTGAATAATACAGAATGTTGGATGAGCGAAGGTTGGATAAGCAAGACTCTACTGTACTTGCTTATTATGCTATGCTACTCACCTGCCCACTCTTCCCCTCCTCCTAACCTTTCCTCACCTGACACCATCACAATGTATCCCATCCTTGGCTCCAAACTAGATATCCTCCTTCTCCTGAAACTGTGACACCTGCATAGCACCTCAAATGTTTGAACCACGGGGGAATCCATAAATTAGGAATTGTGAAACATGGCACTTTGAGCTTTGGCAGTAGAGAACTAAAACTCCACAACCTCCTCTGTTACCTTTTTGGTATTCCCTAACAAATCTATCAGATACCATAACAAATCTATCAGATTACCATGCCCTGATTTGAATACTGGTGGGTTTTGAGGGGAAGTTCTTCCTGGGAACATATTTATGAGAGGTGTAACTAGTCTTAGTCTAACATCCTTTTACAATGTACAGTTAAGAGTTCAATGAGATGAAGATTCCACTAATCCTTCCCCACAAGGGAATACACGATTCTTATATTCAATTTGTTTTAAAATATCCCTCTACGTTGAATCTAGCTTTGCTGAATAACAGCTGGTATTTAGAAATACAATGGGAACATTAACATTACTGAAAGCGCGAAATCTACCCTGTTTCCCTGAAAATAAGGCATACCCATAAAATAAGTCATAGCAGGGTTTCAAAGCATTTGCGCAATATAAGATACCCCTAAAATAAGACATAGAGATAGCCGTGGCTATGCATAGTGATAGGCGTGGTCCTGGTTGTTCTGTGCGTGCTGCAAGATGAGGCATAATGGAAAACATAGAAAGTGAAAGTAAAAGTCTCCTCAGTGAAGTGAGGAGCAGGACATTCTGCTTTAGGTATTGTGTGTCCTCAGGGGGAAGAAGTAAAGCTGTGGCTGTCGTTTTACTCAGTACTGTGGGTCATTCTCCCACAGCACCAGCCAGTAATGGTCTGTGGGTCTCTCTCACCCCCCACAAACACTAGTAAAGCTGCTGCTCCCCAGCACTGACCAGCAACAGTCTGTGGATCTCTCTCATCCCACATAAACACCAGGGGATAGGGGGAAAGCTTCAGCAAGCAGTCTGCTACTTAGCCCAAAGAGATCATCCCATAAATACAGATTGTTGTACCATCTATCTATATCTATCTATATCTATCTATATCCATAATAAAAGTGAAAACCCGTATGTGTGTATGTGGCACGGGTGTCCACTCACAGACAGCCTCCAGCCTCCACAAATAGGCTATAGTTCCCAGTGCTAAGGAGCCGCCAAGTCACTTCTTTCCACTGACATTGCAGTTACAGCGAGTTCCATGAACATGTAGCCTGAACCCCTGCCAATGTCCTCCCCAAACACTACGGCCCACCACCCAAGAAATGTTTTCATTTGGGGACCATTTCATCCTAGATTTTGCATTGTCCTCCACCACAGGCAGGCATCCCAGGGTTCTCCATTGGTGTGGAATTTGCATGACCCCGCCTACTGCCCTTCCCTTTCAAATCTGTCTGCAGAACAAACACAGCACAACTACACTTCCTGGAGGAGTTTGGGGGATTGACTCCACATGGTGGAAGTTGTAGTTCACCCTGCATCAAGTCAGAGTACTGTGACTCCTACTGGGGAATGTAGTGGAGTTGTAGTTCACCTACACCCAGAATGCTATGAACCCAAACCATGATGGCTCTGGGCCAAACTTGCCATGCATACCTGATATGCCCTGATTTGAATACTGGTGGGTTTTGAGGGGAATTGGCCTGGACATTTTGGAGTAGTAGATACTGAGATTTATAATTCACCTGCAATTGAACCTCACCCATGATGGACCAGGACCAAACTTGGCACACAGAGCCCCCATAACCAATAGAACATATTGGACTACTTTGGGGGAAAAGGGAGTTATAGTTCACCTGCATCCAGAGAAACAGTGACCTCCAATGGACCGGGACCAAACTTCACACAGAAAAGCTTCATGAAATCTGGGAGTTGTAGTAGTTCACCCTCATCCAGAGAGCACTGCAGCCGGGCGATGACCAGCCAAAGACAGATCTGGACCACACTTGGTACACAGATCCAAAATGGTCACCTTTGAATACTGGCAAAGTTTGGGGAGGATTGACTCACGACTCTGGGATTTGTAGTTCACCCATTCCAAACTGAGAATACATAACATTCAAAGACATATACTGCCTTTCTCAAATGACCGCGGCACTGCCGGGTCCCCAAGCTAGTACTTAATAAAAATAAGACATCCCCTGAAAATAGGCCATAGTGTATCTTCTTGAAGAAAAATAAATATAAGACAGTGTCTTATTTTTGGGGAAACCTGGTAGTGTCATGCTAGCAAACTTTCTAATGCTTGTGGGCTTTCTTTTCTTCTCCCTTTCCCTCCTAGCCCACCCCACCCCCCTACACTATCTGCAAATCCTAGCTTCGATATGCACTGATGGGGTCTGAATTGATTACGAAAGGAATCTTGTTATTATGGTAGACAGCTTGATGTTCACAAATGCTGTAATTGGGGGCGGGGGCGGGGGGGACAAGCTCCAAGTTCAGTATTACTAGAAAGAACTGAAAACACAATTGCAATATCATGTATCTAGATCTGGAATAATGGGAACAGTTCTGGTTACTATATCAAAGATAGGATATTTCGAAGGTGTAAAAGGTGCAGAAAAGGATAATTGAAGCAACTCCCTCATGAAAAGAAGTTACAAGGGTCAGTTCAGTTGTAGTTTTACGAGGTTTTAAGCTTTTGTTTGTTTGTTAAAGAATGATGGTGCTTCACCAAAATACAAAGCAAATGATTCTATAGCATTGAGACATTGCAGTTAAAGTGGTGTCAAACTGCATTAATTCTACAATGTAGATACACCCTTAGATGGCTTTAATAGTAGAATACATAAGTTCATAGAGGACAAGGCTACTAATGGTAATCAAGATAGCTATGTGTCACCCCCAATATCAGAAGTAGTATGCCTTTATTTATCAATTACTAATAAGTACAAAATGAGAATGTGCAGCTGAACTTGTGTCCTTTTGATGAACTTCTCTTTTGGACAATTGGTTGGCCACAGTATAAAGAAGAATGTTAGATTCAATAGTCCTTCCATCTGATCAAAATGGCTCTTGCATTGTTATGGTTCTCCAATCCTTCAAAGTCTACTTTGAGGGGCTTCAGATCAAAGGGAAAACATAACCCTTCTTGTTCTACTGGTGGAAGGCATTTCATTGACCAGAGAATTTAATTGGCTATAATTAGTAATTTGAGATAAAGGGGACATGGATGTGTGGTATTCATTTGCAGGACAGAACTGACAGTTCTATATTGTTATTTCTATTTTGAAAGAAAGTATAAAAGTGAACCTCTTAACCAAGATGCAATGCTAATAATTACTTGCACATAAATGTGGTGTTAATAAAATAGTTAAAATAAAGAAATATATTACCTTTTCATTACAGCCTGGTCTTGCCACATATGTAGAGAAAGCCACGCTAATCAGTTTCTGAACATCAGTAAGGGGATCCTGCAAGGTAACTTTTACACCAACCTATGTATAGATAATAACAGCACCTTTGAACTCCAGCTAGTTTCATCACTCAAAAACAAGTTTATCGAATGATAGCACCTCTTCTATTCAAGCAGGTCTAAGGTATATTCTGGGATTCTGTCTGAAATGTGTTTCTATGTCTAGCATAGCACCAATTTCTCCAATGTACTGTTGATAATAAGGAATCACATTCCTCTTTCAGTGGACATGATATTGTGCTCCTTGCTAAAACTGCTGCTCAGCAACGTTGAAACTGACTAGCCTTAAGGCAAAAGGCACAAAAGCAGCTTCACAATTTCACCAGTGGAAAGATGATTCACATTTTGCCTTCACACTTGCCAAGATACTGCTTTGAGATTTTGGATGCCAACTACACTACCGTTTCCCTCTTTTCAAGGGATTTCTTCAATTCATTGCTAAAATTCACAAGTATTTTAAAAAGTGATTTGCAACAGCAAGTCTATCCCAACCTATAGCATGCAGACTGGATGTTTTATAACTGTATCAGACCATGTGGTTTCAAATCACATGAAAAAGCCATATTTTCCATCAACTGTCTAGAAAAATCTGCATGTATTTCTGGGCTTTTACATTATTGTGTGGGCTCGATCCTCTTAAAAACTCAGTGGACAAAATATGTTGATCATATAGAATGCATACTTTAAAAAAACACAATGACGTAAATTGTTTCATTGGGTTTGGGGGCACAAAAGGCAAACGTGTCCCATAACCCATGGTAGTTGCCTTTATCTGCCATATATGATATCCACTTAAAACAAATCAAATGTTTAAAAGTATAGTTTCTTACCTCCATACTGGTAGTGAATGCCCGGTTTACCTTTGCATTAATGCTGACAATTTGTCCAACTCTATTAACAACAACAAAAATCAATAATTTCATTACTTAGTACAGAATGTTAAGAGATATGATGTAGGAGTATGAACCTTTAAGATTGTTTTATACTGTTTTAAATAATATTAATAGTTAAAAATTAGTGCTGATCTTTTGTTTTAGTTATATTACATCTGTTATAACTTTGTAACATGCCTTTTGTCCCAGTTCTAGAAAAAGGTGGGGCTTGAATGAATTGGATAATATTTGTGTGGACAGAACGATACTGCTCCACAACTCAAAGAAAACACACAACAACCAGAGATTTGAATAAATAAGGCTAAAACACTAGTGTTAAAGCTGGACTGGGATTGGTTCAACTATGTGGGTTCCAGATCCAGGTATTGACCAACCTGACTATTAGGCTGTGGGAGCTGAAGTCCAAAACACCTGAAGGACCAAAGGTTGGGAACTACTGACCAAGGGTCTTGGGAAAGGCTAAAAACCCACTTCACCTACTGCATCACCTTTTTAGCCAAACACACCATAGTAAAGGTAAAGGTTTCCCCTGATATTAAGTCCAGTTATGTCTGACTCTGGGGATTGATGTTCATTTTCAATTCTAAGCCAAAAGCTGGCGTTGTCCATAGACACCTCCTAGATCATGTGACCAGCATGACTGCATGGAGCGCTGTTACCTTCCCGCTGGAGCGGTATCTATTGATTTACTCACATTTGCATGTTTTCGAACTGCTAGGTTGGCAGAAGCTGGGGCTAATTGTGGGAGCTCACTCTGCTCCCCGGATTCGGACCGCCAACCTTTCAGTCAGCAAGTTCAGCAGCTCAGCGGTTTAACCTGCTGCACAATCAGGGGCTCCAACACACCAGATATTAAAGCTTAAATTTCTGCATGCCAGTGTGTTCTTCAAAGCCATCATGCAGACCTTTTTACACAGAAAGCTGACTTACATATAGCATCAAACCTTTGATCAAGGTGATGATAAAAATACATGCATTGACTGACAGCTTTTTTCATAAGTTTAAGAAGAGGGTCTTTCCCATCTTTAACTAGAAATACAGGTGATTGAAAGTGGGACCTTTGGTAAGCAAAGTATCTCCTTTCTCAGTGAGATATGTGCCACCACATATAATTTGCTGACTCTTCTAGTTACCCATAATGCACCTTTGAATCTAATGTGCACCCCAATTTTCAAAACCCTGAAACCAAAAAAGTATTTACTGCAGAATGTAATGCACAGCGGCAAAAAGTGCACTCTTTGTAAATTAGCCAAAATTGTGTGCATTACAGTGGCTGCATGCTTATGATTCATTTGAAAAAAATTGTATTAGAACACCAAAGTCTTCAGCAATTGAATAGAAAACCTTGAGGTGCATCTGTGCTGTTGAATGAATCCACTTTAACTGGCCTGGCTCAATGCTATGGGGCCATGGTGACTGTAGTTTGGGATCATGAGGACTGCCAAAGAATGTTGATACCTCACCAAACTACAAATCCCAGCATTGCATAGCACTGAGCCATGGCAATTAAATTGGAGATTACGTCCCTGAAAGTGGAGCTCCAGGTGCAGCTTCTGAAGCAGTTTCCCCCTTTGCTTTGGGTGAACACACCAAGATTACCATATTGCATGAATCTAAGGCGCACTCTAATTTTGGGAAGGTAATTTAGCCAAAAAGGGTGAGCATTAAATTTGAGTAAATATAGTACATAAGAGAATTGTTTTCTTTTCATAACATATTCCTGATATAGTTAGAATCAGATCAATATGATATATTTCCTAGAACCGTGGAACCTTGTTTTGGATTATGCAATTTATCAGAATACTCTGCATAAGATCCCTGTCAGATCAATGATGCTCCATCTATAGTTAATTTTGTTTATATATAGGAGGGACATTACTTGGCCCTGTTGCTACCATTGAAGAGTATGGTGAAAGCCATTTATTCCTAATATAGGCACAGGGAATTGGAATTCAAGGAACACTGCTGTGTCACAGACCATTGCATTCCCATTGGTAACTCATAAGGACCTCTGAAATGTTGCAGACAGCGAGCTCTCAGTTAAAGGTACATGAAGAAAATGTACAAGGAGTGGAAACAATTTAAAGTACAGATACATGTAAAACAGGCAGTGATTCTGAATTTGTACCAGGTAAGAACATAATAGCAAACATTTGTTCCCTAATGAGGTAAAGAAATATTTCCCTAGACTGCTTAAGTGGACATTTCATTCTCCAAAGAAACCAAAAATACGTATCTATATAAAAGAGTGATGGAATCCCGGCGACCGACAAAACAACAAAACTAAAGGCCCCCCAACCTCGAAATTTGACAACACAACCCCTCATCCATGCCTCTAGGTTGCAACGACATAGCATTTGATAACAATAACACTGTAATGTAATAATACTAATCTATATATATAAAAGAGTGATGGAATCCCGGCGACCGACAAAACAACAAAACTAAAGGCCCCCCAACCTCGAAATTTGACAACACAACCCCTCATCCATGCCTCTAGGTTTCAACGACATAGCATTTGATAACAATAACACTGTAATGTAATAATACTAATCTATGTATATAAAAGAGTGATGGAATCCCGGCGACCGACAAAACAACAAAACTAAAGGCCCCCCAACCTCGAAATTTGACAACACAACCCATCATCCATGCCTCTAGGTTGCAACGACATAGCATTTGATAACAATAACACTGTAATGTAATAATACTAATATATATATATATATATATATATATATATATATATATATATATATGTGATGGAATCCCGGCGACCCACAAAACAACAAAACTAAAGGCCCCCCAACCTCGAAAATTGACAACACAACCCCTCATCCATGCCTCTACGTTCATACAACAAAAAAGAAAGAAAAATAAAGTCCTAATTAGAGGGGGAGGAATAATTGTTTTTATCCAATTGCTGCCAGTTGGAAGGCTAAGCTCCACCCACTTGGTCTGCTGTCAGTTAGAAGGCTAAGCTCCACCCACTTGGTCTCCTAGCAACCCACTCAGCCCAGTTCCACTTCAATCAGGCCTCTTCCACACTGCCTATAAAATACAGATTATCTGATTTTAACTGGATTATATGGCAGTGTAGACTCAAGGCCCTTCCACACAGCTATATTACCCATTTACAATGGACTTAATGTCAGGAGAAAACCTTTACCCTTGACCTTAACTACCACCAATTCCTTAATACTTTATTTCCCATACCACCAGACTTCGCCACAGCAACGCGTGGCTGGGCACAGCTAGTTATATATAAATAGCTATTCCGAACGGGTGTTCACGAATACTGTCTTACAGCCAAAGCATACATTCCCTTTAAATATTGAATTCAACTATGGCCATTCTTTTTCCATAAAGTACTCAAAATTAGATGTCCCAATCCAGATTGTATTCTCCACAATAGCTCAGGGTAGCAGTTGGGTGGCAGAGGCAAGCTTTAACCCTTGGTTTTGTTTCAGATGAGGCTAATCTGCATTTACTCCAGTAAGGGCTTTTCTTACTTTTTTTAGTGTAAGAGGTATGGGTATGTCCCAGACTAGGACCATATCCTGGGGCAAAGGGCTGAAACTTCCTCATCTGTTATGTAAAGACCCTGATCTGAAATCATAGAATCATAGAGTTGGAAGAGGCCTCATGAGCCATCCAGTCCAGCCCCCTGCCAAGAAGCAGGAAAATTGCATTCAAAGCACCCCTGACAGATGGCCATCCAGCCTCTGCTTTAAAGCCTCCAAAGAAGGAGCCTCCACCACACTCAGAGGCAGAGAGTTCCACTGCTGAACAGCTCTCACAGTGAGGAAGTTCTTCCTAATGTTCAGGTGGAATCTCCTTTCCTGTAGTTGGTAACTAGGTCTCTGTGTTTAATTCTCAGTAAACAGTAGGACAAAACATAGAAGCCAGTTGCTTGCATGCAGTTTGGTTCAGAGTAATAAGCAAGGATCAAAAATTCCTTTAAAAAATCCAGAATGCTACACTTGTATGTCTAATTATTAGTTATCATGCTGCCATGGATCTAAACTAGTGCCCTGGTAATACTGTGGATCACTACGATGTAAGGCTTGCAGGCAAAGGCCTGTTTCCTCAAAAGTAAGTTCCACAGCATTCAATGAGGCTTACTGAATAACATAACATAGGATTGCAATCTTTCTGTGAAATGTAAATACGATAGTTAACATAAGTGACTACAAATGGTACTAATCTTTGCAGATATATCAGCTTCTTATCAGCAGGAAATGGAACAAGAGGAACATTGCCTTGCATGTATTTGCTATGTCCTGCATATTTTTAATCCCCACCTTGAATAAACTGTCTTGAATCCCATTTTGGCAAAAAGGCAGGATATACATTCAATAAAACAAACAAACAAACAAACAAACAAACAAAATACCATAGTTTGCAAATCATGATTAAAACAAAGTGGTGGTATCTGCTATTTTTTGTGATATCATATAATAAATATATAGTATCTTGGTTTTCAAAACGATGGCTGCCTAAAATGGAAAGTTAACTTCATAAAGCTGACAAGTTTTTTTCTCACATAAAAATACAATCAGTTGATTGACATAAAGTCAGTTTTCAGAAGAAAGAATCTCCTTATTTCAGATGATTTGAGACAAGATACCTTTCTTGATTTCCTTGCAACTCCATGAATTCAAAGGGAGGGAAATACTATTTTATGACTGCCTTAGGCAAGAATGCGTTTTGTCAGTTCCAAGAAAAGAGTAAAAATAGACAACTTAAGTTACAAAGATCAAATGCTCACAGCAAATCCTTTATTCACTTCTGGAAGTGACAAAGATCAATAGTTACGCATAATCTTCTGCACTACGTCCTAGTTTATCAGGTCAAAAGTATCCAGAGTTGACAATAATAATAATAATAATAATAATAATAATAATAATAATAATAATAATAATAATTTTATTCTTGTATCCCGCCCCATCTCCCCGTAGGGACTCGGGGCGGCTCACATGGGGCCTTGCCCAACATCACAATATAAAAACAAATCAAAACACATAAATTTACAACAATAAATCAACAATATCAGTAAAACCATCATAAAAACAATATTGCAGGAAAAAGCGTTAAAAACAGATATAAAACACAAGTCTAGGCCAAAGGGCGAATGTGTCAAATCGGGGGGAGGTAGTTACGTAATTGACATAGTCATTAAAGTACTAGAAATGACAATAATGACAATAAGAAGGCGAATCAGTGGGTCTATTATTATGTATATGGGAAAATACTGATGCCTTTTCCCCAGATGTGTAGATTTGTGTCTAAGCAGGCAAATGTTCGCAATGAACTGTTTTCCCTTTGAGGACTCACTAATTACTATTTTGCAATACGATATGTATTGGTTAACTGATCTTAAACAGAAAAAAATATTATTATAAGGTTTAATAATAGCTATGCAAAGCTGTACCTGGCAGTCTCTTCAAACCGTATGTCATCCACTGATGCTGTCACACAAGGAAGGCCAGCATGTTTTTCAGCTACAAAGAAGAAAAAGGGAGATGGCAGAAGAAGAGGGCGGTTACAAATATCAGACAATCTGCCTCAGCGTGTTTGCTTTTAGACATGACAGGTTTCATTATCTTTTCAGGCACACTTTACACATGTTTTCTTACAAAAATGATATACCAGTATCACATAGAGTAGGTTGACTTATTATGTGAGCTTATTCGATGCAGTTTCAGTTATTTCAAAGAGCTTTAAATACAATCCAATTGAACTGGAGGAACTAGCAATGACCAGATAAGTACTCTCTCTAGGCCTAAAGCATGACTCAGTGGTCAACTTGCACTGGATCTTCCAATCTGCCAGAAGTTGACTATATAACTGTGTTGAAGATCTGAAAGGAGAACACTTTTCTAGGCATTGTAGGTCCTCTAGAATGATGATATGCATTGATGAAGCTGGAAGTCCAAGACCTAGTTCATTTCAGGTAGGAATAATAGGATTACAGATTATAGATGAAAGGTGTATTACACAAAAGGTCCAACAATGGATCCTCTGTGTAATACTGCATTCATTTTGCCATGTTTTAATACTGTAGCCAACAACTGGTCAAGTAATGATAGCTATAGCTTCCCAATTAGTGTGTGTCTACATCAGAGTTTTCTAAACATTTCATGCTGGTAACATACCTTTTTAGACATGCATCATTTAGCAACACAGAAATTCACTTTTACTAGAAAATCCGAAGTTAACCAAGCTCTTATAGAGTTATACACACACACACAAATTGCAATTACAAAATGTATGGGGAGACAACATATCTCATGCAAACCTTTCATTTATATTTCTAGAAATATATGATTTATTGCTTATTTCAGAAAAAACTTTGAAGTTTCTCCATATGTCCTTGCAACACACCTACAATTTTTTTTTTAGCGTGTCAGAAGCAACTTGAGAATATACTGCAAGTCGCTTCTGGTGTGAGAGAACTGTCCGTCCGCAAGGATGTTGCCCAGGGGATGCCCGGATGTGTTACCATCCTGTGAGAGGCTTCTTTCATGTCCTTGCATGGGAAGCTGGGGCTGACAGATGGAAGCTCACCCCATCTCATAGATTCGAACTGCTGACCTTCAAGTCTTCAGGTCAGCAGTTCAGCCAGGACAAGGGTTTAACCCAGTGCACCACCATGGCTCCTTACCTACAAACTGTAATCCACACACTAATGTGCCATGACACACAGTTTGGAAAGCTTTGGTCTACACCAGTGGTTCTCAACCTGTGGATCAGAAATCCCAGCCAGTTTACCAGTTGTTAGGATTTCTGGGAGTTGAAAGCCAAAACAGCAGGGGACCCACAAGTTGAGAACCACTGGTCTACACCCTAAAATAGAATTATGATCAAATAAGTAATGTCTTTCTTTCTAAGATAGATGGTGTCTCCATGTTGCCAGTTATTACGTGAAAGACAAAATCAGCGCTCTTTTTACAGCTAAACTGCATTATATTGGGTGCAGTTTAGGATCCCTTACATGTTTATATTCAGGTAAGCATGTGTGGCAACAATTCCAAATTGGAACTCGTGTATACAGGTGGAATTCTCTAGCTTTCCACATGAAAATTTAACATCTATTAACAGTTTGAATTCGGGTGGATGGGAGACATTTGGCTGGTGCTATTATAAATGGGTTGGGAGTCAGAATACTTGCTGATCCTTGCAAATGACACAGAAATCTACCTCTCCCACATAATCGTGTTGTAAACCTTTCTTCCTTTAACAACAAAAGAGCAACCTCTTATATTGTGCCATACAAAGCCCCACATATCCCTGGTTAAAAAAATCCAAATGTTTTAGTCTCTTTTGAAGGGAGAGACAAAGCTACAGTTCATCAGTCAATTGGTTAGTCAGTCACCCATACTGTTGTGCCTGAAGGAGCATTTAGGTCTCCTCCTTCATGCTTTAATTGGACATTAGTACTCTACAGCAGGCCTTCTTAAATCTTTCCAGTCAGAACTCCATTTGACCCAAAACATTTTTTCATGACCCTAGGTATATAGTTATATAAAATATGTTTAAAATCAAACATTTACGAATAGCGAATCAACATTTGCAAGGCTAGCTAAACAGGCTGGGTTTTCTTTTTGTGGAATACAGCCAAAGCATCTTCTGCAGACTCCACTGTAAATACTTCACAATAGATTCACATAAGTGTCTAAAACAGACACTAGGTGATGTTTACTGTTGCCAAAATTTTCATGACCCCAACATTGAGCTAAGGGGAATCCATTTGCTTCTTAAACTGTGGGTCCCAACCCCATATGGGGTCCCCTTAGCTCAATGCAGGGGTAACAAAAAATTAGCAACAGTAAAATGCCACATAGAAATTTACATAAATCTGTTAGCAACAAAGTGCAGCATTTACTGTGGATTCTGCACAAAATGTTTCACCTGTATGTTATAACAAGGAAAATCAGCCTGTTTAGCAAGCCTATTGCTGAATTATCAGTTAATATTTGGTTTTTATATCTATTTTATATACCTATATACCTGGAGTCACATAAAAATTTCTCTAGCAGAAAGGGGTCACAAGTAGAAAAGGTTTAAGAAGCCCTGCTCTAAAGTCACCAGATCCATCCTGATCTTGAACTAAGCACAGTCAGTCCTGGTTAGTATTTGGAAGGGAGATCATCAGTGAACACTCGATGATGTGGGTTATATTTTAGAGGAAGAACTGTCAAAACTATCTCTTTATATCTCTTACCTAAGAAAATCCTATGGAATTCATGGGGTCACCATAAGTCAACAGGTGACATAAAGGCACGTACACAATCATACCTGTAGCTGAAAGCCTCTCTCTGTTCCCTCAACTAGAATTCAGCCACTAACAGTGGTTCCCAAACTTTGATTCTCTAGGTGTTTTGGACTTCAACTCCCAGAAACATTGGCCAGCTTACCAGCTGTTAGAAATTGTGGGAGCTGAAGTCCAAAACACCTGGAGGATCAAAGGCTGGGAAACGTTGCACTAGAGATGTGGTTCTCAACCTGTAGGTCCCCGGGTGTTTTGGCCTACAACTCCCAGAAATCCCAGCCTGTTTACCAGCTGTTAGGATTTCTGGGTGCTGAAAGTCAAAACATCTGGGAACCTACAGGTTGAGAACCACTGCACTAGAGGGAAAGGAAGCATCAAAGTAATCAAGCTCTCTGGCTTGTGGAATGTGGCACTGATGAACTTGATTTACTCCCTTCTAATCACTGGATTTTGTACCAAGTGCTAGATTTAAAACTTACTGTGACATTTATTTATTTATTTATTTTATTTACAGTATTTATATTCCGCCCTTTTCACCCCGAAGGGGACTCAGGGCGGATTACAATGAACACATATATGGCAAACATTCAATGCCAGCAGACAAACAACATTCAGTTTTAGACAGACACAGAGGCATTTTTAACATCTTTCCAGCTTCACGATTCCGGCCACAGGGGGAGCTGTTGCTTCACCGTCCATTGGTGGCTGTTCTTCCTCTTCTTTTCCTCGTGAGCAGTTTTATGGTGTTGTAGATTAGTTAAATTAGCCTCCCGCATAAAGCATACCTAAATTTTCCCTACTTGACAGATGCAACTGTCTTTCGGGGCTGCTAGGTCAACAGCAAGCCGGGGCTATTTTTTTTTAATGGTCGGAGGCTTATCCCGACCCGGGCTTCGAACTCATGACCTCTCGGTCAGTAGTGATTTATAGCAGCTGGTTGCTAGCCAGCTGCACCACAGCCCGGCCCCTTTGTAAGCACCCCTTTTTTTTGTGTCTTGTATTTTAGACTGTAAATCTGCAGAAAGGGACAGACGTCTGTTTGATTTTTATGAACCACTTTGAGTGAAAATGGAGCACTGGTAGCGAAGTGTGTTAAAGCACTGAGCTGCTGAACTTGCAGACCGAAAGGTCCCAGGTTCAAATCCGGGGAGCGGAGTGAGCGCCCGCTGTTAGCGCCCGCTGTTAGCTTCTGCCAACCCAGCAGTTCGAAAACATGCAAATGTGAGTAGATCAATAGGTACCGCTCTGGCAGGAAGGTAACAGCGCTCCATGCAGTCATGCCAGCCACATGAAATGGAGATGAGCACCAACCCCCAGAGTCAGACATGACTGGACTTAATGTCAGGGGAAAGCTTTACCTTTACCTTGAGTGAAAAATGTGTTTTAAAAATAAATGGGATAAAGAAGAACACTGGTAACTAATGTTGTTACCTTTGGAATTGCTGTTCGTTTTGTGTAGTTTCATTCGTTTTGTCTCATTTTCATATTTGTTTCCGCTAACGAAAATGGGGCGCCTATACGAATAGAATTTTCATCTTGCCAACGAAAAAACATTGGAGGCAATGGCAGGGCTTCAGAGGCTCATTCCCCACTCAGATTTACAGTTAGAGGGGTGAAAATCACCATACACACCACAATCGCCACAAAGGAAATGGAGGATCAAGGCAGGCAATTGAGCCAGTGAGTCAGTGAGATAAATGGAGAAGGGAAAGGAAACCCAACAAGGAAAGGACTTTTTAAAATTAGGCAAGCAGCAGCCAGTCAAAATCCCCAAACCCCAAACCTCCCAGTCCCAGAAGTGCCCTCCCCAGAAAGGCAAGGCAAGCCCAAGCGGAGACACAGCAGCAGCCAGCAAGCAACCCAACCAGCCCCAGCGGCCAACAGCAGCAATGGCTCTTTTAGGTGCAGTCCTCCTCTTACATACACTCCCTGCCCAGCACACTTCAGTGATTCCTTGACCTCCGATTGGCCAAGGATCACCTCCTCCCCGCCTCCTTTACTGACGCATGAGGAATTGAATTGCAGTCATGGAGTCCATTTGGTTGAAAACGAAAGCAGGCATGATGACTGTGCTACTTTCATTATTGTGTCGTCTATCGTTTTGTACGAAAATGTTGTCAATCGTTTCGTGTAGACGAACGGTCGACACAAAAAAATAGCACAAAGGAAAGAAAGGAAACATTTTCGCGCACATCTCCACTAGAAAAAAAATGTGTTTACTTACAACTGCTGGCAGTGGAACAGATTAGGAAAGAGAGCAAATTGTACCACAGTGATGCTTCAGTGTCAGCCATCTCCACTTCAAAACTTCTAGGTATCAGCATTTGTGTTTCAGATTCAAATACTCTACTTTGTGCCTACACACTCACTCCTTGGCAACACTGGACTCAGACCCAATCCTGCATGTAAACTATTTGTTCAGGAAAACAATATTTATTATTTAAGTACCACTGAGGGAGTATCAACCTGTTCTCTCTGACTATTAGCAAGCAGTCAACTTAACAGTGGAGTCATCTAGCAGCTGTTAGCACTATACTAATCTCCACAGAGAAACTGACTTAGTGACAGGCAGAATGTAAATGTTCACTCATTCTCTGGTACACAGTCACAGGAAACTGCACGGAAAAATGCATGATACAGAACATATTTAGAAGGCAGATGCTGTGATTCTACTGATCACTGTCACGTGACTCCCAATTTCACTTTTATGAATGTATCTAAAATACACAGAGAAGCCTTTTTCAACTGTGTTTGTTTCTTGAAGCCCTTTCAGGTCTCAGGGAATATCTCACTATCACGATTTCTCATGCACCCCCTCGTGACTTCTCAAGGACTCCAGGTTAAGAAATATGAGAGAGAATATGGCTGCAAACTCTTTCCTGTATGGACTTGGGAAAGTTACCTTATGGACTAAAATTCCCAGACACCCACAGAGAGGATGAAACATTGGCCATGCTGGCAGCATTTTCTAGTAGTTATAGCCAAGACGAGCCATTTTGCTTAGCAGTGATGTTTTGGCAATAATAGCACGGTAGATAAAGCCAATCAGAGATGTAATCCTCAGATCCATTCATCATACAGAATTTTATTTTATTTGTTTGAAGACAATGAAAAACTGCAATAAATCCCTAGTGGTACTTTACAAATGAACTATTTGGCACAACATATATCCAAGCAAATTTCACTTGGCAGTGTGACGTAGTAGTTTAAATGTTGGACTGTGGCTCTAAGACCAGGGTTTTATTTATTATTTATTTACTCCATTTACTCCATTTACTCCCGAGGGGGACTGACAGCAGCTTACATAATTTTTCATAATTCAATGCCACAAGTGCAACAATAAACCCAATATACAGCAAAGCAAAATATGAACAATACAATAAAACATATAAATATAATAAAACTTTACAACTTTAAAACGTAATACATAGTCCTTCTGCTATCATTAGTATTGCTCCGTTTTGCCGAGTTCGTATTGCACGCTATCCAAACGCCTGAGTGCATAACCATGTGTTCACCCTTCTTCTAAAGACCAGGAAGGAGGGGGCCAATCTGATCTCACTAAGGAGGGAGTTTCACAGCCAAGGGGCCACCAATGGGAAGACCTTGTCTCTTGTTCCCACCAATCGCGCCTGCGATAGAGGTGGGACCGAGAGCAGTCCTCCCCAGAAGATCTTAACACTCTCATAGCTTCATAAGGAGAGATACGTTTGAATAGGTAAGTTGGACCGGAACTGCTTAGGGCTTTATAGGCTAAAGCCAGCACTTTGAACTGTGCTAGATAGCAGACTGGCTGCTTTGAAATCCCGCTTGACAATGGGTACCCATCAGGTGACATTGGGCAAGTCACTCTCTCTCAACCTCAGAGGAAGGCAAAAGCAAACCCCCTCTGAGCCAACCTTGCCAAGAAAACCCTGTGATAATTTGACTTTGGGGTCGCCATAAATCAGAAAGGACATGAAGGCAGACAATAACAACAAACTTCCCTGGCTTTGTCGAAGAAACAGTACAATACAAATGATGAGCACCACAAATAAGGTATTTTAACTTGTACTTCCTAATGTTTAGGAGGGTAAAATAATAGCATAAAGGTTTATAAGATAACATAAGAACATTAACACCATAATACTAACACAATGTCATAAAATGTAGCAAATTTAAAACTTTTCAAACAATTCAGGATAGTCAAAGAACAATGGAAACAAATTAACTAAAGGGAAATCAATATCTGCAATCCAAGATTATAAATCTGATCCATAAGCAGTTGTTTCAGCACCTGTTGAACAGCCAGGTTTAAACTAATCATTAAAATGAGACGAATGCATGAAACATTCGGAGAGAAGCCACTGACAGGAAGACCTCTTTCTGCACCCCACCGAATGTACAGAAGAAGGCCTTCCTCAGCAGGTTTTAGTGCAAGGACAGGTATGGACAGGGACAGGGCTCTCTCTGGTATCCTGGTCTCAAGCCGTTTCGAGATTTTCATATCTTCATCTTCATCTCAGACCGAAAGTGAATTGGCAGCAAAAATCCTCATAATTAAATAATAGGCAAACTGACAATCACAAGCATATGCTCATGTCTGTGCTGCTTGTTTTCTTTCATTAAATTATAAAGAAAAACATATGTGCTGTTTTATATTATTATTGGGGTTGATGGAAATACTGGAAGCAATGCAGCCCATGAAATATGTTGCAGGCTTTAACCTCCATTTGATGTAGCTTTATTTCTTTTTTGGTGTCATGCAACACTTTAATACCAAAGTGGATTAGGCTTCTAATTCCCACTCATCCATGGAAACGGACTGTATGATCTTGGGAAAGTCACATTCTCTCAGCCCCAGAGCACATCCATGACTAATCTCCACTCAATGAATCTAACCAAGAAAATTTTAGGACAGTGTCTCTATCAGTGGAAATTAGCTTGAAGGCACATAACAATAAGTTCATTGCTATGACTGGATTACACTATAATAATGTAAAACCTTTTTTTTTTTTTTTAGTAAAAGCTATTGTCTGGAATCGCAGGAAATTAGGATACTTTTGTAGGTAGGTAGGATCCCTTTTTTCCAAATATGGTCTTTAAATTCACATCTTCTGTGTAAAAAATACAATTGTCATCTCCCAAAGGGTTGTTGTAACTAATGACCTCATCACACTAGAGCTTGGATCCACTTTAAATCCACTTTAGCAAAGGGGCTTTAAACAGCTCATCCAGACAGGTCCTGGGCCTCACCAAACTACAAACCCCAGAATTCTGCAGGAGGCAGAAACCAGATTTAAAGTGGATTCATGCTCTAGTGTGATGAGGCAGCAAAACAACAATGAAATTGTGCATCATTTGAAAGACTAACCTATTTTGTGATTGCTCTCATAGATATTGCATCACTCTATTACGTAAGTGCAAACCAAAGGTGACTCTCAGTTGTTTCTCCCCGTGTGTTATTAATTTTGAAGGCAGCAATATCTCCCATCCTCATGCATACTGGCCAAGCTGGCTAGGGGAGTTTGCTGATGTCCTCCAGAAGATAAACATCCCGTGCTCCAGCTGATGGAGAAATAAAAAGTGTCCCTTGCCAAATATATTGGCTATCGGTTGAGCATCCATTTATCCAGAAATACAAAATGCAACTAGTGCTCCACATGCAGCAGGGTTAGGGGACAAACTCCCTGTGAAAGTGAAAAAGTGCAGATAGAGTGATACTATTTTTAACCTAAGAGAACACCTCTCTATTAATTTCTAGATCTTCCAGCACAGCTCTATGGTCAACATATACTGGAAACAGGACAGAATTGCACTGGAGGACCTAGAGGTTCCTAAAGAGGTGTTCTTTCTGGAAATCTCTAGGTCCTCCAACATAATCACAGGAAGTTGACATAGTAACACTGGAGGAACTAAACCAGGCAAACAACCTACCAGCTGGGGTCATTGGGAGAGTTGAAGTTCAAAACACCTGGAGGGCCAAAGTTAACATAAATGAATTTTGTGTTTGGACTTCTTTGTGTTATCACACTAGAGCTGAAAGAGTAGGCAAAGAGTCTGCATCCCATCTGAGAACCTGTGGCTTTCTCCAGGCATGGGCTAACTTGGGCCCTCCAGGTATTTTGAACTTCAACTCCCTCAATTCCTAACAGCCGGAAAGCTGGCTGGGATTTCTGGGAGTTAAAGTCCAAAACATCTGGAGAGCTGAAGTTTGATCATGCCTGAAGCAGCCATGGGATTTCTGATGGGATGCAGACTGTTTGCCTACGCTTTCAGCTCTAGTGTGATTTGGGTCCCACCTCCAGGAGATCGCATGATGTACATGCAAACAACCATTCCCTCTAAGGCAGTGTTTCTCAAGCTGTGCTCCCGCAGGTATTTTATTTATTTATTTATTTGCAGTATTTATATTCCGCTCTTCTCATCCCAAAGGGGACTCAGGGCGGATCACAATGTACACATACAAGGCAAACATTCAATGCCATATGAACATAGAGACATAAACAGAGACAGATGCAGAGGCAATTTAACATTCTCCAGCTTCCAGCTTCCTGAGGGGATGCTCAATTCTAGCCACAGGGGAGCAGCTGCTTCATCATCCACTGTGACATCTTGATGGATACTTCCTCATTCTAAATGGCTGCTGGACAATTTTTATGGTGTCGTAAATTATTTAAATTAGCCTCCCCGCAAAGCGGTACCTAAATTCCTACTTGATAGATGCAACCATCTTTCGGTTGCTTAGGTCATAAATGAGCAGGGGCTATTTTTTTTTTTATGGTTGGGTGCTCACTCCAACACAGGGTGGCGTCAAACTCATGACCTCTTGGACCAGGCCAGTAGCCAGGATTTTGTTTTGGGAGGGGCTGGGATTTTGGTTTCGGGGGGGGGGGGGGGGCTGAGTCTGAGTGGGAGAGGGTCTACTGAAGACCTGGCTATGTACGCAGGCATTTGAAGAATAAGCATGTGTTGGCTTCGACGCAGTCTGAATTACGGCTCTTGTATAAGGTCTGGTGGATGAATGGCATTTTATGACTGTTTTAACTGTTTTAACTTTTTAGTTCATTGTATATCAGTGTAACGGCATCAATTGCCACTTGTAAGTCGTCCTGAGTCCCCTCGGGTGAGAAGGGCGGGGTATAAATGATTGAAATAAATAAATAAATATCCTAGCAAGCCTTTTGTATTGTTATCCCAATACCCCCATGCATATGGGATATATTGGTGATCAGATCATGATACGAATAAACATAGTTTAAATAATAAATATAAGGCCTTCTCGCGGACCACCCTGAGAATTTCGGGGGGGAGGGGGCTGAAGCTACATGCCTGTCTTGGACATAGTGATTTATTGCAGCTGGCTACTTAACCAGCTGTGCCACAGGGCTGGGAGTTGGACTTCAACTCCCAGCCTTTAGAAATTGTGGGAGCTGAAGTCCAAAACATCTGGAGGAGCAGTTTGAGAAACTTTGCTCTCAGCAAAGGTTCCCAGCCTTTGGTTCTCCAGGTGTTTTGGACTTCTGCTCCCACAATCCCTAACAACTGATTCAGCTGGCTGGGATATCTGGGAGCTGAAGTCCAAAGCAACTAGAGAACCAAGAAAGAAAAGAGCCCAAAGCACTTCTGGCTCCAAGCATTTGGGAGAAGGGATGCGCTCTCAGCTCAGCGTGGCATTCCCACGGAAACCGGTGTGGAGGGAAGAGGAGGAGACTCGGGCTTCTTACCGGCCAGGCAGGCGGCGGTGTCCATCCACTGGAGGAGCTGCCCGGCGCTGAGCTGCCCGCGCTGGTCGCTGTGCGTGGGGAGGATGGCCTGGCACATGGGCACCTGCGTGCCCGCCATGCGCTCTCCGCCGGGCGCCTTCTTCCTCTTCTTCCTCTCCTTCCTCTCGCCGGAGACTCAGCCTCCTGGAGCTTTGCCTTCCCTGCCCTCTTCTCCTCCTTGCGCCCTTGCTGGGCTAATGTGTAAAGGAGTGCAGAGTGCGCTCTTGGGCCTCCAAGAGGAGCTGGAACTGGACCAGCTCCCTCCTCCTGCTCTCCTTCTTTCTGCAAGCAGTGATTTCAATACATCGCCTGGCTTCCTTCCTTCTTCACCTTGAATAGTGCAGCTTGGACCTCGCCACACTCGAGCATTTATCCACTGCAGAATTGTGGGGTTTGTAGTCTGGTGAGGCCCCCAGGACCTGTCTAAAGTCCACTCCCTAAAGTGGATTTAAAGTGGATCCAAACTCTAGTGTGATGAAGCCCTTTGACACCACTTTTAACTCCCATGTCTCAATGCTATGGGAGCCTGGGTAGTTTGTAGTTTGGGGAGGCACCTGCACTCTTTGGCAGAGAGGGCTCCAGAGCTTGCAAAACTACAACTCCCAGGATTCAATAGCATTGAGACATGGGAGTTCCAGGAGGTGACAGGCTGTATTAATTCTAAAGCAGGCATGGGCAAACTTGGGCCCTCCAGGTGTTTTGGACTTCAACTCCAGGTGTTTTGGACTTCAACTCCCACCATTCCTGACAGCCTCAGGCCCTTTCCTTTCCCCCCTCAGCCGCTTAAGCGGCTGAGGGGGGAAAGGAAGGGGCCTGAGGCTGTCAGGAATGGTGGGAGTTGAAGTCCAAAACACCCGGAGGGCCCAAGTTTGCCCATGCCTATTTTAAAGTATAGATTTATATGCATAGACTGAAGATCATTTTATACATCCTATTTTCAGTGCTATGGAACCATGGGAGTTGTCATTTTGTGATGCCTTGAGTTTTGTTTTTGTTTTGTTTTTTGCCAAAGAGTGCTGGTGCCTCATCAAACTACAACTCCCAGGATTCCACAGCATTGAGCTATGACAGCTTTAGTGGCATAAAACTGCATTAACCCTACAGTGTAGATGGAACCTTGGTTCCTAGGAAACCACAGCCAAGGAAATGGGGAAAATAAAACATTTTTGAACAGAGCATTACGTAAGCGCCACTCTTTACAACAAAAGTGTAAAAAAAGCCGATTCTACAAAAGTTCCTTTGTCAGGCAAGGTTAGGTCTCTGGAGAGCCTAATGTGGCAGCTGAGTGTTTTTCTTCCCCATGAGTGCCTTGTCCCAGATAATCATAAATAGCAAGGATTTCTAATGTTTTGGTTGCTCAGGACAGGTTGTTCCTGGGCAAAAGGCCACTGAGTTTGTCTCAAAAATGCTAAGCAAAGCTACACTGGGGTAGGCTAAAGCTTACAAAAGTTCATAGTTCAGTTGAACAGTAGAAACTTGTCCCCAGAATGCATAGCTGATTTGAAATGGTAGCACAGGTTGGATATCCCTTATTCAAAATGCAGAAGTGTTTTGGATTTTGGATTTGGAAATACCTGTATTTTCATATACATAGTAAAGGTAAAGGTTTTCCACTGACATTAAGTTTAGCCATGTCCAACTCTGGGGGTTGGTGCTCCTCTTCATTGCTAAGCCAAAGAACCAGTGTTGTCCGTAGACACCTCTAAGTTCATGTGGCTGACATGACTGCATGGAGCACCATTACCTTCCTGCCGTAGAGGTACTTACTGATCTATTCACATTTGCATGTTTTTGAGCTGCTAGGCTGGCAGAAGCTGGGGCTATGAGTGGGAGCTCACCCCCGCTCCTCGGATTCGAACCACCAGCCTTTCGGTCAGCAAGTTCAGCAGCACAGTGGTTTAATCTGCTGCGCCACCAGGGGCTCATATACATACATAACGTGATATCTTGAAGATGTGCCTCATTTGACAACTCTTCAAGTGCAGCTGAATTACTTTGAGAAAAGTAGTGTCTTATAATGGCTTGAATGTTGGTCGAGGACTCTGTGAGATAAGGACTCAAATTCTGGCTCTGCCACGGAAACCAAACCCACTGTGTGCCTGTGGGCAAGTCACATTTTTCTATCCTTGGGGAATGGCAATGGTCAGCTCTCTCTGAAAAAATCTTGCCAAGAAAACTTGGTGATGGATTCACCTTAGGGTCACTATTCATTGAAAACTAATTCAAGGCACACATTAACAGCTTGATCTTGGTCCAGTGACAGTCTCTTCTAGAATCATAGAATCATTGAATTGGAAGAGACCTTATGGGCCATCTAGTCCAACTCCCTGCCAAGAAGCAGGAAAATCACATTCAAAGCATCTCCGACAGATGGCCATCCAGTCTCTGTTTAAAAGCCTCCAAAGAAGAAGCCTCCACCATACTTCGGGGCAGAGAGTTCCACTGCTGAACAGCTCTTACAGTTAGGAAGTTATTCCTAAAGTTCAGGTGGAATCTCCTTTCCTGTAGTTTGAAGCCATTGTTCCTCAAACTACAGGAAAGAAGATTCTATGTGTGTGAGTCTTCTTTCTTTTTATTGCAATTTGTGATTTTTCAATTTTTCTTCCTTTCACTTCTTCCTTTGTTAAATATTCTGAATCATCCCTGCTTGGGTTTCATGGTAATCACAAAGAACTAACTATTGTGATAATATTCCAGTTTTATACTGTATTGCTTTTATTTTTTATATTGTGAATTATGGATCATGTCTTTGTTTATTTTATTTGATTATGTTGTCGGGCCTTGCCCCATGTAAGCCACCCCGAGTCCCTGCAGGGAGATGGTGGCAGGAAATAAAGTTTTTATCATTATTATCATATAAGAGGCCGAAAGAACATTTTATTGATAGTCCATCGATACACGGGATTTCTGCTCAGCCTCAAGGTGATCAGTAAGATATACCAGTTGGAAGCACTTTAAAACTAAAAAGGAAATTGATGTGGCTGTTGGGAGCCGGTTCTCCACATGACATCTGGTGGTGGCAGATTAGAAGTACAAGCATTTTAATCAGCTGCAAGCAAAAAGGGAATATTCTCTTCATTGACAGCTTCAGTTTTCACTTTTGCTGTGACTTTCCTCCTAGTTTGTTTGCTTTTTTCTACAGCATCATATACATTGGAGTGGGTAACTCCTCAGAGCCATTAACAGGCATTTCTGATGTGAAGGAATTGTGGCAGCTGAAATTCAAGAGCATCTGTAGAATTGTGTTCCCTATCCCTGGACTACATAATGTAGGCTGTACCTACACTCTATGAATGCAGTTTGATATTCCACTTTAAGGAGCCTCCAGTGGCGTAGCGGATTAAGCCACTGAGCTTACTGACCAAAAGGTCAGCGGTTCGAATTCGGGGAGCAGGATGAGCTCCTGCTGTTAGCTCCAGCTTCTGCAAACCTAGCAGTTCGAAAACATGCAGATGTGAGTAGCTCAATAGGTGCTGCTCTGGCAGGAAGGTAAGAGTGCTCCATTGCAGTCATGATGGCCACATGACCTTGGAGTCATCAACTGACAGCACCAGCTCTTCAGCTTAGAAAGGGTGATGAGCGCCCCCCCCCCCCCCGAGTCAACACAACTAGACTTAATGTCAAGGGAAAACCTTTACCTTATTCCACAGATGGGGAATCAGAAATAGACTGATAATTATAGTTCTAGACTGTTATTTACAGTTATGGTTACTCTCCCCCTCCCCCCAGTGTCATCCCCACTCCCTCCCTTGAGACTGCCCCAGAGGATCCTATGGGATTAGTTGGGCTTCAATAGTTAGTGTATGTGGTCTTTAGCCTAGATTTTAGATTGGTAAATAATTCAATTTTATAATGGTTTTTTAAACAATTTTTATTATAATTTTATTATTATTAATGAAGTCTAACATGGATGTACAGAACTGGGTACCTGTGATGTCTCATGGGCCTTGTAGTCCCGTCCCTAGTACTATTGTGGCAGACGAAGAGGAAAACATGGGATTTCCACCGGTTCAGCCAGAATCGGAGCCCCTGCACCTGGAGGATGTTTGCCCTCAAGAAGTCAGCCAAACAAGCCTTGGGCAGAATTCTCCCCCGTTTTCTCGAAAGGACAATTATAATAGAGATAGAGGAGCTAGGGAGGCGAATCGCCAGAGCCTCAGAATCACAGCCAAACAATTAGCTGATTAGGTCTGCTTCCCTTGGGAAATTCTAAGGAGTCATGCATCTGGATGGAGTTGGGTTTCACTTCTCGTTCTCCAGGGAAAGTGTTCTTCTGGCGGGAAACGAGACCCTATTTAGGTGTTTTGCCGCAAAGGAAACCTTGCGGAGTCAACTCGTCAGCTTGAGGAGTGAGATCGTGTGTGGACTTTGTAACCCCAGCTCCTTGTTCTCGGACCAAGTTCCAAGCCTGCCTTGTTTCACGTTTGCCCGTGGACCTCGCCACGGACCTTGTTCTTGTTTCTTGTTTGCCTCGTATCAAGTCTTGTCTAGCCAAGAATCTAGTTTGTTTTCCAGCCTTGTTGTCAAGCTTCAATGGACTAAAAGACCTTGTCATCTCCCCACACTATTGCTTGGCAAAGTGTGTGTTTCGGTTAATGGATTATAACTTTGGACTCTAATATCACATATTGGACATTATTTTCCTGGACTATATTTGACCTTTCCTGAAAGGTCTACTTCTGAACTATATTCTTCACTTGTTTTTATTGACTTTATATATTCCTTTAATAAAGATATTAGATAGAATCCGGCCTCTGCGCATGGTTATTGGTGTTCTGTAGCCTGGGTCTTGACAGTACCCCTGTTACGAGCTGGTCATTGACCGTAATAAAAGTTTACTTACTTACCTTATTCCACTTTAACTGTCATGTTTAGTGCTAGGGAAAATGGGACTTGTAGTTTTAGAAAGTCTTTCTTGGTCCAAGTGTGCCGGGGCCTCACCAAACTACAGCGCCCAGGCTTTGTCAACGCTATTACCTTGAACTGAGCTTGAAAGCAAATTAGATGTTACACGGTCTCTAAAATGCATACCTGACACCAGTCTGGCTTCTGCATTTAGCTGTAGCTTTTGAATACTTTTCAAGGGCAGCTGTCATAGAGTGCATTCCAACGGTCTAATCATGAAGCAACTATGGCATGAACCACTGTCGCCAGAACTGTCTTCTCCAAGAGATGACACAGCTGGTGCTCCATCTGCAACTGGACAGAGGTTCTCCTTGTCATTGCAGTAACCTGGTTTCAGGATCAGCATTGGATCCAAGGAAACCTCTAGGCTATAATCCCAATCTTTCAGGGGGACAGCAACCCCATCCAGAACAGGATGCTATCTTAATTCCAGGTTGGATTTCCAACTGGATGCTGACAAAGATGATTTTATTCCTCTAATTAGCCCATTCTAATTCTTCTACTTGATTGAATTCATTATCATTGTTATGGCAGTTTGTCAGACTATTTTTTCCTTGAAGTATGAAGTGTCACTTGCCAGCTAATCCAGCATTGTGTGTATGTTATGAATAAGTGCATATTAGCAGTTATTAGCCTGCACTCAATAGCTAATTCTCTATTGCCTGCTGCTTTAATAGTTATACTGATTCTGAATTGTCATTTTCAGTTGGCTCTTTGCTGAGTATTTTTTGTCTATTTATTTTATTTATATCCCACCATTCTCCTTTATACAGGATTTGAGACAGCTTTTGCAAATTGATGCTCAGAAATGCTGGCTGGAACAGATTTAAACAATTGCTGTCTAGTGGCCATTCTTTTTCCTATTCTCCCTGCAAACTTTTAAATTTTATTCCTGAGAATCTTAATAATTGAAAAAGCAAATTCCAAACTAAAGAACATATGTGATCTTTTAGAGGGTAAACAGCCTCAACCACTGACGTGAGCATCCAAAAGGCAGAATTGCTTAGTCTTCCGTAATATAAATTATTCTCCTGTTCTTATTATTATGGTGAAGGTTCATCTAAACTAAGTTTGACCCAGCTGACCAGAGCTTCCGTCCATAGTGTATCTGTTGTTTTCTATAAGATTAGGAACTGGAAAGCTGTTGGCATCTCAGAACAACGCAAAGTCTAAATCTGCTCACGTATAAGCCTTCTTGAATTCCCCGGAGCAGAATGTGCTCAGCCTGGATAATGAGATCTCTTTAAGGCAGCAGAGAGGGATTCTGGAATTAAAGAGAGCAAGAGGGCCATGAAGTGGGGGAGGACCACATAGCTCTTCTGCAGCAGAAAGGGAAGACTGCTATTTTAAAATCTTCTGCAATAACTAGTTTTTAGGGAGGACACGGAGCAAGAAAATTTAGGGTCTCTTTCAAGATGATGGGCATAAGCTTTGAGAGCTGTGCTACACATGTACTTGATAGCTAATACTGTACTGCAAAGAACAGTCCCTCTGGGGAGATGGGGTGGGGTATAAGTAAAGATGATGATGATGATGATGATTTTTATTATTATTAATCGTATGACAAAATCACAAGTCAAACTTCCCAAGTGTCTAGGATTGTGTGATGTATTTTCAGATGATGCGCGCAGATCCCAGTAGGGTGGCCTTTATTATTATTAGTAGTAGTAGTAGTTGTAGTAGTAGGAAAGAAACGTTTTAGAATCAATGTACTTCCAAAAAAGTAAAATCGAGGTCTTCATGAACTATTGAAGTATTGTTGTTATAAGGACCATTCTACATTCAGAAACTCAAAAGTTTGGTATTTGCAAATTGTATTCCAGAATAGGGTTGGAGAACTTTTGCTTCTCCAGAGATTTTGGTCTGCACACTTATGATGCCTTATCTTTGACTATAATGACTGAGACTGAGGAAACGTATAAGTGGGGTTCCACCCTCTGCTTTAAAGGCTTCTGGATGTGAAATTATAGTGCACACGATTCTGAAGGAAACGTTTTGGGTTTTTTCCCCCATATCAATGCAGTACAAATTTCAAAGGTAAACAAAAACAAAAATAATTTATTGGAGTGATTGCTTTATAGGAAAATATAAACACTTATATTGACTCACTATATGTAGCATAATATATGGTAGCAAAAAATGCATATGCAGTTCTAGTCTGTATCAACAGAACTATAAAGTCAAAGGAAGGAGAGTCATAACACCCTCTATTTTGTTTTTGGACAAACTTCACCTACAGTTTAATAAGGATATTGATAAGCTGAAATGAGTCCAGAACAGGGCGAACAAGAGGCCAAAAGGTCTGAAAAACAGGTCCTCTGAGGATCAGCTGTATATGTTTAGCCTAAAAAATAAAAGATAAAGGGGTAATATGATAGCAATCTTTAAATATCTGAAGAATATACCTGTCATGAAGAAATAGAGTAACTGTGTTTTCTGCTGTTTCATAGGCAAGGACTCAAATAATGGATTCTAGTTATAAGAAGGAGGATTCCAACTAAATATTAGGATAAATGCTCCAATGGTAAGGACTAATTCACAGGGAAATAGATTATTGTGGGAAGTGGATTTTCCCATTGTTTGAGGTTTTAAACAGAGGTTGATGGATTACTCAAGGATTCTTTAGTACTGGTAGGATATTAAACTATTTTTCCCAAACCTATGGTTTGGTAACTGTAGGGCATTGAGGTTTGTAGCTCAACCTATGCATGCTTCCTTAGGCAAGCCTAACTGAATAGAGTGGAATCTCACCAAAGCCATGGAAATCGTTTTCAAATGGCCAGTCTCCTGTTACCTCCTTCTGGACTGAGACGGTGCTACAGAAAATGAAGTGCAGCTTATTGCTCACCAGAAATCAAGCTCTTAACCCTACCTCTTTCTGCAAGATTTGTACTGCATTTTTGGATGTCTGTGCTTTCTTTTCCACCACAAACAGCAACTCTACTCCCCCACCTTCAACATATCTGTAGTAGTAACTCCCTACTTGCCCACCTCTATAGCACATATCTCTGGCCTTTAAGATTAGCATAGACTCCTCACCATCAAATTTGTTTATTGGTTGCTGAGTTTTCCAGGCTGTATGGTCATGTTTTCCAGGCTGTATGGTCTAGAAAACTCAGAGCAACCCAGTGATTCTGGTCATGAAAACCTTCAACAACAAATTTGTTTATGCTTTTTAGATAGCAAATTCCCTGATGATTAATGTTTTCCTATACATGCTCTCACATTAGCACGCAGGGTGTCATGAAAAGAAGAAAGTGGGATATGACCACTTGGTGACTTTAGGACATTTCCAGTTAACTTTTCCCCCCTCTTGTCAGGAGCAACTTCAGGAATTGCAAGTCGCTTCTGGTGTGAGAGAATTGGCTGTCTGCAAGGACGTTGCCCAGGGGACGCCCGGATGTTTTTGATGTTTTTACCATCCTTGGGAGGCTTCTCTAATGTCCCCATATGGAGCTGGAGCTGATAAGAAGGAGCTCATCCGCACTCTTCCCGGGTTTGGATTCGGACTGGCAACCTTCAGGTCAGCAACCCAACCTTCAAGTCATCAGTCCTGCTGGCACAAGGGTATAACACACTGCGCCACAGGGGGCTCCATTTCCAGTTAATAGATTAGGTGGTATTTGAAATAGATACAAATATGTATTAAACATATAATAAGGAATTGTAAATTAAGAAAATCTCAAACAGAAATACCAAACTGGTGATGCAAGTGATTTTATATACCCATGTACTACTCAATGATGTTTTAGACTAATATGGTTCTGGATTAATATGGCTCTTTGCTGTTACAAACTTTCCTTTTGCTTTTCTTGAAAAAATGTTTTTTTTTCTTTGTTATGAATCTCCTTTGACAGTCAGAGGCAACCAGATGCTCAGTATTTGTACATACACAAATTTGTGTATGTACATAACACAGTACATAAACACAGTTTTGTTCCTCAAAAAAGCCTTGGCTGAAATGCTTTTGAAGTTGAAGAGTATCCAAACCAGTTTCTGGAACAGTATAAGATAAGATCTACTGACCAAAGAAGGGGGAAAAAAAGAAAAGGCTCTATGAGCATTTTTGTGCACTTTGAGTAGCTCTTGGGTTCAGGCTAGAACACTAAAACTACTTATCCATATAGTTCTGGATCATTTGTTACTCTTAGGGAAGCTTCTGTATCATGATAAGAACATAGCTTTTAAAGTACAACGTGTTGTTGAAAATACCTGTTTGGTGGCTTTGCACAAAGTGCAGGTTACATTATAGAAAGTTAATGTTCAAAGAACTGTGAAGTTTTTGTAAAATGAAACTTTATTCTAAAATGTATCCAAAATTGCAAGACACAACACCATTAAAACAGATAAATACATATTTATGTACAGAGAGCATTAAAACACAAAACAATTGTTAATATAATTTTATACCATTTTAATGAGTTTCCATCAACAAAATTTTACAATTTAAAGAAGACTTTTCAGTTGCAAAACAGTTTTAAAATCATATGTATAAATTATGTCTACTACAACTCCAATACAGGTAAAGTAAAATACAAAAATAACCAATACTGAAATTCAAATACAAAACCCCAAATAATGTTGCACGGGTACATATGTACACTTGATGAATTCATGCAGTTACACAGTGCAACAAAATTAACTGCTTTAGTTTAAACCTATCACAAAATGGAACAACCATCTCTGCAAGCAGAAGAAAATATATTTTTGTAATAAATCATAGTGCATTTAGAAGTTAAACTTTATAAAATGATTGCTGAGTGATTTATTTCTAAAATTCCCCAGTTTGTTCAGACATTCCATTTAATTTTAAATTACACTTTCACTAAATAAAAATTTAGAACAGTTGAAAAAGATTTGATGCCAAAACAATTCTGCCTGATCATTTCTACTAGCCAGGTTATTTGTATCACTTGTTTTCAAAGAAAATGCGTATGCTATATTTGATAAAAAAAGAGTTCTAGAGTACAGTAGGTGGAATCCAAAGATACCTCGCTTCAAAAAAAGACACCAGACATATGGTTATGTGCATGTGTGCACCCAAGCACCCATCCACACAAACTATATATGAAGAACCATCTTTACACCTAAGGCCTCGAACCCAATTGCCTTGATTGCACAAACAATTATCTCAAAGGAATTTATGGCTTGAATGACATTTCAGACAATTAGGTGGCCAGGTGCAAAGTAGGCTATTTGCCTGTTTGGTGGTTTTGCACAAAGTGCAGGTCATGTTATAGGAAGTTAATGTTCAAAGAACTGTGCAGTAAAATATTTAATATGCTCTAAAGTGGTGAAACAGCCTAATAATCTCTCATTAAGCAAGTAGTATTGTAGTATTGTTTTTGCCACCAACATTTAATCTTTCACGCCAACTGCTGTTTGGTATGCAACAATCCAAGTGTGTAGGTTCCACTAGGATTTATATATTCACCAGGTAGTAAGTAGATGAGACTTTGATAAGAGTCATCTACATAGTATGAGATTTCTCTCTCAAGTCTGTTTAATGCCAAGCATACTCTCAGTGCAATCCAAAATAGGTCTACTCACAATAAAGTCCTATTTAGTATACTAAGACTTACTCCCAGGTAAATGTGTACAGGATTGGAGCCTCAATGTTTCTGACAGTCAAGCACTACATACATACAGGAATAGGATGTATTAATAAAGTGTGGTAAAGAAGAAAGCCTTTTAACGGTGGATATTAATGGAGGAACAAGGGAAAAAGAAAGGTGAGAGTATGTATATATATTATACATAATGAAATATTTGCATTCTGGAAAACGTTTCTTATTGTTCTGTACATGAGGTCACTTGGACAAAGATTACTGGAACAAAACAGGCCAATTTCTGTATGCACTTCATAATCTTATGGCACTTCTAAGAGGGAACTGATATCCATGATGGGCTGCAGAATAGGATTCCAACTGTCCCCATATTCAAGGAAGCATTTTTGAACAATAGAAGAAAGTAAACGGTGGGATGGAATTTTTGGCGACTAAACATACATTAAGAGGCACAGGAAAATAATGAGATCAACACAGTCTAAATTGTAAATAATATTGACTACATTTATACTACTATTTGTTCCACATTTCCTTAAACAAGCCATACAGGATGTGTGGGTGGCCAGAAAACGAATAATAAAACAATGTGTGTTAAATAACTTATTCACATACTTCACTACCATTTAGCAAACTACCACCCCCTGTGAGTGTGTGTGCATGTATATGTCTGGACTGCTAGATAGTAAAATACTAAAACTTTACATGCATTTCTAGTACCTTTGTCTGGAGTTCATACACAAAAAATCATGGCAGGGATGTTTCTAAAGAGAATTCCGCTATTTGTAAGTCAAATTTTATGAAGTAGTCCCTTTCCTAAAATAAGCTCTTATCTATAAGTATCAAAGAAATAAAAGAATGTTCTATACATTTATATAGCAAAAGATAAATGAAAATTGTGAATTGTTGCTTAGAGGCAGGCATAATCATTTCACTACATCTGCTGTTTCTTGGGCTCAGTGCTCACATTGCTATATTAGAGTTAGAACTGTAATAGAAATACAGTACAGTACTCATTTCCATACTCTTGGTGCACCCAAAAATTCCTGCACAATATGAAATTTTATCTGCATGGCCTGGGTCTCCTCACTTTAATTTTGGAGAGTAGGAAGGTCAACCACTGCTGCCTAAAAACTATGTCTCCCTTGAAGAATCTGAAAACAACGGCTGGATTAATGTCAACTATTTGCAAAGGTTATAATCAGGAACTGGAGGAGATAATTGTATAATCCTTGTGGTACAATTACAATGAATGTGACTAAATTGTAAGTGCAACTCTGTTCCAACACCCGCAGCAATTTCAGATTTACCAAACATCAGAAGCTAATAAATGATAGTATTTCACAGTATTGTACTTTAAGGGGAATACAATGATTTATAGAATTCTGCTGAAAGACAGACTAATGCTTTAAGAATAATATTTTCAGTATATTAAGCCATTTTGTTAATATAATATTGAAAACACAACAGTTACTCTGCGTTGAAGGGCCTCTGCTTGACTAATTGTATGTCAATTTACCAGAGCTATCAGACGCACCAGGGGAGCATTGTGACTTCATTCATTCCTCAAATATGTCAAACTGGATTCCAAGTTTGTTAGACCAAACATCCTACTGTTCATGGGCCTGAGAACTATATATCTTGTATAAGTCATTAAAATTTGACTTTGTAATTAAAAACTGATTCCCACTGCAAGTGTGGAACAGCATCTTGATAAGCAGACACACAGCTCCTGGATTTCTGATCGCAGCAGATTGCCTTACTCCTGAAATTACTCAAGAGGTTCCTTTTAGAAATTCTCATTATGAAACCCATCATGAGGATGTTGATATTGAACCTATGTTTCAGATTAGTATTTCTAAATATAGAAGATATTCGAGATTCTAATTTTGGGAAGTTTGGTATTTTGAGCAGGTTAAAGGTAAAACAAAACATTATTTTCCAGCACAACGATTTGGGAACAAGTTCTCTGGGTCTAGAGCAGGCATGGGCATACTTGGGCCCTCCAGGGGCTATGGACTTCAACTCCCACAATCCGTAACAGCCTCAACCTTTCCCCCCTCAGCTGCTTAAACGGCTGAGGGGATAAAAAAAGGGGCCCGAGGCTATTAGGAATAGTGGGAGTTGAAGTCCAAAACACCTGGAGGAAAATGAAAGGGCTTGAGGCTGATAGGAATTGTGGGAGTTGAAGTCCAAAACACCTGGAGGGCCCAAGTTTGCCCATGTTTGCTCTAGAGCTAGTTTTGAACAAGGCATGTAATTTTTTACTTTTTCCGCAACCATATTTTACAGTAGATGGTTAAAACTTGCTTTACAATTTTCTATTTCAGTGTTGCTCCTTGATACATAACAGTATTCTCACCTGGAGGCAACTACACAAAAGTACATCTCATTCTATTCTATGTGACTGCGTTCTAGGTAAGTGTAGGTAGTAGCCCAGTGGTGTCAATGATGTCATTCTCCAAATATGGAATATTCCTCAGTATTAGCTATGCTAAATAGATCTGCTGGGATTTCTGGAAGGCTACATGATCATCACACTGATTTATAAAGTTGTATAATTTTGTATGTTATAATATTTGGAACTTGCATATGGGATTGCACATAAGCGCCAAGGAGAAAATGGCTAGTTATTTTTTAAATCAACAATATAACATTTGGTTCATTTGGCATTGAAGTGGAAATATAAAAGGATTGGGTATTTTTTTCAAAATGATGTGCAGATCTTACATGACCATTTATCTAAGTCTGGGCGTGCTGGTCTTCTTTTTATTAAATTTAAACAGTTAACTTTTCACTAGATCCATACATACCAAAATAAAGCTTTTGTAGGCTGCAATCCCATGCACATTTACATAGGAGTAAATCTCACTGAACTCAATGGATTTACATCTGAATAAACAGGTACAGGATTGCATTGTTATAAGTTACAATGTGTCTGAACTATGTTTTTTTTTTAAAAAAAAAATCTGCAAATGCCAATAAATCACATGGATGAGACTGGTATATATTATATTACATCAGTATCAGATTTTATTCTTTACAATGGGTTGTAAAGAATAAAATCTGAAACCACTACATATGCTTTAACCATATAGTATCAGTACATTTTGATGACAGAACAGTATTCAGTATATAAAACATATGGCTATACAATCAAAACCATTATTGTTTTGAAACAAGAATTTACAGTAGTAATATGCAGCAAAACCTACCATAATTTTACAGCATATCCATAGTTATGGATGTTTTATAATGCCAGTTAAAAAGGAAAATACATTTTCTAGATGGAATACCTTGTGCAAATGTTAGATTGAAAATAGTTTACTGATGCCTGACTAGACAATGGAAACAGAGATAACCTCATCAGATGTCACTCTCCCTTTCCCTTGAAACACTTTCAAAGCAGGAGGGAAAAATAAGTGTAACGAAAGCTTTTTTCTTAACATTAGGCACTATGAAAAAGATGCCATATTAAATGATTTTCAAGGGAACACTTGAACTAAAAAAAAAGTAAATGATGTAATGAAAATTTACCTAATTATCTCTTTAAAAATAGTTTTGGTAAAGATCTCGTTTTCCGAAATAAATATGCTGAAGGGAACAAAACTTCACGCCTTGTGATGTATACACCATTATTTAAAGCTATACTCTAGTTTTCATTCCCTATATATTAACACACAATAATATTGGAAGATATTTTTTATGAATAGCTTTTGGGACAAAATTACTATCTCTTAAATGTTTAAAATACAACGATAGTTATAACAAACCTTGGAGTTCTGCAAACATTTTAAATGTTTTGCATTTTTTCTGTCTATGCATGCTCCTCAATCTGTAGACCCACTTTTCCCAGGCTAATAGACCTGCAGAGCTAGGAGATGGGAAACTTCCACAAGTACACAGCAAATCCTGTGCAGGGCTCTTGTTGCATATCTTAATACAGGAACTCTGTTTTTGCAGCAGCTTGTTGTTACTGGGGCTGGCAATTCATACATGGAAATTCATTTCTGTATGCAAATCACCTGAGAACATTCGACGATTTCTGTAAAGCAGAGATAGACAATTTGTGGCAATTCAAGACCAATGGAAGGCAAGTCCATCTATCCTGGACAGAGCAGTAGGTGGTAATAGCAGCCAAGCAATATCTGGAAAGTCACAAGTTGTCCATCCCTAGTTTAAATGATGTTCTCCTCGTACATAACATGGTTGTCACTGAGCTTTTAAGCCAATGGCATCATTTAGATTATTAGTACTTCTTTCAGTGGGAGGCAAATTTCCTATCAACAATATTGACTTTCTGTGCAATTACTATGGGCATTTTAACACCAGAATATCCGCTATTTATTTCTTTTGCTCTTTGTTGTGCCAAGCAGTCACTTTCAGGCTGCCATCTGCTTGAAAAGAATGTTGTTTAGCACAGAGTGTTGTTATCCCAACTTTAGACTATATGAGCTCAAACCCAAACAATATTGCAAATTCGTAACAGCTGTTAATATTGTATTAATAAGTGGAAACAATACCTTTAAACTGATTTTATAAAAACTGCCTGCAGTTCAATGTTATATATTATTTTACAAGGCAAACACATCACTGTGACAGAAAGGCATTTGCTCTCACTAAGGTAAATCTCATTGGTTTAACTGGGACTGCTATATAGCTAGAAATAATATGTAAAGAACTAAACCCAATTTTATTCCCTACGACAATAAACTCATTAAAATCAATGGGATATGGATGAACTCATTCATTTCAGTTTACTTGGGACTAAAATTGATTTAGCCAAATATGTACAAAAGTACCAAAACTTAGCATTTGCATTTCATTATGTACACTAAGGGAGCTTCATATGAATATAAATCCTTTAAATTCACACTCTAGCTACTTGTTACATCACAAAACGGCAGTGTATCTGCAGCAAACATGTTTGCCAAACTTGCTTCAGCATTCAAAAAATGTGACATTCTTGTACAATCAACAATCCCTACCCTCTATTTTCACTTTTGCCAAAGAGTAAATATATTTTCATTGACAATAATAATAATGACCATTTGTTGCAAGGATATTAGATTTGCCAATCTTCTTTCTACTCTCAACATAAAATTGAAAATGTTGGAAGAAAAAAACACCCACCACCACCAAATAGAAAGTGGTAGTTACAATTCATTTGTGATAAAACTAGTGAAAGAGAAAAGAATCAAAGTGTGGGACTGAAGAGTACAGATATGAATACAAGGGTCCCTTTCATACTACACAGTTATAGCAAAATGATTCCCTGGAATGTGTAGTTTAAGATGTATTTAGAATTTTTCAGCCAGGGAGTGTTTCACCAAACTACAACCCCCATAAGATGCAGTTAAAGTGGGAGGTAGTAGTGTGAAAGGTTGCAAGAACCTGACAAAGATGCAAGAAGATAGGGCTATAGAAGTGGTCAAGGAGGGAATGAGGATGGGCAAGAATGGCTGATGTGCATGAAAGGTAAGGCAGCTGTGAGATGACAGTGAAGGAGGCTGAAAAAAGAAAATGTTAGAAAAAAACTATTTTACTGTGAGAACTGCAGCACAGACAATGTCTGATGTGGTAGCACTTTCACCGCATGAGGTGGTGGTCACTAACTTAGGTGTCTTTATCTAGTTATCAGTAATGGTTGATAAATGAAACATTAGTATTCAGAGACAGCAGACCAGAGACTTGAGTACATGAGAGGGGGTAATGTGTTGCCTTCATGGTCGTGAACTTTCTGGAAGCACTAAGGGTCCACTATTGGGAAGGTAAGACTGGACTGGGTGACTCCTTGCTCTGACTCTTATGTTGATAATACTGAGAATGTTACAAATGAAAATGTTGTATATATACTTTGAGGACTAGCCCTCATGGCCAATGGTGAAGATGTTTTGAGCTGAAGACCAATAACATCTAGAGCAGAGCTTTCCAAACTATGAGTCAACATGTTACTGTGTCATTTTCAGTGCGTAGGTGTGTCGTGTGAACGTAAGGAGAAACCTATGAGTCTATGTGAAATAAGCAATAATCATATATTTTAAAATATGTAATTGAACAGTTTTCATGAGACACGTTGTGTTCCCATACATTTCATTATTACAGCTTATGTATGTGCCTGTATCTCTTATAAAGAGTTGTTTGAACTCTTGGTTTGCTAGTAAAACTGAATTACTGTTTCACGTAATGATGCATGTCATCAAAAGTACGTCACCGATAGGTAACATTTGGAAAGCTCTGACCTAGAAGGCTAGAGATAGCTCGCTCCTGGCCTAGGCAGAAATGGATGTGTAAAAGAGGTATGAGTGATTAGGAGACCAATGCTTTCCCATTTTTTCTCCAGATGTCTATTTTCTAGTGCCTTTCTGGTCATGCACCATTTCAGAAGCTCTTGAGATCCTTGATGATCTGATTTTGAGATGAATGGTATGTATGCCCAACAATGGTGGGTCACCCATTAGATCCCAGCTGAGACACACACATATAGGTAACCCTTGCAAAACTTAACTTCAGTGTTTGCAAATACCAACTTATATATTTGATTTGAAAGTCATAATTTTTGAATTAACAGGATATGAACATGTTTTCTACAATCTTATAATGATGAAGTCATTTATGGTCTAAATATTTTTTCTATAAAAATGAAAATTCAGAAATGTGGCCATGAAATGATGTCAACTTATAAATAGAACTTGCACTTTGGCAGACACATACATATATCAAAATGGACAAACATCTTTACACATATCTATGGCAAATTCTCTCATCACATGAGAAGCTTCCTTGCATATCTTGTATGTAAATAACAAAACATGTAGATAGACATTGCTACGCTAATACAGTAGAGTCTCACTTATCCAGCACTCACTTATTGAATGTTCTGGATTATCCAACGCATTTTTGTAGTCAATGTTTTCAATACATCGTGATATTTTGGTGCTAAATTCGTAAATACATTAATTACTCCATAGCATTACTGCGTATTGAACTACTTTTTCTGTCAAATTTGTTGTTAAACATGATGTTTTTGTGCTTAATTTGTAAAATTTGATGTTTAATAGGCTTTTCCTTAATCCCTCCATATTATCCAACATATTTGCTTATCCAACGTTCTGCCGGCCCGTTTTTGTTGGATAAGTGAGACTCTACTGTACATATTTTGGTGTTAAAACATGAATACACACAACAACCATAGGGAAAGCCAATAAGCTGAATGGGAGTTATCCATAGCATGCAATTACAGTGCTTTGATGCCACTTTAACTGCTGTAGTTCTACCCTAGGAAATCCTAGGATTTGTAGTTTGGTGATAAATTTAGAATCATTTGGCTGGACTTCTAGTGCTGTAGATCAGGGGACTGTACCAGAGAATTCTAAGTACCTCATTAAACTACAAATCACAGGATTCTATGGGACAGAGCCATGGCAGTTAAAGTGGTATGAAACTGCTATAATTACACTGTGTTGATATGTTCTAGAATTGATCAAATGAAGTAAGAAAAGAAGATAAACTTTCACTCCCAGAAATTAGTTATATATAGGCATATATCAATTTCTGTTTTGTGTTTTTTCCCTTACAAAAAAAGCAAGGACAGCATAGATCTGGGCAAATAAATAAAAATGCCAATGTTGCAAGCACTTGTGCACCTTCATTGCTGCCTGATTCTCCACTTTGTATCAGCAGAGCTCATGTGCAAGTGCATCCCAAAACTTGAACACATTTTCAAAATAAAATTGTAATTATCCCAGGCCAATTTTTCCAAAAAGATTTAAAGTGTTCCATGTGCAACTATATGAAAGATATTCTAGTAATGAATGGAATAGTTTCCTTTTGCACATTTCTCTATGTGCTTTTAGAACACTTAAGTGAGGCTTGTGCCACTGAACAAACTATAAAATTATTAGTATTGCAAACTGGAAACTGAAAATTATATATGGTCAGAACCCTAGTTTTTTTTTCAATATTTTAAAATTTGGATCAGCTTGCTTTTATCTCAAACTTGTTTTAAAAGAGATCCTACCATAGAATTAAACATACAACTTAAAGAGCCTACCAAAATCATTCTTAAAATTCCAATCAGGTTAGTCATAAAATGACCTCCACTTAATCAAATAAAAAATTACTTTATTTTGGTAATCTTTTGGAAACATTGACAGTAATGATTGCATTCTTAATGCTTAAGTGTTTTGTGCAAACTCCTATTGACAATGTTTATGCATCTCTTTAAAATAATAATCAGGGAACAATACATGAGATCTAAAGGAACCTGGAATAGTCACTGCAATATTTATTGGCTATAATTTCTGATACCAAGGCAAAAGGGAAAAAGTAGAACACACTGATTAATCTCTCTCTAGGATTTCATCATCTAATTCTATAACTTCATTGCATCTGAGATATTGATGTAATAAGCACAGTGGTTTCACATATATCAATGATTTTAAGTCATGTGATCTTTTTGACACAAAGATTTTTAAGTTGATGTCTATGAATGAAACAAAACATGTTTGATCTAATAGTTTTTAGCCATCTGAAATTAGGACCTATTGCTTTCGTTGCAGTTTAATGCTATATGATCAATCTCTATGCTTATGTGCTTATGCTTCCTTTCCCTCCTACCGCCTTGCATGTTCTGCATAAATAATTTTTTTTGCAAAAAAAACTAATAATTGGCTATTACCTTCAAACTAGTAGACAAGGTTTGCACTTGCCCTACAAATCAGGATTATACAAAAAAATTAAGATTAGAGAATTTGTGAGCAAATTCTTGATTCTATAGTGTCAAACCATGATTTGATGATACATGTGAGTCTTTAATGTGCCTATACATACATAGGTAATGAAAATGAATATACTTAAATTAGCATTAAATAAATGTGATTTTAACAAAAAGCTCACTTAGGAAAAGTATAATGAATGCTTACATTGTATTCATTAACAATATTCAAGGGAACTAAAGAGGCTGCCTCTTGGATATCAGTTCTTCCAGCTTCTCTCTTTCCAGTAAGACTGGTAAAAAGGGGTGAAGGGATTTGAAACATGCACCAAATGAGACCAGGGCAGTGGCAACTAAAACTTTAGCTGATCAACTAGAATGAATGACGCACAACTCAACAGGGTTCCAAATACAAATTTGGCAGCTGCAACACCGAGAAGCAAATGTGTGAAGGAACCATGCTTAATGTTTGCTCTTATGCATCTCTTTCTTTAGAGTATGCCTGAAGCAAGTGCTGACTGAAATAAAGTTCCTACTATCTTTGGGGAACACACAAAAATTCAATAATAAAGGAGAGCTAAAATTCCACTTACAAAGTAAACATTTTGAACTCCTTTTCACCAGTCTCTACAGCGCCCTTCTTCTACTCTGCCTCCAATACACAATACCCCAAACCTATACTAGGCATTTAAAAAGTCTGCATATAAATCATGCTTCAGATTAGAAAATTAGTTCTACTGTAAATGTCTGTTACTGTCTTTAAAAGCCAGATCATATTTCATCTAAATTGTCAGTAAATCTTTAAAGATGTTTTTGTAAGATTCCTATAGAAGCACAGACATAATACCAAGAATTTATGAGCAGGACTAGAAAGGAAGATGTTCTTCTACCCACAAGTTATCCTTTAAATTAATCCAGAGTGATGAGTTATTATGTGAACAGTTTCCACATACTTGCCTCTGCTGGAATAATTTCATCAACAAATCCAGAGAACAAGAAGATCCATCTCAATTGTGCCTACTGTGCGCGTGCACACACACACACACACACACACACACACACACACACACGGCGTAAACAAACATGCACACACTTCTTTCTCCAGGGAACTTGGTATTAAGGCTTGTATAAACTTATAAAGACATGCATGGATGTTTCATCATGCTAGAAAGAAATCAATTCATGGCAGTCAATCTCCTCCTTTGATTTTGACCTCTATTTTGCTCATCTCTATAAGCAGCTCATTAGAAAGTACAAAATGTCACATACACAAAATAGCATTTACTTAGCAGTGTCTTTAGGTGTTGTGTGTATAATATTCTATTAGTTTACGTGGCTACCTGGCAAAGTATATACTTAATGTTACAAGTAAAAACTTAGGCACAGAGACAACTGTTTCACATGCATAAAAGGACTGATGGGACAAAAGGATTTGGGATTAAGCAGTCATATCTCTTTATAGAGCAGTTTGAGCCAGAGGAGGCCTCTATAAATAAAAAATGGGAAAAGGTAATGTTTGCAAATATAAAATTCTTCAGCCATTGACACTGTTTCAGAAAGTGCTGAGCAGTCTAGAAGAGATTTGGGAAGAGAGGGTGTAGGAGGCTGTAAAGAGGAATCAGGAGGAATTACGATCTCCCAGCCATTTATAGAAGCTTCCACTGAGTCAAAGAGCCTTCTGTTAATGAAGGAACAATATTGGATATAAGCCATTATTACTTCTTGTGCTTTATGCACACAATGAAAAGAAGAGAAATTAAATTACACATTTCGCACCAGGATATGATTTGGGGGGATGGAGGGAGGAAATGTAAGCATGATGTTGCCCATTCCTACTTGTTTACTCGTTTCACAAGACTAAAACAAGTAGTCTTTTAAACAGTTTCTATAAAACTGACACATTTTTTTTTAAAAAAAACCCTTCCTTTGTCTTTTAAAGTCAGTGACAAAGGGGTGAAAATCATCATACACAGCTTCTCATTTAAAATGAATACTTCCACTGTCATTTCAGTGAGAGGTGCACTGGGTAGACTCTCCTGTAACTAAATTCCCCAATGACTTCAAGTAAACACAGATCAATCCTCTAAGGCAACACTTCAACTCACACATTCGCTGGAAGAAATTGATTAAGAGATGTGCAGATAATGGGAGGGTAATCTTTAGAAAACATCCTAAAAACAAGAATTTACTTTAAGATGATATTACAAAACTGGAAATTATGCTTCTCTTCATGCATCAGTACATTTGAATAAAAGGGGCTTGCTGCCTCACTCTTTCTCCATGAGCAGTGCCTTTAAACTCCACGGTCATTTTACACCAAAAGAGATGAAATTCTGGAAGAAATTTTACTTGGTCTACATACTTTAAATGAATTTCCAGAAGGGTAGCCATGTTTGCTGTTTTTCTGCAGAAAACTAAAAGTCCTGTAATACCTTAAAGACTAACACATTATTATGGCATATGTTTTCTTTAGTTCACAAAAACTTTCTGTCCAGTAAAATGTGCTGGTCTTTATGATGCTATAGGAATTGGTGACTTAAATTAAATAAACCTATTTGTATGGCCTGAGAAACATCAAGAGGTCTTTGCAGAATTACAAATAACATGAAATTACAAATATTTGGGTGATGAAGGAAAGTGATAGGTTAAGAGAACCAGTGAGGACCAGTGTATTTGGGGAAGAAATGGCACAGCTGGAAAAGTTTTTAAGTTCTTACAGATAATTGGAGGTTATAGTGTTACTAGCCCTGGGAGACAGTAGTGGATTGCTAGAAAAGGCATGCCTCAGCAACAGAATCTATAGCTTTTATTAATGACTACATTTATGGAAGATCATACTAAATAACTTTTTATTTTTTTCCAAGGGCAGAAAGACAAAATCTGCCACTTTTATTGCTGGATGCTACAGCAATTGACCAGAGCCCAACACAGTAATGTTGCATTTCTCTGCATAGATGAAGAAGCTGAGATTAACTCATACTTCCCTTGAAAACAAATATTGAAGGATTTGCACTCCGATCCTCGACACAGATTTACATGGAAGTAAATCTGAATTATATCACTGGAACTTACCACCATGCAAGTTTGTTCAGGATTGTACTATTAGGCATCTATGAAGAATCAGGGATCAAGAAGCCCTATAAGTTCTTGTCTCTCACTTTTTAGAATGGAAAAGGACAAATTTCACTTGCATGTCTTCAGTTTTTTTTTTTGAGACAGTGGATTTTTCAATTCACATGGTTATTGGTATCAAACACAACTTTATGAGAGCCCTCTTATAAACAGTTTTATTCCTATCAATGATGTCAGACAATGACAAAAAGAACTTATTTGAGATCTTCTTTAAAAAAATAACTTACAAAGCAGTGATATACACAGCACAAAACAGTTCAGATGGGGAGAGGGAAGCAGTTCTTTTAATAGTTAAAATGTAAACGTGAAAAAGATGGAATAAAAGTCCCTATTTCTTATTTCTACTTAAGATGCCATGTGATAATATTTTACAATGTCCTGCAGGTCTATGTATGTATGTGCGCATATCTATGTCTCTGTAACACACACATACATACACCTACCCTACATATACATACATAGATAATTTTGCAGTTCAGACTTGGGTAGCTCCGATATGCCACTTATTATGGATGCTGAAATCAAATCAGGACCCATGTTCTTCACAAAACTGGAAAGATGGTTGGAAAAAAAACACGGTGGGTCCAAGTGTGGCAGAGATCTTTTCTGTTAAACTGTACACAGGGATGAGTAATTTTTCTTCTTTAGTAGCTCTCTGGAGAGGGCCATTTCAGTGCAGCCATCATGAAGAGACTTGGTTATGGATCACACACTCATTGTCATGCTGGGAGAATACTGAAAAATAGGAATCAATGTTTTAGCACCAATCTAATGATTTAGTAACAACTGGAAAAAAAATCATATGTTTGTGAGACAACATCTCAATAAGTTAGTAAGCTTTGAAAGTGATCCTGGATGCACTGCTTAAAGATTTGTTTAATTACCAGTGATATTTTGTTCCTTATCAAGGACTCAGTGAAATTATTAATAATAAAACTGATTGATGCGATCCTACTATAAATAAAATAATAAAGAAAATGAAAATTTAGAAAGTTTTTGCTTTGAATTAGGGAAAATTTAAATCTTGATTCAAATCAAGTATCAAGTAACTGAAATTAATATTTCACAGAAAAAGTTCCTACTAATGCTTTCATCAGCCTTTATGTCCAGATAAAGTAAAACTGAAGAAGTTATAGAGCTGCTGGCAGATAGGTATCCTTTTTTAGAATCAAATACTTAATTTTTAAAAAGTAAGTACAATCATATTTTGAAGGAACAAGAAAACATGACCTTGCTAACTTCAGCATAATGTTTATTTGTGAATGTACTTTAGAGGGCATCTAAACTAACATGACAAAATGTACTCAGAAAATACTTTTCATTGTACCATCTCAGAATTACTTTTTCTTTGAATGTGCAGGTAGCCAGTAATCAGCTGAATGTTCAACTAAACATTCTCTGCAAATTTCCTCTATGAGGATATAGTACTTTTGATGTGTCATGAGATTACACAACTCAATGGATAATGCTTGTTAAAAGTGAAGACAGCAGGCAAAGAGAAAGACCACATTTCAAATAGATTGACTCAAGGAAGCCAAAGTCCTGCATCTACAAGACTTGAGCAGTTAGTAACCATCTGGTTCTCTATGAAAGGAATGTTTTTGGGAGAAATATGTATCCATACTCTGTTGTGCAGCTGTATTGGAAATTTTAGTTGTTCACATACTCTATGTTCAAGTTACACATTACTGATAAAAACATATTAAAGGAAACATGGCACAAAGGGTTAAACCCTTGTGCCAGCTGAACTGCTGACTGGAAGGTTGGGTTGCTGACCTGAAGATTGGCAGTTCGAATCTGCGAGATGGGTGAGCTCCCATCTGTCAGCTCTAGCTTACGGGGACATGAGAGAAGCCCCCGAGCAGGATGATAACACATCCCCGGCATCCCCTGGGCAACATCTCTGTAGACGGCCAGTTCTCTTACACCAGAAGCGACTTGCAGTATGTTCTCAAGTCGTTCTGACACAATTTTAAAAAATGGAAGAAGTAACATCATTTGTGGCAATAGTGGGTAAAAATGAAACAGATTAGTAAATGTTATGAAGCAACAAAAATAAAAGCACCTTACTTACACTTTCACTCTGAAAGGGGTTTAGAAAGTTCCCCCCCATTTCACCATCATCACGAGGGGTCCCCGGCTGATTGCTCATGCTCATATTACTGGGAGAATTCTATTTAAAGAAAATAATGATGTTAGCATATATGTGCTAGTGTTTCCAAATAACCTTTAACATGTAAATTTAAAAATGGGGACACCACAGAAATCCACAAGCTACATATTAAAGAAAGAACAAACTATATTTGACTTACTACAGATGTAATAGCAATATCTGCTGGATTGGGATGACCACCTTTCTAATTTTGCTTTAAAATTTTTTTGGGAGAATTGGAAGTCTGAAACTGTTACAAATCAGCAGAGCAAATTATATAGTAAATAATAATATAATGATATTATTGTAGTGTTTTTGCCCCTAGAATGATCCTTCTACTGAAAAGAGTATCATGTTCTCTGCTAAAGGAACAATTACTGGAAGCAACATTATATTTCTATGTACCAATCGCACTATATTTTCTAGTGTCACATGGAATAAACTTTTGGAATTTTGAGTAAGAAATAGTTTTGAGATGTCATATAGATAGAAATGCTTCCATTATTTTGCCTTTTCTCACCTTGAAGACAAAAAATATTTTGGCATAAGAGCTTGAATTTATAATATATTTGATGGCCTTCATTTGTACTGCATTCCCAACACAGAACACACACACTGAAGATTAACAATTTGGTTATGATAAATCAATCACAAAACAGAGAATTAGAGTTCAAATTATATTCAGATGATCAATCAACAAAACTCTTGAACATACCCTAAAGATTACCAAGACTTGATTTTATCTCCTAATAAATGGTAATTTGCATGTGAAATGCCATTGTTGTGTTAATAGTCTAATAAAAGCTACTTCATTGTAAAAAAAAAAAAAAAGGAATGAAAGAGAATGTTAATAATCAAAGTAAATTTGCTTTGTGACTTTGGGGATACTTACTTTGGAGATACTGTCCATGTCTCCTGAGCCTTAAATTGAAATCAACATTTATTTTAGTTTTCAATTTAATCAGCTTGAGATCAGTATTTTCCAGAAATGTAAAACATGTATCATTTTTCTAGATTATCTTAGATATGGGACTCTCACTCCTTAACTGTGAGTCTTCACTTTCTTCTTCTAATTGCTACTTGCAGAGTGGGATCTGAATAAGTATTTTAAAAAACAAATGTTTATGTGAACCATAGTAAGACCATATTATTGTTTTGGTGAATCAGGCTGATGATGTAGAGCAATAATGAAACAGCAATTAGTATATTGTAATATTAGATTCCCACATAGAGATTCTTGATGAGATACAAGTACAGATCTAAAACAAAAACCAAAGTCTTAATCTAAAGTCATCATAGAACTGGAAGAGACCACAATGGCCATGCACTCCAATCCCCAGTCATGCAGTGCCATATAATCCAGTTCAAAGCAGATAATCTGGATTCAGAAACCAGATTATATAGCAGTGTAGATGGGTCCTTAGTCTTAGAAAGTGCTAAGAAAGATAGATGTATGTGATCCCAGAATATTTCTATTGTAGGAGAAAACTGCAGGATGATTTGGGGATTATAACTCCATTTCCCTTTTTAATGGAAATGCTCAAACAGTAGTTGCAAATGCATGATGAAGTTTTAATGAACAATGGCAAAGGAAAGAGGGGTTTCAATATAAAGCAACAGCAGCCTTTTTTTTTTTTTTAAAAAAAAAGCCAGGCTTTAAATTGATGATAGCTTTGAGAGCAGCATCCAGTATGTGACCCAAAATTCCTCTAGCTTCCCATGGCAAGGTGTGAAAATACCCAGACATGCCTCAAATGCTTCAGTTCCTTTAGTCTCTTATGTTACAGTCAAGCTGATTACTAATATTGAGATCTCAAAAATCTGCTGTCTTGTTTATACCTAGAATCATAGAATAGTAGAGTTGGAAGAGACCTCATGGGCCATCCAGTCCAACCCCCCGCTAAGAAGCAGGAAATCGCATTCAAAGCACCCCCGACAGATGGCCATCCAGCCTCTGCTTAAAAGCCTCCAAAGAAGGAGCCTCCACCACAGCCCTGGGGAGAGAGTTCCACTGTCGAACAGCTCTCACAGTGAGGAAGTTCTTCCTGATGTTCAGGTGGAATCTCCTTTCCTGTAGTTTGAAGCCATTGTTCCGTGTCCTAGTCTGCAGGCCAACATTGCTGTTTGTATTCCTATTACATTGGTGTTATGATGTTCTATGAAATATTGCTCATGTAAGAGTTCACCAGTGCTTTTTGGAGTCTTGCTTCATGTAGCTTTCCTGACTGAAGTTCTGGTTAAAAAACTCTGAAGCAGGTACATATCAATAATCTCTTTTGGTCTCCCACTCTGCAATGTATTCTGTATTTCTTTGCTAGGTCTAGTTTTTACTTTTACTTTTAGTTACAATATTCTGCTCGCATGTACACTGAGTTCTTCTATTTTCTCAAGACAAAAAGTATGCCTTTTAAACTACTTGGCTGGACTGGCCAAACTGAGAGACACTCCATACAATAAGTATTATGCGGATGGCTTGTTTTTGAAGCACTTGAAGAAAAAAGGCATCCAAATTAATTTGTCACAAGCAGTTCACAGTTTTGTTTCTATTTATTTGCTGCTTTTCCTGCTCCTCTGTGCAGCAAATTTATCACATTATTTTAGTTTAATATGAGAAAGAAGTGACCAGTGAAATACATGTGCTATTCTTGCTGTAGTTGTAACATGTATTCAACTTAAACATCCTTTCCTATCTTGTGGGGTTTTTTTTCTATACTTATTTTGTCTTGCATCTCATTCCTCTATTCCCCCCCTCCCACCTCCATATTCTACCTAGTTCAAATAGGCAAAATACATCCTTTTTACATGGCTAGAGATTTTGTTAATAATTTGAGAATTTTAACATTTCCAACAACAACAAAAATATGTGAAAATATGATGGAAATAATTCAGAATAAGGCTTTCTAAACTGGAAAACTTCCCTGATCCAAGACATTATTATTATTATCAAGTATAGCATCCTTACCTAATGATCCATTCATATGATGTGAATCCATTCCACCCAATCCACCCATAGGGCCATCAGACCCTGGTCCCATTGGAAACTGCAAAAAGTGAAAATGTATCATACTACAAACATCCTACCAAACGTCATAGATAATAAGCAGTACTGTAGAATTCTTTAAGGTTGAAACCAGAATAGTAATTAGAATCATGTCTTAAATCAAATAGCTTTGAAGTAGGAAGCAATGAAGTAAACTCATCAAATCCAACTGAACTTTTGTAAATGCAGGGAATTTATCGTATTTTTTTCAAAATACAGTAGAGTCTCACTTATCCAAGCCTCGCTTATCCAAGCCTCTGGATTATCCAAGCCATTTTTGTAGTCAATGTTTTCAATATATCATGATATTTTGGTGCTAAATTAGTAAATACAGTAATTACAACATAACATTACTGCATATTGAACTACTTTTACTGTCAAATTTGTCGTATAACATGATGTTTTGGTACTTAATTTGTAAAATCATAACCTAATTTGATGTTTAATAGGCTTTTCCTTAATCCCTCCTTATTATCCAAGATATTTGCTTATCCAACGTTCTGCCAGCCCGTTTAGCTTGGATAAATGAGACTCTATTGTACTGCCTTTGTCAATATCACACTGTTACAATTTCTCAGAAGGAGCTAGGAGTTTGCCTAAACAACATTCTGCAAATTCTCATGCAAACACTGTTTCGATAACCAGACTACATCAGAGTGAACCCATGATGTAGCCTTTCCAAATTTGTTTCAATTAGTGAACTGGATTCTGTAGAGAAATACTGTATAACATATGTTCTTCTTTGTGTAGATAGTGGGCAGAGCTTGGAATGCTACTGTCTTTTAAATCTATTATTCCTTACGTATTGCTTTCAGTGAGTAATTTGTTGATGTCACTTGCTACTGAAGAATTGGCTTGTTGCCTTACTTGCTACTCCTGAGTTGCTTTTTAATTATTATTTTAAAATACGCAAATACAAAAATGGTCAAAATATTGCAAAATGAATCCTTAAAAGTCAAGTTTTAAGAGTGAGGAAGAAACAGTTCTTATGCCAAAAAGAGTAACAGCCATCCTAAAGTATTACATTTGGGGTACAGTGTTCCCTTGCTACTTCGCGGTTTGCTTTTTGCTCTCTCGCTGTTGCGTGGGTTTTCAATTAATATTAATGTACACATTCATTGTGGTATTTTCGCAGGTTTTTGCATTGTGCAAAGGGTTTTGGAGGGGGGGGGAGGGAGAAATAAAGGGAGAGGGGGGAGGATAAGGAAGGGTTGGAAATAAAAAAGGGTTATTTAGCTTCCATTCTTCTTCTCTGCCGGTATACTATATATTGTAACTGCTAAAATAAAGTACAGACTGCATTGTAGTAAGTGGTCTGTGGTTTGCTCTCTTCCACACACAGAATAAATATAGTGTCCCTACTTCGCAGATTTTTACTTATTGCGGGTGGTCTTGGAACGTAACCCCACAATAAGTGAGGGAACACTGTACTACTAAAAATGTGTTGTTGCTTAAGTACAAGCTGTACAGCTTAAACATATTTATTTCTGGTGCTTACATTAGGTCTGTTGGGTCCAGGAGGTACTGCATTCATTAAAGTGTACATATTGTCTCCAGAATTGGTTGAATCTGAAACAAAAATAATTGTTAAAATCAAGTAGTTTTAGCAAGGAAATATTAATGGGTACAATTAACTTTTAGAGAGAGACAGTGCAATAACACAAGGGGAAATGCAATAGCAGAACTACTTTTAGAGTAGCCTTCTGAACGTTTGTTCATCCAATAAAGTTCAGATATTTTAATAATAAACACGACTAGACTATGAATTAGTCACAATTTGTTGCAACTTTGGTGCAAGGAGTACCAGGAAACCAGAAAAAATGCTGCATAGGTACCAGCAACAGTTTGCATTTTTGAAAAATATGGAAATACAGATGAATCCATAATGACCAAGTGAAAAAATATTGAACTGGTAAGTTCTTCTTTGTGGTCTCTATGGCTCACAAATATATGGGTTATTCTGTGCAGGTAAATGAGCCCCCAGTGGCACAGCAGGTTAAACCGCTAAGCTGTGAACTTGCTGACCACAAGTTCGAATCCGGGGAGCAGAGTGAGTTCCTGCTGTTAGTCCCAACTTCTGCCAACCTAGCAGTTTGAAAACATGCAAATGTGAGTAGATGAATAGGTACCATTCCGTCAAGAAGGTAATGGCACTCGATGCAGTCATGTCAGCTACATGACCTTGGAGGTGTCTACGGATAATGCCAGCTCTTTGGCTTAGAAATGGAGATGAGCACTAACCCCCAGAGTCAGACACGACTAGACTTAATGTCAGGGGAAAACCTTTATCTTTACCTTTCTGTGCAGATAAGCAACCCTTTCTTAATTAAATACAAGTGAACAAAAGGTAAAGAATGTGTAGAACATACACATTTTTTGATCTTCCTCTTTTTAAAACTTAGCTGATTACACTGATATCCTGTTCATAGAATCATAGAATAGTAGAGTTGGAAGAGACCTCATGGGCCATCCAGTCCAACCCCCTGCCAAGAAGCAGGAAATCGCATTCAAAGCACCCCCGACAGATGGCCATCCAGCCTCTGCTTAAAAGCCTCCAAAGAAGGAGCCTCCACCACAGCCCTGGGGAGAGAGTTCCACTGTCGAACAGCTCTCACAGTGAGGAAGTTCTTCCTGATGTTCAGGTGGAATCTCCTTTCCTGTAGTTTGAAGCCATTGTTCCGTGTCCTAGTCTGCAGGGCAGCAGAAAACAAGCTTGCTCCCTCCTCCCTATGACTTCCCTTCACGTATTTGTACATGGCTATCATGTCTCCTCTCAGTCTTCTCTTCTGCAGGCTAAACATGCCAAGCTCTTTAAGCCGCTCCTCATAGGGCTTGTTCTCCAGACCTTAATCATTTTAGTCGCCCTCCTCTGGACGCTTTCCAGCTTGTCAACATCTCCCTTCAACTGTGGTGCCCAAAATTGGACACAGTATTCCAGGTGTGGTCTGACCAAGGCAGAATAGAGGGGAAGCATGACTTCCCTGGATCTAGACGCTATACCCCTATTTATGCAGGCTAGAATCCCGTTGGCTTTTTTAGCTGCTGCATCACATTGCTGGCTCATGTTTAACTTGTTGTCCACAAGGACTCCAAGGTCTTTTTCGCACACACTGCTGTCAAGCCAGGCGTCCCCCATTCTGTATCTTTGATTTCCATTTTTTCTGCCGAAATGAAGTATCTTGCATTTGTCCCTGTTGAACTTCATTTTGTTAGTTTCGGCCCATCTCTCTAGTCTGTCAAGATCGTTTTGAATTCTGCTCCTTTCTTCTGGAGTGTTAGCTATCCCTCCCAGTTTGGTGTCATCTGCAAACTTGATGATCGTGCCTTCTAACCCTTCGTCTAAGTCGTTAATAAAGATGTTGAACAGAACCGGGCCCAGGACGGAGTCCTGCGGCACTCCACTTGTCACTTATTTCCATGATGAAGACGATGCATTGGTGAGCACCCTTTGGGTTCGTTCGCTTAGCCAATTACAGATCCACCTAACCGTAGTTTTGTCTAGCCCACATTTTACTAGTTTATTTGCCAGAAGGTCGTGGGGGACTTTGTCGAAGGCCTTACTGAAATCCAGGTAGGCTACATCCACAGCATTCCCTGTATCGACCCAACTCGTAACTCTATCGAAAAAAGAGATCAGATTAGTCTGGCATGACTTGTTTTTGGCAAATCCGTGTTGACTATTAGCAATGACCGCATTTGCTTCTAAGTGTTCGCAGACCACTTCCTTAATGATCTTTTCCAGAATCTTGCCTGGTATCGATGTGAGGCTGACCGGACGGTAATTGTTTGGGTTGTTCTTTTTTCCCTTCTTGAAGATAGGGACCACATTTGCCCTCCTCCAATCTGCTGGGACTTCTCCCGTTCTCCAAGAACTCTCGAAGATAATTGCCAGTGGTTCTGAAATAACTTCCACTAATTCCTTCAATACTCTTGGATGTAGCTGATCTGGCCCTGGGGACTTGAATTCGTTTAGAGCGGCCAGGTGTTCCTGGACAACTTGTTTCCCTATTTGGGGTTGGATTTCCGCCAATCCTTCGTCCATTCCATGTTGCTGAGGTTGAAGATGGCTTTCTTTTTGTGAGAAGACCGAGGCAAAGAAGGCATTGAGCAGTTCTGCCTTTTCCCTGTCCCCTGTCGCCATCACCCCATCTTCTCCTTGCAGAGGCCCTATCGCCTCCTTTTTCTTCCTTTTTCTACCAACGTAAGCAAAAAAGCCTTTTTTGTTGTTTTTTATGTCCCTGGCAAGCCTGAGCTCATTTTGCGCTTTAGCCTTGTGAACCTTTTCCCTACAGGTGTTGGCTATACGTTTGAATTCTTCTTTGGTGATTTCTCCCCTTTTCCACTTCTTGTGCATGTCACTTTTGAGCTTTAGCTCAGTTAGAAGCTCTTTGGACATCCATTCTGGCTTCTTTGCACTTGTCTTATTTTTCTTCTTTGTTGGCACTGTTTGCATTTGCGCCTTGAGTATTTCTCTTTTGAAAAACTCCCATCCATCCTTAACTCCCTTGTTTTTTAATATTGGCGTCCATGGAATGCCTCTCAGTAATTCCTTCATTTTTTGGAAGTCAGCTCTCTTAAAGTCCAGAATGCGTGTTTGACTTGTCTTAGTTTCAGCATTCCTTTGTATTGCAAACTCCTGTTGTCCTAAGTTTCCACTAAAACTCATGATGAAAGCCACTATAGTTGCCTCTTTCCAAATAATCTGAAAATGTTAGGTAAGAAAATCAAACCTTTTAATCCTATTTGATAAAATATCAGTACATGAATGTCCACTACTCTGAATGCATCTATTTCATTTTCTGTTCATCAGTTTTTTTCAAGTACAGGTACTGTATATCTTGTGTATGATTTGATCTCATGTATAAATTGAGGGCAGGTTTAGCTACCACCATAAATTTCTAGGTCGGACATTCAAATAAACCAGAAGCAGCATCACGACAGTGAGTAGAGAGGGTTGGTGCTTATTAAAGGTTCTCACAGAACAGGCTAAGCTATCACCTTTTGCCACGTTCCTCAGAGAAGAGGATGATACCAGTAGTACGTCTCATTTCACTAAAAGTTTCTGAACATTAAAAAAAACTTGTCACAAAAATTGTATGCAACTTTTCTGCAACTTTTATTAACATATAATGATGTGTGCGCATATACACACATACATATGGCAAGGACTTATCCACACATTTTGTATGTAAATGTTCCTAATATGTACACTTTTATATGCATTTTTCTCTATCACTAAGTTTGGAGTAAAATAAAAACTAAAGGCTAATAGTCACATGTTATTTCCAGAAGTGCAAATTGTGTCAGTTTATATTAAAATTCAAATCAATTAATTTTCCTATTACTATATTTCTTTGATTCAAAATATAAGAATTTAGAAGAATATGCAACATATATAGTCAGGTTATTTTATATGATTATTTGCAATATCCCTTTACTTACGGAAGTAAAAGGATAGCCTGGAACTATGGTCCAAAAAAAGGAAACTTGCATATTGTTTGATCACCTTGAATTAAAGCTAAATATTTGAATTAAGTGTAATTTATTCAAATTTACTTTGACAAATGAGAAATACTGAAGGAGTAAAGCATCATCCAAATACAAATTACTGAAAAATTAAGGCTGTCCAAATGGAGATAATGTTCCTTAAAACTGTAATATTTTGCCATAATTAACAAAATTCATGAAATTCATGAAAATGATAAGGAAATAATATTTTCCTAATACAGTAGAGTCTCACTTATCCAACACTCGCTTATCCAACATTCTGGATTATCCAACGCATTTTTGTAGTCAATGTTTTCAATATATCATGATATTTTGGTGCTAAATTCGTAAATACAGTAATTACTACATAGCATTACTGTGTATTGAACTACTTTTTCTGTAAAATTTGTTGTATAACATGATGTTTTGGTGCTTAATTTGTAAAATCATAATCTAATTTGATGTTTAATAGGCTTTTCCTTAATCTCTCCTTATTATCCAACATATTCGCTTATCCAACGTTCTGCCGGCCCGTTTACGTTGGATAAGGCGTTCAACGCCTCTGTTTAAGGAGCTCCACTGGCTGCCGTTTATTTTCCGGGCCCAATTCAAGGTGCAGGTTATCACCTACAAAGCCCTAAACGGTTTGGGACCCACCTACCTTAGAGACCGCATCTCCCCCTATGAACCTGCACGCTCTCTTTGCTCTTCGGGGGAGGCCCTCCTCTCGCTTCCACCACCTTCGCAGTCGCGGTTGGTGGGGACGAGAGAGAGGGCCTTCTCCGTTGTGGCCCCCCGGCTTTGGAACTTGCTCCCTAGAGAGATCAGGCAGGCCCCTACCCTCCTCTCCTTCTGGAAGAGCCTAAAAACCTAGCTCTTCCAAAAGGCCTTTGATGATTAATTGTTGTGGGTTTGATTTATCTGCCCATTCTACAATAGCTCCATCGTTGATGCTTTGCCATTATTACATTGCACTTTATTGTCCATTTTAGCTGTGAAACTACCTCTCCCCATTTTGGAATATTCTGTACTTTGGCCTAGATCTGTGTATTAGTCTCTTGTTTTTAACATTTTATGCTGTATGTTGATTTTAATGACTGTTTTATTGATGCTGATGTTTTTATTGTTGGGATATTTGTTTTATTGTTTTGTTGTTGTTATTATATTGTTGTATCGGGCAAGGCCCCATGTAAGCCGCCCCGAGTCCCTTCAGGGAGATGGGGCGGGGTATAAAAATAAAGTTGTTATTATTATTATTATTATTATTATTATTATTATTATTATTATTACTCTACTGTATTAAAGTTTTTTCTTTTGTAGCTTTTGCTTTTTTGTGTCTGCATTTTATTGTGAAAATAATAACTTTTTATGTAAATAATTATTTATTATAATGAAGTTAGATTTTTTGGCATGGCTATTTTCCATTGTTTTGTTTTCATTCCTTAGTTAAATTGGCTACCTGCTGGACTAGGCATGATGGGCGTTCCTGGTGGCCCTCCACCTCCTGGTGGACCCTGAAAAACAAAACAGAAACAGAGATTCATATACAACACACTCAATATCTTCAAAGCAAGGGAAGAAATTCACAACAAGACCACAGGAAGAAAAGCAGCAAATAAATTTCTCTTTTTAAAAATCCACATCTGATTAGTCTCAGTTTTTGCTTTTATATTCATTATTGTATTATATCCATATTTGGGCATGAAAGACACAGCAGATTGTCTTGAAAATCTAGAAACCTAATCTGTTTTTACTTGCTAAAACAATTGTAATACCAATTATGAATGGATTCCATCACCAGAGAGATGTGAAATCAGGCTTTTCGGTCCTATTTATTCTAAGTGGGAAAATGCAATTGGTTAAGGCAAAACACTTAAAAAAGAGAGAAACTTAATTCTCAGGTAATTAACAACAAAGTAAAATAGTACAAAACATTTTATTTCTGATTATGTTGTTAGATATCTTTTGGGACATTCAATGTAGTATCCAAAATTCAAGACTATAATTGTGTCCCCTGAAACAGCTGATTTGACTTCTACAGTGTTGAAGACTATGCATTGTACCATATAAAGAACATATGCTGAAGTAAAAACCAAGACTCAGGGCAATTTTGACCAGACGGCTAACTGCTCTACTAATGAATGTCAACATATGTATTACAGATACATGGTAAACACAAAATAGATAAGATGTTTGCATCTCAACCAATACACATGGGTTTACCACAGCATCTGGATAACCATTTCTTAACCTAAATAAAAGTCAACATTTATGTTAATGAGTACACACATATATGCAGACACACACAAATACTTACTACATAATTCCCAGGCGACGCAGAAGAGTATGGTATCTAAAAGACAAAGAAAAACAAAGCTAAGCTATTTTTTTCCTTTAAGAAGGAAAAAAACAAGGGATTCTGTCAATATTTATTTAATGTTTATTAAATGTCTCCAGGAAGAAGAAACCTGCAAGGTCCATAAACACCAATGAACTGTACCCATATCACATTAATAAATCTTAAGAACATTATACATTTGGTTTTCCATGCTAGCAACTCTCTTATGGCAATACCTTTTTGTAATCATGACTATTTTATGAAATCAACACAATTAAGGATGAAAAAAATATTAAGCTTCTATTAAATATTTTCTCCAAAAGAAAATCTCTTCCCTGTCTTTACTTCACTACTAAGCTAAAACACAATTTCTTCTGAGACAGTAGTGTTTTAATTACAGAAAGGAAAGTCTGGATATGACCTATTACATTTGATTTATTAAATCTAACAGACACACGAAGCTATATAAAGATATGCATTATTAAATTAGTAAATTTGAGGGAAACATAGGCAGCAAATAATGACATCAGTAAGTGAAGCAGAAGGCAGACTATATACAATAGAATGACTTCATTGGTACAGAAACCAATAGATTTTGAAGGTGTAAGTAAAGTAATCTAGCAACTTATGAAGACTTTGATTTTCTTTTAGAGTTTTCTGTAGAAGAGTTCTACAGAAAACTCTAAAAGAAAATCAAAGCTTTTAAACTTAAACTGTCAAATAATTGAACTGTGAAAATCAAGAGGAACTATGAATGATGTATATAATAATCTTAAGAATCTGTAATAATAGAAACATCTCTTAAAGCAGATATTTTATCAATTTTATCTTCATATGTAAAATAAGAAAAAAATAGTTAAGTGAATCAAACTTGACATGGCAGCACAATCAATTTTTAAAAAGCAGTAACTTATATAACTGTAACAGATAAGAGGAAAATAAACTGTTTCAGATCTGGAGGAATCTCTGAGAAGGCTCTCTGATTTGTAACAGCCTAATTCACATCAGAGGGCAGGGAAACACAAGCTAAGATTTCTGAACCAGATGGTTTTCATGTTGATAAGGTTATGAAATAACCAATGTGCTTTTGTTTATTTTTCTTTTTGAAGGCACATAACAACAGATAGCATCCAATGCACAACAATATATACTCACAGAATTGGCATTTGTAGGATTAGGCCAAGGTCTACCACCTCCTGGACCCCTAAAACATAAATGATTGCACAAGTGGGTTTTGACTGCACAAATGGGTTTGGTGAAATTATTATCAGACATGAGCCCTGGAACACAACTGCAGGTAAGTGAAGTTGGGTATCTAAAACAGAACAGGATTTTACTGGTGCACCACCTTACCTGTGCTATCTGAGTTGGCCCCAAGGATGATGCTTGAGTCCTCTCAGATTGTTGTCCTGGGAAATTTCGGTAATCATGCTAAGTCTGCTTATTAGGAATAGTCCAAGATTTCAAGTTTCCAATTTCAACCATGAATCTGTCCAAAGTTGTATCTGACACCACTTGTTTTAAACGTCCCTACTCTGAACTTGTGCCCCTGCTACATAGTTAACTAGATGAGACAATGCCAATCTCATTATCAGGAACCTATTGTAATACTGTTGTCATTGGCAAATCAGTAACATGGTTCTCAACCTGGGGTCCCCAGATGTTTTGGGCCTTCAACTGCCAGAAATCCTAACAGCTGGTAAACTGGCTGAGATTTCTGGGAGTTGAAGGCCAAAAACATCTGGGGGCCCTGATCAGGGACTGATGATTCCTGATGCCATATAATAATAATAATAATAATAATAATAATAATAATAATAATAATAATAAGGAAACCGACGAAACCATTGATCATATCCTCAGCTGCTGTAAGAAAATTGCACAGACAGACTACAAACATAGGCACAACTATGTGGCCCAAATGATTCATTGGAACTTATGCCTCAAGTACCACCTCCCAGCAGCAAAGAACTGGTGGGATCACAAACCTGCAAAAGTATTGGAAAATGAGCACGCAAAGATACTATGGGACTTCCGAATCCAGACTGACAAAGTTCTGGAACACAACACACCAGACATCACAGTTGTGGAAAAGAAAAAGGTTTGGATCATTGATGTCGCCATCCCAGGTGACAGTCGCATTGACGAAAAACAACAAGAAAAACTCAGCCGCTATCAGGACCTCAAAATTGAACTTCAAAGACTCCGGCAGAAACCAGTACAGGTGGTCCTGGTGGTGATGGGCACATTGGGTGCCGTGCCAAAAGATCTCAGCCGGCATTTGGAAACAATAGACATTGACAAAATTACGATCTGCCAGCTGCAAAAGGCCACCCTGCTGGGATCTGCGCGCATCATCCGAAAATACATCACACAGTCCTAGACACTTGGGAAGTGTTCGACTTGTGATTTTGTGATATGAAATCCAGCATATCTATCTTGTTTGCTGTGTCATAATATAATAATAATAATAATAATAATAATAATAATAATAATAATAATAATAATATAATTTCTTTTTATTCCTCTCTATCTCCCTGAGGGGACTTAGAGCGGATTACAGGTACATATATGGCAAACATTCAATGCCATTATACAACTGACAAAAGACAGACAGTACATTAAATGGAGGCAAGGCTTTTCATCCAGCTATGTGTGACTTGGCCATGGGGAAGTGCTGTTGTTTCATTTTCCACACTGAGGAGTTTGTTGTCCATAGATGCCTTTCCTAGTCGTATTTTTGCTGGCATGTTTTTCAGGGTGCCCTTTACCTTCCTGCCAAAGTGGTATCTACTTATCTACTTACATTGTTGTTTTCGAACTGCTAGGTGAGCAGAAGCTGGGCTGATGGTGGGAGCTATCCTGATCCGGGCTTGAACTGCCAACCTTCTGGTTGGCAGGATTTTCTATAGCTGGCGGTTTAATCCGCTGTGCTATAGCCCAGCCATATATATGCTATAAATAAATAAATAAGCAGGAAATTGTGGACTAATTTTAGCTTGTGAGAAAGCATTTATGTAAGGCTTTATTAGATTTCAGACCAATAGCTCACATTCTGATATTTTATTACCTTAGTGTTAACTATCAAAACAACCCCTATGTTGGTACAAGTGAACACAGACATCACTTCAAGCAGAGATAAAATAGTTATCATTACTTTAAATGTTTTGAGTTCTATATTGTGTTACTTACATGTTCATTCCAGGCATTCCAGGACCACCTAAAGCATTCAGAGGGGGTCTCATAGCACCTCCATAGTTCTGCAATGATAACCAAGGGTCAGACTACCACAAAACAAAAAAACAAAACCAAAGAGGAGGGGGGAAAGAAAGGACACCAGGTTAATGACTTCCCTACACATCTGTTGATTGGATAGGCCAGCGCCATTCATTCGAGGATTTTAGTGGTTTGACTTTAAGAATGATGATTATTATTACACTATTTCATTTTTTGAAAAAACTATTTAGCATTTCCTAATGGTCTTATTATTTTATCAAAGGAAGTGTTGTAATTACATCCACAAATGTTAATTAATTCAAGAAGATTATAATATTTATGACAGCTAAAACAATTGTCAGTGAGGGCCAGACTTAATAGACATTTCATAAAAGCTAACTCATTATTTTGAAAATATTTTAAGAACCTCTATTTTAAAAAAATAACTGTCGTAACCTTCATCCATTTTATTCCCGCAGGAATCACATTTTATTTAGGTTAACCCCACTTAGGAAAGCCAACATTCCTTCAATCAATTGCATATTATAAGAAATGTTATAGAAAAAGAAAAGAAAAAAATGAATATTTCACTATCATTCTTCTTGTGGTAGGGGCTCTTGTTGTCTGATTAGAATACAATATTTTGGAGGTCCATTTTGGAGACAGGAGGCACCTTTAGCTTGGACACAAACAGATGTTCTCTAAAATACAGTGAAGGGAACACAAAGTGACAAATTTGAGGCAGACCATCATGAAGAGAGCAACAGATCTGTGCTACATACTTTAGACTCTGCCCCTGCCTGAATAAGCGACACCATCAAAATAAACAACAACAACAACAAAAACAACAACAACAACAACCACAACCAAGAGGAAGTGGTTACTTCTGTAGCAGGGCAGAGATACGAAATCTAGTAAATGCAGATTGGCAAGGATCATCGCTACGGCACCAAAATGACATACTCTGATGGTCTGTAGCAGGCATCTTCAAACTGTGGCCCTCCAGCAGAGCCTCCAACTCTCAGAAGTCCCAGCCAGCTTGTTCAATGGTCAGGAATTCTGGGAGTTGGATGCCCAAACAGCTGGAGGGCCACAGTTTGAGGAGGCCTGGCCTGTAGAGTGGCTGGCATGAAGAATGGCCTTCCTTTGGGAAACATTTGTATCAGCAAAAACTATTTTGTTATTCGGAGGAAAAATGGTCTCAGAATGACATTTATGTCAGATCTGCCTTCAAATAAATAAAAACTGTTTTATGTTCTTTTCCTATGGTGGAAAAAAACATGATTTGGATATTCTGAATTACAAATAACACGAATAGTTAAAAAAAAAAAACCACAGGAATGGTGATGATTATATATTTTGCCAAAGAGAAAGAGGTGTACCAGCTACATAGAAACATGTATTCTGGCTCAAGGTGTTTAAGTATTTTAGAACATTCTTCTATACCTTCAAACAAATAGGTTTCATGGCATTTCCTGAGGTCAGAAAATGCCACAAAACTTACTTAATAAAAGGTGGTTGGTTTTTTTCTATTAATTTAACTTGATAAAGGTTAATTCACCTTATGTGAATTATGTGGGTGAGAATGCAATTATCCGCATTTTCCATCATTTTCTAGGATTGTATGATTCCAACTGGATCTTATGCCAACTAGATCACTAATAGGCAATTTAGAGCAATTAGCAGAACAATTCTCCAAAACATGCCATGTTCCATACATCACCAAAAATATATATTCTACAACGATACACAGTTTACAGCAATAGAAGCCAAAACTCTATTTATCTGAAAAAATCTCAAATCAGCTACCATTTTTATATAACAAACATGATCATCTCAGCCCTCATACTCTTAACCATAAGCACTATAACTTTCTATGTGTGTTTATATATTGTAGAGAAATTTGTTTTAAGAAGGAAATACAAATTATTAGTGTTTGAAACTGGCTGGTGTAGCCTATTTTGTAAGGTTAACCATTCCAATATTTTTACTTTTGTAAGATTTGTAACTTTGTATACTGGACTCACCAACACTGAAGCACTTTAATAAGTCAATGCTGTTCTGGATCCTATACTATCCTACTGTAGATTCCCAGAAATATTTCAGTGCAGGTCAGAATAATACATAAAAAGATTTTTTAATTTCAAATATTAGCTTGAAATTATTTTTTATAAATAGTGTGCATCAATTTACCCTGCACCATTATGGTGGATTTTATTAACAGGCTCTGAATACAACTATTTGAGCTTCTAGTCTAAAGATTTTTTTATCAACAATTCGAGAAGCTCTTTGGAGTAATATTTTCTTAGCAAAAGTGTATTGTATTCCAATTAAGCTTATCCAAGGGTCCACCACAAGTTCCATTTTTGTTCAGCTATATTTTCTTAATTTTTTTCTTTGTAAATACAATGTACATTTTAATTAAATTTCAAGTTTTTGTTTCTTAAACTATATTCTACAAAGGGAGAACAACAGATTACTAAGAACAACTAAAGAACCAGAGGAGACACCTTCCTTGCCAAAACAGTTTACCCCAGGAATCATATTTATTTATCTATCATAAAAACAAGAAGTAAGAGGACAGAAGCAGTATTATTTCTAAGTATAAGTATACATAGCAGCTGGAACAATTCTACTATGATGATGATTTCCAATTTAAATAGAAAAACGGCAATTGTGTTAAATGTGACCACTTGAAGTGTAGCATTTGCGCTATACCTGAGGTCCTAGCGGAACCATTCCTCTAGGAGGAGTCATTCTCTGCATTGGCCCACCCATATTTGGATGACCTAAAAAAGACATGAAATAGTATTTTAGGGCTATAGCTTTAAGTTGATCAATTTTATGAATTGATTAAAAGTATTTTTGATTTAAATGATATCTAAAATCACACGGTATACTCCTCCTCCAACTCAACTTTTATTCCAGATATCTAAACCACATCCTTTCTCATACATAGGAGTAGAACATTTCTTGTAAAAAACTTTTCATGGTAGACACATTTACATTCATTACCTAAATATAAAAAAATCATTCTTTTAGAACTTTAATTTAATAAGCATATACATTCAATAATGAATAAATAGAATGAACCCCAAGCTATCTAATGAGTGTTCACAAATCAGGAACTGTTCCCTGATTTTTTCATGTAAACAAAAAACAGGTTTGTTAATTCTTCTTAATGAAATAGTATTAATTGAACCATTTAATATTTATACAATTAGTTTATTAAAATATCTGTAACAGTTACAATGTTAAATAATATCTAGCTGTAAGACTTATTTCAAATTTGAAATCATTTAAAACATTGCTTTGAAAGCACTTAATAAATAATCCAATAATTAAAACTGGGTAAAAAAATATTGGATACTGCAACAGCAACAACGGTTCCTAAATTTCCATAAAATAATAGTAAGTTAGAAAAAAACAAGAGCTGTAAGGTGGGTAAAAAAATCAGAATCATCGAGTGCTTACAGATAAAAATTGCTATTTAATGTGTTGTCTAAGGCTTCTTATTTAATTCCTAACAGAAGATTTCATAGATACAGAACTCAATTCTGTCATCTCTCATGATTCATTTTAATACAGAAAAACAAAACTATTAGAACTCAAGATGAAAGCATAACAGTTATCCATTCTAAACTGTGAGATGATTATGCAAAACAGTTTTTCTCTTTCATCCCATGCCTCTGAGATATACATGAAAAAGAATGATACGAACCTCTAACTCACTGTGCCACAATGCTGCACACTTTTTCCTCACCATTCCACCAGCTGACAGCATTATAACAACAAAAATATCTGTATTGATATTTTAATTTTTAAAAATAATACTATTTACCTTGTTGCCGTGTTGGATCCATTCCACTAGGCAATAATGGCTGACTTCCTGGTACACCCCCAAGTGCCTACAAAAATGAAATCAACAAAAAAAGAATTTCACTAAAAGAACCATTTGAGCACATTCAACCTAAACCTAAGGTCAATCCTGTGAATTAATTTTAAAGTAGATTAGACCAAGTTTTACAAACTGTACTGCAATTTTCAGTTCAAAATATGGGCATCATTCTAATTAACCTTGTCTACCCAGTTGGCTGATTTTGTTGTTGTTATTGTTAGAGGGAAAATACACCATTCCTAGACAGTAGTGCTACAAAAGCCCAATCAATTTAAATTCTAATACAAAACTAAATTCCCATGTGACATTAAATATATGTTTTTAAGTATATTTTACAAGTAATACAGTGATTCTCAACCTGTGCGTCTCCAGATGTTTTGGCCTTCAACCCCCAGAAATTCTAACCGCTGGTAAACTGATTAACATTTCTGGGAGTTGCAGGCCAAAACATCTGGGGTCCCACAGGTTGCGAATCATGAAGTAATATAAAATAATTTATAGTAAAATTTAAATAATTTGCACCTCTCCCTGACAAGAAATTTATAAGTGTGCTTCATGGCCAAAACAAAAGCAGGAAATATTGTATAATTTATTTTCAGTTTTTAGAAAGGGGTAAGGAGTGAGAATGCTAAGCTTGTATTCAGTAAAGGGGATAATGCTAAAAATTGTGTAGCATTTTAGGCACAGTTGACTTCAGCAATGCTCATGTTGCAATACATCACTTGGTTTTTCAATTTCTACAGCACTATTCTTTGCCTGGATAAATGGATAAAGACTAAGATATGAAAAGTTTGACTTTAGCCCCAATAAAGCTTGCACTGTGGTCAACACATGGCACTGTGTCCCAAATCAAATAAAATTTATCTGACATTATTGTACTAAAAATGAAAGTTTGAAAATTTTGGCTTTTCAACTGAAATATTATCTTGACACTTATAATTTCTTAACAAAAGGACTGTTACCTGGTTTGGTATCCTTAAAGGTGGTCGTGGACCTCCTGGGTATCGGGGAGACATGAAAGGCTACAAAAAGAGATTATTATATTAAGAACGTTGATATACCAAATACTGTTTTGTGGTTCTAGGCACCATTAAAAGTAATACTAGTGACTTTTTTAAAACAAGTTGTTATTACACATCCTCTCCTTGTAATTCAACTGTTATGATCTGCAGCTAAAGACATTGTGGAGTCACTAAGCACCAGCACTTATTTCTTCAAAAGGTCAACACCCCCAATGTAGTCCTTGGAGGGTCAAAAGAAACCAGCTCCTAGCAGAGATCAGAACTGAAGAATGGCCATATTGCAGACATTATGGTAAGACGGGAGTTTGCACTATGTAAACAAGCAGAGTGCTAGATTGCTACATGAAAGGAGAATTTTGTGCCTAAACATCCAGGATTCAGGAATGACATTGCAACCACTGCTTGAGGAAGACAGGGGAACATGTTCTTGTCTGAATGTTGGACTGCTACAGTTGATTATATTGGCTAGGGCTGATGGGAAACGCCAACAATCTAGAGCACTAGGTATTTCCCATTCCTGCTGTTTCCATTATCTGACAGAAGTCTCCTAAGCCCATGTAACTGTAAACAGGGCTGGGAATGGAGCTAAGGCAAAGCTTGCCAAGAACACACAAAAAGTCTGTGTCTAAGCATTAGTTAAGCCAGTTCAGGAGTCTTCCATTGCTCAGATAGGTAAGCTCAAGATTCTGAAGTTCATTTGGTACTAACCCCTAGGGCTTCAGAAACTGCACTGTACTATAGTGCCTTGAAAGCATCCGACGCAAGCTTTTGTACATCTCTTTTTGTGATTTGTGACAAAGATAAAGCAGGGGAAGAATATGAGCAAGATTAAACAGAGCAAGGCCTTCGATTTTCATGAAGTTTGGTTGATTGTTCAACAATGCTCTCCACCTCAAACCTTTACATTTTGACATGGCAGCTCACTTCACAAACATTTGGCTTAGTTGTGTTTGTAATTCCATTTCTGGACAGGTGGCAGATAAACGTATTAAGACAGGAGCAGAAAAAGTTCTTGTGGTACTTAAAAAGACTAATACGTTTTATTGTGCATGACCCTTCACGAAGTACATCTAATCTACTTCATGAGATGCCAATCACAATATAACTGCGATCTATTAGACCATTTTGTGAGAAGACTCTTCAGAAAAATGGAATCTTGTAATTGTAACTGCATCTTTGAATTGTGCAATGTCTGAGTCAGGATCTACACTGTCCTTTGTCCCAGGATCTGATTACAGATAATGTAATGCTTTGAACTGGGATAATATGAATCTACTGCCATATAGCCTGGGATAAGCAGAAAATCTGGGATCAGAACCTGGAATATAAGGCAGTGTAGAAGGGGCCTCAGTTTAAGCAAGTCACATCATCATAGAAACAACACTTGCTATATTATTCTCCAAAGCTCTACAAAAATGACTGTAGTAGTGTTTTCATTGCTATGAAAACAAAATAGAGAACTACAATAAATATTAAAATCTCATCAGTTTACACATTATATTGATTATGCAAACAAAATATATAGTATTATATAACATGGTATAATTTAAGAACTGAGATTTGCAATTGAATCATTATTTCAACCAGCATCCAAGACCCAGTGAGATTCAAATTTTGACATTAATATGACAGACCTTAGCTGACTTTTTAATTTAATTTGGCATAAATATTTTTCTATGTGAAAAAATTAGTTCTTTAAAATTGTTCTGTGTAGCTGTAGAGAATGAACTCATTTTTCATATGACCTGAAATATACACTTTCCTCTTAAATGCTAGCTTAAACCTTAAGATCCATTTCAGATGTCCTGCCACCAGCTGACTATATGGTAAAATTACAATATGAAACTGGATTTAGCTCTCCCCTCCGCTTCTCTCCCTTCCCACATGCACACTTTTATTTTTATTTAAGATGCCACCATCTTTAAAAGTCTATTCTATTGCACTTGATACTTCTTGAGTAACTGAGAGCTTACTTGCCTACAATAAATTGTACATCTTAATGCTATCATTTCAACAGGATTACTTTCATAAAGTTTTTGGAATTTGGCATACTGTGATATCACATTCTGACAAGAAAAAAGACCGGATCGCTATGGTTGTTGCTAACATTCTTAAAGGAAAATTACATACAAGAGACTGTATTTATATTTCAGTGGATGTTAGACTCTAGAACTGAGTCCACGTAAATACTTAAATTTTGTATCATAGTCTCAGCTGGATTTCTAGAAGCACAAAGTTCACCGTTCTCATTTACAAATTAACAAGAAGGATAACATATTTCTGTCAACTGTCTCATTTTCTCAATTGAAGACCTTAGTTTTATATTCCTATCATATAATTTTCTGATAGAAAGGTACACAGAAGGAAAATACCTGTGATACAACTATTTCCTTATGAAAGGCCCATTTCTTCCAAAATCCATTTCACATAATGAGCAATTAAGTACCTTTGGGCAATAAACATCAGGATATTAGTTCATCTGCACTCCCAGTCTCCTCCTCACTGGCAATAAACTTACAGACGAATGCTGGAGGTGACGAATAGTCAACCAGGCTAGTAGTTAGTAGCCTTGTCATGAGTTCGAAGCCAGCTCGTATCGGAGTGAGCACCTGACCATTAAAAAAATAGCCCTGCTTGTTGTTGACCTAAGCAACCTGAAAGATAGTTACATCTATCAAGTAGGAAATTTAGGTACCGCTTATGTGGGGAGGCTAATTTAACTAATTTACGACACCATAAAAATCGCCCAGCAGCATTTGGAATGAGGAAGTATCCATGAAGGACTCGTTGTCACACTGGATGATGATGCAGCTGTTCCCCCTGTGGCCGGAATCGAGCATACCCTCACTAAGCTGGAAGCTGGAGAATGTTACATTGCCTCTGTGTCTCTGTCTCTATGTTCATATGGCATTGAATGTTTGACGTGTATGTGTACATTATGATCCATCCTGAGTCCCCTTCGGGGTCAGAAGGGCGGAATATAAATACTGTAAATAAATAATAATAAATAGTCATTGATGCATTTATCCATCCCCCTTTTAAGGCCATCCAAGTCAAAACTTTAGTTACATTTTGTGGCAATGACTTCCACAATTTAATTATTGGTATGCTTTATGTGAAGAAGTATTTCATTTAATCTTTCCTGAATGTTGAACTAATAATCTCTCTTATCTACTTTCTCCACACCATGCATGCTTTTATACATCACTGTCATGTCTCTTCTTACCGTACTTTCTTTTTTCTAATCTAATGTTGCAAATCTTCCTCATAAAGTAACTTTTCCAGTTAGGATATAATCAAACGTATCATTTAAATGCATTCTGAGTATTTCTGTTTCTTTAAGTGCTACCTTCCCATAAGTCCAGTACTCGTCTATCATGACTATAAATTAAAAAGCATGTGTTAAGATGAAACCAAAACTGAATAAGTGATATAAAAACAAAATGCTATTGTTCAAACAACTTTGTTTTAAAATGCCAGGAAAAATGGAAAATATATGAAAACAGATTCCAAGTGAGCCTCCTTGAAGAGAGCATACAACTGGCCTTCAACTTTTGTGAGTGTTACAGACAAAGGATCCCAGAGGAAGTGGAAAAAGTGCAAATACAGGTCCACTATTTTTTTTTAACTGAGAGAACACTTCTCTAGGCATTTTAGGTCAATTTCTGCCATAAGTTGTTTCAAGAGTTGTTGACTACTAGATTCTGAAAAATGGAAAAAAGTTGCTTAACCTCTCCTTTCCTGCCATTTTCTCATGCACCTTGTTCTCTAAAGACTTATGGAGGAAACTGAGACCTTTCCAGATGGGGCTTTGACTTAAACTGAGTTACCCATTAGTTCTCAAAGATACTCCCAAGTAAATTCACAATGGATTAGAATCTCAAAAAAAAAAAAAAAAAAAAGGCCAGACACCAAATTATGGTATAATACATTTTTTGAAATAATGAATATGGACAAATTAACATATCTATTATCAAACACCCAAGGCAAGCCAAGAAAACAAACAAATTGGGAATCAATCAAAAACTATTTAAAAAAAGAAAAATGCAAGATAATAATATGAAAACAGTTTAGAGAAGAAAGATTGAATAATGGGCCACCCCAGAACATACAAATAAGGAGAAAATAAGCAATTAGGTAGACAAGGGCACAATGGATATAAAAAGATCAATTTTCAAAGCACCGCACAATAGAAGGAAGTTAATTTTAATGTAATTGTATTGTTGGTGCATAGATGTTGCGTCTGTTGGGATGACGCAACCTATGTTTTTTTGTTTGTTATGGTTTTGCACAATGGTATGTCTGTATGTCCTTCACTTATGATACATGTTTGATTGTTTGTTTGTTTTTTCTTTTTTCGTTTTAATAATAAACATTAAAAAATCATTTTTGCTATTTCACTGACAATGTGAAATATGTTATCAACTACATATTTTCCTGTACCTACTATTGGGGAAACAAATAGTATATTTATGATTAAAAGAAATAATCTATTATCTCAGAAACATTTGTATTATGAACATGAACCCAAGGGTTCAAATTGCATCAGTGTGAGCTGATGTTCACTTTTACTGATGATCTTACTTGAGGTTAATCCATATGCATCATTCATTCTGCTGTTTGGTTGAATCAAATTACGTGTAGAGCGGTGAACATGGAAGTGGCAGTTTCACAAAGCTTAAAGATAGCTGGGCTTACTATGAGCTGAGCTTTCTGATAATTACTATAGAATTTTTCATCCAGGAGGTCCAAGAATGCTACTTTAAACTACATCTCCAAAAAGCTTGTTTAAAAGTAATCTAGCTCTGTAAAAATTTGTCTTCAGCTAAAAATTGAAATTTTTATACAAGGTTACTAAGTAGCACTTCTTCCAAAATAGTTCTGACCATTGTTTTTATTTCCTTCAGATAGCTTCAGACTGTACTTGCTATCAAATTACACAGCAAACAAAAGGAAATCCATTAGCCTTCTAAGAACAGTTTGTGAATCGAGCATCTATATGAGTGACTAGGATGCAAGAGTCTTGACAGAAAATCTATGTTTGTTATGGTTTAGCCTTTGCAATACAAATATTCTGTGTGTATTTCCTCCCTGTCTAAAACAAAACAATGATCTCTTCAACATCTCTATGTTGCGTTTCCTCTTGATGGCTCAAAAGATCTTTCCTTGCTCTTCCTCCACAGGACAGAATATGAAATCTTGATTTTGCACCATTGATTTGAGTTCTTTTTTTCCTTACTTGAGAGTCAGGATTGGGTTATCAGAGAGAGATGCTCTTAAGTGCACTAGAAAACACACAGTGCCTTTCCAGAAGATTAAAAAAATTGAATCTATATTTGTGCTAGCCACAATCCAATATTAGACAGCGATATCCTGTCTCAATGCAATCTGAACATCTGTTTGCAGGACAATTATTGAACAAACCACAGCAAACAGGAACAAAATTTCGAAACGGAATCATGTTGATTTTTCTATGTCAATTGTTTGGTTCACAAATGTTAGGCTATTTCATCTTTTTGGAAAGTAAGTTGAGAATCACACTGTTTGCAGATTATGCTTGTTACATCTCACCATCCCCCCCTGAACAACTCATATGGGGGTTAAAAGAAAGATGTCTGGTCAGCAAAGATGAATGAGAAGATGTTTGGTAGGTGAGCCTGCTTATCCTAGGATGAGATGACCTTGCTTATCTTAGCAGGACACCGATGTAGTTAGACAAATGCATCTTTTCTAAAATACCTCTTGGTTTTAAATAAACTACGTGAACTGCTCTCACAACCAACACATGCATAAATTAAGATACTTGCAAGATTTCAGGGGCATTGCCAATGAAGACAACTAACTCATTATATATTTTTTCATTAACACTTATTGTTATTTCACTAATATATACAGCTTCTCTCTCTCTCTCTCTCTCTCTCTCTCTCTCTCTCTCTCTCTCTCACACACACACACACAAACAAAAACGCCAACATTATCTCAAGCCTTATATTATATCCATTATACTTCAGAGTGAAAAACGAATCCTAAATTGGTTTTCTGATGTTTTTGTTTTTAAGAAATAATAGTGCTGATCTATCTGATCAATTCTGTCCCAATACACATACAGCATTGTCAGAGGAAGAGTAAATGCAGATAATGCAGTAACCACTAGATGGCATGATAATCTCACACAGATCTTAGATATATTCACGTAAGCCTTTACATAAGAACAGAATATAAAATGTAACTTTGGAAGTCATTGTCAATAGCCCTTCTCTTATCGCTACATTAGTATATTCACAACTAGAACCAGTAATTTTGTTGTTTTCCTGCATGTTGTGCTTACAAGTGAACTTCTGTTTGAGAACAATCTTTTTGTTCCAGGGCATTAAGAGTTAACTATTTTGTAGCATTTCCTGGGTGAGTTAGATATGAACTCTGTTCTATTCTCTGCATGACTTGCCTTGTACATGGGGAAAATCTATGAGCTGGATCCAACAGCACAGGCAGTGCTGAGCTCAGGGATAGGAGCCTTTAAATTCCCCCTTCCAGTTATAGCCCCACGTTTCCATTTCACGGCCCCCCCCCCACAAGATTGATACTACAAAAGACACAAGAGCTACCAGCAAAAACAAATATTGAGTCTTCCCCATTTGCTTTCTACTCACGTGTGTATGTGCATAAATTAATTCAAAAACATAAAGGTGGATTTTACAATGTCACCAGTGAGGTTTTTATTGGGTATTATTGACAAATAATTGGATAGCAAATATGGACTACTTCTTTGCTCTATAACAGCCACATGAGTACTGTTTGCTCAAACAGGGAAACAGACTGAAACATTGATGATGGAAAAATTGGTTGTTAATGTTGGGGGCTTTGCTAAGGCCACCAAATTGATGTGGACTTTAAATGACAAACTAGTTAAAGACTTTTTGAAAGACTGGAAACAGTCTATCATCTTTTTGAGCAATTAAAAATCTAATGATGTGTTAATGTGTGGTTATGGCTACTAGTAAATCTAGTTAGCTGAATTTAGCTAGATTCGGTTAGCTTCTGACACGATAAATAAACAAATAGCTAGATCTGTACTGGTTAATAAATATACAGTATTCTATATTAATTTTTTCATTACAGTCAATAGGCAGGGGCCAGAATTTTATGTTTATTAGCTAGTTAGTGAATAGGTTGCAATTATCTAGTGTTTTAGAAATGTACCATTATCTTTAGTTTGAGTTTAGCTATATATTTATATTATATATGTATAGTCCTTTTCTTTCTCCTTCTTTTTTCAAAATGTTGATTGATCTGTCATGAATTAGTTTGTCTGCATTAAAAATCAATAAATATGAAATCTTTAAAAAACAGGATGTGTTAATTTGCAGCAACTCCTCTCTGTGAAATTGGTGAGAACACCAAACTATTTAGAAAATGGGTCCTTGGAGATCCCTGACCAACACTCCCTGCCAGTTTTTTGGCCCCCACTTTTCAACACTGTGTTCCATACAGCAAGAAAATGGCAAAGTTATTCCCCATGGCAAATAGGCAGAGGAGAGCATTCATGGATCAACTTCATACATATGTTACTCTTCATACACTGCTGAAAGCAACAGAGGTTGCTTTCCAGTGCTATCCAGAGCAAATGCACAAATAAATATGGAAAGCAGTTTCAAGTCCCTAAATGTTACATTTACAGTGTCCTTCACTCAAAGCCAGCAGAATATGTAGCAAGACCCACAAGACCCAAATAACTGAAAAAATATTTTTTGAGTCTACGATTCTTATTGCTTCACATATGAAGCATCAGAACTGGGACAAGGCTAAGTTAATCAAGGGAATAGTCTAGGGGCTGTAGTAGAGCAGCTAGCTGCAGGAAATCTGTTGACCATAGGATTGGCAGTTTGAAGCTGCGAGTTGGGGTGAGCTCATGACTATCAGCCCTAGCTTCTGTCAACCTAGCAATTCGAAAGCATGTAATGCGAGTAGATCAATAGATACCGCCTCAGCGGGAAGGTAAAAGGGCTCCCCCTGCAGATATGCAAAACATGCTGGCAACACGATCTGAGATGTCTATAATAAGCGGCTCCTTGGCATGGAAAAATTGAACAAGATCACCTTCCCATGGCCAGAGTTGAGCATTGCCTCAAGACACCAGAGATGAAAAAGGGGGAAGGCCTTTACCTCTGTCTGTGTATTGTATGTAGTTGTGTAAAAGGCACTGAATGTTTGCCTTATATGTGTTCTGTAACCCAGCATAATTGTAAAGTAGTATAATCATGGAACCTTTAATGGTCTTCCAAAGAAACCTGTAATTCCTAGAAATGCATTTTTAAAACTACTGCTCTGTTGTGTTGGTTAGGAGGTATTGTTTTATGCCAGTCAGAGATTGCTAAAATTATGTATGTGTTGACCACTTTCCTCACAGTATCCATTAACTGGGTTAGATATCACTGGTTCTGAATTTTCTGCTGTTACTGACTTTTTAAAAAGAAGAATAACACCAAAAATTATGCCTTTACAATTCATAGAAATGCTGGTTAATATTCTTTTCTTATTTTTATAATGATAATGTTCATTTATGCTTTTTTCAGTGTACCTACAATGGCATCTATCTGTTTTTGTTAACAAATACGCATTAGCTGGTGAAAAATATTTTTTGCCTAGTACAGTTTCTTCAAATAGAATGATTGCATATCCCTTTGGCCTAACTGGCATACAGATCAATATCTTGAGAAAAGCAGAAGACAACATATTTAAATAATAGATTTTTGTATATTATGGGATGACAAGGTCCATCTAGATTTAGTGCTTTTCAGCCAGTCTTACAATATAAAACTGAAATTGGTCAGCTGACAGTAGTTTATAGAACTGTGCTTTGAGCCTGAGTCAGACATAATATAAAAACAGTTTCAATTTTGTAAAAGTATAGATACAAAGCCAGTTTTAATTATGAATTTTAAACTCCTGTGTTTTAATCTCTTTTATGTGTATTTTAATATGTATCTTCTAAAATATGTTTTAGTATGTATCTTCTATAAAAATACACTTGATATGTACATTTATAGAATATTTACAATGTGTTTTAACTCTGCTGTAACTCACCTAGAGCCACAAGGAGAGGTGGGCAAAATAAATAAATAAATAAATAATAGGATAATTTGAATAAATAATAATAACAATAACAACAACTTTATTTATATTCCGCCCCCTCTCCCTGAGGGAACTCAGGGCATATTCACAACAAAAGATGGCAAACATTCAATGCCAGATACAATATATATATATATAAATGTTCTGACCGTTTCTGCCTTAAAGTAAACAGCGAAACTGAACACCCAAAACCCATGAAACTTGGCCACAAAAGACATGGTCATCCCAACTGTGTTTAGAAATCAAAACCAAAAAATAAATAAAATTCAAACTGGAAGTCACTCAAAACCCCCCAAAAACGAAAACTGCACTGTGCGCATGCGCAGAGTAGCCGCCACCCTTGGAAGACATATGTGCATGAAAAGCAGCTGCGCACGAGCATCCCATCCACCGTGGCCAGCGGATTGTATAATGCGAGGGAGGAGGATAATAGGCCTAAACAACCACATCCGGCAAGGGAACAAGGCAGAGGAAAGCATTTCCCCTTTCAAGTTTTTAAAAACTTCTTTTCTTGGAATTCAGTCAGGGACTCTGCAAAAACGACATAGCGCGAACGCAGGTGGGATAAGGGAGGGAGAGCGAACAACAACTCCCACAATCCCTAACCGGCTATTTGGGACTATGGCAGTAGTAGTCCAAATGGAGGCCCATTTCATCAGAAAACTGCTTGATTGTGCTAAAAGAAACGACCTCGCAGCCCTTCCGTGGGTGTCTGGTAAGCAAATAGAGGCATTTATGAAGTAATGGCGGCGTAGCTTTTTCCCACCCGGCTCTTCCGCCCTCCCTCCCTCCCTCCTCTTCCCTCCTTCTCTCAAAGTCCCTGACTGACTTCAAAGAAAAAAAGTTTTAAAAGCTGGAATAGGGGAAAGCAACGCTGGCAGGCAGAGGGAGGGAGGGCAAAAGAGACCGGAGGGACAAAGCAACGCAACCATTACTTGAGAAACGCCTCAGTTTGCTTACCAGACACCCTCAGAAGGGCTGCGAGGTCGTTTCTTTAAGCACCATCAAGCAGTTCTCTGACAAAATGGGTCCCCATTTGAACTACAACTCCCACAATCCCAAACAAGGAAGCAGCCAGTCTATCACGCTAAAAGCCCATTAAATAATAATCAAGGTGACACACTGCAGCATGCATGTCTGGTTCCTAGCAAGAGTAAGCCAATGTAAAACAACAAAATTCTCCAAATATTGCAACAATCTACAACCAGGACAGTGAAAACACACCAACACTATGAACACAGGGAAAACTGGGCCAGCTAACACCTTCCAAAAAATGATGGCAAATGAATAAAACCAAGATCCCAGTATTAAAAACCAATAAAACCAGGACATAAAATAAACAACAACACTTTGAACACAGGGAAATACCACACAGGAAACAATCAGGAAAAATAATACAAAACAATATAATGTATACAATCAGGACAACAAATAAAAGGGAAACCATCTGAAAACAAGGGAATTCAAGCAAGGAAACAATCAGGGCCAGCTAACACCAGCCAGCCAGAAATACCCCCATGGAGGAAGCGGCCAGGCTTCGAAGCAACATGCTAATCATGATGACTCATTGCAGCTTTCATACTACAAACAAGATTTTTAACACCAAACATGGACAATACTCCACAGGGACATAAACCCCCTCTAGCCTCACTACTTCCTTCCAAATGCAAAACAATAGTAACCAACATGAATAACACTACAAAGCTTTGCATCAACTTCCTCAACAATTTTTTATCAACGCCACCAGACTACGCCACAGTAACACGTGGCCGGGCACAGCTAGTTCATAATAAGAAACATAAAACAAACAACCATGTCCCCAAAACACAATCCAACATAGCAGACATTAGACATAAATTATATAAACAACAGTAACATTCATTTAAAATAATTAAAATATTATACAGCCAATAACGCCAGCGAGGTCAACTATATCAACTGAGCCAAAACCAATTGAGGTGACCATTACTAAGTGGTGGTGGAGAAACAGGCACACCCAACCTCAAACCAAAGCCAGAAACCAAAGCGGTTTCTGCTATTATTATTATTATTATTATTATTATTATTATTATTATTATTATTATTATTATTATTATTACAAAAGCTGGGTGGCCATCTGTTGGGAGTGCTTTGTTTGTGCTTTTCCTGCACGGCAGTAGAGGGTTGGACTGGATGGCCCTTGGGTTGCTCCTATTATTATTATTATTATTATTATTATTATTATTATTATTATTATTACTACTACTACAAAGTCTAGATGGCCATCAGTTGAGGTTGCTTTGTTTGTGCTTTTCCTGCATGGCAGAAGGAGTTGGACTGGATGGTCCCTGGGGTCCTTCCACTGAAATACAGTTAAGTTTATAATGAGATGCAACTTAACATAAAAATAAAACATCTAGAATGTCTGGTCTTAGAGCCAATATGACTTCTGCATGACAGGAAATTCATAGAAACTGCTTTTAAATTCATAGAATACAACTTTTAAAAGCACAACATACAAAATGCGACCAAACTTACTGAAACAGGAAAGGGTCTCCTCAATATTAAAACAGTTTTTTTTAAGGAAGAGTGTGTAACTATGAATGTCTACCAATCAAGAGATAGTTTCCTGGTGTTATAAATCTGCAGTTTTCAGTTCCGAGCAGATTCTAATACACAACTAAGTATTATACTGAGAGAGACCAAACAAAAAAGACCTGCTTGCAGAAACAGTGTTTTTTCTCCAATTCCCTCACCAACCATGTAAGTAAATTCAGCAAGATTCCTGTTTGAAGGCTACGTCTACCTTGTCTTGCAGAATTATTTACATAAAAACATGTAAAGCTTGTCCTCATTTTGCTGTATTATAACCAGTAACTGAAATAGATTTAACTGATATTGCTATTGGTTGATGTATACACAAAACTCAATATGATTCAAAATGGGTTTAAATAGTAGTAATAGTTTCACTTGTCTATGGCATAACAACCATTCACAATACTGACAATATCAAGTACAACAAATGGAATACATTACGTACATTAGATAAAATAATTATAAAGGAAGCTAAAAATGAGGGAATTTTTTTTACTTGATAAAACGTCAGACCAATAACTGATTCCTTTTGCCACCCACTGCTGATGTCTTTGCAGCTGATATTCTGAGCTGCTACCACAAAGGTGGCAACCTTGAGTGTAATGGCTTTAGAATGATCTGCCAACAGGTCATAAATTTATCAGGCAACATCCAGCTTGCCCTCACTCACAAAAGGTCACCTAAGAAATGCATACTGGGGTCACTATACAACGGGCACTGTAATAAATGGTGAACTAGGTCTTCCACCTCTCCAAAGCCACAAATACATAGTTCCAGGGATTCCCTTTATGCCTTACCTCTAGTTGAGCTGATGATATTGTTTGTGAATTGAGAGTTGTAAAAGCTTTTCTAACAGTAACAAAGAAATAAGTATTGGAAATACTGTTGAAAATGTTGGTCTTTCTTTAGAAGGGTGTACTATGGTGAGAACATTCATTATCATATGAATTAAACTCAAAAATATTATCTCTAATAAAATACTTCTGTAAGGCACTGTACAACTTTATAAATACTTATTTACAAGAAGATAATATGAAACATCGAGTGTCTGAATTAACAGGATATTACTATTTCCTTTTAAATAAGGATGCTTTTTGAAAAAGAAAATCAGAGGGAGGACATCAAATAACAAAAGGAAATGATTTTCACAGAAACAAAATAAGAAATTAAGCCACACATGTCTGTTTTATAATTCCAATTACTTTTTAAAAAATAAATTACTAAATCTATGGAGTAGAACAGCCTTGACTTAAAACAGTTCAATTATTTATAGCACATTACTTAATTCCTCTCCTCTAGAAAAATCAACCACTAAAGTCTCATCAATACACATCATAGTTGAATAAGTATACTTTCACATCACATCGCATAACTGAGAAATTTAAAATTTCCATGACAATTATTATCTATATGCCTATACAAGTTGCACTGGTAGAAAGGTAGCTTCCTGGCATCACATTTAAATGAGTGGTAGCTAATAGAACAAAGAAGCCCATTACTGTGCTCTTGGTTGCAAAGTAACCCTTGTGAATAAACTCTGGTTTATGGTATCAAAACTGGTTTATGCTATAAAAAATTTAAAAGTGTGAAACACAGTTGTCCTTAAATGGATCACACACAATTCAAAACACAATAATTTAATACAAGGATGCAGGAAAACTCTGCACTCATAGGAATGTGGTTAAATGAGCTGAATTGCACTGAGAAGAACCTAAAATTCTGTCTGGAAGGAGAATTCTAAAAAGCAGAAACATGGGAATGAAGGTGTGTATGAGAGGTAACCCATAAGATCACTTACATAATAGACGCTTCATGTTTATTGGCTATCCCATTAAGCAATTGTGTGTCCCATTCTATAGGCATGTACTAGATGGGGGTACTGTATTTGAGTTTTTTGTGTGTTTCACACAAATATTTATAATTTTATTTATTTCAAACAAATGTATACCCTTTTTTTTAAAAAAAAAAAAACAATTCTCCTGACAAAATGTCAGTTACCATACAAAGCATTTAAGAACCAATCATATATTTGACCAGGATATAAGACACTTGAAAAATGAGAAAATAAACAGACAGAAAGAAAGCCGCCCAGAAAACAGTACATCATTCTCATGGGTAGTTCCACAACTTAAACGCCTCTGCTTAAAAAAGAGAAGCATGCACACCATACCACTACAGCTCTCTTTTGCCCATCAGGAAGAAAAACCATGTGAAACAATATTCATATTCTGCAACCATCTAAAAATTATACAACATTCTATCTACACATAATACATCAAGATAGAAGCTGTTTTCTGTTGTATTTTTAGTGATAAAAATATTCAATTATATATTGATTTCTAATTCATTGTTTTATTAGTTATCTTAGCAGAATTATACATGATTTCATTTTCTTTCCAAGTAGATTGGAGAAAGTAAATACTTGCACAGAAAGAATACTGTTTCTCCAACTGCTCCTGTACCTATTCTTGAGCTTGAAAACTGATATGAGGGCACACTAAGAAAACACCAATACTCCAATTCACATAGCCTCCTCTTAAATAATACATAAAGGAACTGAAATATTTTGTTCTAATTTGAATAACAAGATTAGACTACTCATTTTCCACAGGTCTGCTTAACTCTTATGGTATCAGTCCAATGTAATCTCAAAATAGGAAGACTCTATAGTGAAAACAAAGCAAGAAACCAATGTTGGGGTAGAAAATATGCCATCTATGGCACAATTAGATTAACTCTTGCACGTCCAAAATTCTATTACAAGTATGCTCTGCTTTACACTTTTCAACTTCTGATACAAAATAGCATTACATTGCCTCATTGTGTTTTAAAAATATGCATTATATACATTGCAAGATTTGAAGCCGTGCCCTTTTATGGGAGTGCCAAATAATACTCTTGGCCCATTTCTAAGTCCTAAAGTTCCTATATTCATAATTGTTCTGAATACCTGAAAAAAACCCGGTGGTACAGGACCTACTGGCATGCCATCTCCTGGGGGAATGTTTCCTAGCACTGGACTGGGAGCTGCTGCAGCGCTCTGAAAAGAACAAAGGAAAAATAAACCTTTGTCATTGCACAACAGGCACACAACCAAACACTACTTTGACCACAATATGTCAAGGCAGAAAGTAACACTCTCTGCTCAACATTTTTCATAGTTTCCTCCATTTAAACCATCAGTGCTCATTTTAAAGATACAGTTAAAACACTTAAATTCAGTTTAAACTGAGGTTTTTTAAAAAAAACTGGCTGCCTTAGACTGGGAGTCAAGCTTAGGGATCAAGAATCTTAGCACACATTTGACTTAATCATGTGTTTGCGTATGGTTCTGTTATAAGCAAACCTGAATATCAGCATACGCTCAGGGAAAGATCATGCGTAAGTCAAAGGAGAACGTTATGGAAAAAAAGCCAGACAGAAATAAGCACATTTAAAGATTAAGCTACACAACAAATGCAAGATCCACAGCTGGATCTCCTTCATACTCTTCTTTGCTCTAAAAGAAGATGCCACATAGACCTGATATCTACTCCATGCAAAAAGTCATCAAAAGCTGCAGCTAATGCGTCAGCTGCACCCTTTCCTAGAACTAGAAGACCTAAAGGTGGTAGTATATGCAGTGGTAATCTCAAGGTTGGACTTCTGCAATGCATTGGATTATCTGTGAACAAAGTTCAGAAATTCCAATTAGTTCATAATATGGCAGCCAGATTGGTTAAGGGAACATCTAGGAATGAGCATATCACAGCTATCCTAAAATCACTCCACTGGTTGCCTACATGATTTGGGTTCAGATTACTTGCAGGATTGCCTTCTCCATCTCATAGACTCAAGTCTTCTGGGGGACGTTCAACCAGCCAGAACTCAACTAGCAACTGTCACCCAGAGGACCTTTTCATCAGCCACCTCTAGACCGTGGAATGACCTGCCAGAATAAATTCGACAGCTAAACGAGATTCAGAATTTAAAACAATTACAGACCTATCTCTTCTGGCAGGTCTTCCCAATTTAATGTTGTGAGCTCACATTTCTCTCTTGCCTTTTGGGGTGGTGGTAATTTTTTGATCAAACAAAAGAAATTAGGTTTCCATAGTGAAACAGAGAATGAAATTAGCTACCTTTGGCCACTAGTAAAATAACTGAGTATCTCCTACAAGTGAAAATTAAAACCAGACAATTGCCACTTCTATGTACATTATTAGAACTCCCATTACATGGAGATTTCTAAAAGTCTTCCTCCCAACAGAACATTTTGTAATTGTGTAGGGCTTCTGACACCACAATCCTATGAGCATAGGACTTTAGGAGATTTGCTTTCATTTTATTAATGAATTGCTAATATCTGCCTTATGGAATAGAACTTATGCTAATTAATGTAACTGGCCACTGGATGTCACTTTTGCATGCAGTGTATAGAACTACGGTCTGAATTGAATGTTCGTGTTCATGTAACTCTGAGAATATAAGAAAATTAAATTTGATTACACTATATTTTTATTTTTGCCAATGCAAAACAAACATATTTTTGTTTGGTGATTTCAAGTCATTTTTAGCTTATAGTGAGTCTAAAGTGAATCTAACATGGGTTTTTTTTAAAAGCAAGATTTGTTTAAAGAGACTTTGCCATTTGCTTCCTCTAAGATTGAGAACATGACTTGCTCAAGGCCTCTCAGTGGGTTTCCATGCTTGAGCAGGGATTTATACCCTGGTCTCTCAGTATTCTGGTCGAACATTCATTAAACCACCAAATTACTGAAATCTTGACAACTAAAGTTTTGATGTTGCTGAATGTAGCAGGTCAGCACATGGATATAAATATAATGAGAGTTCGAACATGCAGAGAAAGTAGTAATTTGGCTCAAAACCGAATATTATACCGCAGAGATTAATTTTTGTAAACATTACTAGCTGAAAGTATTAATCTCAATACTAAATTTGTCAAAATAGACTGCAATATAAACATGCACAAACATGGGAGCCTGTGTGCTGTAGTGGTTTAACCACTAAGCTGCAATGCTGGAAAACAGAGTTCAAACCCGCACTTGTCTATTTAAACACACTGGGTGATCTTGGGCAAGACATACTCTCTCAGCAAATATGCCAATAAATCAAAATTAGAAACTGTTTTCCATACACTGCAAATATACTACATAACGTTATGTTGCTCCCAATACAGTTCTATCTGTTACAAATACGATGATCAGACTTCATGGAAATACTTCTTTTAAGCCAGGGGAGGAAACCTCATTTTAAAGCTTATTAACTCTGACCTATGAGCCTAATGTAACCCACAGAAATTCCCCATCCAGTCTGTAGAGGTTGCAGACCACCTGCCTCCTCAAAATATCATTTGTAGAAGCAGCCCTAGTCTCTGACCATGGATCAAAAATCCTTGAAATTCCTTTGTTGATTTCATTCCCATACCTAGTTGGGTAGATGCCTTCACTCCTTATTCCTCCAATTGGTGAACTATTTCCACATAACTTCTATAGCATATACTACAGTATTTAAGAAAATGCTGGATTAACTACCACCCTTTTTGTAATTTTGTACCTTCGTCCTTTGACAGGAGATAACATGAAATGTGTCCTTCAAGATATTTTATAGCTGATCACCCTTAACCAAAAGTTAAATGCAAGCTGCATTAAAAAACATTAACAGATAAGACAAAGCTGAGTAACAGCATGATTCAGTATTGCCTATCCCATTTGTCGTCAAAGCAACACATTTTCCTGAAGGTTTATACTCTGTGTCAGCAAAGGACACAAAAGAGGACTATCCAGAAAATATTCTTATAAGTACTTGTATAAGTAAATATCCTTTGCAGAGAGGAATGGGGACACCTGTGCAAAGCGTGAAACAATATGCGACATGATGAAGCCAACAAAAGGAAATGAAAAGTTAAGAGAGACATCCTTCACAGGCACAATATGCTGTATGATTTATGAAAAGTTTTAAATATCTTGGTACCATGAAGATGACCTATTTCCAGTCAGTAAGCTATTATTAATAACCTACAGGTTTCACAATGGAAAATTGAGAGAGTGAAAAAAAAGGTTTGTCTGTGCACTAACATGAAAATTTAAGATAATAAAATTCTGGTGGAAGAAACCTATGATGCTTTATATATGCTGTAAAGCATCTCACTAAAAACTAGATTATCATTTTCAAAAGTAATGTTCAATATTTTAATATTAACGTGTTATCAATAAATGTTTTAAGATACATTTTGCTGTAAAAATATAAAAATTGCCAAAGTTTCCACAAAAGCCATATTCTAAAAGTTTAAAAATGCAACTATATTAGCAGCTGTTGTGTTATTTTACAAAAGGGATAGTAAGCCTTTGTTTGCAAAAGAACTGTTATCATAGCCTTGTTATTCAAATAATACTGAATCATGGGTAACACTGTTATTTTAGACATACCTTCTAAGCTTTATAGATAGCATTTCTCAGCAATTGTTTTTCAAATTAATAATTTGGTTCCATAAAAACAAACTAATGGAATATTTTGGGGATGGCTTATTGTGGAAGCTAGTGTTTGTAAGTTCATAGAAATACTGGGAAGTTCCGCAACCAACTACTTGATCGTGATTTTATGACAGGATAAATAGAGGGAGAGTGAAAAAACCCTTTGCTGACATTAATTTTACCATTTGTGTTAAGATTGTTTTAAGACATGATTATTAATTTGTAACTACAACTGGACATAACCAGATTCTGTTTACTAAAAGCATTTGTACTGGGACACCATACATAATCATTCATTTTCTGTTTATTTTATTATGAAATGAAGTGTAAAAAAGCACAAATGATCCAAATACAGTAGAGTCTCACTTATCCAACATAAATGGGCCGGCAGAACGTTGGATAAGCGAATATGCTGGATAATAAGGAGGGATTAAGGAAAAGCCTATTAAACATCAAATTAAGTTATGATTTTGCAAATTAAGCACCAAAACATGTTATACAACAAATTTGACAGAAAAAGTAGTTCAATATGCAATAATGCTATGTAGCAATTACTGTATTTAAAAATTTAGCACCAAAATATCAGGATGTATTGAAACCATTGACTACAAAAACGCATTGGATAATCCAGAACATTGGATAAGCGAGTGTTGGATAAGTGAGACTCTACTGTAGCTTCAAAATTGGGAGAAGTATGAACCCATTTCAGTATTAAGAATGTTCGCTTCTGACACGATAAATTAAGAATGGGTCACTGAATTCTTCTTGCATCCATGCTGTTTTCAATCCAGTTTCAACTCCAGTTGAGTTATTTAGTAGCACAGTTCCAGTTAAAAAGGAACGGTTTTTAAAATATTTAAGGAAGAAGAGAGCAATGTAGGGGTAGGATTATTTTATTTCACATGCCCAGAAATATTGGGTCTTAATTGTAACCCTTCCCGCCCCAGGATTCCCAGCTCAGGACCTAGTGCATTCATATGAAATGTATGAATTAAAGCCTGTAAGCCATGGTTTGCCATCATATGTATCATGCTGCAATCAGCCAATTCTTATGATGAATTCATCCTACAGAGATGTGAAAGGTTATAATCAGTGATATACTAAGTGTATTTCATATCTGGGTTAGATTTTTTAAATATCACCATCCTTGGATAGAGGGTAGATCTACATGTCAATCAGTGTCCTTGACGGGCTTCAGGTCACCCTGATATTATTCATGTTTTGGAGATGTTGAATACTGAATATTAATTTGTTATATAATAGGCCATTCCCACTATGCTAACTGGTTCCTTTCTCTCTATTATTAACAATAAGCTTCTCTACCTTTCCCAAGTTGGGAATTGTGCTATACTACTGACTTTTTCAAATCACACTTACTGATAAGGTGGTAGTGGTAAGGATGCAAAAACTTCAAATTCTCCACCCTTAAATCAGTGACCAATTTTTGTAGATATACATTTTTGCAGTAGAATCCCCTCTAACTAACATTAAACTCTAACAAACAAAGCATTTGAAAAAAATGAGAAAAGTGTTCATGTAGGTTGAACGTGGAAAGAAATGAGAAATGTGCATGAGTGACAACTGAACTGAAGCGGTTGTAAGGTGTGATACCATGTTTTTGGACAGCCTTCCCCAACCTGACAGTTGGCAGATGTGTGGGACTCCCATTATGCACAGGCAACAATCCTATTATGGGCTTTTTAGTCCATAAGGGGAGAAAAGAGTGATTTCAACGAAGTCAGTTACAAACTATTCTCTTCTAGAATTTTAAAAATGGTAATCTCCATGCCATTTACTGGTAGTAGTAGTAGTAGTAGTTGTTGTTGTTGTTGTCGTCGTCATCATCATCATCATCATCATCATCATTATTTTCATATCCACCTCTCCCCATGGACCGAGGCAGTGAACAACAACGTATTGAAATACAGTAAAAATAATGGTTTAATCAATGAGTTAGTTCAGGATAACTTGCTGAATTAAAGAGTTTTTATTATTTATTAGTGTTTATACTAGTGAAATGGTTTTCGAATTTATAATGTTCAACATTATCAAATCAATTTTCAAACCTAGCATTTCTAGCTCTGGACTCCTGATATGGACTATTCTGCTCCTTATAGTAGGATTCTTCAAGGTTATAACACAATGATCATTTTCTGTCCACATGCTGCAATAATTATCACACTGCTGAGGTAGAAAAACTTACAACAGGAAGCTGCAATAGCCATTTCAAGTACAGTGCATGCATCTGTACAGATAAGAAACAGGAGTATTAGAATGCTTAGAATGTATTTCAGAAAAAAGGGATTTTAATGTCTTTTCAGCTGGCACCATTCATAAAGTGAGCAAAACAGATCAACAAGACTACTCCAAGACAGTAATACAGCAAAGAGAGAATTCACGTCTTCCATTATAAATTATCACCTACTTTATATAGATGTCAAAAGACAGAATCAGATACGATACCAGAAAAATATCCATATAATAAAAATGTATGCAGAAACCCCGTGGGAAGAACAAAAATAAGCTGAACCATATTCAGTATAAGATCTAGTATCTTCAAGTAGTTGGCCGATCAGGTAGCACAAAATCAATTATTTCTTTCATGCTGTTTAACCAGAGCTTAATTACTATAATTAACAAATGTAATTAAATTAATTAATGTTGTTAAAGTTACTATAATCCATGATTTGATCATGGATCAAGTAGTGCTGATTTTAATCTAAAAGCTCTATATGCTTCAGAACCTTGCAACCTAAGGGGATTCCATTTTCTGCCACAGTGACCACACCAGTTTAAGCACATAAGAAAATTTCCAAACCATAACTCAGCTGACAAAGCCACATAACGAAGCACCAAGTGACGGTTTTTGTTCTGAATAAAGTGGTATCACCTTTGAGATGCCGACGAACTATTCTAGACAGATTGCGATGAAAACATGGAAACATAACTGTTGATCACTCTAGAGCTTAGATACTAGCAATTGTAAACCAGACAAAAGTGTTAGTTTGAAATATGCAACTAACAAGGGATTTGTTTTAGCTCCTTCTTCTAAAGCAAGGGTGGACAAACTGCTGCCCACAGACCACACCTGGTCCTTGGAACTAAGTGTAGCTCCTGAAGTCCTCTCAAGCCCCCTAGACCTTATAAATTGCGGGGGTGGCTTTTCACCCCTCACTGGTTCAAATCACTACAAAAGGCAGCAGCTTTGCTCCCTAATCCAGTCCCACAAGCAGACATGTATGTGTGTGTGTGTGTGGGGGGGGGGGGAGGAAGATAATTGGGATTCGGAAGAGCGCATTGAATTTTGCTGTGATTCTGAACTTTTTTTTAAGCAAAAACACCCAGATTTATTTTAAGGGGATCTGGAGGGAGACTATCTGAACACTGTTTATAGCTTTCTGGAATGACACTAAAACTTAATTTATAGAGAAACAGGATAGCAGTATTTCAATATTAAGATGATATTACCAGTGTAAGATAGTGAACAGTGATAAAGTATTTCACTTTTACTGAAATATCACAGAGGTCTAGTTCACATAACTAAATTCATCCACAAGTGTAAATGAGGATAAGTGAATTTAGTATCTCATTACAGTATTACAATTGTCAAATTCATAGTAATGATATGTTAAACTACTAAAGACTCTTAGAATGAGAACTAAAAATGAGTAAGAGTTACACTTTAAAAAAATACAATCATTCCATAGGTAACACCTCATCTCCCTCAATTCCTTCTGACAGTGACACTGTTTTTGTCTTCAAACTACAACACTCATAGTAACTTCTTTTTGCCAAGTTATCTCTATATGTCATAGTTGCTGAAAAATATAATCTAATTTACAACAGACACTGACTGTGGTTGCTGAAAGCACTTTGCTTTATTCTTTATGAGCCTAGATTCCATTTAATGCTACTTGATCATGATAGAGTTAAGTTTTTTCCTGTATCTTTGGAAAAAAATTAAATAAGAATTCATGATTAAATATAAATGCCACACATGTTTAGAAATTGAAACATACTTAGAAGTTTTACCTGCTCTTATCCATAGACTACCTCATCTATTTACAAACTTAGAATCACAGAATCAAAAATAAAAATAATTAAAGTACTGTACTCTTATCTATAGATCTCAAAATTAAACTGAATAGTTCAGAAAGTAGAATGTGATAGTTGTGTTACTTTGTGCTTCAAAGAATGGGAATTCATAGATAAATACCTTCACCTCAAGGTACAAGGAGTGATATCATATCACAAACAGGCTGTTTGGGAGGTTGTGGGTGGGATTTTTTGGGGGGATGTTGAGCTTTTAATGTAATTTGAGTTGTATTTAATTGCATTTTAACTGCATTTTAACTTTATATTCATGACACAGATATTTCTTTTTTTAATTTTTGTATTGGCCTTGTTTTAAGTTTTCATTGGTTTATGTCATGTAATTGTTAGCCACCTTGAGTCTCTATTGGGAGAAAGGCTGGATAGAAATAAAGAAGATGACAATGATAATAATACATAAAAACACTGCCATTTCTAGGCTGCGTACAAGTAGCTTTCAGATTATGGGAACATTGCTAAATTCTGTAAAATTTTGACTCTGCACATAAATACCTCTTGTATATTATCTTGTGTGGTCAGTACATAGCTGCCTATGTTTCCCCTTCAATGGGATAATTGCCTTCTCAGGCACTCAGAGGCAATCACTCCCTTTAAAAAGAAGTGGTGATTCCCTGTGGGGGAAAATGCCAGGGTAACTAAAAGTGCTAAAATGAAATCATCCATGAAGTCTTTTGGAAATTATCATAGTTTGGCACTTATCTTCCAAGAAATATACTTTGGGAAATTCAAATCTTCTAAATGTTTCCGCATAGAATTTCTGGATATATAAGTCCACTGAAGTATGCTATTCCCATCCTTTCCCTGACTAAATAGAAGAGGTTAAGACAGAACATGTATGTTAGGCAGCTATCACACACCAGAGTATGTTGTAAAACTATACTACAATGCAAATCAAGTAAGTTTTCTTCCACAGTTGATTCACAACCGTAAGTATTTCAAAGACAAAATAGGGTTGTTTCATATTTTGAAATTACATCAAAAATATCAAGGTCCAAGTGGAAATGAATCCGAGAAAACATTTATCAATTTCAATAAGCACTGAGGTCCAAACTCTTGGTTCTCAAAAGGTTGCTTGATTTTCCTGACTAGAAAGTCAAGGCTTTATTATTAAAGACAAGACTAAACAGCACTTTTTGATTGGTGTTTTCTAATGGAATTTGAAGATACATACATGAGCTTTCCTATTAATAGGTTGAGCAATATTTAAACAAAGCAGCATGCAGATGATGTAATGCTAACTAAATTAGTTAAGATTTAATCAGAAATAGAAATGACCACAGATGATTTGCATAACTTTAAAGTAGATAATAAAGACCCTGAGATAAGTCAAAGCCTTCCTTTATCTTGATTGAGTCACGTGTAAAGTGTAAAGATATATTGTTGAATACTAAAGTTAGTACTGTCCATGTCATCATAGTTCCCATTTCTACGAATACAGTAGTTATAAAAGCTGGACCATGGGGAAAAACTGATAAGAGAGCCAACTGATTTGAAATGTGGTGCTAGAGAAACATTCTATAGACACCATGGACTGCTAAAAAGACAAACAGGTTGTAGAACACATCAAGCCTGAGCCCTGACCAAATGCTAGTAAGACTAAACTGGAACTGTCATACTTTGGACCAGGGGTTCCCTAACTTTTTAAACAGGGGGCCAGTTCACGATCCTTAGGACCGTTGGAGGGCCGGACTATAGTTGGCCACCGAGAAATATTAATAACAACAACAACAACAACAACAACAACAACAACAAAAAGAGGGTTGGAAGAGACCCTTTGGGCCATTGAGTCCAATCCCCTTCTGCCTTTGTGCACCGAAAGCACAAGCAAAGCACCCCTGACAGATGGCCACCCAGCCTCAATGTTAATAATAATAATAATAATAATAATAATAATAATAATAATAAAGAGGGTTGGAAGAGACCCCTTGGGCCATTTAGTCCAACCCCCATCTGCCTCTGTGCACCAAAAGCACAAGCAAAGCATCCCTGACAGATGGCCACCCAGCCTCAATGTTAATAATAATAATAATAATAATAATAATAATAATAATAATAATAATAATAATAATAATGGTTATAAGAGAAGAATAGACCCCTTGGGTCATTTAGCCCAACCCCCTTCTGCCCTTGTGTCGTGGGGGCCGGATAAATGGCTTCGATGGGCCGCATCCGGCCCCCGGGCCTTAGTTTGGGGACCCCTGCTTTGGACATTTCATGAGAAGTCACAAGACAGTAGAAAATACAATAATGCTTAGTAAAGTGTAAGGCCTTAAGAAATACGAAGACCACATTACAGGAGGATAAACTTGCTCAAGAAAGTCACAGCCCAGAGTCTGGAAGACATGAGCAGGGTTATTGTTAGCAGAGTGACTTGGAACTCTTTCATTCGTAAGAATGCTATCAAGTAAAGTCAACTTGAGGGCAGTTAATGACAATACTTCCCCGAACCCAGCATGGTCATGGGTCATAAAGTTGAAGAAGGTTAAAGGCAATAAATTGGAAATGTAATGTGAACTGCTCATAGAAGAAATACTACTGTGCCCATGAAAACTGGATACTAACAACCCAACACAATTCTAAGTAAAGATATGGCAAAGGAAATTCATTAGGTAAGATACAAAGCAAGGTTAATATTACTAAGAAAATCTCATTTGATATGTATAGTGAAATAGTGATGGATTTTGATATTATTCTACCTGTGTTTACAATAAAAATATATTTTTAAAAAGGTAGGATGCAAAGCCTGGAGCACCAGTTTATAAATGCTCAGTATGGAGCTCTCTGTCTTTATATAACAATACAAAACAAAGCAGGCAAAGGGCATTACTAGAAGACCACAACTGCATAAATGCTTAGGACTGCAATCTTCAAATTCAGTACATAAAACTGAATAAATAAATTGTTTTTTTGGGGCATCATCCAATTAAACATACTTTGATTTAAATATGTATCTTTTATTGAAATACATTTTAATGTGTGTATTTATGGAATTTTAAAAAAATGTTTGTGTTTTAATTATGCTGTAACATATTAAACGTACTTTGAATGCCTAGCATCTTTAATTATGAGAAATTCAAGGTGCTTTCTCTGAAAAAATCCAGACACTCCTCAGGAATATCATCACATTCCCAAATGAAGAAACACAGGGGAGAAACACAGGGCAGAAGACAAAATTGTAAGTGTGAACTACAATCACTTTGCGGATTCTTATCTGTATAAGATACAAAGATGTGGTTCAGTGATTTTCTAGGTATTACATAAACAAAAAATAGACTGCTCTTTACTGTATTTGCTTAACATGTAATGTTCAACCTAACTGTATATAAACAAGCCTATTAATCTATTTCTGCAAACTTCCGGAAGCTTACTAGTAAGATAGATTCTGGTTTTGTTATTGGCTAGTATGAGTTATCATAATTAACAAAATAAAAATGAATATTAACCTGATTATAAATATAGCTAGACTTCATGAAAGACAGCTCTCCAAATTATTTCATGTTGCAATATTAAGAGCTAGATTGTGAATTTGCAGCCAAGTATTTTCAAAACTTCTTTGTCTAATCAATTAAAATGTTTTTTTTGGGTGTCTTTAAAGAAAGACAAATATTTCCTTTAAAAATATTTAAAATACTTAAGAGACCACTGGATTTTGACAAACTTTGGTAGGTTTCAGAATGGTTCTTGAGCCAGAAATTAATTAACCAAATTATATGTTTGTGGTAAGATCAGTCCATGTGAAACTCCAAAGTGGAAGAGATCATAGTGCTGAGAAACTTCCCCCATCCACAAACATCTAGAGCTAACAAAAAAAAATGAACATGATGTGCAATTAAATATGTGTGATGTTATTTTATATTACATTACAGATGTTACATGAAGGTACTCAATAGTACTAGTGTCTGTACAAAAGGCCAAGCACATATTTTTCCAATCACAATTTAAAGACCTAGGCACCAACGATTTATACATAAATTGAGCACAGTTTTATGATACAAAATAAAGTTATTGATATGCTCCATATGGAATAAATGAAATTCTGGTCTCAATGCATTAGTTTACAAACTTTTCCTGTTTTCTTCACCAGTGACACTCCATTTTCAGAAAATGGGATTTGCTAAATGCCAAACGCAAGTTAAGCTTCTGTTAAACCAGTGTTAACATTTATTATAGTTTAGCTCAGTACACAGTCACTATTTGACTGAATCTGTAAAAAAATATCAACAGTATGACAGAACCAGAGTCAGTTTCATGAACCTGTACTCCAATTTTCTTACCTGCAGAACTTGTCTTTTACTTCAGAGATACCAGAGAATTCTCAAAGTGCAGTTGAAAACCATTATTTTGTCAGTCATGGAAGTTAAAGCACCTTGGCCTGATGACTGGAAACATTTCCATTCTACCTCTCTTTTAATCTTGGCTGTCAGCCTAACATAACAAACTAGATTCTGAGGTCAGCCAAGGAAAAAGTAAAATGCCAGTCTTGAACTAATATCTCCTTTATTGACGAAAAGACAGGATTTTAAAAGAAAGATACAGTATCAAATTAACTGCGATGTGAAAGTTAAAACAGAAAGATACAAAAGTGAATAAAACAAGCAAAGACTGAAAGCTGTGGATGAGTGATTTTTAAAAAAGTTTATTGTCCAGAATATATTTTACATATTGCCTTTCCAACTGAAGCAGCAAATGTTTTGCACATACTAATGTTTTCTCTTTTTAATTGTTGGTCTTGGCTGAGGCTAGGGTTACAACAGGAAATAAAAATTACATTAGTCAGGAAGGAAGCTAATGAGTTTTCCCTCCCTGAAATGCCATTAGACACTTCCCGAAGAAAGGGGAAGCACATTAGTAGAGTGATGATGGGACATAAGGAATCAACAGAAGAATGTGGCACTTGATTAAAATTGTGAAAACTTGTGTTAGCAATGATAGCTAACCCATCATTACATGATTCCTTATACTCTTCTCAAGTGCTCAGCTGCTAATGCTTTACTTTTCTTACATAATGTGTCCTATGGATAGCATTGCTACATTAACTGTTAGATTAATATTTCTGGTTTATTTTTAAATTGCTGTATCATAACTTTCATGTTTGAAACTGGGTTTTCAGATATTGACAAGTGAAGAATTTACTTTCTCATTGGTAGTTCTTAATAAAAAATAAACAACAGATTAGTGAATTACATCACGTATGTTGCTAGTTATTTCCACTCACTGTACCTACCCTTTGCATCTCTGCTCACACCCCGTTCCTTAACCCCATAGGATTCTCAGATCTAATTGTTTCCTGGCTAGAATAATGGTATGATGATCATTCTGAGGGATCATATATCATTAAAAATGTATTAATAAATGTTGTGTGATTAGTCTCAGGTATCACATAGCATCACTTTAACATAGCACATTCCTCCTCAAAATGCACACTTGTAACCATTATGCATGAAGGTAATGGCTATGTAACTCACAAAGAACCCAAAATTTGTCAGGCTTCGCTCTGCACTAACAAGGTACTGCAATGAGGGGAAGAGGGCCTTTTTAAAGTGACAATTATCATTTTATTACTGTCAGAAGCAAAAAAATTCTGAGTTTTGATTTTTAAAGGAACAGAACTGAGGCATGTAACATTCAATATGATTCAGTATCTTGTAAGTAGATATAAACCACATTCATTTTTTAATTCTATAAGCAGAGTGAATAATATTGACAGCAGAATTTCAGAAATGTCCACAGCGTGGAAGGAATTAGCAATATAAGAATAAGCAACCCAATGTAAGGTGAGTTAATTAAGAAATGAGATACTTGAACAATAAGAACCCACATATTTCTCAATTAAGTACTAATCAATGTTTCTTTGTGTAATCCTTGTGGGAAAAGATAAAAGAATTATTCCTTCAATATAGATAATTTTAAAATATAAGAGTAAAAACTCTCTTATTCCCAGGATATTTTGCAATGGTTGTTACTATTTAAAAATGGTAATAACCTTTAACAGCTTTGGGATGCAGAATCCACTGTGTGAGTTGACGTTATTTGACTTTCTGCAAGAGGTAGTATGTCTCAGATTTCCACAAATTTCCCCTTTAAAATGCAATTGTGTGAACTTTTTCTCATACCAAATAATGCATTCTATGAAACCTGAACAAAATCTTCCCATAGCGTACTTGGTGCTACACAGGTAATGTGAATATGAGAATATATTGCATGAGCAGTAGTCTATATATGGCTATATGGATCCTAATGAACTAGAAGTGAAAATAAATTCAAAGTGAAAAATAAAAGTGAATTTATGCCTCTGAAAAGATTCAAAATTCTAAAATTCAATCACTGTGCTGAGCTGCTGGGACTGAACTGCCAATGACAAAGTTGGCATATTTAGAACTGACCTCCTTGAAGCCACAAGGGATGAAGCACCTGACATAAAATAAAAAATAGATACACCTCCCATCAATCAGTCAAGTGCGTAAATTAAAACGGTGCAGTGACTGGGCTGAGAAGTAACAGAGTAGAAGATGGAGAACGCAACAGGAAGCTATCATGGGGAATCAGGATCATTCGATCACTTGAAGTTGACTGGAACTGTATGTTTGCTGAACCACTTGGCAGAAAGTATTCCATCTCCTGAGACAGCAACTTTCTGTATAAAAGAACAATATTTTCACATCAAGATGGATAGAGTATAAGTTAGCACTTGTGGCCACAAGTATCTTGCAAGTAGCAAAAGAAAGCAAGCCAAGGGAAAGTGGGCAATATTACGGCTTCCAGTCAGAGGAGAGAATGAGATCTTTGATGGAAGAACTGAACCAGGAGAATCCTTTTGGACCTGAAAAGAACAGTGCAGATATCAGAAAGGCCCAGGGATGAGCTGCACTTCTTCCATGCAGGCTAGCTTCCATACACATGGCTCCCGTAAAGCAACCTATCTAGGAGAACAGGCAATTCTCAAATGATTTTTGCCCCCCCCCCACCAAAAAACCCCCACTATTGGAATGGAAATGGTCCCAATTTGTCACCCACACAGCTGTTTTTGTGGAGTCTGACGGAATATAAGTACAGTATAGGTACAAGACCCCCATGAATATCTGAAAGCATGGATAAGTGAACTCTAGATTTGACTATACTTGGAACAGAGGAATACTATAGAATTGCACTGGAGGACCTATAGCTCTTCTGTAAAGACACAAAATAAAAGCCTGATCTGGCATCCCTAGCACTGGACCTGGCTCACATGATGTAGAAGACTCACTCAGCCACTTCATAGGTAGCAGGGAGTCTACTGTCCAGTCATGGTGAAGATGGCATCAGGCAAAGCGCCAAAATGAAAGTACGTGGCATGTTGTGTCTGGGGACAACAGTGATATGGGGGAGGGAATGACAGGGGACTGCCTCAAACCACGGGACGTGGGCTAGCAGTGAAGACAGTTGTGGCTAGTTCTAGTTAGAAACCAGTGTCTTCAGTGTCCTAAGTTGGGGGAAAGTCCAAATCCTGACCCTTCCCCTGATTTAGCTTAACCCAGGGCACGGCCATGTTAAGGCAGTCTTACCCTGGATTAAGCAGATCAGCCTTATGCCGTGTTTAGTAACTGTGGGGCAGATCCAGCTGCACACTGACCTTTGGAGGGCATAAGAATGGATAAGGGGGTCATACGATATTTACCGTCCTCCTTGACTATTTTCCCAATGTTGACACTGCTAAAAAAAAGAAGAACATGGAGAAAGAAGTTTGGGAGGTGTAAAAAGCCTGGAGAGGCTTTGTGTACTGAAGTATGCTTGTATTCATGCCAGTTACCTGATGTGATATGTAGAAGGATTGTATTTGTCTACTCTGATGAAAGCATCATTGAGTTGAACAGAAACCTTCATAGGTAAGGATCATGTCCTTCATTAATTTTCTTTGTTAGATATATATAAAATTCTGACAATTTTAACAGGATTTTCAGACAGCATGGGGATTAAGGGAAAAGAGATTACTATTTTCAAGGACATCTTCTGTACTGCATTTCAAATGCTTCATAAAGCATAAATAGAGACATTTATGTAGCACTAAATCATTGCTTCATGTTCTAATGAAACAGCAAAAAAATTTAAAATCTAAGACATGATGGATCACTGCAAATCTTTCAAGTTTAGCCTATGTAACCAGGTATGTTCTAGGTTAAGGGTTCTTTATTATTTTAGAAGCCACAGTTTGTATAACTACAAAAATTAAACATTAAATACTGATTTTGCTAAGAATGGGAAATTTAATACAAATTTTTAGTAAGGATGAAAGTTTTTAAAGCAACAACAACAACAGTGAATTAGATACAATGTATCTAACTCTTAGCTAGTACTAAGAGTCAATAGACTATTTTGAACAGCATGTGGTGAAATCTGAAGATGAAGCCAGCAGCAATCAGTGGATCCCAAATCACTGGAGAAGAAAAATTGTTTTTAACTTTGAACTTTAAAGTGCTGAATCTTTTGAAAACAGTATTGAAGACCTAGGCTAGGTCCTTTAAAATTTAGACTAGAGCATGAGGCCTCGGTGGCCCACTGGCATGCTGAAGCAAGACAGCAAAATATTGGAAATGGGAGAATTCAGCAGGGCTATTTTGTACAAGTAAAAGCATATAAGACATCATATCTGTAAGAAACTGCTTCTGGTCATAAGCTCTGCATAAAAATATCATGACAAAAACAAATCTGAACACTAAACTATTATTATTATTTCTTTATTATTTACAAAATTTTACCCCGCCTTTCTCACCCGAGGGGACTCAAGGCAGCTTACAACAACCGGCAAAATTCAATGCCAAACAAATCAATAAAATCAACAACACATTTAAAACCATTAACAATAATCAATAAAAATACATTATACAACCATTAAAAACATATAATTACTTAATTCCATTCCATTAATTCCATTAAACTAAACAAAAGAAATATCCTAAACAGATATCTTTTTACTATTTTGTCTACCCCAAAGCAACCATAATGCTACTGTTCTAAATAATTAATTTTCCTTAGGTTGATGTTGATCATCTGATTTTTTTTTTCCTGGCACTACTTTCATTCCTTCTATATGATCAAGGTCTTTAAGGCACAACAGTTATCGAAGGACTAAAACACAAATTAGTTTACTTCATGAGTGTTTAAAGAAACCAAAACCTTCAACTGTTCCGTAAGTGACAATAAACATCCCTTGGTAGTCCAATAGTTATCTTACTAGTGGCAGAATCCAATAGCACTAGTCTGATAATGGAACTGTTTTCTTCAGCAAAATGTCTATTGGGTTCATGGCTGTACTCCCTACCAGCCCTGCCATTCCCTCACACCTTCTTTTGGAGAATGACAAAACCCTCCACAGATGGCAGTTTGGATGGCTGCAAAAGGCAGGAGAAGAGCGAACAGCCAGGTCACCAGAAGGTATCTACTAATGTGACATTTGATTTAGGTCTAATTATTCCTAACATATTGAACAATGGCAAACAACTATAGCTATTAATCCTAAAGACAGAGTACTGGGTATAAAATATCCTTATAAAAAAGAAAGTATACATGTGCAAACCTATAACTCTACATCAGTTACACTTCTTGTGATTTTGCATTAGGTGAAGAACACATACAGACGCATCAGAGGTGCCAATGCTTAGTGGCAGCGCATCTCTGGCTCTTACTAGTCTGTGTAAATAATCTTTAGCCAGATGGACCATAATTTCACTTAATGCAAACACAGCACAATAAGCAGCTCTTTTCATCCTTAAGTAGTTACCCACAGAGATTTTAAATGCCACCTCTGGATGGTAATATAATTTTTGTGCCTTGCTGTTGCTTGGGAGAATCATCAATCATCATTAATGTTCTTTCAGTTTCAACTGCTCTGGATGATGAGTGGCTATTTCTTTGAGTACTCAAACATTCCTGACATTGCTTATCAATCTCAGTTGCCCTTGAGAGCATGTCTCCTATTGGTTGCTAAATACACGGCTCTGTAAGAATGCACAAAATTTAGATGCCCCAAAAAGTTAAATTTGTGTACATCATGCAATCTATATGTGAAGTCAGATAATCTCAAACATCTCCTAATTTGGTGGAAAGCAATCCAGTTTTTTACTGGGTGCATTAACTGATAAACCAACAGAATTTTTTTTAATACTTACAGTAAATTCTGATTTCTCTTCAGGTCATATTTTTACTTATATCATATTTATATTTATGTCAAAACTTTGAAAATGTACTTTTGGGAACTCAACTTTTCAAAATCTTTCAAATTGTGTGTTCATTATTATATATGAATAAAAAGTTAATTTGGCATGCCCTGGCTCCTCAAAATGGAGTTTCTGTTTGTCAGTTTTCTGTAGTTGCATGCCATATTTCCTTCAAATTTGATGATGGTTCAATGTACAGAAATTGTGTTTCATGTACAAAATTATTAAAATACTATATATAAAATTACCTTCAGGCTATGCATATAAGATGTAAATGAAACATAAATGAATGTCATGCTTAGACTTGGCTCCGAACTCTAAGATATGTACATATAATGCAAACATAAGTATTCCATGATTTTAAAAAACCCAACACGCCTATGTCCAAGGATTTCTAATAAGGGATCCTCAACCTGCACTATTTTCCACGCTTCAGATCTTAAGTAATAGGACAATCAGAGAACAAGACCTGCTGATGATCTTAGGTTCTTTGATCTCCTGGAAACAGCTAATGGCTGGCTTCTGGGAAACAAATAGAAGAATAAACAGCAAATGTGTATGGAGTTGTAAATTGACCTGCAGTAAAAATGCTGCTTCAGCATATTTATGTTCATGTCAGGCAAGAAACTGAGATAATTACTTCCATCTCTGAAGCGCCATACTAATTAGGAGATAAAATGATAATTTTAAGGGCCATGTATATTAGTTTAATAAAAAAAACCAGGAGTGTTTCAAAAGAGAGCTTCATTAAAGATGAGCTATATTAATTTTCAACAAGCAGCATCATGCTACTTTGTTGATATGTATGAAAAACTAGCATCCTAAAGAAGCAAATCATCATGAAGTACAATATATTACCTGCTACTAGGGTTTTTTTGGGGGGGGGGGAGGAGGGGGGGATGAATACCTAGAAAAGTATCCAGAGCTTGGATTTGCAAAAATTTGTTCTATCAAGAGAGTACTTTAGAGAAATATTTTACTAGGAGTATATTTTTCCTATTAGTGGAACTAACAGAGTTTAGTAATTGTTCTGCATGTAACCTTGTTATCAGTAGCATTCTAAAACAAAAGACAACCACAACATTAAAATGCATACAATTGTTTAGATAACAAAATGTTTATTTTACTGAATTATTAGAAAGATTATTGGAAAATAATACAAATGTGACAGATCCTTTATCCAGGCTGGTCCTGCAGTCCCAATGCTTGGGGTGCTATCTTTCCCCTTTCCCCTTCATATCCCTATGGAAATCTAATACTCAGGCTCCCAGGTGTCCACTATCCTGGGTGCATTGATCAGTGGGTGCAGTTTAGCAATATGTGACCTGGTTCTCCAAATCAATTCTTATGAAAAAAAATTTGTAAAATGTAATTGCTTTCTCACATTAATATGCTTTTTCATTTTCACTTTTTCTAGTATTCTGAAGGAGTTACGATCTGTTAATAAATAAAAATATAGATAATAAAAAGTGCCTCTGCCACATTTACCAAGATCTGATTAAGGAATCTCTGCTCGTTGAATGGTCTTTAAGAATTAATTGATTCAAAAGCTGCTGGAGTGCACATAGTAGCCCAACAGGGCAGGAATGAAGTCCAATATTTGGAAACATTTAAGAGTTTTATTGGTTTATTATTTACACAGCAATCAACACTCCAACTGATCTTTCTATGTAATTGCTGTTCTTTTGTGCATTTTAGTCAACTCTGACTTATGGCAATCCTATCATAAAGTTTTCCTGGCAAAGTAAAATAAGTTGAATGTCTGCCAAGAAATCTTGTCTTATAGCCTTAAGCCGTCCATGTTCTCCAGAATACCCAAGTTTGTTAATATTCTGGTCTCCACAGCATACTGTCTGTCCTTTGCAAAGACTGCAGCAGAACTAGGTTTCACTTTCTCAAACCATCCCATTATAGTCAATATTCGGTTCCTGCTTTCTGACCCTGAACCAAACAGAATTGATAGATTATATATGACAGCCAGCCCATTTATACTTCAGATTGCGGTTTTTCACCTGGGAATCCGGGTGAAGACTGGCAAAACTGTTTTCTAACAGATATATACTCTATGTACTATAAACTATGGGCAAGATATAAATGTAATTAAAAAAAATAAAAATGCCTATTTATAAGTAATAAAATTCACAGTATGCAATCCCTGACAAGCGTCCCACTTGAGCAATGCCAATAACAGACTCAAATCAGTAAAACAGGAACTATGTAAGATTTGTTTAAAAAATTAAACCAAAATAAAAGACAAAGTGTAAGAAGAGAGAATTTACCCATGGAAATAAGCCTTAAAACTATCAAGTAGATCTACTAATGAGACATGATCCTGACAATTTCTCTCTAAAGTGCTTCTGAGGATTTCCATTTCTCTTTGTGGTGAGCTTTTGCTATTCTCGGATCCAGCTCTTAAAAAAAACAGCACACTCACCTACTTCTCCACTGTCTATTTGGTCATGTGCCTGTTGTGACTCAGCAAGAGCCTCAGAGTGACTCTGATGGGGATTATGGGATTCAGGTTCAAGATGATGAGATTCAGGTTCAAGATGACTCTAATGGGAATTATGGGATTCAGGTTCAGAGTGTTCCTGCTGTGGCAGATGAGGAGCAGGGAGGCTTTCCCATGGCAGGGAATGGTGTTAATGATTCTGAAGATGAAGCTAGCCAGGTGCAAAGGGAGGACAGCTCCCAGTCTGTTAGTATGCAGACAGACGCTAATGCTAACGAGCTGTCTGGCCTTGATGAAACAGAATCTTTGGATCGAGCTGGCTGTTTGGAATTCAGGATTCGCAGGAGTGCTAGAACAGCAAACAAGAGGGAGGTCAGAGGCTAAAGAAATGTGTTCATGCTGTACAAAGGGTATTAAAAGAGTGTGCTGAGAGAGAAATATTTGCCAAAGCAACTTCTCATTTGAGTCAAGAAGCCAGCTCTTGCTTTCCTGGATTATCTTGCAGCCTTGGTGTATCCATGTTCATGCTTTGAGGAGTTTCTGATTTTTGACTTCTATCAAAGCAGGTTCTTTACTTTCCTTTACATACTCTGCCAGGGCCTTGATGTGTGCCACTTTGTGGTGGTGGTGGTGGTGGTGACTTAACTGGTCCAAGGACACTGAGAACTATCCTGGCAGTAGTGTAACTACCGGCAGGTCCAACCAAGCCAGAGCGGACTCAGTTGAGGAGTGGAACTAAAAGCACCTAACCCACTAGCATTATGGAGAAGCAAACCAAAACGAAGTCTATACTGGCTCCGTCGTCGCCCAGGATAAAAAGGACCGCGGTGGATGCTGCTGATTCTGGATATCCATCAACAAGTGGGCTACAGAATCAAAATACAAATGAACAGACACAGAAGTGGCAGAAATATACAATGCCAGAAAACTGCACAAATTATTATTATTATTATTATTATTATTATTTATATTGTTGATACCATATTGTTTTGTTGGCCCCCCTTTTCCACTGTAATGCCTCATGGGCCTTGTAGTCCTGCTCCCAGTGCCACCGTGGCTGATGAAGATGAAAACATGGGGGTTTTGCCGGCTCAGCAAGAGTCAGAATTTTTCCAGATGCCTGATGTTGATGTTTTTGCCCAAGAACCCATTAAAACAGACCTTGAGCAGTTCTCACCCCCTTTTGTTAGGAGACAGTCCTATGCTGCGGGCAGGGGAGAGAAGGAGCAGGTTCGGAGGAGTTTGAGACTTGCAGCTAAACAAGACACTGATTAGCCATGTTCCCCTGGGAAAATCTAGGGAGTCTCACATCTGGAGAGAGCTGGGTTTCGTTTCCTGTTCCCTAGGGAAAGGGAACGTTGGACACCTGCTTTGCAGGAAAACGAGACCTAGTTAAATGTGCCTGGCACGGTAGGTTCCGTGCGGAGTCAACAGAGCAGCTTCAGGAGTGATTTCGTGTTTCTAGCCTTGTGTGGACTTCGCAAAGTCCGCAATCCCAGTCTCCTTGCTTTGCCTATTCAAGTATTCAAGAATTGCCTTGCCTTGTTCCTAGTCACGGACCTTGTTCCTAGAATCAAGTTTTGTTTCCAGCCTTGTTGTGGATTTACCTTGGACCTTGAAAGACCCTGGACATTTCCCCACACTATTGCTTGGCAATAGTGTGTGTTTCGGTTTGTTGGATTCTACTTTGAACTCTAATGTCATTTATTGGACAAAACATTTCTGGACTATATTTGACCTCATCTGATAGGTCTGCTTCTGGACCATATTTTCTACTTGTTTTTATTATTCTTATATATTTCCTTAATAAAGATATTATATAGTTATTGGCCTCTGTGTTCGGTTCTTAGTGCTCCGTTGCCTTGGGCGTGACATCCACTTACAGAGCTTGTTTACTGTTTTTTTTTTAAATATGTTAAATATTTAAAAAAATTACCCTACCGATGTTCCGATGTGCTTTAGAGTGAACAATCCCGCCAGATACTCAGATTGTTTACAATGTCTTATTGCACATTATCACTACTTTTCATTTTATAGATTGTCAGTGTTTAATAAGACCATCCCTTTGCCCTTTCCTGATCACATTTATACTTTTATGAGCCCCATTCAGAGTTCTGCACAAGTTTCTTTCTCTGCACAGGTATTTTATGTCTAAGTTTTTAAAGCATTTGATGTGCTTTATGTCATTTTATATTTATTTTGTCATATTGTTTTAATTCATAGATTGTGTTTTAAGCTATGAAGATGTTGTGCTCGTCCCCATGTAAGCTGTCCCGAGTCCCTTTGGGGAGATGGAGGCGGGATATAAAATAAAGTTGTTGTTATTGTTGTTGTTATTATTATTATTGATACCTCAATTAATGTAATTTTATTGGTATCTATTTTTATTTTTGCAATTTACCAGTAGCTGCTGCATTTCCCACCCTTAGCTTATACTCAAGTCAATAAGTTTTCCCAGTTTTTTGTGGTAAAATTAGGTGCCTTGGCTTATATTCAGGTCGGGTTATACTTGAGTATATATGGGTATACCTCACCTTTCTCAATCCCAAAGGGGACTCAAGGTGGCAAATAAAAATTGTAATTGTAATATAGCATCAACACAAAATTAAGTACAATGTATAAGATAAATATAAGGAAATATCTGCTAAGTACATTTAGTAGTACAGCTTTTAAAATCACTAGTAAAGTTTTATGTCCTTCAATTTGAACATCATACTAAATTACAGTTTGTGCTAACCATAATTTAAGATTCCAAATGCAAAGGAATAACATGGTTTAGCTTGCAAAGACTTACACAGGTTCTATATAATTCTTCAGTTTTCCTGTTTTAGGCAAAAGCTCACAAACAATGTCATATGCTTGTGCAACTAATACCAAAATAACAAGTAAGGGCAGGATGCAGTGTTATTCTACTGACAAAACTGCTTCTGTCAGCCTTCATAACCAGATTCTTCACAGCAAGTATTGGTCATCATAAGGGAGAAGGGATGGGGAAGCAAAATCTCATCACACTAATGAACACTAACTAGCATAATGCTGGATTTAGTCTTTCATCTAGCTATGCATATATAGCAGTCTATCAAAGGGTTTGTTTTGTAGATTAATCAATACATTACTGAGGTGTGTTTTTAAAAATCAAATTCTGGAACATCCTTTCTCACATCCCAAATCTGTCCTTTCTCCCCCTACAACTACTGTAAGCAGTCTTTGTACAGGACAGACATTACAGGACAGAAAGGCAACTGAGTTCCATGTTGGGTATGCTACCAATAATCACCATGACCTGCTTTAATTGTATATCTGTCCTGCAGTACCATCTCTGTAGAAATCATGCAGCAACAGGTATAAGCTAAGGTAGGGATGTCATGCAAAACTCAGCAGAACCTATGGATTCCAACTCTGACGGCCACTAAACAGAAATGTTAGTTGATTATTATTATTATTATTATTATTATTATCAAAATAAGCATCAAGTTTGCTTGGTCACAGTTTGGTGTGATGGCTGAATTAAGCTGAAGAAATTTGTAGCATACAATGCTTGTAAGACCAATACACTCTTTAAAAGGGGGGATTCCACTAGGTGGCAATATCTTCCTTAATGTCAAAGAAGGTGGGCTTATTTTGACCCACATTATTTAACTGAACCAAACCATCCAGGAATTATATATACAGTAGAGTCTCACTTATCCAACACTCGCTTATCCAACGTTCTGGATTATCCAACACATTTTTGTAGTCAATGTTTTCAATACATTGTGATATTTTGGTGCTAAATTTGTAAATACAGTCATTACTACATAGCATTACTGCGTATTGAACTACTTTTTCTGCCAAATTTGTTGTATAACTTAATTTGTAAAATCATAACCTAATTTAATGTTTAATAGGCTTTTCCTTAATCTCTCCTTATTATCCAACATATTTGCTTATCCAACGTTCTGCTGGCCCGTTTACGTTGGATAAGCGAGACTCTACTGTATATATATGTATGAATCTCAAATGCTATGTTGACAAATGGAAAGAAAATGTATTCCACTGTTTGATACTAATAGATGAATGCTTTCTGTTATATCAAGAAGACACCCGGTGCAATTTAGAAAATCCCAGAAAACATAGAACAGAAAACTGCTGAGTTATTACAACAAAGAATATTGACAATACTATTTAGTCCCCCAAAGAGTACATTTAGAAACCAAGTAACTGGAAATGAATGCTGAACTAATTCTATGGTTCATCAAACATATGCAGCAATATGTTAATTCTAGTAGAGTTTCAGGCAATGAATCCGAATGCCTGGTAGGTCAAGATTAAACATTAGAGTTCTAGCACTGCCTGAAGTAGAAATTGTTTTCTGAAGCAGGACTGAGTGTCAATGTCTCTTTCATGTGCATGGTGCCCTATTTTAGTAACATATGATCAATTTAAAGGTTGCTTTTCTATACAATAAACTGAAATTTCTGTACATATTTTCTTATTTTAGAAAAGTTTCTCATGGTTTGTGAAACCACATGAAATTGTGTAATTTAATTGTTTTTAACTAGAATCCAAAGCTCAAGCAATCAAGACGTGGTTAATGCAAGGAATATAATTATAATAAAAGAATTCTGAGCACCAGATTTCATTGTGAATATCAGAACTCAATGAAGCTCAGATTCCTTCCATGCAAAAGACTTTTCCTGGTTTTCCCAATATTTTTTTATTTCATCAGTATAGTTTTGTTGCTATAATTATTACAGATTTTGAAGTCAAAGAGTCTTTGTTGAACAGAAGCACCTTCAGATGTACTAGAAGATTCTTATCCATTTTCTGTTCACCCAAATATATAGTAACAAAATTATGTTCCTTTGCCTGAACACCAGTTCTCATATGGTTAAAATAAAACATACATTATTAATATAATTATTTAAAAATCAAGAAAATTTAATTGATATGCTCCAACAATTCCAATTCATCTGCAGCTGTCAATATTTTTACATTATCTTTCTATAGCTAACATGAATTCATTTGTCTAATACATTCAGTTATACTATCATAATGCATATGCACCTTGGCCTTAAGCCATGTGGGAGTACAAAATACCAATTACTACATGTATTGGAATCCACTCATCATGTCACAGGGCATCGGCTCCCCTTACCAAAAACTAAGCTTGGAACTTATAAGTTCCAACGAGTTCAAATTTCCACTCCCATCACTAAAACATCTGGTCTTGTATTCAAAGACTCCCAGTCACAGTTCCACCTAGGATGGATGTTAATGGATCTTTTTAAATCTTTTTAAAATGCTTCCAAATTTGTAAAGAGTAATGAATATGGGAATAAGAAGAAGAATTAAAAACCCTTCAGAAAAAGTACCCATGGAAAACAAAGGGAAACAAATTTCATGTAATGAAAGTTAGTGCTTCATGACCATCTTGTGTGGGGCAACTGACTTTTTAAAAATGTACCACAAACAAGAAGAATGAAGCAATTGTAGTAAATGAGTATTTGTACCCATTAGCTACAACTGCTTCATTCTTTCCAGAAACTGGCAGATGATGTCTCTCGAACAAGAACTGATCTAGGGACTATCACTTTTGAATAGCAGTGATATGAAAGAGTAATAGACAATGGAAACTAAAGATTAATCTGTTTATTTTAATTTATTTATCTAGTCATTCAATTCAATCAATCCAATATTATTTGTGTGATTTGTAAAACCAACCATGTTGTTTGTGAGGTACTTTATTTGTTCAATACTTAAAATAGCAAAACTGTATATGGTTTTTATAAATCAGTAGAATTCAGTTCAAAACAGACCTAAGGAAAAGCTCTTGAGGAAACAGTGTGCAACTAAACGAAACTGTAAAATTCCAACTTAGTACTAATGTAAAAGAAACATCCCATTAAAACAGATGTATTGAGGAAGATTAAAATGTATATAATTTTATATAAATTAAGGATTGCCCTGAGACAGGAGACAACTGCATTGACATGGATGTTCAAATCTTGTTCATTTTATGTGGAATCCACAGGCATTTTCAGAGCTTTAGTTCATGAGGTTAAACCTTTATATTGTAGCACTTTTATATTTAAAATACTTTATTTTCAAAATGCCAAAAGACAAAGGTTCTGCCCATCATGAAGAGATAAATGGATTCAGTCTGAAACATGAGGTTTCCTTGGAGAAGCAGGTCCTGCCAGCAGACTCTCACAACCTAATGACCCTAAGGGCCTTATGGATCCAGACATTAGCCTGAGAACAAGATGTCACCATTGCAGTTGCCTAAACTCTTGGCAACATTCATCCCAGCCCCTAAGTTACCAGTAACAAACAACAAAGATGTTGTGCCAGGTAGGGGTTTTAGAACTATTAGCCCAGGAAGCATTTTACTCAGGACGAAAAGAGTGCATGCAACACCTGTTTGGCTTTGAGTATGAATGAGAATTGAGAAAAGGGAGACTAAACCATAATGGAAGCAAAACTGTGCTTAGAATATCTACCTTCAGTTCAAAGCCTTCCTAAGCTAGGAAAACCGACAATAATGAGGAGGTGAAAGAAGATAGTAATAATGGTATGAAAGGTATGAAAAGCAAGAAAAGATATACTACAAATAATAAGTTTATATTATTTTTGAATTATAAAATATAAACATAACTTACAGAAGACAATATCTTATTTTCAAGAATACACTGATTTCATTTTACATAGATTCATGTACTTATAGTTCCTATATCTTAATGTTAAATTTTAAACAAATTTCCTATGATTAGCATGTAATAACTTAAATGTGGTAGCAGATAATTATTCATTATTTTTACATTGGCATTTTGTACAGAAAAAAGACTAGGATGGCAAAGAATATCAGAAAATATCAGGTACACTACATGTGTAAGGCAAAAACTATATATACCCAATGGATTTCAGTCAGTAACAAGAATTTTAATACCCTAGATAAAATGAAATCTCAACAGGTATATGTTAACTGAGTACCACAGTCTAACATATTTTAAATTATTACTGTTGTCATTGTCATCTTCACTGTCATTATTAACTACAAAAAAAAAAAAAACACTTTATAGGCCTGTTGCCACCATGAGAACTTTTAGGTCTCTCTAAACTTTAAAGTACAATTCTTCACTCCCACTAATTTCAGAAGACAGTTAAACAAAACACTTCAACATCGACATATTTAAGTGCTTCAATATGGATGGGTTATTTTCTTAGTCACTTTTATTTTATTGATAAAATTTAACAGTTCCTCCAATAACAACTCAATCAATGTTCTTTTTCATGTAAACTTACTGATAAACATGGAACAAATCTTTAACTCAAGCTGCAATACTAAACTGTAGCCCACCATCTCTAAACTCTATGAAAGTGCCAATTCTTCCATAGAGTTTTGTTCAATTTAAATAATATTTTTAAATGTCTCTTTGAAAATGTAAATAAAATCCAACCAGCACAACCATCAACATGCTCTGCAAAGCCCGTCCTAAAACTTTTCACTGACTGAGAAAGGTGGAACACATATTACAGATTTCTCATGAATAGGCATGAAATAATCTGAAAATTGCAATAAATCTGTTGAAGATCAATGGCTGTAATAGTGAAGCATGTAACAATATGACACTAAATAAATTTTATGTCAATAATACATTTTCCACACATTTCCACTAATTGAAAAATAATCAAAATGTAAAGCCATATACTAATCTCAACAACCAACAGATTAATAAACAGAAGTTCCCACATTGTACACAGACAGAATACAACTTAGAGTGAAGCGTTTTTACATTCTTAATGCATTTTCAGGGTTTATGTTACATTTAAAAAGTCTTCCTTTCAAAAAGGATTTTTTAAAGTCCTTAACTCAGAATTCATAATGACTAGGATATTATTTTAAATTAGCAACACATTAAAAAAATCTGGAAAGATCATAGAATCATGGACTTGGAAGAGACAACAAGGGCCATCCAATTCAACCTCCTGCCATGCATTATGAAACAAAGTACGACATAATGCAAAGTGATATATCAGCATCAGCCGTCTTAAATTTATTGATTTGAATTCTTAAATAAAACCAAAGAGTCAATTCTTCCAGCTCAAAGTAAGCATCCACATAAACCTCAACCTATATAATGTATAAAAACTAATGTGTAAATCCTGGAGAAAGCCAGCTCCTATAAAAACATGGGTTTTATAGCTAACACATCTTAAATAACTTGTATTTTCCCCTCAAGAGAGACAACTACGCAGCAAACCTCTACAAAACATAATATCTTGCATCCAGCATGGACTGGAGGGAAAAAACCAAGGAATACAATGTATAGGAAAATTAATTTTGTGAACCAGCCCTTAATTTATTCTATTCACCAGTCCTTTGGCTGAAAAAATATTCCTGAAAAATTCATAATAAAATACATGGAATCATTTCAGATCAGCATTTTTCAGAAATAATATTACTGTAAATATGCTTTATTGAAAACAGATATACAACAATGGTACTTTTTTCCTTTACCAATGCTATTTAAACCACTACACAATGTGACAAAAAAGATTAACAATACCAGAAAACAATACTATTCCTTGGAGGTTTCTGAAATACAGTGGGCCCTTGGTATTTGCTGGGCCACATCTGCAGTGGATACCTAAATCCATGGATGCTCAAGTCCCACAGTATGTAATAGCATAGTAAAATGATATATCTTATATAAAATGACAAAATCAAGGTTTCCTTTTAAAAGGGTTCAAGGGATTTTAAAAATATATTTTCAAGGCATGAATTATAATCAATGGATATAGAAATCCACAGAAACAGAGGGTCGATTGTACTGTTAAAATTGTAGAACTGGATAAGGATTTGGAAGCAGGGTCCACCTATGTCCATTTATTTCAAAACAGCTTGGCTACAGGTTCCAGTCTAGTTGTGTCCAATCCATTTCTAAAGACATATATTATGTACATTTATTATACCATTGAAAACTCATTTTAATTGCCTTCATCAACAATCATGTAAAATAACCATCCTTCTTGTAAATTCCCTGACACTTATATATCCCTCCATGCCGCAAGCATTTCATTAAGGAAAAATGTTATCTCTTTGACCATATCTACAAATATGTTATCTTAAAAATTCTTAAGGATCACCCTTGCTAACCTTCATCAAGCAAATCCTTTCATGGTATAGTTCCTTCTCCTCTATTTGTTACAGGTTCCTTCTCCCCTATTATAGGAATGTACAAACTTGGCAGCAAGAATCTTTTCAGAATGCTAGATAACTAGCAAAGTAGCAGGCCCAAACCGTTAACAAAGCTAACAGGAAAAATATATTCAATGGGGATAAAACTTACATAGTCATGAAAGGCTTTAGCTTCACTTGAGTGTTCACATGTTTCACGTCTTTCTGGAGCTGCACAGTAGAGATCCCAAAATACACTAAAATGAAAGAAAGATATTGTAAATTTTCATTTTAAATTATCCATATGATCCAAAATGCATGCCCAGAATGTAAGTTATTATTGCACCCACAGAGGTAATTACAATCTGACTTTTCTAAATGTCTTAGATATTACATAAAATTGTCATACAACACCCTGAAGCATTTGTTCTCTTACACAAGTCTCATATAAGATACTGACTGGCAGATGCCATACATACTGAGGATCCTTTCAATGGCCATATGAATTATTTTCAGTCATGATGTACGTATGTTTTTCTTCCCTGACCAACAATTTCATACTATACATCTTTTTTTAAAATTCTTGATAAATATATCAAGAATCTACCCTCTACAGAGAAAGGGAAAAACATTGTTTGTCACCCTGAATTATTCCCCAAATACAGTGACCACGTGCAATTAAGAATTTAAACTCACTTAAATAATATCATAATGACTACAAGAATAAAGTTGACCATTGTAGTCCTGATAACTAAAAAGTCTTTGGGAATAACTGACACCATGATGCAGAGAAGTACAATTTATTATAACTAATAATATAACCTCACAACCTCTGAGGATGCCTGTCATAGATGTGGGTGAAACATCAGGAGAGAATACTTCTGGAACATGGCCATACAGCCCGGAAAACATACAACCCAATAATATAACTAATTAATGGGTGGCTGTGAGTTTTCCAGGCTGAATGGCCATGTTCTAGAAACATTTTCTCCTGATGTTTTGCCTGTATCTATGGCAGGTATCCTCAGAGGTTGTGAGGTATGTTGGAAAATCAATCAGGGCCAGCTAACACCTCCCAACAAAGGATTCCCCCAGGCAATAAATAGCCAGCCCTTGAAATTGAAAAGCTATTCAATACTAATCAAGGTGGCCAATTGAAACATTCACACCTGCCTCAAACAGACAAGAGTTCTTTCTCCCATCCTGAACATTCCACAGTTATATAGACCCCACTTGCATAGTTTCCAACATACCCCAAAACCTCTGAGGATGCCTGCCATGGATGCAGGTGAATGTCAGGAGAAAATGTTTCTGGAACATGGCCATACAGCCCAGAAAACTCACAGCAATCCAGTAATTCCGGCTATGAAAGCCTTTGACAACACATAACTAATTAGTATAACTAATGAAATGAGAATCTGTAACATTTGCACGAAGCCACTTCTGACTATAAAATGCTTTTATATCAATACTGCAGTCTCAGCACATTTGTGCCAACCGATACCCTGATATTGGGCCTCTTTTCCCCGTCACCATTATCAACATCTTTCTGAGTGAGGGAAAATTCCTAACCTAACTGCACAACAGCATTAATAGACAGAAATGGAGAAGAGTTTGCTGATAAAATAAAGTGAAGAAAAATTATTTCTTTTAATCGATTATTTGCATCATTTTTTCTTTTCATCAGTTTTCTCCATCTATTTAAATTCTTATTAATGCAAATAATTTTAAAGCCCCCCATATGCAAGGAACAAATTATGGGAAATTATACTAGTATTGATAGGGTAAAACAGATTGATATATTCCAGAGACTGGTACATCTCTGTTGAGATCTTGCCCCTTATATGTAGCTAGTTTAATCAGGAAATGGACATGTCCTTAAGATCAAAACTGCATTTGAATTGGGTTTCTCTTTTTATATACATGACAGTTGTCCTATAGAGACATGTCTATATATAGTTAAACCCTTTTTTTTCTTCTTACCTTAATGTTGATGTTTTAAGTGTGTTTTAAAGGTTATTTTAACTGTGAACAAAATAATGTCCAAGTTAATAATATCCTTCAACAGAAGGTCTCTGTTTTGGTCTCTGTCCTGTGTGATTAACGTGTATTTTATAGAAATGCTTGATATATATCTTTTATGAAACTGCATTTTAGTGTATATGAAATTTTATAGTATTTGTGTGTTTTTTGCTGTGCTGTGACCTGCCTCTAGCCATGGGGAGAGGTGGGTAAGAAATAAAAAATATATTATTATTTTATTGTATGACACAGCAAACAAGATAGATATGCTGGATTTCGTTTCACAAAATCACAAGTTGAACACTTCCCAAGTGTTTAGGACTGTGTGATGTATTTTCGGATGATGCGTGCAGATCCCAGCAGGGTGGCCTTTTGCAGCTGACAGATCGTAATTTTGTCAATGTCTATTGTTTCCAAATGCCGGCTGAGATCTTTTGGCACGGCACCCAATGTGCCGATCACCACCGGGACCACCTGCACTGGTTTCTGCCAGAGTCTTTGAAGTTCAATCTTGAGGTCCTGATAGCGGTTGAGTTTTTCCTGTTGTTTTTCGTCAATGCAACTGTCACCTGGGATGGCAACATCAATGATCCAAACCTTTTTCCACAACTGTGATGTCTGGTGTGTTGTGTTCCAGAACTTTGTCAGTCTGGATTCGGAAGTCCCACAGTATCTTTGCGTGCTCATTTTCCAATACTTTTGCAGGTTTGTGATCCCACCAGTTCTTTGCTGCTGGCAGGTGGCATAAGTTCCAATGACTCATTTGGGCCACATAGTTGTGCCTCTGTTTGTAGTCTGTCTGTGCGATTTTCTTACAGCAGCTGAGGATATGATCAATGGTTTCGTCGGTTTCCTTGCAGAGTCTGCATTTTGGGTCATCAGCTGATTTTTCGATCTTGGCCTTAATTGCATTTGTTCTGATGGCTTGCTCCTGGGCTGCAAGGATCAGGCCTTCTGTCTCCTTCTTCAGGGTCCCATTCGTGAGCCATAGTCAGGTCTTCTCCTTATCAGCTTTTCCTTCAATTTTGTCAAGGAACTTTCCATGCAATGTTTTGTTGTGCCAGCTGTCAGCTCTAGTTTGTAGTGCGGTTTTCTTGTACTGGTTTTTTGTCTGCTGTGCTTTGAGGAGTTTCTGATTTTTGACTTCAATCAAAGCAGGTTCTTCACTTTGCTTTACATATTCTGCCAGGGCATGTTCTTCTTCTTTGACTGCTTGTTTTACTTGTAAGAGTCCTCTGCCCCCTGATCTTCTAGGCAGATATAGCCGGTCAACATCACTGCGAGGGTGCAGTGAATGATGAATGGTCATGAGTTTTCTTGTTTTTCTGTCCAAATTGTCCAGTTCCACCCGTGTCCAATTTATAATACCAGCAGTATATCTTATGACAGGTATGGCCCAGGTGTTTATGGCCTTGATGGTGTTGCCTCCACTGAACTTGCTTTTGAGAATTTTTCTGACCCTTTGTGTGTATTCTTTGCTGACCACAGTTTTCACATGTTCTTCTTCTTCTTCTTCTTCTTCTTCTTCTTATTATTATTATTATTATTATTATTATTATTATTATTATTATTAAATGAGTTTCCAACATTTCAAATTGTGAAGAAGACTTGCCAAGCAAGAGATCAACAAGAACAATGGATGAGCAGCAAACTGGTACATGTTGCATAACTGCTCCTACAGTAAAAAGTGTCATTTTACTGTTTGTTTATTATGTTGTCTGGCAGTCAGAAACTTCTTTTCCCTGGTTCGCTCCCTCTCAACAAACTAAAGAAAGAACCTTTTGTTTGTTAGAAGAGAACAAACCAGGGAAGGGAAGCTGTTGGCTGCCAGACAACACAATGAGCAAACTGCTGAGCAAAGCTCTGTGGTATGTTGAGGTGCTCCTGCTGCAAGTGGGAACAAATGAGCAGCATGCAGTATGCAGCAGCAGGTGCTCATAGCAGCTAGTTCACAGCCAGCCAGGGTTCCTAGCTCAGTGTACTGTGCAAATTGTCCCAGTAAACACTTTGTAGCTCTACTAGGGGTAGGATCCAGACAGAAAGGCTACTTAATTGAATATTAGTCTTGACATTAAAAAATCCTCAAAACCAAATTCACATTTAAGTCTAGTTTTAAATGTATTTAAATATTTTTATGTTCATGACACGACTTTAATTGTTTTTTAATCTTTATTTTTATATTTTGATGCAGCTGCTTTGTTTTAATTTCATTGAGTCTTATTCGTTCTCGGGTATCTTGAATCCTTATATTGGGAGAAAAGCAGGATAAAAATACAGTAAATAAATAAATACCTGGAATAAATTAGGTAACTTGGGCTTCACTAGGAAACCAGTCGCCAGTTCATCTTTAAATATTGCCCAATTTTTCCAAGTGACAAGCAAAAAATATTCCAATTACTTTTCAGTTATAAGTCAGTGTTTGCGAGGGCTAACATTACGATAAAAACTCAATGTGTTTTTTGTAAACTTGAATAACACTTACCACCACCAAGAGTGTAAGAATCCTGGGGGTTCTCCCAATGTGATGTTTTTTTCCCATCTTATCTAAAACCAACATAAACACAGATTAGGGTCATTTTCTCATTTGGATGATCAATATTAATGATTTAAAAAAATCAAAATGCAAAATATATAGTAGTTCATCGGAAATCTGACTAACTTTAAAAAAAAACATTAAAACTGTGGTCATCTCTACATTTTACAGTGGTGGAGTGTGTAAATCAATTATTGTTGCCTTGGGCTTGTGGGTTTCCCACAAGACATGTGGGTGGTAGAGACTAGACAGACCTTTGGTATGATCCAGCAGGGCTTTTCCTAGTTCAGGAAGTGATCAACTTTCAAGGAATAAAACACAAACCAGAAACAGAGGCATACAGATATAGAAAAAAACAGTATTGCAACTGCTATATATGTGATTTCGCTCTTCTTTAGCAATGAAAAAAGGAGCCCTGGAGTGAAAGAGCGCACACCAAATGATACAGTAATCTTATGTAAGTGGGAAAAGCATTGGCTGATAATGCCCTGAATTATTATTTGTAACACTGGCCTTTGTCATGTGTGAAACTATCTAAAATGGTAATAGGCATAAGAATGATAGGAAACATACCTCTGATAAAAACGTCTGCGCAGATTTCTGTGCTCCTACATGGAGCAGATATTCATATACATATAGTGCTAACCTGGAAACAGAAAAAATGAGTATTGAAATAAAATTCTCATTATTTGATCATTACGTAATGTAATATAGAAAAAAAATCAGAGCAGACAATGCACTGAGAGTAAATTAGCCTTGCGTACATTCCCAATTGTGTATGTGGTGAAAAATCACAGCAAAGTTAAAAATACTATTATACAAAAACTCAAGTCTGTCAATATTTTATTATCTTGGACACATGCCCAGTTGGATAACAGTTCAGCTAGTATTATTCTATATTTATCCACACAAGCCATGCTTACAGTAAACAATAGATGTATAATTATAGTCATTCTGAACGCTGCTAAACAAAGCCCCTAAACATGAAATTACTTGAATTCTTAGCAGTTTTCACTCCATATTTCCACTTGCTGTAAGAACATTCCAGAGTTATCCAAAACTAATCATCTCTTACAAGAATGTGATGAGACTAATTTTATCCACTGGGTTGTTGTTAAATAATGATGGCACAAAGAAAACCAGGAAAGGACAGAACCAAAGGACAAAATATACAGAGAATATAAGCCTTTCAGAAGAATCACCTCCAAACCAAACAAACTTTCTGTTTCAATTGTAAGTCTCACCTAGTCCTGTTGGCCAATTATTGACTTACTGGAACTGTCCCAATATATTTTTTAAAAAGATTACAAGCACAAGCTGCTGTGTTAGAATCATTTGTAAAAGAAAATAATTCATCATTTCTTCTCAATAGTGGTTACTAGTTTGCTGTTTCATCAAAAATGGGGACACCACAGCTTTTGCAAGCCATAATCAAATAAAAATCTTGCCTTGATAGCATGGTTTGTTAATTTCCTGTGGTTTAGGGATGTTACTTTCTTCCACTGGGGTTGACCTCCAACTAGAAATGAAAGTTTTAAATTATCTCATCATATACGGTACATAAATTATTGGGGAATGTGCTGGTTCGAGGATGTAAGAATAGTCAATAGTTTGTAGTTACTTCTGAATCAAGCCCACAAAAATGAAAGGATGCTATTTGAATTACCCTATATATGCATGTATAAATTTCGTAGAAAAAATTAACCCCAAAAATGGGTCAACGTATCCACAAGTCAATGTGAGTACTGTACCTTAAAAATCAACTATTTGCTTCTCTGATCTGACTGGCAAAAGGCAAGAAAATCCCAGAAAAAACAACCCCATCTACTGTTTACTGTGGGCCACCTTTGGCCTTTTTTAATTTGGGGGGGGGGGGGGGGTGGCAGCGGCAGCTGATCCCCTGAGATAGTATTGGTCCATTCCCTCTCTGTGGATAACTCTCGACTTTTCAATGAGTCATATCAACATTCAGAATTTTGGCCCCAAAATCTGCCCTCAATTTATGCGTAAGTATATACAGTAACTCTGGTGCCTTATATGTTTAATGTGTTAAAGGTTATGATAATCCAGGTAACTAAATACCCTAAAGGCACCAGATCCCATCTAATCTTAGAAGCTAAGCAGGATCAGCTCTGATTCATCCTTTAGATAGGAGAGCACCAATTAATACCAGGTGTTGTAGGTTCTATTTCAGTGGAAGGATCTAGCAATTTTTTCTAAGAATATGTAATTAAAATGTGCATTTGGTGTGTGTGTGTGTGTGCCCATGTATGTATATTATGTTCCTTCTTGTCACTTATTAGCTGGAAGGCACATACATTGCATCAGGTTTTCTATGTTTTTATGTATGCAATTCTATAAAAATGAGGAAGGCATTTCAAGTCCACATGGTAAAACAAAATGTTATGTTGAGTACAGGCTGAATATTTAAAACTCATAAAGGATACCACTGAATACAGGTAAACACTGGAAGGTCTATTGATTAATGTCAAACAGAGGGACTATACCACTATGTTATAAAAAATAGTTGAGACTAGAAACACATTTTGTTTTGCAAAATGCTTCAGTTGGTTGTACATAGAAAAGATGAGAAGTTTTTACAGAAGCTGCATACTGTTGTTCATCAGAACACTATGGTGGAAAAAACTGTCCTGAGATCCTAAAAGACAAGGTATAGCTTGTTTTTTATGCCCTCCCCATCTATGGCAATGCTCTCATAGATTTGAACAACTTTTCTAGGCAGTAAGATAATCATTCATACTAAATTCAATGGGAATCTGTTTTCTTCTTAAGGTAGTGACTTGTGACAAACTTTTCGTAAAAGACTGTGATTCTGAATGCCAATTACTAAAATATATTGTGGGGCTCAAAATAAATTGATCACAGTCAGGAGGAATTCATGACTGGTTTCCTGTGGATGCTCAGACACCTACCAAAGTATAAATAAATAATAATGACAATGAGGAGAAAAACTACAATATTTTTCCTGCTCACCTTTAGAGCAATGAGAAGAACCTGGTGAAAAGTGACGGCACGAAAGAGAGGGGGAGAAATTTCTCCTCTGTCTAAAATTTGAAATACTCCTGTGCTTTGACCTGAAAATTTTCACATACAAGTCTTAACATGAGCAAAACGAATTAGAACTGTTAAATGTAAAAGCACAAAATGAAGTCATTGAATATACAGTATACAGTATAATTTTCTAGTTTCTGGATCTCAAAATGTGCAATCTTTTAAAAATCTAGATTTAACGAATTTAAATATATACTTCCAAAACAACATCTATGCTGGAATTGCAGCAAATTCATCACATGGCTGTGAAGTTTTAAAAGGTAACATATCAATCTTAAAACACTTTCTCCAATGAGTTTGAAATACAAACTAGCATTTTCTAAAGTCAACCGTGACCAGCCCATGGTCTTTTAGCCATTTTGTCTTCCAAAGATTTACAGACAATTTATTTTATGAAGATGACAGACTAACCCTAAAGAACAGTTGGATGATGCAACTGTTTTTAAAAAATTAACCAGTTTTTCTGGCTTGACAGCCACAGAAATTTGCTATGCTTTTACTTCTTCTTGCTTACTTCAGCTTTTAATTTTCTTCAAGGGCACATTTCTATGCAATAAGTACTCAGGTGTATTATTCATGACCAAAAATGCAGCCATACAAAAATAAGGTCTATGGAATGAAAATATTCCATAGATAATATTCAGCAAATGCTATTAATGAAAACCATCTAAGCCTCTGAATTCAAAAAAAGAACATAGGAGCCAGCCTGAAAATGGATTATTATGAAGCTTGCACTACTGTGTTCCGGCAAACAGTAAATAAGACACCAAGATGTTTCAAACTCTTGATAAAAAAATAAGGCACTTCAGCTTATAGCATCATAACATAAAACAGAAAGCAGCAGCATCAAATATGAAGATGTTAAATAATGAAGATGCTCGTCGCATAAAAAAAATTTCTGTAGATCTGAAAAGTACAATCTGTCTTCACTGGAAAAACCTTTATAGAGAGGGTATATCTGTTTTCTGCAACCCCCGTTTTAATATTTTAATATTAATAATATTAATATTTAATATTTTAATATTAATAATAATAATAATAATAATAATAATAATAATAATAATAATAACTTTATTTTTATACCCCGCCCCATCTCCCCGAAGGGACTCGGGGTGGCTTACATGGGGCCAGGCCCGATAAAACAAACAAAACAGTAACAAAGCAATAAAACAATTATCCCAGTAAAAAAACATCAACATCAATAAAAACTGGGAAGGGAGTTTGCCTTGGTGGTCATGAAGCCCCTTCCAACTCTAAATCTGGATTGCTCAGCATCCATTCAGACACATGGAATAGTGATTCTTTAGGCACGGGCACATAGCTCATCTTTAAGTAACCCTAATTCCACATAAGGAAAATGCTGAGACCATTTCCTAGGCATCAATGATGAACACCAAAATATTCTCATCTGAACTGTAGCAAAAGGTTTAGAATCTTATTGTTTTGGGCACATTTCAAGTATTGACTTTTGACATAATAAAACGCACTAAATAATTTACAGTATTTGAAACCTAGCTATGTCTTATGAAAAAGAAAAAGGGAGCTGATTCTATATATCTGTGAAACTATTATTATTGTTATTTTATTCATTTGTATCCTGTCTTTCTCCCAATAATGTGATTCAAGGCAGCTAACAACATATTTAAAACAATACAGAGTCAAACAATACAAACACGAGAATAAAAATATAAATATGCAATTAAAAATAGTTAAATAATTTGTAAATTAAAACACTAAACTTTAAAAAGATTAAAATACATTAAAAACTTAAGATTAAAACACTTTAAAAATCTGAAAACCAGCACTTAGTTATCCTTTCTTATTATACACTTCAGATTTATTCTTATAAATGTAAAAAATAACAACTGTAAAGAACACACACATGTACCTGTTCCAAGTTATCCCTGTACTATGCATTCCCTACTCTCCCCAGCAGGTAAAACATTTCTGGGATTTTGTTTCCTTAGGAAAGAGACATCATTGGAGACTTAGCTCCTGTTTGTAATATTTAGGGTAATTAATTTTTATTGGTGGAGCCAATGGTGCAGTGGGTTATGACCTGAAGATTGGCAGTTTGAATCTGTGGGATGGAGTGAGCTCCTGATGTTAGCTTTAGCTCCTGCCAACCTAGCAGTTAGAAAACATGCAGGAGGTGACAACACAGGCTACTCGGCTTGGAAATGGAGAAACCTCCCCTAGAGCCAGAAATGAGCACCGCCTCCAGAGTTGGAAATGAAAGGAGAACACTTTGCCTGCATATGTGTAATAAGGCACTGAATGTTTGCCTGTGTTTGTTTATATACTGTAATCCACTCTTGAGTCCCCTTGGGGAGAAGGGTGGAATATGAAGTGTTGTTGTTGTTGTTGTTGTTGTTGTTGTTATTGACACAATGACACAGTATGACACAACAAACAAGATAGACATGCTGGATTTCGTATCACAAAATCACAAGTCGAACACCTCCCAAGTGTTTAGGACTGTGTGATGTATTTTCGGATGATGCGTGCAGATCCCAGTAGGGTGGCCTTTTGCAGTTGACAGATCGTAATTTTGTCAATGTTTATTCTTTCCTATTATTATTATTATTATTATTATTATTATTATTATTATTATTATTATTATTAAGAATTCATTGAAAAGAGTCCAGTGTCCCACAAGAGATCTCCATACAATGCTTTTAGCACCTTATCTTTCAATTTTGTTCCTTCTCTCTCAAAATGGGCAATGTCCCCCCACTAACATGCCTTTATCTTGGAAATTTACAACTTCATCAAATGGAACTTTTTTTGGCGGCATACACCGGCTCAGCTATAGTTTAGCCATGGAGCTTGTGGGCTGCCATTCCACAATGTAAAACTTCTTCCAGCAGCGCTCCATGCATAAACTACAGCAAAACTGGTGTATGCAACAAGGAAGGCTTCCACACAACAGTCTAAGGGCCCATATACTGGCCTTCCACGTAAAGTTTCAGGACCTCTGATCTAGAGACTCTCCACTTAACTAATACTGTGCAGAATTTTAAGTCTCCTTCATATTCTTATCCCAGGTTGTTAATTACTTATTTCTCAGCAATAAATTAGAATTCTGATATCAACATGATTTATTTCATTTTTCCTCTTAAATCTAGATATATTGTCCAAAGTTTGTTATTCCACCTGTTGTTTTATAATGCAATTAAAAGTATACTTTGTATGAGTGTACTATCTAAATAAAATAATTCATTTTTTAAAAAATGCAATAACATAATTTGTCAGTACACACACTGAACTATTCAAAATGTCTTCTAAATCATCACCAACAAGACTGATTTCCAGGGTATCTTGTAGAATAAAAGTGGCAAAATTAGATACTGCCTAGTCTCTTCTCCATACTTTATACAAGAGGCAAGGAAATTTGAGGAATGTATTTACGAAGACAGTAGTCATCACATGTTATCTTCTGCCTTCTTCTCCTTCAATTCAGACTGTGTGATTATAAAGGGTATGAAAAAAAGGGTGAGAAAACGTATGTGAAAGCCTACATCTTCCAGGATGACTTACAAAAGACTGGAAGAAGAATGACCTACATTTGTTCAGATAAAATCACGAGTGGCTGTAACATACTATTCTATCATTTCTACCCACCTTCTTCCTTTTCTAAGATATGAGGAAAATAGGATGGGAACCCTGACCCTTAACACTTGCAGCTTTAGAGTCACTACTAGTACTTCAGGTAGTATACTTAGTTCTGAAAAGTGTGTTGCTTATAGTTGGTGGATTAGTCAATCCTTCCTGGTGAATGGCTGCAAAACTGCCTCTCAGGTTAGAATACATATATTTTAATAAATGTTTTCTAGTAGAGTGGAGTATCACCTTTTCTCTCAATGGCTTTAATGTATATTTATTGGGAGCTCTACAACAGTTCCAAGTCTAGGCTATTTGGTTGACCACATCCCCTTGTATGAACCTGCCAGGACTTTGAGATCTTCAGGAGAGACCCTTCACTCGATCCCACGTCAATCTCAAGCTCGGTAGGTGGGAAAGAGAGAGCAGGCGTTTTCTGTGGCTGCTCCTCGACTCTCAACTCTGTAACTTCCTGCCTAAGGAAACCACAATGGCCCCCTCCCCGTTGTCCTTTGGCAGCAGGCTAAAACCTTTTTATTCAAACAGGCTTGTAAAGAGGAATGTTTTTGAAATATAGTCAGGGGGTGCTGTGGTTTTTAACTCTGCACATGTTTTAATGGATTTTAACTGAATTTTTAATACTGTTTATATTTAATTATGTTTTAATGTTTTCATATTTGTATATTTTAACTTGTATGCTAATGCTTTGAATCTCCTTTAGGAGAGATAAAGCAGGGTATAAATTAATATTATTATAATAAGAATTCCTGCAGATGCCAACTATTTCCTTTAAAATAGTCAAGAAAAACATGTACATAAAGGAGGGTAGAAGAGTGAAGAAAAAAGCATGGATACTGCCATCCCTCCACTTTAATTACCTCTTCTAAGGGATTTTAAAAGATGGATAAAAGAACAAGTATAAACTCAAGTCTCCTAGAGGACAAAACTGAGAACAATTTAATTGATAGGGGAGACCTCCTATGAAGCCATTTCATATAGCATAAGGGAGACAAAGGCATGCACTGATGTGTAGGGGGTTTCTACAATCCATTCTAGCTCACAAAAGCTCATCACTTTGCTTCATCTCCCTTTCTCTTACCACTTTGCTCATGTCCCACAGATCTTGTAGCAGAAGAATAGAATATGGTAGCAGCAATGTGTTTGCGGCAGAGGTCTTTGTGAACATATTTATTTGCGACATTTATATCCTCCATGTCTTCCACAAAGACTTCAAGTCAGTGTACATAGCTCTTTTCCTCTTTATTTTATCCGCACAACAATCCTGGTAGGTAGTTAAGTGTGAGAAAATGATTGGCCCAAGATCATTCCACGAATTTCATGTTTTATTGACACTAGTACCTACATCTCACAAGTCCCTGTCCAACAGTCTATCATGCTCCCTTTATCGACCTAATGGCTTTTCTGCTGCACAATATGCTATGCACCATTCTTCCCATCCTCAATTCACATACAGCTTTGCACAAGAATAAAGATTATTTAGCCATTATTAACTGGGTCATAATTTCCATCTAGTGGGTAAAGCAGTGGTTGCTGGATGCTTGGCATATAGAGGACTGTCCTCTTGCAGCTGGGAGGTTAAGGAGAATGAAGATGTAGATTAAGAGTGACTCTCATTATGTTGATGAACTGGCAGACTATATTAACAGAGAACAAGACTTAAAGAAGTCAGGAATAGCCACAATTTCCCTTTGGAACACTTACTTTTATTAGGAGACTTCTTAAGTTAGTTTGACTGCATTGCACCTATGGGGCTGGGGGTCTGCTTCAGTATTAACACTTTGAGGGAGAAACGTATCAAGTGTATAAACACCAAGAAGTGATACAAAAATTCTGTCTTCTGGTGTTTGACCAGAACTGGGAGAACCTGTGTGTTCATCTATGGCCCTTTCTATCCTGCCATATAAAATCCAGATTATCTGTTTTGAACTGGATTGTGTGGCAGTGTAGACTCATACAACAATCCAGTTCAAAGCAAATAATGTGTTTTATCAGCTTTAATAATCTATAATATGGCAGTATAAGAAGGGGCCTAAGAAGCTCACTGGGTGACACCCAGCAGCCTAGCCTACTTTGCCAGCTTGTTGGGAGAAAAGTGAGGTGGACAAAGGGAGAACCATATATTATTCCAACAGTTGCCAGGTGGAAAGACAGGATAAAATGCAATAAATAGAAGATCAGTCCCATTTTCTTATCAACATTCGATTTCACTTATAAACAGTGGCTTAAACTTTGCTTCTTCATTCTACCCTGCATGCATCTGAAATCTCTGTAATGGGTTCTTTTATTGGGTTTATGATTAGCCTTATGTTTAATAAGAGACAAATAACTGTTTTATTTGCTAAAAGGATACATCTTTTTTAGACTACACATGCTTAATTCCTTTGAAATATTCTGCATTTGTTTGTGCTGTACAAGTATAGTCTGCAGATGGGTCTAACTTCTGGAACTGTCTATTTTACATGTTTAAAAATTTTGCTCTATATTTCTAACACAGTTGTAGTAGGTTTGTGTTATTTTCCATTTTTATATGCTTAAAACTAGAATTTGGCAGCAATAGTTGCATACTGATAAATAGAGGTTTTATGGGATCTCTACCTCTCTGCAGAGCTCCAGATCCTGACCCCAGCCTGCCATCTTAAAAATAATTCTAACTGATGGATTTCTAACTGCAGACTACATAATGCTGAAATTTATCTGTCCCTCACCCACACACATTGAGACAATAAGTCCTGACATAAAATATCTTTACACTTGAAAAAAGGGATTCCATGGAATCTCAGTGAAAAATATACTGTGACTATTAGAGCTGTGCATTTTTGTTAGTCCTCATAATTCGAATCAATTTCGTTAATTTCGAACTTACAAAGCAATATCCGATAGATGGGTGTGGCCCACACCAAAAATTTAAGAATTGAAACTTACTCCATACTTTTTTGTTTTGTTTTTGTAAATCTCGGAAGACTTCCAAAGTCAGTTTCATATTCAGTGCAAGGAAGCAAAGAACTCTCAGAAATGTAGTTTGGGAAGGGAGGAGCTCAATGCCAGAAAATTCAAAAGGTCCTGCCCTAAACTACATTTCCCAGAATGCAGTGCACTGCTCGGCAGTAGAGAGATGCTCTGTAGCAAGTCAGAGTGCCAATAAACTATGAATTTTGTTCCTGGGTTATAAATGTCACTCTCTAATTGGTTCTATCATAAAAAAACATGGCAAAGTTTATTAAACTTCAAAAACTTTGTCTTGGCACGAGGAATATCATGTTATAGCCGATTTTGCTATCCAATCAACCAATTTAACAGCATCATCCACTGATTTAACAAAGTTTTTGATGCAAAAACAAAGTTCCCGGTGCAGAACCACTACTTTAAAAGTACGGACTACACAATTAAACAGGAAATAACCCTTTCAAATTAGGAACATATTTTCTTTATTATTAAAAATGTTGTCTATAAAAACTTTTAAAATTCCCCAAAAATCTGTGGATAAGTGAAACGTTCTGATATTTGGTGGGCTAAGAGTGGTAAATGTGTTCTACCATTGTAGCAAGTTGCACCCCAAAAGCTGTAAAAATGAGGGAGATAGGAGCCACTGAAGTTTCCCCAATTATAGTAATTATGCACTATTACTATAATGAAATAGTAACAAAATTTCATTGCTCTTGTTATAGTAACGGATTTTTTTTACTAACTATACTTTAGAAACACTTTAGAAATGAAGCACCAGGAAAGCTTCCCAAACAGCTTGTGATCGCGAAAGCAAAATTCTTCAGCAGAAAAGCAAAAGAAAAAAAAATAAAAGGAATTGGTGGAGCTTGTGTGTTAGTAGCATAAGGCTTTGACTGTGTTTAAGTTTAAATAAACATTATTTGAGGGGGAAACAGAAATGAAGCAGTAGCACCCCCCAGTTTTGTATTGACCTTTGAACCATTTTAATGGATTGCACATCCCTAGTGACTATATTTTGAATCGTCATAAGACAAGATGAAGAAAAAGGAATAGTTATAGCAACTGATCTGAAAGTTGCATTTTAATGCAATGATATATCAAACTCTTATGAGAAGACATCGCTAGGCAAGACTTTAAATTAGAAGTACAGTACTTCTCCAAACAAGGCTCCAGCAGACTATGGTCTTAGAAAGCAATGGTACGAGTCATTTTCATGAGAAAGGAAAAAAGTAAACAGAATGGTATCTGGCAACATCACAATTTAAACTCTGAGAACTTGGCATGGAGATTTTTCTTCCATAAACAGACATCCCAACATGACAGAACTGTTCATATAGTTGACTGAGTTCACACCTGAGCACAGCTAAAAAAAAATATGCATGAGCAAGCACTGATGTACTGGGCACCAAAACATAGCATAGAAAACTAATAAATTAAGCAGTTAGAAAAATGCTACAATCTAAAAGTGACAAGAAAAAAAGAAACATGGTAAAAGATTTTAAAGAGATTTTGAAACAGCAAGTCATAACTAGGATGAAGTGATAGATGGATGTATTTTTTTAAAAGCCATATATGCTTAGGTGGTCACAAATTTTACTGAAAACACTGGCTTATTATTGTTTGAACAAATGGATTCCTGGCAGAAAGAAGATATTATTATTATTATTATTATTATTATTATTATTATTATTATTATTATTATTAGCCCAGGAATTTTATTTTATTTTTTCTGTATCTAAAGCAATTAATAGCAACCTGGAGAATAACAAGATGCCTAACTGTAAACCATCAACATAATTTTTAAGAAGAAACATAAAAGCAATAATAAATGGGAAGGGCAACACAAGCGAAAAGAATGGCCAATCAAATGGAATTAGGGGAAGAAGAATAAAGAAAAACTCCCAAAATGTGCCCAAATGTTCCATGATAAAGGTGAAACTGCTCTTCAGCTTCCAACTAAAATGGAACAGATCTTATTATTTCCCAGGCTGAAGATAACATTCTGAACAACTAGAAGTTATAAGTTGTCCCACAGCAGGATTTCCAGGGAACAAAGCCAGAAGTTATGGTAATTTAATATGTAGAATCTTTCTGTCAAAGGAATGCATCCATAGAAACTGGGCATCTGCTTTACAAGCTCTGGTGTTGAAGGCAGGGCTGTAGATCAGGTAGCAACTCCAAACATATCCCAAAAGCAAGTTATGACAAGAAGCAGTTGTCAAAAACGAATGAGGTATTATTCCTTCTAATACTAGCACTGCTCTCTAAAGTTTTCTGTGATTTTTCTAACTACAGTTCTTTTCTTCACTTCAGGACTCCTCATAGAATAAGAAAATGTAACAATTAGAAGCCCCGGTAGCGAAATGCGTTAAAGCACTGAGCTGGAGACCGAAAGGTCCCAGGTTCAAACCCTGGGAGTGGCGTGAGGGGCCGCTGTTAGCTCCAGCTCCTGCCAACCTAGCAGTTCGAAAACATGCTAATGTGAGTAGATCAATGGTACCGCTCCAGCGGAAAGGTAACAGCGTGCCATGCAGTCATGTCGGCCACATGACCTTGGAGGTGTCTACGGACAACGCCGGCTCTTCGGCTTAGAAATGGAGATGAGCACCAACCCCCAGAGTTAGACATGACTGGACTTAACGTCAGGGGAAAACCTTTACCTTTTTAACAATTAGAAATTGGGAAATTTCTGATACAAACCTAATTTTATTTCTTTGCGTATTAATTTTGTATGTTGCTTGTATTATAAACTCTCAAAATATTATATATTCCAAGGTGATAAGGAAGCAATAATATAAGTATTTTGGCACCCTTCATGTCACTGGTGAGTCTGATTTTTACTTGCAGGTTTTATGGACCAAAACAGAATATAAATAGAGAAAATTCCTGAGACCTTATAGTTCATCCCAGCTTTACTGAAAGTTTCTCAGAGCATATGGTACAGTAACCCCCATATAATTTTCCACTTCTTAAAAACCATGGCTTAGTTAGGCATTTTCTATGTCCTCCAGTACGACTCTATGATATTTTTGGGACAAACATACTTCAATTTGCTATTGACTACACAGGGTAAAACCACTCCACACAGCGAAGAAAAAATGCAATACAAGTTTCTTTGGAATGAAAAAGGCCACTGTTTTGTTGGTTACAGCTGTAAATGTGGTTGAATAAACAAATGGATCCTGGATCAACCAACCTCTACTCATGCTAAGTCATACATTCTAATTATCTGCAGTTTGTGTATTCATGCATAGTCTGGGAAAATACAGATACAAGGATTATACCATATATGGTTCTCCTCTCATCCAATACGTCTGAAGCAATCTCAGATACTGAAAAAGTCACATACTACATGTCTACCTCTTTCTGGGTACATTTTATACTACACATATTTATATGGAAGTTTCATGAACATCAGAAGAACAGTTATCAGAAGAACAGTTCTCAAAAAAGTAACAAAAAGCAGTAAGCCAATCAAATTCAACAGTCCACAGTCAAAGCATGAAGTCTAAACAACAACTGATATGGATAAGCTAATTCTGCAGTCCAAAGTTCAATTACCAAAGTCAAGGTAGAGAATTACAGAGTCAGGTCAGGAACAAACGATAGTCAGGGTCACAATCTAAGGTCCGAAATGCCAAGCATCCGAAGAGTAGAATTTAGCTAGGAACAACAACGACTGCCACAACAAGCCTTCAAGCTGAGCCCCTTTATTCTAAGACCTCAGCTATTTTTGCTCAGTGCTCGTTTCTCGGATAATCTTGAAGACCAGCAAAACTCTGCACGCTCTCTTCTGTGTTCCACAGGTGGGAGTATGTTTAACTCCTCGCGAGTTGGTTTCAATGTATTTGCCTCAGCTTACAGACTGCTGGTGATGATTCTTACCGCTGACAACTAGCAGGCTGGGGAGACTGTTGGGAGCTGTGGGCCTTCATCTCCTCCTCAGGCCCTTCCAGACATTCCTCCTCCTCACTATTAGAGTTGGCCATGATAGGGAGGACTTTCAAAAAGCTCTTCATTTTTTATTCATTCAAATGAACACAACTGAGGCTGCAATCTTAAATTTATTCACCTAGCATTATGGCTACTAAACTGAATATGGCTTACTTCTGAGTAGGCAAGCATATAGTAATAAGCTTTTAGCATACGATAATCAATAGTAACAATTTCTCATAGAATCATAGAGTTGGAAGAGACCTTGTGGGCCATCCAGTCCAAGCCCCTTCCAAGAAGCAGGAAAGTCGCATTCAAAGCACCCCTCACAGATGGACATTCAGCCTCTATCAGGGATACTTTGATTGTGCTTTCCTGCATGGCAGGGGGTTGGATTAGATGGCCCATTTGGTCTCTTCCAATTTTATTATTCTATGATTCTATAATGTGACACTGTAATCCTCTTGAGTCACATTTTATTGCAGAATGCAAATAGAACTACATACAGCCCAGAAAACATACAACAACCCTGTGATCCCGGCCATGAAAGCCTTCGACAACACATAGAACTACACCTATTATTCTGTGATACTGTCATCTGACCAGCTATAAATGTTCCCCTCAAGTTTCAGTCACTTGCCACATACAGTTTTCTTTTTATAAACAAAAACAACAGACAAAAAATATCCCAAGAAATCTACAGATTTTTTGACACTGGCTATTTTTTGGTCCAAGAAACATAATGTATCTGGATAAAGTCAAAATTTCAATAGCAAGTTATGATGCAACAAAACAGAACTGTTATGTTCTGAATGCCTAAAGATTTTAGGGGAAATCAGATATTCTTCCATTAATGAACTAATAACATTCATTGGTATTGAGAAAAAAAACATGTTAAAGGAAGTGTAACATTTCATTTTAGATTTTGTTTCATTTTCATTCTACTTTGGGCTTTCAGGCTCTGAGTGTTTAGATAAAGCACATTTGATTCTCCACACATAATCATTCCTTTAGATTTGAGGGATATCCTACAATATGTTAGAATCCTCATTGGGATCAGAAAATATCCTGTATTTCAAACACCACAAGATTTATTTTCAAGTTCTGATGTATACAGGTTAACTTCCAAAGGTCCCTTATTCTACCATTAATAAAGGAATATGCAAGGACTTTCAAATATTGCATTAGAAAGACTTTTCTAAGAAGGAGAATAAAAGGCTCTTGAGACTTAGGAAAGTAAATACTGCTATTTCGGGTTCAAGTAAATTATGGGAAATAGTGTCAAAAAGAGGGAAAGTGAAAGATAAAAGAAGTTTGCAACACACTGTGAGTATAAAAACACACAAACATAAAATAGGGAAAATAATTCTGAGTCCCATTAGCTCTAATGATGTATACATCAGTCATCTTAGTGGAGGATCACACTGCTCACATAACTGTACTTTCTGACCCACAAAAATTAAGAGATGATTATTAATACTGTACAAGGTAGTAATAATTTATAACAAGGACAACGATGATGGTAATAATTCTCTTATATTCACTTTATATATTTTAAATTGGTTTGTTATACGTGTTTTTAATTGCATAACTGTTTTAATTGGTTTTAATTGATGGAATGTGTTTTATTATTATGTTTTATATGGCATTGAATTTTGCCAGAGTTGTAAGCCGCCTTAAGTCCCCCATGCAGTGAGAAAGGCAGGGTATACATGAAGTAAATGATAAACAAACAAATAAATCTATGCAACCTTTAAAAAGGAAAAGAAACTTAAGGTGATGTTATGGTCTTAGTTTGTGACAGGTTAATTGCCCTATATTGATCCATTTTTTTAAAAGGCAAGGATCTACACACTCATGGTTATCAACAGACTGTTTTTTTAAAAGAAATGTGGGAGTGGAATATCTACTCTTGTATACTGGAGATTTCAACATGTATGCTAGGATGCTTTGCCTTCAGTAGAGAGAAAATGATATTTTATTTATTTATTTATTTATTTATTTCCCGCTTTATCTCCCCAAAGAGGACTCAAAATGACTTGACATAAAATTAGCAAAGAATTTAAAATATACAAATATACAAAAATTAAATCAGAATTACACAGAAACAGCACTAAAAAAATTAAGTTAAAATTCTTCAAAACATATACAAAGTTAAAACCACAGCACCCCCTGACTAGATCTTAAAGACCTTATTCTTTAAAAGTCTGCCTGAATAAAACGGTTTTAGCCTGCTGCTGGAAGAACAGCAGGGAGGGGGCCGATTTGACTTCCCTGGGAAGGGAGTTACAGAGTCGATGGGCAGCCACCAAGAAGGCCCCCTCTCTCATTCCCACCAACCGTGCTTGAGATGGAGGAGGGGCCAAGAGAAGGGACTCTCCTGGAGATCACAGGGCTCAGGCAGGTTCGTACAAGGGCATGCAGTAAGCAAAATAGCCTGGACCTGAACCGTCTAGGGCTTTAAAGGTCATAATCAGCACTTTGAATTATACCCAGTAATAGACTGACAGTCAGTGAAGTTGCTGCAACAGGTGGGTTGTCCGCTCCTTGTAGCCAGCCCCAGTGAGCAACCTGGCTGCAGCTCTTTGGACCAGCTGAAGTTTCCGAGTGATCTTCAGAGGCAGCCCCACATAGAATGCATTGCAGTAATCCAGACGGGATATAACTAAGGCATGTACCACCGTGGCCAGATCTGGTTTCTCAAGGAACTGGCGCAGTTGGCGCAAAAGTTTTAATTGTGCAAAGGCCCTCCTTGCCACTGCAGATACCTGGGTCTCCAGGTTCAGTACTCCAAAACTATGGATAACCTCTCCCAGCAATTTCATGTATATGTTGAACAGCATGGGGGATGAAATGGAACCCTGAGGAACCTCACAGGATAATGGCCAGAGGTTTGAGCAGGAGTCCCCCTGCACCACCTGGGTACAGCTCTCCAGGAAGGACCGAAGCCACTGTAAAACAGTGCCTCGCAGCCCCATCCCTGCGAGACAACCCAGGAGGATATCATGGTCAATGGCATCAAAAGTCGCTGAGATATCCAGGAGAACCAACAAGGGCACACTCTCCCTGTTTAGCTCTCTTCATAGGTTATCCACCAAGGTGACAAAAGCTGTCTCTGTTTCATAGCCAGGCTTGAAACCAGACTGAAATGGTTCAAGATAATCAGTTTCTGTTGCACCCCAGCGAGGGTCCACCTTGCTCTCAACACACACCACTGAGACAGACTTGGTATAAACAATTTATTGGTAAAATGATAGCAAAAGGTAAAAAGGCAGTAATAAAAATAGGATCTAAAGTTTCAGAAAACAGCAGGTAACTCCTCCAAATACCAAGACTTAAAACGTGAGCAGAAACTCCAAGGCAAAATCCAAAGGCTTAAAACATGAACATGAACTCCAAGGAAAAATCCAGAATACATGAGTCAATACAGGAACAAGAAGGCAAAATCCATCCCAAAGGCAACACTTGAGCAGGAAACTAGAGGCCTAAATAGGAACAAGACAGGAGACTTTGCTCCCAAAAGCGACGTTGCTTGATCTGGGATTCTAACTCAAACACCTTCTCTATTTACGCATTCTTGCAAGACATGAACACATTCCTCTGATCTTGGGCACTCTGTCTTCTAGCCAGAATTCTCAGAGAATGTCTAGGAAGCCGATCTAGCATCTCTGTCTAATTGCTCTTTCTCATTATCGCTATCTGAAAGTGAAACAACTGGCGATTGTTGATTTCCAACATCCCTTTCTGGGAGCTGTGAAACTCTCACACTCATGTCAGGGTCAGGCTGATCTGCAAGCTGCAAATCACTCTCTCCCTCCTCTGCTATGTCATCCTGCCTGCCTGCCTGAGGAACATTCAGAGGCTCATTCTCAGACTGCAAAACATTATCAGACTGCAAAACCCCAAATTCTCCTTCATCATCAGACTGAGCCACAACAGTTTCATCCAGAAATCCCTGGAGTTGGGAGTCCACCACATGCTCCAAGACCTTGCTCAGAAAGGGAAGGTTGGACACTGGCTGATAGTTGTCCATTATATAGGCGTTCTCAGATGGCTTTTTAAATATAGGTCTCACAATTGCCTCCTTTTATATTATTATCTAATAAGGTATCTGTACATATAGCAGCATAATAAATTTATCTTTTACCTTTACATATAGAAGCATTACAAATTACAGAAGGCCAAATCCCAGAACCTGAAGAGATTATAATCTAAATGTCAACACTAGGAAAGGGTGGGGAGGTGTAGATAGGAATATAAAGATGGGGGTGAAATGTCTGGTTACTTTAGTTACATGTGCTAAGCTTGGTTACAGATTTAGCTATGGTAGGGAATGAGAACTAATGAGTTGTGCCGAAATTATAATAGAAAATGTAGATTTTCAAGAAGGGAGATTAGATAGGTGCTCTGAGAGGCCATTCCATTCTACTAAGATGCAACAAAAGAACAAGAAGCAGAATTATTGTGGAAGCAAGAGACCATTCAATAGAGTGTGGTAAAGTTAGAATGGCAAAGATTACAGTCAGGGTTGTGCCCTGAGATACCAGGATGAAGAGATAAAGAATAGAAAGCATCGAAAGAGACCACATGGGTCATCTAGTTCTATTTCCTGCCATGCAAAGTAGAAACAGAAAGGAAACCTGGTATTGATAACATACTCATGACCACAAATGCATTTTATTTATATGTGTTGTATTTTACCTGTATTTTAACCTAACACAGAGAGTATTGTTCAATTATTTTTATTTTTTTGTATTTACTTTGTTTTAAATTGACTGAAATGTGTGGCTGTTAGAGAGAACCTGACACATTTTCTGGCCACAAAATATCTGCTGTTATCAAGGTCCTCACCTATTTTAAAGGGGCATGATGTTATTCTTGAATTTGTCTAGGGAAGCTTCAACATAAAATGAATTTATGTCATTACCATCTTTCTGCAGGCCCAGAACCAAAAATGGCAAGGTACAGATAAAACCTAGTAAGACAAATTTCTTTTTAAACATCCAAAGCCTATTAAAATAAGAGTTAGCTAAATCTCACAGACTGGAAGCAGCCATAAAGAAGACTCTTGCCTATGGTCTCACCAAACCTACTTTTGATAGTGGTGGGACAGAGAGAACACACTTTACTGAAGACCTTAAAACTTGGGCAGGCTCATATAGGAAACCATGTTCTTTCAGACTTTGCATTCATATTTCATCTTGTATCCACTGAGTTCAAGGTAAGATTTCCATACTACAGCACTTTAAATCCAGACAGCCAATTTGTATATTGAATAAACTGTTATCAATATGTCTGTTATTTATTTGCATTGTAATTATGCGAATTTAACGTATTAACTCCAATTCCCACTAAATTTCAGCCTTTATAGCTACTCTTATGAGAGAATTAACAGATTAGTATTTAACATGCTGGACTTGGAATAAGAGCCTGTTCAAAGCTCTATTTGGTCATGACCTTGGATGGACACTATGATTTTAATCTGAATCATTGATGGTTGAAAACTCCATCTAGTAATACCTGGTAGACGGTGACAAGAGGATTGATGAGGAACAACATTATCAACTGTATTCTGGAAAACAGTCAAAGAGAAAACTATCCAAATAGACATTTGAGGCAAATTCATCACCCGCACAAGACTAGGTGGGAGAGATGCCACACAATAATACAAAACTTTACAGGAAAAAAATTGTATTAATTCTAGGCAAAATGACTGTGTCCCAGAAAATGTAAACGTTTCAATAGTCAAATCGACTAAATTCACCAGTTCCACAAGATTAAATGGGAGTAAAGTAAGAAGCTACAGGAAACTTATATATCTGGTCGTAGCAAAACATCTGTATTCTGGAAAATGGCACTGAACACTAAATTTCCAGGTAGCTGCCCCCCCCCCCCCTTCTCATGAGATTTTGGAAAAATCCTTTTTGATTGAAAGCATGCAGTGGTTTGTTACTGAGACAAATATTCATGTCATACTGGCTGTTCTTGTTTGATCTGTCGAGATTTGATGGTGAGGTTGAAGACTGCTGTTTGATGAATGACTAATTTCTGCAATGTAATACAAAAGAGAGATAATTGACAAACCGTATACTCTTTTAAAAAGTTATTAAACATGATAATATTGCACTTACAGACCAGGAATGGGAACCATTTGGCTCTCTAGACGTTGCTGGACCATATTTGTAAACTGCTTCATGTACCATTATTATTTTTAAAATATCAGCCTCTGAATCAAACCATTTTTTCAAAAGCCCTCCATAGTGTCTATGTGTTTATTTTGTAATAATATCAATGGGCTCTTGGTACATTCCCAAAGGCTAACCAATATAGTTTAGGCCCCTGGCATAATCTTTCCTGCCCTCCTCTCTCTTTACTGAGGATGTACCCTGCTCACCATTTAAATGATGATTTCATACATCAGATAAAATGTATACAAGAACACAAAAGCATATGCCACATAATGACCTAAACCCAACATGATCCTGGTCTCAGAATAAATGGATTTCTTACTCTCCTCCTCACAGCTATCCAGAGCTTTCCCAGAAGAGGAATTTGGGGTGCATTGGGAGGAGGAGGGGTATGAGTGGAGGAGATAGTTCCCTTTCCAAGGGTTGTGATAACAGGTTTTAACTGTATTCTAGGCATGCCACATTGTGTTTGTTGGGACCATATTCAGATTGGACCTCAAGCATTCATTTTTAGAGTAAGCCTCAAGTCCTTGTAAAAGTTGAAATATGGGATAAAATGTGCAGACATTATTCTGAGACGTTATTCTGTAAGAAATTTCAAGCATGAGAGAAGTAAGAACAAGCAGTGCAAGATACAAAGTGCAAGAAGCAAGGGAGGGACACACTGTGAGAGCACTAAATGAGGTGAGGAAGGTAGTAGGGGAGAAGGGAAAGGAAACAAGGTGAGTAGCAAAGTGCAAGAAAGGAAAGAGATTCAATAAAAGAAAAACAAAAGCAAGGTTACCTATGAAAAGAAGTCATACTGTTATTGTTCTGAGTTCTCAGGAAAGTAAAAATGGGAAAATAAGAATGACAGCATTCGTCCTTCTCCCTACCTTTCTAAGCAACATTTCATTCAAAATATACTTTCTTGTCATATGATTTCACGAACAAAGGAATGCATATCACAGGGCAGAAATCTAGCAACAGAAATAAGTATGTGGGGACCAGTTCACGTATAGAGGCTTTTCACCTGATGCCTCAGTATTGTGAATCAACAAGCTTAGGGCAATATCTGGAATTATCCAGTCCTACTAAATACATAATCTGAGAATGTTCTTTTTGATAACTATATGCAAGGCAGAACCCACAATTACATGTTTATCAGCCAATATTGATAAATATGCAATTGTGTATTAGGATTTTACACTGAAATAAAAAAGAAGCAGACCCCACTATTTGTCTGAAAGGCTGCTTATCAACCTACCCACCAAAGAAACTAAATGACCTACATAGCCAAAACTGCAGTTCAGGCACTCAAATATGAAATATTCATTTCTTATTTTGGAAGTCAAGAAGCCTTTATTTTAAGCTTTTGACTTAACCCTCAAATCTTCAACAGGAATAAAATGTCCTCCCCTCCATTTCAACTGCCAGTGCTCTGTCTGTGGAGGGAAAGAAGAGGCAGGCACAGCTCCACCATGCCTAGCCCAGAAGCAGACGAAAGACCCTCCATCCATCCCAACTGTCATTGCTAAGGCCTCAGAGGGAGAGAAGAAAAGGCAATATCTGATGGACATAATCCCTTCCAGTGCTGCCATCCCCTTTACCATTTCTGTCATGTCTTAATCAGGTTGTATGCCTGAGGACCGGGATCTGTTTTGTTGTTGTTTTTAGTTGTAAAGTGCCATGTACAGTGATAAGACAAAATAAGTATGTTTCCATACAATGAAGCTATGTCTCACACTTTAAAAATAGTTCTAAAGGCTGTTGCAGATCATCATTGACAACCACGTTAGCTTTCTTTCCCAGTCTAAATAGAAGCTTTTTGGTGAGATTTTTGTTAGGCTTACTGGTTCTTAGCATGTGGTCCACAGATCATCAGTGACTGTGATGTCCTTGCAGCCAAGCCATAAAAGCTTGAAGAAATATTATGAGTTTTAACAGTTAAAGAATGAACAGAGATGTGGACAGCCATACATTAATCTCAAATAGCAGGAATCTACTGCTAGTGAAAGACATCATTTGTACAAATAACTCAAATTGTTCAAAAGTTATGAAAACAATTGTTTGAAACAAAAAAATATATTCAGCACTTGCTACTTCTGCACTCATTAAGATGAAGAATAATGCTGAGTGTCTGAAAGCACATGAAATTTCTTGCTATTATATATACAGCCAGAAACTGCCTTCATGACTGCACCAAACTCTAGCCACATTGTGCCACTCCATCCCTGAATTATGTAGCTGATCAAAAATGTTCTTGAAGAAATTCTTTCTCATTCTCATTAATTTATCAATTAAAATTAACAAGTAATATTAGGCCATGGTTAGCTGTTCAGTTGTTATTGTTGTTGTTGTTATAACCAGTGTCCATGTATTATTAATAACAATTATTATATTTGTATTGAAACAATTTCATACAAAATAATTACTTTTTGTAAGGAATCAATTCAACAAAAATATTGTAATCAGAGTGTGTGTGTTTACTTATTTCTCCCATATCTCTAAATCCTTGTTGAGCAATATTTGATGCACTTTAGGGTTTTAAATATTAATCTAATGCTTGGTGGTCTGTGAATACAACAAATATTTAAAGGATGCCCATGATAAGCAAAGGGTTAAGAACTGCTTCGGATTATAGTACAAGGTGTAACTCCTACCCCACATAAACCACCATCAACATCCTGCTCAGGTTTTCCCATGGGTACTACTTAAAAGGCAGACAGGCGTGTAAAATGCAATCATGCTTTTAACCTAACAAGGAGTATGACTTTAGGTCTAGGTATTGTACATGAAACTGCATCTGTATAATATAGCTAGCATGGCTTTAATCCTTTCTGTTTCTTCTTTCCGTAATGTCAACCCTATTTGTGAAATTCATACCTGTTTTTATGCATTTCTCTACATTGCTATGTATATTAATGGTACTCTATTACCCTTGAATTTACCAATTTGTCCTTGTCACCAGTCACAGAGGACTTTCACACATGTACGCGAGTGGAATGGCACAGGAATTGTGAAAGACCTAACCTTGCCAGCATACGTGGTAAAAGTCAAGTTTTTTGCCTTTACTAGTTGTTGACAGTTTAATAATCTGTGCTACTATATTGACTTCAGAGGAGATAACACCTTCTCATCTACAACCAGCATGGAAGTATAGGGAAACAGCTACTTATGAGGCTAGTAATTTAAAAAAATTAGAGACTAGTCATTTTTGTTGTCTCATCTATATGTCCGTGCTTTAACAATAAATCAAATAAATTAAAATCAAGCATTTGAGAAAGCAGTAAGCGTATATATTTTAACCTCTTTCTTATTAAACATTTCCTGTTCCAAGACTGATGCTACAAATTTCACTCAAAATACATCCCAAAGTTTAACAATACGCTACATATTATCAAATATAGTTGTTTTTTTAGTGGGCTAGCGATACTCTTTGTTTATATTATACAGTACGAAGGTTAGATTTCATTGCTGCTCCAGTTATTTCTATCCCTGGGGCTTCCAGGAATACAACAAATAACATCACAAGGGGTGATCTTGTCAGATCTCATCAGCAAAGCAAAGCACAAGTTGCCCTGGTCAGTACCTGTATAGAAGACTTCAGCAACAATGGGGCTATTGAATATATACACATGCAAACTATTTTATCTTTAAAAAATGTCTTCCAATCCAGCCATTTGTTTCTTCCGTTATCACCCAAATTTTAAAAGTCTCAAAATTTGTAACAGGTTAATTTATCCATTCTGAACTGGTTTTAATAGTCCCACATCACATTTACCCAATGTGCTGGACTGTAACTCCTATCATCTACACCCAGCAAACCATGTTGCTTGGGAACATAGGAATTGTAAAAAAACACACCTGGAGGAGTTTCAGTCTGGAAAAGGTTGTAAAGACCTTTACAACATTTTTTCCAAACTTCCGTCATATGGGGCTTCTAGTAATATAGCCAATCATACAATTCTATCCTTCTATCCCGGAGTACAGTATATGTAAAAGTTCTGGAACGGACAAATCCACACCTCCAGACAGGTTTGAACAATATATGTCATGAGGATGTGCCACAATTTCAGTCTTCATCTTTCTCAGAAATGTAACCATATGAACATACATAACGTTTGAACCAGATAATTACTGGTATGCAAGATAGCAACAGCTTTGGTCAGCAGAGTTCCTTTTCTAGAGATGGTAAAGGAGCATACATCTTACAAATATCAGATCCTACATTACATGTTTTGGTGAAGTTTGAATTGATATGTTCTTCAAAATAATTAGCTCAATCGTAATTTTGCATAGCAAGAATATTTAGCGATGGGAAAATAGCATACCCTGCTAATAGAAATTTTCCCCTGTGCAAAATGTTGTTTCCCTTGAGAAATGGCAAGTGCAAAGGACCTCAATCATAAATAAAGGGGGGATTCAGATTTTTGTTTTTCACAAATCTATCCAGTTCATGTTTATTCACACATAGACACACTCCTAAGCATCTAAGTAGAAAAACAGCCTTGAGCCCTGTAGAAGGAGAACGGTGGGATATAAACAAAATAAAATAAACACAATCTGGATCTGCTGAACTGAGTTTCCTCACTGTACAATTAACTATATTTATAAGCCATCTAGGAGACGTTTTGGCTAAAGGTGAAGATATAAATCAATACTTTAAAAAACTGTGCAAGATAGAAAAGGAATTTGTCACAGGTTACTAAATTCTAAATCTGCATACAAAGTTAAATGCAGTACAAAATTGTATTGACAGTGGCATGGCTTCAGCTAAAATGTTCAAGAAAATCCCATACAAACCATATATGCATTCAACATTTGCACAGTAATTACTTGCAGGGAACTCTGAATTTCAAAAAATATGCCAAAAGTAAAATTGAGAAGTAAAAGTGCCATTAGAGAGACCTCACAATCTTTCATCTACATAATGAAAGAATAATTGCATACTTTCAGATACACAGGCAGAACCAGAAAAAGTATACCATACATATTTGTGTATAAGCCAATATCATGTATAAATTGAGGGCAGGTTTAGGGGCTAAAATTGTGGATTTTTATGACCTGTGGAAAAGGTGAAGGTAAAACATTTTAGAACTCATTTTGCAGAGGTAGTGGAAAGAGTACATGAAGAAAAAATGTTTACACTACTATAATGATTAATGTATATTATTAATTATTACATTAAATCTTCTAGCGGAGGCCAGAAGTGGCACCATGGCAGGAAGATTAGAGTCAGATGGTGCTTCTTTTAGGTTCTTTTGGAACAAACTAAAAGGGATGAGCAGGCTTAGGAACTAAGTGGGATGAGTCTGTTAATAGGGGAGTTTGTTCTCTTATTATTTCTGAGCTGGTATGCAGCCATGGGAAATGAACTTGGGGAGAGTGGAGGGCATGGCAAAACAGAGTTGCTTGCCATCACTGCTGTCATTTACCCACCTGAATCAGACGTGGCACTGTGGTGAGAAAAGTAGAGTGGTCAATTTTTTTGTTTAGGTTTCCTGGGACAGATTAATGCAAGAGCTTAGACCGATGTTTCCCAACCCTTGGGTCCCCAGATGTTTTGGCCTTCAACTCCCAGAAATCCTAACTGCTGGGAAACTGGTTGGGATTTCTGAGAGCTGTAGGCCAAAACACCCGGAGACCTACAGGTTGAGAACCACTGGCTTAGACCATCCTAGAACAACCTAAAATAAAGATTGGCTGACCCCCTCTACTCTTTCTGCCATGGCAGAGAAGAGACAAAGAGTCAAAGATTCACCACCAGAAGAGTAAAGAGAGGCTTTTATCATGCTTTCCCAAACCCCTCCTCTGAAATATACCCAACAGTATGTGGTATTCATTGGTAGTCTCCAGCCAAAATAGCAGGAGTGACCCTGCTTATCTTCCAAGATCATAATAACAATAGATCTTTATTTATGCCCTGCCATCATCTCCCCTAAGGGACTCGGGGCGGCTCACAGAAGCACTTGAAGTGCCGCATATAACAACAATACATAAGTATGTACATAGTGACATAAGTATAAAAACAACAATGCACATAAAATCTCAGCTTATAAAATTGTAAAAAATATAAAATTTCCTAAAATGCAGTAAAACCTGAGAGTCTAGCTGACTATCTGCAGTAACAATCAAAGTATGAAGTGACATAATCAGTGGATCATCGAGCTGACCACAGATCACACAAGGTCTGGTGCTTTTAAAATGTTTGCTACCAAAAAATATCTTGTGAGCTGGGCAATACGATTTTAAACTGTGTCCAGAGTGCATGGACCGGGCATTATCTTGTTCAAAATGTTTAATCAGAGTAGCAGTCAATAAACAAGTATTCAAATGTTCAATTTCTCATTGATCCCACTCCTGAGATCAAATTTCTGAGTATAACAACCAGCAACCAAATATAAATGACCTACTTTAAAAGTAGTTAAGTTATATCCATTCATAAATCAGTATTTTATGGTTTAGGCATCACTGTCAACCTTCAACTAGGAGTTATAAAATTTGCACCTGACATTGCATTTTTATACATAACCACTCTCTTCCCCACCCATGATAAAATAGTGAATAAAATGAAGCTGTGTTAATGATATATATTTATATAATTATATAATTATATAAATGTATTTATATATATATATATATATATATATATATATATATATATATATTAGAAATATATAAATAAAACAGACATGACAAGCCTGATGTACATGAATATTAATAGTTATATATTTTTCCTTCCATTTCTTAAATTCCACTTTTTTTATACTCCATCACTACCATACTATTATTTATCAGCATGTGATTGATGGTCAAAGGAAACAGATTCAACAGGTGTAGCGAATGTAGTGAATTGCAGCTCTGCTGAACCTGGAATAAGAGGCTCCTGTGAGCTCTACAAAACAGTGTGCTTTTTAAAATATAAGTAAAAGCACTGAGATGACATCAAGCAGGTGTGCTTGCACATCATCTCTGACTTATGGCAATGCTAAGGTGACTCTATCACACAGTACTCTTGGCTTTATTTGTTCGAGGACATTAACCTTTGCCTTGTTTTGAGGCTGACAGAATGTGATTTGCCCAAAGTCATCAAGTGGGTTTTTATGGCCAAATGAAGATTCAAACCCTGGTCTCCAGGATCACAGTCCAACACTAAAACCACTGGAGCAGGGGTCCCGGTTTATGGTCTCCCAGACTGGTTTGGGGGGGAGGGGAAGGTGTCAGACTATAGTTTGGAGGGAAATGAACAAATTCCTGTGCAGAGTTCACATATCTTATTTGTAGTGCAAAAAACATGAAAGGACATTACAATATTTAAAATGAAGAACGATTTTAACCAACATAAACTTACCAGTATTTCAATGGGAACTGTGGGCCTGCTTTTGGTTGATAAGATAGTTAAGTTAATTAGGATTATTGTTGTGTGCCCTCAAATAATTTCAGACTTATGGAGGCCCTAAGTCTAAATTTTAGGCTGGGGGCTGGGTAAATGACCTTGGGGGGCCATATCCAGCCCACAGGCCTTAGTTTGGGGACCCCTGCACTAGAGCATGCTGGTGGTATTATACTGAAAAAGGTGAGGAAGAGGGACAATAATAATAATAATACTTTATTTTTAACTAGCCCTCTCTCTCCAAGGGGACTAAGGGCGGCTTCCAATGTAAAAAATGGCAAACATTCAATGCCAGTACAAAACATAATAGACAATTTACACACCATTAAATGTAGATCAATCAAGGATATCATATAAAACACATAATATAAAACATATAATAAAATACAAATTAATACAGATTAAAATACATAATTAAAAATTATTTGTTCTCAGTAACGTTCCAAAGTAGAATCGGGGGTAGTCTATTTTCCTTCGTTTCCATAAGCTAGTTCACACAAATGGATTTTCAATTTTTTATTATTTTTTTTAGTGATGGGGACGTTCTAATTTCTTTAGGGAGGGAGTTCCAGAGGGATTGGGTAGCTACAGAGAAGGCCCGCTCTCTCATTCCCACCAACCATGCTTGAGAAGGGGGTGGGACCAAGAGCAGGGCCCCCTCCGTTGATTGCAGTGTCCAAACAGGTCTATACATAGGGCTGCGATTTGTCAAACAGTTTGGGCATGAACAGTTTACAAACAAAACAAAAGCTCCCTTAAAAGCTAGGATTATTTGCATCTTAATTGGCCACTACACTACTAATTTAATATCCTGACTTTCTCCCAATATGATACTGGCCCAAGGTGGTTTAAAGAAGGTTAGAGCAGTGGTTCTTAACCTGTGGATCCCCAGATGTTTTGGCCTCCAACTCCCAGAAATCCTAACAGCTCGTAAATTGGCTGTGATTTCTGGGAGTTGTAGGCCCAAACACCTGGGGACTCACAGGTTGAGAACCACTGGGTTAGAGCAACATAAAATTAACACAAATCTTATTTTCCTTTAAAGGTGTGAGGTCAAATTCTAGTAATTGACAGGGGATGTGGCACCCCACTGTGTAATAGGCCTGTAACACCACATTCAGTATTAACCCCTCTTGTTTCGTGTGGTACTTCACAACTCTTATAACAAATTAATTACAGACAATCCCCGAGTTACAAACATTCAGCTTACAAATGATTTGCAGTTAAGAACGGGGTGAGACAACAGGAAGTGAGAGACATCTACCCCTAGGAAGGCAAATTCTCCCTTGAAAGAGTTATCGGGCGGAAAAGTGTATCCACTGAGGTTTCTCACTAATCCTTGTTACCACAACAAGTCACATTTTTCAAAATCCAAATATCACAGGAACAGAAGGTGAGGTGAAATTTTCTGAACAGGGGCATAGACAGCAAAACAAACACCACAGGGGTATGTGCCTTCCTAAGCTAAAAAAGATATATTTTAGGCTGGAGAGACACTTGAAAAATGCACTTGTTTTGATTTACAAACAAATTCCATTTAAGAACAAACCTACAGAACCTATCTTGTTCATAACTTTGGGACTGTCTGTACTTCAAAAACAAATACATATGTTACCTTTTTAAAATAATGTATGTCTTTAATGTATATCATGTATCATATAATGGTGAAGAAGTTCTTTTTAAATGAAAGTAGTGCAGCCTTTGAAAAATAAAATGTCCCCATCATCCAATCTAGAGTTATTTTAGCACTTTTAGTTATGATATATTTTATATTCTCAATTAAGCACACATATGTATGAAAATTAGAAGTGTACTGCAATCTTATACACACTTTTCTAGGACTTATTTCTGAGAATGAACAAACTGTACTATCAATTTTATTCAAACAAACTGCACCTAATATTATATTGGATTTAGAAGCGCTAAATGTTGTATTCTGTGAAATTTGAGTATTCCTTTATTCTTTCTAGCTAAAAATATTGGGAAGCAAAAGTTGAGACTAGTAACAATCAATAGCTTCTACCTTCACTTGGAAATTATATATAACCTTGTGCATATGGGATTTGAGATAGTGGCATCTTTGCTTCCTGATTGTTCAATGTATACAAATTTTGTTTCATGCCCCCAAATTATTAAAAATGTGTATAAAATTACCTTCAGACTACATGTATCAGGTGCATCTGAAACATAAATTAAGTTTGTGTTAGAGTTGTGCCCCATCTCAAATATATTTTGTTATGTATATGTAAATATGCTAAAATCTGGGGGAAAAATCTGAAATCCAAAAGACTTCCGATCCCAAGCATTTCAAGTAAAGGAAATTCAATGTGTACATCTCTATTAAAGAAGATGTGTTCCTGACATTACTGTTTTAACAGAGAGTCTGGAACCAAATGCAGAAATAAGAGGAGGGATAGGGAGAGGTAGGCTCCTGCACCAGAAAAAAGATAATTCTATATATTTCAGCAAAATTTTTGAATATTCCAGAGACTACTTGAATACTTCTTCCAAAAACCATCCATCTCTACTTGGATTTCCATATAGATTTATTCTTTTTTTAACAGGCTAAGCATAACTGGTGATGCAAACATAACTGCTTTCCTTTTCTCTTCATTTTGTTATTCACACATGCTCAGTAACAGATTCTAGAGGCAGTTCCTGTATGCTCTGTTGTAGAGGCAGGCATAATGAGACAAAGTAGGATTGACCATAGTAGAATCCCACTCTTTCCCTGTTTTAAGTTGTGTTGCACTGCTCACTACAGTCTTTGTTTCTCCAACCCTTGTTCACCAGTTTTCCAAAGCAAATGCTGCTAAAAGAAAAGAACCCTCCAAGCTGGACAGATGAGGAGGATGGGGGAATTGGTGCTTTTAGAAAGCATCTGTAAATAAGAGCCTCAAAGTCAGGGAGATATATGTCTGTATTTCACTTGATGCAGAAGACAGTAGAGTAAGAAGTGTTACGTAAAAAAGAACAATATCACTATAATCCAAAGGACTTATAAATACGTTGCTTCTTCTTTCACCAAAGGAACAACCCAGAAGAGACATTAAGTAAATGCAAGAGTGGATTCCAAAAATAGTAGGTCATTGATATTACTACCATTACATCTTGAGTGTAATTCATTTATAGCTGTATTAATCAATTATGTAACAATGATCTTGGAAAACACTGTTTTAAAGAGCATTTCAATGAATAACAATATATTTTTCCCAAGATTTCCTTTTTTCTATTAGAAGAACAGAGAAGATGACTTGCCCTCATTTTTGTTAGAGTTGGCAAGGCAATTGCAATAGCTCTTACTCAGGAAATAGGTAACCTTAAGTACAGTAGAGTCTCGCCTATCCACCCTTCACTTATCCAATGCAGTTTGCCTTTTAGAAATTAATGTTTTTGTAGTCAATATTTTCAATACATTGTGATATTTGGTGCTAAATTCGTAAATACAGTAATTACTACATAATGTTATTGTGTATTGAACTGCTTTTTCCGTCAATTTGTTGTAAAACATGATGTTTTGGTGTTTAATTTGTAAAATCATAATGTAATTTGTCATTTAATAGGCTTTTCCTTAATCCCTCCTTATTATCCAAAATTTTCACTTATCCAATGTTCTGCCAGCCCGTTTATGTTGGATAAGTAAGACTCTACTGCAGGGGTCCTCAAACTTTTAAAGTGGAGGGCCGGTTCATGGTCCCTCAGATTGCTGAGGGGCCAAATTATCATTTGAAAAAAAAAAAAACCCGAACACACTGCACATGTCTTATTTGTAGTGCAAAAACCCCCCAACAACGATCATTTATTTATTTATTTAGCTGTTTTATTTCTAAACCAGTGTATGGCATCAGTAATGATACACTGGGCCCGGGCTGTGGCGCAGGCGGGAGAGCAAACCAGCTGCAATTAACTGCAATGAATCACTCTGACCAGGAGGTCATGAGTTCGAGGCCCGCTCAGAGCCTATGTTTGTTTGTCTTTGTTCTATGTTAAAAGGCATTGAATGTTTGCCTATATGTGTAATGTGATCCACCCTGAGTCCCCTTCGGGGTGAGAAGGGCGGAATATAAATGCTGTAAATAAATAAATAAATAAATAAATAATGCTGAACAAATTGAAATTCAATCCAGATAAGATTATCAATACATAGATCAAAGATATTCACCCTGTGGCTAAGAAGGATTACACTCCCAGAAATTTGCACTGTGTCTCTGCACCAACTCACAGCTGCTTTCATGTTTTTCACAAACTTCTTTTAGCCACTGCTTCTTATCTGTTTCAATTTATGGTAATCAAATTGCATTATCAAAACAGATAATCCACATTATCTACTTTGATCTGGATTATATGAGTCTACACTGCTATATAATCCAGTTCAAAGCAGATAATCTGAATTTTATATGGCAGTATAGTAGGGGCCTAAGACATGAGATGATGATATAGTGCCCTGATCACTATGACTTGGGATTTGTGGGACTATAGCAAAAACTCTAGAAAATATTTCAAAAAAACTGTGCAAAAGTATACAGCCATCTTTCCCTATTGTATCTCACTGGACTATCTAAAGCTTGAAAACAACTATCTGACATTCAATTTACAAATCATAACATTCATATTGCATACTATTTTATCAGGAACATGCTAAGAAAAAGGGAACAAAATGTTGGTTCTGTCATTTTTTTTCTAACATAGAATTATTGTTTCGAGTTTGAATTAGAGAAACAAACAGATATAAACTGTAGTGTAACAGTAAATTTTGAAATGTAACACCTCCCTATCACAGCCCCTCTAATCAGATACCGAAGATGGACTGGTGAATCTTGGCTAACTACCAAAAAGATACTGAACATTATGAAATGAATACCACTTTTTTGATAGGGCATGGTTGCATTCCAAGATTGATAAATTACTTTTAAGAAGAGTGTGTATAATGATATCATGAACACATCCATCCAGAAAGTAGCAATAGGATGATGGTTTAGAATAGGAGTGGGCAAAAGTGGGGCCAATAGGCCACATGCAGCCCCGCTCTGCGTCTCCTTTGGGGTGAGATGGGTGGGATATAAATATAATAAATAAATAAATAAATAAATAAATTTGTGGCTTCCAGGCATCAAAAATAGAGGGTTTATGGAGAAGCAATTATTGTTCCAAAAGACACCAAATTCCCACATGGCCAAATTGTGGGATGTATTTTCATCACATTTTACAGTTTCCCAAAACATGGTGAAAATGCACCAATGCCCCCTATAAGTGTTTGGGGACAATTTTTGTGGGAACAGAAACAGCCCTCCAATGTCTCTTAGGGGGCTAATGAAAGCTCTAGCCTTCAACCTTGGCCCCACTATAGTCAAGAATCCAGCATCCTACCACTATGGATGGCGTAAGCATATCAATTCAAATTAAAAGTCACCTTTAAACTCTGCACAGCTATATACCTAGTCACCTGAGGTAACGAACTCAGCAATCATTTCTTCTGGCTATATAAACCCAATCTGTAGGAAACAGTGAACTCAGAAACGGGGTAGAAAAATCTTTTAGTTCTGTCAAATTCTTTGTCTCCTAGGAAGCTATCTGCAAGGGGTCACATGCTAGCAGTTGGCAGAAGCCAGTAATACATTGTGCCAAAGCAAGAAATGAACAGTCTACCTTTTTTTCTGTCACTTTTTGTGTCACCCTGTTTTCCCTCCCAGCTAATCCAGCAAGCTAGATGGGAGGTGAGTGGAGCCACATATATTAAACACTCTTGCCAGAAGTCTGAACTGATCACCTGCAGGGATCTATGGGTAATTAGTCAGAGAGCTTCATCCACTCCTTGTACACAGCCTACCCACTTAACAAAAGACAATCAATCAACTCAAATGCAGAACTTAGTTTTTCAATCCAAACTATACATAATCTTGTGGAGATTTGTTGCTACTTGATAGGCTTATATGAAGTAGGAATCCCCACTAAAGAAAAGAAAGTACTAACTACCATACTGATGATTATCCTGATTTCCCTTATACTAATTTTTCACAAACAGGTAACCTCGAAATCCACATTTTCACCTTATTTATTAGAAAAACTATTGTGTACATTATCCCAATGTTCTAACAAACGATGTAATAATTTTAGTTCTGAAACAGAACATTAGAGTCATGCTCCCTGCATTTCCCCCCTTTTTTACAACACAGTCATCTGAATCAATGAATCACCAGTGCAACAATTTTACTGTCATAAAACAGTAATTCAGCTCATCTAAAGTGATCACAGAAAATGCAGAAAAGTTGACAAACATTCACGCAATTCACAAATTTTATCTCAAAGTATACACAATATGCAGCAAATCTGCAGTTTGTTTATATAAGTAATGACAACGATAGAAGCAAACAATTGGAACTACATTTTTCTGGCTATCTTTCATTAAATTCATGATAGAGTCTCATATATTACATATCTAACTACAGGTGCATTTAAACTTAGATACATTCTTCAAGCTGTATACTTTACACTTGAGTAACAATACGTTGCCATTAAACTACTGTTCAAATATCAAGCCTTACCTCACTGATTTCCCAGTAAACTCAAAAGAAAGTGGACACGATCCAAGGGTTTTTTTAGGCTCCATCTACACTGCCGTATAATCTAATTTTAAATTGCATTAAAGGGCAATGTAGACGGGCCCTACGCTCACAAAACAATAACAAAGCAAGTTATTTTCCTACTGTATTTACAGACCACATATGTTGAATTTTAACTACTTACAACAATCAATATGGAAAATTGAGATTCAGAAAACCCAGCACAATATGTATACAGTAGAGTCTCACTTATCCAAGCCTCGCTTATCCAAGCTTCTGGATTATCCAAGCCATTTTTGTAGTAAATGTTTTGAATATATCGTGATATTTTGGTGCTAAATTCGTAAATATAGTAATTACAACATAACATTACTGCGTATTGAACTACTTTTTCTGACAAATTTGTTGTATAACATGATGTTTTGGTGCTTAATTTGTAAATCATAACCTAATTTGATGTTTAATAGGCTTTTCCTTAATCCCTCCTTACTATCCAAGATATTCGCTTATCCAAGCTTCTGCCGGCCCGTTTAGCTTGGTTAAGTGAGACTCTACTGTATATGTTTCTGGAAATATGGTAGACGCTATGGTTTAAAATATCAACTAGTTGCTAAAAAATTAATCGTGATTTTAGAAACAGCAAAGATCCTCCCTCTAAGGGATAGGGATAGTGAACACATTAAAAGTGGCTACAAACCCTGGAGTACTGTATATTCAGAACTCTTTTCCTATTCCCATTCATTTATTCTACGTCAGTTGAATTAATTCCTCATTTAAATCTGATTTTCAGGGTTGGGAGATGAACAAAAAAGCTTTGTAAAGGATGAGGATCAGAGTGAAACATTTACTGGAAACCCAAATGTCAACAGACATTACCCATTCAGGGATGCCCAACAGAATGCACATCCTATCAAAAGCCTTAACTAACATTTCTGAACATTTCTGAATTCTGCCTGTTTAAGAGAATGAGGTATGACTTCTAAATCTCCCATAATAAGCATATTTGCATTTAATACACCAAAACCACAGACAGGCAAGCTGTGTAATACACATTTTAAGCTAGTTTTATCAAAAGCTATGGTTCTCAACTAAGAGGAAGTGCTCTCTTGTGAGATGCAATTAGCAATGTGAGACAAGTTTATTCACAACCCTTCCTCTCTGCATTTGAATAGGATCAGAATGCAGTATACCACTACAACACCTCCAATTATTGTAATATAGGGGGGAATATGTGGCCCCACAATCAACCATTTCTATGTAAAATGATATTTAGGGCACTTACCACAAGAGCATTACTTTCGTATTGCTCCTTCTAAATCACATTAAGAGAGAATACAGAAACATTAGAAAAGGGTTTAGATATTCCATCAACGGCCATAACCCCTGCCCAAGTTGAACATCAATCCCAGTCCCAGACACTGCCCTTGTTCGACTCCTCTTCAAACTCTTTAAATGACTCCCTCCTTTCACTTTTCCAGGAAACTCCTCTAACCAACAGATTTGCACCTGTCCGCCCACCCAAGTCCAGAAGCTGTTTATTATATCAGGCCATTGGTTGTTTGTTCGATGGTTATCTGTATTATATGATGTTGTTTTATATTGTTTTATGATGTTGTTGTAGGAACTTTATTGTGTTATATTTTAACTATGTTGATTGGGTTTATCCCCATGTAAGCTGCCCCAAGTCCCTTCAGGGGGGATGGAGGTGCGATACAAAAATAATGTTGTTGTTGTTATTACAGACCTCCTTCACACTCAGACTGCTGACTCTCCCACCCACCCAAACATCCATACCCAATCCTGATTACTCTGGCTTCAGTCCAATAAATCTAGTAGAATTCTACTGTTGCAGCTAACAAAAAGGCTCAAAGCATTAATTCCATACTGATACTATGACTAACAACAAAGTTATTACATAATTTTTTTCTAACATGTTTCCATTCTTTTGAGGATGTTCAAAAAGTTTAGGAGTATCCTTGGATTTCCCTTCAAATTGAACATCATTCAAAGAAAAATGACTCTACTTTCTTGGCTTCTGCAAATTAAATTAAAACAGTATATTTAAAATTATTATACAGGCAGTCCCAAATTACCAACAAGATAGGTTGTGTAGCTTTGTTCTTAAATTAAATTTGTATGTTAGTTGAAACAGGTACTCTTTCAGGAGTGAATTTCTCTTCTGGGGGCTAAATTTCTCTCACTTCCTGTTGTCTCACAGCCCGCCCGCCTTCCTTAACTGTAACTCATTTGTAAGTTGATGTTTGTAACTCAGGGACTGCCTGTATTAACTACTTACACAGCTATTTTCTTGCTATGGAGAAAGATTTAGCAACGTCTCAAAAATGCAGATATATACAGAATATCTACTACAGTATTTTAAAAGTTTACCCCTTGTTAAAGGTTCTGAAGCACATTTTGATAGATCAGCCAGGATAATTACTAATGTGCATTGAGCAGCTCTAGGAAACATAAGAGGGTTAAACCAACAATAAAGTGAGTACCTAATTAACTATCAGTGGTTGAGTTTGTTTTATTTTGCTTTAAACAGCATTGAGTTAGATTCCTGAGAGTAAGCAGTCAGAAATCAAAACAAAATCAATGTTAATTCAAAGAAAATTTGATTTTGAATTCAAAAGCTTCTCAGGAGGTATTTCTCCTCTCTCTGAATGTCTACCTTTCATGGTGTCAGTCGTCAGAGGAGTCAACATCATTACACAGTGATTTCCACCACTCTTCATATTTGCCTTTCTACAATTTGTGGAACACTGTGCATTCGTTTTTCCGCAACTTTCTATTATTTTTGCTTATGTGAATGTCTTTATTCCCATGGAATAGGAGGAGTATGTATCCTAGTCCCCCAGAACTACGTGTAGCAGTCCAGAAAATTCAGATTCTGATCATTTATTTTTCAGCACAGGGTTGTACAACATCAACATGACTTTCTTTTATTGGGAAGGTTCTACCATACTAATTTCCATTCATGTAATGGACAAACTTGAAAATAGAAATGCATACATACAAATAGTTTCCCTATTTAAAATACAGTTTGAGCATCCCTTTTCTGGAATTCTGAAAAACAAAGTAATACAAAACCTTTCCCATAAGAGTGGTTGAGAGAGTTAACACCTTAGCTTTCTGGTGGTTCAATGTACACAAATGTTGTTTCAGGCACAAATTTATTTAAAATACTGTAAAATTACCTTCAGGCTAATGTGTATAAGGTATATGTGAAATATAAATGAATTCCATAATTAGACCTGGGTCCTATCTCCAATATATCTATCTTGTTAGTATTTTAGATAAGGAATACTCAAGCTGTATTGGGATTCATCTGGGACTGACAGGGAAGAGGAATAAGTGCCCAATTCTGCATAAAGTCACAGTTCAAATCTTTACCAAATTTCTAGTGTTCATGTAGTTCTCCATTCTAAAAACTTATGAAAGGAGGAGGTAAGGTACAGCCCTCCAGAAGTGTTGGACTACCATCAGCTTTGCTGACTAGAACTACGTATATGAAAGCTGTAATTTAGAATCTAAAGGACTATACATTGCTTAGCTGTTTTAGAAAAAGAGATAAACAGTGACCACCTCTTCTTACATGAGGATTATCAGACTGGGATTAGTAAGGATAACTTTATCAGCACTTGAACATTAGCTATACTTGAAATGGAATTCCAATCACACTTAAACCATTTGTGCATTCCCCTATTGTCCCCTGAAGAATCCTTAAGAATTTTCAAATTAGGTATCAATGTTTTATTTTTTTTGTCTTCAAATAGAGATAACGTTCATCTCCTGATCTGAATCAACAAGAGAACAAACAAGTCAAAACATTTCCACTAAACAAAAGAAAGACTTATACCCCTCCCCTGAATGTAACAATGTGAACAAATTTCCCACTGTGTCAACACATAATAGAACTCAAAATATTATTTGACCTAAATTGAAAAGTAATTTATTCAGGGAAAGGAATGTCCCAGCAAGAGCCAACATGCATGCCATACTTTGTAAAAAAAAAAAATTCAGAGGTTCTTCATTTAAAAAATTGGAAGAAGTTGAAAGGAATTTGGGCAAGAATCAAATATAGAATAATTGCAGAGCTACCTGAATTTGACTTCAGAACAAAGAAGTTCCTAGTAATTTCTACAGAAACTAACTGAGCAACATCTCAATGGGATGATGTTAGGCACTTCAACAACTTCTATACATTTTAATATACAAAAAGCTAATTCAACACTCCAATGAGGAAAAATGTCACTAGAATCTGTTGAAATACTAAGCATCTTCTGCATGAGGTGCTGCTTGGTCCATTCTTGTAAATCTCAATATGGTAGCCTAATCCTTTTCATTCTAACCTTTGAAATAATAATCAATATTAATACGGCAACTTGTTAAGAAAGAAGGAGGGTTGTCCCCTGAGGGCCAAATTTCCTTTCAAGGGAGTATGACAGAATCAAAGTTGGATTATTGCCCAATGGCCATCTACACTTCTGTCCTTGTAAGACACCTTGTTGGAGGCTGTATGTCAACACACACTCCTTTTCTCCCAGACATACACCTGTATACTTTTAGTTTCTCTTCCTTCTTATACAATGCCTCAAAGTCACCTACCCACTCCACAGTCCTTGCATTCAAACATTTCTCAGTACACTCCATAATGTGCACATGTTCATTCCATTTTTATTTCTCTTTTCTCTTCCCCATTCTCTCTCCTTTCCCTCGTCTTCCTCACAGCTGTTATTCCTTCCCCCAATTCAAGACTATCCCAATCACCTTCAAGAAGCAATTATATTTCAAGTAAACAGGATATTTTCCTAAACTTGAACTGCCTTATGCCAGAAAGCATCATAAGTGGGGAAGGATTTGTCCCTCTCCAGTTTGTGCCATCCTGAAAATCACTCTCAGCTCAGCAACTGGATGACATGGGGGCAGGAAGGGAGAACACATTTGCAAAAATGTAACCTCTTTTTTGAAATCTAATTGCTGCATGGGAAACAGAACCACAGAAGGAAGCTTTATGGGCTAACTCTGACTCATAGGACAGCAGTTTTCCCACATATGTTTTAGAAGTTGTTTCTTTGTAGTGGCTATGCCTGCAAAGTCCCAACATCTCATAATCCAAGCTCTGAGATAGGTAGCTGAACATGTTAGAAAGGAAGAAATCTAGCAGCATGAAGGTAGTTAGTGTAGAACAAAATAACAGATGCTTTAAAAAGATTTAACACACACACCCTTATCATCTAATTACATTTACTAATGTTTCATTTATTTTTTGTAAATCCTTATTCCTGTTTCTACATATATGGAGACTTTTATGTCCTAATATTTTAATGCTAAAAGTATCAATAGTATGATTATATTAATCCATCATAGCAGAAAAGCAAGTCAGTATAGTGTCCATTATGTCTACCTTTTATTTTATTTTATTGACCTGAACCAAAACCTTGGTTTCAGGCAAAATGTAACAAAATTCAAAAATATAATGCACTTGCTCCTTTTGCCACCAAAACTATCAATTGTGGAGGAATATGGAGGTTTGGAAAGAAAAACGTGCTCCCAATAGCTTGGGAAATACTATAAATGTTATGAAGTAAAGAATGGAGACAAACAACTCAAGCTGGTGCTTGTGCACTTAGTGGCTTAAGTGATTCATGGATTACACTTTAAATCTGAAGAATAAGCATGCTAGGAGGAACAAATCTACAGCCTGCGGTTCATACTGCAAGACACACTAATTTCATTATAGTGAGCCAAATCACTATTTAAGAGAGGCTTTTATGCAGAGTTGGTTTTATGTGCAAAGCAGCTGTGAAAACAAGGAGGAAGGGACTTCAAAGTAGTGCTGCAAATGGGGGGAATCTGTTCTTTCGCCATTACATACAAGATAGGTATTGTTGCCATTTTAAGCAAACAAAATTTTAATTGAAGTATGAGTAAGGTACAGGCATTTTAAAACAATATACACCCTCATTTGGCCTACTATCAACCACAGGAATAATTAATAATTTTTTTCAGCTCTTTGTAGACTAGATTCAGGTGTTTCTGGTTGATACCAGGAGTGCAGAAGTAAACACAGTAAGCCTGCTTTAGTGATCCTCATCTTTCCATTGTGATATCATAGTTCAGGAAAATAGCTCTTCATGCAGTCTTAATGCAAAAAAGGATTCAAGCAACACTTAAGAGCACCTATGAGCCACTCAGCTGCTACTGCACATGTGAACTTTGTTGATATGGGACAGACTGTTAGAGAGCCAGTTTTAAATTGAATATACGTTCCAGCCAATGTAAACTTCATAGATGAATTATGCACATGGGAAATGAACTAAATTTAGAATTTAACTGTGGAAATTCTGCAATATTCCCTAGAATCACAGAGGACAAAAAACTGATAAAGGTAACTTATACTGTTCTTAAACAAAAACTCAAAATATGTCAAATGAATGCTATTTTACATGTTGCTACTACTTTCAATCTCAATTTTAATTGTGCATTCACTTATTTCCTAGAACTTTGTTATTGAGTTTTCTCATAGTTATTGGCTATGGACACTATTACAGACTATTTGAAAATGTAACAAAAACAAATGTTATACCTTTATAGCTCAATTCTAACCATATTCGCTCATATGCTATTCTCTTTTATTTCAATAGGGTTTACACTTTTAAGCATCCACGGTTAACTTTTCAGCCTTATCCCTTAAATAAACATGAACATAGATAACTTGCTTAATGTCAATCTTTTCCTGACTATTATTATACAGGTCATTGTCATGAGTAGTATCTCTTATTCTGACTACAATCTTTTGGCATCTTATCAATTTTAAACATTATGTTAGTTCTCAAATTAGTCCTAAGGCTAAACATTACCCTAATCCAGGTAAATAAATATCTTAAGGGTACCATCTAACCCTGGAAACTAAACAAAGTCAATTCTCATTAATACTTAGATGGAAGACCATAAATAAATATCAGATATTGTACTTTTCAGAGGAAGAAATAGCAAAATTACCTCTGAATATTTTTTGTCCAAGTAAACACCATGAAATTCATGGGTAGCCATGACTCAACAAAAACCTTGGAGGTGTGTGCACACATGCATGCACACACATTGTGAACAAGAATACTCATCATTTTAATTTTTCTATGCTTTTGAGATTATACGTCATGTAATAAAGACAGGCAACAGTACCATAAGAATTATTTTATACACACATAGAATCATGGAGTTGGAAGAGACCTCATGGGCCATCAAGTCCAACCCCCTGCCAAGAAGCAGGAAAATTGTATCAAGCACTCCCAATAGATGGCCACCCAGCCTCTGTTTAAAAGCCTCCAAAGAAGGAGACTCCACCACACTCCAGATCAGAGACTTCCACTGCCGAACAGCTCTCACAGTTAGGAGGTTCTTCCTAATGTTCAGGTGGAATCTCCTTTCCTGTAATTTGAAGCCATTGTTCCACATCCTAGTCTCCAGGGCAGCAGAAAACAAGTTTGCTCCCTCCTCCCTATGACTTCTCCTCACATATTTATGCATGGTCATCATGTCTGCTCTCAGCCTTCTCTTCTGCAGGCTAAACATGCCCAGCTCTTTAAGCTACTCCTCATAGAGCTTGTTCTCCAGACCCTTGATTATTTTAGTCTTCCTCCTCTGGACACATTCCAGCTTGTCAACATTTAACTTAAATTGTGATGCCCAGAATTGGACACAGTATTCCAGGTGTGGTCTGACCACGGCAGAATAGAGGGGTAGCACGACTTCGCTTCTATTTATGCAAGCCAAAATTCCATTGGCTTTTTTAGCTGCCGCAACACATTGCTGGATTATGTTTAATTTGTTGTCTATGAGAATTTCCAGATCTTTTTCACACAAACTGCTGTTGAGCCAGGTGTCCCCCATTCTGTATATTTGCATTTCATTTTTTTCTAAGTGGAGTATCTTGCATTTGCTCTTGTTGAACTTCATTTTGTTAGTTTTGACCAATCTGTCTAATGTGTTAAGATCGTTTTGGATTCTGCTCCTGTCTTCTGGAGTATTTATTTATTTACTATATTTATACCCTGCTCTTCTCACCCCAAAGGGGACTCAGAGCAGCTTACAGGCTATGGCAAAATAGACTATGGCCGCGTTATACATACAAATAATAAATGCAACATTTCAAATTATAAAACAGTTAAAACATATAAATGCAATAAAACAGATTAAAAACATAGTTTCCCAATCACGCTCCCCCACAGGCCAAACATAAGCCTGCTAGTAAAAGTATTAGCTATCCCTCCCAATTTTGTGTTGTCTGCAAACTTGATGATCATGCCTTCTAACCCTTCATCTAAGCCAGTGGTTCCCTGGAAAGGCGGGCGTGGCTTAGAGGGGTGGGCGTGGCTCCTGCTCAAAAGGGTGGGGCTGAGCCTCTCCCCTAGTCCAAGATGCAGGGTTGCGAGGGGAGGTGGGTGGGGCCACAAATGGGCGGCCAGGACTGGGATGGGCGGAGTTACGAGCTCTGAGGCAGGGTTGAGCTTCTATTCCTGTCCTGCGATGCCAGGACACAGGGGGCGGGGCCTCTTCCCAAGTGACTGACAGGGCTGAACCTCTATACTCCGCCCCATGTTCTAACAAGCGCCTCAGGGGAGGTATACAGAGGCTCAGCCCTGTCTCGTGCTCTTTGGAAGAGGCCCCACCACTGCCCCTAGCCCCGCCCTTCAGTTCTAAAAGGCCTCTCAGGAGAGGTATAGAGGCTCAGCCCTGTCTCGGGCTCTTGGAAGGAGGCCCCACCTCGTTCCCCAGCTCCGCCCTCTGTGTCCCAACAAGTGCCTCAGGAGAGGCAAAGATTCTCAGCCCTGTCTCGGGCTCTTGGGAAGAAGCCACACCCACTGCTCTAGCTCCGCCCCCTGTGTGTCCTAACAGGTGCCTCAGGTGCTCAGTCCTGTCGCCGGCACTTGGGAAGAGGCTCCAGCGCCCACCGTGGGTGGTAGTGCCCACTAGGGAATCACTGATCTAAGCCATTAATAAAGATGTTGAACAGAACCGGGCCCAGGAAGGAACCTTGTGGCACTCCACTCACCACTTCTTTCCAGGATAAAGAGGAAGCATTGGTGAGAATCTAATGCTTCTTAACCCAGTGGTTCTCAACCTGTGGGTCTCCAAATGTTTTGGCCTTTAACTTCAAGAAATGCTGACTGCTGGTAAACTGGCTGGGATTTCTGGGAGTTGTAGGCCAAATCACCTGGGGACCCACAGGTTGAGAACCACTGACTTAACTACAGATCCACCTAACCGTATAAACTATTCTGGTTCTGTATTATTATCTGTATTTCTATCCTGCTTTTTTCTTGCTTCATGAGTGACAGATGCTTTCAACAAATAAAAAAAATCCATTAAAATTCACACGATACAAAAGTTAAAATAAAACTTTATTTTAAAAAATTAAAAGATTAAAAACATATCATTAAGCACATACAGACACACCAGCACAAAAATTAGCAATATCCAGCTGTGTTGGGATGGGAGTGATACACTCACTCATCAAATGCCCTATAGAGAAAAGTTTTTCATTTTTTGCAAAAGTAAATAAATAGAATGCCATGCTAACTTCTCTAGGAAGGGAGTAACAGAGCCTGGGTCAGCCACTGCAAAGCCCTTTCCTGTGTTCCCAACAGATGTACCTGTGGGGGTGATGGGACAGAGAGTAGAGACTCCCTAGCAGATCTCAATGCATATACTGCTTCATATGGGAGAACATGATCCTTCAAACAATCTAGACCAAAGTCATATAGTGCTTTATATGCCAAAACCAACTCTTTGAATTGTGACAAGCAGCCAGTAAAGCTGTTGCAACAAGGGAATTGTGTTTTCCCTGTAGCCAGCCTCAGTTAGCAATCTGGTTGCAGCTCTTTGGACCATCCGAAGTTTCCAAACACCTATCCAAGGCAGTCCCATATACAGTACATTACAGTAATCCAACTGGGCTGTAACTAAGGCATGGCAATAACTTAAACTTCAAGGAATGGTTATAGTTCACCACCTTTAACTTTGGAAATGCACTAATAGCCACTACTGAAACTGCAGTTTCTGAGCTCATATTTGAATCCCAAGGTGTGGATCTGCATCCTGGGTGGGAATGTAATCCTCTCCAATACAAGGTGAAAGCCCTGTTCCCTAAATTGCTTTTCAGCTAATCAGAAACACCTTGATTATATTTCAGTTTGCCCTCATCCAGTCCATTACTGAAGGAAAGGAGTAATAAAGTTAGATTTCATGGCACTGAACCCCAAAACGCCAGACAATATCTCCCAGTTATTTCATATTTATGTTACGCTACTCAAGGACAGAACAAGATCAGGTTGAGTAGGATTCCCAGCAGTACCACCTCCTGGGTTTGCTCCAGTAAAGCAGTGCCTTCAACTCACATACCAGCAAGGTAGCTTAGAAGGATACCATGGTCAATGGCATTTAAAGTTATTGAGAATTCTAGCAGAAACTGGGGCAGTCTCACTATCTAGTCCCCCAAGATTGTGCCTGCCTTAGTGACCAAAAATGCTTTGGGCTGCCATACAGAAAAACACAATATAGGCATTATATTATTTTATTTTAAATACCATTGGAATGTTCTTATTTATAAAAAAAAAAGTGACTTGTCAGGTAAATAGTTCCAAGCAGTTCTTATGATCAATGATTAAACAATAGCAATTAAACTGTTGCTGTTTTTGTTGTTGTTGTGTGCTTTCACATCATTTCTGACCTATAGCAATCCTAAAATGAAACTATCACAGGGTTTTGTTGGCAAGATTTGTTCAGAGAAAGTTTGCCATTATTGCCTTCCCCTGAGACTGAGAGACTTGCCGCGAAGGTCACCCAGTGAATTCCAAAGCCAAGGAGGGATTCAAATCCTAATCTCCAGAGGTGGAGTCCAGTGTTCAAACCAATACACCATTCTGGCTTATACTGGTAATGAGTTTGTTTCATTACTCATAGGCACACCCCTCTTACTTATTCTGTCCTCTAAACTTCAGGAAAGTAGCAGGATGCCTGCCTCTATCTTTTTTTTTGTGAGAAATTAATTGAACTGAGAGCTTGGACTTATGTGAAGTCTCTTCTCTCATATATATTCTTCACTTTTATACAATCCTTTCAACACACACAACCATTAAGAGTTAGGAAAGTCCAAAAGCTAGAGGCCCGTCACAAAGGTCCAAAATCAGCAGCATGTGCCGATTTTAGCCCAGGTCACCCAAAGAGCCAGCGGCTCCCATCAGATAACGTCGGCATGGCTCCGTGGGTGAAGGAAGGTGGAGCTGGTGCATGCCACCACCAGGGCAACACGGGAGGACTCCATGGGGGAAAGCCCTGTGCTCACGCTTCCCAGCATATGATCGCCCTCATCAGGATCCGGGTGATGTGGGTCGTGGGGTGCCAGATTCCCCAAGCCCATCTGTGAAGCGGAGCAACGCCGGGGGCTGTGTGACAAGGTAAGAGCCTCTCCTTCTTGGAAACATTGCAAATTCTAAATGATATGAGAAACTATGTCATTCTGTGTTCTGTCTATGCCAAACCTAGAGCAGAAACCAGAAATATAGTTCAGTAACATTTTCACCCTTTCTGCTAAATTCTTCCTTTCCTAGAATCTATATTTATAGCAGTCAGAAAATCTTTTCCTTTTCACTGCACTGGAAGAACAGACTGACTTTGGGAACCCAAACTTGAATGCCATGATGGTTCATTATCTCATTATGTATTATTATTTGATTCTATGTCACATTGCCAAAAATGTCAAAATAGACACATGTTCATGAAAGCGTGGTCAATTGTACTTTAGCTCCATATACTTAAAATAATGCACTGTTTATCTTTATGTCATAGAGCTTAGAATAGCTCCGCATATAATAGAGAAGTATTTTTTTAACAAAAATAAGACCACTGCTAAATACAATCAGAATGCTGTGCCTATTGTGAACCTTCAAGTCATTCCCAATGTTTGGTGATCCTAGGGCTAACTAATCATAGTGTTTTCTTGGAAAGATTTGTTATTTAAAGGAGGTTCATCATTGCTTTCCTCTGAGGCTGAAGGAATGTGATTTGCCTAAGGCCACTCAGTGAGTTTCCATGGCTGAGCAGGGATTCAAAACTTTGTCTCCTTCAGTCCTAGTCTAACATTCAAACCTCTACATCACAAAGACTCTAATCAGAATTTTAGAGATTTAAAATAGATTATTCAATTTTAGATCATATCTTTTTGTCCAGACATATATAGCCTCACAAGCAGAAATATAAAACAGACTGATACTCATAAATGTTGTTCTTGCAGTGTTTTCATCATCCTAGGAATGCCAAAATTAACCCAGGAAAATCTCACCTGAGAATTCCCGATTGCATCCAAACCAGGAAAGCAATGATTATCAAGATCATAACGTTACCCTCTTCAAAAAATGTCAAAACATGATTTTAGATCTTGGGTTGTTTCGAAGTTTGACTATAGAGCTCCCTATTGCATCCATCCAAACCACAGAACTATGAATAACTGAAGACATCCTGGATTACTCATAGTAAAACAAGAAAGGAAGAGAAAAGAACCACCATCCTTATCTTAGCTTGTTAAGTCAAGATAGTGTGTGAATGAAACTCTCTAGTGTGGCCTCTGACAAGACTGTCATTTATTGATTAGTAATTATAGAATAATACAAAGACCTTCAACACTGAACACAATCTTACAAGTTTATTCCAAAATAATTTTATAGATGTTTTATAGTATTAGTCTCAACTACAGAATATCCATAGACTGAATAGGAACATAGTAAGTGAATACTTACTATATAACTTCTATTTATTTAACGTAGCTGAAGCAACTGTATTTAAGCCCACATGTGTAGCCTCCATGAAAATTAATGCACCTCTCAGATAATGAAATTACAATGCTATCAAATAAACATAAAAGAGAACCAAACAGTCAAAAATACTTATAAGTCACTGAGACCCACCTTTTTATAATTCAGTATACCCCCATATTTGCTCTTACGTAATAAATATTATTCTGGGAGTCATACAATGTAGGGAATTACATATCTATATACAACATACCATTAATTAGAAATATTGTATGATACCCCTGTAATCACCTCTTTCTTGATTCAGCACAAGTAATAAAAGAAAAAGGGGGTTATACCAGTAAAATTATCACAACATAGAAATCTATATTATGTTACTGCACATATTTGCAAGAACATTATCAGCATTAGTAAATATAATTTATTTTTAAAACCCAGCCAGAATGATTATTGGAATACATGTCAATTTCAATTCTATACTTAAAGGGGATATATAAGCTTTCACTATCAACAGGTTTATAATGTTAAAATTCAGTTTTGTTCCACAGATTTGTACAATAACACTATGCTCGTGTAATTAAATGTTACATAAACACAACTGTTATATTTACATTCTGAAGATGAAAGCAGAGTGGTTTTCAATCTTCCTATGTTTCCTAATATGATGAAAAAGCACATAGGAAAATAATTCTTGCAATCAAAACACCCAGTTTACAACCTAAGCATAGCTACTTGGGACTAAATTATGATTAAACAATGACATTTACTTCTAAGTAAATGGGTTTAGTATTATATTAATTGCTGCAGTGCTGGATCCATAAAACTATATGTCTCATTTAGGTCAATGGTCCTTAAGCATACAAAATTAGTATACATAGTCTATAAATATACATAAAAAGACATTTAAATCACGGATATATGGACACAGCAAATTCTTCAAGTAAACAAAACAAATTTAAAAGCAAATGTTTCTCCATTAAATGGTCCCTGATCATGTTTCTGGTGGCTTGGGCTATCACTACTTTATAAAAAGCTCGGAAAGATGCTTCTCCCCTCCCCTCATCTGTACTTATTTTGATAGGAAGACAACTGCTCTCAGCAGAATCATTTCCCCTGGGTGACAACCATACAGTAGTGGAACAACACTATACAAAAATAATGTTCAGCAATCTTGTATAGTTAAAAGGCTTATTTAACAGAAATAAAAGATTTAGCGAAAGAACAATAAAAAGAAGACTTTGATTTATAAACAATAAATACAAAAATTATTATATTGGGAGTATGTATCAATCCATATGGAGTGCTATCTAAAACAAGCATCTAATAATTTCCACAGCATTCTAAATAATAGTTCTTTTCCAACATAAATTGGAAATTGTGTTTGTGCTACACTTTTGTATCATTTTTAAATATTGCATAGGATAGAGTGGATGAACTCTATACAAGCAACACAGATTCTTCACTGGAAACAGTAATGAACAAGGAGATGAATGTATTTAGATCAAATAGCACCATCTAGCAGTTCCCCTAACTTCACTTAAAGGGTACACATTACTCAGAGACTGTAGCCGCTTTTCCTTTTATAACAAAACAGGTATTTGTATAGCTTCCTATTTTGTGATACTCCTGTGATCATTTTCTACCATATCCTGTGGAAGAAAATGTGGAGCACTAACACATTTCACTCCAACACATAACACTCTAAGAACAACCAAGACAGCCATGATACAGTCAAGGCCCCTACTTTAGTAACTCCCATGCAGGTTTCCTGACAACAGAAATGGAAGAGCTGAAGCTTTCACTGCCAAAGACTGCAACACAACAATTATAAATTTCAAACTCAGCTGCATAACTTTGCCCAAGAATTTTAAAATTTTATCATTTTTATCAGAGAGGAAAATAACTTTATAAACATTTTTAAACAGGATAGATTGTTTTCATATTTCAACATTCCAGTGCACCAAATAAGAGATGCAAACACCAAATATTTAAATCTTAAATATTTCAGACAAATGGTCTTGGGTCTGTTTCTTTGTCTTTGGAATCAGGAAGTAACTCTCTTTAAAAACGCTGCAGCAAGGAAACCCTTTAGGTGAAGGTTCAGTGCAAACTGCCTCAAGGGAAACTTCACAACCATGTTTGGCAGATTCGTTCTCTTGTCGAGAAAAGCTCCAAGTTATATACAATGATAAAACCCATACATACTAAAACCATTTCTAACTATATATTGTTGACATCCTCAGGCATCTCAGCCTAAGCCTATGAAGATGACTAGGGGGCTGAGGAAGACAATAGTCAGAAAAGGTAAATATGATTTCTCACTCAGGACTATTCATCCTACCAGAAATAGAACATTCCTTATTCATATTCAAGCACTCCCTATGTCCTTCAAGATCAACAAGACGAATGAAGACTACAACTTTCACAAGGAACAACTTGCAAAAATCTAACTTTAGGATGGCTTTTGAATCACAAACAAATATTATGTAACAACAAATAAAGAAAATAGTGCCCTTCATATTTACAGTGTAATAACTTTGACCCATTATTTTCTTAAAATAATCACAATAATAAGACAATCAGAACTTATTATTTGCTAATTTGCGTAGTGGCAAACATTTAAACATACACATTTTTCCATCATTATTTTTCTAAAAGTTTCTGATGCCCCCATAACAGGTGGATCAAGGTATTACAACAAAAATAATATATTCTGCAGTAGCTAAAGTCTTTCACCAACATTATAAGAAGACTACAAGAGTAGCACCCAGTTCACTCTTGTCTTCAACATACCCACTCCATAAGGATAAATTCACATTCCTCTCCAAGCCTGGACCCGATCTTTACCTCTTATCTTTTGCTTAACACAACACCTCCTGCTTCAACAGCAGCCCTGTCAACAACCAACAGCAGACTACAAGCTACGACCTAATCTTGAAGGCCATGCAAAACTGTGTGCGAGAAGAGCAAAGGGAGTCAGGAAAAGAAAGGCTGTACTCCCGATGAAGGGGTGTGCGTACGCTTTATGTCATGGAGTGTGTGCAAGTTGAGTGTCAAGGAATGTGTGTGTAACTTGAGTGTCATGGAGTATAAACTGAATGTCCTGTAATTTGTGTGTAAATTGAGTGTCCTAGAGTGCATGTATGCATGTCTCTGAGTGTTGAGGAGTGCATGTGTGTTGAGTGTCCTAGGGTGTGTGTGCATCCTGGAGTGCATGTATGCATGTGCATGAATGTTGTGGAGTGCATGTGTGTTCAATGTCCTAGGGTGTGTGTGCATCCTGGAATGCATGTATGCATGTGCATGAATGTTGTGGAGTGCATGTGTGAGCTAAATGTCCTGGAGTGCATGTATGCATTTGTGTGAGTGTTGTGGGCTGTGTGGGTTGCGTGTCCTGGAGTGTGTGTGTGTGTATGGAATGTGTGTAAGTTGGCTGTTGTGGAATGGGGTTGTGTAAGCCGAGTTTTGTGGAGTGTATCTGTGTGCAAACTGAATGTCCTGGAGAGGGAGTGCATGTGTCTGTCATAGCTGGCTGTGGCGGAGTGTATGTGTGTGCAAACTGAGTGTCCTGAAGATTGTATAAGTCAAGTGTTGTGGAGTATGTGCAAGCTGACTGTTGTAGAGAAAGAATATGTGTAACCTGAGTGTCCTGAAGAGTGTGTAAGTCAAGTGTTGCAGAGTGTGTGTTGACTGTTGTGGAGAAATAGTGTGTGTGTAAGTTGACTATCGTAGAGAAAAAGCATGCATAACCTGAGTGTGCTGAAGAGTGCAAGTCCAGTGTTGTGGAATGTGTGTGTGCAAGCTGACTGTTGCGGAGAAAGAGCATGTGTGTATGTAACCTGAGTGTCATGAAGTGTGTGCAAGTCAAGTGTTTTGGAGTGTGTGTGTGTAAAGTGACTGTCGTAGAGAATATGTGTGTGTAACCTGAGTGTCCTGAAGAGTGTGCAAGTCGAGTGTTGTGGAGAAAGCGTGTGTGTGCAAGTTGACTGTTGTGGAGAAAGAGCGTGTGTAACCTGAGTGTCCTGAAGAGTGTGTAAGTCGAGAGTTGTGGAGTGAATATGTGTGTGTGCACGTTGATTGTTGTGGAGAAAGAGCGTGTGCGTGCATGTGTGTACATTGAGTATCCTGGAGTTCACAGGCGAGGGAAGGAGAGCTCCTCCTTCAGCGGAAGCTTCATCCCACCACTACCACCACCACCATCTAGACTCTTTTGTTACCAAAGTTAGTGCAAAAAATACAGCCATCCCAAACAGACACAGTGACCCCGGCGGGAAGGCAGGAAAGAAGGAAGGGGAAAGAACAGTCTCAAGGGAAGGCGGGCAAGCAGGAGCCCAAAAGAGAATCCTTCCCTCCTGAAGCCAGGCAGGCAGGCACCACACAGTCTGAGGAGAGCCACTTTCTCCTCAGGAAACTCAAGCGGGAGAGGCAGGCGAACGGGCTGACCCGGCTGCCGGGCCTGGCCCCCAGCCCCACCCCCTTGGAAGGGGCCCCGCTGCTCCCCGTCCCCCCCCCCCCCCGAAGGAGAGGCTGTTCCCTCCTACCTGACACCCCGACTGACTGACTCCTGGCGCCTCCGCCCCCCCCTCCCTCGTCCTCCTCCTCCTCCGCTTCTGCTGCTGCTGCTGCTTCTCCTTCTCCTTCTCCTGGCGCGAGGCCCCGCTCTGCCTCCCTCACGCGCCAAAGTTACTTTGTGCGGGGCCTCCCTCCCCGCGCGCCCCCCTCCCGGCCCCGTCCGGCCGCGGCGGCCCGTCGGACTGTACTACTACTCACTTCTCCCTGGCCTGGCTGTCGGACGGGACGCTGCTGTTGCTCTTGCCTTTGCCGTACATGCCTGCAGAGAGCTCCGACTGTCACGCACCTGTCAACCCATCACAGCCTCCCCGGGAACAGCCCAGTCGCCATGGAGACGCCGCCACACACGCGCGCCATTGGCCCGCCGCGCGGCCGGGCACGCCCCCGCCGCCGTGATTGACAGGGCCGGGCGGCGCTTTTCCTCCTCCCTCTCCGCCGGCTCCCCCCCTCCCCCCTCCTCCTCCTCCTCCACCAGCCTCCGGCTCCTCCCCCTCCCGCTCTCTCCCTTCCCCGGCGCAAGGGGGAATTAGAAACGGTTCTAGAAGGATTTTAAACAACTGGCTGTTCCCTGCACTTGCCGCGCCGCCCTCCGCTGCTGCCAGAGACGGAGGCTGCTGAGGAGAGACAGAAACTGCGGGGTGGACTCTCGCTCGCGCGCTTCTCCGCACGCCGCGCGCCGGATCGGATCGGATCGGATCCAGCTTCTTCTCCTCCTCCTCCTCGTCGTTCTCGTTCTGCGAGCGGCAGCCGGAGAGAGGCGCCTTCCCGCACTTGCCCCGCCGCAAAGGGGACCCCAGGGGCCTCCCCGCCCAAGCAGAAACACAGGAACACACACACACATATATACACATAATATGTGAGTGTGCCACACACACAGTAAACACACAAGCACGTATATCGACACAAGCCATGGCCACACAACTGATACATAAACACATGTATCTGCAAGCACAATCCATGACCACACAAGGAACTCACACATATCCGCATGCACATAACCCATGATTACAAGTGTCACACAATCACAAGGCACACAAAAACCATGACCACACAATTGACATACAGGTATCTGCATGCACAATCCATGAGCACACAAGGAACGTACATATGTATGCATGCACACAATACATGACCGCACAAGGAATGCACACACTTATGCATGCACACAATCCATGATCACATCATATATGTGTATACAAACACAACACATGATCACAAGTGCCGCACAATCTCAATGCATGCACAACACATGACCACGCGATTGACACACAAGCACATGTATGTGCATGCACAATCCATGACCACATATGTGTGTGTGCCACACATTGAACACACACCACATGGTAGATGCATACACACAACCCATAACCACATAATTGACACATAAGCAAATAAATCAATATCTGCATGCAGAATCCATGACCATATATGTGTGCCACACATTGAACACGCACACACATAGATACCCACAACCCATGACCATGCAATTGACACACAAGCACATGGATCTGCATGCACAACCCATGAACACATGTGTGTGTGTCACACATTGAACACCCACACACATAGCGATACATACATCCAACCCACAACCACACAAACACACAAGCACATATATCTGCATGCACAATCAATGAGTTCATAGGTGTGTGTGACACATTGAACACACATATAGCATACAACCCATGACCACACAATTGACACACAAGCACATGTATCTGCATTCACCACCTATGACCACATATGTTACCTCCGAAAAGCTTTCTTTCAACTTCAGCCATAAACTGATTGATGACTGATTCACCATCAGTGGCCACATGCTTTGCTCCGTCTACACCGACTATTTGATGCAGTTCTTCCATACCAGTTCGAAACTGCATTAAATGGTCAGCATAGAGGGAGCCATAGTCAGCCCCCTGAAAGAGTAATGGACAGTCCTCAGCTTCTTGTTTTCTTGAAACATTGCCAGAAAAACCATTTCCAGGGCTCCTTCCCAGTGAACAGTTTCCCCTGATATCAGGAAAGCTATTGCATCTCTCTCTCTCTCCCCCCCCCCCCCCCCCTTACTAACTTCTCTCTACTAAGAAAGAAAAGGACGAAGAAACAAAAGGGGAAACCCAGGAAGGTTGCAAAGTGAGACTGAGAAGGACTCTCTGCAGACTGACAGGCAGACAGACGGTCACAGGTTGGGGCATTTTGAGACCACTTTCCGTGTACTCCAGAAGTGTTCTCCAAGGGCCTCCTGGGGAGGATTTAATGGTGCAATTTCCTGCCTCACTTCGTTTTACAGAGGGTCCAGACCATGTGGTGTTGTTCTGTTTGCAACCTGCTCATTACTTTCTCTTTTTGACCAGTAATACTAAGAACAGTCAGTCTGGAAGCTTTCCCGGAGCACAACTACACTGCAGAACTGATGCAGTTTTACCCCACTTCCACTGCCATGGCTCTGTGGAAGCCTGGGAGTTGTAAAGTAAAGGTAAAGGTTTCCCCTGACATTAACTCTACTCATTTCCGACTCTAGGGGTTGGTGCTCCTCTCCATTTTTAAGCCGAAGAGTCGGCGTTGTCCATAGACACCTCCTAGGTCATGTGGCCGGCATGACTGCATGGAGTGACGTTATCTTCCCGCCGGAGCAGCACCTATTGATCTACTCACATTTGCATGTTTTCGTATTGCTATGTTGGCAGGAGCTGGGGCTAATAGAGGGAGTCCACCCCAATCCCCGGATTCGAACCGCCGACCTTTCGGTCAGCAAGTTCAGCAGCTCAGCGGTTTAACCCACTGCGCCACCGGTTTAACCCATCATCCCATAACCTTGAGCCTATCAGGGGTCAAATTGTGTTAATTCTAAAGAGTAGACCAGGCATGGGCAAACTTGGGCCCTCCAGGTGTTTTGGGCTTCAACTTCTGGAATGAGCTTCGTGTATTCCAAGTAGACTGGAACATACTTAGTCCTAATTTTTTTTATACTGGTTTTAAACCACTTCATTGGATGTATTGCAATAGCAGATTCCCAGATTAGTTTAGTGTTTACACCTTTGGTTTTTTTTTTTTGTTATTTAATATTTAATGTTTATTTTACTTAAGTGATATTTGTCTTTACTGTCCTAATGTAGCACAAATCCTATGTAAAATCATACTACATATTTTTGACATTAATACTGAAATCTGAAATACAGTATATACAGAAAGTCTTTACCAGTAGGCTGTTATGAATTGTGGGAGTTGAAGTCCAAAACACCTGGAGGGCCAAAGTTTGGTGTAGATCTACCCTTACCAAGTGCTATTTATCTTCTGAATAATCTTGCTATAGTTCTTAAGAGATGCTGTCTATGAACTCTTTGCCTTGCGAATTTAAAATGCAGCTATTGTCCTTGGGAATTCTGCTGTGAAACAGTAGTCCGACCAAATTTAAAATCAGCTCACTGCTTGGTTGTGAAAATAATATCCAGGTTGAATCCAGGCTGTGGCATGTATTTGATATTTGTAAACACCATGGGCCAATGTGATACGGAGAACATCTGATGTCAGACTGTAATTCCCTGATAATTCATTTCTTTGATATATTGAAAACTTGCAAAAAAAAAAAACCCAACAAAAAACAACAACCCCACAACAGAACTGTAATTTTCGCAAAGCCGAAAGCGGGGATGGCCCTGAGGTGTGTGTATAGAGAATAAATGCATGGAGCCTGCATGTTAAAAAAAGGATTGGAGGGCAGGAAATTATAGTGCTGTCAACCCAAGTCCTGCCCCAAGTAAAGTTGTTGGAAGATTTGAGGAATAAAAGCAGAACAAATGAGAATGGGGAAGAATCAAAGTGATGCCTTCTAATGAGGATTGTCCGTCCAACATTTTAAAATTCTACGCAAAAAGTCAACACATACCTGGATCTGACAGACTTTATATACCTGTGCTTTGATAAAGAAATTGGCAACACGAGTGGAAAATTCCTAGAAATACTTAGAAGGGATGAAGTAAAGGAATAGTCTTCTCATGTAACTAGTTTAGAATAACAGGAAGTATAGGGAAGGAATTAATAAATAGTGCACACAATAGAGGGAAGTAAGCAATGGGATCCATTAAGGATACGTATTAGAACTGGTGCTATTTTAACATTCCCAAATGATATGAAGATGGGGAAGCAGCGAACTAGCCACACTCCAGACAATACCTAATTATTCAGGATAACAAAATCCTAAATAGACTGTTAATGAGCTTCAAAGTGTGCCTTCAGTCTGGCTGAGATGAGACTCAGTGTTAGGAAATAAATACAGTCACTGTACAAAGTGAAGTAAATTGGGACAAAGAGTTCCATAAGTTCATAGATATAAAATCTGGGCTATATTTATTATGACAATCTGGGGGAAGAGAAGAACTATAGGTTTTATGAGAGAAATGTGAAATCAGAGGGGCTGCATATGTATAGATTCAGTTTTAGGGTCTGAAAATAAAGCAAGTATTAGCACGTCATTGGATAAACGTATACTGCTGCCACAATTAGAAGGCTGGGTACAATGTGGGTCACTCAGTCTATCCTACAGCTGCAAAGAGTACAGAAGAGGAAAAAAACTATTTTGGTGAACTGGCTGCAGTATCTTTTCTACTGGAGAAGTCAAAAGAGGTTGGGGATTTTATGGTCTAAAAAAGAGGCATCAGAAAGAACGTTGTTAGAAGTATATGCAGATATTTCTATCCTCATACTACAGAACACTGAGTCATGTAAAGAAAACATACATTTTAGGGATTTTTTTTAATTTTGAAAATTGTGTATTGTAATTATGTGATTTAAAGTTCATAAAACTAAGGAAAAGTTGGTAAATGGCTACCAACTGATCAGGCAGTTATGTCTAAACCTAGAAAGCTGCCTTATACTAAGTTAGATAATGGGTCCATCTTGCCTAGTGCTGCCAACCATAGGACCATCTATATTATAAAATTGGTGCCATTTGACAACACTTTAACTTCTATAGTTCAATGCTATGGACTCATCAAATCTGGAGTTTGGTGGAGCATCAAGACTATTTGGCAGAAAAAGTCATAGTGAAAGTGCAAATCCCATAAGTTTAAAACTGTGGCATAGACACTGAGAACTGGGAAGCCCTGACCCTTGAGTGTTCTCACTGGAGATCAGCTGTTACCAACAGTGCTGTGTAATTTGAAGATGCACGAATGGAGGGAGAAACGTGTCAAGAGGAAAGTGTGTCAAGCCAACCCTGACTGGAACTGCCTTCCACCTGAAAATCGATGTCATCGCTGTGGAAGCACGTGCAGATCAAGAATAGGTCTCTACAGTCACCTACGGACCCACCATCAAGACCTTACAATTGGAAGGCAATCATACTTGGACATGAGCGACCACCACTAAAAGTGGTGTCAAACTGCATTAAGCATGCTGTGTCTGTCTTCAGCCTGGCAATTTTTTCTTGATTTCTGCTACCCTAGTCTGACTGAAATTCATCTCGTTTTCTTAATAATATTCAGAAAACACAATCAGAAAAATTAAGCTCTGTCTGATCAAAGTGATTAGATTGCCTTATGGTAAAACCTATTATGTCAATACAGTACTACACGTCTGGAACCACTATTAGAATTAGTGCAGAATGTTTGGTCAAAATTTGTACATGTGTCCTAAATTACAGCCACCCTAACAAAATTTCCATCGTTTTTCCAATCTTCCATCATATTTGCTGAAGATATTAAGATTTCATTGCTTTTTGGAAACACACAAAGGGATTTTTTTTTTTTTAGAAAAGCAGAAAATATCACTGACATGTTTCCTGAACAAAAAGGTTTTGAAAACAAAAAGATTTTCAGAAAAGCCTAGAAAAATATCAGTGAGGGAGCAGAGCAGATCTCGCAGTGTAGGATCCTTACAAGAATCCTGTCAGACTCTGCCAAGTAAAAGTCAGGTATCAACAAGACTTCATAAAGTTTCACTAAAAGAGTGAAGAAGGTGGAATGTAAGTAAGTGCATTGCTCATGAGGCTTAATTCCTGAATCTCTCAGGACCTCAGGTGTTCGTGCATAATGAGAGTTTTGTTAGCAGATTTGTTTTGTACAGGCCCAGGCCTCCATTTTTTTTTAAATGCCTAGCAACATTCCTGATCAGATAATTCTCCCTCTAAGACGTTATCCTTATTTATTCTGGTATTAAACCATATAAAGCTGTAAAGATGATAACCAATATTTTGAACTGAACTACGATATCAAATGGGAGTTAGTGTGGATGTCCCAACAATGAAGTCACAATCTTGGAATACAGTATTTTCCTTTGGGCCTTACAGTTATATTTTGAAACAGCAGAAGTATCTGATCCGTTTCAAAGGCAACTCTGTGTAAGCACATTGCAGCAATGCAACCTTATAATTAAGGCATACATCACCATAGCTAAATCGGGTACATTTGGCAAAACGGGAGGAGCTGGGCAATAACCAGTCAAAAAGCAACAGATTCAGCCCAGTCCTGAAGAAGCAAAGTTAGATCTAGAAGCACTCCCAGAGTCTGAGACAATGTTTCAAGGTCACTATAATCTGTTCCAAGGCTTCTCTCTTTTGCCAGATTGGAATTCCTATTTATTGGAAACACATGTACCTCTTTCTTGTCTAGATTATGTTTCATAGATCAAGATGGTAGAAAAACACCCTGAAAATTATTTGCAGATCTAAGAACATTCAAAGATAGCCCCACTAATAAGCGTTACTTATTAATTAATTTATTATTGTATATATTTAATGAAATATTTATTGTTGATTTATGCCTTCCAGTAATTTCTGACTTATGGCAGCCTTAAGCAGAACCTATCACTGGGTTTTCTTAGCAAGAGTTGTTCAGAAGTCTTTTCTTTTATCTTCCTCTGAGGCTGAGATGGGTTTCCGTGGCCAACTGGGGATTCAAATCCTGGTCTTCAGAGACATACAGTAGTTCAACACTCAAATACTGTACCATGCTGGATCTTATGGCAGTGTACAATAAAACAGATCAGTGTACAATCTGACCAGTTTAAAACTATATGAATAAGCACAAAGACTAAAAGTATATTAAACCGTTTGACACTTAAGACAATTTTAAAACAGTTTAAAGCAAAATTCAATTAGACCCCAAAGGTTTTAATAAAAAGCCACATTTTGAATTACTGCCAGGATGAACCCAGCATTGGAACCAACCAGACCTCTAAGGGAAGTATTTTCCATAATAGGGAAGCCACAGCAGATAAGGTCCTCTTCCATGTCCTCCCAGTGTGTTTCCCTCACTGTTGGGACACAGAGCATGGGCCCCGCTAATAGACCTAAGTTCTCTGGCAAGTGTTTAGATGGAGAAGCTCTCCTTCATCTATTATCCTGAGGTATTTACTGCCTTTAGATGTTTCTATCAGCACTTTGAATTCCAACCAGAAACATATTGGCAGCCAATGCAATTTCTTTAAAACCAGTGCTATATGGTCGGAGTATGATGTTCTAGGAAGCAATTCAGATGCTACAACCTGTAGTAGCTATAGATACTGTGTCATCTTCAAGAGCAGTACTTTAATCTGGAACTTAGAAGTACATGGACTAAAGTGGCTAGTTTCTCCTTGTCCAGGAAAGGTCATAGCTGGCAGTAAGCACTTCAAGACTGAGACCACCTGGGCATCCAATAACAAAAGTGGATCTAGAAGTACCCCTCAGTTATGCACCAGCTCCGTCAGGGGGATTGCAATATCATTGAAGACAGGTTGATTAGCTGCTTCATGGACCTGATAACCACAAACCCACAGAACCTCCACCTTACCAGAATTCAACTTCAGCTTTTTGGCCATTTTCTAACCTCTTATAGTATCCAGGCATTGCTCCAATATTTTCACAGCCTCAACCAACTCTGGCAACAAAGAGAAGTAAAGCCGAGTGTCTTTAGCATACTGATGACGCCCTTCCGATTCTCCTTATGACTTCATCCAGTTGCTTCAAACAAAAATTGAACATCATGGGAGATGAGATAGGACCCTGTGGCACCCTTCAACATAATGGCCATGTGGCTGGCACAGGACTCCACTCTTACCAGCCTACATCTGCTCAATATGAAACCTCATGGGTATGACATGTCACATGCATTGGTCCAGTGATTTACAGAAACAGCCTCATAGTTGAAATGATAACCAGGTGCCAAGTAGGTCATTTCGGTGCACCGCCAGCATGGATGTCAAAGTCCTTCCATATCATAATCATGGGGTTCTCTATCTCCTCCTCTGAGATCACCACAGCCAGTCAGACAAGAAAGTCACTGGGCAGCTGCATGGGTAGTAAAGTATTCCTCTTATGTCTTGTTAGCCCAAGATAGGATACAAACTTAAAACTAGCTCTAGGGCAGATGGATTTCCTCATGAGACTGAATCTATATGGATGATGGCAGCTCCTCCTCTTGTTTCCCAAGTGGACAAAGCTGAGATGGACTGATGGGTATTCAACAGCAATGTCAGCATGCTAGGGATTGGGCTGGCAAAGCATCCTGATCTTAAAGCGTACAGGCTAGTTTTTAAACGTTTGTCCTACCCTACGCTTACCTGGCATGTCATTCACTGCCCCTTCCTACCAGCCATTATACCAATGGGACACTCAATTCCATCCCAACCCTACAGTTCACCCAGGCACATGTACAGAAAAGAGAGAAAAACACTAGCAAAGTGCCAGTCCAGGAAAGTGGTTCTGGTCCCTGAAGCACCATCGAAGGATGAAAGCAAGAAAGCAAAGAACTAAAGACACTAAAAATAGAATTTAGCTTTCACTAAAGGAAACCTAAGTTTTGTCACCATTCACCACCTCTCACCAGAAACCCTAAAAGTGAATGCAACAGAACCCACACTCCCCTGTGGGTAATACTGTCTCACCAGATCTTGTCTCCCACCTAAAGTCTATATTCAATTTCTAACTTCTCCAACTAAGAAGAGGTGGTGTTCGTCCATTACGTCATCTAGCTGCAGGCATCCATAAGCTGATTACTTTGAAATGAACAGAACATGGATAACTGACCAGCAGACTAAGAAGAGGTCATGGCTGGTTCGCCATCAAGTCATTTTTATGACCATTGAGCAAGACATTTGGGTTAACTCTTATAGAATCATAGAGTTGGGAGAGACCTCATGGGCCATTCAGTCCAACTTCCTGCCAAGAAGCAGGAAAATCGCATTAAAAGCACCCCCAACTCTTGTATTTCAAGAGTACAGTTAGAAGGACTGCAGGAAAATCTCTAGAAGTGGTAGACAGGACAAGAGTGCCACAGATGGTGATTCAGTAGCATCAGGCAGCATTTTAGATATTGAGGACCAAATCGGGCAGCCCTGGAGTAATCCTCCTGGTAGTTCTCTTGGAGTATTGCCTCTAGATATAACTTTACTCCGGCTAAGAGTTTCAAAATCTTCCAATATATCATTTAGCAGCAGTTGTACTAACCAGTGAATAAGGGATGAAAACTTTCATTTCCTTTATTGACAATTTGTCAGTGGTCAGAGACATGGGAAGAAGCATTAAAAAAATTATAGAGCCAGCAGATTAATTTTTGAGGTCCAATGATGCTAGGAGATCAAGAGGAGAGAACAAAAGAAAACTATGGAAGTCATGCTTTGGGGCATGTAGCTAATGTAATCTTCCCTTCCACCATATGCCTTCTGGGTGGGTAGCAGATTTTGTTTTTTCTTGAGTGACACAAGAACATCCCAGTTTAAATTATATAATACAAGCACTAAATATATTTACCTGGTTATTTTCCCAAATATTAAGTTGTATGACACAAGTCAGCTGTCCTTTATGCAATATACATAAGTTGCTATTACTAAATGGAGGCATTTCAGCATCTCAACATATTTCCATTAGCTGTCTCAATAGTAACCTCCTTACTGATTTTATTCCATCAGCTGCTTCCAGGGCTCAGCGGTGGTTTTTTCCCCCCTCAAGGGAAAAGATGTAGAATGGTACAAAAGATTCAGAAGAAAATTCAGAAAGGCCTGCTAAGGTTCACATACCATTCCACTTCAGTGAGCCTGAACTAGTTTATGGTTCTACAATTGCAATTAAACTTTCTAGGTTTCTGTCTGCTTCAAGCTGGAAAAATCAGTCAAATCTATATGTGATATCTCAAAATAAGAAGCAGGCAATATCTTATTCACTGTAATGAATACTTGGGCAATATATAAAGATTTTTTTCTTCCATTTGACATTACAAGTTAAAGAGAAATATATAGAATATAGAATTGTTTTTCTTGCAGTGTTTAATTATTTTGCAAAACATGTTTCTTCTAGATGAAGATCTTCTTAATACAACTGATCAACCCTACTCAAAGAATTTTACATGGGATCCAGACATTATAATCTTTATAACCCAGTACAATGTCTTCATCCTTTCCCCCCTTTATCCTCCCCCCCCCCCCCCCACACACACATACTCCATTAAGGAGGGAAAGGCAAAATAGCTGCACAGTGCCTTTTGATTGGTAGCTCTTGGAGCTATTTGTCTGGAAGCACCCTTTATAACCCCTGAAACAAAATACCTAGCCAGGTCCTAGTATCAGAGCAGCACAACCCAAGCTTGTTTAATCAAAAGCAGTGGTACAGCCATGTAATTTTAGACCTGTGGTGCACACGGAGGCCAGGCATTATTCTAATATGCTGTTGGAAACTTTATGCAGTAGGAAAAGAAGAGGTGCAGTAAGAGACCAGTTTTCCTGCAGTTGGCAATATGGTTTCAAACAGGAACAAAGTTATTTTCTAAAACAGGTATATGAGAAAAACAGAAAGAAACAAAATTAAAATGAATGTTGTTACTTTTCACTCTTTGTAACATATTTCAAAGTACAGTACTGTATATTTGGCATAACCACTTGATGGCTCTATGCATGGCCATGTATATGAAGAGACTTCTAGATGCTTTGGATTCAGACAAACTGCAATATGCAAAGAAAAATGCACCCAGCATTGCTTTTGCATAATGACTGCAGGGATCAACTGAGCCCTGAAAGTAATGGTTTTCATCACCAGATTTTGTAATAATTTTCTACATTGTCAATTTTGGTTTGGTCCACAATGCCATCATACCTCAGGTACAGTACCAATGTCTCTTTAGTCCATGTCTCTGTCCTCATTGTTCCTAGTATACTATATAGGAGAGGAGAATATGGAGGGGAGGAAAGTATGAATAAATGGTACTGGGTTATACATTAAAGATTATAATATCTGGACCCAGAGTTATAATGGGAATTGGAATGGGTTTGCAGCTCTTTAGTTACAGAGAAAATCTCTGTTCTCAACATATCCTGCTCTTTTCTTTCCTGCTCCTGGTAGTTTCTTGTCCTTCCTGTCTTCTAATGTCTTGATTCATCCTAACTTCCCTATCCTTCTTTTACAATTTTCCTCCCCGCATATATTTTTTTTTTGCAGTATACACAGGCAGGAAGTACACACAGGATTGGGAACTTTGTGCTAACATTGAGGTCTGACTGAAGGATGCAATTTTCAGCTTGTTAGGGCACCATACATGATTCTGTACGGCTTTGCACAAGACAGACACTCTGTAACCTTGCAGCCAGAAGCAAGAGAAATGAGGGTTTTCTTGGCTAAAGCACATGTAGGGCTGACCATCAGAATCATCCTTTTACAGATGCTGATATTAGTGATGAATTCCCTCCACATGCTACAGACAGGCCCCCACCTTTGGAGGATGAAGCTACAGAATAGCTGCATCATCCATGGCCACATAAAATAACACATGCTGCCAGGCAGATTGGGTAGAAATTTTTCTTTTGTACTCCAGCTTCTAGCGTAGTAAGAAATAAAACTTTGAATAAATGCTGGGGATGCAGTGACTTTAGCTGAGAAGTGCACAGCTAAAATGTTTTTCCTCCTTGCATCCAAACATTATTCCATAATCTGCCCAGATAATGGAACAGTACCACTGCTTCTGTATTGCTGGTGTATTGCTAGTGATAAAAAGAAATCCAGTCAGCTTTGTGTAGAGTTAACATTCATCCTCCTCTTCCAGGACATGCCCACTTTTTCAGAACTAAACTTTTCTGCCCAGGTGGATTTGTTAAAATGTCCAGGTTTTCTTACTGAGTCCACACTGAAGAAAGCAGGCAACCAGGTAATAGAGCTTTGAGGGGGAGGAGAAGGATGGAGGATGAGGAGGACAGGCCAGGTTAAAGAAGCCATCCTCATTCCTGTGGGGCTTACTGAGAAACTCACCACCTTCCAGCTGGATCCAGGCTGCCACCCCCCTCCTTCTTGAGGGAAAGTCTCCTCATGAAGGGTGATGCTAGAGAGAGAAAGGTGTCCCACCTACATTGCTGCGATGGTGCTCAGCTGTAAAGAAGGTCTGTCTTGTTTGTTGCACTGACTAAACTGAGGACTAATGATTCCTCTTACAACTTCATGGGGCTTAAAAGATATTGAAAGTGAAATTATAACCAGTGGTTTGAACAAATCAGTTGGTAAACGTGTTCTCTTTTTGACTTTTTAGTATATGGCAATCCTATGTATATCACTAGCACAGCTGATCTGTTGAACTAGACCAATGCTTATTGGGAAAAATATTTCTTTCAGATCAGTGACAAGTATTCCCAAGAAATGTAGTGCACACACGGTCACTAAACCTAAGTAAATGTAATGGGGTTTACTTCCAATTAACTCTGGCAGAGTATTCTATTAGGCACATTTATGAGCAGCACAATTTACCACTTTTACCTTTTGTTAGCCAAATCAGCACAGTGCCATAAACATAAAACTATAGTTTTGGAAGAAGAAGATCCAGCCTGGGTAGCAGGCAAACATGTTTGTCAATTATCTTATTTGGGGGATGTGGGGAAAAAAAAAGAAAATTGGTTGTAAACACCCACCTGCACCATGGAGCACCCTACCCCATTCCACCCCAGGAAAGGCACTGAATCCCTCATAAACAATTCAAGATATTTTATTGCCTGAAATAAGGCAATATCTGTCCATGAGCTGCAGTGGCACACTGGGTTAAATTCTTGTGCCAGTTGAACTGTTGACCTGAAAGTTGCCAGTTCAAATCTGTGAGATGGGGTGAGCTCCCATCTGTCAGCTCTAGCTTGCAAGGACATGAGAGAAACCTCCCAGCAGGATGGTAACACATCCAGGGGGCCCTTGGGCAATGTCTCTGTAGATGGCCAATTCTCTCACACCAGAAGTGACAGTATGTTTTCAAGTCACTTCTGACACAATTAAAATATATCTCCACATTTCATGCACAGAAGCCAACCAAATTTGAGCAGTGGCAATAAGGATTGAGGGTACAGAGGTAACCACTTGGCATATACAGCTTCATCTTGGAATATGTTGCTGCCAGCCTTTGTTCTCCAGTACCTGACATCAGAGGCAGCTATACCCTTTACCTAATGGTAGAGCCAGCCAGATAATCAGTTAAGAAAAGGGAAAAAATATAACAAAATAAATATGTAAGCATACCTCTGTTTATAACCCCTGTAATATAGAAACTCCTTTTTTTAAAAACAAAGGTCTTGTTATACCCACTCAGCTCCCTCCTTTCATCCTCATCCTTAAAACATAATAAAGTTTAAACAAACTTAAATTGAGAAAGAATGGGAATCCATTATAGATGATTCTACTGCAGCTGTTTGTGTTTCACTGCAACAGGAAGGTTAAACAGCTGCTCCCTCTGGCATCCCTCACTGAGCAGCATGAAGAACAAAACAGAGAGAGAAAGGATAAGCAGATGCACAGTTTCACAGCTATTCCTCCAATATGTTAAAAAACTATAAGCCTGGCCATAAAAATTGAAATTATAACAAAAGTGGAGTCTGGTGCAAGAAAAAAAAATCCCTGGATGACCTTTCACACATGCAAATATTTAGTTTTGTGTAAAAAGTATAATGATAATCATTCAATTGCTGTTCCTTTTTGTATAGCAAGAACCTATCCCTATTCTTTCCATATTATTTCACCTTCTAGTACCAAATCTGATGTTATTAAAGATATAATACCCAGAAAAACATACTGAGATATACCCACATAAACATTGTCTTGACACACATAATTCCAAATTACAAGTGCTATTGTACTAAATGCACTTTCCTAATGGTAGCAAACCCCAGTCCTTTACATATAAATGCCACTGACTACAACAGATTGTGCTATTTTATCGTAACTATTGAATTGATACATGCTAAAAATTTGTCAAGAAATTGATTTTAGTTTAAAACTTTACAATTATATGTTATCTTTTTGCAAGAGGTAAAGGGGCTACAATGTCAGTTAAATTTGGGCTCACAAGCACTCTGATTTCACATTTGATGGATTGCATTGTAACAAGATTTGGAGATCTAATCTGTTAATGGTGTCTCTACGTGGATTTTATCAAAAACAAATGTAAAATGTACAAATGTACCTTGTATCTTTAACATAGCAATACCAAGAAGTGGCTAGGTCAAACTTAATATAGCATTTCTTGTTTTCTCAGTTGTTAAATCAGGAATGGGAATTGTATGGTCCTCCAAAAATTGTTGGACTCCAACTCAAGCAGTCCTATCTGAAATAGACATTGGTGAAGAATGCGAAGAGTTGCAGTTCAACAATATCTGGAGAGCCACACAATTCCCACCACAGAATTAAATGTGTATAATAAATATTTCCTTATTGATAGCTGTATTTATCATGCCTATGTATTGTCAAGGGCTTTCATGGAAAGAATCATTGGAGTGTTTTGTGGTTTCTGAGCTATGTGGTCATGTTTTAGCAGCATTTTCTCCTGATGTTTCACCTGCATCTGTGGCTAGCATCTTCAGAGGATCGTGCCTATACTTACCCTTACCATGTATATAGCAACTATATCAGTTTAAGTCTTAGACTAATAACTTTTTAAGTCCTTATGATAAGCCACCTTGAATCCCATTTTGGAAAAGATTGGGGTATAGATCCAAATAAATCAAATAAATAAATAAAGAGCCATCACTGTATCCAATTCCCATGGCAGTGGGTTACTTGGTTAAGGTTTGCACTGTATGCAAATTTTTATTTTGTTGATTGTTTCTTACTTTGAATTAGGGTCATACAAATCGTGCTGCCTAAGAAGATCCTGAGAATTGTCACTGTTCTTAAAGGTGACCCACATAAACACATGCACTTGCTCAACCAGTATTTATAAAATAGAACAGTTAGTACAATTCATTACTATAGTTCTTTGATTTCTGCAGTCCTCCAGAGGTTGATTAATAATTCACTAGCCTGGCTGGGGTTGAGAATTCAACATCTTTAGGATCACACATTTTTGTTTGGTAAAATAAGCTTTTACTAGAAGTACTGTAGCAGTAATGTTACTGTGTCACAACATTTGATTGTCCTGATGGACAATCAATCAACCTGTACTCTGGAGAAGGGTTCACTGTCAGGACAGAATATGAAGAAATGCAATGGTTTCCAATTAACGAGAAAGTTAGGCAAGACTGTATTTCATCACTTTATATCATCTATAAAGTAGGATTTGACTGGAAGGAAGTAAATGTCAAAACTGAAGGAAGAAGCATCAACAATTTAAGATATTCAAATTGCATCATGCCACTTGCAGAAACTAGTAAATACTTGGAATAATTACTGAAGAAATGGGGAATAGGGTACAAAGGCAGGAGCTTTGAACAGAAGCTCTCCGAAGCTTTGGGTGCTCTTACTACCTATTACAGGGGAAACCAGCTGATTCCTAATCCATCTAAAATGCAGATGTGTGCTTTCCACCTTAAGAACAGACAAGCATCTCGAGCTCTGAGGGTTACCTGGGAAAGAATCCCACTGGAGCACTGCAGCACACCAGAATACCTGGGAGTTACTAGACTGTGCTCTGACTTACAAGAAGCACTGCTTGAATATCAAACAAAAAGTGGGTACAAGAAATAATATTATACGAAAGCTGACTGGCAAAATTTGAGGATCACAACCAGATACAGTGAAGACATCTGCTCTTGCGCTTTGCTACTCTGCTGCTGAGTGCGCATGCCCAGTGTGGAACACATCTCACCATGTTAAAACAGTGGATGTGGCTCTTAATGAGACGTGCTGCATTATTACAGGATGTCTACTTTTTAGCCTGTATTGCACCACCTGGTATCTGTCAGGAAGTAGCAGCCTGTAATGAAAGGACCAAAGCATTAGCATCTCCAGCCCATTCTCTGTTCGGATATCAGCCAGCAAGCCATCGCCTTTAATCAAGAAATAACTTTCTTAGATCTACAGAGATACTCGCAGGAACACCTCAGCAAGTGAGAGTCCAAAAGTGGCAGGTTAAAACCCAGAACCTCAATCAGTGGCTGATACCAGATGAGAAACTCCCCCCTGGAGTAAGTAAAACTCACTTACTGGGTATCTCCAAACCAAGGTCTACCAAAGAAAGAAACGAACTGGGACCTGGTTAAGGACTATTTAAAACAGATGAAATTTGATTTTATCTGCTGAACAGATACAATCTTGGATACAATGAGGACGAAGGGGATGTGGTGCTTTACCAATATGTATGAATATTCAAGATAGACTGTGAAGAGCCAGTTAAAGTCTGATGGAAGTCAACAAATTTTTATTTTTATTATTTTTATATATTTTTTTTATTTTTTTCTTTCTGCTTTTTCTATTTCCTCTTATCTTATTTCCTACTTTCTACTAACAATAAGGGTTCTCCCACTTTCGTTGTGAAATTATCATTATTCTCTAACATATATTCTTCCTCTTTTTTTCTATTAATATAAAACCTTCAATAAAAATATTCAAAAAAAGAAAAGAAAAAAAAGACATCCCCTGGGCACACAGAAGGCTGGGTGACTTGGAAGATGCAGAACATACTGCACTTTGACACCATGAGATGCAGAGCTAACCTTAAGAAATGGGACTACAAAGTGGAGTCCATGACATTTGAGTGTGGAGGAGAGCAAACCACAGACCGCTTACTACAATGCAGCCTGAGCCCTGCCATATGTACAATGGTTTACACGAGCATCATCAGAAGATGAAGACAATGAATTAGTTAAAGATTTCATTCCTTAGTTCTAAAAGCATAAATAAATAGGTCATAGAGCAAGTCATGCCTGAATAATTCTGAGAAGTCAAGATAACTAAACTGAGGCTGTCATTTTCTGGCCATATCATGAGAACATATGACTAAGTAGAAAAAAAAATATTTGGTAAAGAAGAAGTCCATAGGAAAGAAGAAGATCACATTCCAGATGGAGTCTATCAAGGATGCCACAGCCATGAGTCTGCAAGACCAGTACAGGTCAGTTGATGGCATCTTATACATGGGGTCACTATAAGTTGAAGTTGACAGGAGTTAATTATAACAGTAACTACCTGAAAACAGTATTAAGTGTGTTGCAGGTTCTAACAATTAGGATTAAGACTCTAATCGCATCACATTTGCCTGGAAGCAAGTCCATCTGAAATCAGTGGGATTTCCATCTGAGTAGAATGTGTGGATTTGCTCTGACAGTTACTTGGCTACCTTCTATTTGCAATAGAAGAAAAGACTTTGCTGCATTGCAAAGAAAAGAAAGAAGCCCTGAAGAATTAAACAAATATGGAGAAGTCTGATACAGGATGATTTTTGATAACCTCGGCAGACTCGTAATGGAAGAGAAATGTTGCTAGCTTTGTCTTTGGGATGGGTCCAAGTGTGGCTGGATTCCCAAATGAGTCTGCTTATGATTGGATACAAGAGTGGGGTTGCCCAGGTGTATCAGAATGTAGCATTTGGCCTGTACCCAGTAATATATTATTACGAGGATAACTAATCTCTTCACTGTGCCTGCAGTTTTTAAAATCTATTAATCTGTGTTTACATAAAAGATTCTGGAACAAGCAGCAGCTTTTGAAGTGGAAAAATAAATGGCCAAAGCAACCGCACAGTGACAGATTTGGAAAACGTTGATTCAGTTCTGTAAAACAAATGTTGGGCAATTTTCTTTTTCTGATCCCTAGGTAGCATTTTACTATTAAACATCCATCCTAAATATAAGGGATGAATGAAATGGTTCTAGTTATTTTTCATATTTACTTAGTACGTATCAGTGAATTAAATAGTTTCCCAGAGGCATGCCGGATCAGTCTTGCCGAACCAGCAAGTCAAAACATGAACTGGCCGTGTGTAACTCTGTTTTTGTTTTCATCCGACTTCTAGTATTATAAAGGTTTTATTGAGCAAAACTAGGTAATTGTTTCTCTCTGACCTGTGGGTTCAAAAACGGATTCTTGCATCTTTCTATGTCACCCGGTAGCTGCTACCTCAAAGTGAAGTCATTGTTATACTAGCTCAATGTGTTCACCATCCAATTTATTCATGAAAACAAAACACTAATAGTAAAACACAAATTAGTGGAACAACAATAGCCACTGCCACAGCATCCCTGGGAACTCTTCCCCAACCAACCATATTGCTTACACCAGTGATAGGTACAATCTGTCAACATTGCTGGCTATTCTGCCTTAACAGTAGAATTTAGCTGTGAACTTATTCTTATTCAGCATCTATAACTCCAGAAGAGTAGAGACATCACACTGGCAATGAAGATCCGCATAGTTAAAGCAATGGTATTCCCCGTAGTAACCTATGGATGTGAGAGCTGGACCATAAGGAGGGCTGAGCGAAGGAAGATAGGTGCTTTTGAACTGTGGAAAATTCTGAGAGTGCCTTGGACTGCCAGAAGATCAAACCAGTCCATACTCTGGCTGCTCACTGGAGGGAAGGATAATAGAGGCAAAGATGAAGTACTTTGGCCACATAATGAGAAGACAGGAAAGCTTGGAGAAGATCATGATGCTGGGGAAAATTGAAAGAAAAAGGAAGAGGGGTCGACCAAGGACAAGATGGATGGATGGTATCCTTGAAGTGGCTGGCTTGACCTTGAAGGAACTGGGGGTGGCAATGGCCAACAGGGAGCTCTGGCGTAGGCTGGTCCATGAGGTCACAAAGAGCCGGAAGCGACTGATCGAATAAACAACAACAATAACTCTAGGATAGAGGGTCACTGCTAATTCTTCAAGGAATGGAATTTTTTGAGCAAAATAATAATAAGTGGCAACTATTTTTTTTTAAAAAAATCTACAATTTAACTTGATTTTTATTGCTTACCAAGCCCATTCAAGGATTATCTAAACCTGTGGGTCCCCAGGTGTTTTAGCCTACAACTGCCAGAAATCCCAGCCAGTTTATAAGATGTTAGGATTTTTGGGAGTTGAAGGCCAAAACATCTGGGGACCCGCAGATTGAGAACCACTGATCTAAAGTATGCCCTCCTTTGTCAGAACTGCTTCTCTATACTTTAAGACTCAGTGGTTATATAAACAGAGTAAGTGGAGACAAATCTTACAATGGAAATGGCAGTGCACAAAACCCAGAAGGAGACTATTTCAATATCTCTGGACAAACCATCATACCCTGTTTTCCTGAAAATAAGACATCCCCTGAAAATAAGACCTAGTAGAAGTTTTGCTGAATTGCTAAATATAAGGCCTCCCCCGAAAGTAAGACCTAGCATAGTTTTTGTTTGGAAGCATGCCTGCCGAACAGAACACCAGAGCATGCAGGATCTGTAAATGTACGTACATGGAAATAATGGTAGTGACAAAAAAAATCTTGATAGGATTTCACAATTTATCTGGTTATGTTGGTTTGTGATGACAACTACTGTGTAGTATATAATAAATGTTCACTTTTGTTCAACAGTAAATGTGAATTCTTTATGGAAAAATAAGACATCCACTGAAAATAAGACCAAGCACATCTTCATGAGCAAAAATTATTACAAGACAGTCTTATTTTTGGGGAAACAGGGTAGGGTTCTGGAGCTGTTCTGGAGCAATAACAATAAACTCAAAGGATGCTGAAAAGAGAAATGGCAGATTGCAATTCTATGAAGAAATGCCAATCCATTGCCAGAGCTATAAATATGGATAACACAACCCAACAAAACAAATTTTGGTGCCTTGGTTTTTAGGCCTGTTCCTGGGGTTATTTGGGGCACTGCTTCAGAAAACTATATTGGATAGACCACATCAGCTCTAGCTTCGTAGATGTGGTTATCATGATTTTCTATAGGCAAGCAGATGAAGACTGGCAGATGACATATGTTCTGTATCTCAAAAACTAGAGTGGACAGGGGCAAACTGGTACCATTTTTTGGAATCAGCAGGTCAAATGTACCCAGAAACAGATCTAACATTTGCGACACCAACATGTGTGTTGGCCAGTGTAATAGGTTCTTCCCATGCTATATATAAATATATGGGTTGTCATTGCTGTTGTATAAGCAACAAAAGGATTTTCTTAAGAAATTACCCTTTCTTTTATTTTAAGGGAACTAACATTTAGAAAAGAAGAGTATATTGCATTGATATCTCAATAGACCAGCTTCTTGACAGACCTGCAGCATCTTATAGAGCCCTTGGAAGGTTTGTGGCTAGTGTCCTATTACAAACTGATTCTGCCCCCACAACCATATAGTTTGGCTTAAATATTAGTGATTTGAAGACTAGACACCTTCTTGGAACCTTTCCTTTTTATACTGGACTGACATTCATATTTATTAAGCCTTTATAACTGCTCCCTCCCCCCCCCCCCCGCCCATCTCATGGGAGTGTATGGCATTACAGTAATCAAGTTGATCCAGGTTTATTGATCACTTGTCTTTCTAAGCAAAATCTTTACAAATAAGTGGTGTATTGCAAGTTATACACAGTTGTGTAAAAGGGAAAACGTACAAAATACATGTTCTGTGCACTATTCAGCATTCATTCCTACAGTTGTCACTTTTAAGAAAGTCAAGCAAAATTTTTAAAGTTAATGCACAATCAAATGATCACACCATAGATTTGTTTTATAGGTGAAAGTAGTGCATTGCCTTTTGTATCCCAATTGCTGCTAAATGTTTATTGTCAGCTTTGGGGCCTGAGTACACATGGAGATTCTGTGTTTTGTGGTGGTTCCTTCTGTTTCTGCCTTTTTAGTAAGAAAAGCAGTAACATGAGGATTGATGGAGGAGGAAGAGCTGCTTAATCCTTTTCTTTCTTGTAATTTGTCAACTAATAATTGCCCTCCCCCCCATTGACCATCTACTTGTAGGAAAATGACAGAAGGAGCTCATATATTTAATATTCACATAAAATAAACAAATAATAAAATCCTCCCACGAGCTGCCTAATGCCCCAAGATAGCTCAGAGAAAAAGTAGCTTGTGAGGTTTTTCTTTATTATTTGTTTGTTTAGTTTACCCGAATACTAAGGGCTGACAAAGCAGCTCAGAGAGATCAGTAACAGCACAGTTATTATCCTTAGGTTCACAGGCTAAAGACATGGCACAGAAAGAAAGGGGATGGGGAGGAAGGAGGGAAAATGTTAAGTTAAACACAAGTTTTCAGTAAGGAAGTGTTGAACAGACAAATAGCAGAAAACTATTAATTAACGTGTCTCCTTCACTCCCTCATCAATCGCAGGTTGAATCAGGAGTGAGAATAGCAGAACTGACCTTTATGTACAATTCATTCATCTACTGCTAGGCACAAAAATCGACAGTTAAACCTCAAGAGAATCACAGCTGGCAGTATCGCACAAGTCTGAGCACAGTGGTCTTAATCACAATATAAATGCAGATTAGTAACATCAATGTAAGAGCAACTGGAATTCCTATAGCTATAGTTACTAGTACTTTGGAGCTGTAGAAATGCAGTAGCACAGTTTGCTCTAGTGCTAGGAAGCAATAGCATATTTTGTTTATTTGACACCAAGAGCAGATAACTTTTTAATATCCAAGTTGGAGCAGGTAAAATCCACCTGTTGTATTCAAAGCAATGCATTTTGCTTCCAAGTGGGAATAGCTTTTAGAATTCTCTCTGAAGTGGTAAAATACACACATTTAGTGGAAGTGTTCCCAAAAAGTAAATTCACAATGGTTGTAGCTGCTAAAAGAACCACAAAGGTTTTCTGGTTCTGTCAGAGGAAAAAGAGGAGGTTTCTCATGGTATTCCACAGCTATTTCCTGCATTTGAAGGGAAAGGAGTTGCCCGGTGGAAGCGAAGGGATGTGGATGGTCAAAGAATGCGGAGCCTTTAATGGGCCTATAAATCACTCCTGAAGAGGCCAACGATTTCTGCGCAGGTATAAAAGCAGGGTAAGGGACAATTTTGTTGGCTGCTCAGAATACTGAATTAAAAAAATCTGTCTTTCAAGTTCAAACCAGACTTTGAGAAATTTCCTTTTTTCTGTACAGTTCCTAGAATTCTCCTATGATCAGCAGTTGTAGTCCCTACAAAATGAACTTTCCCAGACTCTGCTTTAATCTGCTACTGAATCCCTATCGAGATGGAATCAACAAAAGGATTGAGCATTGAGGAAAGGGAATTGCAGCACAGTCAACTGGAGATTCCTGGATGGATGTGGAAATTCACGTGGCAGTTATCCAAACAGCAGCAGCAGCTCAAGTAGCGACTTCGACAGTGTTGGGCCTTCTTGGCTGCTTCTCTATTCTCTTTCCACTAGCAGATACATATATTTTGTGTGTCCAGGTCTTTTATTGCTTTCTCTTTCAGAAAGTCTTTTAATTGGGTATACTGGGTTTTTATCACTATTTACTATTTGCCTTTTAAAAAAAAACATGATTGCTTATCAGATTACTTTGAAAGTATAATACTGATTACTTTGATTTAGGGCACATTTCCACTGTCCACAATGCATTGTGGATGTGGGAGGTGAATCCCTCCCCCCCACTCCTCCATGGCCATGAAGCCATGGATACTGCAGATCCTAGAACTGGTTCAAGGCCAACCTCCATGATATGTATGTGCTATCCAGGCTTCGAACTGGTTCCAGCACCTCACATGTAATCTACACAGTGAAATTATTTCCTTCTCTTCAGGTTTTATAGTGACCTCAGTGTAGATATGCCCTTATATTCTGAATTACTTTGGGCCTCATATTAGAAGAAATGTATGAAAATAAATATTCTATATGCTCAGGTATAAGTCTAGATTTTTTAGTCAAAACATCAACCCACAAAACTGGATGAAATTATCCATGGATCAATGTGAATACTGAACCTTAACTCTTGTAAAAACACACACATACACATACACACCATCCCTTCTCTGAGTAGACAAAGACAAAAGTTCAGTGTGTCCCCCCCCCCCCAAAAAAAAAACTACAAGAAGCATGGAGCCCCTCTGCTCTGTCTGCTGTTGTCCCGTTTTGGCCTTTTTGAATGCCTGGCCGTGGGAATGGGGGTGACAGCCAGGAGATGCTGGCCTCTGAAGTGGCTAGTCATAGCATCATAGAATTGGAAGAGATCTCATGGGCCATCCAGTCCAACCCCCTGCCAAGAAGCAGGAAAATCGTATCAAGCACCTTCAATAGATGGCCATCCAGCCTCTGTTTAAAGACCTCCAAAGAAGGAGCCTCCACCACAGTCTGGGGCAGAGAGTTCCACTGCTGAACAGCTCTCACAGTTAGGAAGTTCTTCCTAATGTTCAGGTGGAACCTCCTTTCCTGTAGTTTGAAGCCATTGTTCCATATCCTAGTCTCCAGGGCAGCAGAAAACAAGCTTGCTCCCTCCTGCCTATGACTTCCCCTCACATATTTATGCATGGCCATCATGTCTGCTCTCAGCCTTCTCTTCTGCAGGCTAAACATGCCCAGCTCTTTAAGCCGCTTCTCATAGGGCTTGTTCTCCAGACCTTTGATCATTTTAGTCGCCCTCCTCTGGACACTTTCCAGCTTGTCAACATCTCCCTTCAATTGCGATGCTCAGAACTGGACACAGTATTCCAGGTGTGGTCTGACCAAGGCAAAATAGAGGGGTAGCATAACTTCCCTGGATCTAGACACTGTACTCCTATTTATGCAGGCCAAAATCCCATTGGATTTTTTAGCTGCCACATGACATTGTTGGCTCATGTTTAACTTGTTGTCTACAAGGACTCCCAAGATCTTTTTCACATGTACTGCTATTGAGCCAGGCATCCCCCGATAGTGATGCTTTCCCGTCTCCGACGAATGACCCCCAATTTCCCCACTGATCAGGGGCCACAATGTCCTCATAGTGCGTCCCTAAAGGCTTATAGGATGCTCAAATTGGCTGTTCTCCACAGCAGAGTGGCCACTAACAGAAGCCAAGGCAAAGGCTGGCTGGTTGGCTGAGCCCTGACTTTGCCTCTCACATGGCTATTTTGCTGCAGGGAGAAAGTGGGCCAAGCAGTTGAGCATCTCTGCTGTCCATCCACTGCAACCGCTGGTGGCTGGGCTGGGAAAAGAAAGTGGTGATGGCAGCAGTGCACAAAATTTTGTTTCAAACTGCATTAAATCATTACCAGTCTTTAAAAAATATTTAAAATTGTTTTGTTGTTTGTTCTCAGTGGCGGACTGGGTCTAAAAATATTGGCTGCCAGGAGACAAAGGAGACCTACCCACAACTATAAGGCTATCATTTAATTTGTATTATAAATCATTTAAATATACATATGTGGAAAAGGCACAATTAAAATTATTGCAAAATAAATGTATATTTTAGTAATTACAGTGTACATATATTGTATATATTACTGGCAGTATACAGTAAATACTAAATGTAAATACAGATGGTTATAATTGAATTTTTAATTATTTTTTAAAATTTAAACATTAACAGGTAGTTCAGAAGCATATTTCATGCAGTCCACTTTATTAGGAGCAAAACAGTAATAGTTTTAATTTACTTCATGATTGTGCGAATCTGTCAAGAATTGTTTCTGCATCCAGTCCTTCGAACAATTCTTTTACAATGGATATAAACATATATGATTCCAAGTTCTCCTTAGTTTAGACAGTGATTTTTTCAGCTTTGTCTTTATGTTCTTGAGCTTTGAAAATGTCCTCTCACGTTGAACTTGAGTAAGTGATAGTGTGCAGATGATTTTTTTATTTAAATAGTAATACAATATAAATTTTAGTTGCATACAGTAATAATATTGAAACATCTATTATATTTTCAAGCTACTAAAAGGCAATTAACATTTTAAAAATATTGTCTAATGTTTAAGGGGCCCCACTTGCTATTGGGCAAGCTGACACCTGGCCAGTCCACCGCTGTTTGTATTCCCCTCTCAGATTGTTGTGCTGCATAAGGTGGGATATACATATTTTAATACATACAAATAATTAATAAGTAAATACAGATGGCACTCCACCCAGGCACATTGACCAGACCAGACACCCTGCAAATTAATAGATTTTCTGCATTTGTACCTCTAGACCATGAAGAATATTTTCTATCTCTGATTTAAAAGAAGAAAAAGTCATCACAGAAGTCAGGATAATAATTTGCATTGTTACTGGAAAAAAAATCCCAACCACTTCATTTGCTTTTCCAAGCAGCTAATGTCATCTCCCATCGCCACCAATAGCTAAATATCCTTTAAAACTGCTATAAATGGGATTCGGCATGACTGTGGTTAACCACTTCCAACATAGATATGGCTTTCTAAATTGTTCATATTAAAGATTATGATACCTTAAATGGCAATGTTAGCTGTTATAAAGGAAGAAAGATATTCACTCTTAAATTAATCAATTTTAAGAGTCGTTTATCTAATTTCCCCCTTTCAGACATATTTTGAAGATATGTATTTCTTTTCCTAGTTATATTATCCTTCCCTATGTTCTTCTGATTCTGAATATGAAGCAGAATTTTCTATTTTGAAAGGAGGTTTTCATATGTGAATAACTGCACTGATACATGTATGATCTGAAGGAAGGCATTATTGTCAAATTTCTGGGTTGTTTTTTTTAAAGTTGTTTCCCAGCTTCCCAAAGTACCTTGAAAAGATACTTTTGATTGTCCACAAAAACTTTGTAGGGATACCATAGGCTTCTGGCTTATGCAATGGTAAAAAATATCTCCAATTTACTTCATAATAATTTCAAACCCCACAACCTGAACCAACATTTGAATCCATATGATATACCTCTTCCATCATTGAGTACAAATCCTGATCCTGGATCTATGAAGATACCGGTTATGGTTATACTCCAAATGTGGGGCATTTATCCTTAATGTTAGCAATCATAATCGATGTAGTGATGTCTTCATTATATTCATAACAGGAGTAATAAATTAACAATTAACTAGTCATTTACTATTAGTTACTTCCAAACTCTTTGCCTTGGTTGTCATTTTAGAGACATAATCAACATGCATTACCAACCTGTATGGGAAGGATAGATTTAGTGAGAGAATAAAATACATTGTTAAGCATCACTTTAGTCAGGAGAAAATGATTTGTGGCACCTTAAAGGCTTAGAAGTTTTATTTGGCACCAGTTCTGATGGACTGCAGCCCATTTCATCAGATGCAGGGAATGTGGCTTCAGCTGGCAGATATTTAGCTGGGAAGCAGGATATGGAGGCACAGAAGTGCCAAATGCATTTGCATAGTGATGGTTTTAACAGTGGCTGCTTGACAGTCATTAGGCAATGACAAGGACAAGCAGATTACAACATACATGCTAAAGAAATGTCTTTGTCCTAACTAAGAATGAGAGATAGAATTTCACCCCTAAAAATAATCTCATTGATGGAGGATAGAAATCAGAAGATCCGGAGGGGATGCAGATGCAGAAAGTACCGGTAGAAGAAAGATGCTTCAACATTGGTAAGAAAGCATGCAGAAACTCTATGGCAATACAAACATCTCTGTTCAGATGAGCCAATTGTTATTTTAAAAGCCTTTTGAGGTCATTTCCCTTGCTCACACTTTTTAACATTGTCAGATTTGTTTTTATTATGTGTCACTCTGAGATCTCTGGATAGAGAGAGCTGTTTGGCAGTGGAACTCCCTCCCTCGGGCTGTGGTGGAGGCTCCTTCTTTGGAAGCTTTTAAGTAGAGGCTGGATGGCCATCTGTCAGGGGTGCTTTGAATGTGATTTTCCTGCTTCTTGGCAGGGGGTTGGACTGGATGGCCTGTGAGGTCTCTTCCAACTCTATGATTCTAGGTGAGAATGTAAATATTTAATAAATATATGTAGTGAGATAAAAGGCTTTGGTCTGTGCTCCCTATGCCATAGATAAGAAGTGATCTTTAAAAATAAATTATTGTGTAGCTGTATCCTCTTACACAATCTCTTTTGTTCAAGGAGAACTGCCCTGAAGTCAAAGAACAAGACTGAAGTGTGGGCCGTTTTGTCATTTTTGATATCAGTTAATTTATTCTTTTGCATACAAAGTAACCCATTTATCCTATGCAAATGCTATGGGGCAGTGATACCAAATGATGCCATATGTCCTATTGATGTTTGAATTGTTGATGTGAATGACATTTTTAGCTCCCGTAATGGTGTTTCTGTCTTCTATATTTCTGTTTCTCAATATTCTTCCCCTTCCTTAGCTTGAATGTAAGAATAGGTTGAGCACACCTTCTCCAGAAATGCAAAATCTGAAATTCTCCAGGTGGTTTTACATGGTCTTGATTCTTTTTTGTCAAAGATTTCTGGTGCCTCACCAAGCTATAATTCCTAGAATTCCATAGCATTGAACCATGGCAGTTAACTTGGGATCAGGTCCTCTAGTGTAAATGCACTGAGGCATCATGAGGCTTAGCAGGTGTTGTTGGACTGCCCCTGACAGCATTGCTCACCTTCCCCTAGGTTGACTAGTGTTACTGGGACTTGCAACCCAACAACGATACAGGCCACATTATTGTCACTCTGGATCTAGTCTTCTATCCTTAATTTTTCCAAGCTCTATTCTGAATTAGAGATTGTAAACATCCCAACCCATTTCTGGACTTATAAATAATATATAAAACTTTATTTTTAACCCACCCTCTCTCCCCATGGGGACTCAGGGTAGCTTCCAGAGTAAAAATGGCAAACATTAAATGCCAGTGCAATAACATAATAAACAATTAGACAAACAATTAAAAGTAAACAGATTAAACACTGTTGACTAAAACATATGAATCAAACAAAAACATCATATAAAACAAATTACACAGTTAAAATGCATTTAAAAATATAGATCTTCTATAAATTAGAATTATCCATTATCAGCATCGTCGGTGGTGGTCTTGTGTGTACATCTTCTAGTTTCCTGTCAACTTATGGTAACCCCCTGAATTTCACTGGGTTTTCTTAGCCAAGGAATACTCAGGGGTAGTTTTGCTTCCTCTAAAATATAGCCTGAAGCAGCTGGTATTCATTGGCTGTCTCCCATCCAAGTACTAACAAGAGCTGACCTTGCTTAGCTTCCAAGATCAGAGATGATCTGGTGCCTTTGGAATATTCTGAATTTGCCCTATGTACATTTTTCTAATTTCCCTTTAAAGCCATCTGAGCAAATAGCTATCACATTTTGCAGCAACAAATTCCATACCCAGATAATGTGTCCCATTAATACATTCTTTCATGTGGCTTTTCCTCAGTGTTTTACTGATCATTTTTAACAGCATGATCCTCAATTACATTATGAAAGTGGGAGAAAAATCTCTATCTGCTTCCTCCACACCATTTATCATTTTATAACCTGTTGTCATTTTTTTCTACATGAAAAATCCTGAAATGGTGTATTCTGTCTTAAAAAACAAACAAAAAAGTATTTGAGCCTCCTGACATTTTCCTGCACCTTTCTGCACAGTCAACATTGTAGTGTGGCCAGGGAATGCAGGGTCAAAGCACCACAACCTTTTGATTAGCAGAGATAAAGCTGTCATTTCCCATAGTTTTCACATCATCTGTACCCTCTGAGCTTTGTTGTTGTGTGTCTTCAAGTCATTTCCAACTCAGGGCAGCCCTAAAGTGATGCTATCTCTTTTCTTTTGATAGGTGTCTTCAGAGATTTACCATTGCCTTCCTCTGAGGCTGAAAGAGTGTGACTTGCCCAAGTGAGATTCCATGGTCAAGTGAGTTCTGGTTCTAGTCCAAAGCTCAAACTGCTGTACTATACCTTGATTTCTTTTACTTCCTCTGAGTTTCATTGCGGTCTTTGGTTTAATTGTCTTTTCTATCAAAAACCTATTGCTTTTCTAATGTAAAACATTATAAAAGCAAGTTAGCTTTTGATGTACAGTTGAAGGCCCATTGGCATTATTGAAGACTTGCTACTAATGGAGATGAAAGGTGCTGGACCTATGACCTTGTCACATGGCAGCCAAGAACATACCACATTGTCAGGGGGCATGGGGAACCTAGTGCCCTACGCCCTGCATTGCTCAGCTGAGGGTGATCACATAGGGGGAAGCGTGGAGTGTGCATGGAGTGTGTGTAGAGTGTGAGTGGAGTGCATGCCTTTCCCCCATGGATTCCAATGACAACATGGGAAGCCTCCTGTGTTGCTGTGGTGGTGGCATGTGCCGACTCCAACCTCCTAAACACACGGAGCCGCGCCGATGTTGATTGATGGGAGCTGGTAGGTGACCTGGGCTAAACCAGTGAATGCTTCTGAATTTAGTCCCATGTGAAGAGGTCCTTAGTTAGTGTATCACTTCATAAGCATCTGTGGGGGGTAGCAAACAATGCAAACACAACAACAAGAATTGAAACAGTTTGCAAATGTAAACCCACTTTACATTAAACAGCAACAATTCAACATACAATATTTTATATTGAATCTATATGCATAAACACTTTTCAAAGTGCCATGCATCCCATAAAGCATGAGTGCAAAGCTTGCTTATCAAAATCTTGCTGTTAAGAGATTATTGTATGCAACTTCAAAGCCTTGAACAAAACTATAAAATGGATACAAACAAATAACACATCATCTACTATACGAAAAATTCCCCCTGATTTTTTTTTAGTTCAGTTGCCCCAGTAAACATAACACTACTCATACCTTTTCATCTTTGTTATAACATTTTGTTTGAAAAGCAAAATTTGACAATTATTCTTGAAGCACACAACACATACAAGTGGCCATATTCTTTGCATCTTTTAGTAAAAAACATCATTTAGTAAATTCCCAATTTTCAGAAAGCAAAAGCATCTGAAATTAGCAAAGAATTGTGAATTAGAAGGAGAAGGAAAAAAAGCCAGCCTGGGACAAACTCTGGGGCTGGAAATGCCCATCCGTCCCATCCCTGAGGAGAGGAGTTCTGAAATACTGCCAGCTCCTGGTTTCCATATTTCCTGAACAACAAAACTACCTATGACCCACTGAGGGTTTTAGAAGCAAATACTTTTTTGGTGCTTCTGGAGCAAAAACACTACTCAAATTTTTTGTTATTCCTGATGATAATGAATAAAAGGCATACTTCAGATTTGGAGATAATATTAAATGAGGATGAAATGGCAAATACCCAGGGAGACAAGATTGGAATTCAAAATGACCTTGACAAACTGAAGAGCTCCACTGATATACAAAATGTATGTCAGTGGAGGAAAAATATATAAATTGCTACGTGAAGCCAAGAAAAATGAAAGGCACAAATATAGGATAAGTGACATTTGATTCATAAGCAGACATGTAAAAAGGAACTAGACATAACAGGGTAATGCAGTTGCCCAAAAAGGAAATGCATTTCCTAGCTGCATATATAGGAGCGTAGTGCATATATCATGGGAAAGAGTAGTGCCCTTCTATTCTGCTTTGGTCAAACCTCACCTGGAATACTGTGTCCAGTTTGGGAAGCTATGGTTCAAGCAGGATATTGATGAGCTGAAAAGTTTCCCAAAGCGATGACCCACGATTAGCAAAGATAATAAAAAAACAAACCTTATGAGAAATGATCTAGGGCACTGGGCATGTTTAGCTTGGAGAAGAGAAGGCTGAAAGGTGACATGATGGCCATTTTCAATATCTGAAGGGATGTCACACAGGGAAGAGAGTAAGCTTGTTTTTTGCTGCTCCAGGCACTAGGGGCCCTTCCACACAGCCCTTTATCCTAGAATATCAAGGCAGAAAATCCCACATTATCTGAGTTTGGACTCAGATAACCCAATTCAAAGTAGATATTGTGGGATTTTCTGCCTTGATATTCTGGGATAAAGGGTTGTGTGGAAGGGCCCTAGAGCATGAACTAATGGATTCCAACTAAAAAAGGTTTGGAAGACAGCAACTTGAGTAGGAAGAACATCTTTAATGTAAGATCTGTTCAACAGAGGAATAGACTTTGGACCTTGTCTGACGTGCTGTCAGAATGAAGGTGTCTCTTTCAGGAGTGCTGTAGGCTGGATTTACACTGCCATATAATCCAGATTATCAAAGCAGATAATCCAAATTATCTGCTTTGAACTCGATTATATGAGTCTACATTGCCACATAATCCTGTTCAAAGCAGATAATCTGGATTTTATATGGCACTGTAAATCCAGCCTAAGGTGCTAGTATTCTATGACTGTCCTGTGCATATTTTCTTTTTAGTAATATTAGTAAATGAAATATTTATCTCACCCTATATCATAAGATCTCAGGGCAGCTAATAATAGAATACTCTTAAATAACTTAAAATTATATACAATGTTCAAGTATTTTTGTTTTTAAATCAGAATTTGCAAAGTTAAAACCATTTGAAGTCATAAACATGTATAGATTTGGGGAAAATAATTTGAAAGATAGATTCCCTTGTATCCATGCATGCAACTTTCCTGTGTGTCATGAGCATTTAAAAAGCCATTTAATTTATAAAATATTTGCAGGGCTAGTTTCAGAAGCACGTTCCAGTTTTTCTGGAGCTAAACGGAAAAATTAAATGTAGCTCTCTGCTTGTGTGTGTGTGTGTGTGTGTTTAGCATGGTGACTGCCTCAGAATTTAATGTGCTTTGCTCATAATAAAAGAATCTCTAGCATACTATTGGGCAATGAAGTATTTCAGTACTTGCCTGTAGGCTTATTCATTTTGAAGTCTAGTCACTCTTCTGCTCAGCTAACAACATTGTTTACCACAAAAGGTTCAGCAAAAACTATTGCTAAAATTACTCTGTGGTCAATCATGTTTCTTGAAATTAATGTTCAGACTGAGTAATCTTCCTGCTGTGAAGAGATTCAAGCAAAATGTTGTGGAAAGTCTGTCCTGTTTGAGGACCTTTTAATAAACAAATGGCATGTTAACATATATTTTATGTTCATGTACCGGATGATTTAATGTGACTCTGCTTCTTTTCAGCTACATTTGTTTGCAATATTTTTAGCCAATTTTTCTTGCAGGGAAATTATTGTGTAATGAGTAAAGAGATAAGCTGGACTTCTAACATGTTTGTAACCAACACTTTATTACTGAAGAATTAATTCTTAGCAATTAATAGAGGTGCCAGGAACATTTGTAATTGTTCACGCATTGTGCCAAAACCACATATTCATTGTAATAGATCAATGTGCCAAAGAGGCTGCAGGTTTGACATTATTTTTCAGATTCAAAGGGGGTTGGGGTGGGAGCAGGGACTGCATGCAGAAGATGTTATGTAATAAGGAGACATGTTCATGTAATGGCCAACAATTAATCAAATCTATGCTGTACAGTTTACCAAGATATCCCTTTTCTATGCATGGCAAACATAATACACAATTACACCAATAGCAAATATTATGGATGCAGTATTTAAGAATTCATATTAGTACTGTATCCAGAACATGCAGAAAGATTTGTGGGAAGTGAGAAGTGTCTGCATGTGCCTAGAAGTCATCTGCTGACTTATGGCAACCCCACAAATTTCATGGGGTTTTCATGGACAAGGAATACTTAGAGGTAGTTTTGCCAGTTCCTTTCTCTGAAATATTCAGTGGAAAGAGTGAAATGGTTTTCTTATTGTTTACAAACAGTTGATGGGTGAATGCTAAATATTATTTATTGTGATCTCATTAATAGATAAATGGTTCCTCCCAGAACTTGGAAACTTAATTAAACAATTTATTGCATAACTCATTGCAGAACCAGAAAATTAACTCATTGCTATAAAACTAGGAGAGGGAGAAAGTGACTTGCAACTTATTATTTTTTAAATTCCTTTATTTTGGGGAAATCTGTCCAAAATAGGTAGGGAAATATTCTAAATTTGTGGGCTGGGGAATCCCTTTAAAATGCCCTAGGAAATCATGTTACCCTGTCTTCAAGCATGGAGTAAAACTAAATTAGCTTTACTAGAAACAGCTTCACTAGGAAATTTGCAAATGTGGTTTTTTTTTGGTATTGTGTCCAAACTAATTTCTTTTTTGCCATCAAAAGGAACAGGAGAACTTCTATCACATATTTGTTCTTGTTATGTAGTAGTTATTTGCAGGGCTTGGCAAGTTACTTTTGAAACACAATTCATTGTGTTACTGTAGTGCTTAAGAAGTAATATCTTGCTGTTATTCATTACAATGATGAAAAGTCAACTTATTAACATGAAAAGTTAATACTCTTGTGTTGCTTCTTACTTGAACATATTACATCTTTTGACTTGGAAGTGTGAGGGACCTTAAGCCTGATAAGAAAGTTATATACAGCTGAAATCCTGCCAAAATGCCTTTGCAATTTTCCTTATACACAGTCTTTAAACAAAACTAGAAACTGTTACTCTCTGCACCAACAAAGTATCTTTGCTTACTATATTGTTTCTTACAATGTAACTTTGTTCCACTCTTTTCAACTAGTAACATTGACTAGTAACAACTAAGAACATTATTTGTAACTTGTTTCTTCTGAAGTCTATCTAATTAAGAGAAAACAGTGTGATCTTACCCATGCATATCTTCCCAAACTGATAAAAGATGTCCTGGTTGTCACAATCTGGAATCACAGGCAAGCAAACTCCAGCTCCATGCTAAGGGACTACATTCCCTATAGCAGGCATGGGCAAACTTCGGCCTACGGGCTGTTGGGAATTCTGGGAATTGAAGTCCTAAACACCTTGAGGGCCGAAGTTTGCCCATGCCTGCTCTTACAGCGTAACTAATGACCATTTGCTTATAAAACTCCAATGAAGGAGAGCCTTTTTGAATCAATCTATTCTATTGTCAAACAACTTGCATCTTCAGAAGGTTTGTCCAAATGTTTAGTTACAATCTCTTTTCTTGTTATTTGGACTCATTTGGACTCTTGGGAGCAATAGAGAACAGCCTCCATGAATATGATAACTCTTCAAATATTTGAAGACTGCTGTCATACAACATTTTAATCATCTATTCTCCTGGCTAAACATACTCGCATCCTTTAACCTTTTCACATAGGACTTGGTTTATAGACCCCCATCACCTTTGGCTTCCTCCCAAATACCCAACGTCAATATTATTTTAAAATTGTACTGTCCAGGGTTGTGTGCAGTATTCCCACCAAGGTCCAGTCAAAGCAGAATAGACTGATACTAGCATTTCCTGTGATCTGGACATTTCCATTCTGTTGATTCTGCAGCTTGTAACTACAGAATGGTTGTAACTGCAGAATGGTTGTAACTGGATCATAGTGGTGAATTATGTTTAGCTACAGCTAAACTGACTGAATTGTTACATTTTTCCTCAATTACTGCTATCAAGAGAGATATTATCCAGACAGATATTCATATAGGTAGGATCTAGGTAGACCTTTGCCTACCTTAGAGATAAACTTTCCATTGATCTCTATTGAGACTAATTTTGTTAGTCACCTTAAACATCAAGATGGTTATGAAACAACTACCTTTTAGTTACAGTTTTTCTGATATTAGTTTTTCCTTCTAATTTGGGGTCATTTTCAGATCTGATGAAAATCCTAACCCTTCTTCATCCAAGTAATTTACAAAGACATTGAATATCAGTCCGAGGGTTTGTCATTTATTTCCAGGTCAACAACACAATAGTGATTTTTTTTTGGGTGTAATTCACCTAATATAAGCATTATCTAATCCACATTTTATCAACACATGTATTTTTGGAGAAGCAGCTCCTGGAATTGGTTCCTTTGCTGCTCTGTTACTTAAGATGGGAGTACCCTCCCAACTCTTTGGGAAACTGACTTGTCAATTATACTTATATCCTGCTTGCATGTTTTCCATAGCATTTAGCCAACCAATATGGTACCAGAATTCATAACTATTTTCCTTTGATCTAATTCAGTATGACTCTGTGTTGTCGAAGGCTTTCATGGCTGGAATCACAAGGTTGTTGTGTGTTTTCTAGACTGTATGGCCATGTTCCCAGCTCGGAAAACACACAAAAATCCTTAGTATGACTCTTTTTGTAATTCTAACTTTGTTTATTGTTATGTGTTTTACTCTCTTTGCTATGCTACCCATATAATTATAAATTAGTTTGTAAAATCAAGGTATTAGAAAAGTATTATGCATTTAGTTTAAATATAAACAGACTTGTTCTAAAAGTAACCGTAGAAAGTCTTTTAAAGAAAGACTGGCTTAAAATCGGAGATGTTACAGATTTGTTGATAATGGATAAAATAACTGTACTCTTAAGAGCAGAACTTTTAGAGAACTTTGTTAATGAACGGCAACCAATGATCCAACATCTCAATGTAAAAATAATCTAAATGTATATAGGGGAACCTATAGGACTGTAGACAAGTAAGAAATGGATATTAGTTTGGAGCCTATGATACCATTATATGTATTACTTAAATAGAAGATTGTGACCCCTTAAAGAAAATATATTATCTGAGAAATGATTATGGAACACTAATAGCTGGGAAGTATTGCACTGTATGCAACAAACACTTATAAATGTATGTCTATTTGAATAAATTAAAAATTGAAGATATTTATTCTATGATGGTCTTTTGTGTTTTAAACACGATAGCAGAAAATCAAGACAAATGATTCTTAAGGAAGGCAAAGCTCTTACCTGGTTTGCTTGTATGCAGCTGAAGGGCAGATTTAATCTAGAAAAGAGAAATGCAGCCACAGAGGTTAGAGAAAATGAATTTTATTTAGAGTTGTGCAAAGGCAATGACCATACAATTTTAAAAGTGTATACATGGATTCTGAGACTAGATGCAGCCCATGAGACTGTAAAAGAGTACATGATAACTCCCCTCTTCTGTTTTGAATATAATGTCTAAATGGACACATGTGGGGAAATGTGGCCAAAGTTATGAAATCTACTTTGTTCAGTAAACTCCACTGGAAATCATACTTTGTGCAGTAATTCTAAAGAAAACCTGTATAAGATAATGTACAGATTTATCTAAGTCCAAATACCCTCTATACTTGTGTATAAGTCTACAGATTTTAGTCAAAAAAATCAACCCCCCAAAATTTGGGTCACTTATCCACAGATCAAGCGGAATACTATACTTTAACTCTTATTGCAAAGGGAACCAGCCCCATCTCCAAGTAAAGTGGTGAAGGGCAAGAGCATAGTCAATCCTGGGAGAATCTAAAAGAAACACCAATTCCCTCTACTCTCTCCACTGTGACACCACTTCTGACCTTTTTGAATGTCTAAATGGGGAAATGATGGAGGCAGCATTGATGCTTTCCACTCTCCACAAAATGATCCTCAACCTATCCACAGGTCATATCAAAATCCATAATTTTGACCCACAAATCTTCCCTCGACTTATAAGTCAACTTATACATGAGTATATACAGTAAGTTAGGAATGTTTCAGACCAAATCTGAAGGTGTCAATATGCTGAATGCAGCCATTATTGGGTGATTTCTGAAGCTGTTAACAGAATTGAGCATGAATTAAAGAGTGTGTCCTCCTTTAGGATCAGACATTCAACTATCACATTTTTTGCAGTTGCTGTTCTTGATATAAGAACGAGCCCTTGTCCACCAGTTACTTGAATACTCCTGAATGGAGAGTTTTCTTTAAGGGCTGTGTGATAATACAACACATTATGTAGTGTGGTCATTCTTGTGAAACCCATTTTCCACTTGTGACTATGTTTAATCAAAATGCCAAGATGGTGAGACATTTACCTGTAAACCAATCCAGATTCCATAAAAGTAAATAATAAAATAAAAATAATAATAAAACTTTATTTATACCCCGCCACCATCTCCCCAATGGGAGTAATCGATGAAACATCCAGATATTCCTGGCAAAGATCAGTGTTTGTCTAAAATGTATAGAACAGTTAAATCATAGCTTCATTAGCCATAATGGACAAAAGAGCTGATTTAATTAAAGTGCAGAAACTTCCTATGGCTTTCTTTAAGGTGACTCTTGTTTCTTCCTATAACCTTCAACAGATTGTGTGTTTTAGATTTCTTTCAACCTTAACTTTTGTTTCCATTATTTTATATAACTCCTTTTGCCACAGCATCATGGAAATAATGTTTTCCAGGGCTTACAGTTCAATTTCTTGTGAAGTGCTAAACACTTCACAGTAATTAATATGTCATTTTATTTACTAGTTATTTCATTATCTTCTGACAAAGGCATTTGGACTGTTGTGTAGCAGAATGATAAGGTACAGTGCAATTAAAGCAACCTTAACACACGTAAAGACATTAGAACAAATTAGAAGAAGCAAAGGAAGGTTTGACATACATCCCAAAGTTGACCCTTTTGGAGAACCTGATTCAGATTCTCATAAAATTGTTCTATCGGACCCACAAAGAATTAAGAAGTGACCTGTGGTGGTGGGAAAGGCAGTGGTAGTCATACTTGGAGCTAAATGGAGTATCTTCTACTGGAACTGGGGCTACCACTCCAACCAGTCTCAGAATGATGCTGTTTGTGTCTTTTCTGATGCAGAGAAGGTCCTTAAAAAGCATCTACCACAACTACTGTGGTGAAATCCTCTTGAAATCAGTAGTTATGCCTATCAGTTGTTGGGACAAAGAGATTTATTTTGAGCCTTTGCCTTTTTTGCTATGATTATTCTGACCCCCCCAAACAAACAAACAAACAAACAAAAATAAGGTCTTTATGTATTCAGCCCTGGAAAATGTGTATGGCATTACTTGGATCAGTATCCAAAAAGCTCCATACATAAAATAAGAACTATATCAAATAACTGAGATGATTGACAAGATTTCTAAACCATAATGTTTTCTGTCTCTCCTAAACCTTCACAAGAGTAGATATCTCAAAGAGAACTTGTTTGAAATCATAGTAGTATCACATAGGATGAAAACAACTCAAAATACAATGCTAATACCTTTCAGGGTATATTAATCACACAATCACTTACTATGTAGTGTCAGAACTTGAAAGTAACTAGTTAAAATAGCTAGTTCGTTGTAATAAATTTTTATTCCTAGCGATGAAGGCATAATTAAGCCACTTATAATTTTTGTTCAATAAAGAATAACTTCATTCTTCAGAAATGTATATGGATCTGTGCCTCATGCTCTGTTGCTAAAGCAATGAGAAGTTGACCAAGGGGAGACCATACTGTTATTACAGCACACATGTATCTGTATCTTGAGTGTAACAAAAAACTATTGTAGCTACTTGTGGAGCAAAGGAAAAGAAAGTCTTCCTTATACAAGCAACAACTATCAGTGTAGCCAGTACCACAACTATTAGCTACCCTGTTTCCCCAAAAGTAAGTGAGGGTCTTATATCCCGTTTTGCTCCAAAATATGTGTTAAGGCTTATGTATAGCTGTACGGACACTATTTAAATTGACTTTTTAAATAATGAACTGTAACTAGGGCTTATTTTTGAAGTAGGGCTTATATTTTGAGCAACCTCAAAAATCCTGAAAAATCATGATAGGGCTTATTTTCAGGGAGGTCTTATTTTTGGGGAAACAGGGTAACTACTTTAGGAACATCTTAGAATAATAATTCATTACTTTAAAAAAATCTAATTCCTAAGCTCTGATCCTATGAAGACTAGTTTCAGCAGCAACAAGCCAGTCATGCCATAAACTCTTCTGAGGTATGAACAACAACTTGAAAAGCTATGGTTACGAACAGATGTCAAAAGCTGATTTAGTGCTCAGTTCAGCGTGTAGCACTGGCAAATATGACTGTCTCAAGGGATGAAGCCAATATGCTGTACCTTTTTGTCACAGCCAAACATGGTAACCGGTCATGTGAATGGGCTTTTAGAGATTTTACCATCTTATTTCATGTGAAAACATCTTCATCCTTTTTTAAATGCTACCTGCTAGACACAGTGGTTGAATAACTTGGCCTTAAGTAACATTCATGGTTTCTTAGATAAAAAAGTAAACAAATAAACCTTTAAATTGCGAGGGAAAGACTGATGAAGGCATCAGACAAAGTCAGTAAAGCTAGTTAAATCCTGGCCATGAAATTACTTTTTTCTATTACCATCATTTAAAAGCACACACAGGAAACAATCCCCTTGAAGACAACTTGATGTGATTTTTTTCTTTCCCAAACGTTAACCAAATCCAGACTTGTGGGACTGAAAAACTTGGCTTAACTCTTAATGAATAGCTGAAGAATCTTATGCATGTCCTTTTTCCTCTGTGAGGCCCAGTCTGGAAACAGAAAAATGCTGAACAAAACCCTTTTCTTCTTGTCCTTTTCCATTACAAAAAATAATAATAATGACACAAACGCTATTTACTCTTACAAAGCCTTCAATATAGTCCATTGTGCAAAGGTGATTGGATAAATAGGATGAGCACAGAACTGACCCAGATTTGAACAGTAGTAGATGTAGCAAAATTAATACCATGGTGTTTGGTTTTTTTAAAAAAACTTGTCAAATAAACCTCATTGTTTTTAAAATTACAAAATGAGTGGATAATGAGTATGGAAATAATACATCTGACTTACTGCTGCTTACAGTTCTGTACACTAGCCTTTTGTAGTCTGATACCCACCACATTAAATGTATTAGACTACAATTCCCATCATCTTTGACCAGGCATATGAATACACACACACACACACTTTGTGTGGGTGTGTACGTATGTATGTATTTTCTTAAAATCGAAAGCCCACAGGTGTACATTATATTCATAAGAGGATTATGTAGGCCTCTTGAAAAAAATGCACCCAGATTGGATGAACAAGTAGCACTTTCATTTGAAAAAGACCATATTCAATCTCTCTAAAGGCCCCTTTCTTTCCCTTGAAAGGAAATCTTGCTGAAAATCATTGGAGTCAAGCTCCACTCAAAAATACTTAAAGTAAATGTCTTAAAGCCCCCAAACATCCATGGTACGATTTTTTTTCATCTATGAAGTAACTGTTTTTCCCTAGCAAAGTTTACCCAATTAGAGCAGAGAATTATTCTGCATTTTAAAAGCCTTTGGCAATGTATTTCCTAAGATACTATTATTTTGTGATATTTATAGAATGGGAAAAAGAGTGAAATGCAGTAATTTACTTGTTCACTGAAAGTCAGGCTATCCACATCAAAATATCAGAAGACTGTCACAATTGGGGAATCTCTGTGGACCACTTCTTCCCTTATTGCCCAAGTTACCCACAGCTGGCATCCAATTCAAGCTGGCTTTTAAATCACAAACACTAAGGTAGGCTTTAAAATCTAAATCTAGTTAATGGTTGTGGGAGTTTTTAAATTATTGATTAAAAAGCATAGTCAAGCCTTAGCAAGAAAGAGTACAACCCACTTAATCATGGATTCAGTATCCACAGTTTCAGTTACCCACACTCCAAAAAAGAATATCCCCATAAGTTTTTGTGGACCTCTCTTGTGTGATTCAATGGTTTGCTTCCAGGCCAAATATAACCAAAATTAGCCATGGTTCAGGTATTCGGTAGATACAGGGGACTTACTATATACTAAATGTAATCCAAGTAAATATTAGCATATCTCAGGCCTCATAATGCCATATAATACAGTTTGAAAATGCATTATATGATCATTGTAGGCCCATATTGTTGTACTAGAGCCTGTGAGTAACGTTACAAACAGTAGTATGGGTGTCAGAAGGGGAAAGGGTTACTCGAGAGCAGGAATCTGATGATGAGCAGCAGAGAAAGAGGATCCAGGACATACTTACAGCACCTACACATGAGGAGTTGTTTGAGGGATTCTTTGGGGACGATTGGTCAATGAGTGAAGGAGAAGAAGGAGACACCATGGATTGGACTAAGATAAGAGAAGTGCAAGCTATTTGTGAGGCGCCAACAATAGTGATACCTTTATGGGGTTCTCTGGGGGTGAAGACTGGCAACCAGGGGATCCAACTGAGTCTTGGGGGGAATCTAAGTCTTGACAGGAGATGGAGGAATTGGAGGGAAAGTCAAGGGAATTCACGTGAAATGCTTGGAGCAGCTGCAGGGGATAGTGATGGGATGGTGATCAGTTCATCTTCAGATGATAGTTTGTAATTAAAGTGGGTTCAGGGGTAAGGGGTCTTTGCAGAAGGCAAGGTGTTGATGTGCGTTCGTGTGCTGGGTGCTGTGTATTGGTAAAGATTCTTGTAGAATTGCTGTTTCCTGTTTCGTGTTTGGTGTTGGATTCGTATCTGCAGTTTGGACTTCTCTATTTCTGGACCTGGATCGGTTTAGCTAAGGAAGCTGCTTCTGCGGACACTGGAGCGATGCTGTTTTGGATTTCTCCCGCTTCGACCCTGACTTAGGCTGACGAGGCTTCTCTTCCTGTGACTCCTTTTGTTAACCATTTGTGTACTGTGCCTTTCTGTTTTGCCTCAGAGCTCTTTGTTTGACTTGTTGCTCTTTTCATCCAGTTAATCCGGATTATATTTCTGTTAACCTTTTGGACCAGGTCTGGTTTGGTTTTTTGAGTTTTGACCAGTGGAACTGCATTTTAGTTTTCTTTTGTTTTAATAAACTCTGTTTTGAAGTCACTTTTAAGTCTGGCCCTTTAAGGAGTCTGTATTTCCAACACATATAATACAGTTCAATATATTATGTGAGTCTACACTGACCATATGCACTTTGGAACTGAATTATATATCTGAACTCTGAGTAATTATTTCCAATTTAGTTGGATGATCAAGCACCCTCACATTCACTGTTTTTTATCTTCAATGATAGTTACTTGAAAGCAAACTCAGCTGAAATCAATAGGGCTTATTTCCAAGGAGACACATTCAGGATTTGAGCTTCCCTATATTTTGTTGGTTTTAACTGCAATGGGCTTTGACTTTTGGCAACCTTATTAATGAGAGATCTCTAAGCCTATCATGAACAGTGGCTCTCAGCACAATATTAAATATGACTTAATATTATATATGATGGAAGGGACTATATTACAAAGAAGAAGCATCCCTGTATATAAGACTGTGCTGCTGATAATTATGAATGAGAAAAGTAGTAAAAATGTGAATGATTGGAGATTGGATTAGAGGAGCCTTCCCTGGTCTGCTGTTGGGATGGACTTCAATTCATATTATTCACCGCAATTCCACTCACTTTACTGCCTGCTTCATATAGATACGAAATAAATGCTTCCCTATGAAAACCTATGCTGTAATAATTCGTATGGGCTAATTTCTATTTGAGTCTGTTTTCATGAATGGAGTTAGTGCACAGTGTTTATTATGAGGAAAGGTTGAGCTGTCTTTGCATGAAAGATGAAAGATTTAACTCTTTCCCTTTCCCTGGAGACTCCTTCCTGAGGAAAAAAAATCCAGCTCATTCCAGCTCCCTTTGCATTTAAAGAGAAGCCTCCATTGTGACAAAGGAAATTTCTTTTGAAATGCAAATAGAGGTTTCAGAGCAGACTTTTTTTTGTGTAGCAGGAAATTGAAGAGTTAAACTTTCCCCTCCAAAAACCCCCAAGGTACATCAGGTTTCACATAATAATAGAATATGCACTTGCAGCCATGTTATTCAGAGTTTGGAGAGTTACTTTTAAAGTGTGTTTTGTCAGGCAACTGGCTGCAAAGCCACTCCAACATGATCTGTTACAGTTAACAATGCAAATATTGTTTTTCCTAACTATCGGGTCTTCTGGGTGAAAAAACCCCTATGCCGCTAAAAAGGAAACAATGTCACTAAAGTATCTTAAAAAGTAACTACTAGACATTATTCGATCCTCCAGTGTTATCATTCCCACTCATGTTTTTATTTTGAAATGCAGACAGTCCTTGATCGATCCCCGAAGGGACCTCATGACAGGTATGAATATTGTTTGTAATGCATTACTTCAAAGCTCTGAGGTTGCATTTAGTTTGGCCGCAAATATTCTAGAATGTGTTCTTTAAGACTTGAGAGAATACAGAATAGCCAGAGATATAACTCTGCTCCATGTTAAATTGCCTTGAAACTTGGGCAAATAAATGACTGAAGTGACAAGTGGACATAAAGCTAATCTTGGATGGACAGAGAGGGAATCTTTCAGAAAACAAGTTGTCAAAGCTACAATTATATAGGGTTGTTGTGAGTTTTCTGGGCTGTATGGCCATGTTCCAAAAGCATTCTCTCCTGATTCTCTCCAAGTAAGATTACTGTACCAGAATTATTTCTATTATGTCTGCAAAGGGAAGGAGAAGCCATTATTACAATGAGAGACAAATAATGTGGCATGTTACATTTCTAAGATTCATTTGTCTGCAGCCTGCATCGTTGCATAAAGACTTTACAGAATTCCCCCCTCCTTGTTTTTAACAGCCAGGGTGTTATTTAAACAGCATGGAAGCTGGTTTTTAAAGGCAACATCTTCCTCTGACAACCCAAACTGTGAGTCCAAAATGATGTCACCCTGCTTGGATTACTCACTGCCTGCAGCAGCCTCAGAAGTGCCAAGTGCTATTAAGAATATTGGGTTGACCCCCTTTCCCATCCTTGTGGCAGAGAGATTGTTACTGAAAACAAAGGGAGTTTCAGGGGGAAAGACAGAGAGAGAGAAAAGCCTTTGTTTCAAATATCTGTAACTGGCTTGTTAGAAGAGGATGTTCCTATTGGAACGCCTAATCTAGACAATGATGAATTCCAGGTGAATGTCCATGTTCATCTGCATCAGCAAAAGCAGAGTGGGCATGAAATATGGGTGCTCCCAAGCATTCCTGTGCTGCCGTTTGGTAAAAGCAGAATTGTCACCCTGTTTCCATGCAGAGAAATCAGTACTGTGCTGTAATTCCCTGTAAACGTGCTTTGATTCTGTCCACATTGTAATGCTTTGAGTAATTGATGCATGGCAAGTAGGTGAAAGGTTTTAAGTCATGTGGGATGTTCTTGGGCACACTTTTTCTCCCTTCTCAGGGCAATGCATCCACATCTGTGCACTTGTAGAGATGACTTCCTGTACATAGTATTTTGTGTGAATGAAGACATATAATAAATAATAACAAACTTTATTTATACTCTGCCACCATCTCCCCGAAGGGACTCGAGGCAGCTCACAAAAGATCTCAGAGTCCCACACATAAAATAAACAATAAATAAGCATAAAACAGTATCAACATAAAATTATAATTGCAAGGACAACAAATACATATAATATCATAAAATAAATTTTTAAAACTTATTGTCCTCCTCCCCTAAATGGAGATATATGAGCACCAGCACTTGGGCACAGAGATTCTCTGCTTATATTGCTTTGATGTGTTGTTTGCAGTTATAATAATAAGAATAAGAATAATAACAATAATAATTTATATACAGTTATATACTTTATTTATATACGATTAAAATCTTCTGGCACCTAATGGCATGCTTTATCCTTTCCTAGTGTTGTTTACACCATATGCTGTTAAAAGTATGACACTAAAGTGGAAAGAACCATCTCCAAATATATATTTGGCTACACAATTGTAACTATACAGATATACATACAGTTTATTGAGATTATGCAGTTACCTGCTGCTGCATCGTTTAACTGGAGACAGTGACCAAAATATATAATACTTTTCCTTACAGGTAGGTTGAGAACAGTTAGGAAATGTTGAGAAAAATACCTATTTTGTGCCCCCAAAGCCACTCCCTTCATCCTTACTTTGAAAGTGATTAAACATTTTTGACAGGGATTTTCTTTAGTCCTATTCTGAAATGCCATGGACTGGATCTGGGAGCTTTGACAAGCTATTCTGCTTTACCATTATCCATGGCCATTCTATAATTCCATAAAGCTATTTTCCAACTCTTCCAGAACTGTTCACAACAGCTCCATACCACAATAAAGTATTGATCTGCTGAAGGAGGAATGGACAGCTTAAGAAGGAGAGGAAAGCTCAATACAGACATCCTCTTTTTGTGCAGATATGACTCTCTTGGTTGTAACTGTATTTTCGATAAACAGATATTGTGCAAGTTGGTACTGGTGCAGACACAGCCTGTGATTCACTTCTGTGGGATTTTGTAATGTGGGTACATGCCTGGCACATGATTGGCATCAAGCTCATGTTTAGTCATAGCAATAATGGTTATAATATGACTAAAGAAGAACTATTATCTTTGTTTGCATTATTGCCTCCTGTCTTTTTGCCTTAAAACCAAGCATTCAGTCGCCTATTGACCTGTGATGACCTCATGAATTTCATGGAGTTTCCTTAGGCAAGGAGTATTTTGAAGTGGTTTTGCCAGTTCTTTCCTCTGAAGCATAGCCTACACCCAGGGCCGTAGCCAGAACAAAAAATTCGGGGGGGGGGGGGGGACTTTTTAAAAAAGAGAATCATGAAGAGTTCCAGAGCTCAAAATAATTTAGAAATCAGGCTCCATTGATAAACTTCAGTGGACATTCAAGACAGATGAACTTCAGTTGTCACTCATGGGGATTTGGTTAACTCGTAAAAATTCATGAGTAAACCAGGTTTTTAAAAAAACCTGAAACATTTCGCGGGGGGGGGGGGGGTTGAACCCCTAACCCCTCCCCCTGGCTACAGCCCTGCCTACACCATCTGATATATGCTGGCTGTCTTCCAACAAGTACTAACCAAAGCTGACCCTGCTTAACTTTCAAGAGCAGGTGGTATCTGGTGCCCTAGTTTACACCAACTTGAAGCATGGGCTTCCCTAATTTAAGAAGGCTGGGTTCCAAATAAATGGCGTAAGCATCCCTCCAATGTCCATATCTGCTGCAAAACACATTCATACCATATTTATTTCTACTGGAGGACCTTTTAGCCAGTCATCCATGGCCCTCTAAGGGGGGTATGGATGGGATTCAGGGAACTTATAAACTGTGGGCAAATTTATTTTTCTCACCTTCCTGATACAGTAGAAGTTGTATTTAATTGTACTTGCCTGGGGGGCGGGATAGCTTTCAGCAGATTCTCGAAAACCATCTGCCCCAAAAAGCTTTAACAATTGCTGTTCCACTGATTTATTTTATATCCAGTCTTAAACCTAAGACAACTTCCAACAAGAATTAAATACAATTTATTTCACAGCAGTACTACTTTAATTGTCATGGCTCAATGCTATGAAATCCTCGGGTTCGCAGTTTGGTGAGGCACCAGCACTCTTTGACAGAGAAGGCTGAAGACCTTGTAAAACTACAACTTGCATGATCCCATAGCATTGAGCCATGGCAGATAGTGATATTATCTGCATTATATCTACAGTGTAGATAGACAATATTCAGATCCCAAACCCTATCTTTTTAATCCTCATTAATCCACCACACTGGAGCAAATGCAATGCTAGTGTTCATTCCTCATCCAGATGTAAATGCTTATCATAATACATTTGTAAATTATTCCATAAATACACTTCTGGCAGTATTTATAACATGCAAAGGCACATACCCATAGGATACTACATATATTAAATCTCATCTTAATTACAGAATGGCATACAGATAAGAATACTCTTGGCTCTTCCTACCTTTCCCAACAATGAGGCGGGGCAGGGTTAGTGAGGACATGTTGGTGGCATGAGACCAGTGGGCATATAGCCCAGTACTCTTTTCCCTTGTGATTACCATTATCTGGAAGAGAAGGAGTGCTGACTAAGAACATTATACTGAATCAGGCCATTGTTCTTTTTAGCTCAGTACTGACCACATTGATTGGCAGTGGAACTCTGGATTTCATGCACAATTCTTTCCCCACTTTGTCTGGAGATCCCTGGTATTTCCTGATGGATCTCAATCCCAATACTAAACAGGACCAATTTTGTTTGACTTCTGAAATCAAAAAGTATTTTATACCTTCAGTATGCAGACTTTAAAGATGGGAAAGTATGGAAGAGTTGCAAATTCAAGATGAGAACCTCCATCCCCAGATTAGGACCCTTAATGGCAAGCACCTCTGTCTTATCTGAAATTAGTTTCAATTCGGGTTTTTTTTTACTCAACTCATTACTGTATATCTCATCAAGCGAAAATTTATACTTCTTAAATTTTGCAATTTAAGATAGATCTTTATAGTTATTGTTATTAGCAAATAGATTTCCAAACCATTCATTTCGGGTTTTTTTTCTTTCTTGTTCAGTAACTTCTGTAAGTCAGCAAAATATTACTTATCCCAGCACTCATTCTAATTGTCACCCCCTTACAAAGTCGTCAGTATCCCTTACACCTCTGGTTAGCGAACCCCTGGGAGACAACAACGTTGTCACAGGTGTCTGCAAAGAATAAAATTATTTAATGAACTATTTAGTGTTGATACAATTATTTTCAATTTGTATTTGTATAGGGGGCCGGGCTGTGGTGCAGCTGTTGAGCAGCTGCCTTAAATCTCTCTGACCATGAGGTCATGAGTTCGAGCCAGCCCGTGGCGGGGTGAGCACCCGTCAATTAAAAATAAAAAATAGCCCCTGCTCGTTGCTGACCTAGCAACCCGAAAGATAGTTGCATCTATCAAGTAGGAGATAAGGTACCACTTATAAAGTGGGGAGGCAAGATTAACTAATTTACGACCTGGAATGGGGAAGTGCCGTCAGTGTGGATGATGAAGCAGCTGCTCCCCCCTGTGGCCAGAATCGAACATCCCCTCAGAAGAAGGTTAACTTGCCTCTGCGTGTGTCTCTCAGTCTCTGTTTGATGTGTTTATGGGCATTGAATGTTTGCCCTATGTGTGTTATAATGTGATCCGCCCTGAGTCCCCTTCGGGGTGAGAAGGGAGGAATATAAATACTGTAAATAAATAAATAAATATTGAATCATTGTAATAAAAATATTATAATATGATCATGTGCAATGATAGATTTACTTATATTCAATTCTCCCTCAATTTAAAGGAACTTTAATGAGAAAATTTAAATGTTCTTTGATGTGCCTTCAATCTTGAGTTCAGTCTTAGGGGTCTGTGTCCACAAAAGTATTGAAAAGGGGATCCATGTTGAAGAAAAGGTTGAGAATCACTATCATACACAATTCAGGAAATACTCCCCTGTTTGTCTAGAAGAATTAGATTCTTTGCCATAAAAATAGTGATATTATCTTGCATGAATGGCATGATATTTTCACACTATGTGATTATAGTACTTTGAAACTACATAAGTGGGCATTGTTTCACCTTATGGGATTTGGGGGTTTGTAGTTCACTGAAGCAGGTAGAATTAGGGTATTTCAATATAATCAAAGGATTCTAAGTTGTTCACCAAACTACAGATCTCCAGATTCCTTAAGGTGAAGCCCTAAGCAATGGCAGGGAAGTGCTATTATATATGCACATGTGCATATCCCCAGAGAAAGGGAATGTGAAGGACCAGAGTTTCACCCTGGCTGTATAGCTGTAGCAAGAAAGGAACTTTGGATTATAAATGAAATGGCATACATGAGTCATTACACTCTCTCTGAGAGAAGATGCTTTGGTTGTAAATAACATTAATACCAAATGATTGAATTGTCATGTCTGTTAGCCAAGCAGGAAATGCATAAAGACCAATTTGTGTAAGGTTTATATTCCCTATGGAAACAACAAGGACTGGCATGCTAGATACCTGTTTCAGATGGATAGTATTATTATTATTAAATCAGGCAACAGCCACGTGCTACCCACATCTCTGGATGTGTAAATGCATGCCTTCAGGTTGCCATTATATCTACTCTGAAAATTATAGTACAACAAAAATGAAAGATTGTCTGCTGAAATATATATAACATTTTCAAACTACTACAGCTCATGTAATTATTTTATCTTAATATTTATTTGATTTAATTCACACCTTTCTTCCCAAACTGGGATTCAAGGCAGCTCACAAAACCATTACCTTAAAATGGTACTGATAAAACATAAGCAATTATAATATTAGAACACAATAGATTATATAGAAACTTACTCGAAAGCAATAAAACCATGAAGAAAATATAGCACCCACACATTAGACATGCTCTAATATTTTTCTATGTTTTCTTTATTTTATCTTGTTTTTGTGACTTTTGAAAAGCAACCAAGTCTTTAAACTTAGCTCTGCCTTACATTTTAAATCTTCCCTGTATCCTATTTCATTTGCAAATCTATCCAACATCCACTTGAGCAGAAATTCAAACCCAGAGTTCTTGGCTCATTGATGAGAACTCATTAAGTCATTGGTTGTGGTTGGTTCTAGTCAAACTCTCTTTTCACATGCTTAATTTCCATGAAACCTGGGCTTTTTTTCTTCCAATTCTGTGCTACTTGGGATACATTTACACGACTGAATTAATGCAGTTCGACACCACTTAAACTGCCATAGTTCAGTGCTATGGAATCATGGGAGTTATGGTTTTACAGTGTTTAGTCTTGTCTGTCAAATGGTGATAGTGCCCCATTGAACAACAATAGCATTGAGCCATGGCAGTTAAAGTACCATCAAACTGCATAAATTCTGCTCTGTAGATGCACCCTTAGATAGTAAACACAGGCTTGCAGACTATTAAATGCATATGACTTTTAAATACTAAATATGTATTTAAGAACAATAGCAAGTAACAGATGGTATAGGTATAACAGGCGAGAAAAGACTAGCAATACCATTTATAAAAAGATATTGTTTGTGTCTTACTGCTCATATACTAGGTTACAAAAACTCTATTGTGCAGTGTGATATATTTTGATGCCAATGTAATTCAGGGTAGAAAAATACCCATATATAAATGTGTGTTTGTCTGTGCAGAATCTACCTATGTATCCTAAAACATGAGAAAACTGGAAAATAAAATGAAATCAGATAATGTAAAATATACACTTTCTGTATTGTTGGACATTTCCTAACCCCACTGAATCAGAGGAACTCTTGATTTCCCCAAAATTGGCCAAGCTACTGGCAACTAGAGCACAAAATATCTGTGTCATTGTGTCAGGGCTTGCACAAAAACACATTTTTGTCCAAATATATTAAACTGGCTGGGACATTAATTAGTCCAATGGCAAAGAGCGATTATTGGGTGATTTTTTTTTGTCTCAGCTTTATTTTATGTGTAAAACAAACAAACAAAACTAGATATGCCAGATGGCTAAAATATGGATAATTATTTTCACAACTTTTCAATTCTGCTTCTGTTTTTGCCTCTAGTTCTAAAAGTTGCAGAAATTCTGGCCAATAATTCATTGGATCCATTTGTTCCTATTACATTAATGCCACTGAAATAAAATGTGTTTGCAATGCAGCAGCTGCCCATGGATGCAACTTTGAATGGATGTCTTTCACTATAGCTTTTTCTTTTCATTGATGATGCCTTCTGAGCTTCTCAAGGGATTGAGATAGGCTCAGATTAACGGCTCACCTAGATATGAAAATATTCAGAAACAAACACACAAACAAGAAAAGAATTTGATCTCTGCTTTTAACTTCTTGAAGTAATCCACAATATTAGAATGCATCAACAGTGGGCCCTCACTATCCGTCAAGGTATCCAAAATCCCCTATGGATACCAAAATCTGTGGATGCTCAAGTCCTATTATATAAAACAGTATAGTAATATGATGTCTCTTAAATGGTTTTTTTTTTTCGTGTCAGGAGCAACCGGAGTTGCTTCTGGAGTGAGAGAATTGGCCGTCTGCAAGGACGTTGCCCAGGGGACACCCGGATGTTTTGATGTTTTTACCATCCTTGTGGGAGGCTTCTCTCATGTCCCCACATGGAGCTGGAGCTGATAGAGGGAGCTCATCCGCGCTCTCCCCGGGTGGGATTCGAACCTGGCAGCCTTCAGGTCAGCAACCCAACCTTCAAGGCTTTTATCCCCTAGGCCACTGGAGGCTCCTAAATGGTGAACATCTCAATTGAGTGCTGGAGGAAACTGGAGCATGTATGAAATGTTGGGATGTTACAGCACAGTATGCCTATACGTTAGAATAATGTGGGGAAAAAACAAGCTTCACTTTTGGGATTTTCCCACGAAATATTTTGAGCTATGCTTAGTTGAATCTGTATATGTAGAGCCTTTGGATAAAAGAGGGGGGCACTGTAAATACCTTATATAAGATGACTGAAACTAGTTGTCTCACAGTGAAAAAGGGGAAGATCTGGTTGCATGAATCTCCTGCTGGACATGAAATGTGGGACTTGGCTTTAAAAACAAAACTGATCTTTAAAAACTTTACTCTTTTATAATGAATAATATTGAAGAAAACATGCAAATAATCAATAAAGGAGTATATGTCCACTCTGGTTACAAAAATGAGAGAACAGCAAATGCAAAAAAGTGGGGGGCGGGATGGGGGGATATATATATATATATATATATATATATATATAGCTATTTTCCTTGGGGAAAAAGAAAGAACAGAAGGCAAGCAAGTACTTTTAACTGTGATTACACTGTGTACTTACAAGAACTCAATGTATTTATTAAGTACCTTTTGTAACAAAAGGACATATTAAAATATTTATATCAAACATACATTTTCAGCAGTATGTATGATTATTTTCTGCTATATGTTCTGGTCCTTTGGCAAGCTCCTGCCCCCCCCCCCCTTTCATATTAATTCCTTCCCTTGATGTGATGTCAACTGTTTGTGCAATCCAGATACAGAACTTAAAAAATTTGAGACAGAAGACAAGGAAAGCAAGAACAAGGAAAAAACTGAAGTTTTGTTTTACCTTTTTTTCCCCGCAGAACAATAATTTAGGTTTACAGAGACATGAATGTAACTTGTAGTTCAATGTAGTCAGAGTGATTCAACCATCTTAGTACCTTATCATTTGGAGGATTTCCTCTGTTTCTACCCATTTCTACACTCTTCAAAGGTGGACTCCTAAGGAATCCATCGAATGTTTCCGATAGTTGTTCATGGGACTCCGTCTTTGCAGCATGTAGAAATGGAAGGATTTCAAAGGCAGGCAAAAATCAACTTCTTTCCCTGTGCATGGGAACACTTAAAATGGGTATTTTTCCTTGTGTCAGGAAGTGGTAGGTTTGTTTGCTTGCTTTGTGATGGTTCGATGTGGGCGTCATGTGGGCAGTCTGCTAATGCTCCTCCTGTTTCCATCAGTGGTTTAAAGATGGTGTGGGTCCCATTGAAAGAAGTGTTTTAAACAGTGTACTGGTCTCCTTTAGTGCAGGTGCTTAGGGGGAACGATCCCATGGAAAGTGGTGTCCCAAAAAGGATGCTTGTTTTAAGAAGTGTGCTAGTATCCTTGAAATGGTGAGTAAATTCTCCATCTTCTTTAAAGATGGAACCCCATAAAAGGCCACACAAAGAAGACAATTCCACCCGCTTTCTCCCCCACCCGGTGGGATGATGTACTTAGAGTCTCTCTTAATTTACATTAGTTTCAAAATTAATGTAGTTAAGAAAGCTTCTAAGAAAGGAACAGTTAGCTTCACATAGGGCAAGGACAGCTGGATCTCAAGAGAAGTTTTCTGTTGCTAATGGAATTTTACTACCTATCTTTTATTGCTCTTTGTCTCCTGGCCTTAAAAGGCCAATAAGCGGAGTGGCCCTTTCTTGTATCAAAATTCCTCAATACAATTTTAACTCATAATAGAGACCTATGACTCTTAACATCATTACAATTCTTTTCTCCTGTCTGATATTTAACATCTTTGCCTGGTGAAGATGCCAGTGAAGTTTGCATAATATGTATATTTGACACTTTGGAGTCAGCTCAAAGCAATAAAGATATCACTACCTGAAGAGTTTAGATCAGTGGTCCCCAACATTTGGGCCTCCAGGTGTTTTGGACTTCAGTTTCCACACTTCCTAACAGCTGGTAAGCTGGCTGGGATTTCTGGAAGTTGAAGTCCAAAACACCAGGAGGCTCAAAGGTTGGGTTGTACTTGGTTGGCCACTTGGTTTAGGTTGTACTGTATTTTGCTGCATGGCCAATTATAACAATCTTCTCTTTAGGTTTTTAAAAAAATTGTACATTTGATTTTTAAAGTAAAGATTTATTTTTAATAAGGCAGATTTTGCATTCTGTTTCTTTCTGTAACCACAAGCATAATCAACTAGATTTTTTAAAAAGCAGGGAAGCACCCATATCTCATTTACATAGATGTGGACTTTAATTCAGCTTCTCAGAAAAAATGTACTTTCTGATATAACATAACATAAACTCCTTTCTGGACAATAGGAAGGAATAGAATCAAAGCTCTTCTAGGCATTTGCAGTATGAAGAAATGTCTCTTGTGTTGCCCCTTTCTTTTCTGTTGTATGGACCCCCTGTTTCATAGGCAAGGCATATAATTTGCCAGGGTTTTGAGTTCTGACCAGTTTGCAGTATGTTATATTCGGAACGTATGATCTCAACAGGAGAGCACAGAAAGAGAGCAGACACAGAGGATCAGAGGCAGTCAGGGAACATTAACTGCATACATACATAATTATTACTACAGTGACCTGATGGAAATTCTGCATGGATTTCAAAAATACTTATAACCTTAACTCTATATGACTGTTCAGCTGTAGTAAGAAGCATATTTTAAAACAATATCATTATACCGTGTGTTTTTGTGTGAGTGTTTATGGAGATATAAACTAGCACTTTATATGAAACTAAATACAAACAAACAATGTCTTATTTATACAGGATTGCCTTTCAATCTTGATAAATAGTAAAGATATATAAAATTCAACATAGGATTCAGCTAAAAATGTTGGAGTTGTACAATCCTTTCAGAATGGAAGTTTAGAGTGTTTTATTTCAACATTCCCCATTTACTGTCTTTCCATGTTTGTTATTTATTCACAAGAAGTACGCACACACAAATGCACACACACATATGAAATTTGTAATGCATTGTTCTATACATCATCACGATTCGCCTACTACATGACAAGCTAGTATTACTGACAGATCAAAGTATTACTTCCATGAAATATTCATAGACACTGATATCAGTAAGCCACAATCCACTTGTCCGTAGTTTGATGCTAGCCTGCTTCCGTGTAGGTCAAACTTTATTTTTAAAAAACACACAAGTGTTTCATTCCTCTTGTCTTATGTCTGCTGCTGAATATAAGGTTAGCTAAATAAGTACAAGATAAGCAGTGCAATTCCTCAGGAAAAAAAAGGAATTCTCCTAATTTAGCCTAAAAATAAAAGTTAGGGTAACTGAAGTGTCTTTAAGTTGTGCAATAATCCTTCCAGTACTTTTGCATCCGAAAAGGCTGCAGATGTGACCTGGCACTGCAAAATGGCAAGTTGTTTATCAGCAGTCTATATTCCAGCAGATACCTGTAATTTCTTTCTCTCTTGCATCAGCAAAATTAAGATATCTAGTGGAACCCTCCAAGACACATTTCTGCATATTAATGTATGAATGTGCATAGAAATAAGACCCGTCCCTCGCCGCCAGGCGAGATACACTGCATCAGACTATTCTGTGCTGAACCGACTACTTTACTGTACAATGCGAGGGATGTCTTCATACCAACAAACAATATGATTAACAGGAGACTGATCATCTAGCCCATATCTATCTATTTATCTAATATTTATTTATTTAATTATGGCACTTTTACCCCACCTTTCTCAACCCCAGAAGGGACTCATGGTGGCTTCACAACATAGGCAACAACAATTCAATGCCTTTAAAAACAGAATACAATAAAACAACCATTTAAAATAAAATAAAATACTAAAAAAATTAAAATCAATTAAAAGCATTTGAGTCCATACAACAGTGTAAATCACATGATCCATAGTCCGGGATATCTATCTATCTATCATCTATCTATCTGCATGTCTGTCTAGTAGTTTACTAATATAAATATGCTTTATGGAAATACAATTAGCCCCTTTCTTATGTATAGTCTTGAAGGTTGAACTGCAACCTTTGAGGACCACTTACTGGACAAAGAGTTCAGCCCCAACTCAAAGATGTCTGTGTGCCAACTGAGCCAATACTGCCATTTCAGCCTAGAAATATCAGAAATTAATTAGGGCTACCTGATTTGGATCTATTTTTATGCCAGTATAGTGTCTGGGCTGATGGATGTCATATTTAATTACTATCCCACTTTTTAACTTGCTCTTCTGTACATTGGGCTCTGCCAGTAGAGCAGTTGTGCCAGCATATTTCTCCTAACCAACCTTTGAGATCATTTGGCAGAAGGGAGTTTTTCTGGCGCATAGGCAGGTCAGCCAGAATAAAGACAGTTGAGGCTTCTACCCATCCGTAACCCCACTCAGCTGGCTCATCCTCCACAAGAATTTAGTGCTCATTCCACTGAACTCAATGAGAGTAAGTTGTGAGCTTCAAATGCTACATTGCTACCCATTTTCTTTGGGGACAATACTCACACAGTGATACTGGTATGATCAACTTAGGGCTATTAATTTTGTTCTACTGTATTAATTCAACTAACAACCAAGCATTTGCAAGTTGTAAGGACAACTATAATTAAATGGACAGGGGTTTTTTTTTTCAACTATACATCTGAAAATGTGAATCATTGGCTGAGACTCTACATTGATGACTTAGTTGTGAATGTGGTTCTAAGGCCCCATGCGGACTGGTCATTTAGACTGGCATGGGGTCGAATCAGCTGTGGATGTTCACAAAATACACATGAGATGATCTGAATGAATCCCGGGAATACTGCTTAATGAGACTGCACCTTGGGTTAAAATAACTCAAGAGAAAGCCCAAATCTTGCACTGAGTCCCAGCAGTGCAGACACCATACAGAAACAGCAATCGATGTCCTGACAACCATCTTGCACTGTCTGGGTCAGGTGACCTGGGGATGCGGGATGGCTTTCCCTTCCTCCCTCACCCTCCCTGTCACTGTCAGCTACAGTGATGAGAAAGCTATGACCTGCTGTTCAGCAATCTCCCTTCCTCCTTCCATGCCAAGTGACTGGTAAGGGAGCCTGGGGGATGGGAAAGAGGGGTACTTTCCCCCTTGATACTCTCAGGCTCCTTTTCCAGTCACTTGGCATGGAAGGAGGACAAGAGACAGCAGAAAGTACTTAGCCCTTTCATTGCTGTAGTTGGCAGCAACAGGGAGAGAGAGTGGGTAGCAGTTGGGACCCTGCCCAGTGGTGCCAAAGCAGGTTTGTTATGGCTAGGCAGTAGGGATGCCCCCCAACTACCAAAGTGACTCAAGGGACCCATATGGGGTCACAATGTGAGCTGGAACCAGAAATTTGGATGCTGGTTCTGGCCCGTGTTATGTGGCTGTGTAGAACTGCCCTAAGTATTCTGGTCTAGCTCTTTGAAACTATCTCAACAGCCCAGCAGCCACTCCAAACAATGGAGATGCTAGCAAGCATGGTGATGTTTCCAGTCCCGCCTGCCAGCAAAGGAAATTTGATGGGCCCTGCTTATTATTGCAGTCACACCTTTAGTGGGAAAGAGTGGAAATATCATCTTGCTGTGCCCCAATTGCTAGCAGAACGGACTTCCATTGCTTGGAATGGATCCTTGGAGCTTAAGGTGAGATTTGGGTGGGGGGATCATTTACAATTGTGGCAATAATACCACAGACATAATTGCACAATATAACTAAATATGGAACAGTTACAGATCTGTAACAATTTTGTGTGAGAAAGAGGGTCAGGAAGTGTGCTAGTCAGAGATGGCCTGCAGGTTCCCTGTGGCTTACAGGCTGCACAGTTTCTACTACTGCATATGTGGGTGCTGCCTAGATTATTTCAGGTTCTTACTCAAAAATAAATACAAATAACAAGAGGTAAGAAACAAAATTGCACTCCTCTGCACACGCATGTAGATATGCTGGACAAAAATGATTGTGTTCTTCTCTTTGTAATGCTGGACATGAACTGTGAGGCTTGTATTCAAACCCCTGGACAAATACAGATTCAAAACTGTTTCCTACACATATACATATTCATCTGGGGCCAGGTAAAATTCAACTCAATATGAGGCAATTATGCATTGTAAATGATCACAAAGAAACCATGTTTATCTATCTGATGTTATTTGCAAAAATGTGAGTAACAGTGACTTTCTTGATCAGTTTGTGGGGACAAAGTAAAAGTGAGCACAATTTGTATAATGTCATTATCCCTACAGACTTGCAGGATTGGAGAGCCCAGACCTGGTTATTATGTTCTAATCTAAAGCTGGCCCAACAGTTTCAGTTCTCCATAAACAGTAAACATCTATTCATTCACAGTTCATATAATAAATAACTCCTGTCTAAAGTGATGACTTGATTGTGTCATCAGAAAGCTATGTGAGTGAGTAAGAATTTCTGTGTATCTTGTAAAAACAGCCCAGCACTTGTGCATGCATGTGTAGAACTGTAACTGATTTTATGAGATACTTGGGAATGTGTGCCTGCTTATCTGAGAGGGGAAAGTGAACTAGGAGAAAATATCCGTCTATCTTCTGGCTTCAGCCTTGCCTGCCAAGCTTTAACGGTCTGGGTCTTTTTTTTCTCTTCTTTTCAAAGAGGCACAGTCAGTCGGATCTCCTTCAGTAATACTAAGCACAGGGACATTCCACGCCAACCTTTTTCCCATGAGGCAAAACTGGAGAAAGCACATACTTCACCAAGCACCAATGTGGATGGCCAATCTTAATTCCTGTGGATTATTCCCACTGCAATTGTGCTTGATCATTTGCTCACATCATGTGCAGGAGTAATCTAACTGTAATATCTAAATTCCAATTTTTGAGCTTTGGCATACGGAATAATCTTCAAAACCAGAAACAATAACAACAGTAAATATAAGAATGAAAAATATATTATGGTCAAGTACACTACTGCAAAATATTTTTTTGTACAACATAGAGTTTATAAAACAACAATAATATATTTATGAATTTTAAAGTGAGAAATCATTCTACCAATCTGTTCTTCAAATTCTGATTTTTTAGGAGCACCATTTGAAAAAAATGTAATTATTTTATGATTAACACACATATAGAACTTGTAATGCAAATTAATTTCTCTGAATTTCATATAGACTCATGTGTCTTTGGATCAGGCATATCTGAATGTACAATCTCAATTTGGGGGCTAATTTAAATGAAACAAATGGTTCAAACAAATGCAACCTGCATACTGCTTAAGGATAACAGTTGTGAGCGTTCAACTTAATATTCCTGGCAAATAAACGCTTTGCTTTTCCTACAACTGCCCTTTACAAAACAAGATGAATTTTGCAGTATGTTGTTCATAAATAACTTAACATCTGACCTAATCCATTTTTCAGTTTCAAAAAGGGGTTTCCTTCTCTCCACATTTCCTATGGGAACCATGTTCCTGCTATCCCTAGCCACACCAGTAGCAAACATAGAAGTTAAAAACGGTATTCCTCCGGCTTTGAGAATATACAGAATTATCTAACTGTCTGAAGGTGCAACCTGAGTCAGCTCAGGACACTTGCAAGGATGGAATTCCCTAGTTAAAAAGAACATGTGCAGAAATAGCCAGAAAATGATGAAATATGCAGAAATATATAATGTCTGAAAGTCCATTTTGTTGCAGAACATCATCTGCAGGGTTTGGGAAAGACCTTCCATTGGACTACTTTTTGGGTAGCAACTCTCAGACTCTTACAACTTGCATGAAAATCTTCAGTGTTGGTTTGGGTTTCTAGGGGCTGTAGTCCCAAAAGTTTCCAAGTTCTGAGCATTTTTAACTATAACAAACTCCTTTCATTGTATCTAGTACCAGTATCTCATGATCACATCTGGCTTATCCAACAGTTCAAGGATGCTGCAAGTCTCCAGGCATTTTGTGTTCTCTTCTTTACATGTGTTTTCACAACACAAGTCCAGAAATATAACGGATGTTTACAGACAAGATGATTTACTGACATTTTTCTTCTGGAGACAGAACTATAGCAATAGACAAAGCTTCGCTTACTGAATTCTCTCCTGTAACACATCTCTGAAAGATGCAGGAACTCTGTCCAAAATTAGCTGGAGATCAAGCTGGTTGAAGTAATCTGAAAATGCCCTTAGAAACTTCTGTCTAAGAGGCTGGCTGCCATTTTGTAAGGCACAGCAGATAACATTATGTTACCAAGGAAACACATACTACTTTCTTTCTGGCACTATTTTTGTCTTTCTCTGCTTCCTTTTAACAATCTAAAAAAACCAAAACACTACAGTTAATTCAGACGGATAGCAGATTTTTTACAAAACATGCTAGGTGTCTTAAAATGGACACAGCAATTAAAAAATACCTTGCCTGACTTGTTTTTTTTTTTTTTTGGAAGCCATTGATTTAACTATGAGGTTTGCCTTACCAGACTCTATTCCGTTACAGCCCACTTACTTTTAGTACCTCTAACTGGCATGGAATACTTGCTTGTAAATAAAGAAGCACAAGTTATTAAAACAGTAGCTTTTGTATTAGAAAATATTAAAAAGAAACAGTAATATTATCGTATATAAAATGCAATATCAAGATTAAGATTAAAATGATTTGTGACGAAAAGCATTACCACAAAATAAAGGGACGTTTTGTATTTTAAGTAATATTAATACTGAAATGATGCCAGTAGAGAGATTTTCTAATTTAATTTTGCTGACAGAAGATGCATAATGAGAATGTATGGAATATGGAGCATAAACCTATTCCTTTGTAAGAAAAGCTAATGTCTTAGAACTGCACAGCAGCAAATCCATGATTTAATTGTGAACCTCTTTCTTCAACAGACAACATTAATCTCATGTTATCAGTGACGTTAATACTGTTTACCCTACAAAGAAGAGACATATAAAAATTTTCTTCTAAAAATGTGATCAGAGATGCTTTACAAATCAGAAACCTCCATATGCATCCATTAATTTTATTTAATTACTTTGCTAATTAAAGACTTTGTGAAGAATAGCAGAAGAATTCTTGGCTTCTGAAGTCTGATCATTTACCTATTTACTTTGCTTAGATCCAAGACTTTCAAACCATAACATTTCAAACTTTTCTTATCTTGATTCCAATTTTAGCATCCTTTCATGTTCTTGGTTTTCTTGCCCTTTCATAAAGATTGCCAATTTCTGTTACTGTTGGGTGATCCTTCACTTTCTTTAGGTGCAATTGTACTTTTTAAACGTGAATTGAATTGCTGTAGCATTTGGCAGAAATCCCATGGTAGTGGCAGAGCTCCAAATTTGCCAACAAAACTCCAGTTTTGATGGCAAAACATGCCAGATATGCTTTCGCCAGTGAAGATGTGCTGGTGGAACAGATCAGAGAGGGTGTTTTCATAGCATCGAGAGGAACATAACTGGTGGTATATGTTGAAATTTTGTCTTTATCTCAGCAACACCTATAATGATAACACCCTCTGAAGAGGGTCCAAAAAGGTCAACAGCTATATTGACAAGAACAACATCAGGCAGTTTCATCTCTACTAGGAGCAGTTTTTTGCAATGTTAATGAGTCTTTCCTCACTCCAGACCAAGACAATTCCAAATACTTTGGATTACAACAGGCATAGAGTGTAACAAAGAAAACCTGCTTCTCCTCCCAGTACTGTGAACATTGCAATTAAACACAAGGAACAGAAGAAATCAAATAGGTAGTAGCATATGATGCCACAGTCCTATTAATTAAAACATCCACGAGTTTCAGAACTTTGTGACCTGAACAGCACCTGTCAGTTTCATCTATGGCAGAGGCCCTCAAACTTTTTAAGCAGAAGGCCACTTCATGGTCCTTCAGACAGCTGGGGGGCTGGATTATAGTTTTTAAAAAACATGAACAAATTCTATGCACATTGCTCATATCTTATTTGTAGTGCAAAAAATTTGAAAAACAACACAATTTTAAAAATTAAGAACTATTTTAACCAACATGAACTTACCAGTATTTCAGTAAGAAGTGTGGGTCTACTTTTGGCTGATGAGATAGTCAAGTTAATTAGGGTTGTTGTTGTTGGGTTGCTGTGAGTTTTTTGGGCTGTGTGGCCAATGTTCCAGTAACATTCTCTCCTGATGTTTCACCTGCATCTATAGCAGGCATCATCAGAGGTTGTGAGGTCTGTTGGAAGTGAGGCAGTGGGATTTATATATCTGTGGAAAGTCTAGGGTGGGAGAAGCAACTCTTTGTCTGTTGGAGGCAAATGTGAATGTTGCAATTGGCCAGCTTGATCGGCATTGAAAAACCTTGCAGCTTCAGTGCCTAGTTGTTGCTGCCTGGGAGGATCTTTGGGAGGGATTAACTGGCACTTGATTATTGACTGTCTGTAATTCCCCTGTTTCTGAGTGGTATTCTTTATTTGCTGTCTTGATTCTGGTGTTTTTTTAATACTGGTAACCAGATTTTGTTCATTTTTATGGCTTCCTTCTTTCTGCTGAAATTGTCCACATGCTTGTGGATTTCAGTGTCTTCTCTGTGTAGCCTGACATGGTTGTCAGAGTGGTCTAGCATTTCAGTGTTCTCAAATAATATTCTGTGTCCAGGTTGGTTCAACAAGTGCTCTGCTATGGCTGACTTCTCTGGCTGAATTAGTTGGCAATGTCTTTTATGTTCTTTGATTCATGTATGAATGCTGTGTTTGGTGGTCCCTATGTAGACTTGTTCACAGCTGCATGGTATACGGTAGACACCTGCAGTGGTGAGAAGGATCCCTCTTATTCTTTGCTGAAATGCTTTTCTTTCTTTCCTTGTTATGTTGCTGGAGGGAAGTTTTGCCTTGCTCTGTATCCTCACCGTTTCCTCTCTTACCTACTCTGCTTCTTCCTCAGATAAATCACTGATTCAACATTGGCAATGATGTTTTCTACTGGAATCCTGGTGGTGGTAACAGCAAAATTGCCTCCTTTTGCTGGGATGGATATTCGTCTTCTGAGAGTTGCCTATCTGTCAGATTGATGATGGTCTTCAATGTATCCAGTTCTGGTTTCAGCTGCTGCTTTTGGCATTTGTAGAATTTGGCATTTGTTGTTGTTGTTGTTGTTGTTGTTGTTGTTGTGTGCCTTCAAGTCGTTTCAGACTCAGGGCTACCCTAAGTCTAAAGTTGAGGGTGAGGGTAGGTAAATGGCCTTGGAGGGATGCATCTGGCCCACGTGCCTTATATACCAGTTGATATCATAACCTTCCATTAACCATGGCTCCAGGGGATTAATAACTTCGCCTGTGCCCTCAGACATTGCACCGACATTTTAATTAGTGGCCATGAGGTATAATGTAATGCATTGCACTCCACTACTAGTAAAGAAATCCCACACAGGAAGACTTAATCAAATGATAACCCCATAGTGCTCACTCTTCCCTCTTTTTGACCTAATGTGATCTGACCTAGTGCATGTTTCTCATCCACCTAGCTGAATGTCCTACGAAACTTTTTTGGTTTCTATCTGAAATAATCTCCCTTTCTCTGAGTGGTCTTTGCAGCTTGTTGCAGGAGAGCTTATGTAGTTTTCAAATGTTTCTGTCCACCTTCATTGGTGTTCATGTATGTTTATTCTTCTCTGTTGTATTTATTGTGCCCATGAAACAGTGTTTGCAAAGCACATAAGTAGATTTGAAGCTCTGGAGGCACTGTGTAGTCATCTTGAATTTTGGGTGTGTTTGGGTATGTACATATAAACAGAGGGATATGTGGTGGTGATCAACAGGTACAATTGTGATTCCACTGCTTCCTTCCATGTGCCTTTGGTATGTGGATGTCATTGGTGTGCATTGGTAGAGTTTGTACAGGTGCTGGTGGTGTGTCTGCTTTAAAAAATATTTTGTATATTTCTGCTGTTGTTCTGGATTTCCATTTGTCTTCCAGAATTGAGGCATCTTGAGTCCCAATCTTCTGTCTTGAACCCTAGCGTCAAGAAAGGGTTGGGTATACTTAAGCGAATATAATGCAAATTGAATATAGTGGCTATTCCACTGATATAATAGCAGCATATTACTTCCTTACAGCTTATTGTGAAAAGAGCATGAATATGCATCCATCCGCCCATTATTTCCTTTTTCAGCCCAATTTCTGCTTTGTACACAGGCCCTGCCTACACATTTACTGCAATAATTGTTTTTTATTTAATTTATTTAAAGTATTTCTGCATTTCCTCCTAACTCACAAGGCCAATGAACAAATAAAAAACAGTTAAAACAATGCAAACATTTTAAAAACTAAAACACATTAAAATACTTATAAAAGTGAGTCTAAAAATAACCCCAGAGTCCAGTTTTGATACAGTTGAAACAGTAATTTCAAACATTGAATGCCATGCAGAACAACACTGTTTGGGCTTTCTGCTAGAGGTTCATTTCCTTCCAGAGTTGAAATGCTGTTGCAGAGAAAGCCCCATTCCACATACCCACCAAACTATCTTCATGAGGTGCTGGGGCACACAATAAGGCCATCTTGAAGGTATCACATTTCTGGTAGGCTCATATGGGAGGAGACATCCTTTCATACTCCCACATAATAAAATATTTTCATCACCAGCATCTTGAATTGAACTTGGAAGCCAACTGAAAGATAGTCCAATTCTTGCAAAACTGTGTTATATAATCTCTAAAATGCTTTCCTGACACCGGTCTAACTGCTACATTTTGCACTAGCTGCAGCTTCTGAACACATAGTGCACATTACAGTAGTCTAATCAAGAAGTAACTAAGGCATGAACAATTGTGGTCGTATCTGCTTTCCTGAAGAAAGAGTGCAGTTGGCACACCGGTTGAAACTGGGCTGTTCCTGGGCACTGCAGCAACCTGGCTTTCCAGGAGCAGCACTGGGTCTAAGAGAACCCCCAAGCTACAAACCTGATCTTTCAGAGGGAGAGCAACACTATCCAGAACAGTCTGCAATCCCATTCCGCATTGACCAGCAGCACTTCCAGCTTAAACTTCAGTCTATAACCCGCAGCCAGTCCTTTAGTGCATCCAGTCAATGATATCAATTTACATACATCCACAAGTCTTGAATGAAGAGTTTTAGAGAAATTTAGGGATGGAAAGAGATGAAAACTCATCTTTTTCATGCTTAATTGGTAGAAGTTTTTCTTTTCTTGCTCACCACATTTTTTACCAAGGTGGTCAAAGGCTATCTATATATATAAAAGGGTAATGAAATTTCGGCCTAGGACAAAACAACAAAACTACACATCCCAGAAACACTAAACTTGGCAGCACAACCCCTCATCCATGCCTCTATGTTCATACAACAAAAAACTCCAGCTACTCCAGAAAAAAGCCAGGCTTTGAGATTGCAAGGCTATTCACTGCTATTCCACCTGGTCAACAAAGGATTCCCATAAGCCACAGCAACGCGTGGCCAGGCAAAGCTAGTAATATATATAGGGGTTGGGGATTTAGAGGCATATTTAGAGGGAACATTAAAGTAATCTTACTGCTCAGCTATCGTATTTTGGATAAAAGTGAAAATGTATGTTCTGCATGAAATTAGAAACATGTGGTAATAAAATAGGTTATATGGAATGTACCTAGCTTTAAATATCCACATGAAAAGATCTGGTAACATTTTGTAGACTGAAGAAACAAATACTTGTTGCATGGTTGAATGTTCTGTGGAGAGATCAAACAAGAGACTGGGTGGATCAAAGAAAGAGAAGGCACAGACTAATCTTTATCTAACACTCACCTCAGTTTAACAAACTGCCCATGATGTGACACAGGCTTATCTGAACCACTAGGCCTGACGTCTGTAAGATATAAAGACAGTAAATTCTCAATATTGTATCAGGTTCTGGTACTTCAGAGAACACAGTTTTCTTTTTTTATTATTGCTTTTCCAAATGCCAGAAACTTTGTTAACAATATGCTTTTTGTTTCTGATGTATGGAAGAGCAATGAAAAGAAACTGTTTGCCATATCCTGGGGCCACAGACCACTTCCTCTAGAAAAGAGACAGCAGCAATGACAACGAGCTTGTTGAAAGTGACAGACGTTGTTGAAAGTGACATATGTTGATGTGTATTATATAAATAGTCATGCAATGCAGAATGCACTAAATTTTAATATACACAGAGGGATGAAGGATAAAATAGGAAAGCAATAGAAGATGGTCACTACATAGTATGGGGCAGTTATTGAATTTCCATTTTTCACAGTTGCTAGTCACAGAAAAAATCTAACAAATAGAGGGACTCCTAGTTGGAAGGAACTCTCTTCATTATCTTTCCATGGCGTCCAAATGGAATTAATGTTTAACTTCAGAGAAATAGTGAGAAAACTAGGAACACACTCCATGCAGAGTGGAGGATGGGCAGGAGGAAAGAGTGAGTCATCTTAAATAAAACCTTCAAGAAAGGGGAGGAAGGGAGAAACTTATTTAACCCTACAGTTAGAAAAAACAAATATCAGCACATTGCCAAACAGCCAGACAACAGTGGGATAAACAATTAATGTTTACACTCAACTTCTTGTACTTAAAGGTCAAGCTAGAGCTATGTTTATCACGTATTTACAAGATGTGCTTTGGTCAAATGGTGAAAGACATCTGCTCAAGATAGCACATGATTGCCTTGCATATCTCATATATACAGTAGTATGCTTTGTCTTGGGATTGGCCATTGGAAGGTAAACATGGACATACTTTGCAAGCCTCCTGAATGTTGTATCTTTGAGGAAATCCCACTGTGAGAGGGAATTTTAATCTTACATTTTGTTTGACCTTAAGATTAGATTACGTGTTAGCTTGGAGCTATGTTAAGGCATTTCAAGCAGAGCTTGGAAAGTTAATACAGCAACATGCTGAAACCTTCCATAACTGAGCCATCGTAGGATGATAGTATAAGCCATTCCTCAACAAACTGCAGTATGATTGCAGAGTAGGTAGCGTTTCATAATCTAACCAACGATCAGCTATAAATCATGCTACTGGTGCTCCATTTTGCATAATTTCAGAATGCCGTTATATTCATTCTTCTTAAAGTAAATGTTCCAGGTATTTGCAACTTCATCTCCAAACACTCAAGACCCTAAAATTAAATGTTTGCCTTAAGTGCTCAAGCCTGTATTTGTTGTTGTAAAATATAATGATGATGCAAATGGTTGTGGAATGTATTAAAGGTATTAACTTCTTGTCTGAAGAGAAACTAAATGGTTATATGCTTATGAAGTTGTTCTGTGTTGTATTAGATCACAACTAAATAGGATAAAGTAAAGAATGCTTCTCTGGATTTCATTCCAGGGTATTAACTCCCATACCTGAGTTTTCAGAGCACAATGAAATTATGAGTTACTTTTTAACCTTAGCTTTGATAGATCTGCCTCTGCAAGGCAGGCCCATCAACAATAGTTAAATAAGCAGTAGTTAAATAAGCACCGGAATAATAGTGTGGGTTCCAGGACATGCTGATAAGTAAAGGCACCTGTCAAAAGGCTCATACAGCACCAGGATAAGTGGTGAATCACTACAAACAAGGAGCTACAGGAGGTAGCATAGTGAAGTGAAATTACTTTATGGTCTCCAAGTCTGATAATGGAACTGTTTCAAAGAAGATAATACCATGACTTACTTGATTTATTTCTATCCTGTTCTCCCCAAGATCATGACTGATCAGAGTAACAATGAATGTTAAGGACAACTTTGCTTTAAAATTAGTTATAATAGTATACCTGCTGCTGCCTGAATTTTTGCTCATTGCCCTTAAAGGGGTCCATGGAGTATCCTGTTTTACCACTCTTTACTTTTTTTCACACAGGAATCTTGCCAGCACTACCTTAGAGTGTATCTACACTGTAGAAATGAGATCATTTTGAGATGTTTGAGATGATTTTAAATGCCATGGCTATAGAATCCTAGGAGTTGCAGTTTGGTGAGGCTCAAGACTTTCCATAGCTATGACTCCCTTTATAGGAGCACACGGTGGTTCAATGGTTTAAACACTTATTCTAGCAGGACTGCTGACTGACAGGTCAGCAGTTCAAATCTGGGGAGAGTGGGTGAGTTCCCTCCGTCAGTTTCAGCTCCCCATGCGAGGACATGAGAGAAGCCTCCCACAGGATGGTAAAACATTAAACATCCAGGTGTACCCTGGGCAATGTCCTTGCAGATGGCCAGTTCTCTCACACCAGAAGGACTTGCAGTTTCTCAAGTCGCTCCTGACAGGGGGGGAAAAACTCTCCCCTTATTCCGTACAATTGAACCATGGCAGTTAAAGTGGTTTCGAGCTGTGTTAATTCTACAGAGTAGATGCACCCTAAGCTAACTCTCTTCCTCTAAAAAACTTCAGGAAGGTTTAAACCTGACTGAAGACTGATTGTACTGTTTAAAACTTTAATCAGCCCTCCACATGGGTTATGGACACAGGGCCTCTATTCTATAAAAGTGAGAGAACACCTCTCTAAAAATTTCTAAGTCTTCTTGCATGTGATTGGCTTCTGCTAAAAGTTTTCTCTAGAAATCTCTGGTCCTCCAGCATGACCACAGAATTACATTGGAGGACTTAGAGATTACTAGAGAATTATAATAAATCCATGAACAATCAACTCCGCAAAGGTCAAAACCAGAAATGTGAGGAGATGATTGTAGCACCTTAGTTTCCCATCTTTCCCACTTCCTTAGGAATACTACAGAAAAACCTCATTTGTTTTTTTTTTAAAAAAGATGGATTGTATCTAGTGCCACCTAGGTCTGAATTTGAGTTTGAAATTTGGCATTGCAACATGGACAAGATCAAGAAATACTGTCAGCAGGTTGTCCAAATGACATAGACAATGAGACATGCATGCATATAAACAGATGTTTTGTTTTAGGGGCTGGGCTGTGGCGCAGGCTGGTTAGCAGCCAGCTGCAATAAATCACTCTGGCCAAGAGGTCATGAGTTCGAGGCCAGCCCGTGTCGGGCTGAGCACCCGACAATTAAAATAAAAATATAGCCCCTGCTCGTTGTTGACCTAAGCAACCCGAAAGATATTTGCATCTATCAAGTAGGAAATTTAGGTACCACTTATATGTGGGGAGGCTAATTTACAACATCATAAAAATCACCCAGCCGCCGTTGGAATGAGGAAGTTGCTGTCACAGTGGATGATGAAGCAGGTGCTCCCCCTGTGGCCAGAATCAAGCATATCCTCAGGAAGCTGGAAGCTGGAGAAGGTTTAAATTTCCTCTGTGTCTGTGTCTGTCTCTGTTCTATGTTATATGGCATTGAATGTTTGCCTTATATGTGTACAATGTGATCCGCCCTGAGTCCCCTTTAGGATGAGAAGGGTGGAATATAAATACTGTAAACAAATAAATAAATAAATAAATAAATAATATTAGATATAACAGCCTTAAAAATAACAGCATATCTACCAGCCAAATCATTAGCAAAATAAGTATATACTATTCGTTTTTACAAATTAGAAGAGACAGTAAAATAACAATAAGCGATGGAAGACAATTTAATAAGGAGGAGGAGGATGTGGAACATGTAAGATCTTCAAGACCTTGTTCCAGGAAGTTGCTAAGCACAGTTCAGAATTTGATCAGCTGTCTGCTATAACTCCATGTACTGCTAATGGCAAAATATATCAATATCTATTTATATATCTCCATTCACAGAAAATTGTTAAATATTTTACACCCCATCTTATATTTTTAGCAAACGTGTAAAAATTAGTTTATAGGCACATCTCTCTGCATCATAGTAACATTTTTTCACATTATGATAATGCAATGTCGTGTGATTCTATGTACGAAAAACTGTTAGGAATATTACATTTGGAACAGTGGTATGTTGGGACCACAAATCTAAGGTGTAAGAATGCAATCTGAATGATTTAAAACACTGGCAAAACTTTCATTGATTTTAGTGGTCAAAGCTATACAGCTATACATAGACTATTAGCAATACTAGCGCTTCATTGGAAAGTACTTTTCTGCTTTATCAGTCAAAAGGACCCAAGTTTTTAGTTTCCTTCAGAACATGAATGTTGTATATGTATACTAGTGTATATACCCGGCATTTTCCAGATTTACATTTTCTTTTTGGCTCTTTCCTTTCTTCTTCTTTTTCCCTCATAGACCTTGTTTATATAACCAATTGAAAAGAAATACAATTAGAAAAACATTTTATGTGTAGTTTTTCACTTTCACAACTGTCCAGTGTCCCTAATCCCAGATAATGTGAAAGGATGAATTTAAATAGGTTTGAGCTGTCCAACTAGTTTGGTAATAGATGAACTGTCTCTAAGCTTCCTCAGGGACACAACTCTTGATGTCCCACCCCTTCTTTGGCAGAAAAAAAGAGACCCTATGGAAAAATACAGAAAAACTTCCTAATAATGAGAGCTTTTTGGCAGTGGAATATCCTGCTGCCTTGGAGCGTGGTGAAGGCTCCTTCTATGGAGGTTTATAAACAAGAGGTTGGATGGCCATCTGTCAGGAGTGCTTTGATGGTGCATTTCCTGCATGGCAAGGGCACTGGGTGGCCCTTTGGGTCCCTTCCAACTCTATGATTCTATGATATTCTGGGTCTTACAAAAGCCTTGCAAATTATTAATACTGCAGCAATGGTGACAGCTATTGCTATCCTGGCACGATTTGTACAGGCAAAGCGACCACTGTATAATTCTGTGTACAAGGTTTCAAAAACCAAAGTTGCAACAATACCCTATGAATATTCCCCTCATGTTGTGTTCTTTATTCAGTAGAAATTTATAACAAAACTGTTTACAATAAAAACTACTCCACAGACTGTTTTTACAACATAGAACAGATAATCCCTTTTTTTTGCCCATGCTCTATGTATGTACAAGAGAAGCACAGTCATATATGAAGAGTTTTCATGATGTTATATACTGAATATATAGAGCAGGCATGGGCAAACTTTGGCCCTCCAGGTGTTTTGGACTTGAACTCCCACAATTCCTAACAGCCTACCGGCTGTTTTTTTTTCCAAATTGATTTTTTTCCAAATTAAGGAAAACACAACTATACCTGCATTTTCCCTCAGCTATGCCTACCGGTATGAATAATTACAGAATAAAGACAATAAGTATGGAGTAATTGTTTATGTACTGTATTTTTTCAAAGCCACTGTTCTTTTTCTTTGGCACACCATATGAGGCAGTCAGAAAGCTAGTTATAATGAATTGACTGCAGGTTTATATACACCACTCAGGAGCCTACAAAAAATTGATAACATACCTTTGTTAAACGTCAAGGAATAGTTACCAATGTATATTAATATTCATTTTGGTTTTGTTGCCAAATCTTTCAATCTCTTGCATGTTTGCTTTTGCTGTATAATTATCTCAGAGTCAACGCTTAGCTCATGTGCACGGTTGTGGAGCACAGATTTGACAAATAATCTCTGTTGATAGAGAACATAGCAGTAGGAGACACTAAGCTGAAGTCAATGGCTAAACTTTGAAATATCCCAAGACCACATTAAAAATAGTAGAGTCTTATCATTATTTTATTCAATAGTATTGCACAATTTCCCCAGCCTTGGTACTCACGGCAGCTAAAAAAAATTAAAACAGATACCACTAAAATTATACATACAAACATTCAAATGTAATTAAACTAAAAATAGGATTAAAAGCAGTTTAACACTTGCTCATTAAAGAATAAAAAACAACAAATATAGACAATGAAGCACGTTATTAAAGGCTCTCTTTTCCCCTTGAGCAATTAGTCCTTAAAGGCTTACTAAAACAAAACAAAAAAAGTCTTTACCTACCTATAAAATGATAATAAAGAGAATGTTGGCCTAGCCTCTGTAGAAAGAAGTTCTGGAAGACTGAAAATAGTATTTACAAAATGAATACAGTAATTTGTATTCCATCAAGGCAGTGTGACATTAAAATAGTCTATATAACAAGTTGTTTGGAGTTATAAAATTAAAAATCAATGAAAGAGTAACTTTTGTGGATTATAACTCTAGAAGACTTTATGTTACTGCCTGGATCTACAAATCCCAGAATCCCTGGGAGTTTCTGAGTCTTGGGGATACTACCAATTTCTGTGAAAGTAACTTCTCCAACTTGTGATGCTTACCATCTACTCCCTCCCAGGCTGGATCTACACTGCTCTGTATCCCAGGATCTAATCTCAGATGATCTGCTTTGAACTGGATTATATGAGTCCCCACTGCCATGTAATCTAGAATAAGATAATATGGGATCAGATTCTGGGATATAGGGCAGTGTAGAAGGGGCCCCAATAGAACTACAGCCATTCTCTCTCTTTTCTCCAGAGGGAAGAAAGTGGAACAAGGACTTGTATCAGAAGATGAAAGGAAATAGGAGAAAATGTTCTTCTTTCTTCCTTTTTATATTACCTCTTTATATGGATATAACTGTAAGATGTCATGGTCAGGTGAGGACTGCGTTATTTGAAAAGTGGTTGTAGTAGTGGTGGTGGTGGTTGTATGCCTTCAAGTCATTTCCAATGGATGGTGACCCTAATGGGAACAATAGAAGGCATTTTGTGGGGAAGAAAAATAGAGGCAGAAATGTGTTAATTTTTAAGCTAAAATGTGCCATGTTTCAGGATGATCCCATTGTTTCAATAATGATTTTCCAAAGAAGAAATTATGTGACTGGCTATTCAGAGCCTGAGCCAAAACTTTCCCAACTGTGTTGTCGAAGGCTTTCATGGCTGGGATCACAGGGTTGCTGTATGTCTTTCGGGCTGTGTGGCCATGTTCCAGAAGTATTCTCTCCTGACGTTTCGCCCACACCTATGGCAGGCATCCTCAGAGGCTGTGAGGCATGGATAAACTAGGCAAGGAAAGGAAAATATACTTTCCCAACTTCTTGCAAGCTTCAAGTGCATTTCTTAAAATACATAACAGAGGTTTCTAATAGGTTGGTTTATAAATAAAAATGCTTTATAGATATTAATCTCATTGTACACTTTTTCCTATAGTCACTGTACATTATAAAAAAAAAGCTTTACCAGGCATGCACACATAAGTGCTTTGTGCAAGTAGGCTAGAAAGCCTGAAGCTGTAAGGAAGTGTAAATAGATATTTTATTTATTTAGGACTGTACAATTGCATAAAACCTATTACTTGCAATAGCATTATTTTATCTAATTCACTCTGAAGAAAATGACTACACAGGTTTCTGTTCTTTTCTCATAATGGTAGAACCTGCAGGTCATTTTAGAAAAATGTGTGGGAGAGTCTCAAGATGAAAGACAGAACTTCTTCAGATGACAAATGATTTAATTTATGATATTCCTTGTCTTACAGTATCATGATGGCCAATAGCTTTCATGGCCTTAAAAGTAGTTTAGACAAATTCATGAAAGATTCTAAACAATCATGATGACTGTATGTATACTTCCTCTATGTCCAAAGGTAGCTTGCTGGGGAGACCGCTATCATAACAATAAAAATAACTTTATTCTTATAACCCGCCTCCATTTCCCCAAAGGGACTCAAGGCAGCTTACATGGGGACCAGGCCCAGAATAAACAGAGAATTCAAAGTACAAAATTAAAACACATAACAAAAAACAATATAATTAAAACAATTAAAAACCAAAGAAATAAAAGCATCATAAAATATATCAATCAACAACACAAAACCAAAAAGTGGGCATATTCAGATTTTTGAGGAAGGGCAAGGCTTGTGCAAAATGCAGAACAGTAGGACCAGGGCTGGAAATAAAGTGCTGGAAAACCAGAACAATAAATAAATAAGGTGTCACACCTCGGGTTAGCTTCACCTTACTAAAGACACCAAGCCACACACAGAAAGTAGTCTTTTGTAGTTTATTTAGGAAATAGGCAAAAGATAGTTCATAAAAGGTAAAAGTTCAGTTCCAAAAGATAGGTACAAAACAAGGCTGTAAGCAATAAATCCAGAGAAACAAAGTGAATGAAACAAGGTCCTTTTCATAGAAGCCAAAAGTCCCAGCAACCAGAATATATCCACATGAGAATCCAGGAAAGCAAACTTGGCACAGGAAAGCAGACTTGCTTCTTGATCAAGTGATGAAGTTACATTGACAGAGATCTCCCTTTCAGCAGACTGCTTTAAAAGCATGACATAAAGGCATTCCTTTGCCCTTTGACCTCCCGTTTATTAGCTATTCAAAGACTTCTACACAACCCTCTAAATTCCAGTCTCGAAGCCCAATTGAGAGACGTGGCCTCAGAGTCAAGGCCAGTGAGCTCGTAAGGCGGAGGCAAAGAGCTACCCTCCCTTTCTGCTTCTAGCACCTGAAATCCGTCATCAGAAACAACATCATCATTTCTTCCCATGGAAACAACTCCCTGCTCTTCATTTCCCACAGCAGGAACACCCTGCACCTGGACCCTATAATTCCCAGCATCAGAGTTATCTTCAAATTCATCCTGAATCTGTTGAATCCCATCATTATGCACATATAACCCAGAATCGTCATCAGAATCACACAAATGCACATCAGAGTCACACAAAGGCAAAGGTTGAGTCACAACATAAGGGCTAGGCATGGATGGTTGCAAGCTAAACTGTTATTTGAAAGCACGTTGAAACATCCAAGCTTTTAAGTCTTTGTGGGATGTGGACATGGTGGGGGCTAATCTGATTTCTTTGTGGAGAGAGTTCCAGAGCTGGGGGGCCACCACCGAGAAGGCCCTCCCCCTCGTCTCCACGTGACAGAGGTGGGAGCAAGAGTAGGGCCTTCCCGGCGGATCTTAGAGCTCACACCGGTTCATAGGGAGTGATACAGTCACGAAGATAAGTAGGACCCAAACTGTTTTTGTTTGCATGGTCTAGTTCAGACTTGTTTAAGGTGTATATGCGACATTAAATATAGCATGGAGCTTCGCATGTTTTTCTGGGATCAGTGAAGAAGGTTTAAATCTTTCCCCAACTTGTCTTTTTTCTTAAAATTCAGTACCACCTCCCCCATGTAAATGTTGAAGAAAACAGAAATCTTCAACTGGGATCCATGCTTTCAGACATGGGGAAAGCTGGAACTCGACTTTCATGTTGTTTAAAGTAGATTGCAGTTTGACCCTGAAAGGCACTGAATGAACCATTGTGGGAAACCAAGATGCTGGACTGATTTGATGCGGCAAGGCTTTTATTTATTTATTTACTGCATTTATACCCCAGCCTTCTCACCCCGCAAGGGACTCAGAGAGGCTTACATGTATAGGCAACAATTTGATGCCAAAAACGTATAACCAATAAAGTAACCATATGCTCTTATCTTCACAGTTCTGTGGCATCGCTGTCTTGGAATTACAGATCAGGACTGATTATGGTAAAGTATCACAGCTAGCCCAAGGCTATGAAGAAGTCCATGAAAAAGATGGGTCATAACCCAACTGAAGTTAATCAATTTTAAGCATTAACCTTCCATCAGAAATCAATGGGAACTGAAAGTGCACATATGAAGTAAAGCCTTGCTGGATCAAACCAAAGGTTCATCTAGTCCAGACCTGTATCTTTGCAACAACAACACTCTTGAGGGACTTCATGCCATTATAGTGGATCAAAGTATATAAATATTAATATTAGGACTGCATCTTGTATGCACTTAAGACACACTCAATGCGGCATGACTTATTCTCAGCTAACATTATATAATTGTATTGTTCAGAATTCATCTCTCCAAATTCTTTCATACTTTGCAAGAGTACAAAAAAAGAGAAGACAATCCAAAATAGAGATGTGTATATGCATGTGTGTGTGTGATGTGCACACACACACTCTAAATCATACTTTAAAATAATAATGTTCAAATAGTTATACTCAAGGCATCAGTCCTTTTGGAACTGTAATAAACAAAGGCAATAAACAGTTTAAATCACTTATTGGTACGGATTAGCAGGAATCATGTTGTAGTAATATTTACAGTACTAGAGACATTAATACCATAGTGGAGTACTTCAGAGTCAAGAACATAATAACCAGGAAGGCAAAGCTAGGTTAACTGGAGAGGAAAGTTCAATGATCAGACATGAAATGCATAAAGTGCTAGGCAGTTTATACTCTTTAGAAAGCATAGGCATTAATTTTGATTACGTTTCTATAACCAATCAAGGCATTATCCAATCTCATTAGCAAAAATAAGACAGTAATTAGAAATGAGTGGCAGTGTTAAGAAAACAGTGCAGATAATAAGGATGGCATTAACCAATTTGTAAGGTACAATGTAAATACTAATAGTACAGGGGTAGGAATCATGTAGCACGCTAGATTTTGATGGACCGAAAAGCCCAGCATCCCTAGCCAGCATAATCGATGATAAAGGATTCTAGTAGAGGTAGTCAAATCATATCTGGAGGGCTGTGTGTTTCCCACCTCGAGCTATAGACCAAAATAAGGCAATGGATGAGAAAGTGCCTATTTTGAGGAAGTAATAGGAATGAAACGACTTAGTTTGGTTAAAGTTTGGTTTGCAAATCACTCCTGCTTCTGATAACACTGGGAGTTATGTTTTGAATGAGGTAAAATAAATTGTTTATTAACATGTACTAATAGGAATCATCATGATTTCTACCTCATGTAGACTTTTTCTCTGATATATCTATTCATTCAAGTTTCTTATTGGCAGAGCCGGCCCTAGGTATTTTTCAAGTGTAGGCGAACAGAATTTTGGCGCCCCCCCAAACCAATCACTGAAAAATAAAAGCGTTGGATAAGCGAAAATGTTGGATAATAAGGAAGTATAAAGGAAAAGCCTATAAAACATCAAATTACATTAAGATTTTAAAAATTAAGCACCAAAACATCATGTTTTACAACAAATCAATAGAAAAAGCAGTTCAATACATGGTAATGTTATGTAGGAATTACTATATTTGCAAATTTAGCACTAAACATTGAACAGGGATATAGGGCAGTGTGGACTTAGATAACCCAGATAGCCCTCAGTATTAAAAAAAACCCCTCTAAAATCAGGACAATAAATAAAGAACAACACTCTGAAAACAGAAGAAATCCAGACAGTAAACAATCAGGGACAGCTAACTCCTCCCAAAAAAAGATTCTCCCAGGCAAGAGGAAGCCAAGCCTTGAAGCCACAGGGCCATTAAATGCTAATCAAGGTGATTAATTACAACATTCACACCTGCTTCAAAGAAAAGTTCTTTCTCCCACCCTGGACCTTCTACAGATATATAAACCCCACATACCTAGCTTCCAAGTTCCTACAGACCTCACAATCTCTGAAGGCCCCAAAGGTGGGCTTGCGTGGTGCGAAGGTGGGTCTGCGCTGGCCGGAAGGCCCAGCGCGGCCGCTGGAAGGCCCGAAAGAGAAGGAGGTGGAGAGTGGTGCCCTCCTCCCAGGACGATGGTGCCCCCGGGACGATGGCGCCACAGGCAAATGCCTATTTCGCCTTATGGTTGGACCGCCTCTGCTTATTGGCAGTACATTGTACAGGCCATACCCGAGTTACAAGCATTTGATTTACAACTCATAGTCAACTCTTAACTCATAGTTAAGAATGGGAGCAAGACAACCAGAAGTGAGAGAAATATACCCCTGAAAGAGTTATCATGGCGAAAAGGTGTCTCAACTGAAAACCAAAGCCTTATCACCAATCCTAAACAGACTTAGGGTCAAACTAGATACAATTGTGATAAGATATCCACTAGATAAGATGTCCACATTTTTATCCCTGAAATCATAAAAAACCTGCGTTCATTACCTCCATATTTTGTAAATGAAATTATTTGGTGTCGTGATTGATTGTTGGGAGATAAACACAAGTCCTACAGCTGATGCAGAGGTGGGAGTGAGTCCACACCACCTAGCAATGTGGCCTCCCTAACTGTTTCCATAAATGTTCTCATGCTTCCACAAACTAGATTAGTAGAAAGACAATGAGACCACCACATTTCAACAGTTACCTGGTGATTTGATTCTTGGTTTCAACACCAGTCTTCAAGTCACTGTACCACACTTGCCTCTTACTGATCTATATAGGTGAAAGTACTTTATTATTTAGGTTTTACAGATGAGTATATGTATGTACGAGCACACGCATGCAATATGAAGACTAACCCTTCGTTTTGCTCCTTACACAGCCCTGCCCTTCAATCTGTCTATGAGGGGAAAGCTTCAGGTTGGAAGCTTGTGTCAGAAACACATGAGTACTTTCTCTAAAGGCAGAATCAAAATATGACTAAGTAAGAGTTTCAAAATGCTGAAGGGTAAGTTCAGCTTTCCTTTATTTTCCAGCTGAATAAACTTCCCTCTGGATACAGTGTTTTCTAGATTCTGTTGAAGAGTGATCAGACCCTTTTTTTACTGCTCTTCATCCATCACAAGCTTTGCAAAACCAATAAATTTAAATACATCCAAAACCTTAACTATCCCAATAACAACAGGATTTAGTTATCAGTAGTGGCTTTTGTCCAAAGGGGTGAATATGAATTTTTTTTAAAAAATAAATAAATCTAGAAGTTGCAAGTTCTAAATACTAAAATTCACTAGCTAGTTAAAATTCACTAGCTAAAAAATCTATTTTTAGCAGATACAGATCATGTGGGAATGGATATGGAAATATTTTTTCTGGATACAGAATTGTAAGTAGCAGATGAACAAGATACATTGGGGTGTGCAAAGACTTGTTCTCTAGATGTTATTAGAGTGCAACTTCCATCATTCCTAGCCATTATAGGAAGAACTGCTAATAATTACAGCACAACAATATTTTGAGGGTCACAATTTGCCTTCCCCAAAACACATGCAAATAACTTGTATACTAAACATGGGGTCCTGAGTGTAACTATGCTGGTGTAAACTATACCCATTGCTGAAGTAAAAAGGTCATGGGTTAAGTAGCAGGAAAAGAAAGAAGGCAGTTTCCTTGTGGTCACTGACAGGATAAGAAGTCTTTTACCTCAAAAAAAGTTATTTTCTAACATAAGCCTTCAGTTGGAGAGACTCCTTGGAACTAAAATTTCTTCTGGAAGGCTGACTCACGAAATTATATAGGCAGTTTAGCAAACCTCCCTTCCCACAGCACTTTTAGGTCTGAGTCCAACTCCCCTGACCTCTGATTCAACGGTTGGCATTGGAAAAACAGCCCACTTAAAGCTGGTGGTAGCTTTATTCTCTCAGCAACAGCAATGATGAAGATAGTTGGCTGCTGCAACCAACAGAAAAATGCATTACACTAGTGTAATGGACTATTATGCTGGTGAAGCACAGTAATATGATTTCAGCTTCTAGCTGCAGTCTTCCCAACCACAGTTTCACCAAGAAAGCTTTCCACACAATCTATCAGTTGATTTTTGCATTATTTATCCATGTACTGTTAATCCAGGATAGAAAGCATACAAATACTTTTGGAGAAAACATAGAAAATGTGTACATTCTAAACTACCAATCACACCATCGAGCAGAAGCTGAAACATATTGAAATACCATTACTTCTAGTGGTAGAATTAAGCATCTCTCACTTCTCTTCCATTTAAACTAATTTGATTTCCCTAAAGTATTACGTTTGAACTAAAGTGTGAGAAAATAAAAGGGCGGGTCACTACTTACTAAAGAGGTCTAAATCAATAGAACTTCAAATACAAGTTTTTGATATGGGCAAAAGAAATTCCAAGTTACTAAGTTCATATAAAAGCAATAAAAGAACAGAATATTACCAGCGTTTCCATATTATTATTAAGTAACATGATAGATTAGGTGCACAGTTATGTGCACTTGAAGAAACCTGAAGAATTGTCTTCTGGAATGTATGTGCAATGATTGTCTTCTTGCCAGAAAACATCACCAATTACACATGCAACAAGTGAAAATTGGTAGCTGTACTGGAAAATAAAATCAGTGCACAACAGTTATATATTGAGCCCCTTCAATACATCAGGGGAACACGAGAACTTCTTGGACAGAACACAGAATTGATTATATGAAACCAACAAGAAGAAACTGCCAAGGAAAATGAAGAGGCCTGCAACAGTAAGGAAATACCCAGGGGAACAGTCACTGTCAGGAGAAGAACAGATAGAAGAGATTCAGAACCTCTCCAACTAAGCATGTTTCTTCCTACATCTCCATAAAGAAAGCAGCAGTGAAGAAGCTCAAACAGGAAGCAAGGGACACCACATGCAAAGGAAAGAGTCAAAGTAATAACCAACTGAATCAAGAAGAAAAGAAAGGTGCTAGTGGTTGGGGTCCCATTGCTCTGGGTTACAGAGGCACCTGTATGTCAGCTTCACAAGATGATTCAAGAAACATGTGGTCTTCCTGATGCACATATCCAGGATGTCACTGACAACTTGCCAAAATTAATCAAGAATGCAGATCAATGCCCCTGACATGACCAAAACCCCCTTTGAGCAGATCTTCACTGACTATGAAATTTTAGACAGGAAGCTGGAGTTGTTCAGCATAGGTGATATTCTCGTAAGTTCTGCCAGTGAAAGATAGAGGATTATACTGAAAAAGGAAGATACTGAAGGTGAATGACTGGCTGCATAGATGGAGTACATGGGAAATGTTTGGCTTCTGGGACCACAGTCTCCACATTACTGACAACAGATGGTCTTAGAGAGAGGACTACCAGCTGCATCTCACAAAGACTAGGAATAATGTATTTGGTAGTAGCATGGCAAGCCTTATCAAGAGGGTTTTTAATTAAATCCTTGAGGGGTTGAAGATGACAGCTCAGATATCAGCCCAAAGGCAAGCTCTTAGTACAAGGATGTGAATTCTAGAGAAGAAGCTGAGGCAGAGAACAGGATCTACAGAGAAACTGACAGTAAACCAATAAATGAGGAAAAAACCCCACAAGTTTCAGGTGTCTATTCATCAATGCCCAGAATTTGGGAAACAAATAAAATGTGTTTAAATTTCTAGGACAGGAAGGTAAAAATAACTTTATAGGCATAACAGGAACCTGGGGAGATGATCCCCGTTCTTGGAATATTACACTTAAAGGATATAATCTATTCAAAAAGAATGGATGTGGCAAAACAGAAGGGAGAATAGCATTAAATGTCAAAAACAACTTCAGTTGTACAGGAATCCATAAGAGTGATCAGAGTGAACCAGCTGAGAGTACTTGGGTAAAAAGCATCTGATAAAGTTCTCAACAATATTCTGATTTAACATATTGATTAAAAGTGGAATAGATGGCAATACTATCAAATAAATACGTAACTGATTGGAGAAGTATTTTTATTCAAAGAATCACCATCAAAGGTTATAGTTCAACCTGAAACAAGATCACAATTGGAGTGCTTCAGGGTTTTATCCTAGAGTCATTATTGTTCAACATTTTTATCAATGACTTGGAGGTGGAAAGAATCCTCATCAGGTTTGCAGACGTCACATAACTACATTGGAAGATGGGAACACAAAACAAAAGGATCTAGATAAACTAGATAATTGGGTTGAAATTAGGAAAATGAAATTCAATTCAATTCAAAATTTTACATTAAGGCCACAAAACATAAATACAGAGATATAAAATGGAGGATACAAGTCTTAGTGGGACTTGGGAATTATTGAGGATCATAAATTGATGATATCATTGAGCATAAATTGAACAGTGTAATGTTGCAGCAAAGAAGACAAAAGCTACTTTAGCCTACATTAATACTCTAATTTCCAAGTTGTGGACTGACAGGTCTGTCACAGAAAGGAGGGGGCAGGCTATTGCCTCAGAGAATAGGGTCATGAGAATAGGCCTCAGAGAATAGGGTCATGCCTAGTGGTTTGAGGTGACAGAAGATTAGATTTTGATAGAACATTAAAAGGCATTTCCTGACAGTATGAGCAATTCAACAATGGAACCAATTGCTTAGAGAAATGGTGGAGTGTCTTCTGGACATCTTCCAAGACAGGTTGGACAGAAATCTGTTGGGAATGCTTTAGCTCGAGATCTTATTTTGAGCAGGGGTTGGACTTCATAGCCCACAAGACCCTTCCAACTCTATGATTCAATTATTCTTTCATAAAAAGTGGTTATTATGGCTGATGACATATATGTACCTTCAAACTCTGTTGACTTATGGCAGCCCTGTGAATTTTAGTGTTCTCTTACAAAATGAATATTCAGAGGTTGTTTTGTCAGTTCCTCTGAAACTAGATGGCTCTAAAAGATTAGAAATTGTTTAGAGGTAATGAGTATCAATAGCTGTCAGGCATGGCAGCTTTATGTTACTTCCAGTTGGAGGCCATATGTTTCTGAATACCAACAGTTGAGAAACATGTGTCGAAAAGTGCTGTCATAGTCATATCCTACCTGTGGGTTTCTCATGGACATCTGGTTGACCACTGTATGGAGTTCTGGGCTCAAGAGCCTTTTGGTCTACTCTGGATCTTCTTATGTTCCAATTATCGTATGTGCCCTGAATTATTTTTCTTAACCTAGAAGCATTCGTAGTAAACATTTTACTGGTCACCTTGAGGTTTTTTACCCATACCATTAACATGCCACAACTTCCAATATTTTATCCCACATACTTTCTTTCTTCTTCCTAGTAAAACAACTCTGTGAGCCAATCTTTATAAAATAAATCTGGTGTTATATATTTTTAATACTATGCTGTAACAGAAACAGCATGCAAATAAAAAATATAATTCCCAGGAAAAGGAGACATCACTATTATTTTGATATTATCTTTATATCAGGTTTTAGGTAGTGCTTGAAAAGTTACTTTTTTGGACTGCAGTGCACAGGATTCCCCAGCCAGAATTGAAGGATTCTGGACAATCATGGCAGGGAGCTACACATCACTGCGGATAGAAATCCACTCCTAGTTTTAGTGAAAACTTTTACAATACAACTCAAGGTACAGTTTGGAAGAAAACCTGAGGTGGATTCACTGCCATATCCACATGGGAGCCACCAACGGTCACTGATTCTGGTAGTGGCAGATAAAAATATATTTCTTTCAAGCTGTTTTTGCATTATTTTGAACAGAGCAACAGGGTTGTGCACATTTTGGATGAAGTCCAAATTTGGCCACTCACTGTAAAACTGTAGGAAGAACATTTCTACCATCTAACAATTTGTCTGTATTTTCCATTCCAGTATGGTTATTGAAATCAGGACACACTGGCCTTACTGAATTAGCTGGTTCTTCAGAAGGCAAGAGGTGTCACTCCACTTATTTCAAAATATGGTAAACCAGTTTTGCTCACTTGATGTGGAGGGGGAGTGCTCTTTGAGGGGGATTTCTTCCAACCTCTGTTCCCAATTTAAGTTCTGTTCTGATGTACCATAACTCCAACCACTAGGTAACTGCATAACATATATCCAGATTTGTTTGGGGGGTTTCTTTGCTTTGACAGGGCCAAGGGGAACACAACCAAGGGGAACACAACCCTTCCACACAGCTATAAAATCCATATTATCAAGGCAGATAATCCACATTATCTGCTTTGAACTGGATTATCTGAGTTTATGGCCCTTTTCACACAACTGTATAAAATCCACATTGAACTGAATTATATAGCAGTTTGGACTCCGATAATCCAGTTGGACCCTACATTGCTATATAATCCAAATCAAAGCAGATAATCTGGCTTTTATATGGCAGTGTAGATGGTGCCCGAGATGGTGCTCCTGCACCCTGATTGTGAGCTCCACAGAGACATCCGGTTGACTGCTGTAGAAACAGAATGCTGCATTTGAGAGGCCCTTGCTCTGATTCAGCGGAGCTTCTCTTGTAAGAGGTCTGACGGCAAAACTGAGAAGCTGTTAGCAAGTTTGTTTTAATACTTCCAAAAGGGGAGGAATCCTCCTCTTCTATCCCTGTAATTTTTGATGTGTTTATAGAACCATAGCATTGGAAGAGACTCCAAGAGCCATCCAGGACAACCCCATTCTGCTATGCAGGAATACATGATCAAAGGACCCCTGACAGAGAGCCATCCAGCCTCTGCTTAAAAACCTCCAAAGGAGATTCTGAACAGCTCTTACTGGCAGGAAGTTCTTCCTAATGTTTAAGTGGAGATCTGCATGCATAAACTAGTCTAACTCTGCATTAACTTCGACCTTTTAAAAAACTTTCCCAAAACTGAAGACTTAGGAGTGCTATCAATATCCTTCCATCCCGCATCCCCTTCATATTTTGTACATCTAGTCCAGTGGTTCCCAACTTGTGGTCCATGGCCTCACTGTTACTACACCCTTACACAGGAGGGAGAGGCTGATTACCCATGAAAGGCCCGACAACAAGTCTTCTGACTGCTGCTTCTCCTCCTCCGTACCATGTGGTGCCTAGAAGCAGGGGCCCCTTGGTGTCTTCGTTTTTTAGATTTGTTCCTTGGGTTATTTGAGGTGCTGATTCAGAAAATGGCATTGGATAGACCATATTAGCTCTAGATTATTAAATATAGGTAAAGGTTTTTCCCTGACATTAAGTCCAGTCGTGACCGACTCTGGGGGTTGGTGCTCATCTCCATTTCTAAGCCGAAGAGCTGGCGTTGTCTGTAGACACCTTCAAGGTCATGTGGCCGGCATGACTGCATGGAGTGCCGTTACCTTCCCGCCGGAGCGGTACCTATTGATCTACTCACATTTGCATGTTTTCAAACTGCTAGGTTGGCAGGAGCTGGGGCTAACAGCGGGTGCTCATTCCGCTCCCAGGATTTGATCCTGGGACCTTTTGGTCTGCAAGTTCAGCAGCTCAGCCCTTTAACACACTGCGCCACCACCAGGTGGTTTAATGCAAATATGGTGGGTGAGCAGATGGCAACTATTGGATGGCATATGTTCTGTATCAGAAACGAGAGCTGATGTGATCTAGCCAATGCAATTCTCTGAATCAGCACCCCAAATAAACAATCTAAAGTTGACAAAAAAAAACCCTGAGTTGTAACCCTTTTGGTAGTAATGCTGGAGAGTGGTCCCTGATCAAAAAAAGCTTGGGGAAGATGTAGTTAGAGTAGAGGTTGTGGTCGTTGTTTGGATATTACTTGTTTGGTTTTTAAAAGATGGATCCCTCTGCGGCCACTTTGGCACTGTTTGCTTGTTTTAAAATTCACGACGATTACCTGCACTTAAAACACACACCTTGAAATGCCTTTCTGTGAGAAATAAAGGCAGGAAGGAAGCCCTTTGGCAGACCTACTGGCAAAGGCACGTTGGGTCGGGGGCGCAGTCCAAGAAGAGGCTCGACGCCTCGCACACGAGTTCCAGGTCCCCCTCTTGTTGCCTAGACTTTTGGGGAACTTGGGGCAAAGCAGCCACACCAGGCGCCTTTCCCTGCCTGTGCCTTTTCCAAATAGAGGAGCCACAGAAAAGTGGGCTCTTGAAGTCCCTGGAGATGCGCAGCGCTCCTTCCCTCGAGTTGAAGAGGAAGAGCGCAAAGTTTGAGGCGCGTTTCCTGTGGGCAGGCAATGGCAACCCCTTGGGCTCCAAAGGCGGGTCCCACCCAAAGCGCTGCCGCCCTCGCCTCCCGAAAGGCAAGGCCCTCTCCTGCGGTGTATGTCGTGGGGTCTCTGTGGTGCGAAAGAGAGAGACCCCCGTTCGGCTGCTCCGAGGAGGCGAGGCGCGTGTTTTCCTTCTTTCTTCCCCCCCCCTCCCTCTCCTCACTTTCTCTTGGCCGGGCGCAGCCATGAGACGAAAGTGGGAGGAAGAAACATTAACTCCAACAGCTGTTTCTTGACCTCGCCTGTCAGTCTGCCCGAACATACATTTTTGAGAGTCCTGTTCGGGGAAACAAAAGGGGGGATATTTTCGGGCACTGGGGGCCGAGTGGCGTTTGCGTCCGGACAGAGGGCTTGGGGGACTCTCCCCCAAAGTGGCCAAACCGGCGCCGCTGCCTTTCTCCCCCAAACCAAGGAAGGCAGGCAGGAAGGAAGGCAGCCTCCTTCGCCTTCTCCTGGGCGCAAAGCTTGGAGAGAAGTAACTCGACAAAGCTCCCTGCCTGCCTGCCTCCCTCGCCTGCAGCCTCCCCGCTCTTTCCTCCTCCTCCTCCTCCTCCCGACGCACGCGCTTCCTAGCTAGCTCTAGCTCCCCTCACACACACTCACTCTCTCTCACACACACACTCCGAGCCAGCGCCAGTGCTAAGAGCCGTAGCTCGACTCCAGTAATTCCCCAGCATGGGCGGCTTGAAACTGCTCAGGCTGAATAGCATTTGCTGTTCCGTCCCCGCCGCCGCCTCCCGCCGCCCCTTTTCGCAAAGAGCAGTTCTCTCATTCTCCTGGAAGTTGTGCTGACACAGTCTCGCTGCCACAAGAAGTTTGTCAACATCAAACTTCTTCTCCTGCGCGCCAGGGAAGGGAAAAGGCAAGGCAAAGGGAGGAAAAGAAGGAGGGAAGGAAGGCTCGCCCGCCGCTAACGTCGTCGCTGGCTCTTGGGGGCGAACTGTTGTGATGTAGGCGCGCACACACACTTCTCTCACACACACACGTTCTCCTGACTTGGGTGAACATCGACAGGCGAACCCTTCCAGCACAACAGCTAATATCCTCCCTGCGCAAAAGAGAGCGCGCGCTTTTTCTTGTCTCTTCTCAATGGCGCAAAGTTTGGAGAAGTCGCTTTGGCCCGGTCCCAGAGCGGGCTTGAGGAACAAACGTAGCAACAACGATTAAGCAACTCCAAACTATACCAGAGGCTACATTTTAAAACCTTAACACGGGGGAAAAAATCGTATTTTAAATGGTAAGGGAGGACGTTTACATAGTAACGTGGTTTTTCACAAAAGATTCAAAAGTGATTAACAGCGTTCACCACCCAGTTGAGCACCGAGGGGAAAGAGATGCTGTGTCCCACTTGCAGAAATGAAGGGCAAGGGCAAGTGGGGCTCATCTCTTTTAAGAGGGAAGGATCGGTTGTTTTGGCACCTTTGGTGGCTCAGCACAAACAAATTCAACAGAGCCCCTTTCTTCATCCAAACAAGTCTCCTTCGTATCGCAGTTACATGATTTATCTCCCCAGAGCATTAAAAAAGAGGAAATTTAATACCTCAGAGTATCCCCAAGGCTTCTGAAGATTAGTGGAAGATTAACCCATTGTGTTCCTAAAGGAAACAGATGGTACTAGACAATGTAGTCTACTAAAAAAATGCCATGTTTTGCAAACCTTGGCTCTTGGCATAAAATATTGTTATAAATAGATTAAAGAAGGGCATAACAGCAAAAACACATTCTAACCCCATTTGTCAAATCCACTGAGTTTTTCTAAGTCAGTGTTTCTCAACCTGGGGGTGGGGACTCCTGGGGGGGGGGGTCGCAAGGGGGTGTCAGAGGGGTTGCCAAAGACCATCAGAAAACATTTCTTATGGTCTTAGGAACCCCTTTGGCAGAGAAGGCTGAAGATCTCTCAGCCTGTCCATCTCTTCCTTTTTGGAAACACACAGCAAATCCTCCCACCAAAAGTATTCAAATTTGGGCATATCAGGTATTTGTGCCAAATTTGGTCCAGTGAATGAAAATACATCCTGCATATCAGATATTTACATCACAATTCATAACAGTAGCAAAATAACAGTTATGAAGTAGCAACTAAAATGATTTTATGGTTGGGAGTCACCGCAACACGAGAAAGGGGTCGCGGCATTAGGAAGGTTGAGAACCAGTGTTCTAAGCGATCCAAAACCACAACACTGTTTGGAAGTACTCCTAGATTCAGTTCTCAGCGCTTTAACACACTGTGCCATCCATTCATGGAGAACCTGGATCTGGCCACCACAACACATTCCTTAATTGCATCCTCTTTGGATGACTGGAATGTGCTTTAAGTGGGATTGTTTTGAAAAGTGTTGAGAAACTTTAGTTGGTCCAGAGAGCTGTAGCCAGACTGCTAACGGGCTGTCAACAGGGAGCATACAACTCCCTTGTTACAACAGTTCCACTATCTGCAGATCCATTTCAAAGTGCTGGTGATGATCTATAAAGCCCTGCTATCTGAAGGACCATGTTTTATTATTTAGATTATTTCTGTATCACCATCAAGCTCACAAGGACTCCCAAGATAATGAGCAAATAAAAACCAATTGAAATCATACAAATATCACTTTTTCAAAAACGTTAAAAAAACTATTTGAAAAAATTCTGAAATCAGTCTAAAAAATCCTAGACTCCAGTTTTGAAACAATTAAAACAGTATTTTCAAACACTGAATACCCTGTGGAACAACACTGTTCTGGCTTGCTGCCAGAAGTCTAATTCCTTGGCTAGGGAGTTCCATAGCCAAGGTGCTACTATTGAGAAAGCCCTATTACCTGTACCACCAGTTGGTAATAACTTCATGAGGTGTCGGGATACACAACAAGGGGGGTGTTGAACCCCTAACACCCCCCCCCCCCGGCTACAGACCTGTCAATATCTTCTTGAGATAGTGCCTGGAGGGACTCTTAATTTTTTGCATCTCATAGACTTAGCACGGGGATTTGGTTAACCAGTTAAAATTCATGAGTAAACTAGGTTTTTTTTTTAACCTGAAAAATTTCGGGGGGGAGGGGGGTTGAACTCCTACCCCCCCCCCTGCTACAGGCCTGCTACAAACACATGAAATTGAGCTCCGAAGCAAACCAGAAGCCAATGTAGTTCTACAATACACATCTGACAATCTGGCTGCTGCATTTTTTTACTAGCTGCAGTTTTTGAACATTTTTCAAGGGCACCCTATGCATACAACATTAAAGTAACCTGGGAAGTAACTAAAGCATGAACCATTCTGGTCAGATTGGCCTTCCACGAGAAAGGGTGGAGCTGATGCACTGGCCAAGTTAGCACAAATGTTATTCTGACCACTGCAGCAATCTGGATTTCCAGGAAGAGCACTGGGTCCATGAACACTCCAAGCTCTAGACCTACTCTTTCAGAGGGAGAGCAATCCCATGCAGAATAGGCTGCAGACTGAATTCTAGGCTCATTTTGCTACTCACTAGCAGCAATTTAGTCTTGACTGGATTAAGCATAAGCCTGTTCATCCAGTCCTTTACTGCATCCAGATAATGATTTAGTATTCAGCATCCTTGGCATCAGGCCCCTTCCACACAGCTGTATAAGATCCACATTAAACTGGATTATATGGCAGTATGGATTCAGATAATCCAATTCAAAGCAGATATTGTGGATTATCTGCCTTGATATTCTGGGTTATATAGCTGTGTGGAAGGACCCACAGTTGTAAAGGACAGATAGTGGTGGATAGCATCAGCATACTGATGACAGCCAACCACATAAACTCCTGAGGACCTCTCTCAGCAGATTTTTGTACTAGTTGTTTAAAAACATAGGGAATAGCATTGGCTCCATAGCCTAATGACAAAAAAATTGAACAGTCCCTAGTATCATCCTATGGGGAGCATTCCGAAAATAAAGATTGGAACCACTGCAAAGCAATGCCCTCATGTCCAATACCAGCTAGAAGACCCAGAAGAATACCATGGAAAATGGTATCAGATGCTGCTGAAAGATCCAGGAGAAGCAGTCCACCTTCCAGTGTAGATCATCCATCAAGGTGACCAAAGATGTTTTTGTCTCAGAATGAGATGTGAATCCAGATTGGAATGAGTAAACATAATCTATTTTATCCAAGAAAGCATAGAGTTGTGTTGCCACCACATACTCTAGGTCCTTATTTCGAAAAGGGAGATTAGCGACTGGCTGGTAGTCACGTAGTTAATTACCTAGGGAAGTAGGATGCAATGAACTGTTTGTCAACAGAGTCCTTACCATTGCTTCTTTTAGAGAGGTTGGAAGATAACCCTAATTTAAGGAAGCATTTATTACATCCACTATCCAATGAGCCAGTCCTCCTTTGGTGGCTTTAATTATCCAGAATGGACATGGGTCCAGTCCAAGTAACCTGTAAACTTCATCATGTTGAATGACCTGAAACTTATCCATAAAAAATAAACATATATGTGCCTCAGTTATTGCTCCAAACACCATATCTGCCTTTTTGTGAGGCCATTTGTGGAATTTGTTTCCAAAAATACCAAATCCACAAAAACAACCAAAAAATAAGTTATAAGTGGCAGTATATTGTTGGCTAGGAGTAGAATATTGTGTCTATTCCCAAATCTCTAGTCCCTCACTCCTACTCCAATCACTCACATAACTTTGTACAAACAGCTCTGCCAGTTCTATTACTGCTAGTTATTAAGAAAAAATGTGGGTGAACAATTAGAAAAAGATATCACAACAATGATATGAATAATATAGATACAGTAGAGTCTTGCTTATCCAACATAAACATCAAATTATGTTGACAGGTCTGTAGCTAGGGGGGGGGGGTTGTTAGGGGTTCAACCCCCCACACAAATTTTCAAAACCCCCTCTGAAATTTTTTTTCTGGCTACGGCCCTGGGGAATTATAATATCCCATTGCTCTAACTCCATCACCACCAGTTGTAGATCTGTTTGGGGCCACAATTCAATTTTGGTTATGATCTACAATACCTACAATCTACAATAGACTCAGATAACCCAGTTCAAAGCAGATGTTGTGGGATTTTCTGTCTTGATATTCTGGGTTATATATCCAAAAGAAACGGAAAGAAAAGGCAACAAGTTCAGACCTTATACACACTATATACCTAGGTAATAAGTTAAGGAACAAGAAGCAGAGATTAAGAACAAATGTACAGTTCTTACAATTGGTAATGAAGATTAGGATCTCCTCGGGATCTTTATAGATGCTATTTAACTTCTTCATAAATATTCTGAAATTAGGGATGAACAATGAAGTAGCTACATTTGCTGATGAGATCAAGTTATTTTGAGCAATAGAAACAACAAGTAATTACAATGAGCTTCTGAAAAAAGTCTCTGAACCTAAACAGTGGGCAACAAAATTACAACTGCAGTTCAGTACAAATCCAAATGGGTGCACATTGGGCAAGAATTCCTAATTTGATGTGGTTTCCAAACTAGTGGTTATTCATGCAGAATATATCTTGAGGTTTTGGTGGGTAGCTCAATGATAGCATCAACACATTCTGTGGTAGCTGTGAAAATGTGACTTTCTTGCAGGGAATGCTTAGGAAAGGACACAAAATTAAAACTGCCTGTTTCCTAATGCATTTATACAATCTATAGTACTAACACATTTAAAATGCTGGTTCTGGTTTCTGCATCTCAATGAGAATTGTATAGGACAGCTGAAGATGCAGAAGGGCAAACATTATTATTGGGGGAAAGAGAAACTGTAATGTAGGAGGTGGCGCAATGGGTTAAACCTTTGTCCTGGCTGAACTGCTGACTTGAAGGTTGGGTTGCTGACCTGAAGATTGGCAGTTCAAATCTGCGAGCTGGGGTGAGCTCCCATCTGTCAGCTTTAGCTTGCAGGGACATGAGAGAAGCCTCCCGGGCATCCCCTGGGCAACGTGTCTGTAGATGGTCAATTCTCTCACACCAGAAGTGACTTGCAGTATGTTCTCAAGTCACTTCTAACATGATAAAAAAGGGAATTTTGTTTAGAACTTCTCAGTTTAGAAGGTTATGCTAAGGCAACAGTAGGTAAAGTGCAGCACATGGGACATGTATACTTCATGTCAATTTTTGTAGACCCTGAGCACCTTGTTCTCCACTTTATTTATTACTCTAAAGCTCCCTTACATGCTCCAATCACTTCTGATTTTGAAAAATGGATTCCTGGGCCTAATACACTGGGGCTGAATGGGGTGGAGAAGGCAAACATAAGGGACCTTTTGAGCTATGTGTATCCCTCTAAAATCCATGAGGAATGTGTTTTGCCTTTGGTCCTCTTGAAGTTTCCTGCCCCATGGTAGTGATTCATACAATTATTGTGCATAGTATAGACAGACAACCCCCCCCCCCCCCCCCAAATTTCTTTTTGCAGCACTAGAATTGCAATGCTAGAATCCAGTGAAGGTGAACTGTGGGAAATCAATTCTTCAGAAAGAAGTTAATTTGTCATACAAAACATAGTTATGCAATTTCCTATCATAAAATGAGGTGATGGATGCTAAATTTACAAGGTAAACATTAAAGCTTTAAAAAGGTATTGAACTTATTCATGGAGGCTAAAGTTTTCAATGGTTACTAATCATTATGACTACATGCTCTTTCCAGGATCAAATGCAGTATGTTTCTGATTAACAGATGACAAGGAACAACAGTGAGAGTGGGCTTGTTACTGTGTGCCTCAGTCATTTTTTACCTAAGGTGACTATATTACAGGGTTTTCCTTGCAAAATTTGTTCAGATGGGGTTTGCCCTCTGAAGCTGAGACAATGTGACTTCCCCAAAAATTCCATGGGCAACCTGGGATTTGAGCTCTGGTCTCCCATTTTCCTAGACCAGGGCTTCATAATTTTTTCCATTTGTGACTCCTTTCTTTCAAATACATTTTTGTGACCCCTTTCCACCTAATTTTTTTAACTTCTGGGCATATAAGTATATAAAATAGGCATAAAAATCAAACATTCACTAACAGTAAATCAGCATTTGCATGTCTTGATAAACAGGTTGATTTTCCATTTCATGATGTACAGCTGAATCAGTTTATGCAGATTCCATCGTTAGCACTGTACATTGTTGCTAACAGATTTGTGTAAATGTCTAGGTGGCATTGAGAAACCTTTTACTATTGCCAAGTTATTCATGACCCCAACATTGAGCAAACCTTGGGGTCGGGACCCACAGTTTAAGAAGCAGTGTCCTAGACTAACACTCAGACCACTATACCATGCTGGCTGTCTTGAAAGCAGGCTATTGACATCAAATATTTGATTGTGGCCATGCTGGGCAACAGGATGCTAGATCTGATGGACCTTTGGTCTTATTCAATGTAAATGTAGTGTAAATGAAACAAAAATGGCTTTCATTTTCTGTCTCCTCTTTGCTGCTGAGTACAGGTTACTCATCAGGACAATCAAATTTTGTGGCACAGCCTTTTCTTTAAGAGTGATCCATCTATATATATATATAAATGTTTTGACCGTTTCTGCTTTAAGGGAAACAGCAAAACTAAACACCCAAACCCCACAAAACTTGGCCACAAAAGACATGGTCATCCCGGCTGTGTTTAGACATTTTTTAAAAAAACCAATTCAATCTGGAAGTCACTCAAAACCCCCAAAAACCGAATACAGAACTGTGTGCATGCACGGAGGAGCTCCCACCCTTGGAAAACTACATCAATGACAGGCAGCAGCGCGCGAGCATCCCAACCAAACATAGAAAACTGTTACTGCACTGGTTGGGGCCGGCAGATTGCGTAATGCGAAGGAGAAGGACATTAGGCCTACACAACCACATCTGGCAAGTCCTCAAAACTGTGGAGGTGAACAAGGCAGAGGAGAAATGGGTGAAGGAAAACTTTCCCCTTTTCCAGCTTTAGAAAACTTATTTTCTTTGAATTCAGTCAGGGACTTTGTGTAAAGGACATAGCGCGAATGCTGGCGGGAGGAGGGAGGGAGGGTGAGAGAGACGGGAAGGAGAAAGCCACGCTGCCATTACTTCAGAGTCGCCTCAGTTTACTTTCCAGACACACTTCGAAGGGCTGCAAGGCCATTTCTTTAAGCACAATCAAGCACTTCTCAGACAAAATGGGCCCCCATTTGGACTACAACTCCCACAATCACTAACCGGCTATTTGGGACTATGGGAGTTGAAGTCCAAATGGGGGCCCATTTTGTCAGAGAAGTGCTTGATTGAGATAAAAGAGATGGCCTCGCATCCCTTCCGTGGGCGTCTGGTAAGCAAACTGGCATTTCTTGCTACATATATGGTAAAAGTCTTTGTTGTAGAGTTTAGAGCATCACTTTGCTTGTATGGGAAAGTAATGCAATGGTCCTGTAGTTACTGCAATGTTTGGCATCCCTTTTCATGTGGATTGGAATGTATATTGTGTTTTCCATATTTGTTGACAGATTTTAGTTATAATTAGAGTAGATAAAAGTGAGACAAGAAGAAATAAGGAAACAAGCCAGGTAAGTCAAGAGCCAAAGATTTTATATTACTTTCATTAGAAGCAAACTGTTGTGGAATTTGGATATATATATGTGGATCAAGTTTATATCATCAGATTATATGATGTTTTCTACCTTTGTGGAATTAGTTTACTATTTATTTAGTTATAAATGCATACTTAGGGTTAGATGCTTTTTTGTGATTTGAAAAGATATGTAAGCTTGTCTCTGTTTATTTTGTCTATCTGTATTAGATATGGCTCAATGGAGTAATGCATTCACTGAAGCTAAGAAAGATATGACCTGTATTTTGACTTCATCTCATTATTTACCAATGGCAACTCTTTCAAAAAGTCAGAAATGAGTGCAATTTACATCCTTAAGAAGCAGAAGGCTGAAATTAGATCTATATGCTGCCACCTTTTATAGATTACATTACAGCTTCTCATTTACCCTAATGGGTTGTGAATCTAAAAGGCCCTTGTTATATTTTTGGATGATATGAAATTTAAGAGGAAGTAGACAGTTATTAGGAGGAAAAAGTGTTTTTTGATCTGATGTTTGATTTGATGCCCAGGAAGAAATTAATTTGTTATGTGTACAGTTGAGGAAAAAAGGAGATTCAGATGAAAGCACAAAATAGCTGTCTTCTGAGAAGATAAAACAGATTATGACCTTTCTGTTTTGTATACAGAACAAAAACCTTAATATAAATAAATAAATGTTATAAGTGTTGAAACAGGTTACACAGATTCAAAGGTTTATGATTCATTTCCCAAAAAAGATCCAGGTATTTAAATAGTAACCCATTTAGGAGACCATTACTGTCCTGATGGATATAGATGCTAGTTATACTGCAGAAGAAGTTGTGGGCAGTTCGGGAGATCAAGGCTGACATGACTATCAATGGTCACTTAGACAAGAAACATGCAGAGATCAAGTAGTCAATTTTTTCATACCATTAATGGCACATTGAAAAACATATTGTGAATCGGGTCAGATGCCTACTCCTAAATATAATCATTTCTATAATAGGATAGATATATTTTGTTTAACACATCAAAGTTAGGAGACTTTGTGACATTACCAGTATGCCCACAACATTCAATTTCCATCTAAATTTTCCACTTATATTTTTGTTATTGTGTGCCTTTAAGTTATTTACAAATTATGGCAGCCCTAAGGTGAACCTATCACAGGGTCTTATTGGCAAGATTTGCCTTCTTCTGAGGCCGAGAGAGTGTGACTTGCCCAAAGTCACCCAGTGGGTTTCCATGGCTGAGCCAGGATTTGAATCCTGTCCAATGCTCAAACCTCTACATCACATTGGCTTTCCCTTCTTATATACAATGCACATATTGAAATATTTGAAAACTTAATTCTCAAGTAATTGCTTTGAAAGATGTAGTTCTTATTCCTTTTCAGCACAAAACAGAAGAAATGGGGGGGGGGGGGAGAATATGGCAACACTTTTAAGACTGGGTTTATATCCATGAAAGCTAAAACAAAAACCAGTTAGTCTTAAAGGTGCTGCCATATTCCTTTTTTTCTCCCCTTCCCTTTCTCCTTTTTGATTCTCAACTGGAAAGATCCATGTTCAATTTATCTGAGAATGAACTATTCACTTTAAAAAATCTATTAAAGAAAAAATAGACAAATTTGGGGCTATTACTTTAGTAATTAGGGATGACATGTTAAGACAGTGGTTCTCAACCTGTAGGTCCCCAGATGTTTTGGCCTTCAACTCCCAGAAATCCTAACAGCTGGTAAAGTGGCTGGGATTTCTGGGAGTTGTAGGCCAAAACATCTGGGGAGAATCATTCTGTTAAGGGGATAGATAGGCAATTGCAAGGTTGTATCTGTTACAAGCCACTCCTTCGGGATCCAAGAAAATATGTCACATCTCAAGGACTATATCTCCCTATACGAGTCTGTTTGAGATCTTCATTCTTCTCTCCATCTGACCATCTTCCTAGCCAATGCCATGGCTACAAGTTATAAGGGAGAGGGCCAAGTATATGGCTGCTCCCAGACTTAGGGAGAATCTCCCTAGATAAATACTGCACTACATACAACTGCATAGCTAACGATTGTAGCGGAATCCTATTTGAGGCTGAAACATTTACACATATGGATTCCAGGAAAGAATGACATGTTCATGGTGAAACTGAAAACATAATAATGTTCCATTAATAGCATCTGAATGCTCCATAAGGAATTGAGCAAACACACACTGGCTGTTCCAGATAAAACAGTAGATATCTGCCTTAGTTCACAGCCTTGCCCTTGATCTGGTATCTCTAACACAGTGCTAGATAGAAATAACACTGTGCTTGAATAGAAATAAGTATTTGTACAGAAGGAATCTTGGAAACCTGAACATGATGGGGTGGCTTCCAAATAAGTAAGTTATGTGTTTGTAGTTGTCCGCTGCAATCTAAACGGTGAAGAAAAGGGGAGAGGAGAAAAAGGAGAGTTGTCAGGTAGGGAGTGGTAAAATGCAATCTGTAAGGCTTGGAACAGCTGGTGGGAAATGATTGCTATTTTGTGTATAGAGTTTCCTTTTGTGTTGCTGCTGCATATGTACCTACTTTTTTGGGGGGAGGGATCCTGGATGTTAGAGCATCATGTCTTTCCCATGTAACCTAGGTATATCTCATTGTGCATTACAAGAAAAACTATTAATTCATTTTTGTGACTGATTTTTTTGAGATAATTCCTACTTTGGGCCCTTCTACACAGCCATATAACCCAGAATATCAAGGAAGATAATCCACAATATCTGCTTTGAACTGGATTATCTGAGTCCACAGTACCATATAATCCAGTTCAATATGGATTTTATGCAGCTGTGTAGAAGGGGCATTTGTGTTCAGTTCCACAGCCACATGGTTGCTCCAACTCATCAGTTCTCTGCCTATAAAATTATTGAATCATAGAGTTGGAAGAGACCACATGGGCCATGTAATACAACCTACCATGCAGGAAAAGCACAATCAATGCACCCCTGACAGATGGCCATCCACCTCTGTTTAAAAGCCTCCAAAGAAGGAGCTTCCACCACACCCTGAGGCAGTGAGTTCCACTGCTGAACAGCTCTTAAGATCAGGAAGTTCTTCCTAATGTTCAGGTGGAATATCCTTTCCTGTATTTTGAACCCATTGCTCTGAGCCCTAACCTCCAGGACAGCAGAAAACGTGTCTGTTTGTTCACTCTTTCTTATGGCATCCTTTCATATATTTTATATATGGCTATCATGTCTCCTCTCAACCTTCTCTTCTGCAGGCTAAACAGACCCGGCTGCCTACGTGGCTCCTGATATGGGCATGAAATGGGCATTTGTGCAGAAAACTTTTGATTTAAAGGAGTAAAACAGCATATTTACTTATAACCTCACCTTTTCTCCAAAACTGAATTCTTTGAGTCTAGAAGTCTGAGATCTTTCTTCTCAGGCGTAGTTCTTTCAAGATCTTCTCCGCTTTGATACAGAGTCTCTTCAGCTAGTGGAGTGTGCTCTTGTAAAGTAGGGAGAGGGGAGAACAAAATATATTTATTATTTTATGGAACCCATCTTGGGTTAGGAAATGGGAGAGACAAAAGAAGATTGTCTTTCAATAGAAGTGCCCCAAACAGTGCCCCAAAATAGAAGTGACCCAAGTCATGTGTGGGTGTGAACCATCCTGAGGCAGGTGCTTCATATATGCTCCTTTCTCAGACAAAGGAAGGCAGAGTACTGACCTATATACCAGTAAGTCTAGAAATTTTAGTCAAAAAAAACAGCCTCAGAAAACTGGGCCAACTTTTCCATGGGTCAATGTGACTACTGTATCTTAACTCTTATTGGAAAATGCAACCACCCCCTTCTCTTATAGCGTTTTATAGTGTTTTCAGTGTTTTATTGTACAATGCTTTATGCTGATTTTATATTGGAAACCTCCCTGAGTCCCTTTTGGGAGAGAGGGCGGTATACAAATAAACTTTTACTTACTTACTTACTTACTTACTGAGTAGAGGGGCAGAGATGAGGGCTTACACCTGTTGTTTATTTGTTCAGTCACTTCCGACTCTTCGTGACCTCATGGACCAGTCCACGCCAGAGCTCCTTGTTGGTTGTCACCACCCCCAGCTCCTTCAAGGTTAAGCCAGTCACTTCAAGGATACCTTCCATCCATCTTGCCCTTGGTTGGCCCCTCTTCCTTTTTCCTTCCATTTTCCCCAGCATCATTCTCTTTTCCAAGCTTTCCTGTCTTCTCATTATGTGCCCAAAGTACTTCATCTTTGTCTCTAATATCCTTCCCTCCAGTGAGCAGTTGGGCATTATTTCCTGGACTGGTTGGATCTTCTTGTGGTCCAAGGCACTCTCAGAATTTTCCTCCAACACCACAGTTTGAAAGCGTCTATCTTCCTTCGCTCAGCCTTCCTTATGGTCCAGCTCTCACATCCATAGGTTACTATGGGGAATACCATTGCTTTAACTATAAGGACCTTCGTTGCCAGTGTGTCTCTTTTCTTCACTATTTTATCGATATTGGTCATTGCTCTCCTCCCAAAAAGTAAATATCTTCTGATTTCCTGGCTGCAGTCTGTGTCTGCAGTAATCTTTGCATCTTCACTCAGTCTGAGGCCCCTTCCACGCAGCTGAATAAAATCCCACATTTTCTGCTTTGAACTGGAATATATGACAGTGTGGACTCAGATAACCCTGTTCAAAGCAGATATTGTGGGATTTTCTGTCTTGATATCCTGGGTTATATGACTGTGTGAAAGGGCCCTTAGTCTTGAGAGAACTTAAAGAAGCACTGAGCCCACTTACTCTCTCCAATGTGGAATGACCCTTGATGTATCCACCAGTCATATCAGCATCCATAATTTTGGTCCCCAAACCTACCCTTGACTTATGCATGAGGTCAACTTATACATGAGTATATATAGTAACCAACTTTTGGAAGAAGGGTGAAATGACCTCTGCACAGAGGGGGAAGTGACCCCTGCAGGCAGGAAACAAAAAGGCTCGAGTACATGAATTAAAGAAAGAATCAAAGATGTGAAACAAAAGGTAGGCATGTTCTCAAGAGCTCCTTCTCACTAATCACTCTATGCAAGTCTTGATGCCTCTTTGCTTCCAACAAATAAAACTAGCAAATCGAAGTAAGCACGAATGATAAACTGGGCCTTCTCCCAGTTGACCTCGACTTTCCTGAATTCTTTCGTTCCTATGGCAACCAGAACTAGGCAGCAATCTGCTTTATACTTTGGGTGAGCGTCTACTTGGGCACTCCTCACACAAGATTTGCTGTAGTGTATTTCACACACTCAGGTGGACCTTATCTGGCTGTTGTCAGCCTTACAGGCACATTCTGACAATGCAACCTGTTGAGCTACATAAGTGAAGATGCATATCTTTTCATTGTCTCAGAGGAACTACTGTGGTTGCAGGGAAAACCCCATCCTCCAGATTCATCTGCTTCCCACTTCTTATTGTTTTACATGTAGTTATAGCAACTGAAGCCCAAGATAAGGATCACAAACTACATTTACTATCCAATTCTTATATATAACTCTCATTCTGTAACACCCACTCCATTATGATGTGATGAAAATTGTACTTGCTATTAAGCGTTAAGTATAAATTACAGTTCTGAAGCAAAGACATGGACACAAAATCTATTTTTAAATGCATTTGTGAACTCTGCTTGCAGAACTCCCTTGCTTAAAGCCTTCAGTATTAAATGAAATCAGATATTTTACTGTTGGCGAGTGGAGCTCCTTCTGCACCAGAAAGACGTAGCAGATGACATCCTTTAGACCCTTCTTGCCCATTTATTTATCAAGAGAAAAGTGGCAAAATAGGTTGTTTAAAAAGAAAGGTAAAAATCCTGGTAAAATGATAATGAAGTCTATATGTGTTTCTTCATGAAGAACAGGCAAGTGTATATAAAGCTAGAGAGGGAAGTTTGTCTGTGGGCAAAGCTTGTTTGCCGGTGGAAGTAAAAAGTGGAGTGGATTACTGTGTGGAAGAAAGGTTACATATTAGTTGGTTGCTGTTTAAATATGAAAGATAGGAATTGCAGAGCTTTTAAAATCTGTATTGATGATACAGCATTGCTTTGTGAACTGTCCCCCTTAATTTTAAGTATTTGAAGAAACCAGTTACCTAATGTGAGAGAAAATATTTGCAACTGTGGAATATTATTTTTGATGTAAGAATACGGATCATGAATTTATTGACTAATTTTGCTTATTAGTGCGTGACTCAGTATGCTTCAACTGTAAAATGGGATTAGGTAAAGGTAAAGGTTTCCCCTGATGTTAAGTCCAGTCTTGTCCGACTCTGGGGGTTGGTACTCATCTCCATTTCTAAGCTGAAGAGCTGGCGTTTTCCGTAGACACCTCCAAGGTCATGTGGCCGGCATGATTGCATAGAGCACCGTTACTTTCCCACCAGAGCGGTACCTATTGATCTACTCACATTTGCATGTTTTCGAACTGCTAGGTTGGCAGAAGCTGTGCTAACAGTGGGCGATCAATGTTTTCTAAATAATACCAATGCAAGACAATTCTTATATGTGTTGTCAAAGGCTTTCATGGCCAGAATCACTGGGTTGCTGTGAGTTTTCCTCACAACAAAGAATTCCCTCAGGCAGGAAGAAACTAGGCTTTGAAGCTGCAAGGCCATTCAATGCCAATCAAGGTGATCAATTAACATTCACACTTGCCTCAAACAGACAAGAGTTCTTTCTCCCACCCTGGACATTCCAGATATATAAACCCCACTTGCCTAGTTTTCAACAAACCTCACAACCTCTGAGGATGCCTGCCATAGATGTGGGTGAAATGTCAGGAAATAATGCTTCTGGAACATGGCCATACAGCCCAGAAAACTCTCCACAACCCAATTCTTAATGATGCAATGTGTCATATCTTTTGCTTTCTAGAGTTCTCTGCTATCATGCTTTCTTTGCTGCCTTCTGTACATGGCATATCTGAATGTGGTTGGATTGGCTTCACTATAGACCAGTTCAAAATGAAAATATTTTAAGCGCTGTAAAGGAGAATGAGGAGCACTAGTTTGAAGGTGGTGCAGTTCTGAAAGATTTGTGAAAAAGAGGAGTTCCCTCATATTTAAGAAAACCCCAAAAGCTCACACTCTATCTTCATATACTTTATGTGATGAATTATGAGTGCACATGTCCCATCTGATCATGAACCCTTTGGGACAAAAGTTTGGGTATGCCCAGGAGAGCATGTTTCCTCTTAGAAAGACCCAGAATTATTAGCCCAATTGAATGTATATCTGCAATGATTGGGTTAAATTGGTGTGTATGTCAGGGAATAGACTCCTGAAAATACATGCACTAACAAATTTAGTCCATCCTAAAAAAGCAATGTATGTTAACAGAGGCTTGTAGAAATGATTCAATCATATGGTTTTTCATTTAATTATATTTCTAGAGCAAGGGAATTTACAGCAAAGACTGAAGAAAAAGAAACTAGGTTGAAGTGGATGTCAGAGAAAAGGAGTCTATCCAATGTGACTTGTTCATCTGCCCAATGTTAGGAAAGCCCATTGGTATTCTAAATTCAAATATCTGCATTGTTCTGAAAGTATTGAATAGGAACAAACCATTTAACCCTAAGAATGGTTCTTACCATTCTCAAATTGCCCTCTGCAGTCTTAGGACCCATCTACACTGCCACATAAAATCCAGATTATCTGCTTTGAACTGGATTATAGGAGAGTGTAGACTAATATAATCCAGTTCAAAGCAGATAATATGTATTTTATATGACAGTGTAGAAGAGGCCTTAGAATGGTGAAATGGAAATATCTCTTTCTCTTCTGACAAAGCAGTAATTTTTCTATAATGGCAAGATTCCAGGGGTGTGCAACAGAAGCTGTCAATGATAGTTTTATTTTGTTTTTTTGTTTTTTTTGGGAGGGGATGGAAATAACCTATTGGTCCCCACCTGCAATCAACAATAAATGGAATCAATGACAAAGAGTAACTAATAACTTCATCTTTTTATAAATTGCACTGTAAACAGACTGAGCATGGTTAACAAAATGGTGCTTTACTACATAATTGGAAAGTGCTATATGTGTGAAGTGCTCTAAAGCAAGGCACCTTAATGTGGCGCATATCTGCAAGTCACAGTTGTGCTGCGGATTACACCTAATGAGCACAGTCCTTCATGTCACGCACTGAGAGACAGCCAGTGAACACACAAAAGTTTGTCTGTGAGGATCTTGCATGTTACCATTCCTTAATCTAACGAGAGAATATGAGTAGACCTTCTTTTGCTTCCGCCCTTTAAATAGTCCCATTACGCTTTATTCTTCTTGCTGTATTGCCCAAAAAGAGAGGATAAAATGAGTAGCTAGAGGGAAAAGACAGGTGAACAACCAGAGACAGCAGAAATATTGCTTACCCGGTCCTGGCTGTTGAGAGAGAGTTAAGCAATTGCGTGGAGACACTGCCATCCTCCCTTGCTCAATATCTCAGTTTTGGTGGCACAGACTTCTCACAACTGTGCTGTCCAGAGGGAATACATAGATGGGCAAGTGAGAAGAGGAGATGGCTGCTCCTCCCATAAACAAACTTGTTCTTGTTGCACTGGCCATGAGGAGGGAAGGAAGTGGAAGGGTAAATGACTGAACTGGCAAAGCAGCAGTTATTGTAAATGCTCTTTCTGTTTGTGTGTAAGGTAAAGGTTTTTCCCTGACGTTAAGTCTCAGTCGTGACCGACTCTGGGGGTTGGTGCTCATCTCCATTTCTAAGCCGAAGAGCCGGCGTTGTCCGTAGACACTTCCAAGGTCATGTGGCCGGTATGACTTCATGGAATACTGTTACCTTCCCATCGGAGCAGTACCTATTGATCTACTCACATTTGCATGTTTTCGAACTGCTAGGTTGGCAGGAGCTGGGGCTAACAGCGGGCGCTCGTTCTGCTCCTGGGATTTGAACCTGGCACCTTTTGGTCTGCAAGTTCAGCAGCTCAGCGCTTTAACGCACTGTGCCACCAGATATCAAACCTTCCCAGATATCAAACCTTCCTCCTGAAAGACAGGCAAGAGAGAGGAAGTAGAAGCAACTGCAGTCATTTGCAGACTAGACAAGTTATGGCGGCTTTCCTTTCTGAAATGTTCTACCATTCTCACGCATGCAAAAGAACTGGATTTAGCCATCCAGGGGTAGCAAGCAAGCAAGAGGCAGTTACTTTTCAAAAGAGGAGTGTGATGAATTCCCTCTCCAGATGCATGAAGAATTCTTCTTCTTTAGCAAAGATAAGCAGGGGGAAATGGCTTCTCTGCCTTTTTTTTTTCTTTTTGGCTAAGACGATGTATAGTATGAAGCATAAGGACAGAAGAATATCCTCCAACTACACACTTGTCTGTCACTTATCAGCAATCCTGGAATCCTGAAATTAAAAATCTTCCAAAATTGTCCACACGGGATGGTTGAGATAGTGACACCTTTGTCTTTTGATGGTTCAACGTACACAAAGTTTGTTCCATGCATAAAATTATGAAAAGAAAAAAAAACACACCCTAAAGCATACATGGGCAAACTTGGGCCTTCAAGGTGTTTAGGAAGGGGCCTGAGGCTGTTAGGAATGGTGGGAGTTGAAGTCCAAAACACCTGGAGGACCCAAGTTTGTCCCTTCCTGCCCTGAAATGACCTTGAGGCTTTGCAGCTTATATGAAACATAAATGAATTTCGTGTTTAGACTTGGGTCCCATCTCCAAGATGTTTCATTTTGCAAATACTGTACAGGAAGAGATGGAGCCTGTTCTGCATCTGTGCCTGAAAGAGGAGAGATACAAGGCACGGCTGGTGGGAACGAGGGACAGGGCCTTCCCAGTGGTGGCTCCTCGGCTGTGGAACGTCCTCCCTAGTAACATCCAGCAGGCCCCAACTCTTTTGGGCTTCAGGAAGAACAAGACATGGCTTTGTGCACAAGCATTTAATGAGTAAGTACTATATACTGCCAACCTAGCAGTTCGAAAACATGCAAAATGTGAGTAGATCAATAGGGAAGGTAACGGCGCGCCATGCAGTCATGCTGGCCACATGACCTTGGAGGTGTCTACGGACAACGCCGGCTCTTCAGCTTAGAAATGGAGATGAGCACCAACCCCCAGAGTCGGACAAGACTGGACTTAACATCAGGGGAAACCTTTACCTTTACCTTTTACTATATTGACATGGTCTGAACTAAGGTATATGTTCAAGATATTTTTTTTGGAAGAATGGATGTAATTAATTATATGCTTTTAAGCTTGAATAATGTATTTCATGGATTATTGTTAATGGTTTTAAATACGTTGTTGTTTTTTATTGATTTTGTGTGGCATTGAATTTTGCCGGTTGTTGTAAGCTGCCCTGAGTCCCCTCGGGTGAGAAGGGCGGGGTAGAAATGTTGTAAATAAATAATAAATAAAAGGAAGAAAAGGTGGGTCTCGGTCTCCCTTTGAGGTTGTTCTCCGAGCCTGAAGAGCAGCCAATTTCGCCTCGTTTGCTCATCCCTTCTTCACAGGAAGAGACCAGGAGAGCCAGCCTTCTTCTTCTCCTGAGTGAGAAGGAGGCGGAGGGGCGAGGGCCGGGGAGGGGAGGGGAGGCTGAGCTGCCTTTCCCTCTCCCGCATCTTCCCTCCCCCCTTTGCCCCTCCTGGCCTTGGCTGGGGGCTGCTTTTGGGAAACTCCCTCCTTGCCATCGTTTGCCTCTCTCTCCCGGTTTTCCCTCCCCGGCGCTCCTTCCCTTCTAGGGTTAATTCCCTCGCGCCTTTCCCCCAACATTGGGCTATACATTGAATGCAAAAACGGGAAAGGGGGGGCCTTGTTGTGGCCCCCTCCGTGTGATTGTGCTGCACGCATTTTAGAGGACGTCCCTCTTCTTCAGCGCCGGTGCCAATTCAGCGCGACCGAGACAAGGGTAATGTTTCCACCTGGAGAAGAATGCAAGGAGAATAAGCTGTTCAGCGCACTTTGTGAATGGGATAAACATGCCCTCCCTCCTCCGTACAGCAAAACCCTTGTGGCAACTTTCAGAGTTTCCTTTGTGCATATTTGCACATGACTTTTGAAAGGGCTGTTAAACATTCCCACTTTGTTTTGAAGAAAAAAATCAGCTCCTTGGTGAAGAGGTGATGCAACAGAAAACATAAGTGGGTTGTTGTGAGTTTTCAGGGCTGTATGTTCTCTCTAATGGCCAATCTCGATAAAATAGTGAAAAGCAGAGACAGCACACTGGCAATGAAGGTCCGCATAGTGAAAGCAATGGTATTCCCCATAGTAACCTATGGATGTGAGAGCTGGACCATAAGGAAGGCTTAGCAAAGGAAGATAGATGCTTTTGAACTCTGGTGCTGGAGGAAAATTCTGAGAGTGCCTTGGACTGCAAGAAGATCCAACCAGTCCATCCCCCAGGAAATAATGTCCAAAAGCTCACTGGAGGGAAGGATATTAGAGGTAAAGATGAAGTATTTTGGCCACATCATGAGAAGACAGGAAAGCTTGGAAAAGATAATGATGTATGGCATGTAGCGCGCGCGCGGGGGGGGGGGGGGGGTTGAGGGGCTTCAAACCCCCCCAAATATTTTCAGGGTAGTCCGCGAGAAGGCCTTACATTTATTATTTAAACTGTTATGTTAATTCATATCATGATCTGATCACCATGCTCAATATATCCCATATGCATGGGGGTATTGGGATAATGATACAAAAGGTTTGCTAGGGTAGATCCTCTCTCACCCAGACTCAGACCTGTCCCCCCCCCCCCCCCCCCCCCTCAACCAAAATCCCAGCCCCTCCCAAATCAAAATCCTGGATATGGCCTGATGCTGGGGAAAATGGAAGGAAAAAGGAAGAAAAGCGGACCAAGGGCAAGATGGATGGATGGTATCCTTGAAATGACTGGCTCGACCTTGAAGAAACTGGGGGCAGCGATGGCCGACGGAGCTCTGGCATGGACTGGTCCATGAGGTCACGAAGAGTCAGAGATGACTGAGTGAATGAACAACAACAAATGTTCTCTCCTGATGTTTCACCCATATCTGTGGTAGGTATCCTCAGCGGTTGTGAGGTCTGTTAGAAACTATGCAAGTGAGTGGGTTGTTGTGCATTTTCTGAGCTCTATGGCCATGTTCCGGAAGCATTCTCTCCTGACGTTTCACCCACATCTATGGCAGGTATCCTCAGAGGTTGTGACCTCTAAGAAATGGAGATGAGCACCAACCCCCAGAGTCAGACACGATTGGACTTAATGTCAGGGGAAAACCTTTACCTTTAAGCAAGGGAGGTTTATATATCTTTCTCTCACCCTGGCCTCCAACAGACAGTTCTTTCTCCCACCCTGGACATTCCACAGAGATATAAATCCCACTTGCCTAGTTTCTAACAAACCTCACAACTTCTGAGGATGCCTGCCATAGATGTGGCTGAAACGTCAGGAGAGAATGCTTCTGGAACATGGCCATACAGCCCGGATTCCAGTGATTCCAGCCATGAAAGTCTTCAAGAACACATAGGCAAGTGAGGTTTATATATCTGTGGAAGATCCAGGGTGGGAGAAAGAACTCTTGCAGCTTCAAAGCCTGGCTGCTTCCTACCTGGGGGAATCCTTTGTTAGGAGGTGTTAGTGGGCCCTTCTTGTCTGGAATTTCCCCATTTTCTGAGTGTTATTCATGAATCAAGGAACATGAAAAGCATTGCAGACCAATTCAACCAAAGAAGTCAACCATAGCAGAACATTTGATGAACCAACCTAGACACAGTATATTATCTGAGACAACAGAAATGCTGGACCACTCTAACAACTGCCATTTCAGACTACACGGAAAAGCCACTGAAATCCACAAGCATGTGGAAAATTTCAACAGAAAGGAGGAAACCATGAAAATGAACAAAATATGGCTACCAGTGTCGCACCCCAGGATAGCTTCACCTTGCTGAACACACCAGGCTGTACATAGGTTGAAGTCTTTTGTAGTTCATTAGAAAGTACATGGCTACTTTTTGACTGTAAGATCAGAAGTTGTACTTCAGATGAATCCCAGTGCATGCTGGGGAAAACATGGAAGGAGATGCCTGAGTTCCCCAGAGATGTAAAGAATAACTATTAAATTGAACCTGGAAACAAATTGACAACCAGCACAACTCAGGAGTAACAATGTCAAAAACAGCAATTTTATTAGTAATCCGGTTATGTACTCGAGGTTTTCGGAGCACTCTGCCATAGATCTCCTGTGTTGTAGGTGCATATATATCTTCAAGTTGCTTAGTGGCCTTTAAACGGACTTTGAAGACTACTTCTTTCTTCAGTCTGTATTTAATTTACATTTTAATGTTTGTATTTAGCTGCTATTGCTTTACTTTTATTATTTGTTGCTTTTTTATAGATATAAAGTTTCATTTGGCCAATTTTTTTTTAAAAAAACTGCAGCCATCATAATATTTTTAGATTGTGATCTAATGAGCTATAATAGGGTATAATTACATTTTATCTTTTAATATAGTGTAAGTCACCTCAGGGAATCTAAACCTGAAAGAGAGCCTTTAAATACATAAATATATTAAAATGTACTATTTTGTATTTATGGTTTCAGGAACTCCTAATTTTCATCACAAGCCTGAGCAAATCTGGACAGAATTCAGGATACTCAAGGTGATTCACAGTGAATTGGATAATATTATCTAGTTTGCATAAAAAGTGGGGGGTGTCCCATTGTGATTTGTTTGCTTAAGTCAAGGAAAGAGAAACATATGTTAAACATTTTAAAGCCTAAAAAAGAGCTTGGAAAGATGATGGAAGCACTAACTGAACAATTATATAAAAGAGATGAAAGGATGACAAATTCCTTCAAGGAAGAACTTTTTGGCAATGAGCCCATAGTTTCAGAAAGTAAAATGGAGGCTGCGCTCCACCATTTTGTAGAAATAAATCACCAGAAACATATAGCTTATTAGCTGTTTCAATCTATATTGCTGGAATTCTATCAAATGATAACAAAAATCTAGCAAATACAGAAAGCAAAACAATAGCCCACAGATTGGAAATGCTCAATATAGGATACATTTTAAATCCCAAGAAAGGAGATACAAGGCATTGTATTTGTAACCATTGGGCCATGGCAGCAAAGTGTTGGCAAGGTTTTACAACAAAAATATGTACTATATGAAAGAAATGCCAGCTGTAGAAACTAGATTGAAAAAGGGAAAGGCACTAGAGATCACATTGCAAACACGTTGGTTAATGAAATGAACAAAGAACACAGAACACTTCTCTGGCCAAGACTGTAAAACTCCTTGAATGATGGTCTGTCATGCATGTGGTTTGGCACCATTGGAGTCTGGCTTGGGAAACACTTTTGCCAACTTTTGTTGCTCTCATCAGAAGGTTTGAGAGATGGCAGCAACCATTTCTAAGTTGGAACCATTTCCAATGCCTAGAAAGTCAACTTGCAGTTAGAATATATGTTTTGACATCAGTACACACTGTGGTATTTATTTATTTTATTTATTTATTATTTATTTACAGCATTTATATTCCGCCCTTCTCACCCCGAAGGGGACTCAGGGCAGATCACATTGCACACATAAAGGCAAACATTCAATGCCATGACATAGAACAGAGACAGAGACAAGACGCAGGCACCGGGCTGGCCTCGAACTCATGACCTCTTGGTCAGAGTGATTTGTCGATTTGTTGCAGCTGGCTTGCTTTCCAGCCTGCATCCCAGCCCGGTCCTATAGTGCGACTTGGGTCTACCACTGCAAACAGAAATTGTGAGAGGTGTCACCCTTTAAGAAACTGGCATCATTATGATTTCCTGTGAGGCCAGCTGTATCCCAGAAAGTTAGCTGCAGAATTGGTGCTGGAATATCTGATGTCTGGCAGGAACTTTATATACATCTTTTTCTTTCCTTGGCGACTCTTGTCTGTTGGATTGCATTTTAAATATATTATAAACCACATTGAGAATGTGTTAGTATCTGGAAAATGGATACTGCAAATAATAAAATGGCATTGATTATAATCTGGAAAAGAAAAGAAAGAGAAAAGTGAATTTGTCTGGTAAGGGAAGTGGGAAAATAGAAAGAACAGGGAAGAGAAGAGAGGACAGAACAAGGACACAGTTAAGCAGCAGAGCAGTTTCCCACTGTAGGAAGCAGGCAGCCTCAGTCTTTGCAAAGACTGCTAGCATGAAAATGTGGACCATCTCAGTCAGGGCCACCCTAGGTAATTTTCAAGTGTAAGCTAACAGAATTTTGTCGCTCCCCCCCCCCAAAAAAACCCCCCAATCACTGAAAAATAAAAGCATTCCAAAGAGCCCCTAGGAACCCTTGCAAACATCAAGTAGGAGAAGGTGGGTAAGAAATAATAATAATAATAATAATAATAATAATAATAATAATAATAATTTTATTTCTTACCCATTTCTCCACGCAACTCGAGGTGGGTTACAACATCGTTAAAAACTCATAATCATATAAAATATTCTATAAAATACATATTAAAGCATATTTCTACAAAGTACACATTAAAATGCACAGAACAGATTAAACATAAGACACAAGTTTAACATTCATGGTTAAAACTGATTGGGTAGGCCTGCTGGTAGAGATAGGTCTTCAAATGTGTTTTACATTCTGACAGCTCATTTAGCAAGGAGCCTCTGGTGGTGCAATGGGTTAAACCCTTGTGCTGGCAGGACTGCTTAGTTGAAGGTTAGGTTGCTGACCTGAAGGTTGCCAGTCCAAATCCAACCCAAGAGAGAGCGTGAATGAGCTCTTTTTGTCAGCTCTAGCTCCCCATGCAGGGACATGAGAAAAGCCTCCCACAAGGATGGTACAACATCTGGGCGTCCCCTGGGCAACGTCCTTGCAGATGGCCAATTCTCTCACACCAGAAATGACTTGTAGTTTCTCAAGTCACTCCTAACATGAAAAAAAGCTCATTTAGCTGTTGGAGATCTTCCGGCAGGTCGTTCTACAACCTTGGTACAGCCGATGAGAAGGACCTCTGGGTGATGGTTGCCAGTCAGGTTCTGACAGGCTGTAGTAGCCACCTCCCGCCAGAGGACCTAAGTGTAATAATCCATATTAATTTATATTGTAGTAAAAATTGGAATGGATTCTATTTCTATAGCTTGAATAAACTCTTCTGGTATGAAAATGTCCCATTCCTGTCCATCAAAGCTTGCTCACATCAAGACTGCAGTGTTTATATATTCCATTCCTTATATTACAGTGTTTAGCTTTTCATGATTCAAGCTTCTATCATTCCATATTGCTATAATCTGAGTGGTGCAGTTTCACATTTTCCATTCACCTCTGAGCTCGTCAGTTGCTGAATATCCTTTTGGCTTGAGTCCAGTTGCATCATTAGCCACAGCACTACTTGTACATATCTTCTGCTCTTCCCCAGCATCTCCTAACCCTTTAAAAGACTTCCTGTGGCCTGTGGGAGAAAAAAAAGAAAAGAGACTAATATATTTGTTATAACAGCTCTGTATTTTTTTTCTTTGCTGTTCTTGTTACTGCTGTTCTGAGAACAGCCGTTTATATAATGCTGATGCCAGTTCTAATCTTAGAGTGCCATGGTTGAAGTTCAAGCTTGTGCTGTTTTATAACCCATAATAACATGTTTATACATGTTTAGTAGTACTGCTAATGGGAAAATACACTGCACTTGAAATGTGATAAAACTAGTATTGTGATGCAGTCTAAGTGTATATACAGTTAAAATGAAAAGAAGAAAAGAGATTTGCAGGTTTTCAACAAGAACAGCAACAAGAACAGTCAAAACAGAGGTGATATTGGGATTTATGGACTGTGAGAGGAAGAGGATGAGCTGTGCACTAGAAAAGAGGAATATTGGTTTTTGTGAGAATGCAGCATTGTGAAGGACTAGACACTTAGAAGGCATTCGTGAGTGAAAGACATTTGGTGAGAAAATCACGAAATGAGTAATACTGACTGTGTGAGTCATTGACAAATGAAGAGAATAGCACAGAAAAGGTGGAGAAATTATTAGGATCATCATCATCACCATCACCACATAGGCTATCACTCATGGCCAAGTAGAATTATCTTCCAAGGGTAGAGTCTTGGTGTTGGTTCCGTAAGTGACTGTAGATACCTAATAGGGATACGCATGGTCTTTCACAATGGGTACAAAGATTTCCAGATTGAAGGTTTGCTTGATATGCCTTCCTCTTGGCACATTTCTCCCTTTTGTCCTCTTCAAAATCCATAGCACTGTTGGTAGCAACTGACCTTCAGTTAGAACATTTGAGGGCCAGTTTTCAGGCTTTCGGATAATTACTAGGCCCTAAAAGATCCCTCTAGCCCTCTGCCTCTTAAACTGTGGGTCTCCACCCCAGATAGGGTCCTCCCAGCTCAATGTTAGACCCCGGTGGCGCAATGGATTAAACCCTTGGGCTGGCAGACTGCTGACTTGAAGGCTGGGTTGCTGACTTGAAAGTTGCCAGTTCAATTCCAACCCGGGAGAGTGTGGGTGAGCTCCCTCTGTCAGCTCCAGCTCCATGTGGGAAAATGAGAGAAGCCTCCCACAAGGATGGTAAAACATCAGAACATCCGGGCATCCCCTAGGCAATATCCTTGCAGACAGCCAATTCTTCCACACCAGAAGTGACTTGCAGTTTCTCAAGTTGCTCCTGACACACACAAAAAAGTTAGGCAACAGTAAACTTAGTGGCTGTTTTAGACATTTACATGAAACTATTAGCAAGAGCATGCACTGTTACTTCAGCTGTGCTTCATTAAAAGGAAAGTCATTTTGTTTAGCAAGCCTTGCAAATCTTGATTTATTATCAGTAAATGTTTGATTTTTATACCTGTTTTGTATACCTGTATACCTGGGGTTGTGTAAAAATGTCTTGGGTGGAAAGGGGTTGTGAGAGGAAAAGATTTAAGGAACCCTGCTCCAGTATTGGATCCAATTATGGATAAAGCTTTGAGTTTAGATGATGATTTCACCTCCCTGGTTCTCACCTTTTCAATATATTCCCTCAGTGCCATGAAATACAGAGCAATATGCAAGAGAGGAATAACATGTTAACACTGCAAAAGGCACAGCGTTTTTGCTTGCAGCTTGGTTGAATCAGGTGGTATTTGCTTAGTCTTTGTCTACTTAATGCCTAGATCCTCACAGGCTAAATCCAAATTTCTATTTGGGAAGGACTGAAGTTACAGCTACTGAAGTAGAGAGAAAAAGAGTTGGCAGTGTAGGTTCTTCCTATTTTGCATCAACAGGAAATATTCAGTGTAGAGTGGTATTGCATTCAGTGATTTCACCTACAGCGATTCTAATTCCTTTTGGAATATACATAGAGGCAGCTGGCTTAGAACTGTGTGCAACCCGGCACAACCACCATCAATAATACAGGAAACAAGCAAAAATGTGCTGCTTGGTTAAAGAAGAGTGTGGAGGAAATGGGACAGCAGCACTATGTCAGCAGAAAACTAGAAGCCGTAGTGCAGCGCCTGGAATGACAGAAATATTATCATGATAACCTTGTAGGAAAGTCCTGCAGTAAAGCCAGTATGCTTGTTACTTGGAAGCAGGCCATCCAGAGGCAATAAGATTCCCTTATATAATGTATTTGCAGTGACACAGTGGCCTATAGATTGTGCCTAAAGAGAAAATTGAAGCTGGCAAGGAAGAGAAATGGGTGGAAAACCAGTTCTACAAGGAAGTGCAATCACTGCAAAATTTTGCTAGCTAACTTAGTGCTACTAGCTATCTGGCATAGACATGGGGCAGCAAGAAGCAACGCCATAATGCATTCTCCAGGGATGTCCAAGCACTGTTATTGTTGAGGCATCATAGGCTAACTGTTCAATAAGAAGGAGTTTGAACCAAAGCAGACTCTCTTCTCCATCACTTATCTGTTTGTACTTGTCTTTCAATTTAAGATACAATATTTCAGTAGATGAGGTTTTGTATTTTATTTCCATCAGAGTACATTGCTTACAATCCAGCCTGAACTCTGTATGTACATATGTGTATGCAGTTGTTAACTCAGTATAAAAGTTTATATTGGTCATAGAATTTTTTGCCATAATGAATATTATTCATTGAAAGGACCACAAAACTGTCTGTTTTTTAAGTGAAGAAAACAATTTTTTGTTGAACAAAATATATAGTTGGTTCAGAAAAACACTGGGGAAGCCCAAACAGCTGGATTTGAGACAAGTCTCACTAGTATAAATTAAGATGGCTCTAGTATGTTTGAAATGCATATTCTGTAGGATCACTGATATTATGAGCACATTTTCTGTGTAGCAGATGTTTCCATATATAGATTTGCTGGGAAAGTGTCATGCTGTGTTTGTGTTTTTCAAAAATATAATCTTGCTAGAAATGTGTTTCTTTGTTAAAACTGAAATCATAGGAGTATAGAAACCTGAAATAAAAAAACCCTTGTACACATCTTCAGTATAGCTGTAGGGAATATCATTGTGACGAGGACTCGATATATTTAGTGATATTTATTGTTGTGTACCATCACGTCATTTCTGACTTATGGTGATCCTGAGGCAAATCATGGGGTTTCCTTGGCAAGATTTGCTCAGATAGGGTTTTCCCATATCTTCCTCTGAGGCCCCATCTGCATTGCCATAGAATCCAGTTTCTGAACCCATATTATATGCCTTGAAATGGATTATATGGCAGAATAGACTCATATAATCCTGTTCAAAGCAGATAAACTGGAATCCGAAACAGGATTATATGGCAGTGTTGATCCAGCCTGAGTCTGAGAGTGTGATTTACTTAAGGTCAAGCAGGCCCCATCTACATTAAATGGTCAGTGTAGACTCATTTAATGCAGTTCAATAAAGTTAAATTACATTATATGAGTCTACATTGGCCATATAATGGGAGCCCCATGAGTTTTCGAGGTCTGGTCTTAGAACCCAGGTCAGTCCTGGTTTTTGACATTTTCTCATCTCAGAAGTGCTTTCACTGAACTCAGGTTATAGCAGATGCTTTCTGAATATCCTGAAGGGAGATGTCAAGGTATATAAAGAAAATGTGTGTTTGCTTGTAATCAAATTGATGACATATCTCATTGCCTGTTGTTCTGCTGCCATTGGACTTTATGAGATTGGTTTGGGGCCCCATTTCCATGCACTTTGGAAATGGAGACCTATGGGAGCCCCATGGAGGCCATCACATGATGCAAGGACACTTCTGGTGGGTGACCAGAACTCTGTTGGAACTCTGTTTCTGCAGCTCATGGAAATGGAGCCCTACACCCATCTTCAGAAATCAGGCATTACCTGATTCCAAAGGAAGAAAAAGCAAGAGAAAATGTGGGAAAGACGGGCATCTACATAGTAAGGCTGTGGGATGGCTGGCCACCCACAGGATGGGAAAAGACAGGGGGAAATGTGGGTAAGACGGTTCCCTCTGCTTCCCTCCACTTTCCCCCTGCTCATGGGATGAAGTCCTATGTCACATACTCAGTAGCCCAATTTGCATTGGAAGCTAAGAAACTACATGCTTTCTTAATTAAGAAATATACTGCATTATATATATTATTTCTATACTTCTTATTTGTTGGTTTTACAGGGTCTGTAAAATGGTTTTAAAGTTTTGTTTAACATTTTAAATACTTTATTTTTAATTTCATTCATATGACTGGTCAAACAAATATACAATATTGCAAATATACAATAAAGTTCATGATGATGAATATAGGCACTTACATCTCTCCTTTCCCATTAGCAGCACTGAATGAACTTTCACAAGAGATAGCATAATATAACTGATCAGCTCTATACCTTAAAACCCTGACATATTAAATAACTGCTTCTTGCTGATTAATAATTGCATTCAGATGTAGAAATTTACTTGTTTTAAGAAGGTACCCCAACAGAAATGATCTTCTGACAGTCCTCTTTCAAGAACAAGAAAGATCCACCATAATCAGAGTAAGCCTTTTTATCCTGAAAGCTATCAAGAAAAGAGCACATTTCCTGAAAGAAGAATCAGGAAAATAAGATTTTGACAGCAAACAGAAGGTCAGCTGCTGTCCTCCCATCCTTTTTGCCTTGTTTTTATTTATGCTGCACTTTGAAATGGTCATATGACTGGTCAAACAAATAAATTATTATTATTGTTTTAAGAAGGTAAACACATCAAAAAGCAATTTCTCATCAAATACTTCCCAGACTTTTAGGAATATAAAAAATAGCAAAATGAATTACAAAAATATTTTATAGGAGGAATATCCTGAAATGTATGTTGTTTTTTGCTTGTCAGAGAGGACATGTAAAGATTTTCAGCAAGGTTGTTATCGACCTATCAGGATCACCTATATTAAGTTATTTTTAGCCTTAGATATGTGGAGTTCTTTAAGGGAATAGTAATTGTATGCATCCTATGAGGTTAGTGAGACAATTAAAGTGATTTCACATTTTGTGGCAAATGGAACTTAATTGAAAGCAATACACTATTTTGTATACCACAGCAATTGTGTAGAAATATCATGTTTAACTTGTGATGAAAGCTTAAATACTAATTGCTTGGAGTAATAATAATCACTTTTGTACTGAATTCTGGCATGTCAGATAGCTAATTCAAACACTAAAAATACCTATGGCATCTTCACAAGAGATCAGTTTGAACTCCTGCTCTTTATCTGTGTCACTTTCCAAGTGTAATTCTTAATATCTCTTACCAGGAACATGGCAGAAAGATCTATAGACTTTTAAGAGGAGTGAATCTCTGTAAGTTAACCTGTGCAGATAAATATCTAGTGCCTGGCAGTAATATGCTAGGATGGATAACATATTTGTTGTATGAAAGGTATGTTGTACTTCAAATGATAGACTGAATACAATATCTCCAAGAGTGCAACATCCTGACCCTAGCAGTTGGGGCGAAGCAGTCATTACTTTCACCCTGCTTCTCAAGGTTAAAGCAAATGTATGGTTTTCGGGATAACACGTTATTGTTGCAAATGATGGTATCATTTTTATTACAGAACAATTTCTTTGGAAGCATTTTATTAGTGAAGTCATGCTGTAAAATGAAAGCAAAAGACTGAAGGAGTTTCTCACTTGGCAACAACTAACAGGAATGTTATATTTTTCTACCCTTTAAATTGTTCTCTAGCAAGTTAATTGTTTAATAATACATCAAAACTAGATGAAAATTATTTTTACATGCATTGTTTTTGTTTGCATTGATTAGAATGCATGTTTCCACTTTTCATCAATGAAGCAGAAAACAATAACAAAAAAGTGATTCTGAAGGGCTTGAATAAGTTCAGGTTTCCCCGAACTTGTCTGAGTCTGCCTACAAGGAAAATTATTCATTGGTGGAATTAGCATTACAGTTCAGACTAGACACCAAAGCCCTGCTCAGGTGTTCCTTAATTCAATTCATTCAATACATGAAGAAAAATCTTTTATTTCTCCTGTCTCTGCCTCCTTGTTTTCCTCATGTGGAAAATGATGCCTCCTTGCTTGCATGGAGAGCTTCCACATTAAAGGAAAGATCTCCTCTCCAGACTTTTGCTTCCCACGTGGAGGTAATGCTGCTAGGCATTCCCTCTTTGTTTGGATTCAAACTGAGTATGACTGAAAAGGCTTGGAGTCTGAAAAAAATGCTCTTAAAACTGCATGATTGAGATGGTAAAAGCCTAGGGCTGATTGAAATTGTATGGCTACCAAAAATGCAACTAAGCATATCATATGAAACCTACTTGTATGCACATGCTCTGTTGCATGACACAGCCATTAAAATTCTGAATAGACCACACACATATATGTAAGTAGTTTGAGCAGTTTCTTCACATTGTGAGTTATTGCTGTCCTCCTGAAAGGAGTTTCCCATAGTGCAGTGGCTGGTAAACTGGATGGGATTTCTTGGAATTGTAGGCCAAAACATCTCGGGACCCACAGGTTGAGAACCACTGCCATAGTGAAAGAGTGTTATACAACAGTCACTCCAAATGTAATGCACACCATTAAAAAACCCCAAATTTTATTCTACATCTTTGCTGTTTATACAGTACATTGATACCTGCTTTATGAACAAAATGTCACTTTTCCACTTAATCCCCATCCCTTTCACCAGGGCCATAGCCAGGAAATTTTGGGGGGGGGGGGGGGGGATTGAAACTTTTTTAGCAAATCATGAAGAGTAGTTCCATAATCCAAAATAATTTAGAAATCAGGCTCCATCTATAAACTTCAGTGGACACTCAAGACAGCTACACTTCAGTGGACACTCATGGGGATTTGGTTAATCAGTTAAAATTCATGAGTAAACCAGGTTTTTTTTAAGACCTGAAAAATTTCGGCGGGGGGGGGGGGGTTGAACCCCTAATTCCCCCTCTTGGCTACAGCCCTGCCTTTCACCAGCCTTATGCCACCTTGGAACAAGGGCCTTTATGCCTGCATGGTAAAACTCTGGATTGGCTTGTCTGAGCCATCCCACTTCATCACATGTACTAAATTCCATTAAGTGCTACAGTTAAAATCTGGGAAGCCACTGCTTCCACCACATTCGTTTGGCTTCAAGTGTAGGAGAGAGCATTCCTTGTGTATTTATAAGTGTAGTGAACAGCTGTTTTTTTTCAACATTTCAGAAGGTGGTGGGGAGATGATTTTTTGAAATCATCTGGAAGTTTGGCCTTTTCTGTAATATAGTGTCCTTTGTTGTTCCCAGGTTGAAAATGTGGGAGGGGAAGTTGTGGGAGGAGCTAAACCACCCACTCCGGTTAGGAAGAGTTCAGCAGCCATTGCCTTTTCCTCACGCAGCAAGTTGCCAAAGCAATTTCTTTATTTTTAAAAAGCCTTTCTGGGTCCCTCCCTCTCTTCCAGAGAGAGGAGGGAGGGGAAGGGGGGAGCAGCCGATCCATCGCTGTCACAGAGAGAAAGAGAGAGAGCAAGAGAGAGACAAGGGAGGAATAGCCCTGCTGCTTCAAAGCCTGGCTGCAATAATGCTACCAAGCAAGTATCCAGATCTTTGGGATTCAGAAGCTGGATTTCATTTTGCCCACATGTGTGGCAGACATCCTCAGAGGCAAATGGGATTGTTGCAATTGTCACATCAAGAGAAAATTATTTGGAAATAAGGTCCACTGAGTTGAATTAAACTCTAGCGCCTTTCAGAGCTGTCTAAGCAGTGTTCCAGAGGCATTATCTCATTATTATCAGAGGCAAGAGGGAATGTTGCAACTGGCCACCTTGCTTGGCACTGAATAGCTTTGCAGCTTCAAAGCCTGGCTGCAATTATGCTATGATGCAAGCATCCCCTAGTAATTTGTTTGTATATAATTGTGAAAATATTATACAGGGTATAATACTTTGTTCCCAGAGCACATACAACTGAGTGGCAGAGCTTTTCCCCCTTCCCCCATGCCAGAAATAACACTCAAAAACCTAATTCCTCTTGTTCCTATTTTTCTTACTTCCTCCTCTCTTTTAGGCAGCATCCCAAAGGGAAAAAACTGAGTATGCTCAGAAACTTCTCAACTCTCACATTAACACAGAGCGAGGCTGAGATTTCAAGGAGAGGAGGATTTCTTCCAACAAATAATGTGGGCCGAGGGATGGTGGGCGGGGTCTCAGATCTGTAATGTGAGAAATTTACTCAAAGAATGTGGAGAACATACTAAGTTGCATGGAAGTGCTGTGAAGGTAAGGAATTCATCTGTTTCATAAGAAAATGGAACTCTACTGAGCTCTACTGAGCAAAACATTTTCATCCATTTTATTGCCTTATTTGATGAAGTCCTTTGTTTAGCAGCTGCCACAAGGGAGTCATCATCTTCAAATCTCATTCCATGTAAGAAGTTCTTCAGTTTCCCAAATAGGTGGTAGTCCAACAGTGCCAGATCAGGGCTATAATGTGAGTATGGCAACTGTTCCCACCTGCGTTTTTCAATCTCACACTGGGTTTGCCGACTGACATGTGGCCGGGCGTTGTGCAACAACAAAACATCTTGTCTCGGCAAGTGTGGACGAATACGACACAGGCAAGCTTACCGTTTATTAAGAGCTTCTATATATGCTTCAGAATTAATAGTGGTCCCTTTAGGCATGAGGTCCACTAGCAGGAATCCCTCTGAATTTCAGAAGACAGTTGCCAAATCTTTTCCTGCTGAAAGTGCAGCTTCTAATTTCATTTTTGTGGGAGGATTTACATAATGCCATTCAATTGATTGTCTCTTCATCTCTGGTTCAAAATGGTGTAACCAACCAATACCATGTTTCATCTCCTGTCACAATTCCATCATTCTCATCTTAGCCCAAGAGTTTTCTGCATATGGATTTTTGGGTTTCTTTGTGCATCTGTCAGCTTCCTCGGGACCCACCTTACACAGACCTTCCTCAACGGCAACTGTTTCAGTGCACACATCTGCTTCCTCAATATCCAGTTGGAGTAACATTTTTTAACAGTTACATGTCTATCAGCCATAACCATGTCATAACCATAGAATAATTTCTTTCTCTGCCTTTCTGTGGAATGTCTAGACTTGAGAATCTGGTATCTTACACTTAACTTCTGACAGCAGCCCCAAAGCCCTGACTGAGAGATGATTTAGAATAAGGAGCAGACAATCTCAATGGAAGCTCAAGCTTTGCTCTGGGCTGGTTGGCTGCTCTGCAGGGCAGTGGATTAGAAAACAACACATAAGTCTTACTGAACTGATGGAAACATATTTCTGAAGAGCAAATCCTCATGGGAAGAAACAACAGAGTTCATGCATTCCCATTAGGGTGCAATGCGTAGAGAAAGGCTTGATCTGAAATCTTTTATTTATTGACATTGTATTAAGAATAACAAGCAAGTTTTTATCCAGTTCCAGCCCCCTAGGGTTGCACCATGGGCTAGCTTACTCCTGCTCCCCCCTCGCCAAAGCAAAGTTGTATGTGTGAGTGTGTGTTTATAAAAGCAAAAGGCATGTGAAAAACTCATAATTTACTTCAACACTGCCCTCTAGAACTTTTTGTAAGTTAGCAACGTGAAAAGGCCAGATAAACACATGCAATCACATAAACATTCATATACATTCATCAGTTAATGAAATAGATGTGACCCTGGATAATGGTTCCCTAACAAAAAAATGGTACCAGAATCAGAAATAATACTGAAAGAATAGGGATTGGTTCCTACATCACAAAAAGAAGAATTGCTCAACATGTTTCAGCAAATATGCCTGTGTGAATTGAAAGCCTTCCACAAGTGAACAAAATATTTTGCATCTTCTAGACACCATATGAACGTTAAAATCAGAGATGATTTTAATGTTCAGCAGCCTCCTCTTTTCTTCTGATTTCCATTGTGGTCTATACATCTGTGTTTTTTTTTAATGTGCTGGGGAAGCTGATATGGTATACTTATTTGCTTTCCCCTTTTCTCTGCTTTTGTTCTTCAGATATGCACAGTGAAGTTGCTTTTGTTTACCTTGCCTGATGTAGGTGGACACACACAGAAATGATAACACTGGCTAAAAATGGCTGAAGCATTTTCTGCAGAGTTCCCTGTAAACACCTCACAACAGATTTGTGTAAATAGCTAAACCAGCAACTAGGTGACATTCATAAACCTTTTATTTTGTAATGGATATTATTTACTGTATTGTTTATTGTATTGTGTTGTGCTGTTCTTTTATATGCTGTTTACATTGTATTGTTTTGGGCATGGCCCCATGTAAGCCGCCCCGAGTCCCCATTGGGGAGATGGTGGCGGGGTATAAATAAAGTTTTATTATTATTATTATTATTATTATTATTATTATTATTATTATTACTGTTGCCAAATTTTTGGGACCCCAGCGTTGAGCTATAGGGAACCCATTTAGGGTTGGGACTCACAGTTTAAGAAACAATGGGCTAGAGTAGAATTCTTTCCCAGCAAAATCTCTGTTGTATTGCTTACAGTGGATCAGACCTCTGCAACCTGATATGGAAAGTCTATGTTTCTCCAGCCCTCGATCACCATCTTCCCAATATCTTGTGACTAGAACCGTGATTATCAACCTGTGGGTCCCCAGATGTTTTGGCCTTCAACTCCCAGAGATCCTAACCGCTGGTAAACTCGCTGGGATTTCTGGGGGTTGTAGGCCAAAACACCTGGGGACCCACAGGTTGAGAACCACTGGGCTAGAAGAAGGAAAGGGGAAAAAGGGACTCAGGTTCACATTAAAAACATTGTAAAGAGGAGCCTTTTTTCAGAGGGTTTGTTAACTGAGGTGTGTCTGTATCTGGAGGTAAGAACACATATTCCTTTGCATGGTGGTATTTCTGGTTCAAATTTACTCTCTCTTTTGAAATTCAACTTGAGGCTCATAGAAAAAAACTATGCAATCAGTAAGTTGTTTTCTGATTTGCTGGTTAGACTATTGATAACATTAATGGAAGCTGCATTATAGCCTACTGAATGGTCAGTCCAAAATGTCCAAAATGAACTCATATTGCCCTAAAATGGGGCTCGGAAGCTATACAAGCAGCTGGACTGACACATTCAGCCTTTCTGGGGGTGAACTATCAGCATTGTTTTGAAAACATACATGTAATAAGGGGCTCACTTGTCAAATAAGCTATCCCCCAGTCCCACAATGGGTTAAATCCTTGTGCCGGCAGGACTGCTGACTTGATGGTTGGGTTGCTGACCTGAAAGTTGCCGGTTCGAATTGGGGAGAGCACAGATGAGCTCCCTCTATCAGCTCCAGACCCCTGATGCGGGGACATGGGGGAAGCCTCCCACATGGATGGTAAAACATCAACACATCTGGGCGTCCCCTGGGCAACGTCCTTGCAGATGGCCAATTCTCTCATACCAGAAGCGACTTGCAGTTTCTCAAGTCACTTCTGACATGAACAACGGGCAATGCTGTAACTAGGCCAGTCAAAAGGTGACATAACATGCAAGCAAAAATATTACTGTTTGTCAGCTAAAACGTTCCATGACTATCTGTGGACTCACTGGGCAGTTATTTGAAACCAACAGCAAATACAAACCAACTGGATTCCCCGCCCCTGTCTTTGCATCTCCTCTGAATTGCTCTCATGCACAATGACATCATTCTATTAAAGGAAGGTACTTTTTGAACCACACCTTTTGATGGAACTTGGTGTTTCTGGCTTTGGATCTCCAAATATTGTGAAGCAGTCAAAATGGAAGAAAGTTGGACAATCTACAACAATGGCCTTTCAAGAAAGGAATCACTTAGTTTTGGCATTTCTAAAAGTTAGTGCTAATGAGATATGTTTTTAAATAGCTTTTTGGTTATTTATTGCAGCTATTTATATCGAGATCATGCTGTTGTTGAACCAATCCTACTATGATACTATAAATAGTCTACAGTTTTGTAACACATAGGTGTGGGCTTGGAGCGACACCTTTGGCTGTTGCCAATATACCTTGTTGGATGTTGTAAGTGCTCTTGAAAACATCCATGCTGTGAAAATGCATGGCAAAACTAAAATGTAATGTGACACCATAGTACTGTGAATTTCATTTTCATTTTCACAAGTGACAGTTGATGACACAAAGAGGAGGTAAACAGAAATGTATAACATCAATGCATGTATTTTATTCCAGAGGTGGAGCTGGGGGCATTTTTGGGGGAAAACAATCCTCTCTGGATTTAATCTCAGTCACCAATGTTCCTCTTTTGGCCAAAATTATGGAGCAGGCATGGGTAAACTTTGTTTCTCTGGGTGTTTTGGATGTCAGCTTCCGCAATTCCTAACAGCCAGTAGACTATTAGGAATTGGGGGAGTGGAAGTCAAAAACACCTGGAGGGCCAAAGCTGGCCCATGCCTGTTAATAGAATGTGTGATGATCTTGCAACAACCCCAGGTCTTGGATGAGATGGATCACCTAACTCCATTTCAGTCTGGTGTGTAGTTATGGGACAGAAATGGCTTTGGTTATCTTGAAGGGGATCTGTGCAGGAAGAGTATGGCCCTATTTTTTTTCTGGACCTCTCAGCAGCTTTTGAAACTACTAATAATGATATTCTTCTGATCAGGCCTGCACAACCTGTGGCCCTCCAGGTGTTTTGGACTTTAGCTCCCAGAATTCCTGACTACTGGACAAGCTGGCTAGGACTTCTGGAGCTGGAGTCCCAAATAACTGGAGAGCCATAGGTTGTGAAGACCTGTTCTAGGTCATCTCCCTGGGATGGGAATTGGGAGTACAGTTTTACGGCAGTTTTCCTTGGAGGGGAAATGGCAGAAGGTGGTGCTTTTTGGGGATTTAGTATCACTAGTATGCTGGTGACACCTGCCTCTTATCTCTCCATTTAATTCCAAGGAAATTGCAAGGTTTGCAATCAGTGATGGACTGAATGAGGGCAAACAAATTGAAATTTAGTCCAGATAAGGCAAAGGTGCTCCTAGTCAGTCAAAAGATAGATCAAAGCACACATTTTTCTACTTTTTCTAATCTAACTATATAACATAATTCAACCATATAACATAAAGGGATCTTTTTATTCTTAACAGCTTCTGTCAGATATCTTTAATTTGCTTAGTTTTGTAGTTCATGAAGCTATTATATCTGCGATACTCAAAGGGACACAGAACAATAGAACAGAGGATGTGATGAGAAGAATGCCGTCATTAAAAAGAAGGTGAGAATGGGCACCTGACTTTAGCCCCCATTCCACTTTGGTTTGGGAGAATGTTATCAATACCATTCAAACAGTTTGACAGGAGCAAGGTAGTATTTTTCAGAATTTCTTCTTTTCCTCCTTAGCATGCACCGCTCTCTTCCAAAGCCCTAGAGAAATCCTGTCTGCATCAGAGCACTACAGCATGCAGCTGATTAGAAATTGTGTTTCAGGCTATTACTTTGTTAAGCAGTAGAGTTTTAGCTTCAGAATTTTAAAGTAAGGAAATAAAATGAAGACAATGGTTGGTTGGCTGGTTTCTTGAAGCTTACCATTGACGTCAAGATGGCAGAAAAGTTAATAAAGCCAAAAAGCAAAGTGCAGAGCATATGTCATGTGTGTAAATTCCCTTTTTTCTTCTGTTACTGCCTGGTGAATACCTCAAACAGTTGTGTTAATATTTTTTGCTAATGAGGTCTGACCTATGTAGGTATGGCCTGATAATTACTGTAATTAAAAGTCTTACAAGGTTCATCAACTAAATCCTTTTCTCCCTTGAGAAATTGTTTCTCCCTTTTTATAGCTGTTATTTGATATTGGTTTTATTTTCCTTCCTCTATCCAACTTCTAGGTTTTAGATCAAGGAAGTTGGATTTTACAGACAATCCAGAGAAAATCAAGCCTGTAGTTGAATCAGACAGCAATTCACAATGTATTTCCTCCAGAGGAAATCCACTGCTGAACAGAAATATTGTGTATTACAACCTTCATCTATTCCTTCAATCGCTTGCATAATATTTTCTCTGTTATCTGTGGCAGCCAACATGTAACTTTAATTCCAATTGAATACACAGGTTGTATGTTTTCATATATATATATCTTAATTCTGGTGGCATTTGAATTTTAATTAATTGGAAAGTGAGCATATAAAATATATAAGATGACAGTACAAAGTGGACATTTAGCCGACTCATACAAGAGGTAGAAGGATGGTGGGGCCAAGTGTAATCAAAAGACTGAACTCTATGTCTCCATACCATTTGCCAATATCTAACGTTTGTGTTTTGAGGTGGTCATGTGGTCCAAGAACTGGCTAGAAATGCTGGTGACTGGCATGGAGATATCTATTCTTGTGACTATCATGTCATATATCTGAAAGCTCCTCAGAACTGCTAAAGATGTAGGTGTCTCCTCTGAGCATCACTTAAGGAAACCCAGCTTCTAGATCCAGACATGGCTGAATCCTGACAGGATAGGAAATAAAAATACTGTAATGATTCTTGGGATTTTTCATGAAAGGCAGTTCTTCTAAAAAGGACTCTAACCCGTGTGTGTTATGGGAGAACAGAAGAAGCTTTATTGCAAGTACAGTATAGTAAATTAACTCAGCTGTACTTTTGTTTGGTAAGACAGTATGGAAGTTTAGAGCTCCTGTACATACATTTTGTAAAAGCCTGCATAAGTAAGACATACAACATTCAAATTTACTTTCCAGTATTTTTATATAATAATTGTTCAACACTCCAAAAACAATTATGCAGGATTTTGGTTATTTTATATATTTTATATAATTCACAGATCAAGAATGAAAATGAAACCTCTAAACTCTCCCAATTCGGCGGCAATTATTTCTAGATTACCTGAGGCCCCTTCTACACTGTCATATAAAATCCAGATTATCTGCTTTGAACTGGATTATATGGCAGTGTAGACTCAGATAATGCAGTTCAAAGCAGATAAAATGTGGATTATCTGCTTTGATAATGTGGATTAAATGGAAGTGTAGAAGACCCCTGAGTAGCTCAAGAAGTCATCCCATTGCTTTGTGTGCTACCTTTAGATTTGAATTGTATATTCAGACATATAATTTTTTACCTTTTAAAGGTAATTTTACCTGAAGCTCTCTGAAGTCTTGAAATAGCTCCAGAATTTTCTCTTGTAGTTAAGTCATCTCTCCAATTTGATTTGATTTTTTCAAAAGTAAAATGTCATTAATGAAGAAATTGATCTTTAACTTTAATCTGAATTAACTGGATATCTTAGTGCGATCTAATAAATCGGTTAATGGTTTTCCCACTACAGTGAACTGAAGAAAGCAAGGACATCCCAGCCTAATTCCTCCATAGAATTTAATTTAATTTTGACTACTTAGCTTGTATATATGATAGCCTGGGGACCCCTATAAATACTGACTGTGAGAGATACAAATATGGTAGTTTCCAAATTCCTGTTTCTTAAGAAGGGCAAACCGGTACTTTCATCCAGCATAGGCAAATGTTTGCATGAATCTAAGGAAAGCAGGGGGATTTCTTGTCTTTCATTGTTTGCAAAGTAGATTACTTTTAGCACTCTTCTGAGAGATCCTACTCACTGAGGACCCTTCCACACAGCCATATAGCCCAGAATATCACAGCAGAAAATCCCACAATATCTGCTTTGAACTGGGTTATCTGAGGACACACTGCCATATATTCCAGTTCAAAGCAGAAAATGTGGGATTTTATTCAGCCATGTGGAAGGGGCCTACTTGTTGAGCTTGATGTCCATGTGATCCGGTGATATATAAGTGATGCAGTCATAGGTTGGCTAAGCCAAGATAGCAGAATCTTTAAATGTTAGTTGAGTAGTTAAATTGGTCAATGCGCCTCTAACTTGCAGGCTTTGCTTCCTCCTTTAAGGATGGCAATTCAGTAAGTTGTACCTTAAGTCTCCACGAGTTCCTTCCTATCTGTAATGTCTCTACTACCATAGTTCAGGTCTCTGTATAAAGTGTCAGTAAATACTTCACAAAGTGAACCTATATCCTAGGTTGAATTTCCTTGCGTTACCTGATGTAAGGTGTCTGATATTTTTGATTCTGTCATCAGAGCTATTTCTTCTCAGATAAAAACTATGAACTACACTTATCTTCAGGGTATTAAGGAGTAACTATCTGCAGAGTATAAATCTAATGTCCCTTCAAAAATGGCCTCAAATGTATAAATGTTAAAGTAGGGATTACAGAAAGCTGTATTTATTTCCTTGGACCATGTTAAAAAGAGTGATGCTATTTCTGCTGATACAATGTATTTTAAACTGTTCAGCAAATAAATACCTAGAGTTTTTATTTCTATTTCCATTTTTGTATTTTTGTCATATAAATAACAATGTGCATATACAGTAGGCACCTGGAAATTTGAGAGAGCCATGTTACCAGAAGCATTACAACACTCTCTTATCTCCTTTGGGAATGTCTGTAGAATGAAGGCTTGTTCTTCTACTCCTATCTTTTGAGTGGAAATATGGCATCAAATGGAGTGGAAATAAGCCATATAAGTTGATTTGCAAAATGTTTCATGTTCCATTATATGAGTCCCACTAAAAACTGGCTGGCCAGCAAAAGAAGTCAGTTAAATTTGTGTAAATTAGTGGACAGCTTGAGGAGTTTTTCAGTTTATGCAACCATCGTAGATGACAGCAGGCGATGCCCCTTCCTATTAACTTATATAGAGCAGAGCATGTAATAATTGTTTTCCTTGTTGGGAAAAAGCAAGTAATTCTAAGTAAAAATTCATATATGACGATATAGTATGTTGTTTCAGATTTTGTTGTAGCTGTTAAATATCAGGGGGTTCAGGGTAATTATGTGGTTACAGAAAGTCACCTCTATTTTTTTTTAAAACAAAACTGGCAAGAAGTTAAAAAAATCTGAAATAGCTTAAACTCAAGAATAAATCTCATATCCAGACAAAGACCAGTGATGCAAAGGAATTTAGCCAACCTCTACATCATTTATTTGACAGTGCCACATGGCGAGTAGTGGCAAAGTTGGCCTTAAAAGCTGAAGACAGATTGTCCCTTTAGTTTGTGCTAAACCGTGCTTTATTACTTAGGATGAATTATAACTGTAGCATAGTAAAGCACAAAATAGATAAAACATTTTGAGTGCAATTACATAGTCAGTAACTTGTGATATCTGTTGTAATGTGAGTTGGTCTAAGGGAGGTCACCAAGCATGTCTGTAACAAGTGCTATGAAGTCTGGCAATTAACTGTTTATTGAACTGCTTTCAATGATTATCTTGAATATTTAACTAGATTTATTGCGTTTGTCAGTCAATATTAAGAAGAATTTATCATATTTTTTGGAATAAAGGAGAGAACCACTATGTTGTGGTTGTGTCAGAGTGTTGAACTGGAACTCGGTGAGACCACTTATTCAAATCCCCACTGATCAAAGGAAACCCATTAGGTCAGTGGTTCTCAACCTGTGGGTCCCCAGATGTTTTGGCTTTCAACTACCAGAAATCCTAACAGCTGGTAAACTGGCTGGGATTTCTGGGAGTTGTAGGCCAAAACACCTGGGACCCACAGGTTGAGAACCACTGCATTACGTGATCTTGGGCAAGTCACATTCTCAGCCTCAAAGTAAAGCATTCACAAACCTCCTTTGAATAAATCTTGCCAATAGAACCCTATGGGAAGGTCACCATAAGTTGGGCTTGACTTGAAAACTCATAAGGGACTTTGATATTGTATACTGATTGTTTCAAATGAAGGATGATGGTGATGTTGTTTTGAAGTTGTAAATACCTGCAATCAGATCCAAAACTTTTTGGAGATCCAGATGGACTTCAGTGTAATAAGGAATGTGCTGATCTTTTCAACAACAGCAATATCACATATAATTTTGAAAGGGTCTTCAGAATTGTAACATTTTGGAAAATGGACCAAAATGTAATTTTTGTGATTACTGTAATTTTATTAAAATGCTTTACTGTTTATTTTCTATCTGCTGTGCCCTTTTTTTGCTAGCACATCTTCACTCTTGACATGACATGTTGGCTTATAGCAAACATATTTAATGTGGGAAAATGGTGGTAGCAGTGTTCATGCAGCAGCAGCAGCAGCAATGGGTGAGATGGGAGACAGTCTGGGCAAAGGGGGAGAGCAGAAGTGATCTTCCACTTGCTTACTCATGAGTAAACAATTTCTTCTGTTTTGAGCAGCCCAGAAGGGAAGGAAATTACACCAACCCAATAACCTAAGAGCAGTACCAACCCCCTTTGCTCTCTCCAGTTCAGGATGGGAATGCCAAAGAGTGGCCACCATTTTTTCATTACAAAAGGGTATAAGCAGTGCCACAGTGGACAGAGCTACTGCACTGACTTGTGTTTAAGTTGATTCAGGTTTTAAGAGACATTTTTTTGTCATTTTTTTCCATCTTATGCCCAAGAACATACAGTAAGATTGCTATCTTGTTGAACAATTACACTGGCAAAGGTCCAGGGTCTTAGAAAGTTGAAGCATAAGAACAATAGCCTACTGCTGGTTTGGTGATTTAATTCAATTACTCACACATTTATGTATATTCAGATTTTAACATTTTATTATGAAACAACACTGTTCAATTTAGCACAGTTTTTTAATTCTTCCAGCTCTATGATTTTAAGAAATATATTCAATATCCACGGCACCATAATGTTTATACTTGATGTGATGCATATGCTTGTTTCCAAGTGCAATGTTGACTAAATCAAGGAGTAATATTAGAAACAGCAAATTTAAATTCACAAAGATAGGTACAGTAGAGTCTCACTTATCCAACATAAATGGGCCGGCAGAATGTTGGATAAGTGAATATGTTGGATAATAAGGAGGGATTAAGGAAAAACCTATTAAACATCAAATTAGGTTATGATTTTACAAATTAAGCACCAAAACATCATGTTATACAACAAATTTGACAGAAAAAGTAGTTCAATACGCAGTAATGCTATGTAGTAATTACTGTATTTATGAATTTAGCACCAAAATATCATGATGTATTGAAAACATTGACTACAAAAATGCATTGGATAATCCAGAATGTTGGATAAGCGAGTGTTGGATAAGTGAGACTCTACTGTAGTTATAAAAGGTATGAGCAATTCCATAGCCTTTTCACTTGGAATATTCTTGTTCAACACTAACCCCAAACTTTGGCAACCAGATCTCTTCAAATTTCATTTTTATAGAAGCATTAGTATATATAGATCAATAGGATGTTCTTGATCAGTCATGTTTAGTGATATTGGCTATGGTGCATTATCAAATGGATTTTTAAAACCTAGCTTAATGCTTTGAGGTTTTAATAAAAACACTTTTAAAGATGTTCTTTAACATGACTAAATGGTCAGTCAAATAACTTTCCAGCTGTGAAGACTTGTTTCTTTAAGTGTGTTGACAAGAGTAGGAAGCATTTCAAAATCGTTGCTTTTCAAACCATTTGTCTGAAGTTGTAGTTTTTTTTAAAGCATGAGCTTTATCATTCCAGTGAAGTATGACTGCATCATTGTTTGAAGGGATTTGTTCAGAATGTTTAATTTTTCAAACATCTGCAAAATATGCTAGTTTCAAAAGGAAATTTGTGTTGCAGTAAAGCTCTGTAGTTGGATGATGTTGCTCAAGCGAAAAACAGAATATCTCATATCTCAGTTCAAAAACGATGTTCAATACTTCGTCTCTGAGCAACCATTGGGCTTTGGTGTGAAAAAATAAGGCAGTGTATTCTGAATCCATTATTTTCACATAATACCTTAAAAACTCATTTCTATGGCCCAGGTTCTACAGATGCGAAACAGCATTTAGTCTTGTTGCTACACATCTCTTGTGTGACCTTGGGACTGATCGCCTTCTATGGAAGAATACCTGTGCAGTGTATCTCCTTTCTCTTTCTCCCAGGGTCATCCCTAGAGTAGCCAGTCTGCATACTGAATGTACAGTATATCTGCATGTGTGCATACACCAACCACTGGTCAACAACACCCCCCAGGACAGGAGGGTTTCCATTCCACTGCTTCCTCAATCAGCTCCCAGAGAGACAGCTGAAATTCCCACATCTGCACGAAGATGCTCACAAAGGCATCAAGGCAGATATCGTACGCGCTGGAACTGGAGCTGAAGGGGAAACAGTGCAAAGACATGAGGCAGGTGGGGTGAGAGAAACTCAAAGCACATCTACACTGACTGTTTAATGCAGCCTGAAGGCAGCTTGAGAGTGCAGTGTTTATACAACTTATACTGTGAACACATGCTGCAGCACGTTTTAAGCCATTTAAACTGTGAGAAGCAAAGTCAGAGGTACTCTGAAATAGAGCCTTCCAGTATAACCATATTGCATGGAGAAAGCAACTCTGCAGAATGTGAATCACTGTGTGGACACCCAAAGGACTCTGTTGAGCAACACACAGTGGGGGAATCTGCGGATCCTGGAACTAGTTTAAGGCCATTCTCTGCCATGTGTTGAAACATCATCTGGGCCTCAAACCGATTCCTGGGCTTGAAATGTAATCATCCACACACTGAAACTGCTTCCTTCTATGCTAGTTTCAAGTTGATATAACTAGTGCAGATGTGTCCCAGTGGGTCTGAAACCAGTAAGGGGGTGCTAAGGTTTATGAGTGTTGATGGAATAAGACACCTACTTTCTCCTCATTTCAATCCCAAATGTTTGTTTCAGCCCAAATCCCTCCCCTCTCTGGAAGATGAACTAAGAGTATCTTGGCTCCCATACTCCAGCTGGAACCAATAAGGTAGTGGAGAGGCAGGTTGCCTATAACCCAGGCATGGGAAAACGTTGGCCCTCCGGGTGTTTTGGACTTCAACTCTTACAATTCCTAACAGCTGGTAGGCTGTTAGGAATTGTGGGAGTTGAAGTCCAAAACACCTGGAGGGCCAGAATTTGCCTATGCCTGCTATAACCTGACCTCTTTGGATTAGTTGTAATTTAATTAGAACCTGTGTGTTAGTATGTGACTTAGAGCCTCTGTGTCTGTATTGAGCTATGGCCTATATTAGGAATCCCAAAATATCTGCTTCCCACTTTAAGCACCTGTCACCCACCCCAGGTGTTGTGCTCCATAGTTTAGTAGCTAAATTTGAGTCAATGGACATAAATTCAGTACTGAGTCTGGGGGAGCCCCTTGGAAAAACACCCCCTGAAGGTCCAAAAAGAACCGTTCTTTGAGTGGAGGGCAAGAAGCCTTGCAAGTATTGGATCAATTACTTCATTTATTAATGTCCTGCTTGTCTCCTTGTACAGAATCCAAGGTGGTTTATAAGGTGGCTTTATTTAAAAACAGGTATTTCTATGTGTTATCAAGGTCTTTCATGGCCGGAATCACTGGGTTGCTGTGAGTTTTCTGGGCTGTATGGCCATGTTCCATAAGCATTCTTTCCTGATGTTTCACCCATATCTGTGGCAGGCATCCTCTGAGGTTGTGAATTCTGCTGGAAACTAGGCAAATGGGGTTTATATATCTGTGGAAAGTCCAGATTGGGGGAAAAAAACTCTTGTTTGCTTGAGGCATGTGTGAATGTTGCAATTGGCCACCTTGATTGGGCTGTATGGTATGTTCCATAAGCATTCTCTCCTGACGTTTTTCCCACATCTGTCTGTGGCAGGCATCCTCTGAGGTTGTGAGGTATACTGGAAAACTAAGCAAGGGAGGTTTATATACAATAGAGTCTCACTTATCCAACATAAACGGGCCGGCAGAATGTTGGATAAGCGAATATGTTGGATAATAAGGAGGCATTAAGAAAAAGCCTATTTAACATCAAATTAGTTTATGATTTTACAAATTAAGCACCAAAACATCATGTTATACAACAAATTTGACAGAAAAAGTAGTTCAATATGCAGTAATGCTATGTAGTAATTACTGTATTTACGAATTTAGCAACAAAATATCATGATATATTGAAAACATTGACTACAAAAATGTGTTGGATAATCCAGAACGTTGGATAAGCAAGTGTTGGATAAGTGAGACTCTACTGTATTTGTGGAATGTTCAGGTTGGGAGAAAGGACTCTTGTCTGTTGGAGGCCAGTGTGAATGTTGTAATTAATCACCTTGATTAGCATTAATTTTATTTATTTATTTATTATTTAAACTTATATGCCGCCACTCCCCTAGGGCTCGGGCTTAATGGCCTTACAAGCTTCATTCCTGCCCGTGGGAATCCTTTTTTGGGAGGTGTTAGTTGGCCCTGATTGTTTCTTGTATGTAATTCCTCTGTTTTCAGAGTGTTCTTTATTTACTGTCCTGATTTTAGAGTTTTTTTTTTAAAATAACTGGTAGCCAGATTTTGTTCCTTTTCATGGTTTCCTCTCTGTTGAAATTGTCCACCTGCTTGTGGATTTCAATGGTTTCTCTGTGTAGTTGTGAGAGTGGTCCAGCATTTCTGTGTTCTCCAATAGTCTGCTGTGTCCAGGTTGGTTCATCAAGTGCTCTGCTATGGCTGACAACTCCGGTTGAGTTAGTCTGCAGTGCTTTTCATGTTCCTTCATTCCTACCGGCTGTTAGGAATTGTGGGAGGTGAGGTTCAAAACACCTGGAGGGAAGGCCGAAGTTTGCCCATGCCAGCAGTGCAGACGTTCGTACATCTCCAAGGCTCCGGGAGAAGAATGAAACTTGTCCGGCCTTTCTGCGCTTGCGCGTCCGCTTCTCTCCTCCCTCCTCCTCGGAGCTCCTCCCAACAGGGAAGGAAGAGGTAAAGGTTGCTCTGCGTTTCGGTCTGAAACTGGCGGGAGGTGGAGAAGGGAAGGAAGGAAGGAAAGAAAGGAGGGAGATGCGGGGATTCAAGGCTGGGCGCCCTTCTTTCCCCCGAGGCTTTCGTTCTGAACTCTTCCAGCCCACCTTCTTTTCACCTGGAAGCTGTTCTTGGGAATTTCCCTTTAAAAGCTTCCCTTTGGCCCGGGAGACTCCTTTCCCGGCTGCAATCACCCCAGCGTTCCCTTCACCTCTCTTTTCCCAGAATAGCATCTGCATTTTGCCCGATTGGAAAAGACTGAGCTGCCTCTGGAGCACAGTCCTTCCCAATAGGCCAGAGTTCAGAAGCAAAATAAAATAATCATAGGCTCACAACAACCCAGTGATTCCGGCCATGAAAGCCTTCGACAATACAAAAGAATAATAACGCCTTTAGGTCCCTCCCCCATCAGGATTTCCCCCTTTTTCTTAATATATAAGTGTCGGAGAGGCAACTCTGAGGTTCTTAGACCTCCCTCTGCCATTTAGGCTAGACCAAACTTTTTAAACGGGGCCAGATCACGATCCTTCGGACTGTTGGTGGGCTGGACTATAGTTGGCCACTGAGCAATAAATAATAATAATAATAATAATAATAATAATAATAATAATAATAATAATAATGAGGGTTGGAAGAGACCCTTTGGGCCGTTGAGTCCAATCCCCTTCTGCCTTTGTGCACTGAAAGCACAAGCAAAGCATCCCTGACAGATGGCCACCCAGCCTCAATGTTAATAATAACAATAATAATAATAAATGTGCCATGCCAAAAGATCTCAGCTGGCATTTGGAAACAATAGACATTGACAAAATTACGATCTGCCAGCTGCAAAAGGCCACCCTACTGGGATCTGTGCGCATCATCCGAAAATACATCACACAGTCCTAGACACTTGGGAAGCGTTCGATCTGTGATTTTGTGATACGAAATCCAGCATGTCTATCTTGTTTGCTGTGTCATACTTATAATAAAAAAGAGGGTTGGAAGAGACCCTTAGTCCAACCCCCTTCTGCCTCTGTGCACCAAAAGCACAAGCAAAGCATCCCTGACAGATGGCCATCCAGCCACAATGTTAATAATAATAATAATAATAATAATAATAATAATAATAATGGTTGTAAGAGAAGAAGAGACCCCTTGGATTATTTAGCCCAACCCCCTTCTGCCCTTGTGCCGTGGGGGCCGGATAAATGGCTTTGATGGGCCGCATCCGGCCCTCGGGCCTTAGTTTGGGGACCTCTGGGCTAGACAGAGACAAGCCAAGAGAATTGAGAATACAGTAGTCTTTCACTTAACCAACGTTCTGGATTATCCAACGTATTTTTGTAGTCAATGTTTTCAATATATCATGATATTTTGGTGCTAAATTCATAAATACAGTAATTACTACATAGCATTACTGTATATTGAACTACTTTTTCTGTCAAATTTGTTGTATAACATCATGTTTTGGTGCTTAATTTGTAAAATCATAACCTAATTTGATGTTTAATAGGCTTTTCCTTAATCCCTCCTTATTATCCAACATATTCGCTTATCCAACATTCTGCCGGCCCATTTATGTTGGATAAGTGAGACTCTACTGTAATATGTAAGTTGCTGCTTCTAATGCTGGAGATGCAAAGCTTGTTTAGGAATTGATATGTCATGATCCATTCTTCGGCTTTGCCATGCCCACTGAAAAAGCACTGTGGCTCTGTTTTGTCAAAGGCTTTCATGGCTAGAATCACTGGGTTGCTGTGAGTTTTCCAGGCTGTATGGCCATGTTCCATAAGCATTCTCGCCTGATGTTTCACCCACATCTATGGCAGGCATCATCAGAGGTTGTGAGGTCTGTTGGAAACTAGGCAAGTGGGGTTTATATATCTGTGGAATGTCCAGGGTGGGAGAAAGAACTCTTGTTTATTGGAGGCAGGTGTGAATATTGCACTTGGCCAACTTGATTAGCACTGAAGAATCTTTCAGCTTCAAGGTCTGGCTGCTTGCTGCCTGGGGGAATCCTTTGTTGGGAGGCGTCAACTGGCCCTGATTGATTCATGTCTGGAATTCTTGTTTTCTGAGTGTTGTTCTTTATTTACTGTTCTAAGTTTTTTTTAATAATGGTGGCTAGATTTTGTTCATTTTCATGGTTTCCTCCTTTTTTTCTGTTGAAACTGTCCACGTGCTTGGGGATTTCAATGGCTTCTCCGTGTAGTCTGATGTGGTGATTGTCAGAGTGGTCCAGCATTTCTGTGCACTCAAATAATATGCAGGTAAGTAAGCAGCCAGACCTTGAAGCTGAAAGGCTCCCAACAAAGAATTCCCCCAGGCAGGAAGCAGCCAGGCTTTGAAGCTGTAAGGCCATTCAGTGCTAATCATGGTGGCCGATTGCAACATTCACACCTGCCTCAAACAAAGAGTTCTTTCTCCCACCCTGAACATTCCACAGATATATAAACCCCACTTGCCTAGTTCCCAACAGACCTCACAACCTCAGAGGATCCCGGCCATGAAAGCCTTCCACAACACAATAATATGTATGTTGCTCCTTCTAATGCTGGAGATTCAAAGGTTGTTGAGAAATTGATATGTCAGGATCCCATTCTTATGCTTTGCCATGGCCTGTGGTTCTGTCACGAGCCTCTGCTATGTTTAAACACTGTGGCTCTGTTTTTGTATTTTGCTCTATTATATATATTCAGCTGTAACTATACACACTGTATATCAGGGGTCCCCAAACTAAGGCCCGGGGGCCAGATGCGGCCCATCGAAGCTATTTATCCGGCCCCCACGGCACAAGGACAGAAGTAGGTTGGGCTAAATGACCCAAGGGGCCTTTTCTCTTACAACCATTATTATTATTATTATTATTATTATTATTATTATTATTATTATTTTATTATGACACAGCAAACAAGACAGATATGCTGGATTTCATATCACAAAATCACAAGTTGAACACTTCCCAAGTGTCTATTATTATTATTATTATTATTATTATTATTATTATTATTATTATTATTATTTTATTATGACACAGCAAACAAGATAGATATGCTGGATTTCATATCACAAAATCACAAGTTGAACACTTCCCAAGTGTCTATTATTATTATTATTATTATTTTATTATGACACAGCAAACAAGATAGATATGCTGGATTTCATATCACAAAATCACAAGTTGAACACTTCCCAAGTGTCTATTATTATTATTATTATTATTATTATTATTATTATTATTATTTTATTATGACACAGCAAACTAGATAGATATGCTGGATTTCATATCACAAAATCACAAGTCGAACACTTCCCAAGTGTCTAGGACTGTGTGATGTATTTTATTATTATTATTATTATTATTATTATTGACACAAAGACAGAGTATGACACAGCAAACAAGATATATATATGCAGGATTTCGTATCACAGAATCACAAGTCGAACACTTCCCAAGTGTCTAGGACCGTGTGATGTATTTTCGGATGATGCGCGCAGATCCCAGCAGGGTTATTATTATTATTATTATTATTATTATTATTATTATTATTATTATTAACATTGAGGCTGGGTGGACATCTGTCAGGGGCAATACTAATGGCTTTTGGTGCACAAAGGCAGAAGGGGATTGGATTCAATGGCCCAAAGGGTCTTTTCCAACACTCTTTATTATTATCATTATTATTATCATTATTATTATTAACATTGAGGCTGGGTGGCCATCTGTCAGGGATGCTTTGCTTGTGCTTTGGGTGCACAAAGGCAGAAGGGGATTGGACTAAATGGCCCAAGGGGTCTCTTCCAACCCTCTTTATTATTATTATTATTATTATTATTATTATTATTATTATTATTATTATTATCAACATTGAGGCTGGGAGGCCATCTGTCAGGGATGCTTTGCTTGTGCTTTTGGTGCACAAAGGCAGAAGGGGATTGGATTCAATGGCCCAAAGGGTCTCTTCCAACCCTCTTCATTATTATTATTATTATTATTATTATTATTATTATTATTATTATTATTATTAACATTGAGGCTGGGTGGCCATCTGTCAGGGGTGCTTTGCTTGTGCTTTGGGTGCACAAAGGCAGAAAGGGATTGGATTCAATGGCCCAAAGGGTCTCTTTCAACCCTCTTTTGTTGTTGTTGTTGTTGTTATTATTATTATTATTATTTATTAGTATTGCTCGGTGGCCAACTATAGTCCGGCCCTGCAACGGTCCAAAGGATCGTCAGCTGGCTCCCTGTTTAAAAAGTTTGGGGACCCGTGCTGTATATGCTCTCATGTTCATATATGGCATGGAGGGATGAGAACATTGCTTGTTAGAAAACTAATTGATTGGTTGGAGAATGGCACAGCAAAATTATCAGGTAGGAATGCAGGCATATCTTGTTTGGGACGATGGCTTTTGTTTTGAGAAGAAGAAGCTACCCAAGATCATTTTTATGTGAAAGTTGAGAGAGTGGGAATGGGGAATTTGTTTTGATTACCCAATCTATGAAGCAAAATACTGCAAAAGGTGTCACGTATACAGGCAGCCCCAAGTTTCAAACACCTAACTTACAAATGACTTAGTTATGAACAGGAATGAGACAACAGGAAGTGAGAGAAATTTACCTCTCAGAAGGGAAATTCACTCCTGGAAAAGTTATCGTGGAGAAAAAGGTGTCTCCATGGGAGCTTTCTCACTAATCCTTGTTTCCACAACAAGCCAAATTTTCAAAAATCCAATTATCACAGGGACAGAAAGTGAGGTGAAATCTTCTGAACAGGGACACAGACAGCAAAACAAACACCACAGGGGTGTTAACCCTTCCCTATGCTAGCCTAAGCTAAAATATGTATATTTTTGGCTGGAGTTACACATAAAAGACATGCCTGCTCTGATATTCACATACCAATTCAACTTAAGAACAAAGCTGCAGAACCTATCTTGTTAGTAAGTAACTTGGGTACTGTCTGTATTGTTTTTGACAAATGATAAAATAGCATACCTAGTATTTGAACTGTACAAACTTTAAATATGTGAGGCATTTGATGCCTGCCACTTCTGACAATAACTGTGATATAGTAGCTTGTGTCTGTTTTTCTTAAATACATTTTTGAAACAGAAAGGGTCTATGTCTGATAGTTGGCATGTTTACGGTATTAAAGCTTACAGTGCTATCTGTTTAGCAATCTTACTTCTTCCGTAGATCCTCGGGTCTAAAGGATATATTTGGATTAGCCCTGACGTTTTATTTCAACTACATTTGGCAGCTTTGTTCTTAGGTTGGGCTCCATAATTGGTTTGCATTTTTTTTATCTTAATGGGTTGCACTTTATTTTTAGGAAATGGAGAATCATACTCCATGTAACAGTTCTTTATGAAAACAAGGAACATGCTTGTTCTCTCTCTTTTTGAGGGGGCAATTGGAAACAAAAGAGGATGTTTAGCTTGGTGGAGATGATGGTGTGGCTACAAATAGAAAGTTGGCCTATGTCTTTTCATTGGTCTACCTGTAAACTACTGTAATTTACACGGGACTGATTGTGAAAATGTTTGACTGGGGCAAAATGTAGCCACCATGCATTATGCTAAAATTATGCAAGTTTTATTTGTTGCTAGTGAATTTCTGGGCTAGGGAGGCTGTTGTGGCTGCATGCTGTGGGGTCGGTAGTGGGATTTAATGGAGCTTGAGCTCTCATTCCTTTAAAGGGCGTGAGCACTGGCTTTTTTGGGAGCAAGTCTTGGACCCAGTTCCCTTCAGCATGGTCTACTGCAGTAACAGAGTTCTGTTCGCCCACATCATAGGAAGCATTATATATCTTAGGATGGCAAAAGCTCAGGCAAGTTCTTGTGGGCTCCAGTAGCAGTGAAAACCATATAAGCATACGTAAAGGTGGCAACAGTATTGAAAGGGGTGAGTGGAAAGGCAAGTTTAGGGAGAGGAGAAAACATGTAGTAGCAAGAACAACGGGAGGAGAAGCTTCATGATTCTGCACTGCTTATTTCTAAAATTCCTGTCTTCCAAGGGGGTCCATTGCTCCAAAGCAGTACATAAGGGCTCATCTGTACAATTATGTGTCCTTTTCCACAGGTGATTGTTTAGGCCAGATCCCTGGACTATCTGATTTCTCTTGAAGCATTTGAGAAACATGAGTTATGGAGATGGCAGTCTTGTTCTGCCTCTATTCTCCTATATGAGTCAAAGTGGTAGTAGAATAGTTTATAACGGTCCAGTATGCTCCCAAATGTGTAGGAAAAAGGCTTAAAAAACAAGCTGTTCTGCCTTGCCGAATATACAAAATGCATCATCATTGTCTATCCTAGATGAGTCCAGTCCGATGTCACTTTATATTTTGAACTGAAAAATACTTAATTCTTTTTTCTTTTTCTTGGACATTTGAAATGGTTTTATGGCACATGCATAGGAAATGAGACAATGATCTATGTTAAAGTTTCCAGTCGGTCTGTTACTCTACATCTGCTCATCACCTGGGGGCTGAGAGGTAATACAGAAATATCTTAGGTAAACAGATTTGCTAAAAATATGTGGTTCTATTTATGGACGGTGTAAAAACTGTACAGTATTTTTACCTACACGGTATTAATTAATGTTTTTAATTTAGCTAATACAATGGAAGGTAGTAAGATGCTTGAGGGTTCAACTTGCTGATGCAACCAAGCTGCAGAGTTGAGAGAACCTTCTATGATGGGCAGGAGGAAACAGCAAAATAGAGATAAGAAGGAAGACAACTCACTAGCCTGTTGGCCTCAACAGAGTAATCTTCAACAACTGAGAAAAAAGTGTGGCTGTAGTAGATTACCTTGGAAGAGCTAGCCAGGAAGATGAGTTACACAAGAGGGGAAAATGAGCAAGGGGGACTTAACATTCCCTTTTTAGAGGAGGACATTGCAGGAACCTAATACAGTAGTCTCACTTATCCAACATTCGCTTATCCAACGTTCTGGATTATCCAATGTAGTCTGCCCTTTAGCAATCAATATTTTTGTAGTCAATGCCAAAAACATTGTGATGTTTTGGTGCTAAATTTGTAAATACAGTAATTACTACATAGCATTACTGCGTATTGAATTACTTTTTCTGTCAAATTTGTTGTTTCTGTCATGATGTTTTGGTGCTTAATTTGTACAATCATAATCTAATTTGATGTTTAATAGGCATTTCGTTAATTTCTCCTTATTATCCAACATATTCGCTTATCCAACGTTCTGCCATCCTGTTTATGTTGGACAAGTGAGACTCTACTGTATATGGTTCTTAAAACCTGATTTGTTTGCTTTTTGCTACTTGGAATGCAATATATTACTGTGTCCCAGGTTGCAGGAATTGGGAAGCAGATTTGTACCCCAGGTTTTGAAATGTCAACAAATTCAGCTGAAGAGGATTGAATGGCAGTGATGGCTGCAACAACAGCTACATCACACCCCAGTCCTCAAAGTACAGGTAGTCCCCAAGTTACAAAATCCAACTTACCAAAAATCATAGTTAAGAACGGGAGTGAGACAACAGGAAGTGAGAAAAATCTACCTCTAGGAAGGGAAATTCACTCCTGAAAGAATTATCATGGGGAAAAGGTGTCTCCACTTAAGCTTTATCACCAATCCTTGTTTCCACAACAAGCATTTTTTTTTTCAAAATCCAATTATCACAGGGACAGAAAGTGAGATGAAATCTTCTGAAAAGGTGCAGAGATAGCAAAACAAACACCACAGGGGTCAAAAAACATTAAGTGTATAAGAAAAGTGTAAGACTGCAAGAAAAGGGAAAAAAGTGGAAAGTAAAAGAATAGTGGATTCAATTTTTTAAAATAAATGTAACAAAATGGCATGTAGAAAGAGATTTTCATTCACTTTTAGAAGGTTTGCACTGCTGGAAAACTTCTGTTTGTATTATGTGCTATTAGGACTCCAAAAGACATTGCTATAGCTCAGAGCAACCTTCTCCTGCCCTCTGAATGCTTTGGACTAAACTCATATGATCCCTTACCATGGGGCCTATTAGCTGGCTTTATGGAGTAACAGTACAAAATTGGGGAAAGCCAAGAGTGACAAAAACATCATGGGAAACAGCATTTATTTTCATAAGCAGGAAGTTTCTGGATACTAAAACCTTGGGCCGTGAGTCTAATCCCTACTGTTTGTTGACCCCCCTTGCACTGCTTTCCTTCCTTTTCCTTTGGCAAATCTTAGTGTTATGATTAGAGATCACAGTTTCTACCAGTACTAATGCTTGATTTTTTAAATAGATGTCGCTTACATTGGGAGGTCAAGATTTCTTTCTAGAAGAGAATAAATTCAAGCAGGATTGTGTAGAATTTATCAAGTTCTCACAACAAATGGGAGACAACTGGCAGTGGAAAAATATAAAGGTATGGACAGTGTTTACAATTTTTAAGAATAATGCTTTTCTTGGCCTCCAATAAAGATGCCTTTTTGCTAGTTCTCCAAAAAATTGTATAAGCTTGGTGAATGTTATGATACCCATGTATTCTTTTTACTTTTTCACACATTATGTGATAATTCCAGATTTTGCTTTTGAAGGCCTTTGGTTATGACTTCTGAAGAATATGATATCTAACTAGTGCGTCAATAGCTTATATTATTACTTTTCAAGAACTCTGCTTTTAAAAAACTTGGGTAGTTAATTTTGTTTTTGTAAAGGCGATATTTAATTTATATTTGATTTGTGGACTGCCTTGAAAGTATATTAAACAGAAATTATGGTATTTCAAATAGAATTTAAAATTCTGAAATGTAGATTTCCCCCCGAAAAGCACATTTATGTATTCTTAAAAGGATCATAAAAGATTACACAATTACAGAGGAAACATTCTCAATTTTAAAACCTTCTGTTGAAAGTTTGACCTTCATAACATATTTAACTATTAAAATAGATGCTATATTTTTAAAATGTATGAATTTTGGATTTTGAATTAAATAAAATATGTATTTAATTGTAATCAGGTTGAGCCATTTGAGCACATTCCAGCAAACTCTATGACATGACTTTGCATGGTGGTGTAGAAGAGTCAGTTGTAGGAGACAGAAGAAGTAAGTGCTGAGTGATTTTGTCTTTGCCATTGTGATGTCTTCTGACTACCCTGTAGGGAGTGGAACATTGTAGTTTTCATGGTTTACCATGAGGCACAACAGAAAATTATAATTCACAAATGTTGTTGGTCCAGAATCATTACACAGCTTTCCCATCCTTTTTTCATTTATGGGGATCGATATGGCAAGTTTTCTCCTTGCAGAATTGGCAATCTTAAGATTGCATCAGTATTGGTTGCCTGAAAGAAGTTAACTTTGAACAGGATCAGGTTCTCCCTGTTCTTTAAAGTCAGTATGATCGAGCCCACTGAGGAGGATACATTTGTGCAGATTCAAGCCCTAGAAAACCACTCACCACAGGGGTCTTTGGCTGTTCCCAAGGTTCATTGGACCAACGCTCCTTTTGACCGGTCTGCAGAGTTTCCCCTTATGGTAGACAGTTCCTTGCTAGTAGAGAGAGTAATATCCCTCGGATATCAGAACCGAGAATGAAGGATCTAGGCAAGGGGGGTGGGGGGTGGGGCTCATGAGATTAGAAACTTTTTTTTTCGTGTCAGGAGCAACCGGAGTTGCTTCTGGAGTGAGATAATTGGCCGTCTGCAAGGACATTGCCCAGGGGACGCCCGGATGTTTTGATGTTTTACCATCCTTGTGGGAGGCTTCTCTCATGTCCCCGAATGGAGCTGGAGCTGATAGAGGGAGCTCATCCGCGCTCTCCCTGGGTGGGATTCAAACCTGGCAGCCTTCAGGTCAGCAACCCAACCTTCAAGTCACAAGGCTTTTATCCCCTAGGCTACCAGAGGCTCCTAGATTAGAAACTAAACATTGGGGTTTTGTGGAAGAGGTCTTTATTGACCTCCCCCTTTGTATGAGAAAGCCTTTATTTCTTGGGTGAGTATTCTTTTCCTGTTGCCTCCTTTTGCAGCAGTCTTCCAAGACTGGGGCAAATCCAAGATGACACTTTTTCCTTCTCTTCCATCCTGGCTGCAGTCTCAACTTCTGTATTTGTATGGTCCTACATCTCTGCCTGTTGAAGATTCAGCATCCTCCTATTGCCTGACTGACTAGCCCATCATCACTGCTCAACACAGCTGCTAGCAGCCTCCCTAGTTTGGTGGAAGTGGCAGGAGAGGATGGTAGTGCTGCAATCCCTGACACCTTGTCATAGTTATATTTTTATTCCACTGTGAATATCTTAATATCTATTTAGATTAGAGCCAACTATATGGATGCAAATTTTCAGGTTGCTGTTTCTTCCACCTACTTTTTTTAAAGGAGCTCAATACAATAGGCGTTGTTATCTCTGCCACCACCCTTTTTATCCTCTCAACAACTCTGTGACCACTGACTTATCCAAAGGCAGTTAGTGGGTATCATGGCTGAGCAGGATTTAAATGAAGATGTTAGTTCTTTATGACACTCTGATAGTACATCACATTTACAACTAGCTCTGTGTGTGCTTTTGGCATAGATGTGCTAATTTGAACAGCTTTAGAGTAAATTCAATGGAAATAATGATGGCTATGGATGAAGATCATAATTTGATACTAGATTACAAATTTTACATTCAGGAAGTCCCAGTTTTAGTTGTCAAATCTCCAATTAGAGATGAGGAAGATCTCATATCTGGAACCTTCAGTGTTACTGAATTTATTGTGTATAAGTGTACATTAAGATCAGTGCAAATACAGTTGAATTCATGTGTACTTAATATTGGCTTTTGATCCCATGAAAATATGAATAGATAAACATACTGGATAAATATATTCAAAAACTTCAATGAGATTTAAGAATTTCTGATAATTAAAAAATTCAATTTATCCAACATTTAATCAGAGAATTTTGTAGAGAGCAGCTAAATTTGTAGTTTTTCTTCCTAAATAATGGAAGATTGTATTATCTTTTTTTCTCTGTTACTGTTTTGGTTAAAATTATGTTTCCTTCATTGAATGTACAATTGCATGTGAAGTCAGAATTGGTTTGTCTAGCATTGTTTTTTTAATGTGGTTTATTATGTTTTAATAGGAATATAAATAGTATGTAGTAACTAGTCTGTCTTGTGCTCAAAAATTTTCAGACAAATACTCCTATTCATTTGTTTCAGGTGCCATGCTGGGAAGAACAAAGTGCTAAAATAGCCCATGACATTCTCTGTACATATAGATAGGGTATAGTAGTAATGTAATGAAAGACAGAGCTAATGTCCTGGAATAAGCCATACATTGATTTAAAGATCAGAGCAAATGAAATAAAGTCTGTCAAAAATGATAGATTATTCAAAGAGTTAGATTTATAGTTAGATTTGTTGGGTTGTTGAGTAGTTTAATGCTAAATTAATGGGTTCTGCATAGAGACAGTTTTGAATAGAATCTCTTTATATCAGATGTTGCACATATGCTTTCTGTGTGTGTTTGTCTAAAATAAAACCTAATGAAACAGCTAATAAAATCCCAATTTGTTTCTACTTCCTTTGAGAAATAAGCTGTTAATATGCAGCTACTGTTCATTATCAACTGTGCAGTTCAGATACCTTTAAAAAGACATTCTTACTGAGAAATGCTGGCCATATGAAACAATTGATTTTTAAATTTCTTTTTGCTTAGACTTATTTGTCAAGGACAACAAATTTAATTTGTTTAGTTCAACCTTATAACAAGCTTAAGGTGACATAATACTTTCCCTGGATGCAATCTTTGTTGTGACACCAAGGGACATTTTAGTAAATTTGCATTTATTAATTAAGGCTAAACAATTTGATGATTTCACTTCAGGATATTCAGATGTGTATTGGCTGCACATCCTTTTCATATGGTGAAAACCTTTTTTAAAAAAGATTGGGCTATCAGGTGGAATCCACAATTGGAGACAGTGAGCAATTTGGTTTAAGTTTTATAGATAAAATAAATGCCCAAATTTAATGCCATCATTTTGACAGAATAGTGGTTATAAATACTACTACAGCAGAGTCTCACTTATCCAACATTCGCTTATCCAACATTCTGGATTATCCAACGCAGTCTGCCTTTTAGTAGTCAATGTTTTTGTAGTCAATGTTTTCAATACATTGTGATGTTTTGGTACTAAATTTGTAAATGCAGTAATTACTACATAATGCTACCGTGTATTAAACTGCTTTTTTCTGTCAATTTGTTGTAAAACATGATGTTTTGGTGCTTAATTTGTAAAATCATAATGTCATTGGATATTTAATAGGCTTTTCCTTAATCCCTCCTTATTATCCAACATTTTTGCTTATCCAACGTTCTGCTGGCCTGTGTAGGTTAGATCAGTGAGACTCTACTGTACTACTAAATTTTATTTGTTACTTGCTTCTCCCCATGGCTTGAGGTGGGTACAACACAATCAAAACATATCAACATAAAATACATACTACAGTGACCAGCGTTTATCAACTTTCTACTGCCTAAATGTTCATAGCTTCTTTGTCTTTGTCATAGTCTCTACCACAGTTTGGGGCCATAGCTGAGAAGGTCCTTTTCCATATCCCAAACCAGTGTATTGCCTTCACCAGTGGGCTTCTTCTCCCCACAGCAGACCTCAGCCCTTACACAGGGACATTTGTGAGAGATGTTCTTTCAAGTAGTGATGTCCAAAGCTGTTAGAGCTTTAAATGTCTTCATAGCTACCTTCATTTCAAACTGCAAAGGTATTGGCAGCTACTAGTACAGCTGTTAAATGATTGACATTACATGTGGTCAGTATATTCCAATTGGCAGTTGAGCTGCTGCATTTTTCACTAACTGCAGCTTCTGATTCTTTTTGAAGGGAATCACACATAGAGTTCATTACAGTGGTCTAACTGGGATGTTACAAGCACATGAACTACTGTGGTTAGGTTATCTCTGTCCAGAAAATGTCATAGTTAGTGCACCAGTTGGAGGTGGCAGCAGGCATTCCAAGCTATGTAGTCCACTTGAGCCTCCAGTAGATTGGATCCTATTCTTTTAGACGTGATGCAGCTCCATTCAGAACAGGCTGCTTACCCATTTCACAAATCTTAGAATTGCCAATCCACAGACCCTCTGTTCCATTGGGATTCAACTTTGGTTTGTTAACCTCGTCCAGCCCATTACAGCATTTGGGAATTGATCCACCTCCTGCACAGCCATAGCTGATTCCAGTGACAAGGAGAAATAGAGCTAAGTGCCACCAGCACACTGATGGCACTTCACTTCAAACCTCCTTATGACCTTGCCCAGCTTCATGTAGATGTTAAACAGCATGAGGTGGAACCCTGTAGCACCCACATCTTACAAACCATGGGAATGGACAATAATTCCCCAAAGGTAGTGTTACCAGATTGAAAACTACAGAGAGAGTTCATCTACTGTCAGTCTATATATATAAAAGAGTGATGGCATCATGGCAATTCACAAAACAACAAAACTACAGGCCCCCCAACCTCAAAATTTGACAACACAACCCATCATTCACACCTCAAGGTTGATACAACAAAAAGAAAAGAAAAATAAAGTCCTAATTAGAGGGAGAGCAATAATTTTTTTTATCCAATTGCTGCCAGTTTAGAGGGCTAATCTCTGCCCACTTGGTTGCCTAGCAACCAAGGGACAGCCAGGTTTCAGTTAGGGGACAGGCAAATTTAGGCCTCACTTAGACTTCTTCCACAGATTATCAGATTTGCACTGGATTATATGGCAGTGTAGACTCAAGGCCCTTCCACACAGCTATATAACCCATTTATAATCTTATGTTATCTGCTTTGCACTGGATTATCTTGACTCCGCACTACCATATAATCCACTTCAGTGTGCATTTTATACAGCTGTGAAGAAGGGGCCTCAGATAATCCAGTTCTGAGCAGATAATATAAGATTAGAAATATACAGTAGACTCTCACTTATCCAACGTAAACAGGCCGGCAGGATAAGTGAATATGTTGGATAATAAGAAGGGATTCAGGAAAAGCCAATTAAACATCAAATTAGGTAATGGTTATACAAATTAAGCACCAAAACATCATATTATACAACAAATTTGACAGAAAAAGTAGTTCCATGCGCAGTAATGCTATGTAGTATTTACAGTAGAGTCTCACTTATCCAACATTCGCTTATCCAACGTTCTGGATTATCCAACGCATTTTTGTAGTCAATGCTTTCAATATATCGTGATATTTTGGTGCTAAATTCATAAATACAGTAATTACTATATAGCATTACTGTGTACTGAACTACTTTTTCTGACAAATTTGTTGTCTAACATGATGTTTTGGTGCTTAATTTGTAAAATCATAACTTAATTTGATGTTTAATAGGGTTATCCTTAATTCCTCATTATCCAACATATTCGCTTATCCAACGTTCTGCCGGCCCGTTTATGTTGGATAAGTGAGACTCTACTGTACTGTATTTACAAATTTACCACTAAAATATCACAATGAATTTAAAACACTGACTACAAAAAACATTGATTATGAAAAGGCAGACTGCGTTGGATAATCCAGAACATTGTATAAGCGAATGTTGGATAAGTGAGATTCTTCTTTAATATGAAATAATTACTGGGATAGAATAATGCAGAACAATATAATCTCTAAAACCAGGACAGTAAATAAACAGGGGAATTCCACACAGGAAACAATCAGGGCCAGCTAACACCTCCCAACAAAGTATTCCCATCATCAAAGTCTGGCAAATCCTCAGGGCCACAGACAGTAGAAGCACATAAAATATTGCAAACAACACCACTCTGAAAACAAGGGAATTCCAGACAGGAAACAATCAGGGCCAGGTAACACCTCCCAACAAAAAATTCACTCAGGGAGGAAACAGCCAGGCTTTAAAGCTGCAAGGCCATTACATCCTAATCATTTTTCCTAATTGCAGCATTCATACTTGCCTCCAACAAACAAAAAAACCCAATCAGAAATATTGTATATTCACAACCTTTAGGAAATAATATCCCCTGATGGCGCAGCGTGTTAAAGCGCTGAGCTGCTGAACTTCTGGACCGAAAGGCCACAGGTTTGATTTGGGGGAGCGGAGAGAGCCCCCACTGTTAGCCCCAGCTTCTGCCAACCCAGAAGTTCGAAAACATGCAAATGTGAGTGCATCAATAGGTACTGCTCCGGCGGGAAGGTAACGCCGCTCCATGTAGTCATCCCACATGACCTTGGAGGAGTCTACGGACAACGCCGGCTCTTCGGCTTAGAAATGGAGATGAGCACCAACCTCCAGAGTCGGACACGACTGGACTTAATGTCTGGGGAAAACCTTTACCCTTGACCTTAACTACCACCAATTCCTCAATACTTTATTTCCCATACCTCCAGACTTCGCCACAGCAACGCGTGGCCGGGCACAGCTAGTGACTGTATAAAAGAGGTATATATATATATATATTTAAAAAACCTTGTTATATGGTTATGTGGCAAGCAACACCTGCTGAAATTTCTTTTTTTATACAATCATTAAAAGTATAGGAGTCTTGTGCAGTTTTCAGTCTGGCAAGCCAAGAGATAGGAGACTCTGACTAGTTAACTGCTGATTAGAAAGCTGCACTGAGCAGGGAATGTTTTTCACCACAGGTTCTGAGCTGATTTCGGTTAGAGCTAAAAATAGTGAGAATCTGAATAGCAGCAGCTTTATATTCTGCACTCAATGTCTTCTAGGCATTTATGACCTATAAAACCTTCTGAGGCTGAGGTCCTGGTGGTCTGACAGACTGGGTCTTCTAATATGGGTCTACCTGAGCTCTGAGATCTTCAGGGAAAGTACACCTTTAACCCACTGAGTCCAGAGATGCATTTGGTGGGAAAGCGGGATAGGACCTCCATGGCTATTTCCAGATTTTGGAACTATCGAAGGAGGTTAGGGTGGATCCTTCTTTGCTGTATTTTTGGCAGCAGTTCAAGGCCTTTCTACAGCTTAAATACCTTAAATGTGCTAAAGGCAGGGGCATCCATGATTACGGATGGGAGACCACCAGCAAATACTATAGGCTGTAGGCTGTATTTCAGAGGAAGGTCACTGGGAAAACCACCTCTGAATATTCCTTGCCTAGAAACCCTATAAAGTTCACATGGTTGACGTAAATCAACAGGCAACTTGAAGTCACACAGAAAGAGCTTTCTATTCAAGCAAACTTTGAGAAATATTGTTGGCAACAAAAGGCCTTTTTTCATTATGGACTTCTTTTAATATTTGTACTAAAGGAATATTTGAATTACTTTTGATAGTTTAATAATGTTTTGATATCAGATTCTGTAAATTTTAAACTATATGTGGGTTTTGTTTTTACTTTTTGGGGTAATTTTCTGTCTTTTGTGAGCTGCCTTGATTCCCAGTCTGGGAAGAAAGTGAAGTGTAAGTAAAGTGAGGGTTGGTATTCACTAGAGGGGACAACTCAAAAAACAAATGTACAAACACTTTGTATATTTTCTCCACAGTACAGAATGTTCCTTTAAATTTATAAGGTATCAGGCATGAGGAAGAAGCCTGTCTCACGTGGAGAAACAACTCATCGCAAAACTTGTTTTCCTGTCTCTTGGGTGAAAAATAACATATTCAGGGAAAGAATTTAACATAGAGTAATTAAACTTGCTGTTACAAGAGGATGATCCAAAACAAAAAGGTTCAATATCCATATTTGATTTTAAATTACTTGTACATTGACGAAAATTAAACATCTGGTTTTCTTATATGGAATTTCAATGAAACTATATTGCTGAATTGATGTACAGTTCTCTTGAAAAATACCGATATTCTTTCTAGCTTCCCCCTGGGAATAAGTGTTTGCTCAAAAAGTCAGCATTGTACATGCTGCTGGTTATATTTAATAAGACTTAGTTTGTGATTCAGATGAGACAGACACTTAAAGGTTAGTTTAGTCCATTTTCCAAGTTAACATAATATTTAGGAAAGAATATTTACATACATAATACTTTAGGTGTTCGCATATTGGTACATATTGTTAATCTGGCAGCCTCCTGCTATGGGAGGTAAAGTGATATAAACTGTGAAAAAAGAAACAGCAGGTTTTCAGAAGCAGGGAAAGGTACACAAAAGCAGACAGCAGCTGAGGTAAGATTCAGGACTCTAAATTATTAGAGGCTAGAAGCACTTTGAAATGTAAGGCAGTTTTCTCTAGGGATCTGAGATAGCCAATATGAGGTGGGGTTTGTGTATGCTGCTTACGCCTACTTGTATGTATTCTGTTTGTATATTTTAATTAAAGCATATAGTACAGAAACTTCATAAGCTTATTGCACCCAAAAAAGACCAAAATCTGAATAGCTGTACCCTTGCTGTTTGGGAAAATGTGAAGTGCACAATAGTATGGTCTCCTTCAAACTGTGTAGGCATTGTGAATAAATAGAAATAGTGCCTGGAAATTGAGAAGATGAAGATGATAATAGGATGCATTTGGAGAACCTGAAATCTTTGGACATTTCTCTCCTCCCAGAACTTCCTCCCAAAAGAAAGACAAGAATCCTGTTAGTGGAATAGTTAGCCCGAATAGCTTTTTAATGTAAATTACTAGTCAAAGGGTCGTCTTCTATTTGCATTATTGTCACGACCCAGGCTGCAGAGCACCAATAACCATACACCGAGGCCAGATTCTATCTAATATCTTTATTGAAGGAATATATAAAGTTAATAAAAGCAAGTGTATGAAATAGTCCAGAAATAGACCTTTCAGGAAAGGTCAAAATTAGTCCAAAGAAACAATGTCCAATATGAAATATTAAGGTCCAAAGTTGTAATCCAATAACCGAAACACTCACTTTGCCAGGCAAAGTGAGGGGAGATGACAAGGTCCTTTAGTCCATGGAACTTGAGCGAGGCTAGGGAGTAACTTGAAACAGGGCTTGATACAAGGCAACAAGGACGAGGAGCAAGAACAAGATCCGTGGAATACTTGGCAAAATCCGGAAAACAAGGCAAGGCAGAGTCCTGGAAAACAAGGCTGAGTCCTAGGAAGCAAGGCAAGGTCCGCGGAGGTAAACAAGGCTGGAACGGGAACGTAGGCTTGGAAACAGGGACGAAGGCTTAGAAGCGGAGTAGCGCTGTCCACACACAACCTACTCCAGTTGCTGACGAATTGACTCCGCAAGATCCCTTTGTGGGCAAAGCACCTAAATAGGATCTAGTTTTCCCACCAAAGAGCAGTTCCCTGGAGAACCAGAAACGAAAGCTATTCTCTGAGTCCAGATGCATGACTCCTTAAAGTTTCCCATGGAAAGCAGGCTTAATCAGCTGAATGCTTAGCAGCTATCCTAGCACTCCTGCGGGACGCCTGTTGAACTCCCCTCTGTTGTTTACAAAAAGCATGGTGAGAAAACGTAGGAGATTGTGGCTCGGGGCTTGTTTGACAGACTTCTGGAAGACAAATCTCTTGCAGGTGCAAGGTTTCCAAATCTGGCTGGGAAAGTTCCAATTCTGGCTGGAACGGTGAAAAACCCAAGTTTTCCTCTTCATCTGGCACCACAGTGCCAGGAATGGGACTACATTGCCCATGGGTCATCACAATTATAATAAAACTTATTATTTCAGATTACTATCGAAGTCTGAGTATACTTGATCGAAGACAGTTTCTCTGGCTTCAAAGATTATTATTTACTTTATTTATACCCCGTCTTTCTCCCTGAGGGGACCCAAGTTTGCTAACAACCACAAAATGTGTTACATAGCATAGTAGGGGCACTAAGGGTACATCTCCACTGTGCAGTTAATCCATTTGTAAACCACTAACAGACATTCTCAATGCTATGGAATACTGGAAGCTGTAGTTTTACAAGACTGTAGCCTTACCTGCTAAAAAAAGTGCTGAATGGCTGCTTAACTGTGGGCTTACAATATGTATTAGCCAGGTTAACTAAAGGAAGACACAGAAGTGGTAGACACATTCCATTGACTTATGTGTTACATATTATTATGGGAACTGCATTGCTCACTGTGAAACATAGCATACCTGATCAAACAGAAGTAATGTTAGATACTATATTTATTCACCCATTCAGGTATGATTTATATAATAATGTTTCTGCTGCTAATAAAATGTAAGTTTAAATTCATAGGTTAAAATTGATTAGGTATATTCCCATTGTTTTCTGGGCATCTAGCATTTTACATTTGAAAGCTTATTAAAATATATACTATTTTTGTTTTTGCAGTTTTTCTATGGTTAAGTTGCAACAAACAGGCTGTTTTGTAGAGGAAACCCTGTGCAATGTTCTAGATTTGAAGGTGGATAATGGAGGGTATTCATCCCTGTTACCAGTATATGAACTAAAGATACTCTCTTCTGATCAGTACTTGTCTTCATATCTTTATCAGTGGCAGTTCTTTCAACTCATTGATAAATATATTATTTGTGGCATGGGGTTTTGGCCACAAAAACAATAGGACATAATGATAATAATGTATATGTTATTAATGATTATCTAACCCCTCCATATGTCAATACAAAAAACATTCTGAAATTGTTTTTATTAATATTTATCATTTTTTTCTCTTGTTGCTTAATTGTGCCTTATAAGAAATACTCATACAACTTTTGTGTTTTCATAGTTTGTAAGAATACTTGGCTGATGAGAATTAAATGTTATAATGTAAAATATGATAACTTTTTTGAACTTTATCAAACTTTTTCAAACACATTTGAAATGTAAGACAGCAGTTTCGAACACACACACACACACACACACACACACATTCTTATAGAACTCTTTAGTTTGAGTTTTGTGGGTCTTCATATTTTCTGTGTTTAATTTTAGAAAGTGCCACTTCACATTTTCCTGTTTTGCAGATGGTAACTTCTCATCGCCATTTTCCACAACATATGGGAAGGATATATCTTTTTGCTTCTTGTCAAATGCGTCTATTGAAATTTCTATTGAACTTTTTTTGTCACTGTTTACAGTTTTGCCATCTGTACTGCACCTAACTGAAAAGTAGGTCAGCAGCTATGGTTTAAATAAAATCACCTTCCTTTATTTTGACTGTATTTGACAATTCATCTTTAAATTGCTTTATGAGCTACAATATTAAGAACAGATTCATTTATGGTCATTTCTCCCAGATCTATTTATGTATACATATATTTTGTCCAGATGTATAATGGGAAAAGAGAAGAAGCCTTCCTTTTTCAAAAATACTGCTTTCTGAATACCATCCTTTAAATTAGATTTATTTTACTAATAATACAATCTTGCCATCATTATGAGACTATTGTCAGTAGTATGCTTTTAAAATTAGTCTTAGGTCTTCATTAGTGTTTTTCAGCTCAAAAATGTTGATGGTTGCATAAATAACACTATGTAACAAAATTTGATTTTTTTGTTGTTCCTGGGTTGAAAGTGTTATTTCCTGTTTAATTGTGTGGTACTTACTTTGAAAGTAATTGTTATACTCCAGAACCTTCATTTTTCTGGCTGCTACAAACTATGTTGCATTGGTTGAGACTCAGTGAGATATTCATTGAAAAACTATAGCAAAATGTGCTGCAGGATGTCCCGCAAAAACAGTTTTTTGCAGTTTAATAAACTTTTTCCATGTTTTTATGATAGAACCAATTAGGAAGTGACATTTATAAGGCAGGAACAAAAATCGTGTTACATAGTGTAATTTCAGATTATGAAAAGCTTTCATGCAGTTTATTTTTGTTTGGCCTCGATCCTGTATACATTACTTACCAATTTCTGTTGTTCAGTTAACTTCAGTTAATTAATTAATTAATTTACAGTATTTATATTCCGCCCTTTTCACCCCAAAGGGGACTTGGGGCGGATCACAATGCACATATACATGGCAAACATTCAATGCCATTGGACAATATGACATATATAGACAGACAGGCAATTTAACATTCCAGCTTTCGGCTTCATGAGGGTATGCTTAATTCTGGCTACAGGGGAGCTGCCGCTTCACTGTCCACTTCACTGTCCACTTGTGACATCGATGGAGTACTTCCTCATTCTTCTGTATGCTGCTGGAAGGTTTTATGGTGTTGTAAATTAGTTAAATTAGCCTCCTTCTCGCATAAAGTGGTACCTAAATTTCCTACTCGACAGATGCAACTGTCTTTCGGGCTGCAAGCTAGACTATTTAATGGTTGGGAGCTCACTCTGACCTTGGCTGGCTTCGAACTCATGACTGCTCGGTCTGTAGTGATTTAACCAGCTGCACCACAAAGCCTCTGACAAAGAAGCTTTTTAAAAAAAGTTTTTTAAAAGTCCACCTGTCACCCCTTCCCTCTTTACCCTCTAACTCAGTGGTTCTCAACATGTGGGTCCCCAAATGTTTTGGCCTACAACTCCCAGAAATTCCAGCCACTTTACCAGCTGTTAGGACCTCTGGAAGTTGAAGGTCAAAACATCTAGGGACCCATGGGTTGAGAACCACTGCTCTAATGGAACTTTTAAAAGCAAAATCCGCATTAGTAGGATGATCAAGAAACAGACTTTCAGATTGCAGCAATATGTCTGCAGTAATGCCATAAAGTTGGAGCTGTGAAAAAATGGGATTCTGCTACAGCTGATCCTACTATAGCTATATGTATCTGCCTACAACTGGCAAGGGAAATGACAGCTGGCTTCAGAATCCCTAACTGGGTTGTTTCTGTTGAAATTGACCATATGCATGAAAGGAGGAAACCATGAAAATGAACAAAATCTGGGTACCAGTATAAAAAAAACTCTAAAATCAGGATAGTAACACTCGGAAAACAGGAGAATTCCAGACAGGAAACAATCAAGGCCAGCAAACACCTCCCAACAATGGATTCCCCCAGGCAGGAAGCAGCCACGCTTTGAAGCTGGAAGGCCATTCAGTGCTAATTAAGGTGATCACTTGCAACATTAACACTTGCTTCCAACAGAGAAGAGTTCTTTTTCCCACCCTGGACATTCCAAAGATACATAAACCTCACTTGACTAGTTTCCAACAGACCTCACAACCTCTGAGGATACCTGCCATAGATGTGGGCGAAACATCAGGAAAGAATGCTTCTGGAACATGGCCATACAGCCTGGAAAACTCACAACAATCCAATTTCTAGGTAGTATTAGAATAATTTGTACATGGGTATATATAGCATAACTACTGCATTTCAGGGGAACAAAGAGGTGAGCTGCAGAGTATATAATGGAGATATCTATTCTGTTCTGGGAAAGGAGCTACGGTTAAATAATTGATTATTTTATATACAGTAGAGTCTCACTTATCCAAGCTAAACGGGCCAGCAGAACCTTGGATAAGCAAATATCTTGGATAATGAGGGATTAAGGAAAAGCTTATTAAACATCAAATTAGGTTATGATTTTACAAATTAAGCACCAAAACATCATTTTATATAACAAATTTGACAGAAAAAGTAGTTCAATATGCAGTAATGTTATGTTGTAATTACTGTCTTTACGAATTTAGCACCAAAATATGATATAATGAAAACATTGACTACAAAAATGCCTTGGATAATCCAGAACCTTAGATAAGCGAGTCTTGGATAAGTGAGACTCTACTGTATTAAAATATTTCTGTCCTATCAAAAATGTCAGAGTGGGATCCTGTGAATAAAAATAGTTTTAGAACTATTTTAAAACACTTATAACAATTTGGGTTTAAAGCGACTGAAATAAGTTGAAACAGTTCAACTTAGTCGACATATTCAAACAAAGGTCAAGGCACAAATAGATAAGACAAAACTTTAAATCAGATAGACCAAAACAAAGTGGTGATTGCTGGGTCCCTAAAGTTTGGGTGAATAGCCAAGTTTTAACTAAAATGTGTACCAGACTACTTGTACATGAAACTACTCTGTTGGACTTACTGCTGGAACCCTTTAATTTATTCAACAACAGCATATCTAAAAACTTCTCAGTGAAAATGTGTTTTTCCAAACACAGGACTCTACTGATGGCTACTTGACTAAAACACACTTTCAGCTGAAAGGTGAAAGCGTTTCTTCAAACAGAGGGGAAATAGTAAACGATGAAGTAACATTTGCACATGTTGAGGTAAGCGCAACCTGCAATATTAAACAAAATGCAATAAGTTAAAGCATTCTTATATTTTGCTATTGCTGGGTTATGTCTGAGTTCAACAACTGAGTTGTTGACGCACTGTATTATCTTTGGAGTATATACACATTGAGAATGAAGCCTAGCTCCACAACAATATATATATATATATATATATATATATATATATATATATATATATATATACACACACACAGTATATACAGTATATACAGTGTGTGTGTGTGTATGTATGTATATGTGTGTGTGTGTGTGTGTGTGTGTATATATATATATATATATATATATATATATATATATATATCACCTTCAAGATGTTTTGTTTAAAAATGAAAGGGAATATTGTATCCAGAGCCAGGACTAGAACTGATTTTGAAATGTGTGTGCATTCTACCTTGTTTGGTGTGCTTGACCTTACAACTGAATATGGCCAATGATGATACTGCAACTTGCCCATGTAATATATTTCTGTTTTTTTAATTTGACTTCTTTCCTGCATATCTCTCAAAATTAGAGATTCTAGGAGTTCATGAGAAGATTAATTAGGTAGAAGTAAAAACAGGGGAAAAACTATATAAATAAAAAAATAATATTAAAATACAATTGCGTTAAAAAACAATTTCAAAATACAGTTATATCAATCCATTAGAGGTCTATTCCTTAGCCGGCAGACAATTGCCAAAAGTTGTCTGAATGAAAAGATCTTTTTCTGCCAGAAAATGGAACATAAAGATCTATATGGTTCTCAGGAAAAAGATCTTGAGGAGGCACAGTCTTTCCAGATTTGAAAGTGCTTTAATACCTATCAGGGCTGGGGCTTGGTTTAACTTTGAATCCAAAGCAAATGCAATAGCTGCGCTCTGGCAGCAGAGCACAACTAAGACATTTGCCTTGAAATCAAAAGAAAACTGAGAATAACACAGACAGTATTGTCTAGATCTCATCATTCATCTTTTAGTGAAATGATAAAACCCAGATACTAGGAAACGCAGGTTAGAAGCAGACAAGTTACACTCACCCAATATTACTTACTTAATTTAGTCCAAACTGTGTGGTGAAAAACAAATACAGGCATACCTCAATTAAGATAAAGAAGCTCGTTTTTACAAAACCCTTGCCTAAGCCCTTGCCCTCTGTCTAGCTGGAAGCTTTTTCAGCAGCTTGACATTGGGAAAGTGACAAAGGAAGACAAACACAGACTTCAGATCTTAAATTGCAATAAAGCTTGAGTTGTGGAAAGTATGGGATCCTGCTGTAGCTGTGTGTATCTACCAGCAACAAGCATAATGAATCCAGAATCTCTTAATGAATATGTATGAACAGCAAAGTCAGGGTCCCCAAATTAAGGCCTGTGGGCCAGATGCGGTCTTCCAAGGTCATTTACCTGCCCCCCACCCTCAGTTTTAGACTTAGGCTAAAATTGTTCTTATTTTCAAATATTGTATTGTTCTTTCGTTGTTGTTGTTGTTGTTGTTGTTGTTGTTTTTGCACTATAAATAAGACATGTGCAGTGTGCATAGGAATTTGTTCGATTATTTTTTCAAATGATAATTTGGCCCCTCAACAGTCTGAAGGATTGTTGGCCTTCTGCTTAAAAAGTTTGAGGACCATTGAGCAAAGCATAAATGTGCCGTCCGCCAGACAATAAAAAAAAAAACTATAAAGCTGAAACGTGCCGTCCTTTATCCGGGCGAACTGCAAATCCCTATAAGCTGTCCTAAAATATTGAACGACTGAGTCTGGAGAACTTCAAAAAAGGATGTTTATTCATACAAGGTTGTAAACCTGGCACAGATCTTAAAGTTGCAGAAAATGAAACAAATTTCCATAGGTTTTAGTTGCAGAATTATCCCTGGTTCCAGAAGGCAAAGGTGATTATAAAACCACTATACCCTAATCACGCTGTCTATTTTAGAAGGAGAAACTCTTTCCTTCCCTATCTTTACAGCAAAGATTAGTTCTAGAAGCGATGGAATAACCCTGCTCCTCTAACTAGATTTCCTATTCCAGATCAGTATAATTCAATACTTATCTAATTTGGATAGGCTTAGATTGGCCTGGTTTTGAGGATGATTTGTCCCAGTTAGCCTTGCACAGCTCCAGCACGTTGGAAGACTATAGCCAGAATGAAACTCTAAAATGGAGACTAGACCCTGGTAAAAAGGGCGGTCCTAAGATGTTGTACTCTTTGACCAATCATTGCAAAGAAAACTGCAGCCAGCTCTTGCAGACTTCAAGCCACCTTTCCTGGGCTTTTGCAGCCAGAGGCTGAAACAAAATGCAAAGGAGGGAAAACAAACAAACGACCAATAAGTAAGGCAAACCATCGTCCTGGGGGACGGAACACTCCCCGCTTAAATTCCCAGGATGTGGGAATTTACCACTCAAAAACATACAAACACCTTTGCACATATGACAATACAAACACTAGAACTTTAAACATCTCCAATAAGCAACACGAGGTCACTAATTGGTCTGTCCAAAATGGACACTTTGTCTCTGTTGCAAGTCTTTAATTGAACTTTCCTGACCTTACCATCCGGGCAAGGAAAGGTCTTTAATACAATGCCCATGGGCCATGCATGGCGGGGCAAGTCTTTGTCCTTTAACAACACAACGTTGTTAACCTCAATGTTGTCCTGTGGGCTTTGCCAGATTCTTCTAGCTTGAAGCTGGCTTAAGTACTCAGCTTTCCACCTTTTCCAAAAGTGGTTGGCCAAGGACTGCACCTGTTTCCACAGGGCACGGTGAGTTCCGTCCGGAACTGGCAACATGATGTCCTTCCATCCTGGCACCTTTTGTGTCAAAATAAGTGCAGGAGTCAGTGGTTGTAAGTTCTCAGGGTCACTGGTAAGGGGAACCAGCGGCCGGTTGTTGATAATTGCGGTAACTTCCGCCATAAGTGTCACCAAAACATCATGCGTCAATGACCTATGACTCAAAAGCATGGCATTAAGGATTTTGCGACTAATACCAATCATCCTCTCCCAAACACCACCCATGTGGGAGGTGTGAGGAACATTGAAAGTCCACATAATTTGTTCAGTATTCGTAAAGTTCTGAACCTTTGGGTCTCTCCCAAACCTAGACACACAATTGAGTTCTTTGGTCGCACCTACAAAATTGGTGCCACAGTCCGACCGAATTGACTTAATTGGCCCTCTGAGGGCTATGAACCTTTTTAATGCGTTTAAAAATGATGAAGTGTCCATCCCTTCTATGACTTCTATATGGACAGCTCGTATTACTAAACAAGTAAACAAAACTGCCCACCTCTTGTTATTTACAACACCACCCCTGGTTTTCCTAGTGACAACCTCCCAAGGACCAAACACATCGATTCCCACATGGGAAAAGGGTGGGTCTGTCAAAGTCCTATCCTGAGGTAGTTCTGCCATCAACTGACTTTGACAGTTTCGCCTAAGGCGCCTGCATTTAACACATTTGAAAATACAACTGTTGACCAACCTTTTGGCATTAACTACCCACAGACCTTCATTTCTAAGGGCTGCCTCAGTTAGAGTTCTACCCTGATGATGGATCCTTTCATGGTGATGCCGAACGAGCAGCAATGCAGTGTGACTATTAGGGGGTATGATGATGGGGTTTTTTATGCACGCCTTGAGTTTAGCTTTGGCTAACCTTCCTCCAACTCTCAAAATACCCTCCTTGTCTAGAAATGGGTTTAACTCATTTAGAAGACTTTGATTAGGGATGTTGAGCCCTTGCTCTAGCCTAGCTATTTCCTGCTTGAAAGCAGATCTCTGTACTGACTTGAATATGACGCTCTTAGCCTTTATCATATCCTGGACCTGTAAAGGCTCACTATCTTTGCAAGCTAAACGATGTATAAGCCTAGCAACTGCTCTAAGAAGACTGTGCCACTCCGAAAAACATTCAAAACGGTGTGGTTCCAGGCAAGATCTTTGGCCCATCTTGATTTCTGTGGTCATCTTGCAAACTTTCACCTCTGGAACGGACTCGGGCAATTCTGTATTTTCGGTGGGAGAAAAGGCTGATGGAAAATTGACTTCGGTCAAGCATCTGGGGCCTGTCAGCCAACTTGAACTTAACACTCGTTGAGTTGAAGCTCCTCTGGAAGCGATGTCAGCTGGGTTGTTGCTGGTGGCGACGTGGTGCCACTGGCTAGGCGTAGAACTGGATAGAATGTTGTTGATTCTATTAGCCACATACACCTTGGGGTCTTTCTGCATCTTCTTCTTCAGTGACCAGAGTCTATTTTCTGCCACATGCCTGTTGTTTGGCAAAGTGGGTTTTTCTGCTTTAAAAGGCAGAGGGGCTATCCAATTTCCCTCGGGACTCCGGGAAACTTGAGAGTTCATGATCTCTAAAAACCTCTGTTCATCTTTGGAAAGCGCTGTAGTTTCATCCCTTTCGGAGACTTCAAAGATGGAAGAATACTCTGGTGTTATCCCCTGACAATAGACCGAGATATGACTCAAACAGCTATGCATTAGTGTGGGGCGACTGCCTTGAAGCACGTGCGCTTGACGAGTGCCCACCGACGATGGAGGGTGCATCCTATTTATGCACACTGGGCCTGTAACTGTCCAGCCTAGTGGTAGCAGCTGAGCAATGGGCGCCCCTGGAGGTCCCTTAACTTGGTCGTTCACATAGAACAAGTTCGGACAGTCCGCACCAAGCAGAAGGGCAATGTCCACATCTGGACGGAAAGCAGGTAAGGCGTTCTTCAGCTTTCGCAAGTGAGGATGGGCTTCCACGACTTCTCTGGTGACAATCTGCCTTTTGTTCCGGGGAATAGAGGAACACTCAATGAGGTCTGGTAACTCGAACAGTCTCTTCTGGTCACAAGAGGAGACAACAAAGCCGGATGCTATGCGACCCTGCAACTTCTTCTTCCCTACACAGGTGGACATGGTGTAGTCGACCGTCTGGGTTTTTATGTCAAACAGTTGGAAAAACTCTGGAGTCGCCAGGGAGGCGTCGCTTTGTGAATCCAAAGCCACGTAAAGTCTCTTTTTAAGCCAAGGTCTTCTGGCTGGATATACATCTGCTAGGCAGATGGGATGGCAGACTCTGAACTGGTGCACGTCAGAGCATAGTTCAGTACAGGCGACCGATGGAGCATCCTCCTGCATCCGTGACGCGGTCTGCATGTTGGTGGCTTCAGTAGATGACCCTTCTTTGGAAGACGTGTCCCCTTTGGCGCGGGAGACAGCGTCAGAGTTGTGCATCGCGGTGCAATGCTTAAGGCTGTTACACCTTGCGCATTTGACGTCCTCTTTGCAGTTGGATGCAAAGTGAGGAGTAGCTCCACAGCACCTAAAACATATGCCCAGCTTCTGAACAATCTGTTGTCTTTCTTTATAAGGCTTCTTGCCAAATTCCCGGCAGTTGGCCAAACTGTGAGGCTTTTGGTGAATGGGGCAGAGCACCTCCTTCACCTCTGACTTGGATTCGTTGGCCCTGTGCTGAGTTTCAACAGCCTTAACACTAACCGGTCTTTTGGCCTCTCTGGATGGTTTTTTCTCCACTTTAGGTGCCTTCTCTGGCTGGGTCCCTTGGTATAAGGTGGGGAGGCCCGTCTGCGGATCATTCCTTTCTCTGGCCGCCCTGGTGATGAACTGGACCAAATGAGAAAATGGAGGGTATGCCTGGGAGTGGGCCTCCTTGTAGTTGAAGACCTCCTGTCCCCAGCGTTCTTGCAAAGTGAAGGGCAGCTTGGTCAAGATCTGCCTCTGGGACAGGTGCTGATCGAGGCACTTCAAACCGGGCAGTTCTGGATTCTCCTTGGCCGACTCTAATTCCGTAAGGAGATCGCTGAGGTCCCACAAGAGTTTGAAGTCTTTGAGTTTCAAAGCTGGGAACCTTTGGAGCTTGTCCATAAGAGATGCTTCAATCTCTGTGCTGGCCCCATACCTCTGCTGCAACCTGGCCCAGGCCTTTTCCAGGGCTTTGTCGGGATCGGCTACGTGGGCTGCGTAGATCTTCTTAACTTGTGAGGATGAGGCTGGGCCCAACCATGCAGCCAGAAGAGTCAGTTCTTCCTCAGGCAATAACTTTAAGTCTCTGATTGCTCTCTGGAAGGTGGCCTTCCAGAGAAGAAATTCCTCAGGCTTGTCCGAAAACTTTTCGACACCCTTGTCCTTAAGATCTCTTCTGGGGCTTCTGATGATGGAGACAAGCTGGGACTCTGGCGTCGAAGGGAACAATTGAGGAGTTTGCTGTTGTGGAGTGGACTCCCACCGTGCACCTTGCGTCAACCTTTGGCCTCTTGGAGGGATGACATCGACCACTGACGAATCGGTGGCTCCCTGTGCAGCTGTCTGTAAGGGCCAACTAGCACTTGGCCTTGAGGCCCTGATTGACTGACCTAGGGATTTAGCAGGAGGCACAGGTAGCTCGGGCAAGGGTGAGCTCCCCGCTATGACGCTCTGCTCTGCAGGAAACTCAAAAGTGACTTTGGGGCCCTGCTCTGGGTAAGGAGAGAAGTCTTCCTGTTCCTCATCCGAAAACTGGCTGTTTAAGCTATTAAGATGCACAAGCACCTTGGAAGAAGGGTCCTGCTTCGGCAACTGACTTACATTTTCTTCTGTGAGTGGCTCAATTAGGGCCTTGGCCAAAGTCTCAGCCCTTACCTTTTTGGCAGTAGCATCCATCCTTATTCTAAGCATTTCTATTTCACCTTGCCTTTGGGCCTGTTCCATTTGCATTTCGCTTTGTCTACGGGCCTGTTCTATTTGCATTTCGCTTTGTCTACGGGCCTGTTCTATTTGCAGTCGTTGCTCTTCTTCTTTAAAGGGAAGGGTGAGATCAGCTGCCTTAGCATCAGCCTCCGCCCCCGCTACCTTGCTCTTTAGCTGTAGACGTGCAGCCTCCTTAATGTGCAAGGCAGCTAGGGAAGAGATGGCACTCCCAGCAGCAGAAGACTTGCTAGAGTGGCTATGTTTAGATGATGCACACTCCCTTAGCTTAGATACCTGGCTAGAGCGGTTGGACTTAAGACTAAGTGCCACAGCAGGTGATTTTAAAAGATTGGTCTCATGGCTGCATAAGGAAGACTGATTTCCTTTTGGCTCAGACCTTAGATTAACAGATGGAGAACTAAATTCCAAGGCATCTAGAATTGCCCTCACCTTATTTTCTTTCTCATTAGTGTCAGCTAAGACACTCACTATTTCTAACTCTGAATCCTTGGCGTTAATGCGCTCGAGGACCTGGACTATCTTAGACACCAAACCCCTCCAAATACCGAAGGTCTCTTCAAGGTCTGTCTGTAATATGGATGGCACCCTTGTAATACCCAAGCTCTCAATTCTGTCCATTAATGTTACAATTCGCTCCCATGCCGAACCTAACCTCACATGGAGGAGCTCCTTTTCATCTATTAGATGGGCTAGCATCTTGGCTGAAGGGTGCTTTATCCTTTGGGGCCTTTCATTCCTACTTTCAGCCTCAGAAGGAGGTATACCATCTGCATCATCTTGAAATTGCATAGACATGATGTATTCTTAATAGCAAGTAAATTTACAACAAAGGCAAATGCAATATACCTGCAAGTAAATTTACAATAAAAGCAAATTCAGTATATAATACAATTCACAGCACTTAACCATAGCAATATATATCACTAAGTAACTATACTTTACAAAGATTGTGACCTTTGGCGCCAAACTTTGGTAGGCAAGCTGCAAAATGCCAACTGACAGCAACTTGCCACTTGATACCTCCCTTGCCCGAGTGACGTAAACTGCCAAAATGGCGACTTCGCCAAATTTTCAAGCACCTTGTGCTCCGCGGCTCGAGGCCTGCCGCCGAAGGAGCACCGAGGCTGGCTTTGGAAAGGAGGAGAGAAGAGACGCCTCCTCCCCGCTGTGAAGGGAGGTCACCACCGCAGGACGATGAGACAGGTCACCACCGCAGGTCAATGAGGCAGGTCACCACCGCAGGATGATGAGACAGGTCACCGCCGCAGGTCAATGAGGCAGGTCACCACCGCAGGATGATGAGGCAGGTCACCACCGCCGGACCATGAGGCAGGTCACCACCGCCGGGCGACTGTCCCGGCCGAGATCCTAGCCACTGTGAAGACTCAGCCAGAACTTTCTTTTGGAGTTGCCAGGCTTATCTGGGTCCTGGCCTGGTGCTTCTGGACTCACCACCTCTGTGTGAGCCCAAAGACTGCTGCTGGAGCTCCGCGGCTCGATACCTGCCACCGAAGGAGCTCGGGGTAGATTGCTGGGTTTTGCACAGCCGTGCAATTGCAGAAACAGCCGCAGCTGAAGAGCAGGATACTGCAGAGGCTGAAGGAATGGCAGCAAGCTTCACTGCCACAGACCAACAAAATCAAAGTCTCTATGGCCGTGCAGGCTAGCTCAAGCGGAAAACTGCTGATCGTCCTCAAAACTGTGCCGTCCGCCAGACAATAAAAAAAAAACTATAAAGCTGAAACGTGCCGTCCTTTATCCGGGCGAACTGCAAATCCCTATAAGCTGTCCTAAAATATTGAACGACTGAGTCTGGAGAACTTCAAAAAAGGATGTTTATTCATACAAGGTTGTAAACCTGGCACAGATCTTAAAGTTGCAGAAAATGAAACAAATTTCCATAGGTTTTAGTTGCAGAATTATCCCTGGTTCCAGAAGGCAAAGGTGATTATAAAACCACTATACCCTAATCACGCTGTCTATTTTAGAAGGAGAAACTCTTTCCTTCCCTATCTTTACAGCAAAGATTAGTTCTAGAAGCGATGGAATAACCCTGCTCCTCTAACTAGATTTCCTATTCCAGATCAGTATAATTCAATACTTATCTAATTTGGATAGGCTTAGATTGGCCTGGTTTTGAGGATGATTTGTCCCAGTTAGCCTTGCACAGCTCCAGCACGTTGGAAGACTATAGCCAGAATGAAACTCTAAAATGGAGACTAGACCCTGGTAAAAAGGGCGGTCCTAAGATGTTGTACTCTTTGACCAATCATTGCAAAGAAAACTGCAGCCAGCTCTTGCAGACTTCAAGCCACCTTTCCTGGGCTTTTGCAGCCAGAGGCTGAAACAAAATGCAAAGGAGGGAAAACAAACAAACGACCAATAAGTAAGGCAAACCATCGTCCTGGGGGACGGAACAATAAAGAAAAGAGGAACATGTTTAACTCAGCCCCATCAGTTATCCTCAGCATGTTAAAAAACAGTTCTATTGGTTTGGTCATCAAAATGGAAATCCTAAGAAAAATGGAGATGGGTGAAACTAAAAGTCATTGCTAGTCATTTTGGAAGATGTCTTCTAGTAGACTAAAAGGTTCAACCTGTTTTCCTTTATTTAAGCAAGTCTTGGCCTACCTAATTGCCTTATGTCACATGCATATATTAGGGGTTTTTGATGAAAGAATGGCTGAACTCATTCACATTGAACTCACTTTTTAAAAGTAAGGAATCTCTCCCTGTTTATTCTGTGTTATTTCTACATTTAGTTAAAAAAATTGGTTAAAGAGCTACTACCCAGGAACACATCAGTTCTGTTTAACTGAGGCATGGGCATAGTCTAGGATCGGTAAAGGAAAACCAGTAAGCCACTAAAAACTATTAGTTGGTTTAACATAAGAGAATATAGTTCACATTTTGAACCATGGAATATGTCCTCTTTTAGACTGATAAATGTATTTTTAGATGCTAAATTGTTCACCTCTTTGGGACATCATTAGGGAACAGGTTGTGAAAAGTACTGAAAATCCACTGAATCTGTAATAATACCTTTTTAGAGAAACAGGATTTATGTGTACCCTGAAAGAAAGGAGCCAAAAACCAAGGACAAAACCTGTTACGGGTGCATAACAGTGAACAAGACTATATTCATATTACAAACTCATTCTGTAAATAATAAGAATTTGGTTTAATCGTTATAGAACAAAGCATTAGTTTTTGGCAGGCAAGATGAAATATTAAGAGGAAATTTGAAAAGCAAATGCTACTTGCTAAAACAGAAAAAATATGAAGTTTTAAAGTATATCACTGGAGCACCATTGGAATTATAATAAACCTTGCAACAGAAATCAAATAACTACATGAATTATATTTGATTTGTGATGATGAAATTATAATAAAATCATAAGCTGTTTGAAAAAACCTATTGTTAACTTAAGTAACTAACAATTAGTCCTATACACTGATACTCCAAGTAAGCGCTTTGAGCTAAATAAGGTTTGTTCCCAAGTTGTTATACAGGGTGTTTCAAAATGATGAATCAAATTTCAAAGCAGTATATTTCACGAGTGCAAGATGTTACAATTACACAAAATGTTATGAATGGTTTAATGCGTTATCAAGTTTTACTAACCATTTTGAGCTAGAAACAAATCTAAAAAATAATTCTGCAAATGGCTAGGTAGGTAATCTTACACCACTGGTTTGCTCAGTGTGATACCGAGGTATGATGCCTTTTTCACAGGAGATGTCTACTATTGGTACATTTCTATAATTCCATAGACACACTCTCACACAAGTGGTCAGTCATACATAGAGCTTGCTATAAGCTCCATTAAATATCATGTGAAGCATTTCCATCTGTCAAATGGAACTTCCACTACCTCTTCCCTTGCCTTCCCCTGTATTCATTGACATCATCTCCCAAATGTGTCCTAGTTCCCTAGAGCAGATTGGAGATAGCGAGTGAGGAGCTGCAGTAGGAAGAAGAATCAGTTGTAATATTAAGGAAGGCAACTGTGTGTATCCCCCTCCTCCAGTAACCTTCTAGTAGATGCATGGATGCATTCCGGGCAGAACAGAAGTGATAACATATCACATCCAGTTAAATGTTTTAACCACATCTTGGCCACTTTTCAGGGATGGGGAGGATTATAGGGCTTCAGGAATTGTGGGGGCCTGTGGAGAAGGCAAAATACTACATTTTGGGTTGGATTAGAGCAGGCATTGGCAAGCTTGGGCCTTCCAGTTATTTTGGACTTCAACTCCCACAATTCCTAACAGCAGGTAGACTGTTAGGAATTGTGGGAATTGAAGTCCAAAACACCTGGAGGGCCTAAGTTTGCCCATGCCTTGTTTAGAGCATTGGCCACTTTTTAAAAAAGTTTGACTTGGGGAGTTTCTTTGTTGGGAGCTATATGCCCTGCTCATGCCATACGTTTCCCCATCATTGCACTAGCTGAGAACATTCAACTCCAGATTTTAATCTGCATTGTAGAAGAAATTTTAATCCATCAATAAAGCTTTTAATTAATTCCACTGATTGGTTTAATGCAAACTGAATCCACTGTGTCTGTAAGAGGTTCCGCAGTTTTAAAGAAAATGTTACATGTTGTCTTTTGCCAAAGAGTTTATCATCTGTAGGATAAAACCAGAGATTGTATTTTCCCCAAAATTCAGTGGATTAATTTAGTGTTACTGTAAACTGTCTCTGTGTGTGTTCTGCGTGGTTTGCTTTGCTTCTTGTGGTTATTGCAGATGGAATGAGTCAAGCATTTTGAAGAAGCAAAGATATCTGGTGGATGAGTCAGCTGGCAGGTTGTGGGTGCTGAATGTGACCTCTTCATTTGAAAATGAAACATCAGTTTCTTATCTAGTCTGGTTAAATCCATGGATTTCCAGTGTGGAATATGATAATCAGAAGTACTCATGCTCACTTGAAAAGTATGGCACTAAGGCCATTTTCCCCATCAAATTAGTTGTCAGTAATGGTGTTCTGCATGCATCACTAGAAATGAAAATATTCCAGTTCTTATTGTCTATTAATCATTTCCTTCCAAATAAACCAGTGCGTTTGGAATTAAAAATCAAAACTATTCTCATTTTTGTGTAGAAGTAAATAGCTTGAACAAAAAATGTAAATATTTGCAGAACCACAGTTATTTGCTAATGGGTAAAAAACCTGAAGTTGAAACCTAATAAACATTACTTAGGAAAAATGCAAACAAGCTTAATGAAACCCAGCATTCAACAGAAATGTGAAATGGGTCAAAAGAAAAAGAAAATTTAATCCAAGTATTGTATTCTAAAACAAAATGAGGAATTGTTAACTGTTAATTTTGTCAGCATCTCAGGTAAGGAAGCAATATAAGAATGTCTGGGAATCAGAATCACACTCTGAATTTCATTTAGGAATGTATACCCTTGGTTGAGGCCCCTGGTGGCACAGTGTGTTAAAGCGCTGAGCTGTTGAACTTGTGGACTAAAAGGTCCCAGGTTCAAATCTCCGCTGTTAGCCCCAGCTCCTGCCAACCTAGCAGTTCGAAAACATGCCAATGTGAGTAGACAAATAGGTACCGCTCCGGCGGGAAGGTAACGGCGCTCCATGCAGTTATGTCAGCCACATGACCTTGGAGGTGTCTATGGACAACGCTGGCTCTTCGGCTTAGAAATGGAGATGAGCACCAACCCCCAGAGTCAGTCACGATTGGACATAACGTCAGGGGAAATCTTTACCTTTACCCTACCCTTGGTTATTCTTCTTGGTTTAGGTAGTGGTTACAAAAACTATTGTAGTCGTGTCTGCAGGTTGTTAATGTCATATGGCAATCCTAATGCAGCCTTATCATGGAGTTTTCTTGGCAAGATTTATTCAGAGGATGTTTGCCATTGCCTTTCTCTGAGGTTGAGAGTGATTTGCTCAATAGAAATATCCTGTTGCCATGCCCATCTTCAGTTCTTCATACCTTTTATTCACACTGTACTTCTATTCTACTCATTTAACAGGTGCTAAGTAGAAAGTAATGTTAGTTTTTTGGTAACGCTGATATATTCCCTTCCTTATTCTAACTTGACAAAAGAGATCAGACAGAATTAGGGCATGATGCTCAACCATGACCTCAGACCATTTCTGAGGAAAAGTAACATGGTACAACGTAGAACATGCACAACTGGAGGAATTTCACTAAAATGTGCTACCACCAGAAGCTTTGCTGCAGCCCTTCTAGTATAGTTAGCCTAGAAGCTGGCACATTTTCTAAGTACAGAAGAGCTCAACCTATCTAAATGTGTACATCAGGTTATTGGAATGTCATTGTAATAACAAATGGGTTGCTTGGTTGAAAAAAACAAACCAAGTGGCAACTTCCATAGAAATCTCTGTAACATATCCAGACAAAAATTCAGATTACATTTTTATTGCAAGATTTCATTCTGGAATACCTACAGTTCAGGGATACAAGAAGGCATTTGGCACAGGGCTCCAGACCAATTAGGGACAGATTGGTATTAGGAGCCTATCTTTTTTGGCCAAATCCAGCTTCAGTTTGCTTGAAAGGTGTTGCATATCATCTGGATACTGGTGACATAGTGGTCCATACCTTTGAATGACCTCTCCCAGGGTTTTATAGAGATAATAAACATCATAAGGAATCTGATGGAATAGCTGATGAATAGCTTGCTTAAAAGTAGATGTGGTGGACTGTGTGAAAAACATCCAATATAGTGGTGTTAGGAGAGAAGTTTTCAATAGAGGTTTTGTGTCCACATTGTGAACAAGAACACCAATATCCTCCAGGATCGGCGAGGACTCCACTCCTTCTGGGCCCATTCTAGGCACATCACTGGGAACCATTTACCCAGCAGCAGAAAGTACTTCAGTCCCCTTAACTGAGACTCTTCCTGCAAGGAGGCATTCATTATTGCGACGACCTACTCATCTAGTTTCTTCTGACAGCTCTTCTGGCAGCTCTTATTAGCAAGGACAGTTAAGACTCAAGTACACATGTGGTTGACCTCTTGAAGAATTCTGTCCGCATCCTGAGGCTGTACAAATTGAAATGCATCCAACATAACTGGAGATGTGCCAAAGATGCATCTGTTGGTATTATTTTAACTATCATCTAAGCTGGAACAGACACAAAACTACAGCAGAATAGTTTGTAAAATTGGGTTTAGCTGGGCTGTTAGTTTTGTTGTGAACCTTCTGCCACCATTGCTTGAATAGTTAACAATGCCATTTCAGTTATCTTACCTTTTTTTGGCACTCTGATTGCCTATCAGTTCATTTCTTTAATTTTTTTCTTGATCAAGAGGATGAGGAGGAGATTGAGGAGTTATCATAGTAACTGTGTGATTCGTTTTCCCAATTTAGAGGTCAGCATGGCTTTGATGGAATTAGCAGTCCGGGTGAGGCAAACACTTCCAAGGCAGCCAGGACAGCATCCAGGTCAATTAGTTTCCTGTAATGGAATACTTTTATGGCTCTAGTGTTCAGGGAAAAAATTCATTAAGCAGAAACCTAATTACCATTTCTCATCACATAATGGTCGCATTTTATCCCTTTTTTGAAAAAAGGGGTGTGCGACTATTATGTGAGAACAAAGCCCTTTTTTGCTCTGCAACAGTAACTTTTAATAAAACAATGTTGAAAACAACTTGAGAACATATACAGGAGTGTCTAGAAAACAAATGTACATAGTTAAACATTTCAATGTTCCTTGGTGGAAGACTCCACACCTTGTCATCGCTGGCATTATCTGATGCGCTGTCCTCAGCACTACTCATGGCAGATGTTTTTCCTCCCTTTCATTCTCCCACAGTGCATCATCTTCTGATCCATCCAATGCATTAAAAATGCCAAGATTTTTAAAAACTTTTCACAATAATGTCCTTTATGATAAGGTCCCAACTCTTAATGACCCATGTGTACATCAGTTCTGAGGTTGGGTGCTTCACATTTTTAGCAGGTGTCAATTAATGATCACTACTCATCATCCATTCATTATACAGGCGCAAGTAGTCTTTAAAGGGCATGCTCATTGATATATTCAGTGGCTGCAAGATATAGGTTAAGCCTTCAGGAATCACTACCTTTTGTGTTTTATTGTCACTGAGAAGTTGCTTCACTTCCTTGATAATGTGACTTCGAAAACTGTCTAAAACTTGTTTCCATAGTTCATTTGGTCTTCTGTTCCACACAGGTTTAACCCAATCCGCTATTAATTCTAAGTCCATCAAACCCTTTGCCTGTTCCTGTACATGAATCCCACAGGGAAACTTTACTCCCTTAGACATCGTCTTTCACTTGAAAATGATGTAAGGTGGTAACTTGCTTCCATCAGCTGTAATGGCCAGCATTACGATGCACCATAATTTCATGACCACTTGTTCTCATGGTGACAATGGATGACCCTTTCGATGCAATAGTGCTATTACGGGGCATATCCAAGAATACATAAGTCTGGCCAGCATTGCCAATTTGAGAAGCTTTCCTCCTTCTCAGTGTAATCAGGTGGCAGATTTTGACATAGTGTCAAAATCTTTCACATACAGGTTTGTAATTACATGAACCTTGTAATCCAACTACAACTTGCCTTAAACTGAGTTGGGGGAATGTTGAGTTTGTGGGCTACCTCCTTTGCTTTCATCTGCAACATCTCATAGGATACACTGCAGACATTGTCACATAACCCTATCATATGCAAACACTTCCTCATTAACTTGTCCAAACTTGCCTGTTTTGGGACCTCTAAATGCACACAGAGTAAGAGTAGGGTTTCTCTAGCTTGTCTTTCATTTTCCTCTAGTCACTCACCAACTTCTCATTCATAGAAAACTGCAGCTCTCTTTCCATGATCCTTAGCAAAAGCAGTGACTCTGCTGGAACTTCACTCGGTAACGTCTTTATTTCCCCTGATTCATGGCCAGCAGTTCTGTGGAGGAACTCTATCATTCCCTCCATGTGTTCTTCTGCCCTGTCCTGAAGAGTTTGACAGCTTGTGGCATCTTTTTTGCAAAGGTGCGTCACTCGCCCATCCATCCGCTGAAAGACCCACCCTTCTGCCTCACTCACCCGCCCATGCATCCACTTACCCATCTGTCTGCCTGTCCAAAGATTCACTTACCCTCTCAACTAGTCAATTGCCCACGCACTCACTAGACTCCCATCTATCCACTCACTCACCCAGAAACACCTTTTGAAGCATCTGAGTAAGAATGCATGGGCAACTGACTGAGTAGGTGGGAGGGTGAGTGGGTCTTTGGGCAGGCGAATTGATGAATGAGTGAGTGCAGTAGGCGAGTGGTTTTTTGGGTGGACAGGAAGGTAAGTGAGTGAATGGGCAATGTGGAAGCTGCCTACCAGTAAATTATTATGCGAGGAATTTAAAAATACCAGATCTGGGAACAAAAAAATGGGGTGTGTGACTATTATGTAATGGCGACTACATAATGGCGCTGAAATATGGTAGTTAGTGGGACACTAATTAATTCCATTAATTATATCTGATTTCTCCTTTCCACAGCAGGACTGTCTCAAGTAATCCAATCCCAAGATCATCCTTGCAGTTATTACAAAGAAAAAGTATACTTGCTTGAGTATGTGAGACTAACAATGACTGGGGACAGGTACATTTTTTTTAGTATACCTTGGATAGATATAGAAACACCAGCCTTTACCATTGAGCTATGGCTCTTTCTCAAAATTAAAGTATCTGTTTGTTTTTGGTACAATCTCTTACCAGGCGCTATAGACTATAGTTTACAGGAAGGAATGGGAACGTGTTCCATCCTCTCTGTGTATTCCTTGTCTAAGAAAACACTATGAAATTTATGGAATCGACACAAGTTGACAGGCAACTTGAAGGTACACATACTTTATTGTATAATGGAGTCATAGAGTCATACCTCACGACAATATATAGAAATATTCCAGGAAAAAAATGGAATGTGAGGATTTTTAAGTGAACCCGCCTAATAATGCACTTTTGAAATTCATCTTGGTAACAAAGCAACTATTCTTCTCACTCTACAATTGTCCAAAGTTTTGAGTCCAGTTCTTGTTATAAACATTTATTGGCTCAAAAGGTGTACAAAAATTGATCACTTGAGGGTGGGGGATATAGTTTGAAAGGACATATTTTAGGGCAAATTGTATACAAGCATGCATGTTTTATTTGATAATGTTTTATGGGGAAATATGAACATTTACATTAGAATTATATTAAACACACAATGTGGAATAGGCTCATGATTAAACACATGCAAAACTGACATGGGTCACAAATAGACTTATCTCTTCTTTTTTCTGAAATAAGTTTTATTAACTGTTATTAGGTTTACTAACTACCATATTTGCTTGAATCTAATGACCACATTTTTTTGGCTAAATGACCTTGCAAAAATTGGAGTGCACATTAGATTTGCGTCATACAGTAATCCTAGTGCTGAGCCAAAGCAAAAGGGGAAGATGCTTCAGGAGTTGCACCTGAAGCTCCTCTTTGAGGGAAGTCATCTCTAATTAAATGGCCAGGGCTTAATGCTATGCAATCGTGGGATTTATAGTTTGGTGAGGCACCAACATTCTTTGGCAGACAAGGCTCAAAACCTTGTCGAACTACAGCCCCCAGGATTCCATAGCATTGAACCAAAGCAATTAAAGTGGATTCATTCTACAGCATAGATGAATCCAAGGTTTTCTTTTCCATCACTGGAAGCTTTTGTTTAGAATGAATGAATTCTAAGCAGGCAGCAACAGTAATGTGCACCTTTTTTTGACCAAATTACAAAGAGCACACTTTTTGCCACTGCACATTACATTTGGCAGTTAATACTTTTTTTAATTCCATGAAAATTGAGGCATGCAGTAGATTCAATGGCACATTGGACTCTAATAAATACGGCAATTACAGAGTTTACAGAGAACTGGAGAAACATTAAACAATCTCCAGCAATCATTATGCTTCAGTTGAGACCCTTATGTAGTGTGTTTCTGCTTTTTTAAAATAAAAAACTATCATTATTGTATGTCAAGCTGTCAATTACTATTTACAAAAGGAAGTGCGCCAAGCAAATTAAACTGTGTCCATTCAGTCTGAGTTACAGGGATGGTAGACAGACACAAGGCATAATCCCAACAGCAAACTTCCCTTGATCAGCTTTGTAAATACATTTCATTCTGTGTATCACTCAAGAGCATAAGTGAGAAGAATTTCCACAGTACCTGTATGTTGAAAGCCCAGTGATTTCCTGCTAATGCTAAGGTATTTGTAATCTCTTGGGCTTGGAATCGTGTTTTTTTGCACTGAGAGAAATATAGCAGCTGGAATTTACCGAGTGTTCAGTGTGTTTTCTAATGGCATCGAAACTGCTTACTGTGTGAAAAATGAACAGTGAACTCAATGGGTGCTTTGTCATTGGTGTTTGTCAGTGACCTTCATAAAAAAAACAGCCCCAGTAAAGATCACAAAATCATCATTCTAATCTTCTTATTTTGTGTCAGGTCTCTATCCTTCCTCCGCTTGTTTTCAATTAAAAAACAAATAAATAAACAGCCTTATATAAGAGTTTGCAGGAAATACTGCTAATTAGAAATACTTCTAGTTAGATTTATGTGAAAAGGAAGTTTTTTAGTTTTTATAGGTATATTTGTAGAGTAAGCATTTCTGTCATATTCTTGAAATCAGAAAATATGATTTATGTTACATAGGAGAATGTCAACATTATGATCTATCCCAGTGAAGAACAGTTTTCTGGTCTGCTGCCGGGTGCTATTGAGCCGATGGTGAGAGATTATGGGAGTTGTAGTCCAACTGTACCTGGTAGGACACAAGTTGCCAATCTTTGCAGTATCTGGTTGTTTTTAGAGGCAAGAAGCATAGTTGGATAATGAACTTTAAAAAACATGTGACTCTATCTTCAAATTGGGGCAGCCTATCCTGGTTTATATAAGAGATAGCAATTTGTACTAATTTATTTATTGGTTTGTTTATTTTGCTGCTTTTCTCCTAGCATGAGACTTAAGGCAGCTCACAAAATTCTAGAACAAGATATACTAAAAATCTGATAGTAAAAAAAGGTTTAAACACAATTAAATATATGTCAATATTAAAATACCATTAAATTTTAAAAGGATGAAATCATTTAAAAATATAATGACATTAAAATGTTGTGCATATATCTGTGAAAAGGCTTCCTGCAACGAATTGAGTATTAAGTGCTAGTTTGAATGAAAGGTTTTTTTGCTTGCCAGCAGGAGGAAAATAAAGAGACTAGTCCAGCCTCCCATACAAGGGAATTCCTATAACTTTTACTTTGATTAAAAGTAGAAGTCCAAGGCAAATTTGTTCACTTTTTAAAGCTACTTACGCTGAAATAATTGCGTTGCTTTACATCTTCATAATACAGTGACTACTCTCTTAAGTTAGGTTGCATAGCATTTGAAATGTGTTTGTGTTGAATAATCTCAGGATAAGAACTCAACAAAATATGTAAAACAGCTATTGTTATAACTGGATTTAAATAGACTGCTTCATCTCTAGATCATAGGCCATTTGTACGTAAGTGTTCTTTCATCATTTTGTTACAACTGTACATTATTTCTTTCTTCAAATCTTAAGATTTTTCTTCCATGTCATTGAAGTTTTTGTAACAGTATTCCAATTACCTCCAGCGTTAGATAACACTTTAGAATTCAGCAGAACATGCAGAATATTTGATAACAATCTCTAAAGTGTTAATAATGTTCGTTTTGTTGAGATCTGGAAGGTATCAGGGGAATGCTCTTCAAATACATTAAAGTGAATTGACATAATAGTGTCAAATGTCATAAATATATGATTAATGATATAATGCTAACTTCGTTATTTACATTGTATAACCCAAGTTAACTCTCCCTTTTAGTGGCTTATTTGCACTAGGGATTTCCTACATTTAATGCAACTGAAAAAATTAAAATGATTATATATATTATTAATAGTTGCATACAAATATACATAATATAGCATGTGCTCTACTATATTAATATGATTATTATATGTAATATTCAATTTTACATGTAGTTATTTATGAATTATTATATGATGTACATTATATGTAATATAATGCTTTTGTGTAATAACACATAATACATCTGGTATTCCATTGGAATAGTCTCTTCAGTGCCCTAGATACTTTTGCTCTACTTATAACAGAATGTAGTTTGCTCAGTAGTGTGTAGTGTCTTTTGATAGAGATCTTACGGATATACAAAACCTAAAACCTGTGATATGTCTAAGCTGATCCTTACTATCTGAGAAAACTACAGGATAACCAATGTCATATCACTTTTCAGTGTAAAGTTCTAAAAACTGCTCCTGTTCATTAGTGTGAGCAACATGTGTCTCCAGGGACAACCAAACTGCCACTCAGCCGGCAAATAATGAATTCTCATCTGCCACCCCGTTCCCATATTTGCCTTCCTTTTGTGTCTGTCAGGTGGACTCCTTAATAAGCTTGTTCATTTCTTGACTTTATGATACATTGTGCCGAAGGCCAATATTATTCTGCAATTAAGGGACCAATTGCAAAGTACTGTGTTAGTCTGTATGTGAGAAATCAGTTTATATACTTATACAAATGATAAAATTGTCACTTTAAAATTGAAGAGATTTCTACTGGGATATGATACTTAAGTGAAACATCTATTTATAGCCATTATTAGCTTCCACAAATAGATTTCTGTCATATAATGCATGTCATATTAATTGTAATAAGCTTTGGTTATACTAATTATTGATGACTTTCAAGTTGATTTCATAGGAAAGCCATATTAGTCTGCTGTATCAAAACCAACAAAGAGGGTATTTTTGGCCTTATAAACAATGATGTTTTTCATCTGATGAAGAGGACTGCAGTCCACGAAAGAAAGAAAAAAACTATCCCAAAAGTGAGGTTTGCTGCTGAGCAGATTGGTCCAAATTAGCAAAAGCAAGATAATCAAGGAATAGGAAAAAGGCAAAGTTTATATCTGCAGAAATAAGGTGCACATTTTGTAAGGTCCAAATGAGAAAAAGGGATTGGCTTAGAGCCCATGTCATACACTCTCATGGGTTGTTTTCCTTATGTAAACAATCTGAGATATATTAACACCTTGGTTCAAATCACATATCCTTAGTTCAAAGCACATCCTCCCAGCTTGTCATATATCAGCGTTTTCAGACTATCACGGGAACCTAGTGTTTGTTTACATCTAGGAATCTGTTACTTTAAACAAGGAATGTAATTAACAGCTATAAATCAAGGAGGAAGCTCCCTTTTTCACTTAAATGTCAAAACACAGGATAGAGTCAGGGGGTCAGAGCTTGCCTGTATGGCCTTCTCCCTTCCTTGGAATGGAGATCTAGCGAGGACTTGCTTATTCTCTGTTTTATATGACTGCTATGCACTTGGGCAGAAAAACACACAAGTACTTGAATAGCATAATTAAGAAAAGGACCAGCATATTGAAGTTGCAATTTTAAATAAAGTCACAAATAATAGTGCAGTGTAACAGAATGCTAGACTTGGATCAAGGAGCATTGGATTTAGTATAGCTTATTGTTCAACAACAATGTAGCTTATTGTTCAACAAAGGTCCTTGCCTTATCTGTTAAAAGGAAAAAAAAATCATTCCTTAACAAGGATATTGCCCATTTAAATTCTATAATATTTATATTATTAAATCACTATTGAAGTTGTATTTCATAGAATCATAGAGTTGGAAGAGATCATAAGGATCATCTAGTTCAATCCCTTGCCATGCAGGAAAATACAATTAAAGCACTCCAACAAATGGCTATCCAGCTTCTGCTTAAAAACCTCCAGAGAACTACACCATTCTCCAGGGAAGCGTTTTCCAATGTCAAACATCTTTTATTGTCAGGAAGTTCTTTCTAACATTTAGGTGGAATATTTTTCCCTGCAATTTGAATCCATTGCTCTGTGTCCTAGTCTCCAGAGCAGCAGAAATCAAGCTTGCTCCCTCTATGTGGCATCCTTTCAGAAATGTAAACTATATCTATATCTTCTTTTCTCCAAGCTAAACATATCAAGCTCCTTCAGCCATTTCTCATAGGGCTTGGTTTTCAAACCTTTGATCATTTTGGTTGTTCTTCTCTGGACATATTCCAGCTTGTCAATATCCTTGAATTGTGCGGCCCAGAACTGGATACAGTATTCCAGGTGAAGTTTGACCACAGCAGACTAAATTACTTCCCTTGATCTAGACACTATACTATTGATGCAGCCTAGAATCCCATTGGCATTTTAGTTGGTGACTCCTGTTCAGCTTGTGGTCTACTAAGACTCCTATATCCCTTTCATATGTACTGTTTTCAAGGCAGGTGCCCCCATCCTGTATATGTGAATTTCATTTTTATTGCCTAAGTGCAGAGTTCTGTATATTTCTCCATGTTGAAATTCATTTTGTTAGGTCTTTACTATGTCAAGGTCATTTTGAATTCTGATCCTATCCTCTAGGGTATTAGCTATCCCTCATAATTTGGTGCCATCTGTCATTTCTTCCTGCAGAAGGTATCATGTCTGAACAGAAACTGAGTGGTCACATGGTTACTTTATTTGGAAAGCTTTCTGGGTCACCCTTTATGATTTGGGAAGGACTGCATCAGTACTACTACTCTCCCTATTCCTTAGAATGGCTCTTATCTACATATTCTTTTGGCTTAGCATGAGTAAGGCCAACTGGGGAATTGAAGGATAACACAATAGAAATGAAGGCAAACAGATCCCAAGGCAAGAGTTTTTATGGCCACCATGAAAAACCAAAATTTTATGGCTTTCTTTTACAGCCTTTGTCCTTTTCTCCCTCAGGCTCTCAGGTGCAGTGGGTGGGTAGATGACTCAGGTTTCTGTCTGCATGAAAGCTCTCATGCTGCAACATTCAAATAATATCCACTTGAATATCCCTATGAAAACCTCAGGTGGCAGTCAAGGAAGAAAAGAAAAAAAAAACACGTATCTGAGTTTCTTGCTTTTATTTCCTGGCAAATGACATAGTACCATTTTAGTATTTATATATGAGAAAAGAAAAGGAAGACACAGATATCTTTACTGAGACAGGGAGATGCTGTCAGGATACAAAATGAGGAAAGTGATGGTTTTAGTCTCAAAGGGAAACATATTTCTGCAAAAACGTCTTGCCTCAGAGAACGTAATATTTTCATACACAAACTTTATAGCTATTTAGTGATACTTTGAAATGTGTAGTTAACTGTATTTATTTTGATTCTATTACAATTTGCCAATGAAATTTCTTTGCCAGACAGCCACATCTATCAGATAAACTGACAGGGGAATGTAAGCTCCAAAAGAAGGTGCACTAAATTGCTTAGAAATAGCCAGAAAGCTTTAACAGCTCTCTTGGCTGTTGCACAATGGGATGCAAGAATTGCAGTAATGTTCTCCTTCCATCTGGTGCCTTCAAACATGCTGCATTCATTATTCTAAGCAAACTGTTTGCTTGTGTGTTCTTGTGCGACTGGGCAGTATTTTCTTAAGAAATCCTTCTGTGGAAACAATCTCTTATGTGTCAGCTAACTGCCTGGTAGAAACAGGACATTTGATTAGGCTTGGTTTTATCAATCAGGACTCTTCTTATATTAATATTTCCAATTAAAGGGCAGCTTGAAACTAATAATCAGATCTACTAGAACCTTGGTTTAAATTTTGCTTTGGACTGAAGATAATTTATTAAAGCATACTTTTTCTATGAGCATTGACAACATTTATCATTAACATATAATCAAAAGTTTTACAAAGTGGGTTTCCAAGTACATTTTGAACGTCTCCTACCTGTCTTTTTCTTCCTTTCTTCTCTGCTTAATGCAGAACTACCCTGTTCTCACTCTGGGCAAAACATTTGATTTGTCAATTCTGACATGGATTTCATCAGTGACACTTGGCATCAGTTTTAGGGTTCTTCAGAAATGTCCCATTTAGCATCCTCCCAAATGTTAGAAGCTTCTCCAGTGGCATAGGAGTCAATTTGTACTTAGTGGTATTATTTGGTATTTTATTGCATTAGCTTGGAAGTTTAAGTTTAAGGCTAGGGCAGGATATGAAGACTGCAAATGGACTCAAGAATGGAAGTGGATTTTCCCTGTGTTACAGAAATCTGTTTTCTCCTTTCACCTTCTTCTTTGTCACAGGGCTTGAGGTATTTATAGGGTGCAATCATGTCATTCCTTAGTCTTCCTTTCACCAAACGGATCATGTCATCTTTCCTGCCTTTGTCTGATCCCCCTCCAACTTGTCCATATCTTTCTTAAAATAAGATGATCAGAGAACTGAACACAGCACTGTAGATGAAATCTGAGTAGTGCAGCATATGAGGGGACTATTACTACATTTAACTTGGAAATTATAGTTCTGTTAATGGAGACTATAATTGTATTTACTTTCTTTGCCCACCACAATTAGAAAGGGTAGCTTTTTAATGTTACTTTTGAGCTACAGTTTCAAAGAGTAAAAGCTTGGTGTAGTGGTTTGAACATTGGGTACTCAGTGCTAAGAAGTTCCTCTGCATACTTTTTATTCTGTCATTTACTTTTTCCTTTTATATATATATATATATATATATATATATATATATATATATATATATATATATATCTCATAATAGGCATTTTCTGGAACAGCTGGTGTGTTGCTCGTGAAAGGGACAATAAGGGTAGGCAGAGAAATGTAGAAGACACAAATACTGTTGAAATGTATATTTCTTCAGTAGTAGACAAGTATGGACTCCTTGTTTGAGATGCATTGTTCATTCTGAATCAAACCCCATACCCCGACTGTCTAAACCAGGGGTCCCCAAACTTTTTAAGCAGAGGGCCGGTCCACAATCTTTCAGACTGTTGAGGGGCCGAATTATCATTTGGAAAAAAAACAAGAACAAATTCCTATGCATATTGCACGTCTTATTTGTAGTGCAACAACAACAACAACGAAAGAACAGTACAATATTTTAAAATGAAAACAATTTTAACCAACATAAACCTATTAGGATTTCAATGGAGAGTGTGGGCCTGCTACTGGCCAATGAGATAGTCAAGTTAATTAGGAATGTTGTTGTTGTTGTTGTTGTTGTTGTTGTTGTGTACCTTCAAGTCATGTCAGACTTTGGCCGAGCCTAAGTCTAAAATTAATTATTTATTTACTGCCTTTATTTACTACATTTATATCCCACCCTTCTCACCCCGAAGGGGACTCAGAGCAGCTGTATGTACATACAATCTATTATATTATTAGCATAACACAATATTAGCATTATATATCATCATATTGAACTATACCACTATACTATTATATAATATGTAATATATAACATATAATTATTATTATTATATGGTATTACTATTAGTATTATATTGTATAACATAAGATTATTATCAATAGTATATGTATATACAATATATTATATTATTAAAACTGATATAAAAATATTATATTATAAAACTGAGGGCGGGGGCCAGGTAAATGACCTTGGAGGGCCACATCCGGCCCCCGGGCCTTAGTTTGGGGACCCCTGGTCTAAAACATCCAGGGAGATTCTAGAACTCCTTCCTCAAGGTGTTCATAAATTTGTACTTCACATGGGAGCAACATAAGACAGTAGAGGCATAGTTGATAGTTGGTCACCAGAGTTAGATCCTACTGCTTGACTTTGTTTTTTGTTTTCTTTTTTTTTTAAGTGAATGGATTCTGCCGAAACAGAATTGAGTAATCCAGTATTCTGCGTTTGCCTCCAAAGCGAGCGTTCTTTGTTCTTACAGACATTGGTTTTACCCTTTTAAAAACAAACTTACTATATTGAAAATAAATATTTAAATAGGTAAAGCACAGAAAAGAGAAGCAATATAATATATGAATATAGACTAGGCACATATCCTTTATAGTAATTTATAGTTATTGTGCTGCATTTGCACTCATGTCTTATTTTATTGTGTTCTATTTATTTGAATATGCTGTTTTTATCTGTTTTATTCTGTTCTATTGTTGTTGGGCTTTGTCCTATGTTAGCCGCCCCGAGTCCCTACGGGGAGATGGAGGCGGGATAGAAAAATAAAGTTGTTGTTATTATTATTATTATCATCATCATCATCCTAATATAAGATAACCATATGTCTAAACTCACATTTCCTTGAAGTTGCATATGCATAAAATACACATTCATGGCATCTTCATGCTCATGTTGCGCTTGTGTTTCTTCATTCACTTATTTTTTCCCCCTCTTCCATTTAAAAACAAATGGTTTGTGGCAAGTGAAGACTAAATTATCTGGGACCCAATTTAGTCTTATGGATAATTAGAGAGGTTTAAAAATCGCTAGCTCTGTACCTGATGGACTGGAAACTCTGCAAGGGAGCTTTACAGCTACATGAGCAGCATATAGTCTTTTATGAAGAAAATGGCTTTTAAAACATCTCTTAAAATTATTTTGTACCGGTTCTCTGTAGCACTAAAACTTTAATAACTTGGTTATTTTTGTAATGGTACTGAGATTCTGTAACATTTATATGTTAAATTTGTAGCTTAACTTTAGGGTTCCTCTACCTAAATTACTAGTTTATTGGAAAGAGCTGTTAGTGAGCTTAACTTTAATGGGAACATGCTTGATTAGATGACCTACCCTCTGAAAATAATTAGATTAAAATAATAAGAAATGAAGCTGGATAATAGTTATCTGTTATGGATTATTTTCACGGTGTGTCTAATCAATCCAGTAACAAGTCCTTTGTATATAAAATGTCCAGGTCATATAGATAAATGTTGAGTAATATATTTAAACAGTATTATCATATTTTTGTTCCACAAAGTGATTGTCTAGAGAAACAGATTTACTGATTGACTCATCAAGGTTTTTAGATTTTTAGCAGGTTATTTTCTGGAAATGCAGGTGCTCAGACTGATCTTCATTGATGAAGTCTATTAGCGTATTTATGATCATAAAAGAAATGACTAAATCAGCAAGTTCATGCTTTGTTGCCCCAATTCTGGATGGCATTTTAGCATGGAAAAAGTGATGCTTATTATGTAGCCTTTGACTATTCTGTATAACAGACTGGTATCCCATCCACATTGATTTATTTATTTTTACTTCCTGGCCTTCTGCAGTTACTAAACATATTTTTGGAATATCAAGGAGTCTAATTGCACCTATGTGAAAGTAAATACATTTAACAGTCATCTGGGGCTCAGTATTGCATGAAACAGCTGCAACCTTTTGAAAAATATATTTTGAAAAATATATTTTGAAAAATATATTTTGAAAAATATATTTTGAAAAATATATTTTGAAAAATATATTTTGAAAAATATATTTTGAAAAATATATTTTATTAAATATATTACATACATAAACACATACAAAATGAACAATATAGAAACAGAGAATACCACAAAGTACAAGACACAAAATAAGAGAAAATAATATTGCTCACATAAAACTAACCCCTTCCTCCCTATTACAGAAGTACTATTACTAAGAAAATCGACCTTTATCTTACTTCTGCCATATATATATATATATATATATATATATATATATATATATATATATATATGACCCAACTTTAAAAAGTCGCTTTCCCATTTGTCCAGAAAACAGGATATAATTCTGGGTTGCTGTGAGTTTTCTGGGCTGTATGTCCATGTTCCAGAAGCATCATCTCCTGATTTTTTGCCCACATCTAGGCAGGCATCCTGAGAGGTTGTGAGGTCTGTTGGAAACTAGGTGTGGGTGAAATGTTTTTGCATCTTCCAGAATGCTGATGTTTGTCTGCCTGTCTTCCCAAGAGATTTGCGGGATTTTTTGCAGGCAATGCAGGTGGAATCTTTCCAGAAGTCGAGAGTGATGTTTATGGATGGTCCATGTTTGCAGGTGTACAACAGAGTTGGGAGGACAATAGCTTTATAAACAAGCATCTTGGTATCTCCACGAATGTCCCGATCCTCACTCTCTATTTCCTTCGAAAAAATACAGCACTGAGAAAACTCAGATGGTTTTGTATTTTGGTGTTACCTTTCTTTTGGCTTTCAGCCTGCTGAGATTAAATAACTTGCCATCTGTCATGTGATTTCCACACTGGTGGGAAGCTTCCTGTCAACAAGGTGTAGAATCATAGCTATGAAGATGAACAATAAGGTTGGGGCAATAACATATCCCTGTTTGACACCTGATCCCACCTTAAATGGGTCACTTTCGGAGCCATTACTGTCCAAATCTGCTGCCATCATGTCACCAGGGAGGAGCCCCAGGATGTTCACAAATTTATCAGGGCAATTTTCAGGAGGAAGTTCCAGAGAGCAAATCTACCATGAGAAAAGTAACCAGTGAAAACTAGCAGTCACATTTTTGTGAAGACCAATTCTCTTAGTCCATGCTGTCTCTGTTTCTCCTGATTTCTCTTTTGCACTGTATATCTTTAAAAGCATATGGTTCAGTGTAGAGAAGACAGAAGAAGATCCTTTTTGTATTCGTACCCTTCTGAGAAAACTGAGAAACTCAATGTATTGTCCCCTGACTAATCTTCAGCTCGGCCTGTTTACTTGCATGTGTTCTGAATTCATCTGCCTTGGAGCCATTCAACTGGAAAATGAAACAGTTCACAGACCAGACATATCTTATTCATGGGCATATGATGCCCTATATCAATTGAAGCCTGTAATTTCACAAATGTGTAAGCCAGGAGTGGGCCACATGTAGTCCTACACTGCATTCCACCATTTGCCTGAGCTGAATCAGCCCTTCACTTTATTTCAAAGGTTTTCAGCATGTAGCTGGTTCAGGTCTGCAAGAGCAATCTGTGCTTGTCCTAATGGCCCAGTAAGTATAACGGAAAAGGGAGATAGAAAGAAAAAAGATGGGTTTGCTGACAAGTATGTGACACGCCTGCAGCTTAACTATAAGTGAATACAACCCTTAATTTAAAAAGGTTACCCACCCTCACGTAAAGACTTGTACTCATTAGTATAATCACAAACAGTTTAAAATAGATGACAAATGTGTTTATTTTCAATGCCCCTTTCCAGGCTTTAACAAACCTTACAAACAAGCCAGGCATAATTATGGCTTTCATGTTGCCTAGTAAAACTACGCAACTAACTTAGCCAGTGAGACATAGTGTTTGGAATGTTGGACCTTGATGCTGGGAGACCAGGGTTCAAACCCACATTCAGCCTTGGAAACTATTTGGTGACCTTCGGCAAGTCAGTCTCAGAGGAAGGCAAAGGTAAACCCACTCTGAACAAATTCTGCCATGAAAATGCTATGATAGGGTTGTATTAGGGTTGCTGTAAGCAGAGGCGGTCCACCAGTGAGGCCATTTAGGTGGTCGCCTGTGGCGCAATCATTCCGGGGGCACAGTTGAGGCCCCTGGGAGAATGGTGCCACCCTCCGCCTCCAGGCCTTGCGGGCCTTCTTCGGGCCTTCTTCGGGCTGCCCGGCCCACCAGAAGGCCTGACGTGGGCTTCCGGTGAGGGCTTGGCGCAGGCTGATAAAGCAGTCAGCTGCAACAAATCACTGTGACCAAGAGGTCATGAGTTTGAGGCCAGCTCGGAGCTGCGTTTGTCTCTGTCTTTGTTCTATGTTAAGGCATTGAATGTTTGCCTTATATGTGTGATGTGATCCACCCTGAGTCCCCTTCGGGGTGAGAAGGGCAGAATATAAATACTGTAAATAAATAAATAAATAAATGCAGAGAGCACTGTTCATTTTACTTGTATGTCTCTTCCTCCATTCCCTACCCTTTGTTGGAGTTCGGCCATGTAAGAATAAAAGGTCAATCTCCCTTTGTTTTGTGCTGAGAATGCTGATAAAAATAAGAAATAAAAACAGTACAGCAATGAAGTGAATTTCTTTGGAAGGATGGACAAGATTTTGTTTCCTTTACTCTGATGTTGAAAACAGATGCTTGTTCTGCTAGCTTGTTAAAGAAGTGGAGGCAAAGTTTACCTTTCAGAAAAAAACTTGCAGGGGAGTTAGGCTTTTGGGATAACCTTTCTTAATTTGCTAGGAGAAAAGGAAAAGTTATTCTGATGTGTTTAGGCATTTTTATATTTTTGTTGAATAGTAAAAGCAGTTTTGGCTGCTTACAGTATAGCCATAATTTGTAGCCCTCTTGTTTTCCCTCCACTTCTAGACCAGGTTAACTTAATGTACTTTTTCTTGATGGTTTCATGTGCAAAAACAAACAAAACACGATGCCCAGTCATTATTAAAATTGCTGATCATTTGAAAGGATTTGAAAATGTATTCCAGGACCATTTCCAGTTCCCATTTTTTGGGGGAGATAATTCAATTTTTCGAACTGTGAAAAGTCATTTTGAATGCCAATTGCTCTCTATTTATGAAAATATTGTATACATTTGTAACTGATGAAGTGCTTATATTCTACGTGTGTATTTTAAACTACCACAAACGTCTAGAGCTTTCTCATCCAACAGAAAACACACTCTGAGCAGGTCTTCCCGCAAAATGTTTATATAGATTTATTTTAATGTATAAGAAAAAAGTGATGAAAATTTTGTTGTAGAAATATTCAGTTTGTAACTTTTTATTCCAGTTGTCCGCTTTCAATACTGATATGGGTTTGAATGTCATTCAACAAGAATATTATAAACAGAGATGTAGGGGTTTTTTTGCCATAGTAGAAATGTGTATATGAAAGCTGCAAGACAAATGCAAATAAAACAAGAGAAAAGTGTATCTGTTCTTGTAAAGAAAGCCATCCGGTATTCATCGGTTTTCTGCTATCTTGATGAATTCTACAACTGCATATGTGATTTTTCTTCTTATGTTGAGTAGATAAATAATGGTTGCAGCTGTATATAATATAGAAAACCCATCCCTCTAAAAACAGGCTAGGGAAAAAAGGTAATGGAAATAGAAATTGGCTTTGATGGATTCACAGATTTTAGTCTGAGATATTGCTAATTTGTTTATTTAGTTTTTTACTTAACATGCCTCATGCCTCCCAGAGTGTGATCTAAGGTGGCTCATGGATGAAATTAGTTAAAACTTACAATACAGTTTGAAATTTTTTTTAAAATATCACATAGAAACTGTATAATTTTATTTTAAAAAGATATAAAAGTTAAAAACATAAATAAAAACATAAATTACTGGAGAAGTAATGTGATGAGACAGGCTTCTTAGTACCCTGGCCTTAAAACATTATGATTTAGAGGGGGAAATAGTTTCCTGCTTTAGCTGTGTCTAAACCAAAAACCTCATAGTACCTTTGGTTAGCAGATTATGTACAGATTATGTATGTGCGGAAAGGACTTAAATTATACCCATTTTCCAACAAGGTGTGAGAATGGAGATGGCTAAAGTTGGAATACTTAATAGAACCTATTGATCAGATCAGTGTATCCCAACATGATGCCACAGACTAGATTTAATTTTTCACCCTCTGCTAGGGACCAGTACCATATTTATGCTCATTGGATACAAGTGTTTGCTTCTTTTCTGGAGATTTTCCATGGATTAACAGCTGATGGCTTGTGAACTGGCATTAGCCCATAGACCACAACTTTGAGTAGTACTGACTTAGACAATGGTTAGACAGATTCTGGATGATGACTTTCTGAAAAAACTAACATATTGTCTGAGAGTAGCTAGAGGAAAATTCAAAGAGGATACTTTTTGGCAATATGGTCATCCTTTATCTTTATGTCTTGGAGTCAACTTTCTCTCATAGACTTCTATCTAGCCAGCTTATTTTTTCAAAAAATAAATATGTTTAAACATTGTGCAAAACAGGCTGTGTTGAATAAGCAAATCACTCACCATTGGCTTTCTACAAGCTGATTTATTTTAGTATGAATTATTTTTGATGATTTTTGTAAATTAGGGTATTACAGATAATTTGAGGGTTCTGTTTGTTACATGCTCTGTTTGCTATGAAACAATAAATACATAATAAATAAAAAGTGGGGGGAAATCTATGTATGTATATTTTAGAAATGGATGACAATTTTAGAAAGCATAGCAAAAGTTGCTCAAATCGTCCAGATGGAAATGTACCCTTGGATATTTTCCAAGCTCCCGGGAATTTCAAAAGAACTCCCTCTAGTTGTGAAGTTGGACTTTCAAAAGCACTCTCTAGGGACCAAGAAGACCATCATCTGGACGTCAAAACAACATCAACAGCAACTGGTTGATACGGAGATGAGTCAGGTCAAATCCCAGAATTGTAATCCAGTTTGCACAAGCCCTTACAAATAAAAATTCAGCACGATCATTGCAACTACAGGAGCAGACTTCATAAGTATCATTCAAAGTTCACAGTCTACCTTCCCTTCCACTGTCAGCTCCCCAGGGCTTTAGCTTTGGAGTGGGGGGGGGGGGGCAGAATGGTGGCATTGCCCCTCATAAGTATTCTCCCCTCAATGAAACTTTCCTTCAGTTCACCGATTTCCAGCACTACAAGGAGTGGGATATAGAAAACTTCACATCTACAATTCTTATCTTGGCTGTGATTCTTTACTAACTTTGCATTGCGACTTTTCTGTGGATGTTTGAATTGGCTTTCTGAGTGGTCACCTGAAAGTTTTAAGTTACTGAAAGTGTTTTCAAGGGGAATTCATATTTGGAAAAGCAATGTTGTAACCCCCCTGCCTTGTGCCCTTCTTGAAATATTAAAAGCTTGCTTCTGTAGAGTGGGAATTCTCTGCAGATTTTCTGTAATGGAGGAGGCAGGAGATGGAAAGGCTGAAGATCCTGACATTACTGCTAGTGTCACATTGGATTTTAGGCCAAAGGATTTAAATACCTTGAACTCTGCATAAGTTTAAACTCATACAGTGTAGCCTAATGCAAGTCCACTTAAAAGTAGGTCTCATTGTTCATTTGGGGTTGCTCCTAGGAAAAGTGAGTATGGGGTTGTAGCCTTAGTAATTTATCATTTGGATAGTGTAATAAATTAGCAAACTTTTTAAAAACAATTGGCTAGATCCCAAAGAAACATTCAACTATTTCCATGTACTCAAGGGAGCTTTTGATTTTTGTTTCTAAAAAAGCAGTCTGCCATGCCACATGGCAAGCTGTTGGAAACTGAAGGGACTTTCAACTGGAGTTTATGGCGTGGCATGATGCCATGGTTTGCTGTTGAAAGAAAGTAAGTCAAAAATCCATCTGAACACATGCAAGCTTTGGAGCTTGTCTAATGCAAAGTTTTTGGCTTCTGGCCATTGTAAACCTAACTCTAGATATTTGATACCAAGGGTAATAATTTTTAATAGTGTGTTTGTATTTCCCTCCCAAATAACAATGTTTAAATGTAGCTAAAATTGTAGAGGTTCCAACACTTTGTATTAATCTTTTGAGATAGTTTGCATGTGTATACTGTTGTGATTTAAGATGGTTTCAGGCTTATTATAAACCTTTCTATGTGATATGAAAGACTTTCTGGATTAAATTGGAATTATTATGAAAAGGGATTTTTAAACAGTTTAATATTTTGCTACCAAATAACCACAGCTTGATGTGTTTACACTTGATTTCAGAATATTTAGTTTGGAAACAATCTTCTTTTTCCCCAACAGTTTTGTCAAAAAAACCCCCCAATTCAGCAAAACTTACGACCCTAAGGTGTTTTACTCTGCCAGCTTCACAATCTATGCATCACCCATGCCCAAATTCAAGGGCATAAATTTGTCGTTGGCATTTATTTCTAAAAGCATTATTTAAAAAAATAAACATACACTCCCCACCATCACCAACAATACCACCTTGTTGATGCTGCCAACTTGGTGGTCTACCATTCAGCTTCTGTTCACTTCATTCTCAGAGCTTAGAAAAAACAAGTTACAAGTAATGGTGATACTTGTAATGTTCTCCTTTTGAGATAACATAACTTTTTGATGGTTCTTTTTGTTAACTATGGTAAGCAATTAGCAGCAATGACATTACTTTCCTTGTTCTCTTTTGTGATTTCTTCTTGACAGCTGTAGAGGTTTGTTCAGAGGTTATTTTCTCTTGATTATTCCATATTTTTATTCTTTTATATGTTTTTAAAAGGAGCTGAAAAGTTATAAATAACAAAACAATTTATTTTTTAAAATGTTAAGCATTAATACATTGCTAGGTTTATAATTATTTAGACAACAAGTTACTTTTAAAAAGTAACTACCCAACATCTGTTCATTTTTTTCTATTGCATCTTCCTTGTCCAGAGTTTCCAAAAAAGAAAATGTTCTCTTTCTTATTTAATGTTGCTACAGAATATACTTTCTATGGCAACTTGCATGTGAAAGACCAAGTTTGCACCCTCTGTGCTTAGAGTTCAGCTCCTAAATTCCAGCTGACAGAGCAGTAATTAGGAAAACTGGGGGTTGTCTTCTAACATCCAGCTGATAGTAGCCTATAAATCCTCTAACGTCTCCAATCCAGATGTGCTTCATGCCATAGGACAGAGCTTTCTAAACATTTGATGTTGGTGACACACTTTTTAAACATGCATCATTTTGTGACACAGTAATTCAGTTTTACTAGTTAAACCAACCCTTATAAGAAATACAGACACATATATAAATTGTAATAATGTAATGTACAGGGGCACAACATATCTCATGAACACCTTTCTTTTATATTTTTAATTCTCTTGATGTTTCAACAGACCTCTGATGATGGCGGCCACAAATGCAGGCGAAATGTCATAAGAGAATGCTACTGGAACATAGCCATATAGCCCGAAAAACTCACAGCAACCCAATAAAACTTACCTTAAACATTTTCTACAAAGTATGCATTTGATACGTAAAGAACATCAGTAGATCTATTTTCACGTATTTATAATATCTTTTTTTTTTACACTTAATATTTTAATTTTTAGGTTATGGAACAGAAATAGAGGAAATATGATTCTATTTGGTCTGCTGGATCTCTCAGTAGCATTCATTCATATCAATCTTAGTGTAATTCTGGACCATTATATTCATTTACCAATGTTTTGCACTGTTCTCAACCCTTTTTGGACAGAGTTTCTAGACTGTGCAGGGAGCTGCTGTTCACTCTCATGTCCATTACTAGTCTGAGGGGCTTTTTAAATATTCACATGGAGCTAGAATTGGATGCAATTTATACACAGTTCTGTCTTTTAGAATGAATGGCAAGAAGGCCTATTGAAACACTAAATTGTTGTATAGAGGCAGTGCAATATTTGATGTAATTGAATAAATTGAGGCAGGACAGAAGTTATTTCAGAGGGAAAGCAACCCCACCCGGACAGGTTATAATCTGAAGTGAAGACCAAAGCCAACTCTCAAAGAGTAGACTCACAGTTCTTTTGGATCCAGCATTGTGTGGTGACTGTGGCCAAGAGTGCCTTTGCCCAGCTTTAGTTGGTAGACCTGCTGCAATTCTTTCTAGAGAAATTTGGCCAGCATGTTAATGTGTAAATTATCTCCCACTTATAGTACTTTATACACGTGGCTGCCTCTGAAACATGTTCAGAAGCTAAAAACACCGGCCAACACACATTTTGGTGCATCAAATGTTAGACCTGTTTCTGGATATATTTGATCTTCTAATTCCAAAAATAGCACCAGTTTTCCACTATCAGCTCTAGTTTTTGAGATACAGTTTTCATCTGCTTGCCCATAGAAAACCATGATAATCAAATCATATCTAAGAAATAGGAGCTGATGTGGTCTATTCAATGCAATTTTCTAAATTGGTGCCCCAAATAACCCCAGGAACAGGCCTAAAAACCAGGACACCAAAATATGTTTTTTGTTGGCCCGTGTTAGTACAAAAATGCAGTGAATCTGAAGTTGAATTTAGACCGCAATTAAATGAGAGCCTGGCCTGGCAAGCATTTACACTAACAATCAAAGTTCCAGATTAAAAGACGCACTCACCAGGGTCAAAGACAGAGACAGAGGCTTTAATTACGTTCTTGCCAAGAATGGATGCAAGTAGGCTTGTGCCCAAAAGCATATTTATTTATTCATGTATTTATTTCACATATTTGTATTCCGCCCTTCTCACCCTGGGAAGGGACTCAGAGCAGCTTTAATAGCAAGCAGCAATTAGATGTCAATACATATAAATATAAACATAAACAAATACAATTAAAACCATACTATTAAACAATTATTAAAACATCAATTAAAATCATGTAATCCATATTGTAGTCCACGGGTTGTCTAATTGTCAATTCCATTTGTCCGTTATCCTTATTGCACTATTTACTGGCTGAATGCTTAGTCCCACAGCCAGGTCTTAAGTTTCTTCCTGAAAGACAGGAGGGAGGGAGCTGACCTGATTTCATTGAGGAGGAAGTTCCACAGAATTTTTGTAAACATACAGAGAAATGCAGGATACATTATACATTATACATTTCTGTTAGTTATTCAGACTTCCTGCCCTCTCCGCTGATTGTTCAGAAAAGAGGATGACTAGGATCCATCCCAGGATTGGTAGGCAAGGGAGAAGGACAGCTGGGGATTGGTCAAGAGTGAAGGACTGGTTAGTTGCAGAGCCATCCCCTTGGGAGGGCACAGTCTGGAAACACAGAGTAAAGATATGTTGATGGCTTTTAATGAGCTCAAGTGTCCAGTTCTATACCAAAAAAGGTAGGGCTATAAGTCCTTGTTTCTGTAGGCAGACAAACAGGTTTGGGTTAGGCAGGAGATTACTCCATCTCTGGAAGAGTGGGTCTGGTTGATTGCTCTGGCTTGGAAGAAGGATAGCCCAAAGTGTCTGCCCAACCTTCCTGTCCTGGCAATCTCTCTGCAGGGAGGTGAATCTCTGGGCCTATTTGGCTATATTTTGATAAAGAAGTTTATATATTTTATAAATCTAGCGTTGCTGTGGCTTATGGGAAACATTTGTTGACCAGGTGGAATAGCAGTAAATAGACTTGCAGCCTCAGTGCCTGTCCGTTTTCTTCTTATGGGAATCCTTGTTTGGTGAGCTGGAATACAATGGAATAGGCTTGATGCTTGGGAGGCTGGGTACTTGCATTCTAGGGGAATGTTGTTTTGGGCTACAAGAATTTCAATGAAGAGCCTTGCTGCTTCAAAGCCTGGCTGCCTTCAATCTAGGTTGGTTGGTCAACTTCAATAGTACAGAGTAGTATCACTGCTTCAAAGCCTGGGTGCCTTCTACCAAGGTTAATCCTTTGTTGGTCTGGTTGAATTGCACTGAATAGCCTTGAGCTTCAATGCCTGGCTGTATTATAGCTAGGGGAATCCTTGTTTGGCAAGCTGGAGAAGCACCCTCAATCAAAGAGCTGCTTTGAAGCCTGACTACTTCCTTTGTAGGGGAATCATTGTTTGGCCAGCTTGAATTGTACTGAATAGTCTTTCAGCTTAAAAGCCTGGCCGCTTTCTACCTTGTGGAATCCTTGGTTGCCCAGGTTGAATAGCAATTAATAGTCTTGGTGCCGCAAGTATGAATGCTGCAATTAGTCACCTTGATTAGCATTTAATGGCCTTGCAGCTTCAAAGCCTGGATACTTCCTGCCTGGGGGAATTCTTTGTTGGGAGGTGTTAGCTGGCCCTGATTGTTTCCTTTCTGGAATTTCCCTGTTTTCAGAGTGTTGTTCTTTGTTTACTGTCCTGATTTTAGAGATTATATTGGTCTGTGGATTATGTGCCATGGCATTCTGGGTTATATAGCTGTGTGGGAGGGACTTGAGTCTAAACTGCTATATAATCCAGTTCAAATCAGATAATCTGTATTTTATAGGCAGTGTGGATGAGGCCTAAGTGCACTCTGCCTGTGCCCTGGGCGCCATTTTGGCTGAGGGAATTGCTAGGATAGGAAGTGGGTGGGGCCTAAAGGGGGCGGGGCCTACCATTCTGAGCAGTTTCTAAAGGGTAAAAACAACTCTTTCATGTCCTCTAATTTGGGCTTTATTTTTCTAGGTTTTTTTATTGAAAGACATAGACTGGATGACTATGTCTTTTCTGGCCAAATTTGGTGTGATTTGGTTTAGTGGTTTTGCTGTTTACTCCATAGTAATACAGCACATTACATTTATATATATATAGATAGAAAAGATATAGTGTACAGACAGATAAGTTATATAGAAAGTTATGAAGAATAGCTGAAAGTATGATAGCTGTTGCTGTTTTTTTTTTAGTCCTGACTTCCTGTAATCAAGCTTTGGATGTCGAGGCATGGAGATGATGGATTATGTAAATGTAGAGTCCAGGGTGCTGGGGACAACGGGTGATGATTTTTTCAAATTCGTTCTCAGGCAGGCCAAATAAAGAAATGTCCATAGGAATCTTGAAATGAAGTTTCTTTGGTCTCTGGATATGGCCAGTTCACTCTGAGTATGGTCAGTTCCCAGACACTGAGCGGGAAGCTCATCTCTTGGGTGTGTATGTCCATAAGAGCTGCGTGGTTTACCTGGACTATGCCCATGGCGCAAGGCACAATGTGACATTCCTGGAGGTTGCCACCTTTGAGCTGGGTCAGGCAGATGGCAATGTTTTTTGTTTAAAAAATAAAATATATTTAATGTTTCCCGTAAAATAAGACATCCCCAGAAAATAAGACCTAGTAGAGGTTTTGATGAATTGTTAAATACAAGGCCTCCCCCGAAAGTAAGACCTAGCAAAGCTTTTGTTTGGAAGCATGCCCAACAAACAGAACACCAGCGCATGCAGGATCAGTAAATGTATGTACCATAGATTGCTGTACATGAAAATAATGATAGTAATAAGAAATTCTTGATAGGATTCACAGTTTGTCTGGTTATGCTGGTTTGTGATGACAACTGCTGTACAGTATATAATAAATGTTCTTTTTTTTGTTCAACAATAAATGTGAATTCTTCTTCATGGAAAAATAAGACATCCCCTGAAAATAAGACCTAGAGCATCTTTGGGAGCAAAAATTAATATAAGACACTGTCTTATTTTTGGGGAAACACGGTATATTTGGTAACAAGTGATAGAAGAGGGAAGGCAAAGGGGGATACAGTATATTTGGGATAAGTTAGAATGGATACATTTCATAGGATAAACTGCTATAATGTTTCCTTTTTCCTTTTGATAGTTAACTTTTGATTAGTAAATAGGGATATATTTACTATATTTTGAATTGTTGCCTGAATTGCTGCTCTAAGTGCCCTACAGGGTTGAGAAGGGCGGGGTACTAATGCGGTAAATAAAAAAATAAATAAAATAGAGTGAGGCAGAGTGAGAGAAAAGAAGATACCTTGTAATGGTGAGAAGGATAAATTTAATAGAGAATTGATTTTAAGTTGCCCTTTGTGGCAAATCAGCACATATCAAGCAATTTTTAGTAAAAATAAAATAAAAAATAAAACGGGAAAATGATCTTTGAAAGGGTTTGGCTGCTGTCAGCCCATTGTGGGATGGCAAAGACTTCATATAAAAGGGAAGGACGCTGCTTTATTTCATTCTGACTTAATGTCCTTTGAAAACTGTAAATCCTTTTAGTTGGGGGGTTCTATGCTCGACAACAGCCAGGGTGGTTTTGTCAGGTGTGCCTATTAGGGACCTGTTTTTGCTCCAATTTCACTTCTTTCTAATTTATTCCTGAGAAAAACTCAAGGCTCAAGCTATTGCTTTTGACCTACAAAGTTCTAGACAGCAAAGGACCATGAAAAACGGCTGGCCTCTATACATTGCTTGGCATTTGAGGAAATCCTCAGTGGAAATTCTGTAGTATTTCCTGCCACCCCAAGAGACTAGGATGGTAAGTATTTAATGCAGGATTTTCTCTGTAGCAACACCTCTGTTTTGGAGGTCAGGCTGATGCTGCCCCATTTGCGTTCCTGCCAGTAGCTAAGACTGCACTGTTGTTTGTAACATTTGGTCCCTCAATCAGGGCCAGCTTGGTACTGTTGTAATTGTATGTGTGTGTATAAATATGTGTTTTTTTAATATCTGTTTTTATTTCTTGTGCATCGCTTCACATCTCCTGGTGGGCTATGAAATGATAAACAAATGCTTAAACTTTTTTCTGCACATACTTCTTTTCTAGTGCAAATTATGTAGGAGAGCCTGAGGGTAAAAGGAATTAGTACAGAACCAAGTGTGGCTGGTGGAAGAGAAGGCAGGGGAAAAGACTCCTTCTTCCTCAGAGACAGCGGATTTCAGAAGATACTCCACCTTGCTCTAGAGAGAAGGCGAAGCATCTTATAAAAAAAGTGGCAAATTTAACATTTGCATATTTCAAACTATTTGTGCTGTTCTTGTTATACTTAGCTGTGTACATGCCTCTCATTCATCCTAAATATTTTGGTCTATTTATTAGTGAAAAAAGCTATTTTCCTTTCCTTGGGAGAGGAACCATTTACAACTCAGAAATATTAAAAAGTAAATTCCAAAAAGCAAACCTTGATTTTTGCCATTTTATATAAGATAAACAATTTATTTCACCATTGTGTATAATAAGACTTCAGTATCCACAGAGGATCCTGGAACCAGCAGATACCAAGGGACCACTATCTATTTTTCTACTTAGAAGTAAGGCCATCTGGAGTTTATCCTCATTTAAGTGTATAAAGTGTATGTAGGATTGCAATCTAAATGTTTAACAATTTGATAACAATTAAAAATTTAAACAGATCTTTTAATATTCCAATGTTCATTTGTTATTTCAGGATTTTTACTTAAATATTTATGTTCTTCTGATTGTTTAGAATGAAATAAGACTAGGTGCTTCTTTCTAAATAACTATAGCAACAGACTTGTGTACCTGCAAGTTCTATGTTAGACATTTTTAAAAGCAAACTTCTAACCTCCAGATTAATATCTTATTACTGCTGCATCAAAAACTAATAAACTATTCTCCTTTGTTTACCTCCTACCAAATTTGGATCATGAGTGTTAAAGGGGGGCTTTTCTCAATAAGATGAATGATCCTTTTGCAGCATTGCATTTAGTCTGTAGCGTGCAGAAAAAGTTATTTCAGTATGCATTTGGAAAATACTTTCCAAAAGATCGGCATGAGATTAGAATAGCTGAACGTTCCTCTCTCTGACTTCCTGTTTTGTAATAAAATGCCTTCAGGGTTCTCAGAATATAGAAGCTAAAAGGGGAAAAAGACCTCTTTAACCTTTTCAGTACTTCATCCTTTCATGTATAATTAATTATAATTATGAAAAGAAAAGAAAAGAGAAACTATACTTAAGACATCTTAATTAAATTTTGCAACAGAAGTTGTACTTTCTCTTATATCTTCCATAAAGGAGAAGTCTTAAGAGGACAAAGGAGTCCTCAATCAACCCAATAGTATGCTCTCCACTCAAGTGAGATATTTGATTAAGGTCCAAGCATGTCCTTGAGGAAATGCACTCCTTCCTCCTCTAGTCCATATCACATTTGTACTCTGGATATTTTGGCATTTGATTCCCAAACTAAGACAAGGCCACTGTCTTGGTCACCACCTTACCAAGATAGGGTGAACCCTGCATGTCTGGTTTACTCCTTATCCATTCATTTAAATGTTAATATTTCTATAATGTATAGATGCCTTCTTTTCTGTGGCATCCTGAAGATGTTTTGCTGAATCAGTGGTATTCATCTTGTAAAGAAGACTCTGGTGTGTTCAATATGTTTATTGATTATTTTAAAAGCTTTTATTTAATTTTAGCAATTGTTTACTGTTCTATTTATTTCAATACCTGAACTTCGCTATCACTAGAATTGTTTCATTGCAGTGATCAAACTATGATGTGATCTACTATGTAGTGGGCAGATCAAAAGACAAGTGGCAAGATGGCACTACCTGGATGAATCCTCCACCTTGTGTGACTGTGGAGCAGAACAAACAATCCCGCATATGTATGCTTGCCCACAATATCCTGCTTCATGTACAGAGGAGGAGTTGTTTAAAGCTACAGACAATGCAGTTGCTGTTGCCCACTTTTGGTCTAAAACTATTTAGCTGCTTGTGATTCCTTTATTTTATCACTTTTAAACTTAGTATGCAGTGCTTTTGACACAAAATAAAAATATCTACTATGTAATGTTATATTTAGATAAGAGACAGTGCTAACCTATTCAGTTGAATAAATCATGTATTCAATTATTTAAAATAAAAAAACCCTTGTTTTACTAAATGGATTATTTATTTTTGCAGTTTGTTACATTCACAATCTGCATATTTCAGTTGTACTGTAGCAAATCCATCTTGATAGTGTCCCCCTCCCCAAATGGAAGAAAATATTGTTTTGAAAAGCCAGTTTGAGTCCATTCTCAAACTGGCTTTTGCTGTAAAATATACTTTTTCTTCATGTTTCCACACATTTCTTATCAATTACCTTGCCTATTAACTAATTTGCTAAGGCCTTTGTTCTGGCCAGTTTGCAGATTACCAGTGAGATATACATGGATTACTCTAATGGAAAACAATAATTGACAATCAATACTTGTCTTTTCAAGTTTGTACTATAATTGTATCTATTGAATGGACAGCTTTCAGGCCTGTATATTTTGTCTGAGACAGAATATTTAATACTGTGTGATTGAAGAACAGAGCAGCAATTCAATGCAGACAGCCCCCACCCTTAAACCAGCTTAGTATTCTTTCCCTTTTAAGCAAATCTAAAAAAATGCAAGAGATATTTAGCATAAATATTGGCCACTCTGGTTTTAATTTTGAAATAGAGTAGTAAACAAGAGCTGTAGAAATAATGTAAGATGGCATTAGTAAGTCCTGTGCAGTTAGCCGTTTCACACAATAAGCCAATTTTTAAAAAATTGTCTTAGATGTTTATCTCTTGGATTACCACAGTCATGATCCTTTAATAATTGGGAGGATGGAACAATATGCAGAAGGTACAATTTGAACACCATTTACAATGCAGTTGTATGCATATTTCCTTTAAAATCATTGCCATTATGTTTGTTATGGCTTAACCTCAAGTGATTTTGGAATCTATTTTGGAATCTAGCAATCTATTCCTAGGAAAGGGAGAAAAGAATATTGGTATTGCTCACTTATTTGACAGGTTAGGGACCAGAGCACTGCCAAAAAGTGGAACTGGTCAAAATGCAGAACATCTGTCTGTCTGTCTGTCTATCTATCTATCTATCTATCTATCTATCTATCTATCTATCTATCTATCTATCTGTAATTATTTCATTATTATTATTATTATTATTATTATTATTATTATTATTATTATTATTATTATTTTGGAATATCTGGAATTTGTTTATAAAAGATGCCAACCTAAAATAATTGAAAAACGTATAAAATTATGTACAGATCAAAACTGTAAAAATGTGTCAAATCATTTTAGTTCAGGGTTTGAAAAATTGTGTTTTATAGAAAAATAATACATATCCTCAGCCGTTTCCCCCGATTACTGTAAAATTTATTCAAATAGATTTGGTACTTTATCAACACAACCCATATATATATATATATGTGTGTGTGTGTGTTATATATATATATATATATATATATATATATATATATATATATATGTGTGTGTGTGTGTGTGTGTGTGTGTGTGTGTGTGTGTGTGTGTGTTATAAGCACAAATATAAGTACTGTATGATCGCTGTATTATAACAAATACCCTAGAATATAGTATGAATGACAATAACACAAACTGAATGAAATAGATGGTTCTAATTTAATTGAAAGAGGGAAGGTAAGGCATGATTGCAAAACCATCATATTTCCCAGAAACAATGATAAAAGAGCAAACAACACATCAAATATACAGGTTTAGGTATAATTTTGAACTGCCAAAATAGTGGGTTATCAAAAAGAAGGGGATGCCCATTTGTCATTTGGTCATGACTCTAGACCAGTGGTTCTCAACCTGTGGGTTCCCAGGTGTTTTGGCCTACAATCCCCAGAAATCCCAGCCAGTTTATCAGCTGTTAGGATTTCTGGAAGTTGAAAGCCAAAACAACTGGGGAACCACAGGTTGAGAACCACTGCTCTAGACAGAACGAGTTTATTGCACTTCCCTTGGCGAGAAACTCTCTGGAAAGTCTTCATACTCAACCATAAGTTATAATAAATATAAATTGGAGAGGGAGAAACAGAAAAGCATGGGATGTGGGAGAGGAATAGATGATTCTGGAGTCTTGAATTGGAACAAAATGTTAAGTGGTAATATTACACTACAATATGTTGTTATAACTCTTGTTTCCTCTAAATATCAGTTGTATATAAAACAGTAGTGTTGTAGCCCTGTCCTCTACTTTTAAGTTTCACAGATCTGCTGGCTGATATTTAAACAGAGTACCAGATTAGATGCAGACAACTGAATTCCCTAGGACCATAAAATGAGGACAAGGGATAATTGTGTTTAGCTTGAAAAGCTAAACTTCCCAAACAACTTCCTTACCAAAAATTATTCCTATTTTAGGCTTAACATGCTGCAAAGCAGTGGAACTGTTCCACGCCTCCTCTGCACTCAATTAGCTACCCATATTTTCAAGGGAAAAAGTGAAACAAATACAAGTATCTTCACAAAGAAATGCTATGGACATTTGCTTACACAGCGAATTAATTTATAACTCACTATCAAAATACAGTGATGGCTTCCAGCATTGCTCTCTAGCATCTAGCATGTTAGGCCTTTTCAATACTTACTATGTATAACATTATAAGTAAATAAAAGTTCAAATAAAATAAAGGATATTCTCAAACAGTATACTTTTAAATACTAGATTCTAGTGACAAACAGAAAAAGTCAGTGATCTTATTGTTATGTATGTGATCTCAGATGGTCTCAGATGCTATGCTGATTTATTTCCTTTCCGAGTACATCTCTTTTATTCTCTTTCTCTATTCCATAAGTCTTCTTTCCCCACTCTAAACATGAGCCACGCTCGCTTGAAGTTGTCTTTAGCCTATATGGAATTATCATTATTTTTCGCAGCTCAGAATGGGTTTCAAGCCACCTGCCCACTCACTCATCCGTGGATACCTGAAATTGTGGATAATAATATGCATGGGCTGGAAACATACAATAGAATCACACTAAAAGACTTAGAGAGGCTTACACTTGAAAGGCAGATATAATAGATATTGAAACTGTGGGAGGGCATACTGTATTACATTTTCCAGAAAATTTTCTAGGGGCCTGAATAATGTTATCTGAATTAGCAGATTTGGTTTAAATGTTATATTCAAACAGATCCAGATCTTGATGTGGAAGTTATACTTCCTTTATATTTAACCAAAATATTCACTACACCTAAAAGAACACTATTTTTAAAAGCATAGATGAAGAGATATGTTTTGCTGAGATATAACTGCAGTACCTCTAGTTTCATTCACCCCGGCACTGCTTATGAGTTCCATTTCAACTTGAGAAAAATCTGTCTCAATGAACTAGCTGATCATTTTATTTCACTAAAGGACATGAGCCTGTGGACACAGGTGACCTACCACATTTTGTCTTGACTGATTGAGAAAGAAAAGATTCTGTGAAATAGAAACAAGCTTAGGAGTGCATTCATGTTATGCGTCGAAATACCCGCTTTTGGAATTTTTCTGCCCAGCTCAGATCACCAGTGCCTGTAGGTACTAAATCTGATCAATTGGAGAAGCCAACTCAGCTTACTGGGAATATGACTGCAAGTTGCTTACTATGTTTAGCTATTTCTAGCCAGTTTTCTTTTACCCCAGTATATAAGCATCTGTATGCAGAGCGAAGCTATTTGTGTATGAATTTGTTGCCATATATGTAGTGTGTTTTCTGAATCAAAAATAATGCTTCATCTTAAGAAAGGCTGTATGCATTGGCCCCATTTATTTTAAGCTACAATCAATAATTTACTTATTGCAAGGATTTACCTATTATAAAACTTAGGCAGGCATACCTATATGTGTTTGCACATACTGAATGGATGAATACATTGCAATGTTCATTGGTAACTGGGAAAATCCTTACAAGACTTATCACAAACCACCTTTTACCTATCTCAGAAGACATTCTCTCAGAATCCCGGAATAACTTCCACCCCTCCAGAGGAACAGTGGATATGCCCTTCACTGTACAACAGTTCTAAGAAAAATGCAGGAAACAAAATCAACCACTATACATGGCATTCATCGACCTTGCAGAGGCATTCGACATAGTGAATCACAGTGCTCTCTGAACCATTCTCCAAAAAAATCGGATGCCTTGACAAATTTGTGAACATCCTGCAGCTCCTCCGTGATGACATGATGATAAGAGTCTTGGACAGCAATGGCTCACAGAGTGACCCATTTAAGGTGGAATCAGATGTTAAACAAGGCTGTGTTATTGCCCCACCCTTATTCTCCATCTTCTTCGCTATGATACTGCGCCTAGTTGATGGGAAGCTTCCCACTAGTGTGGAAATCATCTATCAGACAGATGGCAAACTGTTGAACCTCAGAGGATTGAAAGCTAAAACCAAGGTCACAAAAACATCTATTATAGAACTCCAATATGCTGATGATAATGTGGTCTGTGCTCATTCAGAAGAAGACCTACAAGCCACTCTAAACACGTTTGCAGAAGCATATGAAAAGCTTGGCCTCTCACTGAACATCGAGAAAACCAAAGTTCTCTTTCAACAGGCATTAACCAATTCATCTGCAAGACCAGAAATACAGCTTAATGTTGCAACATTAGAAAATAGTGACAATTTCCGCTACCTTGGCAGCTACCTATCCACAAAAGTCAACATTGACACTAAAATGCAACACCATCTAAGCTTTTCGAATGCAGCATTTTTCTGAATGAAGCAGAGAGTGTTTGAAGATTGGGACATTCATGGTGTTCTGCCCCCCGTGCTATCTTAACTACTTGGAAGGTAAACTGGCTGCGCAGGGAACAGATTGGAGACTATGTAATTGAATCAAACAAGAGTTTATTAACTGACAATAATTTTAGACTCTCTCTCCTCCTGAGTCTCACTACAAAGTATTTATTTATTTATTTATTTGCAGTATTTATATTCCGCCCTTCTCACCCCAAAGGGGACTCAGGCCAGATCACAGAACACATATACGGCAAACATTCAATGCCCATTATACAATGACAAGACAGACAACAGATAGCGGTATTATATAGGCTTCCCCCCGTCTTTTCGGCATCTTTGGAGGCTGTGCTTGGTTCCAGCCACAGGGGGTGCTGTCGCTCCATCTCCTTGCCAAAGAGCTTTCTTTGTTAGTAAACTTTTCTTTTTCTGATTGAAATGCTGTGCCTAAAATACCTCCTCGTTTTAATGCAGTTTCTATTTATCTACTCACATTGCCGTTTTTGATCCGCTAGGTGGGCAGGAAGCTGACTGAAGCTCAGGAGCTCACCCTGACCTGGCTTTGGGTCAGGAGAGGTAAAGTCTTTGAGAGATAGACACAGTTCTGGCCAAAATGAGGCTCTTGAATCTTTATTTCTTCTAGTTGTCTCTTTCTTGTATGGTGTTCAACTGTCTCTAAGATAGTCTCAATATTTAACTTGGACTGGACTTGAATACAGCTCTGACTGGATGTGCTATTTTGTAGATCTTTCGGCCTTTCTTTCTTCATTTTCCAGTCACAAAAAAGGCTGACTCTTCCAAGAACCAGAAGTGCCTTGCCTGAGGCTCCGCCCCTGAGGAGATTCTTAAAGGGGCAGGGTGACAGAGGCTTCAGATACAAAGAGGCTGTCTAGATTGACCTTCCAGAAACTGTAGATAAAATATTCATCCCTCTAAATAAAAAGGGTTTAACTAGGGGTAAACAGTGAAGGTCAGGACATGGGCAGGACACGTAAAGATACCAAGATGCTTGTCCATAAAACTATTGTCCTCCCAACCCTGTTATACACCTGCGAAACATGAACTGTTTACAGACGTCACACTCAACTTCTGGAACAATTCCATCAGCGTTATCTTTGAAAAATCCTGCTAATCTCTTGGTAAGAAAGGCGGACAAATGCCAGCAATCTGGAAGAAGCAAAGACCACTAGCATAGAAGCGATGGTCCCCCACCATCAATTCCGCTGGATTGGCCACATTGTCCAAATGCCCAATCACCTTCTCCTAAAGCAGTTACTATATTCCCATCTCAAAAGTGGAAACCGTAATGTTGGTGGACAGGAAAAGAGATTTAAAGATGGGCTTAAATCCGACCTTAAAAACTGGCTTAGACATCGAGAACTGGGAAACCCTGGGCCTTGAAAGTTCTATCTGGACGTCAGCTGTTACCAACAGTGCTGTGGAATTCAAAGAGGCATGAATGGAGTGTGTAAGGGAGTAATGGGTCAAGAGAAAGATGTGTCAATCAACCCTGACTGGGACCACCTTCTACCTGGAAATTGATGTCTTCACTGTGGAAGAACATGCAGATCAAGAATAGATCTCTATAGTCACCTGCAGAACCACTGTCAGGATCCTACACTTTGAAGGCAATCATATACAAACACAAGTGATTGCCAGTGATGATGATTGTAACTAGTTTTATTTATAAACATTCCAAATTCTGTTTTGTCTATATACTTGCATGGTGCTTTCAATAGTTTTGCCAAAGTGGCTCAGGGAGGGATCATCCTGAAATATAGTACTCATTCTTCCCTTACTGTAAGACAGTAGTGATTTCCAAACTTTGATTTTCCAGGTGGGTCTTGGGGCTTCAGGTTCCACAAGCCCCAAACCCCTTGAGAATCGGAGGTTGGAGATCACTGTTGCAAGGGATGGCCCCTATTTGATAACTGGAAAGCTTGTCCATTGTTTTTGTGTGCCTTCAAGTTGTTTCTGACCTCTGCTGATTCTAAAGGTTTTCTTGGCGCAATTTACTGTTTATCATTGAGCAATCCATCCGAATGGATGGGTGGGTGAGTAGAGCAGAATCTCCAGAGACAGCCTGGCTACTTCCTTTTGTTCTTGGCATGTAGCAGATTCTAGCAGAAGTTTAATTAACAGCTGTGAAGGGAAAGACAGCTGAGGACAAACAAATAAGTAACAATTCCACTTTCATTCTGTGGGTAGGTGCATATCTTAATAACACTAAGAGTGTGATTATCTATGTGTGAGAGAATGAGGGGGAGAGAGAGTGTGTGTGTCTTTTGTGTGAGGTAGAACATGCCTCTATAAAATAATATTTCATTTAACTAACAATTCAATTATAAACATACCTTAAAGGCCTCAGATTCTATCTGTTCTTGGAGGCTAAGCAGACTCTACCCTTGTTAGTACTTGGGTAGGAGACCATCAATGAATGCCAGCCTATAGGGTACACTATTTCAGGGGGTGTGGGGAACTTCTCTAAGAAAAAACTGTGAAATTCATGAAATTCAGTTGACAGGCTACTTGACACACACACACACACTTGTGAGTTCAATGGGAGTTCTGTGTAGTTTATATGAGATACCTTAAAAGATAGTGCCTTGGGTTTTTAATGACTGTGATTTTTTTTCCAACTATATTTCAATTTTCTTTTTTTCTATAGCTAAAGGTGTTGAACATTATTTTCCCCTACTTTGATCTTAACAACAAACCTATGAAGTAGGTTATGCTGACAGGCTGTAACTTCCTCATGGTGAAGCTGGAATTAGAATCTGATAGTATCATAATGTGAATTTATACAATCCTAAATCTGTAGAGTTGGAAAGGATCTGATCCAATGCCTTCCCAATCCACTGTAGGAATCCACAGCTTAATATGATTCATTTTTGTTCCTTTCTTGAAAGATTATTGCAGAGCTAGAGAACTTACAGAACCGGTGAACAATAGTTATCAGAGGGCTGAAACACTTTTCCTTACAAGGAAAGGCTAGCGTTTGAGGCTTCATTAACCACACAGGTCAAGTTAGATTGTTAGTCCAAGTCGGATGTGAGTGTCACTGTTGCTTCAGCTAATTATTTCTTGTTTTGGAGCCATCTAAAAGATTTTGTAGAAAAAAATCAAATTCTAAAAAACAAACCTTATGACAAGAGGAACAGATGTTTTGTAAATCTGTCAAAATCTGAGATTCAGGTTACTTTGAATTTTTATCAGGGCTGTCAAGTATTTTTTTGACAATGCATGTCAAAACTGGACTATTGATGCCTGCCAAAAAGTAAATAAAATATAGACATTCATAAAGACAGAAGTGTGTGTACCATGCAACTAATGTTTGGAAAATATGGACAATGCGGTAATTTTGCTCAGAAATGCATGGCTAAGTTAACGAAGTCAATACTTTTACTTGGTATTTAGGTAGAAGAGAGCCTTGTCAGTAGCCACTTCATTGTATACCAAACAATTTTGACTGCCTTTTTTACTACTATTTTTGAAGACCTGTCCACTTTACTTTGAAATAGCAGAGGAAGGAACCCCCCTTGCTTGATTCCTGACTTGCTGATAACAGTCAGAGATACAAATGCCAGCTTTTGAAGGTGGGAGCTGCATTTGTATCTCAGTATGTGGTATGTAGCTATGATGACAACCCATTCGGACAGTGAATGGGCACCAAATAGGCAATGTCCTTTGGCATTATCCTTCTTCCACTACCGCTGGTGATAAAGCTGGCTGGCCATACCTCTGCTATGGAAGTGGGTGCATCATAAAAAAGCAAGGTGGCTAGTCCTGCAGGTATGGCTGACATAAATATATTTCAGAGGTTTCCCCTACACAATCCCCCCATACAAACTAAATATATAAAACTTTTTATTGTACCTTGTAATGAAATACAGTATCTGTAAAAACAGAAATATCTTAAAGGAAGGCTAATTAGTTTTATACTGTTGAAAAAAATTCCATCATCCGTATCAGAGTCATATTATGCTTGTAATATTTTTGTGACATTTGATTGATTCTGGTCCATAAGACCATTTGTATTTACTGTTATCAGCTCTAGGGGGTGTTGACCAATAGTGCAGTCCTACACTTTGATTTGTCACAAAATGTCTATCAGGCTAGCGAGCCGAAGATGTAGATTTTTATTTGATTCATTTTGCCAAGTAGAAATGCAGATGCTACATTTAGGTTTTGTACAAGGCCTTTAAGCAACAAAGACAAATCTTGTGCTACAAAATAGGAAGCCTGAGGCATATTTGTTACTTTAAGACAAATTAATGTGTTTATGAGTTTATTTTTGATGTAATATTTGTAATAGCTGTCTCTCTCTCTCTCTCTCTCTCTCTCTCTCTCTCTCTCTCTCTCTCTCTCTCTCTCTCTCTCTGTGATATGTATATACATTTGACAGATCTTTTTCACTTTATGTAGTAAAAATGTGTCTCTTAAGGTGTAGGAACAAAACCAAACTGCAGTTAGGTCCAATTTTATTTCTAGTGGGACTTCTGAATGAATAAACAAAGGACTTCAAGTTATTACACTATAGGATTCTAGGAGCAAGAAGAATAATGACTTACCTTCAAAAATTGGATTATAAAACATTTTTGAAATGGTGGAAAAGGATAAGTTATATGGCTTGATAAAAGATAAGTCTATAGACACTTTCTTAAATTCATCTTACATCTTTTAGTAGGGAGGCGGGAAGTCAATTTTAGATTTTTATTTTTATTTTATTTTTATGGTAGTGCGGGGGGGGGAGGGTATTTTAAATGGCATATATGAGTTATATAAAATGTTTAACAAATCCAAATTGTATTTATAAAATGTTTGATGAAAATTTACAGTGCGTGTGTGTGTGTATATATATATATTGTTGACTAGGAGTAGAATATTATGTACAGATCAGAACTATTAAAATGTATCAAATCACTTTGGTACAGGGCTTGGGAAATTGCATTTTATAGCAAAAGAATGCATATCCTTACCATGTTTTTTCAATTCCTGTAAAATTTGTTCAGATGAATTTGGTACCTTTTGGAAACAAGCCTCTCCCTCCCCCTCCCTCCCTCCCTCCCTCCCTCTCCCTGTGTGTGTGTGTGTGTGTAGCTTGAGAGCAGAACTTTTAAACTATCAGAATAATTATTCACTCCCTGAATAACAAAAGTAGTGTCAGTCATTTTATTATGGAGGCTTTTAAAGATGTTATTGGATTATGAAACTGACTTACAGTATTTAATAAAAAAAATTATAAGAAATTACAGGCTGAGCATTCCTTATCCAAAATTCCAAAATACTCCAGAATCCAAAATTGTCCACATGGGTGGTCTGAGATAGGGATACCTTCGCTTTCTGATGATTCAGTGTGCACAAACTTTATTTCCTGCACAAAATTATTTAAAAATATTGTGTAACAAATTACCTTCAGTCTATTTAGATGATATATATATATATATATGAAACATAAATAAATTTAATGTTAGACTTGAGCCCCATCTCCACAATATTCCATTACGTATGTTATGTGTATATATATGCAAATACAGGAATTTCAAAACCCAAAGAAATTCCAAACACTTCTGATCCCAACATATTTGAATAAAGGGGCACTCAGTCTGACTGCTTGAATTACAAACCCTGAGTTTAACCTAAAGTATTTTTCTGCACACACTTGGTTGATAAATGCAGATGTTCTGCTGACAGCATTCTCTTCTTTTTCCCATAATAAAAAGTACATAGATCCACATAATGGCCTGAAAATGTACTTTGGCTGTATAGCTCAGCTGAAACAACAGATTTCTGATGACATTCAAAAAGAGTTCACCTATAAACTTTGATGGACATTTATTCTGGGCAGCAGATTGGGGTTCTGATGGACATCTAGGTCCATTAAAGTAAAAGATTGAATTTTGGGATTGGAATGTACTTACAACTTTGGATTGGGAAATGGACAATAAGGTTCACATTGACATTTTATATCAGTTACATGTAGTTGGTATTGTGGTTCAAAGATCTGATATTTCCAAAGTGATATGGTTGTTTTTGAGATCTAGATTGTTATAAAATTATCCTTTTATTGTTACAATAGGGGAAAGTTTTAGCCAACATCCAGTGGTATATCCCCACATCTAACACCAATACAGTTGGCACTTTCTTCCCTTTCCTATAGCTGTCTTGTGTTATTCAATGAACTATTATAATGGCTTAATATCTATTCTTCTCATCCAAAAATCTCTTGTATTTGTATGTGTATGGCACACACCTTATTTTTTGGTATCATATTTCATGTGTCACTGGAAAAACAGGAAGAGTATCAAGCATAAAAATATAATACTTGAGCCGTTGATTGGCTAAATATGCAAGAAAATGCAAATAGATCTGTAGCAGAACATTAATTGTTAAATCTGTTTGTTTGGGATGTTGACAGTGCCACAGGGAATCTGTTAGATAGTATTTAAGCCAGTTTGCATTTATGACAAACCATGGAACTACAGAAATCCCCATACAAGCAGCATTCTATTGAATGCTGGCTGATTGTGATGTAGCAACTCAAAACAACACAGTCTTCTGCTGTTTGTAGCAGTGCACTTGTGAACGCTGGCCAATACCTCCGACTTCCAGAAGGGAGGTTAAACAAACCATGGAGCTTTGCTTTGTGGTGTGTTTTCTCTGAACATGAATGCAGATTTCTTTCTGGCTTGTTTCTCTTCTAGCACTCTAGACAAAAAAAATTTCCAAGATTTACTTTAACATTTTTTGGCTGGGTTATTTAGCCTCTTCCTCTTTAAGCAAGGATAATCGAATAGTAAGCACATGTGTACTGCTCATAAATAACAAGCCAAAGATGCTGTAATTCTCTGGCTTGTTGTAGAGATTAAAATATTTTGTCATCTCTGAACATGAGGCACTTTCCCTTTATCTCCTTGTTCCGTTCTCTTTTTTAAACAAAAAGAGCTTCTCCAAATTATGATTGCTTTAAAAAAGTAGTGTCCTTCTGGTGAGCTTCATGCAATTTTAGTAGATCCAGTGAAAATAATAAACTTACTATTCACACTTAATTCATGCCCCTGATTTCAGTGGGTCTGCTCTGGATTTGACCTATTCCCAGCACTATACCTGTTATGATTGAGCCTCATGGCTCTGCTTCTGGCAGACGTGGACGTAAGACTCCTCGAGAGTCAGATACTCTCGAGGAGCGAGAAGGAAAGAGGCTGCGAGATATCTTTGCAGAACCGTCTGACGAAGAGTCTTTTAAGGGGTTCACGGAGAGAATGGAGGAAGAGCTGGTTAGCTCGGAAGAGGATGAGATGGATTGGACTCGGGTAAGGGAGGAGTTGGGTGCCACTGGCAATAATGGGATGGAAGATGAATGGGGACCTTCAGGATTAGACCCATGGACAAGCTGGAGGGATGGGACGGGATCCACAGCTGGGGATGCTGTGGGGCGTAGTCAGAGGTGTTCCAGCTCTGATGAGGAAAGTGATGAGGAAACGCCCGGGTTAAGGAGGGCAGCTGATAGTGATGAGGATTTGTAACTGGCATAAAATGAGGCTTGGGAGCAATTGCAAATTGCGTTGGGCAAGGTAATCTGGACGAACGCTTGGGATCTGTGTGGGACGCTTTCCTGAAGACTGGTGTGTTTTCGTGTGCTGATACCTTTGACCTTCCGTCGTCTTCTTGACGGACGCCATCTGCTACTCTGGATTTACGGACTGAAAACTGACTACGGGCTCGCTTTCTCCTATTGGACTTGGAAAACTGCAAACGTCTGATTCTGCCTCTCGACCTTCGGAACGAATTGGGACTACGCTACTGCTTCAATCCTTGGCTGTTGAGTTTGTATTGGAAATTTGCCTTGCTGTGTGAAGGAGTGACTCCTAGTTACTCAAAACATAGTGCTGGCAGCAGAGAGTTATCTGCTGCCAATTAGTTGCATTCTTTTGAACTCCTTGTTTCCCAGCTTCTGTTTGTTTTTCCCCAGGCTGAAGCAAGCTGTTTTGATTTTACCCGGATTAAACTCCGGTTTAATCCGGTTTATCTTTTGAACGTTTTTTCTTGCCCCTTTTTGTTTTTAAAGGCTAAGTTGCCTTGCCCTTGTCTTTTACGGGCATTTTGAGTTCTGTAAATCCAATAAACTCTGTTATCTTTGATCTTGTGGCGTTCTGTCCTTGACAGATTGCCCAACGCCCATAAAAAAGTTTACTGCAGTAATAAATCTCGTCAGGAAGACGATGGATGAGTTAAAGGCTAAGTTTGATCAATTACAGGCGGCCTTTAACGTCAGTCAAGCAGCCCATGCTGTTAAAGGACATGTTTTGACCCCTAACGCTTTGACGGATCCAGGTGCAAACTGCCAACTTTTTTGGCACAAGTTGAGCTTTATTTTTCTCAGCTCAGTGCTCATGCTTACCCTACGGACACTAGCAAGGTGGCATTTATTTTGAGTTTGTTGACTGGTCCCGCAGGACAATGGGCCACCAATTTGATTTTGGGAAATGACCCAGTCAAGGACAATTTGAATAATTTCAAGAAGCTTCTAACTGACACTTTTGGGGATCCCCTCCGTACGGAGAATGCTGGGTGGGCTCTGTATCGGTTGAAACAGGGAAAGGGGACTGTTTTGGATTACTTAAATAAGTTTAATTTGTACCGTCACCAGCTGGACTGGGGGGAAAATGCATTCATGCTTTTGTTTACTGCTGGTTTAAGTGATTACCTCCAGGACGAATTGGCACGCTTGGAGCCGGCCGAAAATTGGGATGCCTTAGTAGCTAAAGTGCTGCGTTTGGACGCCAGGTTCGAGTCCCGTAAGCACTCAAAAGCAATGTGTGCGCCACCTATGCATGTAACCAAGGCACCTGTGGTGATGGGGGAAGAGCCTATAGAGCTTGGGGTCTTTAAAAAGCTGTCTACTGAAGAAAAGAACCGTAGGAGGCAGCTGGGGTTGTGTTTGTACTGTGGGAATGCTGGGCATTTTGCCAAAAACTGTAATGTGAAACCTTCCCAGCTGTCGGGAAAAGGCCAGCCCTAGTGCGACGTGAGTCCAACGCATTAGGGCTTCTAAAGCAGTCAGCTGAGGGGAAGAAGCATGTTTTCGTACCCATTACGTTATCTGTTGGGGGAAAGGAACTTGTTTCTACTTTGGCACTGCTGGACTCAGGGGCTACGGTCTCTTACGTAGATATTGAGTTTGCTAGGAAGCATGGCATTCCTATAGTGCGCAAGGCATGCGACGTGTGGGTGGAAGGTGCGGATGGGAGACTATTGGAGACTGGGGTGGTTAACCATGAGACCTCAGCAGTAATGTGGGAAGTGCAGGGAGTAACGGGAACGTTTGTGTGGGATATTACGAGCTTGCCCAGATACGATGTGATCTTAGGGATGGATTGGCTAGCCGTAGTAAATCCACAAGTAGATTGGGTGGCACGTAAGCTGACCTTAAAGAGGCAGGGTTGTTGTACTCTGAATACTACTCAGCCTGATATGGAGGGAGTGCCTGATGAGTATGGGGAGTTCGCTGATGTATTCTGTAAAAAGGAAGCGGACAAGTTACCGCCGCATAGGCCGTATGATTGCGCCATTAAACTAGCGGAAGGTGCAAGATTGCCAGCGGGAAGGCTGTACGCCTTGACTGTACCGGAAAGGCAAGCTTTACGAGAGTTCCTAGATGAGAATTTAGCCAAGGGGTTTATTCGCCCATCTAGCTCTCCAACTGCGGCGCCGGTATTCTTTGTGGCCAAGAAGACTCGGGACCTTAGGTTGGTTTGCGACTATCGTATCCTTAACAAATACACCATTTGGGATAGGTACCCGCTACCTTTAATCTCGGAACTGCTATCAAGGGTGCAAGGGGCTAAGGTCTTTACCAAGCTTGACCTGCGGGGGGCGTATAACTTAATCAGAATATGGGAAGGTGATGAATGGAAGACGGCATTTAACACGTGTTTCGGATGCCACGAGTTCCGAGTCATGCCTTTCGGACTTTGCAATGCGCCCGCGGTCTTCCAGAGGTTCATAAACGATGTGTTTAGGGACCTAATTGATCAATTTGTGGTGGTTTATTTGGATGATATCTTGATTTTTTCTAAGGACGAGAAAGAACATCGTCAGCATGTCAAGCAGGTTGTGCACCGCCTGCGGGCTAGTGGGCTCTTCGCCAAGGCTTCCAAGTGCGTCTTTCATGTGCCTGAAGTGGAGTTCCTAGGTCATGTAGTGTCAGGTAGGGAACTTAAAATGGACCCACATAAGGTTGACGCCGTCAACTCATGGCAGGAGCTCAAGACCAAGAAGGATGTGCAAAGGTTCTTAGGGTTCGCTAATTACTACCGGGAGTTTATCCCGAATTTTGCCAAGCTCACGGTGCCTTTGACGCAGCTCCTGCGTAAGAAACAGCCATTTGTGTGGGGGCGGGAAGCTCACGACGCGTTTTTGCAACTAAAGTCTAGCTTTCAGTCAGACAACATACTAACACACCCTGATGTGGACAAACCATTCGTGGTAGAAGCGGACGCTTCTAGCTACGCGTTGGGGGCTGTATTGTCTCAGAGAGATTCCTCAGGGACCTTGCGTCCCTGTGGATTTTATTCGCGGCAACTAACACCATTTGAGCAGAACTATACCATATGGGAGAAGGAGTTGTTGGCGATTAAGGTGGCGTTTGAGGTGTGGCGGCACTGGCTAGAAGGGGCGCGGCACCAAATCGTGGTCAGGTCTGATCACAAGAATTTGGAGCACTTGCAAACAGCTAAAAAGTTAAACCAGCGTCAAATCCGATGGGCTTTGTTTTTCTCCAGGTTTAACTTCAAGGTGCAATTTGTGGAAGGGAAGGCAAACTTGCGGGCCGATGCCTTGTCCCGCAAGCCGGAGTTTAAGACCAATGAGCAGGTAGTATGTCAAACCATCTTGCCTACTGCCTCTCTATGTGTTGTAGATAATGAGCCCGGGTTACATGACCAGATCATTGAGGCCCAAAGAGAAGATGTGTGGACTCAGGAACAACTCATGCTGTTGTCAGCAGGTAACCGTACAATACTGCCTCACCTACAAGACCAAGACGGAGTATTGGTACGCAGGGGGCAGGTCTATGTACCAGTGGGGGCCCTCAGGTTAGAGGTAATTAGAGCCCACCATGATGAACCCATGGCTGGGCACTTTGGCAGATTCAAGACCGTGCAGCTCATTACCAGGAGTTACTGGTGGCCAAAGATGCGGCAAGACATTCTGCGCTTTTGTGACAGCTGCGCTGTTTGCCAGCAGAGTAAGACGCCTGTGGGGCGCCCTAGAGGGTTGTTGTCGTCTCTACCTGTTCCTGAGAGGCCATGGCAAATCATTTCCATGGATTTCATTTCAGATTTGCCTAAGTCTGGGGGTTATACTTGTATTTGGGTGGTGGTGGATTTATTTAGTAAGCTGGCTCATTTTATTCCTTGTTCGACCATTCCGGCGGCCCCTACGTTGGCCTTATTGTTTACTAAGCACATCTACCGTTTGCACGGAGCTCCTGAGGTGATTATTTCGGATAGGGCTCCACAATTTGTGTCACGCTTTTGGAAACACTTCCATGAGTGCTTAGGTACTAAGTTAAACGTCTCTTCAGCGTTTCATCCGCAAACGGATGGTCAGTCGGAACGGGTTAATGGGCTCTTAGAGCAATATTTACGTTGTTTTTGTTTAGATCAACCCACTGCTTGGGTGAAGTGGCTACCGGTGGCGGAGTTTGCTTACAACAATGCGGTGCACACGTCTAGTCAGCATACGCCATTTGAACTGACTTATGGTTTTCACCCACGGGGAGGTGTGGCGCCGTCGACCAATGTGGTCTCTTCTGACCCTGTGTACCGCTCCTCGGAAATGGCTGCGTTGCATGATGTTGCCCGTCGCTTACTGTTGGAAGCTAAGGCAACGCAAAAGACTCAGGCCGATCGCCGCAGGCAGGCAGGGGAGGAGTTGGAAGAAGGGGATTTGGTGTGGTTGTCTTCCAAGCATATTAAACAGGCTGGGGGAAAGTTTGCGCCTCGGTATTTGGGTCCCTTTCCTATAGTTAAAAAGATCTCTTCCGTTGTGTTTCGTTTGCGTTTACCGTCTAGTTTAAAGGTCCATCCAGTGTTCCATCGTTCGCTGTTGAAATTGGATACCTCCAGTCGTCGTAATGCTATAGCGGAGGATATCACTGCCACCTCTCCGCCTTCGGGGGAGGAGGCCTTTGTGAGAGGGGATAGTGTTATGATTGAGCCTCATGGCTCTGCTTCTGGCAGACGTGGACGTAAGACTCCTCGAGAGTCAGATACTCTCGAGGAGCGAGAAAGAAAGAGGCTGCGAGATATCTTTGCAGAACCGTCTGACGAAGAGTCTTTTAAGGGGTTCACGGAGAGAATGGAGGAAGAGCTGGTTAGCTCGGAAGAGGATGAGATGGATTGGACTCGGGTAAGGGAGGAGTTGGGTGCCACTGGCAATAATGGGATGGAAGATGAATGGGGACCTTCAGGATTAGACCCATGGACAAGCTGGAGGGATGGGACGGGATCCACAGCTGGGGATGCTGTGGGGCGTAGTCAGAGGTGTTCCAGCTCTGATGAGGAAAGTGATGAGGAAACGCCCGGGTTAAGGAGGGCAGCTGATAGTGATGAGGATTTGTAACTGGCATAAAATGAGGCTTGGGAGCAATTGCAAATTGCGTTGGGCAAGGTAATCTGGACGAACGCTTGGGATCTGTGTGGGACGCTTTCCTGAAGACTGGTGTGTTTTCGTGTGCTGATACCTTTGACCTTCCGTCGTCTTCTTGACGGACGCCATCTGCTACTCTGGATTTACGGACTGAAAACTGACTACGGGCTCGCTTTCTCCTATTGGACTTGGAAAACTGCAAACGTCTGATTCTGCCTCTCGACCTTCGGAACGAATTGGGACTACGCTACTGCTTCAATCCTTGGCTGTTGAGTTTGTATTGGAAATTTGCCTTGCTGTGTGAAGGAGTGACTCCTAGTTACTCAAAACATAGTGCTGGCAGCAGAGAGTTATCTGCTGCCAATTAGTTGCATTCTTTTGAACTCCTTGTTTCCCAGCTTCTGTTTGTTTTTCCCCAGGCTGAAGCAAGCTGTTTTGATTTTACCCGGATTAAACTCCGGTTTAATCCGGTTTATCTTTTGAACGTTTTTTCTTGCCCCTTTTTGTTTTTAAAGGCTAAGTTGCCTTGCCCTTGTCTTTTACGGGCATTTTGAGTTCTGTAAATCCAATAAACTCTGTTATCTTTGATTTTGTGGCGTTCTGTCCTTGACAATACCAGTGGTGACTTTATGCTGCTTCCTCTAGATCTGGAATAAACACATGTGTCTGAAAGTAAATGAACAGGCTATATCCAAGATTTATTGCATCAGGGCCTACTGTGCATGTAGCATTTAGTGAACTTCATTTCTCCACAAAGAAAAATGATCTCTCTAATCCCTTTAGAATACAAAACATTTTGTTTATTGGTTAGCATCCAACTGAATCTAAACGAAGGTGCCAAATTTACTCTGGAACTTGCTGAAGATAATATATTTTCCTTGAGAATACTTGAAGACTTGGCCTTTGAGAATATATAGCCCCTAGTTGTCCTATGTAGTAATTGCAAATCCTGCACTTTATCCCACGCCCTCTCTCCATTACTGCAGTTGGCACTTATTTTATTCCAATGTTTACAGCCCGTCCATGGTGCCAGTAATAAACCACCAAAGTTAGAGGATCACAGCTTGATTGAGTCTGAATTGATGCTCTGAGAGAATCTGTGATAAGACCTTAAAGTCCAGGTGCATTTGGCATGATCTCATGGCTACATGGATGACTTTAAATTAAATGGTGTTGGCTTCATTCCTCTCAGAGGAGACAACATTGCCATATGGGATGGCTCTCAAGTTTATGATTCAAGTATTCTCAGGTTTCCTATTCTGGGCCGTGCCTTTGTTTCCTTGAAGGGTTTACCATGGAAAGGTTCTTGCTTTCATGTTTATGGGTTTATGTTTGAACTACTGCTGTGCATTTTGGCTCTTTTGATTTTATGTACTTTGGCATTTTTGGATTACTGCTATTTTGTATTTTCTATTATGCTGTTCCTTTTGCAATTGTCCATTTTCCCTTTTTACCTGTTTGCTTCAATAAACATTTTTAGGTAGAACTATTGGGATCTGATTTTTCATTAATTTTGAGGGAGATCCATTTATTTTGTGACATTGAACATAAATGTATATAAAGTTCTCCAAAGTTATGTCCGCCTCTGTTTCTTAGAATTTGCACAAAATAAAGTGAGCTTGAAGATTTCATTTTCTTGTTTTGTGGAGAAAAACACATACCCCATAAACTTGTACAAGAAGTTTAAGGGTGAACCTGAAGATTTTGTTTTCTTGTTTTGTCAAAATAAAAACATTAAATTGTACAAGAAACGTAAGGCCTTTGAATATATTTGGTTTTCTGTCTTCCCAAGTTTGTGGAGTAATGCATAGCTTTACAAAGTAATTACAAAGCTTAATAATTAACATTCAAGAAAAGCTTTCTCTCAAGTCAATTTGAATGGTAGTCCAGGTTTAGAAAAGGGAATTGCCTCTCATCACCATATATTTTGTCTCTTTGAGCCATTTGGATTTGTTTTGCCAAACTATCTCTTGCCTGGAGGATTGTTCATTCCTTGTCACTGTTTGCGGGTGATGTGTACGGTGGATGAAGATTAATGTCTGGTGGAAGAGCCTGACTTCCAGTTCATGATTTCATGTTTTCAAATTGAAACCCAGCTGTAATTGTCATTGCCTTCCTGACCCATTTAGTTTAGTTGTTATTGAGTCTGAAGGAAACTCTGTTCACATGCCAAGAATTGCTATGCTTACAGTGCCATTCTCTCTGAATTTGACAGTCATAATTCTTATGAGAGGGTGGTATTGTAAATTGTTCTGATCTTCCTAAACATGTGTAATCAATCCTATATATTTAATTGCTGATTTTTACAGTACTCAATGAGGGACCAGTCATATTCTACTCAGTAAGCTTTACCAAAAAGCCAACATAAACTGAGCACTAAATTAGTGGTGTTTCAAGCTATAGAGATGAATTTAGAATTGAAAAGGCATGCCTGAGAGGTGAAAATAAAATGTATAGATAAAATCTAACTAAGCCAACAAGTCCCAGCAGCACCCTTTACATTAAACCAATTTTAATCTCCGTTTGTGTGACATTATAATGATGCCGTGATTCATGTTCATCTGATTTTATATTCAGCTTGCCCAAGTTAATATCTTGGCTAATGTAACTTTTGGGCGTGTGAAGTGCTGTTTAAACAGTGGTTCTTACAGATAGCTGAAGGTAGAATTGTGATAAATGCAATTTTGGCAATGCATCCCTACCGTATTGTGATAATTTTCTGGTATCTCATATTTTGAAAATATTCAAAAGCTTTAAAAAAAAACCCAACTTCAAGCATCATGACCAAAGTAAAAAAAAAAACAACAAAATAACTTTTCCTAACACACACACACACACACACACACACACACACACGGGGGTGGGGGGGGGGAGAGAGAGAGAGAGAGAGCAAGACTTAAGCACATTGAGCCTCTACATTGCTGGAGGAATCTTGTTTGGGAAAGACTTTCTCGATCACAGTCTGTGTAATATTTAATGGTGGGAGAGGAAGGATTCTTTGTCACTAACGTGTTCCTCCTTGATTGTAACATTTGTTAGCCTTCCTCTTCCTCAACATAGGTTTTTGTGTTTTCTTCTGTTCAGTCTTGACTTAGACTGGTTGATGCTGGCTCAATTCCAGTTTCGTAGAAAAAGCTGCCCAAGCTGAATTATTTGCTCCTGCTCTTGCCTTAAAGGCTCTAGTAAAGCAGCTTTCTGAGAAGACAGAAAAGCTGCCATGTTGATACAAAAGATATACATAGATGTTTGGGTTAACTTTTAAATATAACTTATAAGTGATTTTTAAATGAACAGATCAAGATATATTTGGGAGCAGACAAGCATATGATTAAAATCCTGATGATTGACATGTCTTATTAATTAGTGAGAACACATTTGTTAAACAACCAGTATTATTAATTGGGTTGCTTTTTATTATTATTTTTAAGCATATAGTGTACTAGGTATAGCATTTGAAAGCATCTGTTCTGTACTCCATTATGATAGCACAAGAATGCTTCTACAGGAGTGTAATAAAATAACAGATGCTTTCTGATGACAACTTCCCAATTTGTTTAGGAAACAGTCAGTCCCAGATTCGGTTTCTCCATGTAGAGTGGCAACCATGCAAGTGAAATTATTATACAGAAACATCAAGTGATTCTGTGGTATTTGGCTAGAAAATACAGCTTAGTGTTAAATATTTTTTCAAATTCTCTGATAATGACAGCATTTCCTCCACAACTGTGCTGGCATATGTTTCAATGATAGGCTGCAGTTCTGTGCTCAGTCTTTCACATATACATAAACTTAGTTGAAATCAGTAAAAGCTACAGGTGTTCAGCCATCACATTGCAAAAATAATTAGGCAATAAGAACATGAATTATTATAATATATTGTTTATATTTGCATATTTTTATTGGAGTGAGTCATAAATAGTTCGTATTAGCACATACAGAAGAATAAATCATTTTCTGGCAATTTGTCTATGACATATATGGATAGACCCAATACAGAGCACTTGCTGTCATTCAAGCTGGGGTACCCCATTTTGACTGAACCAGTAGGGTCCTTGATTTGCATTAAGGTGACCCCAATAGAATCATAGGGGTAGACGAGACCACAAGGGCCATATTGTCCAAGTCCTTGTCATGCAGGAATGCACAACTAAAGCGCTCCTGTTTAAAGATCTCCAAAGATGGAAAGTCCACCACCTTCCAAGGTAATCTATATCACTGCTTCTTAAACTGTGGGTCCCAATCTCAAATGAGATCTCCCTAGCTCAATGTGGGGCCCCCAAAAAGTTGGCAATAGTAACAGGTTTCTAATTATTGATGATCACTTGTTGCTGACCAGTGAACTGGTTTAATCTTTTGACCTTGCTGCCATGGATAACCCTGCTAAAATCCTGCCAACACCTACTGTCTGTTTCAGATATTTATACAAATCTGTTGTGCAGTGTTTACTATGGACTCTGTAGAAGATGCTTCAGCTATATCTCATGAAAAGGGAAATCAGCCTATTTAGCAAGCCTTGCAAATGCTGATTTGTTATTAGTCAATGTTTGGTTTTTATACCTATTTTTATATATACCTATATACTCAGGTTCACATAATTTTTTTTTCTGGCTGAAAGGGGTCACGAGTGAAAAAGTTTAAGAAGCCCTGAGTTATAACATTGTATAACGTGGTCTAGTTCATTGGCATCCCTCTTTAACTGTGGTCCCCAGAATTGGACACAATCTTCCAGGTGAAAGCTGATGAAAGCAGAATAAAGTGGCAGGCTACTTCCTGTGATCAGGGCATTATACTCGAGTTAATGAATTCAAGAATTCCAATGACTTGGGCGGGGATGAGTTGCTTCATGATACGGTTGATTTTTTTAAGCTATGGTCTACTAAGACCCCTAGATCCTTTTCACAAATGTTGCTTTTAAGCCAGGTGTCACTCATTCTATGTTTGTTCATTTCATTTTCCTTCGTATTGACTTCCTAGGTGCTGAAATTCATTTTGTTTTGCCCAAGTTCTCCAATCTATCAAGGTCAGTTTGAATTCTGATCCTGTCCTCTGTGGTATTTGCTACCGCACCCAAACCCCACTTGATGTCATCTCAGATTTGATAAGCAAGCTCTCTATTATGTTATCTAAATCATGTATAAAGATGTTGATCAACAATGGTCCCTGAAGCACCTCATTTCTCTTCATGATAAAGAGCAACCATTTTTATTAGATTCATTCTGTCAACCAATTACAGACCTAATTTTAACACTTTTCCACAATTCACCAGTATACCTGGAGGAATATATTGGGGGCGGGGGGCGGGAGGGGTCTTGTCAAAAGCTTTACTGTGAAATCAAAATAAACTATATCCAGAATACTAGTCTAGTCTATTAGGATTTTTACTCTTGTTTTTTAAAAAAGAGAGTTAAGATGCTTGTGATATAACTTGTTTTTGATATTTAAAAAAACCCATGTTGCCTTTTAGTAATCCCATTCTTTTCTAAGTGTCTGCTATTGAATGATCTATTCTAGACCTTTCCTGGTATTGACATCAAGCTAAGTGGTCATCAAACTAGTTGCTCGGGTCCCTTTTTTTAGCCCTTTTTGAAAACATTTGCTTTCTTCCAATCTACTGGGATCTTTCCTTTCCTCCAAGAAATTTAATGGAATATTGACAGTGGCTCTGAAATTACATCTGCAAGTTCCTGTAATACTCTGGGATGCAGTTCATTTGACCGTGGACACATATTATTTAGAGTAGCTAAGTGTTTCTTTACTACATCTTTAACTATTCTGGAGTAGTTATTATAGTTTTATAATTCAAAGTACTATTTTCTTCTGAGGAGATGACTGAGGTAAAGAAAGTATTAAACAAGCCAGACTTCCCTCTGTCTTTTGTTCACATTTTACCATTTTTTTCTATGCAGTGGTCCTACCATTGGGAAGCTTTCAAACAGTGTTATATGATTTGTTATTAATTTAAGATTTTTGTTTTGTTTTATCCCTTAATGACATTATCAGTCATTATTACTGAAGCAATGGTAATGTATTTTAAGGCAGAACAAATTATTTGCTCTGCATATAAATATCCAGCATAATTTCTCTCAGATTTTGTGGCCTCTCTTCTTAGTCACAGGGGATTATTAAGCATTGTATTAAGGTGACTTAAAATGAACTTCTGTTACAATATAGCTCAGCTTCAGTGATGCAGTCAACATTTACACATACCAAAGTTTACTTCCTCCTGGTAAATTCCTTTTCAACCATATTATCGGAAATACAGAGCAAAGGATTACACACGAGTACTCTAGCTTTTATGTCATGCATCCTGTTACTTCTGTTTACCAAATAAAAAGGGATTAGTGTTGGCCTTAAGCAGTATTCAGAAGTCCTTGTAAGGTTTATAGATCACAGATATAGCACTTAACTTGTCTCCAGAAAAAGGGCAGGCAAAAGAGAAAGTGAGAGTTCTGACTACTTTCTAAAAACCAAACAGATTGTCTCTACCCAAGAAATAGATGATGTTATACTTAATAATGTAGTTTTAAAAGTCCTTCCTGCAACTGGCCAGGAATTATTGCTTTCTTTTGCCTACTAATTACTTTGATTAGTTGTAACCATATTTTAATATGCAAAGCTTATTTTTGAACGGATGTGCTTCCTGGAAATATCAAATTATTTATAATATTAAATTGGGATGTAGTATTAAGTGTTCCACAATGCTATGTGTTTTTTAATTGCAACATACATGTCTTTTATGTTTAAGCTAATCAATTGTAATATTTCTCTAATGTAGGAGGGAAGATTAAGGTTTGTTAAGAAGCTGAGCACAAGAAGCTGTTGTTGAAAAGAACTGGCTTCTTAGAAAAGCTACTTTTTTCATTGTTTCTTTCCACCATTTAGTTCTTCGCCCGAGCAAAAAAACAGCATAGTAAACTCCGTGCTCACAGCTGGATGCCACCCAGTTCACCTACAGTTTCTATGGCTGTGTAAGGCACAAATTTGAAAGCATGCCAGCACTCAGCATGTGTGCACACATTTATGTTTTTCTGGCAGGCTTACCCTTCTGTATTCTGTGAATACATCAGTTGTGTTATCTTGACAAGTATGTTCTAGCATTTCCCTTTACTATATTCCATGAGGTTTTATAAAAATTAATAGCCTCATTTTCAAAACCTCCGACCACCAGCTCTTGCTTATAAAGTCAATTCCATTCAGTTCTTTGTGAAAATGATTTGCATTTATAAAATGTAATAGGATTTTTTTTAAGCAATGGTAAATATTTTCTGGCAAGATTATTGTCTGTGCCTTAAGCTCCGCCTGCCTGTTGTAGTTTTTTCTCTCTCATCCTAACACATAATTCTTCTTCTTCAATAGTATTCTCCATTGGGTCAGTTGAGGGCTTTTGTTCTACATCACTTGAATTATTGGGAATTTAATATTTGAGGTGTTTTATTAATTTTTCTAACTTGGTTGGGAGATTGTCAGTGATAAAGGTAACATTCCACAGAACTAAATTGGTATGTCTAGCATATGAGTTGAGTGAATCCATGTAGAATATGGAAAGTGGAGAAGCAGTTGAATAATGGCTTCTCCTGCAGTTTACCAGTCCAGCAACTGCAGAGTTGCTAAAAATAGCTTTCGTAGTGGTCTAATAAAATGTAGGTTAGGTTGCAAACTGAGACTGTCATAAAACAAAACACATGTTACTTATGTCGAATTCTGTGTAGATTTGATTGTGTAAATTGGCTGTGTGTCAAAAACCTCATGGATGAATGAAAAGAACTGGTGTCTCGGAATAGTTAAAAACTGGGATACACAGTGGTAAGTCTCTAGTTTAAACCTTGACTCTACTATGAACTCTATAGGAAAACACACACCTTTTAAAAACTCTCCTGCCCAGTCTGGACATTTAGGGATAGCAATTAGGGAGGATGTAAGAACCAGACAATGAAGTTTATTGAAGTTTGGAAGTAATGTTGTGGTTGTTGTTGTTGTTGTTGAAGCTATTATTGAATTGTCTTGAAGTTATTTCTGAATTACACTGAGACTCTAAAGTAGAGCTTTCCAAACATTTCATGTTGGTGACATACGTTTTAGACATGCATCATTTTGCAACACAGAAATTAAATTTTATTAGTAAATTGGATGTTGAACCAATCCCTTATAAGAGATACAGACACATGCATAAATAGTAATAATGAAATAAGGGATCAAGTGGAATCTTAATAATAATAAGAATGAAACACCATGGTGCAGGTGGGGGTGTGGTGGGCCATAAGGTCTTGTTGTAGGGTTGCCACGCAGACAACGGCAGGCTGAAGGCACAGGACCTCCTCCTAGCTTCCCACATTAATTTCTTCTGGTTCTACAGAGTCTGGTGTCAATTAGTATGGTGCATAAAATCCATGCAATTTGGTATTACTTAGTTCACACAGATTCAGAAGTTTATCATTATGTTCATGTGACACACCTATACACTGCAGCTAACACACTAATGTGTCACGATACACAGAATGGAAAGCTCTGCTCTAAGGGTGTTTCTTGGCAAGGTTTGTTTGGAGCCTTTGCCTTCCTTGAAGGAGTGTGACCTAACCAAGCTCATGTAATGGATTTCCAAGTCCGGTATTCAAACCACCTCACTGTGCTGACTCTTGTTTTTGGCCCAGTTGGAACGAACCTAATATTGTACAGTTCATCTGTGTCTTTAATTTCCATACTCAAGATCTGAGAGACAAAAAGTGTTGCAGTTTTTCTGAAGAAATTAGCTATGCATAATGCCCGTAGGTTAATCATGTGATTTTACTGGGTTATTTTATAAGGCAACAAATGATGTAGTTTTTCTGCACTACAGTCCTTTAAAAAATGAAACCAAAAGATATGTTTCTTGATGACCATGCTGACCAATAAGATGACAGTTCACTTATGATTAAACAGGTAAGTAACAACAGGGGAATGGTTTTTGCAATTATTCAAGATATTTATTAGTTTACTACAGTAATACAACTGCAGTAATTTATTTCCTTTGTTTACACCCACTCTTTATAGCTGTTAATCCCTCTTTCAGGAAGGTCTGGATGACTTTCAAGCGGCTGGCATCTCTGCAACATCAGAGGTGATACGCTATGAATACCATGTTCTGTACTCCTGCAGTTACCAGGCTCCTGTTCTTTATTTTCGGGCATGTTTTTTAGGTAAGATGCTTCCTACATAAATTTATTCTTTGAAAGAAAAGTATATATTTCAACATAACATTTGTACTGAACTAGTAAAAAAAGAAAAGATTAAAAACTATTGGGTATAATGGGGCTTTATGATTCATTCCTCGTATAAATTTCAGATTCTGTATCAGTTTCCTGAGGCAGATGATATCGTTTCAGCCTGAAGAAGTCTGATCTTTAGACTTCTGGCAGCACGCCTATGGTTGACTAAACCTGCTGGCCATTTTTCTTTTTCTTTAAATGACAAAAAGAAAGACACATTTAAAGCTACGAAGTCTGAAATAGAATCCCTTGACTTTTTAAAACAAATGCCTATCATATGGAGTTATCCACATTTACAATTTAAATTAGTAATCCATTCTAATTGAGAATAATTAAATAGGGAAACCTGTTTTATCATCTTTCAGCCATTCTAAGCATACTTTCTCCCAAGAGTTTGCTGGATGAATTCCCATTGTCATTTTTTAAAATTACTATATATTTATTTTTATGTATTTTCTTTATGATAAGTATTGCAGGATGTGTCCACTGTTGTTTAATTTATGTTGACTTGATAGTGGAGAACACCTTCTCTCCTCCAAGGCCATTGTTAGCAATGCTTACTCGATTAGTAAGCAAAGAGTATTCGTACTGTAGCATTTTCTGTATTTCTCTATCCATAGAGTCTGTACCTAAGGCTAGGAAGCTGGATTCCTGAGGTCATTTCTAAACTTAGTCTTCCGTACAACAGCAGCAGTAGCTTTTGTGTTTGCAAAGATCTATCAGATTTATCTAGATTTACACATCTGAATTCTGCTTGTGATATCTTTTTCTTGCTAATTAAAAAGTAGCTTAAGCTCCTTTGAATGTGTTTGGTAGATTTAATCACTTGCTGCCTTATATTTTTAATGGCTTTTAATTTTGCTAGGCTAGCATTTTAACAAGCCGTTTCTATGTAAAATGGAAGAACAATTTCTCAGACTCCTCTGTTAAAGGAGAATTTAATCTGACTTATTTTTTTAAAAAAAAAAAAAAACAAATGACAGCTTAAGGCAAATTTTCTAACAAGGATGTAGGGAATTGTGGCCGTATCTCAGAGTCTATGGCTACTAATAGTTCCTTAATTTACACATAGCAATTATATGCTAATGGTTACTGTAAACATTAACAAAATTTCAATATACTGTTGTTTAACTTGTTTGCAGATGTGAGAAGATGTTGGCAACCAATCATTTAGTGATTTCAAAATATATAGTAAGAAGGCACATTTATTTAATGATAGTGTAAAAGATCTCATTCATTCTTGTTTTCAGTGGAACATTTTTGAAACAAGCAATGGGGGTTGCATGGTGATTCTGAAGGTAAAGGGAACAGGGCATTTATTTCATCATCATCACCCCCACCCTTTTTTTTACAGTACGATATTTTCATATAATTAGTATTCACTATGAGCAGTTAATCACCAGAGAAGAGCTCCCAGAGACAAAACAAGTTGTTTAGCTTGTCAGCATCAGGGAATCAGAGGTGTTGAAACATGACTCCTTATAGCTGGAAGTGGATATTACAGAAGCTGATGGATGATCTAATGCTGTATCTTTGTATTGTGTTCCAACAGCTCCCCTTGCAGTACAGAATTTTAATTGTTCCTACATGTATAATTATATGTTTCAGCACATATCGTGGGAATTTTTCACACTAGAAAATAATAGTTTTTTAAAAGGATTTCTACAACCAATTCAGACATCTTTATATCTTTTTAGCATTTCTCTCCTTCTGACCTGAAAACACATCACTGTTGAAAAATTCTTTTGAGTAGGATTTCACATACCAGAGGCTGTGTTATAACAGAGGCAAAACAGCTTCTTCATAGACTCTTCTCATAATGTGGCTACAAATGTCACCTTGAGTGCCATTTGGCAGAAATGCAGGATACAAATTTAACAATTACCTTATAGAGAAACAAGTAGTGCTTAAAGGCTGGCAAACCTATAAAGAGATTGAATCATTCAGGTTTTCATCAAGTGATCAGTTCCTCATTGGGATCAAAGTCAATAATTGTTTTATTAAAAAAAACTCTGCAGTTTACTATGGGGTATACATATGGGGAAATGACTTCTATGCTATAGCTGTGACATTAAATTGCACCTTGTTTTCAGTTTAAATTTTGGATTCCCTTCTACTCAGTATTATTTACTCAGTACCCTTAATACCTATGTTGATGCAGCTTTAAAAATGATTTCAGGATATTTCTTATTATTCAGTATATTTTGGCACAATATCTGTTGTACAAATAATTATTTTTTGTCTTAATGGCGCTTCCTCTGCCTTTTCCTGAGTTATATAGGTGGTATGCTTGCTTTCATAATGCAGCTACATGATTATGAATTTTTTGCAAGGAGGGTATTATTGTACTGTATAATATGTACAATTTGTGCTGAGCTTTTTCTGTTCAGCTGTTGACAAAAGACGATAGACAAACAATCATAATCTTAAGTAAAAACAGGGATAGGATATTGTAAGCCTGTTTCACCAAAGATGAGCTTTCTCTGTAAAAATGTCTATTTTTGTGACATAGAGGCCACAAATGTCATGACCAATAGCATTCTCCAGCACATGTACAGCAAGAAAACATAAATATTTGCATTCTTAACAAACTTTAACATTTATTATTGTTTTCTGTATGCAAATGATTTCTCTGCAGGAAGTTTTATCATGCAAAGGTGCATAATATACAGAACACTACTGTTTTTTGTAGAACATTTCCCTCTTTGTGGTAATTTGGAAAAACTTTATAGTTACTAGTAGCATTATTGTATGACAAATTTAATAGCTTATTAATTCAACTACTTATATTTCATCCTCTTCTTAGAGATCTTACAATGATTTACAACAAAGCCAGGAAGTTCAAAAAAGAATTAAAACTGATTAAAATAACTTAAAATGATTGAATTACAACATCACGTTCATGAACAGTTAATTGTTACTAATTTCTAAAAGGAGCTAAACTCATCCCAGATTCACATAGAATCATAGAGTTGGAAGAGACAACAAGGCCATTCAGTCCTATTCTGGCAATGCATTTATTTCAATTATTTTATTTCAATTATTTATACCCCACCCTTCTCACCCGAGGGGACTCAGGGCGGCTGTAGGAACACATAATCAAATCAACCCTGACAGATGGCCATCCAGCCTCTGCTTTAAAAGCTCCAGAGAAGGAGGCTACACCATGCTCTGAGGTAGCATATTCCACTGCCAACCAGCTCTTACAGCTAAGAAGTTTTTCCTCAGGTTTCAGTGGAATCTCTTTTTTTGCAATTTGAATCAATTGCTTCTTGTCCTAGTCTCCAGAACAGCAGAAAACAAACTTGTCCCCTCTCCGATAGTGATATCCTTTCAGATATTTAAACATGGCTATTATGTCTCCTCTGAACCTTCTTTTCTCCAAGCTGAACATACCCAGCTTCCTAAGTCACTCCTCATAGGGCATGGCTTCCAAAACTTTGTTTATTTTGGGAGCCCTTCTCTGGATATGTTGCAGAGCTAGTCAGTTGTGGTGCCCATAACTGGACACAGTATTCTAGGCGACCAAAGCAAAATAGATTGGTACACTTTTCTTTCTAAATTTCAAATATTTATACAATTACTGCAACTTGTGCAACATATTCGTGGGTCCTTCATTCATTGTTTTTAATTCACATAATTTCCCACATTTTGACATTAATACTGCTAGGTAATAGAGAGAATTAAGTACTCCATTTTGAATATGTTCAAAAAGCCAGACAAAACTGTGTCTGATGGCAACAGGATTTCAAGTGGAATCTAAACATGACATTCAAATGTTAATTGGGTGAATAAATCTTGTTTATTTCATGGACATGAAAATGTCAGTGGAATAAAACTATTTATCACAGTATAATGGCCTCCTGACACCTGATAAATGCCAAGATAATGATAGTTATTGAAAAAATACTCTTTCATTTGACAAAAAACAAATATTCTGGCAAAGATCATATGCTTATTTTTGATACAGCCATTCTATAAAACCTTATCTAGTATACAGGATCCAAAAGTAAGCACCAGTCAATGCGGCAGGGTGAGAACCCTACAACATCTTTCCTGATATTGGTGCACACTATAAAGATTGGACTCCAACTCCAACGTGGCAGTTGTGATATTGGATATGGGAGCTGTAGAGCTACACATCTGAAGGCTGCCAATTTGAGGAACACTGTTATCACAAACGGTTATTCTATTACTTTGTTGTGAGTGCTACAAAAAAAAATTCTGTTGAGAAGAGTTTTGTCCTGTTTTAGATTGAGATATGTTCATGAGTCCCCTTTGGGGGAGATGATAATAATAATAATAATAATAATAATAATAATAATAATAATAATAATAATAATGTTATCAGTAATTGTTCTATGCTTGCCTTTGCACTATTTGCATTTTATATTTGTATCATTTTGGATTTTTGTTTTGTTTTAGATGGGAGACCTTTAACTCTGGATGAAATATGGAAAGGTGTACCTGAATGTTATAAGGAGCGCCTCTGGCAGGGTCCCTGGGACACTATTACACAACAGGTTAGAGGTTTCCAACATCTTACATTAACTCTATGACTATTTTTCTAAAAATAAAAAATATGGATTGGTGAGTTAGTGGACAGATAGATAATTGGTCTTGTAGCAAGGAATCTGAAAACAATAGAATTAATGTAATAGATATGGTAGTTAGAAATAACAATAAAATGGATGGGGGAATTGTTCTTTAGAGGTCTTAAGCATAGTACTTCAAGTAGTCAGTTGGCAACAGATGGCGCTCATCCAATATTCTTGTTACTATTGAAATCCTCCTTCCAACCAGTTAGAGTACCGGAATAGCCTAGGAAAGTTTATTTGTCATTGCAAAGAATGATTCATTCTATATGTGGAACAATTCCCAGTTCCATTCTGAATAAAAACGAACTTGCTGGAGATAACATTGTAATTCTATTTTTAACGATATGATGACATTTGTGATATAGTTTCACTCCAGTTTTCCCCATATATATTTTAATAATAATTTCTGTTGTAGTTGATAAAACATATGCATCTGCATTTGCTGAAAGTAGAATTCTTTAACTGAAATGGGGGAGACTCAACTTTAACTGAGGCCATTTGGTATAAGCATAGTTCATCCTTTCAGTAGTCTTAAGTCTCTAGTACAGTGGTTCTCAAACTTTTTCACCAATGGGGCCCTTTTTGAATCAAAAGTATCTTGTGGAGCTCCAATAAATGTTACTATATTATATTATATCATGTATATAATGTATATATATCAGGCATGGGTTGGGCCAGTGGCAAGATGGATGGAGGGTGTTTGTGTAAACTAATTCACACAGTACAAAAAAAGGAAAGAAAAAACAATACAATATTTAAAATGAACAATTTTAACCAACACATACTTAACAGTATTTCAGTGGAAGACCCCAGGGCCATCCAGTCCAACCCCCTTCTGCCATGCAGGAAAAGCACAATCAAATCACCCTCAACAGATGGCCACCCAGCCTTTGTAATAATAATAATAATAATAATAATAATAATAATAATAATAATAATAATAATAATAATAGAAACCCCAGAAAGCCACCCAGTCCAATCCCCTTCTGCTATGCAGGAAAAACACAATCGAAGCACCCCCCTGAGCAGTGGGAGGAAAATAAGGTTTTGGAAGCATAGAGGAGTGGGTCTGGATGGCAAGGAAAAGAATCTGGATGGTGAGGGAGACGGGGGAGAAAGGATCTGTGCTCCGAGAAGAGGCTGCTGCTGCTGTTTCTGACAGTTCAAAACTTTTCAGGAGGAGGAGAAAAGAGGAGGAGGCAGGAAGCAGCATGGCACCACGGAGCCTCTCGCTATTAACTATGGAGCCCCAACAGCTCAGTTTGAGAACCCCTTCTCTAGTAAATTTGGAAATATTCTTTTGTAAAATTGAAATGTAGCTTCTCTAAGGTATACCTATTCTGCATAATTTAAAGACATACATATTTAAAGGAATTTGTTTGAAACAAGGAACAGAGATTTGGGTTTGGAGCAAGAGAAAGACTAATCCTTGCTTCATTGGCTCTTTCCCCACCTGTGCTTTTGAAAAACTAGGTGGGAAGTGAACACCATCTTTATCTGGAGTAGAAGAAGAGAAATTTTCCTTATCTTTTGCAGTCGTATCTTCCCTCTTAAAAAGGTCTAAAGCAGAAGTGTTATGACATCATGGCGCTTCTGTTGTTTGATTTGGTTGTTTTCCCCATGATTTTGCATATACTACTTTTTTTATTCATAAAATACTACTCCAGAAACAGAATGCAGTTTCAATTATTGCCACAATTATATCGGCAATAGCAAAGTGGATCCCTAATATTTCTTTGAACAGAGGCCTCCTGAGGCAACTGTATGGGCTGAGACCAGTAATCTATCTTATCTAGGTTGAAAAATTATTCAGATGATGAACAAAATAACTTTTTTTGTTCATTGTGATTCTCAATAATCCAGCCTTTGTAAAGAACACTTGTGTTGTTCAACCTGAAAGATGTCTGCTTTCTTCTGCCAAATGGAAAAAGTGTTTGATTCTTTTCCTACAATTGCGCGCAAGTGCATACACAAATTACTTCTGTTTACAATGGTCTAAATGGCTCTAAAAGCACTTTGCATTTTAAGTAATCTTAATAATCTTTTCCTTGAGTGGACAAATGAGTTCATATTCACTGAGGTTTAATCAATAATGGGATATATAATCAAATACAAAAAGCTGCTGGTTGAGTAAGCTAATTACAACAATGAACAGTTAAAAATCAGTGCGTTTCCAAGAAAAAGAAAATCATCATACAGAATCATTTCACTTGTTGGCAATATGATTGAATTTGCTCGGTGTGGTCATTTTTTAGGCTTCCCTGTCCTTTAGGTTCATTGAAATAAAACAACATAATCATATGACTAACTCCAGACTCCAAGTGTCTCAAATATGGCTAGTAGAAACTGACTTCACCTCCCCTCTTCCCATGCCCACTTCCCAAAATTCTCCACAAAGTAGTAGGGAATCCTGTTAAATGAGAAACTTTATTTTGCCTCATTCCAAGTTATTCGATGGAGTCCTGATCCTCAAGTGGAGCAATTTTGGAGGATTGGAAATATGAGACTTCATCGGGGAGGAGATAGTAAAGAAGATAGCTTCTGCCCTTTTGTTACTAAAGTGTAACTTTTAGTTCAGCCATAGAGTTGAAGCAGCCTTGTGGGACACCCAGTCTAACTCCCTGACTGATACATAGGTTCCTCTGCTAGAGCAGATGGTTGATCAGCCTCCATTTGATGAAGACCTACAAGTGTGGAAGATACCACTAGTACTTATCTGAATGAACACTTCATGAATTTGGCTTTCTATTTAACTTCCGTTAGTGGTTATTCCAGTTTAGAGTGGCGTGACAGCAGTCATGCTACCTGCATAGATAGCCTGACCTCAATTATTCATGATTATTAATTTCTAGGTTCAACCGCTATAAAGCTATCCATGAAGCTGTTTCAGAAGAGTTAGAATGAAGCTACTATGTTATTCTCATGTGATCATAAGATATTTATTACAGGCAAAGATCAAGTCTATTTTACAGATAACACACTATAAACAATAAGAGACAATTCTGGGTAAAAGCACATGGCTAAAATGCATTGAAATATTTGCATATGTATATGTAGACTTATGAACATATATATCCAGTATAACTTTTAAATATTTCAGAGAAAAAATTCCAATATGCCCATGTGGACAATTTTGGATTATTTTAGATTTTGTAATTCTGGATAAGGGATGCACAATCTGCCATACTGTAGAAATGGAACCATAGAATTACAGAGTTGGAATAGAGTTGGAATAAGGGGCCATCTAGGCCATGGAATTCATACTTAACCTGAGAAGTCACATCTGAGAAGGAATAATCTACATATAATGTGTCAGATCTCCTTCAATGTTTCTGAGAACTGGGATAATAATATTCATATGCAAATTATAGTGAACGTCCTCAACCCTCACCTTACAGGGAAATATCTTGGATGTATACCTTCTAAAAATGTTTCCTTCCAGCAGTGTAGAAGATAAAAACATCGAGCCTAAGCAGTCTGCAAGCTCTTGTATTTGATTATTGTAAGATTTGACATGTAGTTTAGAATTTTAAATGGTTTCCTGTAACTTTTGTAACGGGGAGGCTGTGTCACTGCACTGAAATAATTTTTTAGCCCAATATCACTGATAAGCTAGGCAACATCTTTTCTAGTATTCACGTGTCTCATGGTCAAATTAGCACCAAAAGAGAAACCCAGCTTCTGCAAATTTGCAGGGGAGGCATTTTTCATTTAAACTGAAATGTATCAATGAGTGTCAAAGAGCTAAGCCCTCTGGGAAGATCATCAGATTTAGGCAATCATTTGTTTTGGGTATCCCTGTTTGAATCAGCATGACATAATGGTTTGAGTGTTGGACTAGGACTCTGAGAATTCAAATTGATTTTACAGCTGAGTTCAAAACTGTGTGACAGTAGCTTAGTAGGCTGAGATATGCATGATAGAAGGAAGCGGGAGTCCCATCAAGCTAGTCATATCTGGAACACCATCAAAATGGAGTTTCTGTGCAAATGAAAAACCAATTTGTGATAGGGCAGAAATGACTACTTGGAGAACCACACTTACAGACAAGCAACCTGATCCTTTTTCACCATTAGACCCATATTGTGTAATACCATTCCACTAGAGGTCTGATAGGCACCAACAAAAATGCCATTTTAGCACCAAGTAAAAACACAATTTTTTACTAAATCCTTTGGGGCACACACTGGTGCCATTCTATCCCAATACTTTTTAATATTTCCATGAAACTGCTGAGAGAGATTATCTGTAGACATAGGGCACAGTGTTATCAGTATACTGATGACATCCAAATATATTTCTCCATGCATTCCAAAACAGGCTCAGCTAAGAATAGCATGTCTCCTCTGAATGAATGCCTGGAGGAGGTAATGGGCTGGATGAGGAAAAACAAATTGAAACTGAATCCAGACAAAGCAGAGGTGCTTGCCATCAAGGGTGCTAATCTGGGGATGGAGCCGTGTCAACTAGTTATGGATGGGTTTGTACTCCCCCTGAAAGACTGTGTTCATAGCTTGGGAGTGCTCTTGCACCTGTCCCTCCAAATGTCAGCCCAAGTAGATGTGATGGTCAGCTTTAGGTGATACGCTAGCTGCGTCCCTTATTAGATTTGGAGGATCTAAAGATGGTAGTGCGTGCACTGGTAATCTCAGAGCTGGACTTCTACAATGCGCTTTACATTAGGCTACCTTTATACCAAGTTCGGAAACTCCAGTTGATTCAAAATACAGCAGCCAGATTGGTTACAGAAACATCCAGGAGTGAACATACTACACTTATACTAAAGTCACTCCACTGGCTGCCAGTTAGTTTCTGGACAAAGCACAAAGTGTGGTTCTACATAATTTGGGTCCAGTTTACTTAAAGGATTGCCTTCTTCCGTACAATCTGCCCCAAACACTTAAGTCTTCTGCGGGGCAGTTGCTCCAGGCTGCCAGGACTTGGCTGGCAACTGTCACCCAGAAGACCTTTTCATCGGCCGGCCCAAGACAGTGGAACGACCTGTTAGAAGAGTTCCGACAGCTAAATGAGCTGTTGCATTTAAGACACAAGTAAAGATCTATCTCTTCCTGTCTTTTACCTAGCCAGTTTTAATCATAAATTTTAAATTTGTGTTTTATGTTTAATCCTTGTTTTGTGTATTTTAATATGTATTTTGTAGAAATATGTTTTAATATGTGTATTTTGTAGAATGTTTTTAGATGATTGTGTGTTTTTAGCGATGTTGTAACCTGCTTCAAGCCACGAGGAAAGGCGGGTAAGAAAGAAAATTGTTACTGTTGTTATTGTTATTATTATTATTTGAAGTTGCTTAAACTAGATTTAACTTGTGAAATTGTTTTGATCTTGTTTAAATTATTTTTTACTCCTTTGATTGTTTTAAATTGGTGATGCTGATTTTACTGTAAGCTACCCTGAGGTCTTTTGATATAGAATGGGATATAAATATTTTAGTGAAATGAATAATAAGTAGTAATAAATATTTGACAAGACAATGGAACTCAACATCCTAGTCCCATGTGGTACATAGAAGGATGCTATATATGAAAGCAGATCATTGATCCATCTAACTCAACATTTTTTTCATTGAATAGCAGCAGCAAGCCAGGGTTTCAAATGGGTGTTTCCTAGCTTCATTTGGAGATGTTGAAAATTAAATCTGAAGTTTTTCTAAACTCAAATTGTGCATTTTGAGCGTCATTTCTTCCATGTGGCTCGCAATATGCTCATAATTTCTTGGCCAGACCAGCTAAGCTGAAGTACATGGATTCAAGGTGATTCAGTCACATTGATATGTGGGATTCAGTTGGCATACACCCAACTACTTTGGCTGAAAGTATTTTGCATTATGCATTGAACTAATAATTGATGTAACATAAGGAAAAGATGGATATACACTGTACCAGTCCATATGATGTGTTAAGATTTTTGTTTTATTATGATTCTGCTGTTACTGCTGTCCAGCTATTTTATTGTGGTTTTAGGGTGTTTTCCCCTAAAACATTTTATGATGTCTCCAAGTCTCTGCATTATCTTGGACTCTGACATAGAGGAAGAGGAGCAACATGGGACAAGACCAGTAGACAGTAGTGCATGTTTACCTGCTATAGACCAGTTGGTTTAGCCCAGGAACGGAGCATATAATAGAAGGAGAATGTGGTTTTCCAGTTATGATGTAAAGCAAGGGTAGAAAATTGAGTGGGGGTTGGTCAATTTTCCACTTCCAACTGCACCTCACAGGCTATCATCCCATTCCTAAGTACAGTAGAGTCTCACTTATCCAACACTCGCTTATCCAACATTCTGGATTATCCAACGCATTTTTGTAGTCAATGTTTTCAATATATCGTGATATTTTGGTGCTAAATTCATAAATATAGTAATTACTACATAGCATTACTGCGCATTGAACTACTTTTTCTGCTAAATTTGTTGTCTAACATGATGTTTTGGTGCTTCATTTGTAAAATCATAACCTAATTTGATGTTTAATAGGCTTTTCCTTAATGCCTCCTTATTATCCAACATATTCGCTTATCCAACGTTCTGCCGGCCCGTTTATGTTGGATAAGTGAGACTCTACTGTATCTTTGTTTTTCTTCATTTCTTCTCCAAAATGGTGAGTAGAAGTGATATCACATCATTTCCTGCTATGAGTCTGGAGAAAATAATAATAATGTATTGGCGGGGGCGGGAGTGAATTTACGAAGTGATTATTTAATGACCTCTTCATGTATTTTGGAGGGCTTCTGGCATGATTTTCATTTAGAAATCACACTGGGGAAAAAAACAAAACAAAATCTGAAGGATGGGATGTAGTGTTTGGAGGCCACACTTTCCCTCAATCGTAGGCTGCATGCAACCCGAATGGATCTATTCTCCTAGCCTGTTTTAGGTCTATCTAGTCACTTGTAATTTTGGGGGAAAATCTTCCACCCAGGCCTATATATACTGCTGGGTTGTGGGAAAATGCCCTGTTATGTTTTGGCGATTTGGGACTAAAAAACTGGAGAGGGTGTTGTAAAGGTGTAGAGGAGTGGATGTGGAAGCAGAAAACTCCACTTCGCCAACTTGGATTAATTGTTGAGTTACTGGGCTCTTTGTAATAACTCATCATCTGACCAGATTAAAGTAGCGGTTCTCAACCTTTTCTTCACCACTGACACCCTTTTAAATATCTTTTGTGGCCATGAACCCGCAAAAATTAACTCAAGATTTAAGGTACTAGACTGCATCAAAGAATTATTTCAATTTTTTTTTTACAAAGGTGCTTCAAATTTAGAGGGAAGGGGATATTAGTTAATCTATTATTGTAAACACTCCTATTATAATATAGTATTTTGAGTATAATGATTCTATGTGAATTTAAAATAATAATGTCAACACCAATAGCAGTTAATAATTTAATCCGATCCCCTGTGATGACATCGCAGACCCCCAGGGGTCTCCAGACCCAGGTTTTGTTTTTTTTTTGTTAGGAATGACTTGAAAAACTGCAAGTCGCTTCTGATGTGAGAGAATTGGCCATCTGCCCGGATGTTTTGATGTTTTTTACCATCTTTGTGGGAGGCTTCTCTCATATCCCCGCATGGAACTGGAGCTGATAGAGGGAGCTCAGCTGCATTCTCCCTGGGTTGGATTCGAACCACCTTCAGGTCTGCAACCCAGCCTTCAAGTCATCAATCCTGCCAAGTCATAAAGGTTTAACCCACTGTGCCATCAGGGGCCCCTACCCCAGATTGAGAATGACAGATTGAAGTCTTTTTTGTGATCTTTCTTATCACCACAGAGAGACACTTTAAGGCCAATATTAGTATTTGAGAGCTGCTGTTTCAAAGCCACCTTCTCACATTTCTTGTTTGTATAGAACTGTTTGTATTGAGCCTTTACTTTCTTTAGAAGAGGGTTCAAACAGAATTTAAAAACCATTAAAAGCAATCATCATAATCTTACTTCCTTATTAAGTTTTTATCACTATATTTTATATTATCAGACTAAAAAAGATAACATTTATGGCTTCATCTAACCTGCAAAAATCTCAATTCAGTCTTTCTCACTTACAGTTCTGTAGTGTATTTCATGTCTTCAATATCCTTATAGTTAGAAAATCCTCTTATACCTTTTGTTTCTACTTGTCGTTATAAATCCTTACTCAATCTTTTCACAAGGAGGGAAAGAAATGCAAATGGAAACAAAGATAAGAAAGAAAGAGATAACATAGAAGTAAAATCAAATATATCAGGCTATACTACCACCATATTACTAATCCTTCAAGCATCATCACTTTTCCCTTTTTCTTCTTTGTCAATATCTTGAATTCACAATTATAAATTTTGTTAGTGTTTACACTTTAAAGTAGGCAACATAGTGGCCTGTTGCTCTCCATATGGAATTGAGTAAAATATATAATGCAGTTCATTGTGTCAACAACAAGATTGAAGGGTATGTTTGAAGAAGTAAAAATCCTTTGATTTTCTAAATCAGCTACTCAGAATGGTCCCTGAGGAACTTCTGTTATACAGCACAGCACAAACAGTCCAATGGTTGCAGCTTTAAAACCCTGCCTCATAATGTGAAAACAGTACATAACATTGGGTTGCTGTGAGTTTTCTGAGCTGTATGGCCATGTTCCAGAAACATTCTCCTGACATTTCACCCACATCTATGGCAGGCATTCTCAGAGGTTGTGAGGTCTGTTGGAAACTAGGCAAGGGAGGTTTATTTAGCTGTGAAATGTACATAACTTTAATACAGCAAATTGCCTTTCCATTTCCCTTGCAAACGTACATTGTCATTCCATGACCTAAATCCTTCTTCCCCAAGTCTCATGCAAATGTGTGAATGTGGAGCAGATTTCAGAACTATCTTTATATAATTGTAATGAAACCACAGAAGAGCCCCTTGCCAATCCTCTGAGGCAAATGAGTGTCCATCACTTGTTGAGTGGTTTGTATTATTAGCAAATGATGTTGAACATATAAAACACCTTTTGGCTGACTATAATAAAATTCTCTCCATTCTGGCAGAAATTTGCAAAACTTCCTGGGGAAAACCTGATATGATTGTGGGTCTGGAAAATAACATTGATTGACTCTTGTCAAGTAGTAAGAATAAACCAACAAAGAAAACTCATAGAGGGTTGCTGTGAGTTTTTCGGGCTGTGTAGCCATGCTCCAGTAGCATTCTGTCCTGACTTTTGTCTGCATCTGTGGCTAATGGCACCTTCAGAGGTCTGTTGAGCTCAGTGGAATGAAGACTCATCGAATTCACAAAGTAAACCACTGTAAAGGGAGGGTTGCAATTACAAAAGGGAAAAATGTAAAAAATCACAAGGCAGTGCATTACCAAAAAAAGAAAAGAAAAGAAAGCTGAGACGTTACTAATAAGGAAGCCAATAAATCAAGAGCTTTCTAAATCCTAACTATATCAATTTTAAACTCTAATTCAAGTTTTTTAAGTGGAGGGCCAGTTCATGGTCCCTCAGACTGTTGAGGGGCCGAATTATCATTTTAAAAAAAACAACGAACAAATTCCTATGGGCACTCCACATGTCTTATTTGTAGTGCAAACCCCCCCCCCAACAACATTTATTTATTTATTTACTTACTACATTTATACCTCACCCTCTCTCACCTCGAAGGGGACTCAGAGCAGCTTACAAGTTGTATGTACAAAACTACGTCTAAAACTGAGGGTGGGGGCTAGATAAATGAACTTGGAGGGCCGCATCCAGCTCCCCAGGCCTTAGTTTGGGGACCCCTGGTATAGAAGGTAATCCTGGGGATGTAGCTGACCTGGAACCCAAGGAATATCATAACTGGAAGAGCCTTGGGCATTTGCATTTGATGAATTTGGGGGATGTTGTTTTTCATAACACCAAAAAATAACTTATTGCACTCCTTCTGTGTCCTGCCTCATAAGGCTTGGGGTGAAATACTGTCTACAACAGTGGTTCTCAAGCTGGGGTCCCCAGATGTTTTTGGCCTTCAACTCCCAGACATCCTAACAGCTCGTAAACTGGCTGGGATTTCAAGGAGTTGTAGGACAAAAGTATCTGGGGACCCCAGGTTGAGAACCATTCGTCTAGAGAGACTGATCTTTAATGTTCATATCTGATAAGTATGAAGAAGAAGTTTATTGTTTTCTGATGTCGCTCACCAGGTATACCATTATGAGTTGCAATTATGGGCTCAGAAACACATCTGCACACAGTAATACCGTATCTGACCTGGGAAAGGTGGAGCAGCAACGCTCACACTGTCTAAGCGCCTTCCAAAGCCCACAGAGCATCCAGCTTTGGAAGTGATCAGCAAGGGCAATCGCTGGCGCTTTGGCTTCCCTAATCCCAGTGCACATTCACATAGCTACATTGGAGTTGGGGAAGGTGGAGCACCAACAGTTCCCTGGCAAAATGCCTGCTAGAGCCTACAGAGCAGCCAGTGGTGGGTAGCAGCCATAGCGATTGTAGGTGCTCTCTCCTTCTGATGCCCAAGGCTGTTGTGTGAATGTGCATGGAGTAGCTTCAAGGTTCAGTAGTGGGGGAGGCTTCAAGGGTGGTGGCTAATCTGAATAATCAAATTAGCAGATGTCAGGTGTCCAAATGTCGAGTACTGACACGACATCTCAAGAGAAAAGGCTAAGTCTGGAATAACTACATCTTTGAATATAAACATTTTCAATTAATGTTTTCCCCCTCCTGTTTATTTTATAGTTAACATAACAATATCAATATACCAAAACTTTATCTATATATTAATGTTATAACCTCTGTGTTGGTAGTCTGTGAAATAACTAAGAGTTGGTGATAGAAATGTAAAGGCCTAGGGGTGGGGGGAAGGAAATATTTTGGAGGGGTTTTTTTTCATCCCCTACACCAGCCTTTCTCCCCTTCCCCAAATGGCTAAATAAATATATATTGTGTAATATTTTATTTTAGAATGATGATTATATTATTTAGGATAAGGTGTTCACATATATGCTTGGTCCAAGGTCAAAATTACAGTTGCTAGCAATTGGACTTTGAACCCCCATCAGAATCCAATTGGCATCTCTAATGAAAGGTTTTCTGGTAGCAGGGCAGAATCACATTATCACAGGCTTAGTTCCCTACTTAGTGACACTAAACATACTTCAGTGCCATGTCTTGTTTTCCAGGTGAACACCCCTACCTGATGTTACCAACAACTTGAGCTATTTTTAACATTAATCCAACTGCTACTCTATTGCAATATGTGGTTAAGAACCTGAAAGACATGATCTTTATAGTACTACAATAATTCTGTCCATTACATCACTTAATTTATAACACTGTTAAAACTAAAAAATCAATAAACATTATTCTAGAATGTCAAGTAAGTTAATGGTGAGCTTTTAAAAAAAAATAGGAAAGAGTTTCTCAAGGCTTTGATATAGTGATGGTAAGGCACAGCAAATTGAAATTGTGATAGGGAAGTTTTAAATCTTTATGCCTGACTAGTATGGAGTGTGAGTAGGTAGCTATTCTTAGATGTAAAAATCTTTTTAGACATATTGCAGGATTTTGCTAAGAAGAAAGGTTATGTATAGTGTAACTTAACAGAAGGTTGCTAAACTTCATATTCAATCTATTTAAGTTATATCAACAGTTGCTACAGAAAATTGTGGCATTGGCACTGTGGGAAAGAAAATCATAAGAATCTTTCCACTGCTGAAAAAACGTCAGTCTGAAATGTTTGGTTTCCATGATGAAATGGGTAATACATGATATGGAAATTGATACTAATGGGCTGGCCCTTTTCTTTCCTTTTGTCCTTCTACTGTTAGAAAATGCCTTTTTATTCAGGTTTTTTTCCCCCTCATGTCAGGAGTGACTTGAGAAACTGTGAGTCACTTCCGGTGTGATAGAATTGGCTGTCTGCAAGGATGTTGCCCAGGGGATGGCTGAAAGCTTGATGTTTTACCATCCTTGTGGGAGGCTTCTCTCATGTTTTCACATGAGAAGCTGGAGCTGACAGAGGGAGCTCACCTGCTTTCCCCGGATTCGAACAGCTGACCTATCGGTCAGCAGTCCTGCTGGCACAAGGGTTTAACCCAGGTGTGCTATGGGCAATGATTAGCTTCTGAGGAATGAGATTTAAGTGTTGGTTGATGCTATAATGCTCCATTGATGTGTTTTTAACTCAGCCATATTTTGTTATTGTAATTTGTTTTAATATGACAACTTTTGTGTTTTTATTTGTTCCTGTTTTAATGCTGTTGTAAGCCACTTTGTGTCCCAGGTTTGAGAGAGAGGCAGGATATACATTTAGCAGAAATAATAACTATTACTGTATCTACTTCTTTTTCTTCTGCATTGCAAAGGGTTGGATTATATGGTCCTTATGGTCTCTTCCAGTTCTGTGATATAGCATGTTGATGTGTGTTATAGAATGTTGATGTATGTTATAGTAGTGTGTTATAGAGAACACCGAATACTTTCTGAAAATAACAACAAATTAGTAAGGAAACAGGACCAAGTTTCAAAAACTAAGCTACTTTTATCACCTTGAAATAGATTTGGAAGAGATCACAAGGATCTCTAATATTCACTGTTGTAAGTGGCTCCGAGTCCCCTTGGGGAGATGGGATGGGGTATAAATAAAGTATTATTATTTCCCTGACAATTTGCCTGACATACCATGAGACTAGATGGAGGGTAAAGTGGCCAATATGAGATTGTGTAAGGGGAAAGGATCCTTGGTTGAACCGAATAGTTGTGGAGTACAGGCAGTCCCCGAGTTACAAACATCTGACTTACAAATGACTCATAGTTAAGAACAGGGGTGAGACAACAGAAAACTGAGAGAAATCTACCCTTAGGAAGGGAAATTCACTCTTGAAAGAGTTCTTAGGGGGCGAAGGTGTTTCCACTGAAGCTTTATCACCAATCCTTGTTTCCACAATGAACCAAACCTTTCAAAATCCAATTATCACAGGAACAGAAAGTGTGGTGAAAATCTTCCGAACGGGGACGGCAACAAAATAATCAACACGGGGATGTTAACCCTTCCCTATGCTATCCAAGCTCAGTCTCTCTCCCTCCCTCCCTCCCTCCCTCCCTCTCTATATAAATAAATATAATTTAAAATAAATAAAATATACAGAACCTGTGCAAAATCTGGGTTGAAAGATGGACCATTGCTTCTTGCCACAGAAAATATATTCAACTCCATTTGATTGTTACATGATGAATCTGAGTTCCCTCTCCTTGCGGCCTTGCAGCTTAAACATAACCATCAAACTTGTTCAAGAGGCCTTAGCAATCACGGTCAAACAGATATACAGCGGGATCTTGTAGCACCTTTGAGAATTTTGTAGCACAAGCTTTCATAGGCTCTGTTTATTTCGTCATATGTAATGCAGATTGAGAACTATATGAAAGCTTATGCTAAAGATTTCTCTCTGTCTCAAAAATGCGATAAGATACTTTTGTATCCAGATGCATACTAAAATAGCTTTGTCTGAATATTTAGTATAAAAGGATTATTTGTGGAATTGATAGAATTGTTTTAAAGAATCACTTGGATTTTTTAAAACGGAGAGCAAGACCTTTCTCTTTCAAAGCACTGGTGCTATGACCACTGAGTAGCCAGAAAAATGATAATATTCTCATTGTATATTCTCAATTCCAATAGCAGTTTATAGCAATAGACCACTGATTAGTAGTGGGAGGAATTATGTGTCTAGAAACAATTCAGGCCTATTTTGACAATTTTGTCTTCTTTTATTGATTTAATAGTATGTAGGTCTTCACAGGGGTTCTAAAACATTTTCACTACCGTTTCAAAATTTTATGTTAACTGTACTAAATAATCTTACCACTATTTTGCTTTTTCTATTACACAGTTTGTTAGGATGTATTCTTACACTGTCAAAATTTTCAAAATTTCTGAACTCATTTTAAACGCATTTATTAAAATTACATGCAAGATTACCAAAAGTTGATAACTAAATTAATTTCATTTTGGCATGTACTGAAAAATATATCATCTGTTTGTTTTCAAGAAAAAATAAGTAAAGTGCCAATTCTATAAGCAAAAACATGTCTGCCAATTTTCCAGTGTAAACTTTAATAAACTACAAATGTTAATAACAGAGTATGTGTACTTCATACTAGGATTTTCTGTTGCTGCTAAATTAATGCAGAACTTTTTTCATAAACAGAAAATTGTGGTGTTTAGTGAAGAGAAAGGTCCTTGTAAGAGCTTTCACATAATACATTTCAAAGATAAGGATGTCAAAACTTGGTGCACACGATGGTTATATTCAGTGTATCTTCATTATCTTGTTAAAACCCATAACATACAACCTTTAAGGCCTTATCTTGTGTTCTTAGTGTTACCGTTTTGCAGGAAAGCATATTTATTTATTCATTCATTTATTTTGTATTTCACTTCTTTTCTCATATGGAACTGAAAATGACTCACACTATATGTTAAAAGAATACAGCTAAAAGCAATCTTGAAATAAGTTAATTGTCATGTTTAATATTTATAATACACTGCTTTACTAAACATTCAGATACATACATAGGGCCTAATCGAACTATTGTAAAGAAGTGACATTTCTTGCTAAGGAAAACATCACTTATTACTAGTTGAGAATTCCTGGAAAGGAGTTTTCAGTTGATACTAGCTGTGCCCAGCCACGCGTTGCTGTGGCGAAGTATGGTTGTATGGGAAATAAAGTATTGAGGAATTGGTGGTAGTTAAGGTAAAGGGTCCCCTGGGCTGAGTGGGTTGCTAGGAGACCAAGTGAGCGGAGCTTAGCCTTCTAACTGGCAGTAATTGGATGAAAACAATTATTCCTCTCCCTCTAATTAGGACTTTATTTTTCTTTTCTTTTTGTTGTATCAACCTAGAGGCATGGATGAGGGGTTGTGATGTCAATTTTCGAGGTTGTGGGGTGTTTACTTTTGTTGTTTTGTCTGCTGCCGTGATGCCATCACTCTTTTATATATATAGATAGATCTCTCCAGCCAGTAGGGAGGGGAGGAAGAATGAATGAAAGCATTTTGGTCAATACATGTTCAAATTTCATAATACTATAGAAATTGATCAGTGAGAGATCTTTCCTGTGTCTTTGCTCACCCTTGTCTCTGGAGATGTGGATGTGAATCCCTTTTAAAAAATGTAGTGTTTCAAAAATCTTCCTGTTCTAGCATAAATATCATGTGCTCCATCACTCATCTAGAGTACAAATAGAGGACTGTTTTTAAAATAGATTTTTGAGGCAATCTATTCTGAAATTAAAAGAACCAATCTTTTAGGTAGGAAGAAAATGGTTTTGTTTTTTCTCACAATTGCTCTCTATATTTCCTTGAAAAGAAAAGCGTAAGTTCATTTAAAAAAAAAAAAATCATGTAAGCAACAGAGTAACAAACAAGAACTTTTCCTCCGTCTGCCCCCCCCCCCATAGCTGTGTCAGCTTATTTTAGCATTAAAAGAGTATCCCCGAAACTTGGATGAAGTGGGATCTCTCAAAAAATATGCTAGAATACTTTTAGTTATTCTTAAGAGTATAAGAGGATCCCTTTATATTATTTTATGAAACAATATACATTGATAATAAGGCACAAAAGGATTCTAGACATGAGGCTATAAAACATCAATACATGTGGTATAGCAGTACAGGCTGAACATCCCTTATCCAAAATTCTGAAATACTCCAAAATCGTCCACATGAGTAGCTGAGATAGAGATACCTTTGTTTTCTGTTGGTTTAATGGACAGAAACTTTAAAATAGTTGCACTTGAAGAAATACTATCTACTGCATTACTATCAAAAATAAAGGAACTTGGACATTATCCTATGTATGTACTTGTGTATAGGTTGAGCAAATTTTTACAAAAAGCTTTCATAAACCTTTCAATTCAAAATATTCCCAGAAAACGGCTTTCACTTATGATACCTATGTTTAATATTGCAGTCAATCCAGGAGAAAACCTATGATCCATCCATTGTTAATATGGTAATTTACATCGTTTACATGCCCTTGATGTATCTACTGGTAGAACCAAAATCCATGATTTTGGTCCCAAAATTTTCTCTCAGCGTGTACATATGATTGACTTACGCACAGTAATATGCAATTCTTCTGGCATTTCTTTTATGTCTATTTTCTCTTTTCAGTTTATGCTTGAAAATATAAATACTGTAGTAGAAGAAAATAGTGGAGCCACTAAGGCAACCCACCAGAATTATGGGATTATCATTTCATAGCTCTTGCCTACAAGCAAAAAGTCTAGGTCATCAACCACATTGTACATATATTTTCTCCCTCTGTTTTTGTCAGGACAATGTCTGATCAGCACTAACAAGTCTAGTTCAAGTGGCTTCCATGCAGATAAATCATTAAGGAGAACTCAAGAAAGAAAACTTGCTTTGTTGTGCTGAGCTGACTTGGTTTGCTTTTTTACATTGGTAGAGCCACCTCAGGCACCAGATTCCATATGATCTTGGAAGCTAGGTAGGGTCAGCTCTGGCTAGTATTTGGGTAGGAGATCAGCAAGTACTAGGTGCTATAAGCTATATTTCTGAGGAAGAAACTGGCAAAACTACCTCAGAGTATTCCTTATCTAATCAAACCCTTTGTAATTCATTGAGATGCTATATGTCAAAAAGAGAGCAGAATATTCATTTTGTGGTGCTGATATCACACATGAAGATTGTGTTTTACCTCTGCATTGGTTACACTGTTTAGAATTTGACAATAAGCTCTCTTTGGCCATAGCTTGCAAATGGAAAATGAGGAAAATATCTGTTTTAATTGAATGCTCATGATCATTTTGTCAAAGATTCCAGGAAAGATTTTTTAAAAAGTTCTTCCCTCTTTTTACTGTAAGAATAGCCGAGGTCTCAGGTGGTAGTGCAGGAAAAAAAGCACAAATGTTTTCTGCTGCCCTTGATAAAAGTCTTGACATTCTCCTATGAATGATTTCCATCAAAGCTACATCATGCAAAACGAGATGTGGCAGAGGATACTTTGGACAACAATCCCTTTCCACTGTAGGAGAAATGGAGAGGCCATAAATGCTATGATGGATGTTCCAAGGCAGTTTAATGTAGCACTGGAGAAAATAGAAGCCATTACTACTGGAAGAACTCCAGTTATGACAGGGAAAATAAATGGTGCTGTTACAGGAAATGTACCAACAACAAAATACCTGCTGTTTGGGGGAAGGGAAGTAAAACACACAATACTAGCTATCCAGAACTAATTACCTTGCTGTATCCATTACCCAAAAGTGACATTTGTTGTTAATTGAAATTTGACATGGACAATATTTCATGTATTATTTTAAGGATTATCTTGCTGTGTTTTTCGTGTTTAAAGTTGTATAACCTCATCTGAAAGTTTGCCTTGTCAGTCCTTGAAATTCAGCACAGTTTCTTTTCCTGATCCATATTTTTTCATGGTGAGATCTGTAGAAATTATATTTTAGTCAATGTTAAAAGGAGGGTAAAGGACTTGAAACAACAAAGGTATTTTTTCATTTAATTTTGATGTGGCTGAAAAAGAAACTTTTTCTACACCATTTTACTTTCTAAAATGTCTGGTATCAGAGGATAAAAAGATTATCATTAAGGCCGGAGTGTCATTTAAAATGTTCAGGCATTCTCTTACACTAAGATTTCTTGAAAAAAAAATTAAACAGAAACTTCAGTTTCCAAATAGATAAAAACTGTAAATGAGAGGTGTTTTTTTTTTTTTAAAAAAAGGAAGTTCTGAATAAACAAAACTCTGTTTCATTTGATATCTATATCAGTATCAGGCATGTAGTCGGGGGGGGGGGGGTTTGAGGGGCTTCAGCCCCCCCCCCCCCCCCGAAATTCTCAGGGCGGTCCGTGAGAAGGTCTTACATTTATTATTTAAACTGTTATGTTTATTCGTTTCATGATCTGATCACCATGCTCAATATATCCCATATGCATGGGGGTATTGGGATAATGATACAAAAGGTTTGCTAGGGTAGATCCTCTCTCACTCAGACTCAGCCCCCCCCCCCCCCCCCCCCCCCCGTTAATCATGGAATGGTCTAGCACATTGACAGTTTTTCATTTTTCATTTAAATAATTTTATGCTGGCAAATCTCAGTGTGATTCATTACTCTTTTCTGTAACTGATACATAACCTGACATATGGAAACCAAATGCTACTAATTCTGTGTGGGGAGGATGTCTTGAATTTGCCCAGCAAAAACAACAATAAGGATTTATAAAGAACAGAGATTTTTCAAAATATTTTTAACACCTTTGCATTGTTTAAGCATTCGTTTTTCCACATTCGTGGCCTCCCCTTTTAAGAAAAAATCTCTTCTCAATCTCAGTTTATGGATTAAACAAGGAAGGCATATGTTGTTTCTTTCAAAGCTGATCCATTTTTCAGATGTGCATCTTTATTAGTGGAGAAGGGTGACGTAGGATGAACATTCCTTATCCAGAATTATGAAACCCCAAATACTGAAAAATCTAGAATTATCCACATGGATGGCTATGATATTAATAGCTTTGCTTTCTGGTGGTTCAGTATGCACAAACTTTGTTTCATACACAAAATTATTTAAAATCTTCCATAAAATGACATTTAGACTATATGTATTAAGTGTATATGAAACATAAATACATTCCATGATTAGAATTCATATTTTGGGAAATCAAGGAGATTATAATTTGATTGGGGACTCACTAAATATATGTGTATGACTTTTAAATATGTAAGAATGAGTTTATCCCAGTTTTGGCTTATCCATGGAATGTATTACATTCCTAGATAGCAGCATTATGAAATCAATTATCTCCATTATTTTGTTATCTGTATTGTCATAAAGCTAATTCTGGTCACTCAGTTTATTCTGTAGTACCTATTTTGGAGTGAGGGAACTATTTGATTCTTGTTTTGTTAAATAAGTACTATTGATTAATTTCCTGTAGGTTATAGTGTAGTAATCACTTTATGATACTTGCAGTCTGAGCCAAATTTGGACCCATGACCTAGCAATAAATGACTGTTCCATTACCAATTCCCCGAGCAACTAACTCTTCCAGCTTTCACTAGATTGGCAATTATCTACAACTTGTTTCAATGTGCTTCAGTTTCATGGGGTTAACCTTTGATATATATCAATCTTCTTAACAACTCACTAAGAAAAGACCATGGTTGAACTTGTCCTCTAAAAGCTTAGCTTGATTTTGGGGCCTCATGTGTTCTTTTTCACAATAATGGTAATTAAAGTAGTAACTTAGGGGATCAATACAGTTATAGTGAAAATGTGGCTTTGCAGCATTTTAAAGTTTTGGAATTGCCAAAGGTAACCCACATCATATTGAAAGAAGGATAGTGTTTAAACTGATATGGAAAATGGATACATTAGTGCATGGTGATACAGTACCTAGTACTGGGAACAATAGGCTTAATAATACAGTGGGAAGTGGGACAATAATACAAAAACAGACAATGGTCAGAAAACAACACACAGCCAGAGAAAACAGCCCATAAGATGTCTCTAATGTATGGAAAAGAACCAAAATGAACTTGAACTTTTAAAGATAGAAGGGCAAATAGAATTTAACAGGAATCTCTGAAACCTGGTGAGATAAGTCTCTTGATAGCAATATAATAAAATAATAATGAAAGCTATAACCTTTTCCAAACAAATCGACCAAACAGGAGAGGAATAGGAGTATATTAACAGTATTTACACTTTGATATATACACTTGTGGATTTCAACAGGGATAGGTGACACCTGTTTTGAAAGCAGTGTATATGGAGAGGATCTAGGAGTCTTATTAGACCACTTGTTATGTATGAGTCAAGGAACTGGTAGGTTTAACTTATTTATTTATTTATTTACATCATTTTTACCCCGCCCTTCTCACCTGGAGGGACTCAGGGCGGCTTACAACAGTCGGCAAATTACATTGCCCAAAATACATGGAAAAGAGAAGTCTAAAAGGTGACATGGTAGTAAAAGGTAAAGGTGCATGGTAACTTCTTTTAAATATTTGAAAGGATGTAAGCTAAAGCAAGCTTGTTTCTGCTGCTATAGGGAATAGAACATGAACCAATGGAATCAAATTACAGGAAAAGAGATTCCATTTACGAAGAACCTCTTTATTGTATGAATTGTCCAACAGTGGAATGGACTGCTTCAGAGGGTGATGGAGGAATCTCTGTCTTTGCAGGTCTATAAACAGAAGTTGGGTAGGCATCGTTCATAATTTTTAGTTGTGCTTTCTTGTATAATAGGGGGTTGGGTATGATGGCCTTCTGGTCCCTTTCAACTCTAGAATTATATTATTCCATGTTGCTGCTGAATGTGGGCAAAATGTATTCCTCTGCATGGCATTAGACTATATCTCCTATCACCCTTAACCACCATAATCATCAGTGTGGAACATTGGAACTGACTATCCAACAACATCTGGAGGACTGTACTTTTCCCTTAACTATGAACTGATATTTTCTTGACATAAGTAAAAAAATTAGAGGAGCTAGGTGCTGGTTTCTATTTATATAACGTTAATGTATTATCTTAATAGAAAGTCTAAAAACGAACTGCCTGCTGTGTTACAGAGAAACTAAATGGCGTAGGTTATAAGTGCTGCTATTAAGAGCATTTCATGGGGCACAAAGACTTGCAGACCAAGGATGGCAACTAGGGAGGTTTGCCTCAGGCGTTCACAAAATAAGTTGCACCTGTATATCATTGGTCCTCTCAGCCTTGCCACATTGCTTACACCCATGGGTTGCAAGGGCAGGGTTCTCATCATCACATTGGCCTGACGACTGTAACCCTCTTAATTGCTCCGCTAGGCACAGTGTGACGGAGTTCACTTACTGCAGTTGGGATATGCTGCTCAATATCATTAATGCCCTGGTGATTCTCCAGTAAGAGACTGATTCTGATACAAGGCCCTTCTTGCTTTTCCCAATGATTATTCATTCAGTTTGAATGTGGGGAAGGCAATATCCTCGAAACAGAAAATGGTGTCTGGCAGCAGGATGACCTTCATGATATCAGAGCCATTATTAGATAAAAAGATTCTAAAAATTATGCTAAGTACAAATATACAAAATGTAGGTCAGGGGAAATGTTAGAAGAAAATCAATAGGTTTGCTTGTTAGTTCTTGGGCTTTGAACTATTGATATCATAGAAACAAGGTCTTTATGAAAAAGATTTGGGGAAAAAATAAAGATACATATATGTGAAATGATTTTTTTAAACTTTTTTTGAATAAAATTGGTGAACAAATTAATTTTAAATTTATTTTCCCAGTATTTTAATGTATGCATCCTGGTTATATATGTGACATTACTTGCATCTTGATCTTGTTTTGTAATTAAGAAAATTGCAGCATATTTTTTTAACTGCAGAAATAATACTAAGAAAGGTATATCACATTTTCATGAAATTTCAGTACGTGAAATTACTTTTCTATCAGGGGAAGTCAGTAGGGCAATGCAGATTTGAGAAAACTATGTAATGATTGGCACACCATGTCATGTATAAGACATTTGTGCAAGCTATGTTATCACCTGTTTTTCTAATATAGATCTTCAGGAATGGTAGTTCCAAACATGAAATATGAAGTAACATAGTGGAGGTATTTGATATTAATGGATTTGGAGCTAGGTTGCTGGCTCTAATTTAATGTGCTACTGCTTCTATTTCTGGACTAGCAGAGATAAGCAAAGTTGATGTGTGATTGGCAGGTGCTTACTATGCTAGCATATGTGGTCATTCACAAAACTATTGTGAATTGCTAGAGAAAATACATATTTTGTTTTAAGGAACAAATGCCATCTATTCCATTCTTGGAGAAGGCTTTGACATGGCTGACCTGCAGCTATAATTTACAATGTGAAATGTTATATGCTGTTACAGAGGTGAAAGTTGTTTTCATTTAGGGTGGTCATGGACTTCATTTGTGTAACAGTGGCACATATTCTGTGGCCTATTGCTTTGCAGAGTATAAAAATACAGATCCCTGCCACAGTCAATTTGCAGTCTTAAGCTGAACCCAGGGGAAGCAACAATGGGAGAGGGCAGAGGCAAACTGGGATGAAATATGCTCCTGTTTCAGAGGCTCAGGTTGAGTGACAGACTCAGCTACTGCCGGGAATGAGAACTCCAGGATTTTGCCAGAAGCTTCACAAAAGTGATCTCATGAACAGTTAGTTGCTTTGATCAAATTATGTGATCCCTCTTCATGACATCAAAGTAGTAATGCTAACAGAAGGCAAAGAAGCCATGATATGGTGCCTTCGTGATACCCGAACATCTTATTCAATGGCTTTACAAGTGTAAGGTATGAGAGACGTAGAAGAGAGAAGTGAGACATTGAGAAAGATGTTGCAAGAATGAAATGTTACACGGGGCAGGAAAGGCCACCAGGAAGGAAATTTGAACTCAAAATGGAGTGTCAAGTTAAGAACTTTACAATTTGTGCTTCTTATCATTACATTATTATCATCGCTAATTTATTTGTTGCCAGATCCAAACATACATTATAGCAGTTGTATGGACTAATATATTTTCATTCAGATTGGCACTAATTTCATAATGGCATCAGACTCTTTGTGTTTATTATATATTTAGTTTAACCCTCAGCTTTGGTTGTTTTATAAGTTGAGTTTATTTTATTTCATGTTTTACTTTGATTGTTGTTTGATTGTTCTTGGGCATTGAATGTTTCCCGTTTTTTTATTTTTTGGAAAGCGCCCTGAGTACCTTTGGGGAGAGAGGGCAGGTTATAAATAACAACAACAACAACAACAACAACAACTTCTCCTCCTCCTCCTCCTCCTCCTCCTCCTCCTCCTCCTCCTCCTCCTCCTCCTCCTCCTCCTCCTCCTCCTCCTCCTCTAATACAGATAGGAGATAGCAATACCTTTGCATTAATTCATGTTTACATCTGGTACAATTATCATATTATTCTATCTTCCCTTGTCCAGTTAAGTAGAAGATGTTGCATCTTTATGCATTTTTGTGTTGTAATGTTTATTTTATTATTTGTATTACTGGTTTTGCATAGTGCTACTGGGACTAATGGCAATTCAGTATGGTGTTAAATAATATAGTACAATGTGAGTCATTAAATCAAAAATATTACTTTAATTATATCAAAAATTTCAAGCTCCATTTAAAACCATGAAAATACCATTAAGAAAGTACCCAGCTGGAAACAAGCTCCATCCTCAGCATCCCTATCCTTCATTTGCCCAAATAAAATAAAATAGCTACCAGAATGGTGCTCATGGTTTATTTTTAAAAAAATGCTATATGTATATGTGTGTGTATGTGTGTGTGTGTACACACACACACACACACAGATTGCAATCATGTATAATATGATTCCCAGATCCATGGGGGGAATATGTTCCTGGAGTTTGTGTGGATACAAGACATGGTGAATTATAGCTAACCCTATTGAAATAAAGGATGTCTGGCTCAGGAATCCTATAGAGTCACAGTGGAGGACCTGGAAAGTACCTAGAGAGAACATGTCAGACATGAATCAGTAGATCCATTGACACCAATCCCATGAATACAGGAGTCATACTGTTCAAGTTAGTGATCAAAGTACTGCACTTGTTGATGTGTATGTATAGTTCCCAAATCCATGTATTTCAGATAGAAGTGATGTTTGTTGAGTTCCAACACTTTGATGGCTCATCAGATTAAAGTGCTGTCCCTGTACCAGGTTTCCCTGTGTAGACAAGAAACTTTATTTCTATGTCTACAGAAGTGTAATATGTGAAGCAGGATCTGTAGTGGAAGCATATTTGTAGGTTTGATGCTGGTGTACATTGATTAAACGTTATTATTCTTACAGACAGCTGTGATTATTTTTCATTTGAGTATCCATCTACCTCTTACATCTAGAATACAAACCTTATGTGTTGGGTATATCAGGTTCCAATAAAAATCATTATATTTGGAGTTTGGGGGAGTCTCTAAGGAAATTAAACATGCCTTCAGTGTATTCGTAAGGAGTCCTACCAAACTATGGAAACATATAATCAAAATGATTCTGTGTACAAGCAACCCTTTGAGCTCTGTGGTGATTAATGGGGTTCAATGGCATTTTTACTGCTTTTGCAGAAATTGGTGAGTCCAGTATGAAAGACAATAGCCTTCCAATTGTGTATATAAAAATGGAATCATAAATTCCCTCTCCAAGCTGCAAGAACATAAAATGACCCTTGAAGAAACTACATATTTGTATATATATATTTTAAAAACCTTTGATCTCTATTTGTTCACTTTTATTTATTTAAATTTAATTGAATTTTCAAGACCGTTTTGTCCTGAGCAGTCTCTAAAAGCTTGCTTGAAACACACCTCTGTGACATGTCGACAAATGCTAAGGATATTTTTGCATCTTCACTTGAGTACCTTGAACATTCTCATCTTGCTGTTTAGTATTATTCAGAACAATGCTCATATGATATTGTGATTGTTACAATTATTTTTCAGATTATGTTTTTTAGTACACAAATTCATTTCATTTATGCTCCAGATGGAAAACAGGAAAGACTTTCAGAGTGACAAATAGATACAGTAGAGTCTCATTTATCCAACACTCGCTTATCCAAGCTTCTGGATAATCCAAGCCATTTTTGTAGTCAATGTTTTCAATATATCATGATATTTTGGTGCTAAATTCGTAAATACAGTAATTACAACATAACATTACTACGTATTGAACTACTTTTTCTGTCAAATGTGTTGTATAACATGATATTTTGGTGCTTAATTTGTAAAATCATAACCTAATTTGATGTTTAATAGGCTTTTCCTTAATCCCTCCTTATCATCCAAGATATTCGCTTATCCAAGCTTCTGCCGGCCCGTTTAGCTTGGATAAGTGAGACTCTACTGTAGTAGTAAAAGAGAAGTAAGAAACAAGGTAGCACCTACCTTAGAGCTTATGTAGAAAAGGGAATGGGAAATGAAAAAGAGGGCAAAACTGAAGCACATGTTCTTAATGTTATAGTTCCTCAGTCAGGTAAAATGGCTGATGGATGTCAGATAGGGAGAGGCAAAGCCAACAGGTCTAGCTTTCTAGAGATCAGATGGGGGGGACCTGCTTTCTTTATCTTTTCTTCCGTCTGGTAGAATGCTTGCTGGATGAAAGTTTAAGAGAAGCAAAAAGCAGTGGATCTGCCTTCTTAGGAGCACCGATGATTTCTCATTTTGTTAAATTATAGCATGTTCCACTGGTTGCCAATTAGTTTCCAGACAAGAGTACAAAATGCTGCTTTTGACCTTTAAAGCCCTACGTGATTTGGGTCCAGGTTACTTACAGGATTGCCTTCTTCGTATAATCCACCCCGCACACTTAGGTCCTCTGGAGGCGGCTATTTTAGCCAACCAGTAGCCAACTGGCAACAAAGGATATTTTCATTGGCCTCCCCAAGACTATGGAATGACTTGCCAGAGGAGCTCAGAGAGCTCAATAAGCTGTTGGAATTTAAGAGACGTTTGAAGACCTGTCTCTTCCGGCAGCCCTGCCCAGTAAATTTTTACCTACGAAACTCATGTTCTGTGTTTACTGTGTTCTGTGTATTTTAATATATGTATTTCATATAAATACATTTTAATATATGTATTTTATGTAATGTTTTATGAGGTGCTTTAACTACGTTGCATCCTACCTTGAGCCGCAAGAAGAGGCAAGTAAGAAATAAAATAACAATGATAATTTTTTTTATTAACACAATTGCTTCTTTTCAGGAACATCCATTACTTGGACAGCCTTTCTTTGTACTTCATCCTTGCCGGACAAATCAATTTATGTCCTCAGTATTATCAAGCTCACATAAACAAAACAGGTAACTTGTATGAGTTCAAAGTATTAGACTTGCTTGATTGTTATATCCACCCTATATTAATGTGAAAAAATATGAATGAATGTCTATATCCATTTCAGGTGACTAAAAGATGCAACAAGTATTTTGTAGTCAAACAAATTCATATTGGAAATAGGATTCAGTTTGTCTTACATGACATAGTATATAACAAACCTGAGAATACAGGGAACACTTCAATGGACATGCTAGGTATTTTTCAAATGTTATCCTGGGTGTTTTGTTATACTTCATCTTTATTTACTTACCGTTTATACTCGAGTATAAGCCAACCCGAATATAAGTTGAGGCACCTAATTTTATCACAAAAAACTAGGATAACTTATTGACTCGAATATAAGCCGAGTTATATGCAGCAGTTATGGGTAAATTTCAAAATAAAAATAGATACCAATAAAATTTCATTAATCGAGGCATCAGTAGGTTAAATGTTTTTGAATATTTACTGTATTTCAAAGAAAAGCAATAAACTAACTCTATAAGTGGAAAAGTAGGGGCAACAAAAACAATATGGTATCAACAATAACCTAATAATAATAATAATAATAATAATAATAATAATAATAATAATAATAATAAAACTTCATTTGGATCCCACCCTATCTCCTCATGGGGACTCAGGCCGGCTTCCAACATAGTAACAGGCAAACATTCAATGCTTATATAAACAATGCAGAGCTAGATATAGGTCTATAATTATAGATACTAATTTCACATATGCATTTCCCCCTGAAACGTTTGCAAATCCCTCTGTGTATGTCTATATATATTTGTGTGTTCATTTTCCCCCCTGTAATATTTCCAAGCCCTATATATAGGTAGGTAAGAATATATTCCTATATATCCAGACATCTTTCTTTATATAGATATTTGCAGAAACTTGCAAACATATGAGGGTAAATTCATATATAAAAATAATGTATATGTATGGCTACAGATACACAGGTACATGGATCTATATGTATAAAGGATTTTCAAAGACCTGAAAACATATGAGGGGAAATTCATATATAAAATTAATGTATATAGATAGATACACATATAAAGGTACATAGAGGGGTTAATGCCTATATATCTGTTTAACAAATATTTCAGGGGAAAATGCTTTCATAAGATTAATGAATATATATTTTTCTTCTTCCTGACTTGCAAGGGTGTCTCTCTTTTCAAAACATTCCCTTGATTAAGAGCGAGGGAGGCTTTGCAAAAGTAAACACACTGATAAGGGAGGAGAAGAGAGAAATAGATCACGGTAATTCCCTAATAATATTCAAACTCAAAAATATCTGTAGTTAAGAACATTAAGATCTATAGGATGGATATAGTTCTTGGAATACTTTTGTAACATTCAAGTGATGATTACTTGAATCTGCACTTTTTGAAAAGTATGAACTGCATGGTTATTAAGATAGAAATAAGAAGAAAAGATGACATAAAAAATCAGAAACAAAAGACTGAATTCCCAGGTGATTTGTGAGTCCATTGCAAATCCCCCTTTCCCAGTTACTTGGTATGCGCTGGAGTTTGGTTCCAGTTCCAGTTCTGTGAATACCAAAATTTGTGGAGGCTCAACACCAACTATATACTAATAATAATAATAATAATAATAAAACTTTATTTATACCCCGCCACCATCTCCCCGACGGGAACTCGGGGCGGCTTACATGGGGCCATGCCCAAAACAATACAATGTAAACAGCATATAAAATAACAGCACATCACAATACAATAAACAATACAATAAATAATAATATCCAATTACAAAATAAAACAAGGAGACAATGAAAACAAGGGCAGACCACATGAACATTAAGTTAAAACTCGGGGTGAGAAAGACATAAAAATAAAAACCACAGCGAACAGAAGTAGTACATAGTATAATGGTGTGCTTTATATAAAATGACAAAATGGGGTTTTACTTTTGGATTTTTTTGGACAGGATGAATATTTTTCATGCATTGAATGGCTGACCTACTAGTACCCAAGTTTTAAATATCACTTTGAAGGCCATTTTATTGCAATTGTAATGTGTCTGTTTTTCTTGTTTGTTTTGTAGGAGTACAAATTACATAATCTCATGGCTAAGTATTGTAGGCCCAGTGGTGGGTCTCAATCTGCCTTTGGGTTATGCAAAAGCTGTTGCTGAGCAAAGTTCAAGTGCTGATTAAAGAGGTAAAATATATCTTACTCCAAATTAAACATTAAAAATAAATTGTATATTTTTTCTTCCAAATGCTTAAAACTATTTTGTGTTTCTTTCTCCGGCAACAAAATACAACAGAATTATAGTTTAATACTTTCATTGTAGTTTATTCATATGGACATACCCTTGCTTATCCTTAAAATACTTAAAAGTGGTTCCCTAAATTTCTTTTGCTCTTTTGTTCTATGCCTTATTTCATTGCTTCTTAAAACTGTGGGTCCCGACACTTAGCTCAATGTTAGCTTGAAAAATTTGGAAAAGTTTTCTGAACGTCACATAGTGACTGTTCTAGACATTTATGCAAATCTGTTGTGCAGTGCTTACAGAGGACAATGCAGAAGGTGCTTCAGCTGTACTTCATTAAAAAGAAAATCAGCCTGTTTTGCAAACCTTGCAAATGCTGATTTGTTATCAGTAAATGTGTGATTTCTATACAAAGAATCATAGAATCATAGAATAACAGAGTTGGAAGAGACCTCATGGGCCATCCAGTCCAACCCCCTGCCAAGAAGCAGGAAATCTCATTCAAAGCACCCCCGACAGATGGCCGTCTAGCCTCTGCTTAAAAGCCTCCAAAGAAGGAGCCTCCACCACAGAGAGTTCCACTGCCGAACAGCTTTCACAGTGAGGAAGTTCTTCCTGATGTTCAGGTGGAATCTCCTTTCCTGTAGTTTGAAGCCATTGTTCCGTGTCCTAGTCTCCAGGGCAGCAGAAACAATCTTGCTCCCTCCTTCCTATGACTTCCTTTCACATATTTATACATAGCTATCATGTCTCCTCTCAGCCTTCTTTTCTGCAGGCTAAACATGCCTAGTTCTTTAAGCCGCTCCTCATAGGGCTTGTTATCCAGACCTTTGATCATTTTAGTTGCCCTCCTCTGGATGCTTTCCAGCTTGTCAACATCTCCCTTCAATTGCGGTGCCCAGAATTGGACACAGTATTGCAGGTGTGGTCTGACCAAGGCAGAATAGAGGGGGAGCATGACTTCCCTGGATCTAGACACTATACCCCTATTTATGCAGGCCAGAATCCCGTTGGCTTTTTTAGCTGCTGCATCACATTGTTAGTTCATGTTTAACTTGTCCACGAGGACTCCAAGATCTTTTTCACACGTACTGCTGTCAAGCCAGGAATCCCCCATTCTGTATCTTTGCATTCCATTTTTTCTGCCAAAGTGGAGTATCTTGCATTTGTCCCTGTTGAACTTCATTTTATTAGTTTTGGACCATCTCTCTAATATGTCAAGATCGTTTTGAATTCTGCTCCTGTCTTCTTGTTTGTTAGCTCTCCCTCCCAGTTTGTTGTCGTCTGCAAACTTGATGATCCTGCCTTCTAACTCTTCGTCTAAGTCATTAATAAAGATATTGAACAGAAACGGGCCCAGGACAGAACCCTGTGGCACTCCACTTGTCACTTCTTTCTAAGATGAAGATGACACATTGGTGAGCACTCTTTGGTTTCATTCGCTTAGCCAATTACAGATTCACCTAACCGTAGTTTTGTCTAGCGCACATTTTACTAGTTTGTTGCCAGAAGGTCGTGGGGGACTTTGTTGAAGGCCTTACTGAAATCCAGGTACGCTACACCCACAGCGTTCCCTGTATCAACCCAGCTTGTAACTCTTTCAAAAAAAGAGATCAGATTAGTCTGGCATGACTTGTTTTTGGTAAATCCGTGTTGACTATTAGCAATGACCGCATTTGTTTCTAAGTGTTCGCAGACCACTTCCTTAATGATCTTTTCCAGAATCTTGCCTGGTATCGACATGCGGCTGACCTGGTATCGACATGCGGCTGATAATTGTTTGGGTCGTTCTTTTTTCCCTTCTTGAATATAGGGACCACATTCGCCCTCCTCCAATCTGCTGGGATTTCTCCCGTTCTCCAAGAGGTCTCAAGGATGATTGCTAGTGGTTCTGAAATAACTTCAGCTAGTTCCTTCAATACTCTTGGATGTAGTTGATCTGGCCCTGGGGACTTGAATTCATTTAGAGCAGCCAGGTATTCCTGGACAGCTTGTTTCCCTATTTGGGGTTGGATTTCCCCTAATCCTTCATCCATTCCATGTTGCTGAGGTTGAAGACAGCTTTCTTTTTGTGAGAAGACTGAGGCAAAGAAGGCATTAAGTAGTTCTGCCTTTTCCCTGTCCCCTGTCACCATCACCCCATCTTCTCCTCACAGAGACCCTATCGCCTCCTTGTTCTTCTTTTTTCTACCGACATAAGCAAAAAAGCCTTTTTTTGTTGTTTTTAATGTCCCTGGCAAGCCTGAGCTCGTTTTCCGCTTTAGCCTTGCGAACCTTTTCCTTACAGGAGTTGGCTATTTGTTTGAATTCTTCTTTGGTGATTTTTTCCCCTTTTCCACTTCTTGTGCATGTCTCTTTTGAGTCTTAGCCCAGTTAGAAGTTCTTTGGACATCCATTCTTGCTTCTTCGCACTTGTCTTATTTTTTTTCTTTGTTGGCACTGTTTGCATTTGCACTTTGAGCATTTCACTTTTGAAAAACTCCCATCCATCCTTAACTCCCTTGTCTTTTAGTATTGGCGTCCATACAATGCCGCTCAGTGTTTCCTTCATTTTTTGGAAGTCAGCTCTTCTAAAGTCCAGAATACGAGTTTGACTTGTCTTAGTTTCAGCCTTCCTTTGTATGGCGAACTGCAGGAGCACATGGTCTCTTGCCCCTAAGGATCCGACCACTTCAACTGTATTGATCAGATCTTCCACATTTGTTAAGATGAGATCAAGAGTAGCCGATCCCCTTGTTGCCTCTTCTACCTTCTGGACCATAAAATTGTCTGCAAGGCAAGCGAGGAATTTGTTGGACTTTGTACTCTTGGCCGAGTTTGTTTTCCAGCAGATATCGGGATAGTTGAAATCACCCATGACTACTATATCTCTTCTTAGTGCCTGTTTGGTCAGCTGTTGAGAAAAGGCTTCATCAAGTCCTTCATCCTAACTCGGAGGTCTGTAGTAGACATCCACAACAAGATCTTTTTGCGTCCTGGTTCCCTTTATTCTTATCCAGATGCTTTCAAGCTGGTTTCCTGGATTGCAGTCTTGCATTTCTTCTGCAACGTAACTGTTTTTGACATATAAAGCTACTCCCCCTCCTCTCCCCTTTGTTCTATTTCTGTGAAAGAGGTTATAGCCCTCAATGGCTACATTCCAATGATGGGAGTCATCCCACCAGGTTTCAGTGATGCCTATGACATCGTAAGTGTGGTTTTGTGCTAAAAGTTGGAGTTCATCTTGCTTCTTCACCATGCTCTGTGCATTAGTGTAAAGACATGTAAGCCCCTGTGACCTTCCACAGAGCTGTTTATTTGGGATTATTGTGCTCTCAGTAACTGGTCCTTGCTGTTTTTGTGCAGCCCTCCCTTTAGCCTTTTAGCAGTTCCCTGTGGTCGTGAGTAAAATACTGTTCACAAGGCTGTTGTTCCCCTCCCCCAGTGGATCTAGTTTAAATTGCACCTAATGAGGTTTGTGAGTCTGTGTGCAAAAAATGTTTTCCTACTTGTGTGAGAGGGACCCCATCACTTGCCAGTAGGCCATCCTCCTGGAGGAGTAGGCCATGGTCGAGGAAGCCAAAATGCTCCTCCTGACACCATTTTCTGAGCCAGTTATTGAGCTGTACTATTTTTCTGGCCCTTGTAGAGCCGTGTCCTACAATAGGGAGGAGGAATGAAAAGATCACATGTACATTACATAGTTTTAGCTTTTAGTTTTACCTATTATACCCTCTATCTATCTATCTATCTATCTATCTATCTATCTTTAGCTTTAAAAATGTACCTGTTCCAACTTACATACAAATTCAACTTAAGAATAAACCTACAGAACCTATCTTGATCGTAACTTGGAGACTGCCTGTATACTCTATATCATGTAAATATTTCTCAGGCTGCAAGGGTCTCAAGTGGAAAGTTTCACCGAGGAGCTGGCTGTGATGAAACGTAGGAGGAGGGGACTAGAGTGCATCTGGAGGAAATCTCAGGACGTGTCCGACCAAGCACGGGCTAAAGCCGCCATTAAGGCTTACTCCATGGCTCTGCGAGCAGCCAGGAAAGATTTCACGACTGCCCGCATAGCGTCTGCAGCCAACAGGCCATCGGAGTTGTTCCGAGTTGTGGGGGAGCTCCTGCGGCCTCCTGAGGCCCAGGGGTTTCCTGATGACTTGGCAACTCGGTGCAGCGATTTCGCGCACCATTTTGCAGGCAAAGTTGCTCAGATACGCCGTGAGTTGGACTCCAGCTTAACTGTGGTCCCAGCGGAGGTGACCGAGGTACCTGTCTGTGCGATCTTATGGGATTCTTTCCGGCTTGTTCTTCCTGATGACGTGGAGGGGATTCTTGGGTCTGTGAGGGCGACCACCTGCGCTCTGGATCCTTGTCCTTCTTGGCTGGTGAAGCTGGCCAAAGATGGGTTGTTGGATTGGTTTGTGGCTATTATAAATGCCTCCCTGGTTCAAGGGTCAGTTCCATCCTGCTTTAAGCAGGCGGTAGTAAAACCATTATTAAAAAAGACCTCGTTAGACCCATCTGTATGTAACAACTACAGGCCAATTTCCAACCTCCCATTTCTGGGCAAGGTTCTGGAGCGGGTGGTTGCTACGCAGCTCCAGGAGTTCCTCGATGACACCGATTTTCTGGACCGCTCGCAGTCTGGCTTCAGGCCTGGGCACAGCACCGAGACGGCTTTGGTCGCCCTGGTGGATGACCTCCGCAGGGAGCTGGACAGGGGGAGTGTGACCCTGCTGGTTCTCTTGGACATCTCAGCGGCTTTCGATACCATCGACCATGGTATCCTTCTGGGGAGGCTCGCCGGGATGGGACTCGGTGGCACGGTTCTGCTGTGGCTTCGGTCCTTCCTGGAGGGCCGTTCCCAGATGGTGAAGCTGGGGGAAACCTGCTCGGACCCCTGGCCATTGACCTGTGGGGTCCCGCAAGGGTCTATTCTATCCCCCATGCTATTTAACATCTACATGAAACCACTGGGAGAGGTCATCCGGAGTTTTGGAGGGTGTTGCCATCTCTACGCAGATGACACACAAATCCACTACTCATTTCCATCTAACTCCAAGGAAGCCCCTCGGATGCTGAACCAGTGCCTGGCCGCTGTGGCGGACTGGATGAGGAGGAACAAGCTGAGGATCAATCCTGACAAGACAGAGGCCCTCCTGGTCAGTCGCTCGTCAGATCGGGGTATTGGGTGGCAACCTGTGCTGGACGGGGTTGCACTCCCCCTGAAATCACAGGTCCGCAGTTTGGGGGTCCTCCTGGATTCAGCGCTGACGCTTGAAGCGTAGGTGTCGGCGGTGGCTGGGAGGGCTTTTGCACAACTCAAACTTGTGCGCCAACTGCGACCATACCTCGTGAAGTCTGACTTGACCACGGTGGTCCATGCCTTAGTCACCTCTAGACTGGACTACTGTAATGCGCTCTACGTGGGGCTTCCCTTGAAGACGGCTCGGAAATTACAACTGGTCCAACGCTCGGCTGCCAGATTAATAACTGGGGCGAATTACAGGGAGAGATCTACTCCCCTGTTTAAGGAGCTCCACTGGCTTCCGTTCATTTTCCGATCCCAATTCAAGGTGCTGACCATCATATATAAAGCCCTAAACGGTTTGGGACCCGCCTACCTTCGTGACCGTATCTCCTACCATAAACCTGCCCGATCTCTGCAATCGTCAGGGGAGGCCCTCCTGTCGCCACTGCCTTTATCCCAGACCCGCCTTGTAGGAACTAGGGAGAGGGCCTTCTCTGCTGTGGCCCCCCGTTTATGGAACTCATTGCCCATTGAAATCAGGCAAGCCCCCACTCTTTCAGACTTTAGGAAAGATCTAAAAACATGGCTCTTCCGATGTGCTTTCGGAGAGTAAATGTTACATGCTTTTGTTACGCCCTCATTATATATCCTCTAGACTGTCTGCTATCTTTTTCCTTAGTTCCCTGTGGTTTTATTCTTATCCTTTTTCTTATCCTTTTCTCACCCCGAGTTTTAACTGAGTGTTAGTGCGGCCTGCCCTGTTATATTGCTCTTTGGATTTTGTGCTGTACTGTATATGATTCTTTATTGTATTGTTGTAACTGTATTATGATATGTTGTTTTTATATTGTGTTATATTGTATTTTTCCCGGGCATGGCCCCATGTAAGCCGCCCCGAGTCCCCATTGGGGAGATGGTGGCGGGGTATAAATAAAGTTTTATTATTATTATTATTATTATTAACATAATACTCCTATTTTAAAGATGCCTTATACTACTATTTTAAAGATGTCCCTTAACTTCTTTTTTTAAAGAAAAAAAAATCAACATTGCATATTTTTTTCACAATATGATTTGGTGTTTTAATTCGGTGCTCTAATTTCATTGTACTTAATCTATTTGATGCTGTGCAAAAGTCCATTTTCTGCAGCTAGGACAGGCCTAGGAAGGAGGTCCAGTTAATTCCAGTTAAGAGATTGGGAATAGGTCATGAAATGGTGCACTCTTTCCACCAAGCTTTTTCTTTTCCCCATGAGAAAATTCCTTCCATCCTCTTTAATTATGGCTAAGTGCTGTGTAAGCAGTGGCATTAGCACAAATTAGGGCTTTCACGTAATATTACATGAGTGAGAAAACGTCCCTTTTGTACTTTGTATCTTTCCTTAGGAAACACTGTTGTAGCTGCTGCATGAAGTATGAAGTGACTTGAAGACTGACTATGTACTACCTTCAGAGATCCTTAAACCTTTCACACACACATACATATGAATACACACACACATACTGAGCAATGTTTCTTCACTATGAAAGACTATATTGAAACACTGCCAGTAACTTTGGCAGTGAGAGCTGAGAGGGAGGTCATAAAGTCAGGAGTGACTGACTTAAGCAAGTTTAGTATGTATTTAACCCCTTGAGCTATTCTATTAAAGTTGACATCCCATCTTATTTGAACTGTTTCCGCTATACATCTCAGTACTTTTTCATTGTTGTTGTTTCAGATTTGGTACAAGTGGCGGAGTCTAAAGGTGCCACTCTAGTGCTGTAGCTCATCTCAGATATGAAGCTAAAGAAAATGTCACGTCTAACAAGCTGTTGCAGTCACGACAAGATGCTTCAGTGGAGATCACATTTCTCTGATACGTGTCTGAGGATAACCAAGCCGTGGATTCCATTCTAATTGTAACAAGAATTATGCTTTGTCCCACCAGAAAGAAAATGTCAGTTCAATTGATAGTTGGACTGATGCTAAGTGGAAAAGATATTCTTCCCCTAAACTGACAGAGTGACTTGGGAAAACTTGTGCGGAAAAATATTACCAAAGGAATTTGAAGCTTACAGTAATAATAAAAGTCTCTCTATCTTTACTGGTAGCTTATGAGGCCCCATGGAACAGGACTGGGTTTTTTTCAGGTTTTTTCCGCTTGCTCCTATTTTTGCTTAGCAAGACGCATTAGCAACATTAATACATTAAAAACATACAGATTGGTTTATACATTACTCTTGAGAATTTTATAATATTTGTGTTTTTGACTGTATTGTCACCCGTTTCAAGCCATGAGGAGAGGTGGGTAAGAAATAAAATTATTATTATTATTATTTAGGATGAAACCACTGCATTGATCTTCATATGCAATGATACACACACAGCCTTTAATGGCATACAACAGCAAAATCACAGCACAGGCATATACAGCAAGAGGAAGTCACAGATAAAAAGGAAAACATACTTAAAAGTTACTGTTCTCAAGAATAAAAATTGCAACAGTGTCACAAAAGAATGCAATGATCAATTTGATCTGTAGTTTACATGCACTCCTATTGAAAAACTGCATTTTGCCACTGCTTACAACCTAGTGTGCACACAATGATAAACATGTAGAAGTGTACACATTTGACGTACAGCCTCATGGCTTGTATCTTTCATGCAAAATCCCTTTCTCTCAGCCTGGATCCAATGATGGAAGTGAATCAGACCAGGGCTAAAAATGCCTTTAGGAAAGATTCAGCTCCTCTCACCCTTTCCCCTCTTTACCACTCTCTTAAATTTAAACGTGTAAATAAAAGTGGCATGCAACTATTTTGGGTTTAGCAAAAGTCTGCATAAAGGCAAGCTGCTTCTGAAGTCCTTCAGCTTTAGTTAGAACTGTGTTACATGCCCAATAATAGTCTCAATGTTACATCTGTATATTCTTTTGCATAGCTTGCACAATCTAAATATTTGTTCACAGTTGCTTTCTTAAATCAATTAGCAAAAGGTGACTGGATTTTAATTTTGCTAATTTCCATCCCCATTGGGCAGTGCTGCATTATAGTCGCAATTTTATTGAGATGCGGCAGAGCAAGATACATTTTACTCTTAGTCTGTCCTCCACCTTCAGTTAAAATACTATCCACTGCAGCCAGACTGCATTAGTCTGCATTTTGTTACTGGAATAGATGGCTGTTAATAGATTTAAGGATCATAAGGATATTCCACTGCTGTATTGGTCAGATTAAAATTAAATTCCACAAAACTCAGTAACAGTTAGAAGGAAACACATGCCAACAGCTTTCTTCATAATCTTAGAAAATAGTTTAACTTCCTCTTGAGACAATTTTAGTAGATTTCACTAATATGTTGGACTCTTATACCAATCTGGTTTGTGTATGATTTAGAATGGACTAAATCTTATGTGAGTTAAGCATATGTAAACCCACTAAAATCAATGGACTTAAAATACTTAACTCTGAATTGGATTTAAGCCTTTATCATAACTTTAGTAATGTAGGTATTTGCTAATATTAAGTGGATTTTACAGGAATAATAATGATAACAGCAGCATAATATAATATATTGTAATGTAATATCATGTCAGACGGGTTAAACTAAGCTTTTCTTTAAAACTAGGCTTTTCTTTTATTTAAACTGTTTGCTTATAGAAATGAATGAAGTGTAATGCCAACTATTAAAGTAAAATATTTAAAATACTAAAAGTAAAACATTTTGAAGGTGTTATATATTTTGCCATTTATATATAGATATGATTTTCTATAATTTTTTAAATACAATTAAAATGGAGTAGATTATCTGAAGTCTTTTTTCTGGGTAGCAGAGTTTTGGACATTTCTTTAAAACAGGGGAGGACTGCCACTAGAAGGGAAACACTTCCGTGTTTCAAACATGCCCCCCCCCCTAAATCACACCTAATTTTTCTCTCTCTTAAACTTTCACACTACACAATTGATGTGCTATATTCCATTTTTATAAATCTCTCTCCTAGTGCTTAGTTGTTAGCTACCCTATATATTCCTAAACCCTGGGGAACCATCATCATCATCGGTGATCACTCGTGTCGAAGTGTAGGGTCTTGACAGTGGGTCCATAGGTGACTGTGGAGACCTATTCTTGACCCGCATGTTCTTCCAGAGTGAAGACACTGGTTTCCAGACAGAAGGTGGTCCCAGTCAGGGTTGGCTTGATGCGCCTTTCTCTTGATGCGTTTCTCCATTTCCCCCTCCATTTCTGCCTCTTTGAATTCCACAGCACTGTTGGTAACAGCTGACCTTCAGTTAGAGCACTCAAAGGCCAGGCTTCCCAGTTCTGAGTGTCTATGCCACAGTTTTTAAGGTTGGCTTTAAGCCCATCTTTAAATCTCTTTTCCTGTCCATCAACCTTACATTTTCTGTTCTTCATTTGGGAGTAGAGTAACTACTTTGGGAGACAGTGATCAGGCATTTGGACAACGTGGCCAGTCCAGTGGACTTGATGGTGGAGGATCATCCCTTCAGTGCTGAATGCTGATGGTCTTTGCTTCTTCCAGTATGCTGACGTTTGTTCACCTGCCTTCCCAAGAGATTTGCAGGATTTTTCAGAGGCAGCACTGATGGAATCATTCCAGGAGTTGAGTGTGATGTCTGTAGATGGTCCACATTTCGCAGGCATATAACAGGGTTGGGAGGACAATAGCTGACATATCCTGATCCTCAAACACTCTCTGGTTCATTTGGAAGAATGCTGCACTCGCAGAGCTCAGACAGTGTTGTATTTCAGTGTTGATGTTGATGTTGATTTTTGTGGAGAGGTAGCTGCCAAGGTAAAGGAAATGGTCAACATTTTCTAATGTTACACCACTAAAATGTATTTCTGTCATTGTAGAGAGCTTGTCTGGTGCCTGTTGAAAGAGCACTTGGTTTTCTCGAGGTTCAGTGAGAGGCCAAGCTTTTCGTATGCTTCTGCAATGGTGTTTAGAGTGGCTTGTAGGTCTTCTGAATGAGTACAGACCACATTATCATCAGCATATTGGATTCTATAACAGATGTTGTGACCTGATTCCACCTGAAATGGGTCACTTCTGGAGCCATTGCTGTCCAAGATTGTTGCCAGTATGTTATCATGGAGGAGTCGCAGGATGTTCACATTTGTCAGGGCATCCAATTTTTTGGAAGATGGTCTGGAGAGCACTGGACTGCGTCTAATGTTTCGAATGTTTTTTTGAGATCAATGAATATCATGTACAGTGGTTGGTTTTGTTCCTTGAATTTTTCTTGGAGCTGTTGTACAGTGAAGATCATATCCACCATTCCTCTGGAGGAGTGGAAGCTGTTCTGGGATTCTGGGAGGGTGTCTTCTGAAATAGGTAGAAGGTGGTTTGCAAGGATTCTTGTGATGATTTTCCCAGCTGATTGGATACCAAACGAAGAAATATCAAGACTGTTTTGATGAAAATGTGTCTCCTGTGCCTTTTAAAAATCTTGAACTTCTGTCTTATTCATATTGGTTCTGATATAAGAGTTACAATAAGAGTGTATTTCTTCCAGTGGTGTTGCTTCTACTACTTTTGTGTAATATAATTCCAAGAGGAAATGTTCTTATTCTGTTATTTTCCAAATGAAACAATTTCAGATACAGATAACTGTGTAGGGGGTTCTGGAGGTAGCTGCTGTTTACTTTCTTATCTTTCAATAGTTCTGTCCACATTAAAAAATAGAAGATGGACAGTATGCTCCTCTGCTCTGCAACTGAATGACAAAATTAAGATTTAGATGATGTGACAAGAAGTGGAGTCAGACACAGGGAAAAATTATCCAGGTAATTAGCTTTCTCCAATTCTTTCTGCCTACTTTGCAGAAACAGATCTGGAGGCAGACTTAATGTCATTATTACTATTGTATTTGAATAACAGACAAAGATGGTCAGGAGACACAGAAGGGATAGTTGGAGTCCTGGGATGAAATTAACAACTAGAATAATATAATGCAAAATTGCAGAATAAGAGCTTCAAAATTTACATTGAAAGTAGTCCTATGATGCATCAATTACAGGGAAAAGTAAAACCCAGAATTTGGTCTATCTTGCATGGGAATCATGTAGCCCTCCACAAGTTTGACGGCAACTCCTTGCAACCCTTGCCAACACTGCCAATGCTAAGGAATAGTGGGAGCATGATTATCATCATCCTATTTGCTGCGATTTGCATTGTTCCCATCTTCCTACTTGCGGGTTCTATCAGAGAAAACATGGATAAAATGTTCTATAGAAGGTGACTAAAGAAAATGATTACTAAGAAGATCAAGAAAAACCCAGAAATGTGCTTATTGAGTGTGTTTCAGGAGAGAACATTAAAAAAAGATGTAAAAATATGCCAATATAGCTATGTGGCAATGAGAATCATTATAATAAAATCTTGGAAGGAGGGGAAAGAACTACTTATTAAGGATTGGAGAAGAAAAGTAGTAGGGTATATCCAAATGGCCAAGATCTCCAATGGCATAAGGGGAGAAAACAAAGAAGAATTTGCTAGAAGATGGAGACTGGCCTTTGGGTATTTAAAAAAGAAGACAAAAATAGATTTTGAAAGAGCCGAATAGGGGATTTATTAGTGTAATGACAAGGACAGTTTTTGTTAGATATTAGTTCCATACGGTGTGTCGGAAGTCATGCATGGTGGTTCACAGGTGGGAATGGGGAGGTGACGGGACTGGGGAAACAATACTTGTTTTTTGATTGTTGAATCTTGATGATTGTATGTATGTCTTTGTTGTTTTTTCTCATATATCGCAAAAATGAAAAGAAAAAAGGATGTCTTCTGAATGTGACCTGGAACGTTATGCTTGTAAGAACCGTGTTGAAAGTCCTTGTATTGCGATTCTTCTGCATAAATGAAACATGTACCTCAGCATGTGTGAAAGGAGAAGTTGTCACTCTTCATTTCTGGATTAGTTTTCCAGGCTAACTTTCAGTGGTGGTTTGAGCAGGGCCGGCCCCACTCATGCGGCAGCTGACGCCGCCGCCTCGGGCGCAGGCCCGGGGGGGCGCCGTCAGGCTGGGCGGGAGGCGGGGCACCGCCCTGACGGTGCCCCGCCTCCCGCCCAGTGCGCCCTGGCCCGTCTGGCCTGCTAGAAAAGGCCAGACGGGCGAGCGGGAGTAGCGTGGGAGGCGGGGCCAGCTCTGACGCCGCTCCCCCCCCCCCCGCCCAGCGTGCCTTGGCCCTGCCTCCCACGCAGCGTGGGAGGCGGGGCCAAGGCACGCTGGGCGGGGGGGGGGGGAGCGGCGTCAGAGCTGGCCCCGCCTCCCACGCTACTCCCGCTCGCCCGTCTGGCCTTTTGTAGCAGGCCAGACTCAGCGGAGGTTTCTCCAGGCCGCGATTGCGGCCTGGAGGAACCTCCGCTGAGTCTGGCCTGCTACACAAGGCCAGACGGGCGAGCGGGGGTAACGTGGGAGGCGGGGCCAGCTCTGACGCCGCCCCCCCCGCCCAGCGTGCCCTGGCCCCGCCTCCCACGTTGCGTGGGAGGCAGGGCCAAGGCACGCTGGGCGGGGGGGGGGAGCGGCGTCAGAGCTGGCCCCGCCTCCCACGTTACCCCCGCTCGCCCGTCTGGCCTTTTGTAGCAGGCCAGACTCAGCGGAGGTTCCTCCAGGCCGCAATCGCGGCCTGGAGAAACCTCCGCTGAGTCTGGCCTGCTACAAAAGGCCAGACGGGCGAGCGGGGGTAGCGTGGGAGGCGGGGCCAACTCTGGCCCCGCCCCCCCCCCCCGCCCAGCGTGCCCTGGCCCCGCCTCCCACGCTGCGTGGGAGGCGGGGCCAGGGCACGGGGGGCGGGGCCAACTCTGGCCCTGCCCCCTCACTATTCGCCAGGGGCCAGGGCGAATAGTGAGGGGGCGGGGCCAGAGTTGGCCCCGCCCCCCGTGCCCTGGCCCCGCCTCCCACGCAGCGTGGGAGGCGGGGCCAGAGCACGCTGGGCGGGGCCAGGGCGCCGGTGGCGGGGGCGCTTTTCAGCACCCCCGCTTTACATAAAAAAATATCTCCGGCCGGCCCTGGGTTTGAGTCAAGCATTTCATCAACCCACCAATGATATAAAAAGAAAATTGCCCTCTGGTTGATTCTTGGGGCCACACAGAATTGCACAAATAGGCTTAGCAGTCTTACTTTTTGATGATAGAGGGTAAACAGGAAATCAATTTTTCTTTGATTCATGTTTTGTGCCTGGTTGATTTGTAATCTAGTGCAAATGTAGGAATTAATTAAAATTCTTCTTAGTACCAGGATGGTTATCCAAGCTGTTGACAAAAATAAGGGAATATTGCTTGTGAAGAAAATGATTTTATGATCCTATTTTTCATCTTTATTTTTTTGAGGCTGCCATGATAAAAATCATTTGGGTTGAAGGATCCATTGTGGCCACAAAAAGGAGCAGAGACCTTGCCTTGTACCATGTTCTGGTTTGATTGGCTGGGATTCAGATCTTTGTATTTTGGGCACCAATTCTGACTTTCTGTAGAGCTCATGATCACATTTAGAAGACTTTTGCTGTATTCTGACTTGGTGGAATATGAGATATGGTCAGCTTAACCTGTCAGATGCTTGAAGAGCATCAAGTGGGAAGAGACAAATAGTTTGACAGAATTGATACATAATATTAAAATCAATATTATAATTGAACGTGATTGGTATAATTCCATATATCCAATTATATCTAAATGTCCAATTATGTTAGGCAGAGGCATAGTAAATAATTGTACATTGTGATAAAGAAGAGGAGTTGAGCAGTAGGATATTGCAGAAAGAGTGTTTTTATCTGGTTTGAGTGCCAATTTCAACCTACTGCATCTCCAAATTTCTAGAATTCTATCACCTTCCATGATGTCATTAATCAGCTTTTATAGGTTCACAGTATCTCTGAGAAGTTGGTAAATTTATCTTTAAATCATCCATACATGAGACTAATAATTTTGAGATGTTTACCACTACTTAGATTTCATTTCCCATAATCATGGCATCCCAGTGAGAGTCAGCAATAGGAAAGTCATCTGTGTAGGTTGAATAAATTGTTCTATTTTATCAAGATGTGACTCATTCACCTTGCATGAGTCAGTGCAGAACCATTTAAATGCTTTGCAAATTGCTTTGAGTCAGATGAGTATTTTCCATGTATTCAGCCATATGCCCTGCATGTGGTTTCTTTGGTTCTTTTTCTTAAGAGTTCATGCTAAAAGACCAGATCCCCCTTGGCCATATTCATAATACCACTTCTGGAGGAAGACAATAAGACTTGTATGCAATCTGTTCCAGGACACGATGTTGCTAATTAGTTTTCCATATATCTTTCCCTCTCTTATTATGAGAAAGTTGCCAGCCTTGGAGGCTACTGAGCATGTGAAGTCCTTAGTGAACTGTTTAGGGGCTTGCTCCCTTTTGGTTTACAAATAATATATTGCATTCTATACCCCAGGGCTCAGGAGAGAATGCTGGTGCCTTCCTGCTTAAATCCTGGTGGAGCTCAAGTGCTTGATTTTGCCATTACAGTAAGCTTGTGTGTTATCCAAGAGATCCATTCCAGGGCCCATCTTGTAATATGATTTCTGTATAATTTGGAACTATATATTTCTTATCTGAACTGAACAATGTATTGGGCTTCTGGTCAAAGCACACCATAGAATTACTCTGAAGTACATATAAAATGCCCAGAGAAGTGTTCTCTCTAGACTGTAGCATAATTCTGTGGTCATCTTCCAATTCAGCTTTCTGTGGAACTTCCTGAAGATGTTGATCATAGAATCATACTGAAGATCTAGAGCAGTGGTTCCCAAACTTATTTGGCCTGCCGCCCCCTTTCCAGAAAAAATATGACTCCGCCCCCTGGAAAGGGGGCATGGCTTAGAGGGGTGGGCTGAGCCTCTCCCCTAGTACAAGATGCAGCGCTGCGAGGGGAGGTGGACGGGGCCACAAATAGGCGGACAGGACTGGAATGGGTGGAGTTACGAGCTTTGAGGCAGGGTTGAGCTTCTATCCCTGACCTGCGGTGCCTTCCAGGACACAGGAGGTGGGGCTAGTGGAGGGGGTGGGGCCTCTTCCCAAGTGCCTGACGGGGCTGAACCTCTATAACCCACCCCCGTGTTCTACCAAGCGTCTCAGGGGAGGTATATAGAGGCTCAGCCCTGTCCTGCACTCTTGGGAAGAGGCCCCGCCCCCACCCTACGCTGCCCTTTAGTCCTAAAAGTCCTCTCAGGAGAGGTATAGAGGCTCAGCCCTGTCTCGGGCTCTTGGAAGGAGGCCCCGCCTCATTCCCTAGCTCTGCCCTCTGTGTTTCAACAAGAGGTTCAGGAGAGGTATAGATTCTCAGCCCTGTCTCAGGCTCTTGGGAAGAAGCTACACCCACTCCTCTAGCTCTGCCCCCTGTGTGTCCTAACAGGTGTCTTAGGTGCTCAACCCTGTCACTGGCACTTGGGAAGAGGCCCCGCTTCTCCTCTGGCCCCGCCCCCGTGTCCTAATAGGTGCCATCACCTCCCCCCTGGATCACTCCAGCACCCACCGGGGGGGCCGTTGCGCCCACTTTGGGAATTACTGATCTAGAGAAATTGTTAGGTCCTCCATAGTGATTATTTTCATGTCTTCATGAGATTACATTCTATAACCTTGCACGATATGCTGGACATCTAGTATGAACTAAAATTGTTCTTTGTGGTCTTAGAATCATAGAATAATAGAGTTGGAAGAGACCTCATGGGCCATCCAGTCCAACCCCCTGCCAAGAAGCAAGAAATCGCATTCAAAGCACCCCCGACAGATGGCCATCCAACCTCTGCTTAAAAGCCTCCAAAGAAGGAGCCTCCACCACAGTCCGGGGGAGAGAGTTCCACTGCCGAACAGCTCTCACAATGAGGAAGTTCTTCCTGATGTTCTGGTGGAATATCCTTTCCTGTAGTTTGAAGCCATTGTTCCGCGTCCTAGTCTCCAGGGCAGCAGAAAACAATCTTGCTCCCTCCTCCCTATGACTTTCCCTCACATATTTATACATGGCTATCATGTCTCCTCTTAGCCTTCTCTTCTGCAGGCTAAACATGCCCAGCTCTTTAAGCCGCTCCTCATAGGGCTTGTTCTCCAGACCTTTGATCATTTTAGTTGCCCTCCTCTGGACACATTCCAGCTTGTCAACATCTCCCTTCAACTGTGGTGCCCAGAATTGGACACAGTATTGCAGGTGTGGTCTGACCAAGGCAGAATAGAGGGGTAGCATGACTTCCCTGGATCTAGACACTATACTCCTATTGATGCAGGCCAAAATCCCGTTGGCTTTTTAGCTGCCACATCACATTGTAGGCTCATGTTTAACTTCTTGTCCACGAGGACTCTAAGGTCTTTTTCACACGTACTACTGTCGAGCCAGGCGTCCCCTATTCTGTTTCTTTGCATTCCATTTTTTCTGCCAAAGTGAAGTATCTTGCATTTGTCCCTGTTGAACTTCATTTTGTTAGTTTCGGCCCATCTCTCAAATCTGTTAAGATCGTTTTGAATTCTGCTCCTTTCTTCTGGAGTGTTAGCTAGCCCTCCCAGTGAATGGGGATCAGCCATGGTGTAGTGGCTTGAGTGTTTTATCACAGCTCTGAAGACTAGGGCTTGAATCCCCATTTGGGCAAGTCATATTCTCTCAGCCTCAGATGAAAGCAAAGGCAAATCTGTGCCTATCTTGTTAAGAAACCCCCATGGGAAATTTGTCTTAAGGCTGCCAGAAATCAGAAACAACTTGAAATAACACAACAACAAGAATTAGCCTTGTTCTTCATGGTCTATGCAACTCATTGAAAAAGAATCAGTACCTGCACAAATTCATGATTGAAACTTTCCAGAGCAGAGTATCTTTTGGTGGATTCTCTACTCTAGCATCCTGGGCATGCAGTAGCAAAACTCAGGATTTCTCCCCATTAATTGGAATTATAACTCAAGCATAATTTAAGTTTTGGGTGTTTTATAGTAATTCCTAGCCATATCTGTAAATGTGGTCCTGCCTCTTGCATATGACAAAGTGGTCAATGTTTTGCAGTTCTCTTTCCATTTTGGGTTCAAAGTTCTAGCAGATCAAGACTTACTGATACCAAATCTGCTGCTCCATGTTTCTCCATCACTAAACTAAGAGCAGAATCAATTTCCTGAGAACTATAATTTTATAATTTCTCAGTACACCACCTGGGTACATGTGTTCTTACAAGTTAAGCAGAACAGTTTGTGAAAAATTACTTAAGGCAATTCATTCATGTTAGGTCACATTTTAACAAGTCTCTCGCGTTGGCTGGTGAAGGAAGATGTGTGATCAAGAAAAGTTTTCTTCAACATTCACTTCCCCAGTGAAGATATTCCCCTGACAAAATGCAATGTTGAATCTGTCTTCAAGATTTATACAACAGCAACAACAACATTAAAAGAACCTGGAGAATGTCAGAGACTGGAAAGCAACATAAGGATGCTATTTCATACTGTGCAAACATTTTCCCCTTGTTTCATTCATTACAGCAAATACCCAGGTTGTCTTAAGCAAAGCATGACAGTTTGCCTTGTGATACCATACTGCCTTTTGTGGTGCATATGGCAAATGGGTGGCTGCATAGAGTGCTGCTTAAATATTTCCTCCCTAACATCGCTCCAGAAGTTCACTCAGCTGACAGTATTCCCTGCCGGCATTCATTCTGAAAAGAAAAACTTTAGCATTCAAGTGATTGTCTGCCTTCGAGACTAATAAACTAGTCCCCAATGACTTCTCAATATTAAGAATGATGCTAGCTTAACTCTTGCAACAGGGATTGGTAAAATAAACAGGAAGTGTTTAGAAAAGAGTAAAGTTGGGGTGTTTCCAGAAAAGGTTTTGTGGACGTGGAATGTGAAATGGTTGCTCATTTTATGTGCAGAATATAAATTCATCTGGCAAACATCATATGTCTCTTTCTTCATACCTTGCATAGAAACCCGTTCCTTTATAGTGTGGCTCTAAATTCATACTAGTGCTATTAGCTAAATCAGAGGAAGGGATTGGCTAACTACTTATGAATTTTCCTTGCCTAAGAAAACCCTATGAATTTTATCGGGTTGTCATAAATTGACAGGCGACTTGAAGGCACAGACACAAACACAAAATACTATATGTGAATTGTCTGGAAGTATTGGAGTGCTAAAATATGTGCATATATTTTTTGAAAAACAATGAATTATCTGCTGTTTATTCAAAAATAAATCCATAATTGTTAACTATAGCCATGATCGTAAGTAGACTAAAAAGTCTGATTAATATATAAACAATTATGAAATGTACCTTTATCTTTAATTATATAAATAAAAGTCACTTGAGAACAATTCTTTTAAACTCACTATCAGCATAAATCTTTTAAATTTGTAAATGTCGTGTTCCTAAAAATACTGGATTAATTGTGTTTGGACAATTAATGCAATATTTTCAGGAAGGACATATTTATAACTTCTGCTCTCCGTTTACTTTAGTTAGCATATTTCCCAGTACACTTCTTCAGAACATGCTTATTTAGCTGGGTAGCTTACTCTCTATTATTCCTACTTGGCAATAACAATGGAAAAATGTAGCCTTTAACAATGATGGTTTACCTACTGTGCCAGGGCTTTCATATTATTTTGATTTGTAAAATAACCCCAATTTCTGCAGAAAAACACATTATAAAGTATAATGTCTGTATATATTTGTATCCCACGTTACGCTGAAAGTGGTAAAAAAGGAATATCTGAACAAACATTAGACACAAAGTATATACAATATGGTTAATGAAATACTCCCTAATACTATCATTCCAGTAACTAATATTGACAGAATAGTTCTGTAGTCCCTTGGATAGACACCTCCAATACAAAGACCTTATATTTGTGTGGCAGCTTCCAACAATATGTCAACATAAGCTTGACAATACAGTTTTCCCCCAGATTTATATATTGAGCTTTTTTATTATTTATAACAATAGAAAATAATAATAGAAATAAAAGGACAAAAGTAGAATAAAATCAAAATAAATATCATATACTGTATTGCCACTTTGTTTCTGTGAAGAAACCAGAAAAACTGTATTCCAAATAAATATTCTACCCTCCATGAAATTTTCTTTTGGCCCCCAAATTTCTAGGCTTTCAGAGACTGCATTATATTCTCTTTACTGTGCTATATTATCTTTCATATTGTTGGTAATAATGGCTTGCTCTTTTTCCAGTTCAGGAAAAGATGGCAGTTAAACTATCAAAACATTAAAACTAGCTAAAACATAAAGCATTAAAACAACATAAAATTCCATAATTTTACAAGTCTCGTTTTCTCAGACCTATATATTTTTTTTAACCTGCCTACAGAAGGATAATATAGAGGGTGCCAAGTCTAACATATCTGGGAAGGGAATTCCAGATCCTGAGAGCAGTCATGGAAAGCAGCCTCCTCCATGGCACTTCTCCTTTGTTCTCACCAGGATGGAAAGGTGGAGGGCCAGATAGAAGGTCTTCTTCAGAAGATCTCAAAACATTGGCAGATTCATGGGGGAGAATACAGTCCTTAAATAAACTTATCCTGAGCCTTATAGAGCTCTATAGGTAATAACTACCATCTCTATTGGTCTGTGTATTGAACTGTGCCTTGAAACCGACTAGCAGCTAGTTCAACTATTAGAATAAGGGAGTTGTATAGAGTCAGCCCTGGTTTTACAATCTGGCTCCAGCTCCTTAGATCAGCTGGAGATTCTGAATCATTTTCAAATGCAGGCCCACATAGATTGCATTGTAGCAATAAAAAAATGTAAGTAAGGCATGTGTTGCCACGGACAGATGTGTGTTCTTCATTCCCTTGGTTAGTTTACCAGCCAGTTTTCTGTGAGTGTTTAAACTCTACAGCAGGTCGGCTTATTAGATGGGAGGGATCATTCCAGGAGTAATAGAGTTTTCATATTTATTTATTTATTTATTTATTTACAGTATTTATATTCCGCCCTTCTCATCCCGAAGGGGACTCAGGGCGGATTACAATGAACACATATATGGCAAACATTCAATGCCAACAGACAAACAACATATATAGACAGAAACAGAGGCATTTAACATTTTTTTTCCAGCTTCACGATTCCGGCCACAGGGGGAGCTGTTGCTTCACTGTCCACTAGTGGCTGTACTTCTTCATTCCTTTCCTCGTGTTTTGCTGGCAGTTTTATGATGTTGTAAATTAGTTAAATTAGCCTCCCGCATAAAGCGTACCTAAATTTCCCTAATTGACAGATGCAACTGTCTTTCGGGGCTGCATAGGTCAACAGCAAGCCAGGCTATTTAATGGTCGGGGGCTTCAAACTCATGACCTCTCGGTCAGTAGTGATTTATTGCAGCTGGTTACTAGCCAGCTGCGCCACAGCCCGGCCCATATAATGAGTAACCTTATTTTTTTAGCTGATATGAAAAATGTCTTGACTTTCTAGCTGAAATGTGACATAGAATTGCACAGGAGGACCTAGCATGCCTAGAAGCATTCTCTGTAGGCCTCCTGTGTGATTTGGCGGTGATTTGGCGGTGCCCTTTCTAGGTCCTACAGAGCAATTCTATGGTATTCAGAACTCTTTAAGTATAAATGAAATCACGCTCAATGAATTTGCATAAAAATGGGCCCTACTGTATTTCTAAATCCCCATGAAATGTTGAGTTCTTGCAGTGCTAGAAATCTGGGGAGCCAAAGGAGAATTTAATTGAAGTGGCAGAATCCACGTTTAAGGGAAATACCCCCACTCTCCTCTTCCAAGTGGGCAACACTGTTGCAAACAATTCTGGAAGTAAATAGTATTTATACTGATCAGAGATATTAGATGAGACTATGCTGATTATTCATTTTGAATCACTCTACAAGAATTTCTGCTGGTAAAGACCAATAGAGAGGGAAGTCCTAGAAGATAACCAGCAAAGATAAATAAGACGATGCAGCATTGTGGCAAGAGACAGGCTTAAAACAGCAGCAGAGGGCAGAATGCCAATTAATGAAAAAGGAATATGATGGAGAAAGGAATGAAACTGGACTTGAACAGAAGAATGCAGCTATGGATACATCTACACTGACCTTTAATCCTAAAGGGGGGAGGGAAGGTGAATCAGCTCCGTAGGCTCACCCAAGCAAAGGCCACTTAATGTGGTTTTGAATTGTGTCAACCAAAGTTGTAGGTTGCTCCAAATTCTCCTTGAGAATCCAGGAGCAAACTGCAACATTGGGCCTGTGTAAGCAATTGGGTCGGTGCTGCGATGGAACCGGATACAACTGTTTACACAGCCAACCTGTATTCTTCAGGCTCGTGTGGCTCAGGGGCACAGGATGGCGCTCATCATCCCTTTCTCATTGTGGCACCAGTAGATGCCACATGACAGGTGCCACTACCTGAAGTGACAAGGTGATCAGAAAAGAGGAGGAAGGGCAATTCGTCCTCTTCCCCATCTCTCTTCCATGTCACTCTGGCATCTCAACCCAATGTCACTCCAGGCAACAAGTGACCAGCAGTGGGCCATGTTGTGCCCGCTGGCCATTGGCTAATGGGAACAGGAGAGGGATGGTATGTGTGGCTGGCTAGCGGCACTGAACTGAGTTTGGCCTTGCTGGATGATTAGGACTTCCTCTCACTTCCACAGAGTGGGGGGCTGCTGGTGAAAACCATCCTGGGACTGATCCTGGATTTGCCACTCCAAATCACCCCTGGGATAAAGGTTCCACGAACAGCTGCTTTATGTTACACAATTAACAGCAATTAGATACCACTACAACTTTCATGGATCTATCTTAGGAAATTCAAGATAGATACAAGAGAAGGGAAATAAGAGGTGGAAGAGAAGGTGAGGTGTTATATACTGGGTGTATGGAGAACTCCTTTCTGTGAGAAGTGCTGGCACACAACATATTGCCATGCACATTACTGGCTTCTGAATAATACATGAAGAATAAATGTGAATACAGAATTGAGAGCTGAACCATACAATTCCTCTGGGAAATTAAGGTGAACCGACCACAATGCAAAGACATGTGGGAAATGGGGCTAACATGAGTGATCCCATTTTTGTCCCCACATGAAGTCTTCAGAATGCCTGGAGAGGTTTTTGTTTTTGTTTCTAAATGGATGATAATTGAAATAGGCAGTTCCTCCCCTTCACTTATAATATAGGGGAGTGAAAATAAGAAGGAAATCTGGGACAATTGAAAGACATAAATAGCCAGATAGTTTTTGGTGTTTTACACAGGACATGGACAGGTACTCTGCTGTGTCCACCACCACTCCCACCATCGCCTCAGAACATGATAGTCCTCTTTAACTGAAATGAATCAGTAAGCCACTGACAGAATTCACCTCTATATTTTTCCCAATTCTGTTAACACTTGTGTTAGTCCAGCATGTTATATTGTGTGAAAAATGCTGTCTTCAATCTGCCCTCAGTTGACTAGAGATCAAATTAATTTGTTAACACTAGGGTCTACTTTCTTCACATCATGTGCTTATAATGTGTCGTTTCATATCATGCAATTATAATCCCATGATATGTTTGCCTTAGGGTCGCCATACGTCACAAACAACTTGAAGGCAGACATCGACAAAATCATAACATCCAGTCATTTTATACTCTTATGAACCATTTTTTGTAATATGAAGTCCCTAAATACTGAGAATAAGAAAAAGGAAAAAGTTCCCATCTGGTCCACTTCCATCCCCCTCCCTCTGGGCAACTCTGCCTGAACATAAGGACAATAAAGCTACAAAAGTAGAGTTCACTCTGGGGACACCAGTATCATCCCTTTGTCCTCCCACTCACTGGAATTTATCTTTCCTAGAAGCTTTGTAGCTCCAAAATTGGCTTTGTCTTTAAAGGTTTTGATTAATCCTCTAGCGGAGAACAGCACATGTGATTATGTGTGCATTTAGTTTGATTTATGGTTATGTTTAGACTGCATTTCTAACTATTGTTGTTAACTGCCCTCAAATCATCTCCAACTTACAGTGGCCACATGAATGAGACAGCCCCATGTCTCCTTATCCTCAACAGCTCAGATTCAGAGCTTTGATTAAGTCTATCCATCTGGAATTCTGTCTTCCTCTTCTCCTGCTGCCCTCCATCTTTCCAAGCATTAAAGTCTTCCTGTCTTCTTGTGCTGTGGCCAAGGCACAACAGCCTCAGTTCACTTGTCTTAGCTTCTAGAGAGAACTTGGTCCTGATTTACCCTAGGAACCATTTATTTATCTTTATAGAAGTTCACCATGTAGAACTCTTCTCCAGCATCACATCTGAAATGAGTTGATTTTCTTTTGATCAGCTTTGTTCAATTTCACATCATACATAGAAATGGACCGTCCAAACTTCATGTTCAATTATTTATCAGCACTCACAGATCTCATACATGAGAATATCTTATTTTAGAAACTTGTAGTGTCTGGTTTGAAACATGGAAAGCATGATTTCAGATTAAGCTTCTTTGTTCATATGAGCAATAAACCAGGAATTTTGAAGAGTGCGGAACAGCAATAGAACAATTTTGTGATTTTCACCACATTCCTTCCATTTGAATCCCTTTGTTTCATCATTGTTTATATTGATGGGAGTGATGTGAAAATCAATAGCAGAAGATCCATTTGACCAAGGTCAAAGAATGGAGCCATTTTGAATAAATTATTTTGGCTTCAGGGGCTCTGTTTTGTCTTCCTTAAGGCAACATTATTTTTTCACCCTGTAAAAAACTTGATTCAGCTGCAGAAAGTAGAGTATATACAGATGTGCTCATTGTCGTCTCAATCTAGGCAACAGATGTTTGCTTTAAGTATGGAGATAATTGACATGGTCCAAATCTGGAGATCCCAAACATTTCACAGAAAATCTTTCTCTAACTGAAAAACAAAAATGTACACCAAGCACGACTCAAATAGTTTGATCCCAGGTGTATAAATCAGCTAAGGCCAGTTAAATTAGCTGTGATATATGGGTCATAGAATCATAGCATTGGAAGGGGCCATATAGACCTTTTGCTCAGTATAGGATCTCCAGTTAAAACATCCCCAGGAAGTAGCTGTTCTACCTCTTTTTTTTCTCTTGTATTGAGGTAAAGTCAATTAGTTTATTTGTCCTTGAATTCCCGCCCCCTTTTTTCAATTATTGAAAAGAGATATAATATTTGCTCATCTCCAGTCCTCTAGCATCTTACCTGTTCTCCAATATTTCTCAAAATTTGGACAAAATTTGTGGGTATCTCTTCAAATATATTCATTTTAAGGTAAAGGTAAAGATTTCCCCTGACATTAAGTCCAGTCATGACTGACTCTGGGGGTTGGTGCTCATCTCCATTTCTAAGCCAAAGAGCCGGCATTGTCCATAGACATCTCCAGGTCATGTGGCCGGCATGACTGCATGGCACGCCATTTCCTTCCTGCCGCAGTGGTACCTATTGATCTACTCACATTTGCATGTTTTTGAACTGCTAGGTTGGCAGGAGCTGGGGCTAACAGCGGGTGCTCATTCCACTCCCGGGATTTGAACCTAGCACCTTTTGGTCTGCAAGTTCAGCAGCTCAGCACTTTAACACACTGAGCCACCAGGGGACCCTATATATTCATTTTGGGGGAGCTATATTAAAGAGTAGGCAAGACTAAAATTCCTCCGTTCTTCAGCAGAATGTGAATAAAATCAAGATATAACATCACTTCCTGTTTTTGGAAGCCAGGGCCAAATGCAAGCTTTAGTTTCAGATTGTGACCTTGGGCAAGTGACACTCAACCTAAGAAGGAGGAGGCAGTGGCAAACCTCCTCTGAATACATCTTGCCAAGAAAACCTTATAGGTTACTATAAGTCAGGGTCAATCTGAAGGCACAAAATAAAAAAGCTCACAATTCATATATGTAAATTAGACAAATAGTCAACTGTAGCGGGGTTGCAGTAGCTGTAGCAGCACAAAACATGAGAAAATTTATGGAAATAAATTCTGTGAACTGTGAAAATGATTTTACTCCTGGAGTTTTAATTACTCTAGCTTTGGGAAAGTTTACATTTGTGTCGTGCTTAGCAAAATATTTAATATAACAATTTTTATGTATTATGTTAACAAACACAGCTATGATATGTGTGCTCAAGTAATTCATTTGTTGACTCAAAATTCTTGTTTCCACTAAACTTTTTATATGGACCCTTTACCCATGATGTCTAGAAATACACTGTTGGTTGTTTCCTTGTCTACATTGAAATCCTTCACCAAAGCTCGTTTTCTAATTTGTTGCCTTCAGCAATTTTGGGAAAACCCCACTCTCCTGTAAATGAATAAGTCTAGTTGTTTCGCATTATACATATCTCATTTGCTTTTTCCCTTTTGTGTATGATTCTGGAAGAAACATCTTACATATCCTTTAACTTTCTCTTTTAAGTGGTGGAAGCAGTTTGGTGTGCCCAACAGTTAATGGAAGAGATTCAGCCCTTCTGTGCATCAAGTTTGATCAGTGCAAGTCTCATGTATCAAACAATTCCAGGGGATTTTCCACTAAATGGCACACAAACACTTCAGTCAACAGCCCATATTTTCTGTTGAATATTCCACAGCTTTGTAAGACTGGCATCTAGTGGTAGGACACCCTGATATCTCTCCCTGTTATTGCAAGGCAATTCAGTAGCAGGTATAGGCAGAAAATTCTACGAGTATTTTATGAAATAATTCTTAATGCATATCCTCTTTAGAATCGTGACTGACCTTTCTCACAGTATGCAGTATGAAAGTTAAGGGAATGTGGTAGGTCACAACTAACTATAGCTGAGAATCAGTAATCTATACACATAATAAAAGTGAAAATGTGTATGTGGCTCACACAGACAGCCTCCGGCCTCCACAAATAGACTATAGTTCCCAGTGCTGAGGAGCCTTCAAGTCACTCCCTCCAAGGATATTGCAGGTTACAGCAAGCATATCCCAGTGTTCTTTTCTCTCTCCATTTAAATGACTCCATCCACTTCCTTTCCCTTAACCCTTTCCTACCCTTTCCTAAAGCACACAGCAAACAGAGGAATTGATCAATCACTAATCATACTAGAGAGGTTTGGGGAGAATTCACCATGATTTATAGGAGTTGTAGGGACTGGGATCTGTAGTTCACCTGCAATCTAAGAGCACTCTGAACTGCACCAACGATGGACCTGCAACTAACTTGCACACAGACCCAACATGGCCAAATTTACATACTGGCAGGGTTTTGGGGTGATTGACCTTGACATCCAGGAATTGTAGTTCACCCATATTTAGAGAACACTGAACCCATTTGATGACAGATCTGGATCAAACTTGGCACACAAATTCAACATGGCCAACTGGGAACATTGGTAGACTTTGGGGGTGATTGACCTTTAACTCTGGGACTTATAGTTCACCTGCATTCCGTGAGCCCTCTGAACCCCACCAATTACAGATCTGGACCACACTTGGCACACAGACCCAACACTGCCACTTGGGGTGACTGACCTTGGCATCAGAGAGTTATAATTTACCCATATTCAGAGAACACTGAACCCACCAAACTTGGCACAGACCCAACATGGAAGGCTTTGCGGGTGATTGACCTTGGCATCAGAGAGTTATATTATACCCATATTCAGAGAACACTGAACCCACCAAACTTGGCACACAGACCCAACATGGAAAGCTTTGCGGGTGATTGACCTTGGCATCAAAGAGTTCACCCTTATCCAGAAAACACTGAACCCAGCCAACAACGGATCTGGACCAATGTTGCCATACAGACTCAACATGGCCAACTTTGTATACTGGCGGGGCTTGGGGGTGAATGAATTTGGCATCCAGGAATTACAGTTCACCCGTATTCAGAAAACACTGAATCCTGCCAACATCAGATCTGGACCAAACTTGGCACACAGACCAAACATGGCCAACTGTGAATACTGGCATGGTTTTGGGATGATTGCCCTGGGAATCTGGGAGTTGTAGTTCACCCTTATCCACAGAACACTGAACCCAGGAGATGACGGATCTGGACCAAATTTGGCACACAGACCCAACATGGCCAACTCTGAACGCTGGGGGAGTTTTGGGAGCATTGACATTCTTATGCATTTTCTAATGGGAGCATTCATAAAAAACAAAAGCAAAGACTTAAGTTTTTTTTCTAAGAAATAGCGTAACATATGGCAAAACTAATATTACCTAACATCCAAAACAAACAAGGCCCTTTTCAAATAGTCTGGGCACCACCGGGTCCTCAAGCTAGTTATAATAATAAAAATGACTGTGCAGTTGTATAATGGTTGGAGTATTGGACTTTGACCCTGTTTGGCCATGGAAACCACTGGCTGACCTTGGGCAATTCAATCTCTCTCAGCCTCAAAAGAAGGCAAAGATAAACCCTCTCTGAAGAAATTTTGCCAAGAAAGCTACATGATGTGTTTGATTAAGGGTCTCCATAAATTGGGAATTATTTAAAGGTGCACAGTAAATGTACCACTATCTAAAGTCATTCAATTACAAACCAGAAACAGCTGAAACAGTGGCGCATTCAGTCAATTGTTGAAGGAGAGTCAACACATAGGTAAATCTCAATTACTGAATGCATCTACTCTAGTCAGCACTAACAACAAGGTCTACGTACCATAAATTTCCCAGGTGCTTGGATCTATAACTGGCTTGGGAGGAATCTGCTGGCCTGGCATAGGATGGAGAATCACTTTCAAAAGAGAGGCCAAGTGGAGGGATTTGCCCAGGCAGCTGGCCCAGCTAAACCTAAAATCAAGCCATGACTGGAATACATTGTGTGTTGCCTCCAGGTAAGTATCTGAGGTAGGGAAATTCCTATTATATTCTCAAAAATATGGCAATGGAGTTTATGTATCTCTGGAACAATGGCACCAGTGTAGGATATACTCCTAACTTCCTTTAACTTCTATATGGTCATAAACAAACAGCTACTTGTGGGTGGGTGTGTGAGTGTGAGTGAACCTCCACATCACAAAGTGACTTACTTTTGTGCAACCTTAAGATTTCATGAACAAACTCCCTATTTCAGAAACTACTTAATTTGTATAATTGATTACCTTTTATATATATACATGTGCAAGATATTAAAACAGGATAATAAACAACTCAATGATATTTAATAATCACAAATGTTATTATGATATACAAGCTTTCAGCATAAGAAAAATCCATAAAGAAAATCCCTTATGTAAATATTGTTTTGTAAACCACAACTTAATACAGGTACTAAAATCCACTCTCTTATTTGCTTTACTCAGTCCTTTCTGCTGCATATTTACATGGTACTGAATCAACATTAGAGCTATTGAGCAGTTGATAGATCTACATATCAATATAGGAGCACTTAATACAGATGCAAATGTTTTCTTCCAAAGCTCATTTCAAAAAGCTAGTGTACAGTTCTTCAGCTCCCAAGGGTGCATCATGAACTTCTTTTTTAAAAATGAAGTAGAAAAAGCCAGAATCAGAATAAGGGAAGAAATAATAAAAAATAGAATAATACAATCCCTGTATTTTTGTGACTTGAAGAATTATGAATTTAGCTATTAAGGAATAATAAACTAGAGGGGAGGAAGAAAAGTATGCACCTACTTACTCAGGGACTTTATTGCCTGCAGCCAAAAGTTAAACCTGATACTATTTTTTTTTACTTCTATTGCTATGCAGAAAAACCATGACAATAGGAGTCAAAATTGGCATCTAGTTTTACCTTTGGATGCATAAAATAAAGCTCTCACTAGCAAGCCTAGTTATTACATTTAGAAGCAGGACTACCATCACTCATTTTTGTTGTAGCCTAGCCTTGCTAACTGGAAGGAGAAGAGTGGAAATGTTATACATCTGGGCCTCAACCCCCAGGAAAACAGGCCTCCTTCTCTCTTGCTGTTGGTGTTCTATAAAGTAAATTTGCGGGGCCACTTAATGGATTGTCATCTTGTCGTGGTGAGGGGGCTTGCGTGTTCCAATGAACCTGTGGGCGTAACCCCGGGGGGGGGGGGGAGGGTGTACTCTCGGGGGGGGGGGGGGTGGACGCAGGGGAGGTTCCAGGCCGAGCACAATCCAAAGACCTCAACGGCAGATCAGGCGGAAGATAACATGGTACATGTTACAACGGCTGTGAAGGCAGATGAAGGCTGCAAAAGATTGTGAATGCACCATCATTGCGTTAACCATGCCACTGGTTGGGCCCTCACTCTGGGAAGACTATGTGTTGATTGGCTGTGCACCGACCTCCACACATTTAAAAAACGCACACACAGGTGTCTTCCAAGAACATGGAAGGCCATCATACTCGGACAAGGGATCGCCTAAGTAAGTAAAATTTGGGTGATTAAGCTGGGAGATGCTACATAGCTACATGACCAAGGCAGTTAGATCACTAAAGGGAAGAATTAGAATTCTGTCCAAAATTTCCAGCACAAGCCTTGTGGATGCCACTTCATTTCATTAGCACCTGATGAAGTGGACTGGAGTACACAAAAGTTTATGCAGGCAGTCTCCAAGATATAAACAAGAGAGGTTCTCTAGATCCGTTTATAAACTGAATTTGTATGGAAGTCAGAATGGGTACAGAGTGTAACTCTAGCGAGAAAGCTTCATTGCAGACACCTTTTCCACATTATAACTTCTTTCAGGAGTGAATTTCCTTTCTGAGAGGAAGATTTATGCCACTTTCTGTTGTCTAATCTCCATTCTTAACTATGAGTAGTTTGTAAGTCAGATGTTTGTAAGTCAGGGGACTGCCTGTACTAGAAAATTCCTTTTCTCCTTCTCAAAGATGCTACAAGGTTCTTTATATGCTCAACTGATTTAAAATTGTTGTCCTTCTCGCTTTGCTGTTGCCTTTTATTTCAACATCTTTGTAAGATGAAGAAAACTATAGTTTGAAAAGTTTAGTTACGAAAGGTCCTCTTGCCAGAGACCTAATTGGCAGCAGCATTAGTTTTATTTTGGGGTGAAATTCAAACATGGCTTCTTATTAAAGCTTTGGGGTCTTATCTAATCTGTACATCGAAATAATTTTAACTATATTTCAGTTTAATACTATTTAGGTGGTCAATTATTGTTACTGCTTTACATTTTAAAGTGTTTTAAACTGACTATAGTGTATGCAATTCTGAGATCCTGTATAGTGGGGTATAAATGTTTTGAGATAGATTCCCAGCTTTCCTTAATATTGCTTAAGAAGGTTAAGGCTACTGGGGTTTCTAGAAGGCCACACTTTGTTCATTCATCTTGATTTAGGTCCTAGTTTTCAATAGCTGATGCTCCTTTAACTCTGATGAAAAAAGTAACAAATTACAGTAGTAATTCCTTCTCACTCCAGTGTTTAATATGGTAAGACTAGCTGCTTTGTGGACTAAAATATGTGCATGCATACTTGGGAGTCTGAATGTATTAACTGATTTACAGTATACCTTTTGGTGTAAATTAACTCTGGAGATTAAAAGAGTGATAGATCTCTCAAAAGCAAAGTTTCCATCATCATATGAGAGGTGAATTTTGGCTTCTCAAGTCATCTAGATTCCTCAACAGAATTGTTTCCTTCTGTTTTATCATAACATTTTAAAATATGAAATATTTATTTTTCCCCTGCATTCTGAAGGGAAGGTTAATGACAAATTGGACAGGAAATACAGGGTTGAGTCCAAACTTGGCATTCTATGAATGGAAGGACTGAAGATTAAATAGGGCCTCCCAGCTAGAGGAAGTAAGGGAGGCAATTTTTGCTGGTTCCTTCAGCATGGAGTTCAGAGCATCATTTCCCATACCGTTCTGGATACTTTTTACTCTCCAGTGTAGCTGCTGCATCCGAAATTGGCAAAGATCACCCCCTTTATTTCAGTAGATATCCTGTCAATTGAATTACGCATATTCATGGCCTGTCTTCAATCCATTAATTAGCCTTCACCCAATTTGAAATTAGATACAATTTTCAAATAGGCAAACAGAAGTCTATTACTGAAATACATATCCATGTTTGGATCCATTCTCAGATATGTCATTCTGTGTTTAGTCATAATTTTGTTTGCAACTGTGTTGTCGAAGGCTTGTTTGCAAATGTTTATTGACAGGACTGCCTAGCTAAAAAGCTAGATAGAAGGTAACATTGTTCTTGTACCACTGTATAGTACAAGATAACAACACAGCAGGTAATCTTTGTCTCAAAACCATGTTAGGAAGGCAACACTGCAGCCCTATTCTCAATGTGTTTTGTAGACAAAGACAAGTCTTCTACTTTAAAGTCAGATATGGCACATTTCATCCTGCTTAGCCATAGATTGAAATGTTCATTTTTTGGGGGGAAATTTGGAGACCCTGGACCTGGAAAAGTCAAGTGTGACAGGCCCCTTTTCAGGGCAAGCTCCTCAGTTCCAGACCCTTAGGGTCCTGTGATTCACTCTGCACTCTTTCTCCCTTGAGATCTTTTCCAGCATCAGGCATTTGGGCCTTTGGCGATTCCTATATGAACCAGTGCATGTGTTGTTTTGTGGGTTCAGTGTGGTAAGCGTGAGCAGACTCTACCTAACAAGAACAGCCACAGTTGTAAAAAACAAAACAAAACAAAACAAACCCAAACAAATGGCATTTTGTAATATGTATGGCTATTACATCTTTCACAGATCTGCAAAATCCTATTAATTTGCCACTGGCTGACTGTCCCATTTCTATGCCATCTTCCCTGACCTGCCTTCTAACTTTTTCTCTTCTGTAGCCCTCCCCTTTCACATCATTTCTTGAGCTATAATTTGCTGCCATGAACCAGGTATGCCCAGCTCCTCTTTCACAGTAACCCATCTTTTAGCCTGGCACAGGTATATATATTTACTCGGGGGGGGGGGGGGGGTCTTCTAGCTCGGAGTCCATTTCATATGCATATGATCCAAAGCGATCAGACCAACCCCCTGCCATGGAGGAATACATAGCTAAAACACCCAAAGATAGCCATCCAAGCATCTCCAAAGAAGTCCACCACTCCCTGAAGCAACCAATTTTACTGATTAACAGCTTAGTCCACTTGCTTGTAATGTTTAGGTGGCCTCTTATTTGAACATTAGTTCTAGTCTTTGGATCAGCTGGAAACAACTGCATTCCCATCTTCTCCCATTACTTTACTGCAATAGGTGTCATTTCACCTTTTAGTCTTCGCCACATTAAGCACATCTGGTTCATTCTAAAACTTTGTTTCTAGACTTTTGGCCATCCTGGTTACTTTCCACTGAATACATTCATTTGGTATCTTTGATCTGAAGGGTTCAGGACTGGACACAGTATAGCAGATCAGGCCTGACCAAAGCAAAATTAAATTATATTACCACTTCCCTTTATATCAGTATACTTCTGTTGATGCAATTTTTCAGTTTCGTTTGCTAAAACTGATTTCAAGTTTGTTTTCTTTTTTGTAGTTGTAACTGTTTGTGTGGTAAACTACTATTTGGAGCCCCCCCGGTGGCACAGTGGGTTAAACCGCTGAGCTGCTGCTTGTTGACCGAAAGGTTGGCAGTTCAAATCCAGGGAGCGGGGTGAACTGCTGTTAGCCCCAGCCAACTTAGCAGTTTGAAAACATGTAAATGTGAGATCAATAGGTACCGCTCTGGCGGGAAGGTACCTATGTGGTCATGCCAGCCACATGACCTTGGAGGTGTCCACGGATGCTGGCTCTTCGGTTTAGAAATGGAGATGAGCACCAACCGCCAGTCAGACACTAGATTTAAAACCTTTACCTTAAACTACTATTTATAACTGCTGTAAGATGCATTTAATCTCAAACTAGAACAAAGGTGGGATATTTTTGCTAATAGCAGCAGCACTGGGTTTTCTAGCTGCCATGTCACAATATTGACATGTCTAGCTTGTGATCTACAAGCTCTACAGTTGGGCATTTCATTTCCCTGCCTTGACACAGGACTTCACATTTCTCTCAGTAAGATGTATAAAGAACAGATTCAGCTTTGAAAATCAGATAGTTATCAGGGCAGTTTTCCACCAGCCCTAAACTATCTTAATAACAATTTTGATTTTCCAGAAAATATGCCAAATCCACTATTTTCACTGTAAGTATTCTTACAGTGAAAATCTTTATTACAGTAAATATTACAGTTGTTACAATGACAAAGCCAAAAAGGCCCTATAATAAAAAGCATACACACATTTCTTAGGAGAAAACTTTATTGATCATTTTGATAACAAAATGTGATTTTATGACCTGGGCCTCTCCTTTTTGCCTTTGTACAAGGCTAGTAGGGAAACATTTGCGACTTTGACAACCTTGAAACGAACTCCAGGAATGTCACCAACAGCATGACCTTTTCGACCAAAGCCAGCAACCAAGACCTCGTCGTTCTCCTGAAATTAAAACAGAATAATTATTTTCCAATAAGCAAAGAGTCCATATGCAGTCTGAATTCTAAATTCACTTGAATTTCACTTCCCTCAAAATCACGATTTTTGTGCTAGCTGGTCTATAACCAGTTTTTAAATGAACCTTGCAGCAGCACAGCTAAATAAGAAAACAGACACCTCCAATGACAAATACTTTTCCAAGTCTTGACAAAATTCGAAATTCTGGGAAACTGAAGTCCCATTCACACACAGTGCTCATTTGTGCAAAGGAGAGCCACCCCACATATGGATGCTAGTATTGGTTTTCAAGAGTTTTGCAACTCCAAGAGCCTAAGAGAATCATGGATGATATATCATACCTTCCTTGCAATCAGCTTTTAAATATTGCTTTTGTTTTTTCCTATATTCTTTCTGGTGCATATCTTGGTTGTGTTTGGACTATGATTTTTTTATTACTAGGGTTGCAGCTTTGGAGAAATAGCATTGTTGAACCTTCTGCAATTTCCCATTAAATTGCATGCTATTTTCCTTTATTCGTTACAATAAAGTTGAAAAGCATTATAAATTAAGCAGATGTTATATCAGCCTCACCCTTGAACCACTGTGTTGTGTGCCTTCATGTCATTTTCAATTTAGGGTGACCTTGAGGCAAACTTAATGGGCCTTTCTTGGAAAAATCTGTTCAGAGTGAGGCTAAACTATCTTTTTCTTTTGAGGTCAAGAGGATAACTTGTGCAAGATTATTCATTGGGTTTCCATGGCCAAGGGGGGATTCCAACCCATGTCTTCTCAAGTTCAAGTCCACCATTCAAATCCCAACATGCTCCCTTCTTTGGAATGGTTCTGTCAACTAAAACGAACAAGAAAACTTTTTTTTCACCTCAATGAAGTTCAAACAACCATCATTAGGAACAAAGGCTGTTATCTTCTTGCCATTCTTGATGAGCTGGACTCGGACACACTTCCTGATGGCAGAATTTGGCTGCTTAGCTTCTACACCACTAAAATGAAAAGAACAAATATACTGTTAGTATAGCAATCATTTTTTCAGTATATAAGCAAACTAGGCATTTTGTAAAAGCTTTTATACACACCCCAAATCAAGATAGAGGGTTGGATCTAATTTCTTTTCTGTGATAAGCAGCAGCATTTTCTTAGCAGTTTTACTCAAAACACTCCCACAGGTGTAAAGGGGAAGAGCTGCCTCAATCTGGAGCACAAATGCTGGAAATAATTTATTACTTAAAATACTTGTATATAGCCCTACAGCTGAGGATTTCAAGATGGCATAGAATAAAAGCAATCAGAACCAATGGAAGCAACTTAGAACAAAAATTAAAAATAATATTAGATACATTTTAAACTCCATTTTGCATAGTCAGTTCTTTAGTACAACAGAAAAGATGCCATTGCCCCAGGCGATGAAGCTTACACTTTTTCCAGGACAATGCCTTTGGCATGGGAAGCTCCTCCAAAAGGGTTGGCCTTCAGAGCAGTACCCAAATGGGCCTTCTTGTACTGTTTGTCATGCCATTTCTGGTCACGACGGTGACTGCGCAGCTTCCTGGCTGTACGAAGCCCACGACACTTACCTAGAAAACACCAATTTATCAGGCTATTAGAAAGCAATAATTTATCAGACCAACACAGACCTTAATTCATCCTCTTGTCTAAACCTTGGCTTGTAATGCATAAAAATTCTCAATATCGTTTCCATTTTATCATAATTACACTATATATACAAATTATTTTCTTAGCAGAGGATCTGTTTTTCTCTGCACCATTACATTTATAACACACAATATAATGAAAATAAAGCAGTTGATCCCAATATCTTTCAAATCAGAAGTTTCACTGGGTCTAACAAAATCTTTTTAGTTCTGTTTTATGATCACCTAACCAACAGCAGTATATAGTAATCCTATTTAATGTATATCCCATATTCCTCCTCATACAGGATCCAAATCAGCCTATGAACAATTGAAAATCTGGTACTGTATACCTTAAAAATTATTTGAATCAAGACTTAATAATCCTTAGTATTTATTCCAAATGATCATTTATTAACACAATCTCAATGTATGTGTTCCAGAAAGGAAGTAGTGTAACCAAAAACACTCCACCTATACCTCTTGCAAAGTAATTAACAACAAACACAATAGAAAACAACTTTCCACTGCAAGATTTCCAGATATGCAACTGGAAAACAACATTCTTACAACCATAATAAAAATATGGTATATTTATGCAGCATGAACTGAACAAGTAACAAATTAGTCTGGAACATCAAACAGGCTTTATGAGCAAGATGAAATTCATGGGGGTGGCCATAAGTGAACAGGAGACTTGAAGGCACATGAATACACCCACATAAAGCCATCAACCAGTTCACAACAGCAAATTAACTGGCCAATGTATTGACAACTAACATATGTGCACTGTGAAACACAAAAAAAAAATTCTTTGTATTTCTAATTCTTGGTTTATAAATGCGTTTCAATGCTCCCCAAAAGAGTTAAGATTGGCCTGTTTCTTAAGTGTGCTACCATAGTGACCAATCAAGAGGCAGGGCACAAGACCAACAGTACTCCCCATGCTGTTGATCAGAAATATTAATTTGAAAAAGTTTTTAAGGTATCACTTTCAGTGTGTTCCATCCTGGTTCTTCTTGAAAAAGCAATGTCAGTAATACTACTGTTGACCATGGGAAGTTTTATGCAGTCATGACTAATGGTCACTAGGAGACATCTCAAAAGCTACATCTATCCATTTGTCCCATCCCTTTCTCAGGTTTGTTTGGTGGGAACAAGGAAGAGCTTCCTTGGGGGCTACCCAGATTCTGGATTTTTCCCCCCTAGAAAGGCCAAGATGGCACCTGCCTTGCTCTCCTTCCATCAACAATTGAACACATTATTGTGCCACCAAGCTTTTGAAAAATGACTCAGATAGTTTTTAAATTGTACAGGATTTTCTGTTTTTTAAAAAAACATTTGTATATACACAGTAGGCTCTTGGTATCTGTTGGGATTTGCTTCTTTGCCCCCTCTGTAGATACTACAATCTAAAGATACGCAAATCCTATTATAAGTAATAGATGAGTTTAACATTATAAAATAACAAGATCAAAGTTTGCTGTTTGAATTTCTGGGTGGGGGCAGGGGGATATTTTCAAGCTGTTGATGGTTAAAGTATCTATGGATATGGAGGGTCCACAATACAGTTTTTTTAAAAGAGTTGTAATATTTAGTGTATGAAGTGATTTTTGAAAATTGTATTTCAACCACCTTAAAATATTTAAGACTCTCATATTTATAAGATTTAATGTATGAAATGATTTTAAAAACATATATTACAACCATCTTAAAAGATTTATTTTATATTTATAAGATTTAGATTTATAAATTATTTTCAAAATATTATCCTAATTTAAGCTATTTGGCCAGAAATGTAAAATAGCACAGGACCCTGTATTTGACAAATATTAGATTTGTGTGAAGCCCAAAGGGTGGATCAATGGCAAATCGGATCAAGGAATATATTTATAAAATTTGATGTATGAATTGTTTGATGTATGAAATTTTTTCCCATATCTTTTACTAAAAACCTTTTTCCATATTTCTTTTAAAAATCTCATTTACAAGATTTTTTGAATTTCATGCTTATACGCTTTAAAAATCTATAAACTATGAATTCTAAATTTACAATTATGTTTTGTGCTTTAATCTTTGTACTATGTGTTTTAATATGTGTACTGTATGGTACTGTATTTTAGTCGACATAAACATACATTTCAATTTGACAATTATCTAAAAATTCAAATGAGATATATTCACTCGAGCTAGATTTGATCAGCTTGATACAATGGTCAGATATGGGAGGTTTAACAGCACCCCTTATAATGAACTGATCTGTATCTGAAACTGAGGATACAGCACACATATTATTTGATTGTAAATTGTATTACGTGAAAGACTTGGACCTTAGTCCATATATTAAACAGACAATTTAATGGGAATCTCACATCAGAACGACATATTTAATGTGTGGACAAGACCCAAAATAACATCGAAAACAGCTCTGTATTTAAGCAAAGATCCAAAGATGTCTGAGATCCACATACGTGGGGCCAATTGGGGTAAATTGTAGGGGGGATAGGGAACTATGATATATATATTCAGTTTTATCACACCTATTTACTGCATTGTTATAAATATCTTATTTAACTTACTACATAGAGTTTTATTAAGTTGTAACAAGCTTTGTTGTTTGGTCCAGCTTGATGATATAGCCTAAGGCAGGCATGGGCAAATTTTGGCCCTGCGGGTGTTTTGGACTTCAACTTCCACAATTCTTAACAGCCGAATTGTGAGAGTTAAAGTCCAAAACACCTGGAGGGCCCAAGTTTGCCCACACCTGATGTACACCCATAATGACATTAAAAGGTGGTAAATGCTTCCTAAAAACATATTTTCTACTGCCTGCACCCAGAGAATAGTATGCCTGACCGGAGGAGGAGGGAAGAAGTAAAGAGTGGAGGAAGGGAAGGAAGAGAGAGGGAAGGAGGAAAAGAGGTATGAGAGGGAGAAAGGAAGGAGGAAGAAATGTGAAGAAGGGAAGGAATGGAAGGAGGAAAAGCAGGAAGGGAGGGAACGAGGAGAGAGGAAAGAAAGGAAAAGAGGGGAGGAAGAAAGGCAAAAGGCTTAAGGGCTAATTAATAAACTTTATTTATTGTTTTATCAAGCCCTGAGGAGAGCCGGATAATAAAATAAAATGTGTTGTCGAAGGCTTTCATGGCCGGAATCACTGGGTTGCTGTGAGTTTTCCAGGCAGTATGGCCATGTTGCAAAAGCATTCTCTCCTGAGGTTTCGCCCACATCTATGGCAGGCATCCTCAGAGGTTGTGAGGCCTGTTGGAAACTAGGCAAGGGGGGTTTATATATCAGTGGAATGACCAGTGTGGAAGAAAGAACTCTTGTCTGTTTGAAGCAAGTGTTAATGTTTTCTGAGTGTTATTCTTTAGCACAGCACTAGATGAACAAACCTGAACACAGCATATTATTTGAGAACACAGAAATGCTGGACTACTCTAATAACCACTATGCCAGACTACGCAGAGAGGCCACTGAAATCCACAAGCATGTGGACAATTTCAACAGAAAGGAAGAAACCATGAAAATGAACAAAATCTGGCTACCAGTATTTAAAAATTCTAAAATCAGAACAGTAAATAAAGAGCAACACTCAGAATACAGAGGAATTCCAGACAGGAAGAAATCAGGGCCAGCTAACTCCTTCCAATAAAGGATTCCCCCAGGCAGGAATTAGCCAGGGCTTGAAGCTGCAAGGCCATTAAATGTAACTGCGCTGTGGCGCAGGCGGGAGAGCAAGCCAGCTGCAACCAGCTGCAATGGATCACTCTGACCAGGAGGTCATGAGTTCGAGGCCCGCTTGGAGCCTATGTTTGTCTTGTCTTTGTTCTATGTTAAAAGATATTGAATGTTTGCCTATATGTGTAATGTGATCCGCCCTGAGTCCCCTTCGGGGTGAGAAGGGCGGAATATAAATGTTGTAAATAAATAACTGCTACATTCACACTTGCCTCAGACATGAGGCAAGATATAGAAACACAGATATATAAACCCCTCTTGCCTAGTTTCCAACAGACCTCCCAACCTCTGCGGGTGCCTGCCATAGATGTGGGCGAAACGTCAGGAGAGAATGCTTTTGGAGCATGGCCATACAGCCCGGAAAATTCACAGCAATCCAAAATAAAATGTATTACTGCATTAATTTTACGAAATTCTTATAAGATTTATGCAAGGAATCTCATAAGGTTTTAAAATGCACATAAGCCTTGCATTTTTTATGTTGAGCTTTGTATTAACTTAGGATTGTTTAAAATGTATTGGAATCCTATTCTTGGGGGGGGGGGGGAGGCAGAACATCCAAGAAGTCAACCAATCAGCAGCCCATTCGCTTCTCCTTCAGGGTTCGATAGGCCGCTAAGGCCTTCCTTTGCAGGCGGCCGGCCGCGTGGCCCGTCTCTGAAGGAGAAAGTGGGGAAGGGAAGCCCGAAGAGAAGCAAGGCAGGGCCGAGGCCATCCTTCTCTCACTCCACAGGCTTCGGCCTCTCTCTCTCCTCGACCCATTTTAGCCTCTTTCCGCCGCCAGATGCGGAGCCACTCACCCATCGTGCCGCTCTCACGCCGAGGAGGAAAGAAAGGAGGAAGAGACGGCCCACAACCCACCGCGGCAGGGAGCTGTCGCGTCGAGGACCCCACCCCTTCCTTAGCAAAGGGCTGTCTTACTCCAACGCCTGATCCATTCGATTTTAGAACCGGAAGTTCGGCCTCCTCCTCCGCCTCCTCGTTTTGCTTGTGAAGTGTTTCTCGTCTTTCGCAGTTAGTAACTTCTTTGTGTGTTTTCTGTGCTTGGCTTTCGGTGGCCACTGTCCATTTCAAACCCGTCCTGTTCCAAGGCCATAATTTTGAGCCTCGGCGGGTCAGGCGCGAGTAAGACGCCTTTCACGGGGTCCTCGCTAGTTTCCTTCACTTCAGGCCTGGGCCAACTTAGGCCCTCCAGTTGTTTTGGACTTCAACTCCCACCATTCCTGACAGCCTCAGGCCCCTTCCTTTTCCGCTTAAGCGGCTGAGGGGGAAAAGGAAAGGGGCTGAGGCTGTCAGGAATGGTGGGAGTTGAAGTCCAAAACACCTGGAGGGCCCAAGTTGGCCTAAGCCTGATAGAATGAATGCAAGTTTGTTACCACTTTAACAGCCCTGGCTCAATGCTTGGCAATCGTATGTCTCCCTCAGTGGGAGTTGTAGTTTTCCAAGGCCTTTAGCCTCACTCCCAGGATTCCATAGCATTGAGTCAGGGCAGTTAAAGTGGTGCCAAACTGCACCAGTTCTGTAGTGTAGATGCACTCTGAGAGTTGTTGAGGCTAAGTAAATACAATTAGGATTTAACTAGTTTTATCTTTGAGCAGCATTGGATTCCAATCCAGGAGAAAGGCAGCATGATTTTTTTTTTTTCGTGTCAGGAGCAACCGGAGTTGCTTCTGGAGTGAGAGAATTGGCCGTCTGCAAGGACGTTACCCAGGGGATGCCCGGATGTTTTGATGTTTTACCATCCTTGTGGGAGGCTTCTCTCATGTCCCCGCATGGAGCTGGAGCTGATAGAGGGAGCTCATCTGCACTTTCCCCGGGTGGGATTCGAACCTGGCAGCCTTCAGGTCAGCAACCCAGCCCTCAAGTCACAAGGCCACTGGAGGCTCCTTGGCGGCATGAATAAATACAGTAAGATACAATAATACCTCACAACCTCTAAGGATGCCTGCGATAGGTGTGGACGAAACGTCAGGAGAGAATACTTCTGGAACATGGCCATACAGCCCGGAAAACACACAACAACCCTAATCATCACCATCCATCATCATTTATTGATATAGTTCAGTCACTCCGCATCACTGCTTCCCAAACTCAGGTCTTCCAGGTCTTATGGAGTTCAATTCCCATAACCCAATGGTTCTCAACCTGTGGATCCCCACGTATTTTGGCCTGCAACTCCCAGAAATCCCAGCCAGTTTACCAGCTGTTAGAATTTCTAGGAGTTGAAGGCCAAAACATCTGGGGATCCACAGGTTGAGAACCTCTCATCACCTGAGGGTGTAAGCCATCCCTGGTCCTTTTGGGGAGACAGGGTGGGGTATAAATAAAGATGATGTTGTCGACCGCGTTTTAGGGGATCGGGCCCTTAAGGAGAGAGCCGATCCGGTCCTGAGAGAACGGACCTTGGCGGAGCCAATAGGAAAATATGAGCCGCAATACAACCTGAAGCCGAAATGAAGAAGGTCCGCCAAAGTTGAAGGAAAATCCGCCAAGGAGTCTTTATTGAGCGATTCAGCTGAAAAGGACTCTAGTAGTGATCATTCAGTCTACTAGGGTACCACATAATCAAAATAAAGCCATATTTATACAAAATTTCAGTCTGACAGCCCTTTGAATTTCCCGCCCCGCTCCCCCGCCCATCTGATCGCTGATAGGCTAGAAGGTTGAACGAGGCGGGCTTTTGTTTCCTGCCTTGCTCTGTTGGCCCAATAGGAAGCTGCTTTTTGTCCCCACTCGAGCCAATCAGGAAGGAGAAGGCGGGAGTTATTGAAACAATGAAGTGACAGGGCAGGAAATATCGGATTAATTCCTGCTAGACCGATTTCTAAAGGGATTAATGGCAGCAATCATGGGTGTCCGGGTTTCTGTCACGTATACAGATTTTAGATATGCCTTGGGGTGTCAGAGGTGGAAGTAAAGATGGGTGATAATGAACCATATTGACAGGCTCTGCAGGGCGCCTTCCTGAGGTGTCCTGGATTTTCCTTTGGGTGAGATATGACAATGTTTGCCTTGGGGCGAATCACCTTTAGGACAACACTCCGAATTCGGCGACTCAAGCCCTATATTGTCCATGCAATCTGAATTTGATTGGGTTAAGCGGTGGCAGATTATCCTTTTGTTTTTGGGAAGGGAAGCCTGGGTCATAGAAAATGGGACAGGTTCTGGGGTTCAGGTTGAGTTCAAAATATTTCCTATTTGATTTCATGACTTGGCAATTATATGAAATAAAATGAAAAATAAAATAAAGTTGGAATATAAACCCTGCTGGGAAAAATACATATTTTCCGGGGATCCCAAAGAGTACAAATACATATAGGCAGATAGATAGATTTCATGGAAATAAGGGAGAATCCATAAAAGTGAGTTACATTGCATAAGGGGGAATCATGAATGATATAAACAATTGAAAATATTTGATAAGAACGAAGTTCATAACATCTGTGGAACCCAATATGGAAATTCATAAAAGTGGAGTTTTAGCAGCATGATTTTACAATTCATGAAGTTGTTATCTCTTGCCTCAGAGTGCAGGGATAATCCACAGTAAACTCCAGTAAAAAGTCTCAATCACCTTCTACTATAAATATATGGAATATAGAACATAAAGTCTTGATTTTTGAACTATCTTTTACAAAGTCCTGGGTGGGGTGGGGGTCACCTCGATCACAATGATAATGATGATGATGATTATTATTATTCTGGGAGCTGAAGTCCAAAACACCAGGAAGACCAGTGTTTGAGAATCACTGTTCTGTATTGCTTTACAAGCAATAATAATAATAATAATAATAATAATAATAATAATAATAATAAAATCAACATTGACACTGAAATTTAACACTGTCTGAGCCAGGGCTCTCCAAACTTTTTAAACAGGGGGCCAGTTTACGGTCCCTCAGACCATTGGAGGGCCGGGCTATAGTTTTTTAAAAAAACCTATGAACAAATTCCTATGCACACTGCACAGATTTTATTTTGAAGTAAAAAAACAAAATGGGAACTAATATAGCCTCAATGTTAATAATTGTAATAATAAAAACAATCATAACCATAATAAAAATAATAAAGAGGGTCGGAAGAGACCCCTTAGGCCATTTAGACCAATCCCCTTCTACCTTTGTGCACCAAAAGCACAAGCAAAGCACTCCTGACAGATGGCCACCCAGCCTCAATGTTGATAATAATAAATAATAATAATAATAATAATAATAATAACAATAACAACAACAACAATAATAATAAAACTTTATTTACACCCCGCCACCATCTTCCCAATGGGGACTTGGGGCGGCTTACATGGGGCCACGCCCAAAACAATACAATGTAAACAGCATATAAAAGAACAGCACACCACAATACAGTAAACAATACAGTAAATAATATCCATTACAAAATAAAACAAGGAGACAATAAAAACAAGGGCAGACCACATGAACATTAAGTTAAAACTCGGGGTGAGAAAGACATAAAAATAAAAACCACAGCGAACAGGGTCATAAGGGAGTGGGGTATTCTGGAGGTTAGATATTAGGGGGAGCAACGGAAAAGAAATATAAAATGGTTACTCTCCAAAAGCGCAGCGAAAGAGCCATGTTTTCAAGTCTTTCTTGAAGGCTGCTAGTGTGGGGGCTTGCCTAATCTCCGCGGGCAGAGAATTCCACAATCGGGGGGCCACAGCAGAAAAGGCCCTCTCCCTTGTTCCCACAAGGCAGGTCTGGGATATCGGGAGTGGGGACAGGAGAGCTTCCCCTGATGAGCGAAGGGATCGTGTAGGCTTGTGGTAGGTGTCAGGACCCAGACTGCAGAGCACCAATAACCATACACAGAGGCCAGAATCTATCTAATATCTTTATTGAAGTAATATATAAAGTTGATAAAAACAAGTGTAGAAAATAGTCCAGAAGTAGACCTTTCAGGAAAGGTCAAAATTAGTCCAAAGAAACAATGTCCAATATGAAATATTAAGGTCCAAAGTTGTAATCCAGTAACCGAAACACTCACTTTGCCAAGCAAAGTGAGGGGAGATGACAAGGTCCTTTAGTCCATGAAACTTAAGCAAGGCTAGGAAGTAAACTTGATTCTTGGAACACTAGGCTTATTTCAAGGCAACAAGAAACGAGGAGCAAGAACAGGATCCGTGGTAAATTCGTGGCGAGGTCCGGGAAGCAAGGCAAGGTCCGTGGAGCAAGGCAAGGTCCTGTGAAGCAAGGCAAGGCTGGAAACGGGAACAAAGGACTTGGACGCGGGAGTAGCGTAGTCCACACACAACCTACTCCCGAAGCTGACGAATTGACTCCGCAAGATTCCTACGTGGGCAAAACACCTAAATAGGGTCTCGTTTTCCCGCCAAAGAACATTTCTCTGGGGAACCAGAACCTAAAGCCATTCTCTGTGTCCAGATGCATGACTCCCTAAAGTTTCCCATGGGAAGCAGGCTTAATCAGCTGAATGCCTGGCAGCAATCCTAGCGCTCCTGCGAGACGCCTCCTGAGCGCCTTTCTGTTGTTTATAATAATCACGGCGAGAAAATGGGGGAGATTTCTGCTCAAGGCTTGTTTGGCAGACTTCTGGAAGGCAAATCTCCTGCAGGTGCAAGGGCTCCAATTCTGGCTGAAAAAGCTCCAATTCTGGCTGAAACGGTGGAAAACCTAAGTTTTCCTCTTCATCTGTCACAACAGTGCTAGGAACGGGACTACATGGCCCATGAGTCATCACAGTAGGAGATACGGTCACGAAGGTAGGTGGGTCCCAAACCGTTTAGGGCTTAATATGTGATGGTGTATACACCTTGAATTGGGACCGGAAAATAAAAGGCAGCCAGTGGAGCTCCTTGAACAGGGGAGTAGATCTCTCCCTGTAACTCGCCCCTGTAATTAACCTGGCAGCTGAGCGCTGGACCAATTGTAGTTTCCGGGCCGTCTTCAAGGGAAGCCCCACGTAGAGTGCATTACAGTAGTCCAGTCTAGAGGTAACCAAGGCATGCACCACCGTGGTCAAGTCAGACTTCACGAGGTATGGTCGCAGTTGGCGCACAAGTTTGAGTTGTGCGAAGGCCCTCCCGGCCACCGCCGACATCTGCGCCTCAAGCGTCAGCGCTGAGTCCAGGAGGACCCCCAAACTGCAGACCTGTGATTTCAGGGGGAGTGCGACCCCGTCCAGCACAGGTTGCCACCCAATACCCCGATCCGACGCGCGACTGACCAGGAGGGCCTCTGTCTTGTCAGGATTGATAATACATCACATAGACCTAAACGCTTGGGAAGTGTTCAATATATGATTTTGTGATATGAAATCCAGCATATATATCTCATTAGCTGTGTTATACTTTGTCTTTGTAATAATAATAAAGAGGGTTGGAAGAGACCCCTTGGGCCATTGAGTCCAATCTCCTTCTGCCTTTGTACACCAAAAGCACAAGTAAAGCACCCCTGACAGATGGCCACCCAGCCTCAATGTTAATAACCATAATAATAATAATAAATATGCCCAATTGCCAAACAATAAAGTGTCACCAGCCAGAGGCCTATAAATATCTGGGCATATTACAGCCGGCAACATCAAGCATGAACATGTGAAAAATGTGGTCAGCAAAGAATACACACAAAGGGTCAGAAAAATTCTCAAAAGCAAGCTCAATGGAGGCAACACCATCAAGGCCATAAACACCTGGGCCATACCTGTCATAAGATATACTGCTGGCATTATAAATTGGACACAGGCGGAACTTGACAATTTGGACAGAAAAACAAGAAAACTCATGACCATTCATCATTCACTGCACCCTCGCAGTGATGTTGACCGGCTATATCTGTCTAGAAGATCAGGGGGCAGAGGACTCTTACAAGTAAAACAAGCAGTCAAAGAAGAAGAACTTGCCCTGGCAGAATATGTAAAGCAAAGTGAAGAACTTGCTTTGATTGAAGTCAAAAATCAGAAACTCCTCAAAGCACAGCAGACAAGAAAACCTCACTACAAACTAGAGCTGACAGCTGGCACAATGAAACATTACATGAAAAGTTCCTTTACAAAATTGAAGGAAAAGCTGATAAGGAGAAGACCTGGCTCTGGCTCACAAATGGGACCCTGAAGAAGGAAACAGAAGGCCTGATCCTTGCAGCCCAGGAGCAAGCCATCAGAACAAATGCAATTAAGGCCAAGATTGAAAAATCAGCTGATGACCCAAAATGCAGACTGTGCAAGGAAACCGACGAAACTATTGATCATATCCTCAGCTGCTGTAAGAAAATCGCACAGACAGACTACAACCAGAGGCACAACTATGTGGCCCAAATGATTCATTGGAACTTATGCCTCAAGTACCACCTCCCTGCAGTAAAGAACTGGTGGGATCACAAACCTGCAAAGGTCGTGGAAAATGAACACGCAAAGATACTGTGGGACTTCCGAATCCAGACTGACAAAGTTCTGGAACACAACACACCAGACATCACAGTTGTGGAAAAGAAAAAGGTTTGGATCATTGATGTTGCCATCCCAGGTGACAGTCGCATTGACGAAAAACAACAGGAAAAACTCAGCCGCTATCAGGACCTCAAGATTGAACTTCAAAGACTCTGGCAGAAACCAGTGCAGGTGGTCCCGGTGGTGATGGGCACACTGGGTGCCGTGCCAAAAGATCTCAGCCGGCATTTGGAAACAATAGACATTGACAAAATTACGATCTGTCAACTGCAAAAGGCCACCCTACTGGGATCTGCACGCATCATCCGAAAATACATCACACAGTCCTAGACACTTGGGAAGTGTTCGACTTGTGATTTTGTGATATGAAATCCAGCATATCTATCTTGTTTGCTGTGTCATACAATAAAATAATAATAATAAAGAGGGTTGGAAGAGACCCCCTTGGGCCATTTAGGTGGCGAAAGGGAAAAACGTGTCAAGAGGAAGGCGTGTCAAGCCAATCCTGACTGCCTTTCATCTGGAAACCAATGTCCTCACTGCAAAAGAACATGCGGGTCAAGAATAGGTCTCCACAGCCACGTACGGACCCACTGCCAAGACCTTACACTTGAAAGGCCATGCTATTCGGACATGAGTGATCGTTGATGATGATGACAAGCAAAGGAACAACAAAACAGTTTCCTACCTTTGGGCTTACAATCAAGACATGGCCCAAAAGTAAAAGGGGATGGCAATATGGGAGAGTTCATTATAGTAGTATAGTGAATGGCACAATGTTGAGTAGACTCTGGCTTTGAAGTACTCCAAATGAGAAATTAAGTCGATTATTGTTATAAAAACATAAGAGCGGCAGCAACTGGTCTTTCCACACAGCCATATAACCCAGAATATCAAGGCAGATAATCCACAATAATCTGCTTTGAATCGGATTATCCAAGTCCACACTGCTATATAATCCAATTCAATGTGGATTTTATACAGCTGTGTGGAAGGAGCCTTAGACTTATTGAAACAACATTTACGGTGAATCTGATCTAGCTGGAACTGGCAATTGAACTGAAATCTTGTCATGATTCATTACGGCTCTGAGTGGAAACTTGTCTTTATTTTTTAAAAAAACATTTCCAAGCATTTAAACTAAGCTTTATTGCTTGATTCTCTATCTACTGCCAATTTTTATTATTAATTTTACTGTGGGATATTTAATTTTTAATATTCTTGGTAAATTGCCATCATGGCACGTTCAAGAGTATTGTAGAAATATAAATAATAGCTGAAGTATTGTCCAAGTCAGAAATGCTTTTATAAGGCTTTGGAACCAAGAGCAATGCTGGCCAAATGATATTATTTTTCAAACAGAAGCTTGATGTCTCAAAGGCTCCCTCTTTTGGTTTTCTTATTTTAGGCAAGTGCCGTGGGCTTCATACATCCAAGAAGGTACGTATTCATTGCCGGGACAGAAATGGCATGACAAACAGTACAAGAAAGCCCACCTGGGAACTGTGCTTTAGACCAACCCTTTTGGGGGAAGCTTCTCATGCCTGGGAAAAGTGAAGTCTCTCTGTTGTCTTTCCATAATGACCCAGAGAATAAGAGAGGGGAAAAAAGAGAGGCAGTGAATTAGTACTGTACTTCAGTTTGTCACCAGACAGGAATATGAAATGCCAGTATGGTATATACCTGGCATGGGGAAACTTGGGCCCTCCAAGTTTCAAAGGTGTTTTGGACTTCAACTCCTACAATTCATAACGGCCAGTTTTTCCCCATGCCTGGTATATAGTGTGGTATACCTTTCATCTTAATGGCACTGGCTCGTTCAAGGTAGTGTCCATTAAGTACTTTTTCTGCAAATTCAGTGTTTTAAAAAGTGTTTATTTCGTGTCAAAAGCATTGCATAATAAATAAGTTTAAAACTATAAAGGGATCAGAAGCAGCTAAATAGTTTTAGACCAAAAGTGGGCAACAGCATTGCTTTTAAAAAGTGTTAATTGTTGATATCAGTGAGTTTAGATGCACCTATGTTTCTGTAGCGATGTGGCCTTTGAGCCCAAGGGACCCTATCAAGCAGATGAAGGGGGTTATGATGGTGTTTTTCAGACAACAGAGACAGAATGGTGACCACTAGTGAGAATGTCGGCCAAAATACTCCTGTATCTAGGTGTTCAGTGACTTTTTTGCCATTGGCAGCAATTGGAAACCTCAAAACAGAGCTATTCAATATGCAAAGAGCAGCTGGATTTTGAAATGGCAGATCCCAAGTATCTGTGTTCCCTTGGACAGATCCAGTCCGGACATATCGGCTTTGCTCTGCTGGTATAGCTTATCTGTGTGCTTCTGTTGCTATCGATTACAGGGAAGAAACTAAATACTCACCCAAGCAAGACTGCCTTATTGTTGAATCCTGGCTGGAATCAAACTAGCAACAATAGAAATGTGGCAGCAAGATTGTTCTTAACACTCCCCAGTGGCTGTACTAGGAACTGTTTTGTAATACAGGCAGTCCCCAAGTTACAAACAGGATAGGTTCTGTAGGCTTGTTCTTAAGTTGAATTTATAAGTCGGAACAAGTACATTTTGCAAGTGTAACTTTGTCTGTCTGCCCGCCCACCCATCCGTCCGTCCATCTGTCTATCTGTTTTTGATAGCATAGGGAAAGTTTTTTTTTCTTTTTTTCGTGTCAGGAGCGACCTGAGAAACTGTAAGTCGCTTCTGGTGTGAGAGAATTGGCCGTCTGCGAAGACGTTGCCCAGGGGACGCCCGGATGTTTTGATGTTTTTACCATCCTTGTTGGAGGCTTCTCTCATGTCCCCGCTCCATGGAGCTGGAGCTGATAGAAGGAGCTCATCCACGCTCTCCCCGGGTGGGATTCGAACCTGGCAGCAACCCAACCTTCAAGTCACAAGGCTTTATCCCACTACGCCACTGGGGGCTCCACCCCTGTGGTGTTTGTTTTGCTGTCTGTGCCCCTGTTCAGAAGATTCCACCTCAATTTCTATCCCAGTGATAATTGGATTTTGAAAAATGTGGCTTGTTGTGGAAACAAGGAATGGTGAGAAAGCTTCAGTGGAGACACCTTTTCACTATGATAACTCTTTCAGTGGTGAATTTCTCTTCCTAAGGTTAGATTTCTCTCACTTCCTGTTGTTTTACCCCTGTTTATAACTACAGTAGAGTCTCACATATCAAACATAAATGGGCCGGCAGAACGTTGGATAAGCGAATATGTTGGATAATAAGGAGGGATTAAGGAAAAGCCTATTAAACATCAAATTAGGTTATAATTTTACAAATTAAGCACCACAACATCATGTTATACAACAAATTTGACAGAAAAAGTAGTACAATACGTAGTAATGCTATGTAGTAATTACTTTATTTATGAATTTAGCACCAAAATATCATGATGTATTGAAAACATTGATTACAAAAATGCATTGGATAATCCAGAACGTTGGATAAGTGAGACTCTACTACTCTCTATTTGTAAGTTGGATGTTTGTAACTCATAGACTGCCAGTATTAAAATGCATGATTTTGCAACAGTGATTTCAAAAGCTGTTCAGTGAAGCTTTTATGTGCTTATCTAGTATTAGGTTCCTACGGATTGTCATTAGTGAAGAATTCTTAAAATTCCCAACAGCATAGACATTAGTGTGGGTAACTTTCCCTCTAAAATATATAAGAACGTGCACTAATGTAGAAAAATATGTTGCTAGCATGGTGAACTCTCATTGCTTGATTTGTTGTTGTTTTTGTCCCACTGCACAAAATCTGTGTTAAAGCATCCCAAAGCAATGGGTGGAGGGATATAGCAAGTTCAGATGGAGGATAGAAGATCTATTTGCAGGCAGATTATGGAATGGCAATATTTAATACTACATGCTTTCAATCTTAGTCCCTTCTGTTTTTCTTCTTTCATCTTAGATTTTGGTTTCATAGAGCCTGTTTCTGTTTAATTTTCTGACTGAGAGTGCAGTACTTACGACCTAGATGTCAGTCCCTTTAAATTTATTTAGGTTTACTTCCAAGTGAGTCGGTATCAAATATCAGTACAGCAAAAACTGGTTACTGTTCAAATCTTTCTTTTTACAATACAGTGCATGAAATAAAAGCTTCATAACCCAATGTGCACTTACCTGGGAGCAAAATTCCACTGAATTCAGTAAGACATGCATCTGAGTTCAAACACATCAAACTGGTCTATGGATTTATTGAAACTTGTCAGGCTGGAGTCCCTGTGTAATTGTTCTTTCTTGCGATTTCAGTGTCGTTTGCACTAAAGAATCCAAGAAGTAAATCATAAATCAGTTTTATGTATGGGATTCTGACTTTATTTTAGTTTTAATGTTGTCTTTAATCACTGGAAGGTGGTGGACTTTATAATGAAAGACTGTAACAGATATGTGAATGGTTATACCATTGAAATATAGTTTAGAGGCAGATGTAACAAATATATTTTGTATTCTTAATGTTTCAGCAGAGTAGAAGCTAAACAGCTGAATTCTGCCATCAGGAAGTGTGTCTAAGTCCAGCTTATCAAGAATGGCAAGAAGATAACAGCCTTTGATCCTAATGATGGTGGTTTGAACATCATTGAGGTGAATGAATGCATTTGGGAAATAAATAATGGTTCTGTTGGTTGATAACGGTTAGGGATATAGGATTAATACACTGCTTGATTTGTGGTTACAACAGTTTGTAAATATGAATAAACATTTCTTTCTTTTCAATTAGAGGAGAAAGATGAAGTCCTGGTTGCTGGCTTCGGTAGGAAGGATCATGCTGTGGGTGACATTCCAGGAGTTTGCTTCAAAGTTGTTAAAGTAGCCGACGTTTCTCTGTTAGCATTGTACAAGAGCAAAAAAGAGAGACCCAGTCATAATTCCTACAGAGCGATTCTAATAAATATTTTAATTTTAAAAGTCATTTATAGAAGTTATTTGCTGTAAGTTTAACTTTTCACCACAAATACTTTTGAGACCAGGGGAATGTGTGACTCTTAACATGTCTCTGCTGATGAAGGCTTTCATGGCCGGAATCACAGGGTTGTTGTATATTTTCCGGGCTGTATGATTATGTTCCAAAAGCATTATCTCCTGATGTTTTGTCCATGTTTATGGCAGGCATCCTCAGACAATGCTTCTGGAACATGGCCATACAGCCTGGAAAACACACAACAACCATGTCTCTGCTGAGTTTTAAAATTTTATTTTCTTAATGTTGCAAGTTATAAAAGTTTGTACTTTGTATATGCTCTTTTTCTTAAGAGAAACAATATACAAGGCCAGCTGCTGTCTTAAATCACTGTTTTGACATATTCTGGCTGATCAGTTTAAAGCAGAAAGCCTTCATTTCATGAAGAAATAGGGAATATATGACTAGGACTGTGATGTTACAAGAACTTTTAAGATGTTTTGAGTCATGTACAAACAACTACATTAAAATATTTTAAAAACCTATTTAATAAAAGGCTGTGTAGTTCGATTTAGGTTTGTTTCCATTGTCTCTTTTCTTTACACTGGCCATCTTTACTGTATCTGTTGTGACTCCCAAATTTGCTCTCTGTATAAAAGGCCTCATACTCTTACTAGGCAAAACTTGGGTGACTCTTCTACACTGCCATATAATCCAGGTTGTCAAATCAACTAATCCACATTATCTGCTTTGCTGGATTATATGAGTCTACACTGCCATATAATCCAGATTATCAAAGCAGATAACCTGGGTTTTGTATAGCAGTGTATAAGGGGCCCATGAGCAATGGTGTCCACGCAGCTAGTATTGTGGTGGGCACCTTTGGAAGACGTGAGAGACATTCTCCACTGCTATATTTTGTTTGCTGCATGGTTTACCTTCTTGGAAAATTGGAGTTAATCAGAAGGTATTTCTCTAATCGATATAATTGTTTTGCTAAAACAAGGGATGTGTGTGTGTGTGCATGCGCGCACACGTGTTTGTGTAGGGGATGTTCTTTCAAAGGAGAATTGTGCTTTTGGGGGCTTTTGGAAACACAATTCTTTTTATGACACTTTTGGGAGGGGAGCAATTGGAGCCACAAATATGGTCCTTTAGACCAGAGTTTTTTTTTTTAACCTTTCCCACTTGTGACCCTTTCTGCCCAAGAAATGTTTACATGACTGGTATACAGATATATAAAATAGGAGTAAAAATCAAATATTTACTGATAATAAATCAGCATATGCAAAGATTGCTAAACACACCGATTTTACTTTTTTATGGAGGACAGCTGAAGTATTTCTGCACAGTCCATTGTGAACACTGCAAGTTGTTGCTGATAGATTTGTGTAAATTGGTGGCATTTTATTTACTATTGCTAAATGTTTTGTTACCCCAACCCTGCGTTAAGAGGACAACATTTCAGATTAGGATCCACAGTTTAAGAGGCCAATTGTGGAAAAGAGAGAATGGCAGCTGAAAGGTTGCTGCTTTAGGACAGGAAACTGTTTTAACTGCTCATTTGCAAACTGCCTCAAATGGAAGATTTTGACAATTACTACTGGATAATCTGGGGAAGGGGTTGTATTTCTACTCCTTTGTTTTCTTAGTTGTACAGAAAGTATTCCAGTAAGCCACTTGCTGTTATTTACACTCAAACATACCATTTACAAGCAGGGAGCCCTTTGTTATTACTGAGCACCTTACAGTTAATGTCTTTCCTGCAACCTTGTTGGATGAAATTATACAACTCTCAGCCAGACAGTATTTTAAAACTGTTTAAAATTGATCAGTCAACAAAATTTGTATTTGGCTGAGAGGACTTGAAAACATGGAATCTACATCACAGGCAGCTTAAAATACTTCTAAAAGGAGGGGAAGAGCTATAGAAAGTGTAATGAAATATGAGCTGGAAAAGCTCCAGGATTTAGTTCTTGGCATTGCCGGATACAGCTGGGAAAGACACTTTCTCCCATTGCTAGAAAGCTGGTATCAGGCAGTGTAGACTCTGTGTCCACAGAATCTGACCTTTGGAGGTGCCTTAGTCAGGTTCTAGATTCCTAATAGTTTCCAGCTAGGGATTGGAGGATGAGATATTACAGTATTATTATTAGGGCTGGACTGTGGTGCAGCTGGTTAGTAGCCAGCTGCAATAAATTACTACTGATTGAGAGGTCATGAGTTCAAAGCCAGCCCGGGTTGGATTGAGCACCCAACCATTAAAATAGCCCAGCTCGTTGTTGACCTAAGCAACCCAAAAGATAGTTGCATCTATCAAGTAGGAAATTTAGGTACCGCTTATGCAGGGAGGCTAATTTAACTAATTTACAGTATCATAAAAAATCATCTAGCAGTGTGTGGAAAGGAATGAGGAAGTAATCCATCAAGGACTCAGTGTCACAGTGGATGATAAACCAGCAGCTCCCCCTGTGGCTGGAATTGAGCATACCCTCATGAAGCTGGAAGCTGGAAAATGTTAAATTGCCTCTGTGTCTTTGTCTCTGTCTGTATGTCTGATGGCATTGATTATTTGCCATGTATGTGTACATTGTGATCTGCCCTGAGTCCCCTTTGGAGTGAGAAGGGCGGAATATAAATACTGTAAATGAATGAATGAATACATAAATAAATTATGTGTACAATATATGAGAGAATCCCCACTCATAATAATGGATGAGAGTTTATTGGCCAGAAATAGATGAATGATAAAGGAAAATGCACACTAGTTTGATGATAGGATCTTTATCATATCCTCCTGTTACTCTCAAGCTAGAATGAACTCATAGGATTCTTCTGCAGTATATCCAAAAGCAGGTTTGGTATCTTCTGTGCATGAATATGAAAAGGCACATGCCCTTCATCTTCAGCTGCTATTCTTTATGCCTGAATTTTCTTAAGGTGTTCCACATGAAAGGACGAAAGTATAGATAAATGTTTTATCTATGGTCAGAGCTCTTCTCACCCATTCTTATTAGGCAAGGGATCTATATGTGAACCTTCCATACTTAAAAAGTGCTATTTCATATGAACATAAATAGTTGCAGGATTTATGTAATCACTAAGGCATTATAGGCACCAGGTGTTTCCATTTTTCTAATCATTTCACTTTACATGAGATTTGCTGACGTGTGCAACATGTTCTGACTTCTTGTCACATGGATAAAAAGAGAACAAGGAGTCCTGTTGCTATGCAAGCATAAGGATGGAGCCCAAACAGTGTATTTTCTGTAAAGGAGGAGAGAGCATTTTTTTTGCATTCATATTACAACATTACAAGCTCTTACCATGTAGAGTCAGAAGCAACAGATTAGAGTTCTTACATGCTATTTTCCCATTCATTGTTTATTTGTTTTTCTTTCACAGACCAACCTTGCAAAATGTCAGACTGCCATCAGTTTATGGTTCTGAGGTAAGCATTCTTGCCTGGTGCCATATAACAGTAACTGGAAATCAGCAAGAGAGGCAAACTGGGACGTTTAGAACTGTGGGTATCCTCAATACAGGCAGTCCTCAAGTTACAAACAAAATAGGCTCCGTAGGTTTGGACTGCATAGGGAATGGTTAACATCCCTGTGGTGTTTGTTTTTCTGTCTGTATCCCTGTTCACTTTCTGTCCCTATGATAATTGAATTTTGAAACAAGGATTGGTGATAAAGCTTCAGTTGAGACACCTTTTCTTTCAGGAATGAATTTCCCTACCGAGGGCTAGATTTCTCTCATTTCCTGCTGTCTCACCTCCAATGTAAACTATGAGTTACTTATAAGTCGGATGTTTGTAACTCGGGGACTTGTTTTGTTTTCGTGAGGATATCCATCTTGGTTATGTGGAACCTCTTGACTCAGACATAATGCTGCTGAATTCTGGTTGTTGGAGGTTATATCTGAGGCAAACAACATGGCTAGAAGTAGTATGAAGGGATCCATCCACTAGTATGGTTGTTTAAGACCCTTCCTCCAGACAGAAGTGGTCTCAGACTAGAAGTGGTATCATAGATCTTGTGAAATGGGACTCCTAAAGATAAACTTATTCATGAGCCTTAGTTCAGCCTTCTACACAGGGCCCTTCTACACAGGGCTTTGAATTGGATTATATGGCAAAATAGACTCAGTTAATTTAGTGCAAAGTAGATAATGTGGATTATTTGCCTTGATATTCTGGATTATATGGCAGTATAGAAGGGCACTAAGATGTCCTGAAATCAGTAACAACTCCATAATCTGTCATTATTACAGTGTAACCACTATCATGATAAAGATTACAGACTCTCCAGTACCTGACTGGTTGTAAGACTGGGTTCCTTGAGACTAGGGCCCTTTCCACACATCTGAATAAAATCCCACATTATCTGCTTTGAACTGGAATACATGGCAGTGTGGACTCAGATAAACCAGTTCAAAGCAGATATTGTGGGATTTTCTGCCTTTATATTCTGGGTTATATGGCTGTGTGGAAGGGCCCTAAGGCTGTGCCCCTGAAACATTGTATTTGTATCCCTGACTTAAATTAACCTGTCTTTGGTGAAATGGCAACCAATGAGAGCATAGTATGGGCACTTGGGAGATCCAAGATATTAAAACTCACTGGATGTCCTTGGATCAATTATTCTCTCATCTTTATGGGAGCAATGTGTATGCGCATTAAGAAAAGGCAGGATCTAAATGAAGTAAATAAATATGTGATTAATCTTGCAGTGAAGAACTGGAAATAGCCATATTGATAAAATATTCAAGTTCAATGTGGCAGGAGAAAAATGCAAGCTAAATATATCTACTGAATTCATGGATTCATTTTGATGAGACAGAGGTATTGTATCTCATTTTTCTCCATTCAGTACTTGCAGGTGAAGAAATGCAATGGCAGCAATTCCCAAACTGCTTATTATAGCATAGTTCACATGTCTTTATTGTGATTTCAAGGAGACTATTGAAAAATGGCTAGAGTGATAATTACATTCAGAAGGAGAGCTTTTTTATGGCCATTCTGGATCACCAATTGGCAAGGTTAAAAACAAATACATTTTCTAAATATAATGTACAGTACTTGATTGCAGAGCCCAGAGAAGATTCAGTGCATATTTTTGGCCCACTTAGTGCTGACACTTTACATCTTAGTTGCCTAATTTTTTATTGCTAATTTTTCTTTTTCTTTGAGCTCCTCTCTTTTGGCAAAGGTAAAGACTTACGAGAGAATTTTTTAAAAAACACTAAATATTTTTTAAATGCTGCTATTCATATTTACACTTCTTTTAATGTTTGATCATGGAGGCATTTATATACAGAAGAGAGTTTTTATTTAGAAATATTTTTGAAATCGGAAATCTCAGAAAATCTTATGGAAGGGCATAAATTCACCCAAAGCTCTGTGTGATTTATCTTTGAAACCTGAGCAGGACTGAACTCCGACGTATGCTTTTAAACATGTGCAGATAGGAAAACAAATAATTGGGCATACAAGAGAGAGAAGTAATCAAACAGTGTTGTGTTTACCAACGTTTGTATTCTAGATCAATTTGGTGTAGATTTTTTTCTTGATAAAACACATCAATGAATGTTATTCCTGTGAACTTAAGATATTTTCAAAAGTGACTATTACAGAGCAATTTTAGACTCTTCCAAGTCCCCCAACCATTGTATCATAATGGAAAAATAGATAAACAAAGTATGCTAAGTAGTAACTCATCTCAATTTACCTGTGAATTATTACACAGTATGCAAATGGAAATTCTACAGCTGTTTATGAATGAATGAATAACACCATGTAACACGATTTTTGCTCCTGGGTTATCAATGTCATTTCCTAATTGGTCCTATCATTAAAACATGGCAAAAGTGTATTGAACTGCAAAAACTTTGTTTTTTCAGGACATCCTGCCACGTATTTTGCTATAGTTTTTCAATGAATATCTCATCAAATCTCATCCAATTCAACATAGTTTGTGGCAGCCACAAAGACGAAGTTTCTGGAGTATAATTATTACTTTCAAAGTACCACATAATTAAACTGGAACAAGACTTTAAAACCAGGAACAGAAAATGTTTTAAATTTTGTTACATAGTGTCACTTTGTACAATATTCCCTCCCCATGGTCTCCGAGTGCTTCCAGACAGTGAAAAGCAACTGTACAAATATTTCATCCTTCCTTGATTAACATATTTGCTGACATAAGAAAAGAATGGAAGAATTGCTAGGGTACTATTATAAGAGGGTGCTTTGTCCTGATAACACCTTTAATCTTTTTCTCCCTCTCCTTCAATCTCTTAATAATTCTAATATTTATCTATTTGTATGTTGCTTTTCTCCCAGAGTGGGAGCCTCTGGGTTGGTCCCTGAGAGTCAATTAAATGATATAAAATGTAAAGCAATTAAAATCACAGCATATAAATATACAAAAATAATTTAAAAGACATTTAAAAAGTTTTAAAAAGATAATACGATCCCCCTCTTTGCTTGGTTGGGCAGGGATTAAACGGTAAGGCCTGTAGTTGGCTTTCCTGTCATATGAAGAGTGGTCATGATGATGCATACAGGCTGGGGAAGGATTTGGAGATTATCATACACTCTGTATCACTCAAGGAAAAAAATAATTAAAGATGGTAAATCCCAAAGCTTAATGACTGCAGATGCTAAACCCCCTGCTTAATCTTATATCTAGGTTGCATTTGACTGGCCTCCTTAATCGGTCAATTTTTCCCCCATGATCACATCAGTAGGTATATAACATTAGCTAGTAAGCAGTAAAGGCAGGCAGCGTATACAGTGTGACCTCTCTTATCGCTGGGGTTAGGTTCCAGGACCATCCGCAATAAGTGAAAATCTGCAAAGTAGGGACACTATATTTATTTTAATATTTATACATTATTTTAGTTGTTACACACTATTTAAAGTCTTTATCAACCAATCTTTTGTTGATAAATCGCCTCCTTTTCCTTCCGTTGCCACTTGGGCTCCTTTACTCTCCATTTGGCTTCTCCTTCCTCCCTTCCTTAGGCTGTAAATTGTAATTTTTTATTATTTATAATAGTCTTTTAGAATTTATTGAAAAACTGTGAAACAGCGAATCTGCAAAAAGTGAACTGCGAAGTAGTGAGGGAACACTGTATTCAGGGCTGTGCACTTGTTTCCTTTGCTGAAATTCAACAATCAACACATTGTCTAGTCCTTAAGTTGCTAAAGGACTGTTGTTTTATTCTAAGAGACTAATAATAATTTCTCTCTTGGAATCTAAAATAATAGTTGCACAGAAGGATGTATTTTGCATAGTTCATTCGGCTTCCAGATTTCGATTTAAGATTTCATCAGCGGGGATTGCAGTAACAGGGTAATAATACTATATGGAGAATGCAGGGGGTTCATTGACAGGAATGAGAGACAGTGAGACTCCCATTTAGTCCTAATCACATGGCAGTCTTTGTTCTTTATAAATCTACTCTCAAACGGTGCCACACATATAACAATGATTATATATAGTATAGTTGTGCGTAGACGCATTGATATCTTCTGAGAAAACCCTTCTCTCTGTCTCACCATCCTCATAGGTTATTTTTGGTGGGGAAAAGGGAGAGGGCCTTCTTGATGGTGGCTTCCAGACTTTGGATTTCTCTCCCTAGGTTGCATCTAAACTGTTGAATGAATGTAGTTTGACACAATTTTAACTGCCATGAATGACTCTTATAGAATCCTGGGATTTGTAGTTTGGTGTGGTACCAGCACCATTTTGCCAGAGAAGGTTAAAGATCTTGTAAAACTACAAATCCCATGGTTCAGTAGCTTTGAGTCATGGCAGTTAGTGGTCTGAAACTGTGATAATTATACAGCATAAATACACCTTTAAAGAGGCTAGACTAGTACCCCAATTACTATTTTTCCACAAGCAGATAAACCCTTTTCATTCCAGCAGTGTTCTGGGTTAGGGTTTTAATTTTCCAGGGGGAAAAGGATCTTGTATAATGTGCTAGAGTACCGTTGTTGTTTTAAATGGTTGCAATTTTTTTATGATGGTGTAATCGTTTTTAAACTTCTGTGTGCTGTTAATTGTTAAACATCTTTTAACTGTTGCAAAGCACCTTGAGTCCAAGACTAGTGGAAAAGTGGGATATTTACTAAACAACAAGAACAACTAATACTACAGCTACAACAATATAAAGTCACGGTACTGTATTATATTTGGGGTGGTACAGATGTGTTAATTCCTGGTCAGTTCTTTTTCATTTGAGAACAATGTTGCATTACATTTATCACAGTTGCATTATAATATGTAAAACACGGTGAAGGAGGAGGTAGGGGCAATATAATACAAACTCTAGTCAGCTGTTTAAGCCAATAAAGAATAAAATTATTTTATTCAGACATACATGGTTTGGCTAGGGAATTGAATTACTAATTTATTCCCGAATGTGACTACTCAGAGGTAAGTTTCTCTAATAGCCTAAAATGACTTCAATCTTTAATTTACTCTGAACACCAATACAGGCAGCCCCCAAGTTCTGTGGGTTCCGTAGGTTTGTTCCTAAGTTGAATTTGTATGTAAGTCAGATCAGGTACATTTTTAAGTGTAACTCCAGCCAAAAACATATATTTTTAAACTTTAGATAGCATTGGGAAGGGTTAACACCTCTGTGGTGTTCATTTTGCTGCCTGTACCCTTGTTTAGAACATTTCACGCCCACTTTCTGTCCCTGCAATAATTGGAATTTGAAAAATGTGGCTTATTATGGAAACAAGAATTGGTGATAAAGCTTCAGTTGAGACACCTTTCCCCATGATAACTTTCAGAAGTGATTCCCTTCCGAGGGGTATATTCCTCTTACTTCCTGTTGTCTCACTCCCTTTCTTAACTATGAGTCATTTGTAAACTGGATGTTTGTAACTTGGAAACTGCCTGTATATACACTGCATATGCTATAGTGAAATCTGGAAAGTTTCCTAATATCTGACCATTTATGCTAATGCATTCATCAGGACTTTTCTACCAGCTGTGCCCGTTGAACCCTCTGGCCATTCCTCTTGTGGATTGATGGGTTTATGGGTCCCACAAAGTCTTTTCTGGAAATTTGTGGTGGAGATACCTATCCCACTGCCAGTATTGAAGTAAGGCCCCTTCTACACTGCCATATAATCCAGATTATCACATCAGAAAATCCACATTATCTGCTTTGAGCTGGATTACCTGAGTCAACTTGCCATATAATCTAGTTTAAAGCATATAATCTGGATTATATGTGGCAGTGTAGAAGGGACCTATGTTTCAACCTCCAGTCTAGCCCCTTTCTGTACAGAGATCACTGTCTTGCATGTGCCTCGGGCAGATGTGAGAGCTGAATCACAAGAAAGGCTGAGCGAAGGAAGATACACGCTTTTGAACTGTGGTGTTGGAGGAAAATTCTGAGAGTGCCTTGGGCTGCAAGAAGATCCAATCAGTCCAAACTCCAGGAAATAATGCCCAGCTGCTCACTGGAGGGAAGGATATTAGAGGCAAAGATGAAGTACTTTGGCCACATAATGAGAAGACAAGAAAGCTTAGAAATGTTGCTGGGGAAAATGGAAGGAAAAAGAAAGAGGGGCCGACCAAGGGCAAGATGGATGGATGGATGGTATCCTTGAAGTGACTGGCTTGACCTTGAAGGAGATGGGGGTGGCCATGGCTGACAGGGAGCTTTGGTGTGGGCTGGTCCGTGAGGTCACAAAGAGTCGGAAATGACTGAACAAATAAACAACAAGCAGCAAAAAAATCTTGAGCAAGCCTTTGCAATTGTATAAATGTTTCAATCAATTGTCCTGCCTTGTTATTTTTATTACTTCAAACTGTTGCTTCATTTGAAAACATTTTCTTGTAAATTACATTATAAGTTATCAACCTGTTTTCTCATCATCTGAAATGAATAAATCACAAAGTCACATGCACAGTGCAATCCTATAGATATGTTTTTTTTTGGGATGAAGGGCTGTTACTTTTAGTCTGGTTTTCTTTCAGATGAGTGTGCTTTGCATTACAGCCTTAATTTAGTGAATTCTAGTTTTAAAGCACTTTTATGAAAAGACATCCTCTTTTTATCAATTGCATTTCCTCAAGTGTTCCTTTTCCTCTAATTCCCTGACACAACCTGGATGTCACAAAAGGGACAACATCCATTCAACGGAGAGAGAGAAAAAAGCCCAAGGCAGCCTTTTATTATGTACAGAGAGGGTACATGGCAGCTCATGTGGCACGAAATGTCGCTTCCCATTGGTTGGTTCGGCTATCCATCACATGGCTCCTGAGAACGGAGGCTCAGGTTTCTTTCCTCCACATGAACAGATGAGCTGCGTGTCAGGGAGGACTGATTCATTTCTCAATGGAAAGCAACATCCCTATTAAGCTTTTACTTCTCTTTTTCGTTGTAGGATTTTCAGCATCTGTGGACCAGTTGTTTGGGAGGATGCAGAGGAGGTGAGTAATTCCATGTGCACGCTTGTTAGATGTAGGTGAATGAATGGCTTACATGTTTGTGTACTGGAGAGAGCTGTAGACATTTTTTTATCAGAAAGGTGAGGGCTAGATTTTTGTAAATTTACAAAAATGCAAAATCCAGCACTTCAGCCCTAAAGATGCTTTCTGTTATAAGCTGTTTACTTGAAAGCAGGGATGTTAATATCAGTGGAACTTCTCTTGAGAAACTGTATTTTAGATTGTAGATTAAATGGATCCTCTTTTCTGCTTTAAGCTTTAAAGGTTCTGAAAGTGATTTATCCACATTACGTTCCTCTTTGTTGTTGTTTTGACTTTGTCTTCCTTTTGGAGTGTTCATAACAGAGATATAAATAAAACATCGTAGGTGTGAAATACATATCCACAAATACCATTGACGGTGTTGTTTTAAAAAAAGGGAAAAACAACCTTATTGCATAGATGTGGATGTAGGATCAGTTTGAGCAGAAAATAAGCCACCTGAACACTATTGTTTTCTTTGCTATACCACATGATTTCTATCACTGCAATAGAAACAGATCTTGAATATTTCAGCAGGTGTTTTTGAGGTTATAAAGAGAAATCGTAGAAAAAGTGAAAACAGTTGAATGAGATTCATCAAGTTTCATAGTGAATATAAAATTAGAATATTAGACAGATGATGGTGATGTTGAGACTCACAGCTAATGATATACAGTCTGTACATTTAGGGTAACAAGGGCATGTGGTGCTTTGCTTAAGCTTGCATTAAGAGCTCTGTGTCTGGGTTAACTGATGAATTAAAACATACTGTATCAGTATGAATGTTTGCTGTGATTATGGCAGATCTGTTCCCACGTAGTGCTTCCAAATAATATATCCTGGCCAGATTCCATGAAGAAAGGTGATGTAACCTAATGGAATGAAGTTGAAAAGGTCATATGTCAACCTTGAAGTTCAGAATCATCTGTTGATGAAAGACATTATTGTACACTTGGTTTGACAGACTTGAAAGATAATGTTGAAGTTTTTTATTTTTGAAAGAACCCAGTTTCATAATTCTTTAGCCACTCAGCTAATACCCAACAGAATGAACGTAACATATACATTTGATGTTAATTAAAATTTTGTACTGCCTTTCATTGTATGCTAAATCATTGCAAAAAGCAAAACCAATTGGCCATATCAGATGTTTTTATTTGGGCACATCACTGGTTATACATGTTTGTATGCACAAATAATAGAGTTGGAATAGACCGCATGGACCATCTAGTGACTAGTCCAACCCCCTGCCATGCAGGAAAAGCACAATCAAAGCAGCCTGAACAGATGGCTATTCAGCCTTTGTTTAAAAGCTTCCAAGGGAGGAGCTTCCACCACACTGCGAGGCAGAGAGTTCCACTGCTCAACAGCTCTTACAGTCAGAAAGTTCTTCTTAATGTTCAGGTGGAATCTCCTTTCCTGTAATTTCAACCCATTGCTTCGAGTACTAGTCTCCAGGGTAGCAGAAAACAAGACTGCTTCTTTGTCCTTATGACACCCTTTCAAGTATTTAAACATGGTGATCATGTCTCCTCTGAACCATGTCTTCTGCAGGCTAAACATACCCAGCTCTTTAAGTTACTCCTCGTAGACATGGTCTCCAGACCTTTGATAATTTAAGTTGTCCTCCTCCTTTGGACACCTTCCAGTTTGTAAATAAATATCTCTCTTAAATTGTGGAGCCCAGAATTCCAGATGAGCTCTAATCAAAGCAGAATAGAAAGGCACCATTACTTTCCTCATTCTAGACACTATACTTCTTTTAATGCATCCCAAAATCCCATTGGCCTTTTTAGCTGCTGCATTACACTGTTGGCTCAGGTTCAACTTGTTGTCCATTAAGATCCCAAGATCTTTTCAGATGTACTATTGTTGAACCAGGTGTCACCCATCCTGTGTCTTTGCATTTCATTTTTCAGCCAAGGTGAAGTATCCTGCAGTTCTTGTTGAAATTCATTGTATTGGTTTTGGCCCAGCTCTCTAATCTGTTGAGATCATTTTGAATTCTGATCCTGTCTTGTGGAGTATTAGCTATCCCTCCCAATTTGGTGTCATCTGCAAACTTGATAAGTACGCCCTCTAAACCTCCATCTAAGTCATTAATAAAGCTGTTGAACAGTACTGGGCCTAGGACAGAACCCTTTGGCACTCCACTAGTCGCTTCTTTCCAGGATGAAGAGAAACCCTTGGTGAGCACCCTTTGGGTTCGGTCACTTATCCAATTACAAATCCATCTAACAGTGGATAGGCTACATCCACAGCATTCCCTACAACTACCAAATTTGTAATCCTATTGAAAAAAGGAATGCATTTAGTCTGACATGACTCATTTTTGAGAAATCTATGTTGATTTTTAGTAATGACAGCATTTTTTTCTAAGTGTTTACAGACATTATGATCTGCTCCAGAATCTTTCCTAATATTGCTGTCAAGCTGACTGGACTGTAATTGTTTAGGTCTTTCTTTTTTCTCTTCTTGAAGATGGGACCACATTTGCCCTCCTCCAGTCTGCTGGGACTTCTGTTCTCCAAGAATTCTCGAAGATTGTTGCCAGTGGTTCTGAAATGTCTTCTGCTAGTTCCTTCAGTACTTTTGACTGTAGTTCATCTGGCCCTTGTGACTTGAGTTTATTTTGAGTAGCCAGATATCCCTGGACTACTTCTTTATCTATTTTGGGTTGCATATCCCCTATTACCTCATCTACTCCATATTGCTCAGGTTGAACACTGATCTCCTTTTGGGAGAAGACTGAGGCAAAGAAGGTGTTGAGCAGATTTGCCTTTTCCCTATCCCCTTTTAGCATTTCACCATCTTCTCCATGCAGAGGCCCTACTGTGTCCTTTTTCTACTGACATTACCAACTAACCCCTTTTTATTGTTTTTAATCTCTCTGGCAAGCTTGACTTCATTGATTAAGTAATGAGAAAAACAAACTAAACTTTGCAAGAGCTGAGCTCATAGGCAAGTTAGAGTGTCTTGTAAATTGCAATGTGTTGGCACATTTTAAAGTTAAATGTATTAAAGTTCGGGCCATTAGCTACCATCTGATCTGTTATGATCTCAACCAATCACACCCTCTGAGTTGGGTAAAGCAAGGGGTACCTGGCAGCTTTCAGTAAACTCTTTGTGAGTCTCAAATGCAGTGACTGAAACACAGATTCTCTCTAGTTCTAAACTCAATGTTGTACGTAAGAAAGAATAATGCATAAGAGGATTTTTCCTCTCTATGATCCCAGTGGTCTGCCAAGGGAACAGTAGGAGTTAAACAAAGGGCAAAACAAGTCACTATGGGAGATAAACTGGCATCTGGAGATAAAACTGGAGATAAAAGTCCTCCGTCAACTAAAGGGAAAAGTGCCTCTTTCTAGTAATAGTGTTGGGTTTGCTTCTGCAATGACACCTGTGATAATCCCAGTAGTCTCTTTGAACTGTGTTAGATCATCTGTCAGAATTGGAGACATCTGGGACATCTGTGGACTCAGTGTTTGATTCAAATGTGCCTGTTGATTAGAGAAGTCACTCCAGGTGCCATCAAAGGTTTCTGATGATGCTATTTATGTGCTGAAGTCAATTCATATTTGGAGTGCTATTTCTTTGTAGGTTTGCAAAAACTCAATGCAATACCAGATACTTTTTTCTTGGGTAAGCATTTTGTCACTCATTTGACATTTTAGAAGTAGGTCTATAATGTCAGACTTAAGCAACAATAACCAATATACTAATATTCCTTTAGATTTCTTTTTTAAAAATTATTTCTAAGCCTAAGGTTTTGGATGTGATATGTATTTAAATAACAATCCAAAATGTATCCATCTTTTTATCAGTGTTTTGATCTATATCTATAAAAAGTTATTCATAATATCAACATAGTTTGAATAATATTAATGTGTGGTTACACATCTTCACATGTTATTTGTTCTGTCTGCCTCTTTTGGAGACAAAAGTCTCTAATATTGTGGGGAAGGACCAACCTTTATAAAAGAAATAATATCTCTTTATGGTATTATTCATTGTTCTATGTTGTGTGATGTTTAGTGGAAATCTATGAAGATGATCATTTTTCCAAAATGGGATCACATCTACCCAAAAGTAGTCAACAAAATTTAAAATGTGTGTATGTGAGATTTAAGTCTTTAAACCAATTTAACTGCCAGATTCAAGCATGTTTAGATTTTAGGAATAAAATATTTATTTCTCCTTCCCCTCTTCTGTATGTAAGAAGCAATTTTTAAACAAATATGATTGAAATTGTTTCAAATGGGAAATACTGTTAAGTGCAGAATGATAATGTGTGACACATAGTGACATCTGACCTGCACCAGTCCCACCTGCTAGTCCAGGCATGAGCAAACTTTGGTCCTCTAGGTGTTTTGGACTGCAGTATGCCTGTTTTAGCCCAAACAAACAAGTAAAATTACCAGGAAAAACAGAAACAATCACCCAACAGAAGCTGTGATACCAGTTTGTCTCTATACTAGGATGCAACCCATTGAGAGTAAATAACAAACAAACTTATACCGAAACTCCACAAAACAGCTACTTCCTTAGGAATAATAGCAAGTAGACCAGATGTGCTTTTCAACTTTGTCACTCTGTCAACAAGTATGAATGTAGAAGAAGCAGTTTTTTTGTTTTTTTTTACAGATTCCTAGTCAGGGTCTCTTCAAGGTGCCGCCTTGTCTTAATTACATTTGTACGGTTATGAAACCATTAATGCCCAGTCAGGGCTTGTGATGCTCTTGGGAAGTCAAGTCAATGATGCCACTGAAATAACAATTTGTATGCAATCCTGTCCTATTAGTTATACAGTTTGGGCTTTTGAGCAACATTCTTTAAATGTTAATATTATACTTTTATATCTGGGTGTGTTTGTCCTACCCAGTCTAGTCTGTCACTAGCAGAACTCAAATTGGCTTAGCTCTAATGAAAAGGACTGGAATAGCTAATCGCTAGATAATGCCCAATTAAATCAGATTATATGTATAAAGGAGTGTAAATGCCTATTTATCAGATGACATTATCTAGCAGCAAGATAACCAACGGGCTTGTTTATTTGAAAAAAGTTCCTCTAAAACTATAGGTTTTAGAAACATGAATTTACATATTAATATGACTAAACACATAGGTCACCATCAGCATAGTGTTGTTTTTACTACTACTACTACTACTACTACTGGGAATGAAATTACTAACTAGGTTTTAAATTTGTCTCTAATATATTGAATTATATACTGCAAAATGTGCCTATTCAAAAAAATCTTTTAAAGTTTCTGTCTTTTCCAGTTCTAGTCATTGGACTCAGTTCAATCTGGTTTACATGAATATTGCAGTATAGGTGGCAGGAATGTGAAAGTTTGCTAGTAACTAGTTGTTTTCTGTTGTCTCTTTAATTTCAATCAAAGCCAATGTGCTTTAAAAGCTGATCCAGCAAACAAATAACCATGATATATAGAAAACAATTGAAATAGTCCTATTTTTTCAATTTGAAAATATTTTTGGCTCTGATAATTCTCTATAATATGACGACTAGTGGCTGTACTGGCTGGGGAATTCTGGGAGCTGTAGTCCAAAAAAGGTTATTTTTAAAACTTGTTTCCAGCAACTATTTTTATATCTAGAACAATTTTATCTGAATACTGGATCAGAGGCCCTCTTGTGCTTTGCAGGCCTATTCCCTGCAGTTACCACACTTGTAATTCTATTGAAAAAAGAGATAAGATTAGTCTGGCATGACTTGTTTTTAAGAAATCCATGTTGACTTACTGATCACAGCATTCTTTTTGAAGGGCCTCATCACATTGTTGGGGAAAATGGGGGCATCTGTTAGGCAGCGGGGGGAAATGTCACCCCTCACCAGGCACCCCGCATCCCCCCCTTCCCAACCCCAGCTTTGATCATTTTAGTTGTCCTCTTCTGGACACCTTCCAGCTTGTCAATATCTCTTTTGAACTATGGTGCCCAGAATTGGACACAGTATTCCAGGTGAAGTCTAACCAAAGTAGAATATAGAGGCACCATGACTTCCCTCGATCTAGACACTATACTCCTTTCGATGCAGAGCAAAATCTCATTGGCTTTTTTAACTGCTACATCACACTGTTGGCTCATGTCCAACTTGTTGTCCACAAAGACTCTAAGATCGTTTTCTCATGGACTGTTGTTAAGCCAGGCCTACCCATCCTGTGTCTTTGCATTTCATTTTTCCTGCCTAAGTGTAATATCTTACATTTATCCTTGTTGAAATTCATGTTTTTAGTTTTGGCCCAGCTCTCTAATCTGTTAAGGTCATTTTGAATTCTGATCCTTTCCTCTGGAGTATTCGCTATCCCTCCTAATTTGGTGTTATCTACAAACTTTATCAGCATTCCCCCTAAACCTTCATCCAAGTCATTAATAAAGCTATTGAACAGTACTGGGCCCAAGACCAAACCCTGTGGCACTCCACTAATCACTTCTTTCCAGGATGAAAAGGAACAATTGGTAAGCATCCTTTGGGTTTGAGCGGTTAACCAATTACACAACAACTATCTCATTGAATGTCTCTCATATTAACCAATAATAATAATAATAACAACTTTATTTTTGTACCCCACCTCCATCTCCCCGAAGGCACTCAGGGCGGCTTAGATGGGGACAAGCCCGATCAACATAATTAAAATAACACACTGAGATACACAAAACAATATAATAAAACACAATAAAAACAACAACATTATAACAGAGTATAAGGCAACAACTGAAACAACAACCAACGAACCTGAAATAACAATCAGTTTCTGGGCATGAGTGCATGGTCTGGTGCAAATCAATTTTGGGGATAGGACTGATGAATAAAGTGCATAAGTCAGAAGGCAAAATTAGGGATGGAGGGCAATGTAACATGGAACATAGTATCTTTGGGTGGAGAACAGTAGTAAAGTGCCAGGCCGAGATTTTATATCCTAATTTGGGCCAAGTTATCTAGGGGATTGTCTAGTCAAAAGCATAGCAGAACATCCACATCTTTAGATCTTTATGGAGGATGGACAGGGTGGGTGCTAGCCTAATCTCCCTGGGAAGGGAGTTCCAGATATGGGGAGCCACTATCGAGAAGGCCATCTCTCTCGTCTCCACCAGCCGTGCCTGCAATGGGGGTGGGAGCGAGAGAAGAGCCTCCCCAGAAGATCTTGGAGATCGCACAGGTTCATAGGGAAAGATGCATTCATTAAGATAGGCAGGTCCCGAACTGTTTAAGACTTTATAGGTGATAACCTGCGCCTTGAATTGGGACTGGAAACTTATCGGCAGCCAGTAGAACGTCCATATAGGGATTTCTTCCCTGCCCAGCACAGAGATTTACTTACTAGAAGTATCAGTCTCTTTGCAGATTCATCAATTTATTGCAACTTTGCCTGGCTGCTGCTACGGAGAGACAAATCTCTTCCCTATCCTGATTGGGGCTTTCTGGTGTTTCATTCTGGGCTGAGACACCAGAATAAAGGTTTCTTAACAAGCATGAAAGATCTGTCTACTGAGTATGGCCATTGTCCTCTCATAAATGTTAGACATGTAAGTACAGGTTGCGCCAATACATGCTGTGCTTTCCTTCTGCCCGGCCAGTAAACAATGTGCAGCAAGGCAAGTGCCTTGGAACTGGGGCATGAAGGACGACATGGTGTGGATTGGCTAGACAGCCAGAGCTGCCCAACGTTTCCTAATGTCACGACCCAGGCTACAGAGCACCAATAACCATACGCAGAAGCCAGAATCTATCTAATATCTTTATTAAGGAAATATATAAAGTTAGTAAAAGCAAATGTAAAAGATAGTCCAGAAGCAGACCTTCCAGGAAAGGTCAAAATTAGTCCAAGGAAATAATGTCCAATATGAAATATTAAGGTCCAAAGTTGTAATCCAATAACCGAAACACTCACTTTGCCAAGCAAAGTGAGGGGAGATGACAAGGTCCTTTAGTCCATAAAACTTGAGCGTGGCTAGGAAATAACTTGATACTAGAAACAAGGCTTGAACGTGGAACAAGGTAACTAAGAACAAGAACAAGGTCCGTGGAATAACTTGGTAAAATCCGTGAAACAAGGCAAGGATTAGTCCTGGGAAACAAGGCAAGGTCCGCAGGTAAACAAGGCTGGGAAGCAAGGCGAAGGCTGGATAGCAAGGCAAGGCTTGAGCATGAGCGAGGCTTGAATCGGAACGCGCTATCCAGACACGACTCGCTCCGTAGGCTGACGAATTGACTCCGCGAAGTTGCTACGCGGGCAAAACACCTATATAGAGTCCAACTTTCTCACCAAAGCGGTTCTCTGGGAATCAGAAACGAAAGCTAAACTCTGAGACCAGATGTTAAACTCCTTAAAGATTCTCACGAGAACCAGTGTTAATTGGCAACATTCTTAGCTGCTATCCTCGCACTCCTGCGCGAAGCTGAATCCAAACTTCTCTGTTGTTTACAAAACTCCCGGCGCAAGAACACGGGAGAAGTAGGCTCTGGGGTTGTTTGACATACTTCTGGGGCACAACTTTCTTGCAGGTGCAAGGTTCCCAGATCTGCCTGGGAAAGATCTGGCTGAGAGGAATCCAGTTCAGACTGGGAAGGTAAAAAACCCAAGTTTTCATCTTCATCAGGAATTACAATGTCCTGAGCAGGACTACAAGGCCCATGGTTCATCACACTATCCCCCTCCTCAGGGCCCCTCCCAAACTGGGATCCTCTCCCCGAGGCGCGAGGTCGCGGTTTGGTGGGATAGGTCAGATGAAAGCGACGGGTTAGATCAGGAGCATGGACTGTGGAGGCGTCTTCCCAAGAGCGTTCCTCAGGCCCAAAACCCACCCAGTCAATGAGATATTGTAGGCGGCGGCGATGAAAGCGAGAATCCAAAATGTCCTCAACCTCGAACTCCTCCTCCCCATTCATCAAAACAGGAGGGGGGGCCGGTTGGTCTGAATCAGGACGCACACCATCCGCCGGAAGGAGCAGGGAACGGTGAAACACTGGGTGGATGCGCATTGAACGCGGAAGTTGGAGTTTGAAAGTCACGGGGTTTAATTGCGCCACCACTGGATAGGGGCCGATGAAACGGGCATCTAACTTCCGGCAAGGGCGGTGGGAGGGCAGAAAGCGAGTGGACAGAAAAACCCGATCTCCTACCTTGATTTCAGGGCCCGGCTGGCGGTGTTTGTCAGCGTGGCGTTTATAGTCCTCTTTGGCTTGGTCCAGTTGCTGGAGCAAAAGTTGTTGCACCGCTGTGAGTTCCTGCAGCCAATCCTCTGCTGCGGGAACTTCTGAAGTTTCAATGACAGGGGGAAAGAAACGTGGATGGAAGCCGTAGTTTGCAAAGAACGGCGTTTCTTTTGTAGAAGCTTGAACTCCATTATTGTAGGCAAACTCAGACAGTGGTAACAGAGAAGCCCAATTGTCCTGTTGGTAGTTTACATAACAGCGAAGATACTGCTCCAAAGTGGCATTGGTGCGCTCCGTTTGCCCATCTGTTTGGGGATGATGAGCTGAAGATAAGCGAGAGTCTATGCCCAGTAGTTTTTGTAGTGCCTTCCAAAAACGAGAGGTGAATTGAGATCCACGGTCTGTGACTAAACTCTTGGGCAATCCATGTAGTCTGAAAACATGCTGAAGAAATAGATCCGCAGTTTCTTTGGCCGTGGGGAGGCCTTCGCAGGGAATGAAATGGGCTAACTTGGTGAAAAGGTCCACCACCACTAAGATCGTGGTGAATCCACAGGAAGGTGGTAGGTCAGTGATGAAATCCGCGGAAATTATTTCCCATGGGCGAGATGGGGTAGGAAGGGGGTGTAAAAGCCCTGAGGGCTTTTCCCTTCGTATCTTGGAGCGCTGGCATACTGGGCAGGTGTTGACATATTTTTCTACATCCTTGCGGATCTTGGGCCACCAAAAATCCCTTAGGATCAAATGCATAGTTTTAAATAGTCCGAAGTGTCCTGCTGGTTTGCAGTCATGACACAGGCGAAGCGCTTTTTCCCTGCCCGGTCCGGGTGGGATATAAACATGATTTCTATAGCAGAGCAGCCCATCTTTAAGCGAAAAGGGAAAATGCAGACCTTGGCGAAGTTGGTCCTGCGCCCAGGCATCTGCTTGCTGACTAGCCCTGATTTCTTGAGCACAGATGGGTCCTGGAGTAGGGGAAGTTGAACCAATGGGAATGGATTTGGTGTTCCCCACCGTGAGCGTGGCAAAGTTCTCGGGTTGTAGCAGTTGGGATTCAAAGGTCTCCTTGCGTCCTGCAGCGTATTCCGGTTTACGTGACAGGGCGTCTGCTTGCTTGGTTTGGGCTGGGGTCACATAATGGATCTGGAAGTTGAAACGTTCAAAGAATAAAGCCCAACGTTGCTGCCTCTGGTTTAGTTTGCGGGCAGTTCTTAGGTGTTCTAGATTACGATGATCAGTGTGGACTTCAATGGGAAATTTGGCCCCTTCTAGCCAATGTCTCCAAGTTTCAAAAGCTGCCTTTATGGCCAGTAGTTCTTTTTCCCAAATGGTATAATTTTTCTCTGGTGTGGTTAGTTGACGGGAGTAAAAGGCACAGGGATGAAGGTGGTCTCCCACCGGTTGTAAGAGTACAGCCCCAATTGCCACATCCGAGGCGTCCGCTTGCACAACAAAAGGGGTTCCAGGATCTGGGTGCTGTAGAATTGGCTGGGACGTGAATAATTTCTTTAGTTGCTGGAACCCTTTCTCTGCTTGATCAGTCCAGCGGAAGGGCTGTTTTCCACGGATGCAGCTAGTGATTGGGTCAGACCAGTGGGCAAAATCTGGAATGAACTTGCGGTAATAATTCGCGAACCCCAAGAAACGCTGCACCTCTTTCTTGTTAGTTGGCGCCCGCCATTCCAATACTGCTGAAACCTTGGCTGGATCCATGGAGAGCCCTAAAGGCGAGATGCGGTAACCAAGGAAATCTACCTCTTGTAGATCAAAGGCGCATTTTTCCAGTTTGGCATAAAGTCCATGATCCCGCAATCGTTGTAACACCATTTTGACGTGGTTCTCATGTTCTGATTGTGATCTAGAAAACACCAAAAAATCGTCCAGGTAGATTATCAAGAACCTGTCCAGATAGTCCTGAAAAATGTCATTGACAAAATGCTGGAACGTTGCGGGGGCTCCGCATAAACCGAAATTCATAACTCGGGACTCGAATAATCCGAATTTGGTCTGGAAGGCGGTCTTCCACTCGTCCCCTTCCCTGATGCGAACTAAGTTGTAAGCCCCCCGAAGATCCAGCTTGGTGTAAACCTTGGCTCCTCGAAGCCGATCCAGTAGATCCGAGATTAAGGGCAGGGGATAGCTGTTCCGCTTGGTGATATTGTTCAATGCTCTGTAGTCCACCACCAATCGTAGTTCCCCTGACTTCTTCTTCACAAACATCACTGGAGAGGCGGCTGGGGATTGAGAGGGTCTGATGAATCCCTTGCGAAGGTTTGTCTCTAGGAATTCCCTGAGAGCTTCTTGCTCTGGTTCAGTCAGGGAGTAGAGATGCCCTCGCGGGATCGGGGCCCCCTCCACCAAGTCAATGGCACAGTCATAAGGTCTATGTGGGGGTAATTTCTCGGCTTCTTTCTCATTGAATACATCCCAATACTCGGAGTACTTCTTTGGCAAGGTGATGATGGGCTCGGTGTCTGTGGCATGGCATACCTTGGCTACGAGGCAATGGTTTTGGCAGTACGGTGAAGCAAACTGCAGTTCTCTGTTGGACCAGGAGATGTTAGGGTCGTGGAGAGTCAGCCATGGAATTCCCAAAATCACAGGGAAATGGGGAACCTCGGTAACAAAGAAGGAAATCTCTTCCATATGTTCTCTTATCCACATCCTGGTGGGTTCCGACCATTGACTTACGGGGCCCGTCTTGAGGGGGCGGCCGTCTATGGCTTGCACCACACGGGCATTCTTGAAATCATGATATTGTAATCCCAGAGAGTCGGCATACTCTCTATCAATGAAGTTGTTGGTAGCTCCAGAGTCTATCATGGCGTGGATCATGACGGGTCCCCTTTTTGCTGACCATAATGTGACCACGAGAAGGAACAGGACCCCGGTTGGCGGCTCTTGAATGGATTTTTTGACCGGGTTGGCGAGCCTCTCTACACCCGGTCGTTGGCTTCCCCCGCCGGCTGTGTGCCAGTCGGCTCAGACGTCTTCGTCTCCGTGGAGGACGCCGCCGCAAGCCGGGCGGCAGGCTTCCCCTTGGCTGGGCACTCTCTGGCGAAGTGGCCCCCGTTCCCGCAGTACCAACAGAGGTTTAAGCGTTGACGACGGGCCTTCTCGGCGGCATCTAGTCTGGGACGCACATTGCCCAACTGCATCGGCACCTCCTCGCCTCCTCTGGGGTATGGGGTTGGCGGTGGGGGTCTCCACACTGGACGTGGCTGAACGCTGGCGGGAGCGGGGGGTTTTGCCCCGGCTCTACTGCCCTGGCCTCGAACCCACTGTTTCCTGTTGGCAATCATGACTTCAGCCCGTAAACATTGATCAATGAGTGCCTCGAGGGTCTGGGGAGGATCCACCTTGGAGATTTCTTCCAGCATTTCAATGTTGAGACCCTCCCGGAATTGTCCTCTGAGGGCTACATCGTTCCAGCCGGTGTTGTGGGCCAGCACTCGGAACTCGGCTATATACTGAGACATAGGTCTGTCTCCTTGGAAAAGGCGACGGAGTTTGTGGCCGGCTGCCTCCAAATTGTCCTCGATTCCCCAAGTCTCCTTGAGGTGGTCCAAGAAATGTTGCGCTGATCTTAGGTGTGGAGAGGCTTGGTCGAACAGTGCCGTCGCCCAGTTGGCCGCTGGCCCGTCTAGAAGACTGTAAACCCATGCCACTTTGATGTCTTCTTGGGGAAACTCGGCATCACGGGCCTCTAGATAAGCTTGACATTGGCGACGGAAAACATGAACCTTGGAAGCTTCTCCAGTAAACTTGGTAGGCAACGCCATGGCCGGGAGGCGGATTCCGCGCTCCCGCAAGCCCTTTATTTCTCCATCCTGGGCGTTGAGTCTGTCGCGGATGCGATCCACTTCGTCCTTGCTGATGGTGTAGCTCAGTGGCTGCCCACCGGGTACGGTTCCGGTAGACATTCTGGCCAAGGTTAATTGGTGCTTAGGGTGGCGGAGTCAAACTGTCACGACCCAGGCTACAGAGCACCAATAACCATACGCAGAAGCCAGAATCTATCTAATATCTTTATTAAGGAAATATATAAAGTTAGTAAAAGCAAATGTAAAAGATAGTCCAGAAGCAGACCTTCCAGGAAAGGTCAAAATTAGTCCAAGGAAATAATGTCCAATATGAAATATTAAGGTCCAAAGTTGTAATCCAATAACCGAAACACTCACTTTGCCAAGCAAAGTGAGGGGAGATGACAAGGTCCTTTAGTCCATAAAACTTGAGCGTGGCTAGGAAATAACTTGATACTAGAAACAAGGCTTGAACGTGGAACAAGGTAACTAAGAACAAGAACAAGGTCCGTGGAATAACTTGGTAAAATCCGTGAAACAAGGCAAGGATTAGTCCTGGGAAACAAGGCAAGGTCCGCAGGTAAACAAGGCTGGGAAGCAAGGCGAAGGCTGGATAGCAAGGCAAGGCTTGAGCATGAGCGAGGCTTGAATCGGAACGCGCTATCCAGACACGACTCGCTCCGTAGGCTGACGAATTGACTCCGCGAAGTTGCTACGCGGGCAAAACACCTATATAGAGTCCAACTTTCTCACCAAAGCGGTTCTCTGGGAATCAGAAACGAAAGCTAAACTCTGAGACCAGATGTTAAACTCCTTAAAGATTCTCACGAGAACCAGTGTTAATTGGCAACATTCTTAGCTGCTATCCTCGCACTCCTGCGCGAAGCTGAATCCAAACTTCTCTGTTGTTTACAAAACTCCCGGCGCAAGAACACGGGAGAAGTAGGCTCTGGGGTTGTTTGACATACTTCTGGGGCACAACTTTCTTGCAGGTGCAAGGTTCCCAGATCTGCCTGGGAAAGATCTGGCTGAGAGGAATCCAGTTCAGACTGGGAAGGTAAAAAACCCAAGTTTTCATCTTCATCAGGAATTACAATGTCCTGAGCAGGACTACAAGGCCCATGGTTCATCACACCTAAGTAAATGGCATCTGGATGCATTTGGATATTTCTCTCCATTGACAATTGCTTCATGTAAGTCGAGGCTTATGACCTGGAGACCTCTCCTTTCTTCCCAATTTATGAAAGTGATTGAGTAAGAGCTCCTTGACTGAGTAAAACTCAGCAGGTGGTAGTTGTATAGCCAGTCCCCCTTCCCTCCTGTTTTGCATACACTATTTATTTGCAAATATAGTTATTAGGGTTGTGTATTCGGGGTAAACCCTGACCCCTTTCGTGTCCCTGCTTTTGGTGGTGACCCTGGTTCATTTTTTGGGAGCCTCCTGAAATCATGAGGGCAGATATCTGTTTTTGCTCTTCGGTGCTGAAAGATACCTTTTCTAATAAGATACCTTATTGGGGGAGGGGGAGGCTTCCCACCCAGGCTCCCTTTCCCAGCATGCTTTAAGGAGACTTCTTACCTGCTGTTTCTACTCTAGAGGAAGTGTTTGGCTGCAGGCACTGGCAGACGTGGGTGCTCCTGCAAGCCACACACACACTCTTCTTGGAAAGAGAGTGTGTGTGGCATGCAGGCCCAGAGCACTCGTGCCTGGTAGGACTTGTAGCCATGTGGCTCTTACTCTGTGATGCCGAAAAGCAGGCCAGGAGTCAGGACCTGCTCCTGCTTGCTTTTGTGTCAAGCTGATTTCCATAGCGAAAGGGATCTTCCTGTTCTGTGCTCCCGAAGAAACAAATGACACAAAAGAAACAAAGGAAACGGGAGAAATGAATTCTGTGCACAACTCTAATAGGTATTCTAAAAATTGAAAAAAAAACTGAAAAACTTTTGGTCCCAAGCATTTTGGATAAGAGAGGCTCAACCTGCATAATGCCCGAATAGTGCTCTGTTGAGAGACTGTGAAAACCAGAGACACAAATCGCAACTGTAGACAGAAGTTTCTTTGTGAGATGTCTACCACCTGCTTTCCTAAAGGAATAGAAAGCTTGCTGATTCTACCTGTCAGGTTGTGGTATTTTGCAAATGCTTGCAGATTGCTCTTGCAACTAGATTTTTAGAAGAGCTATGAATTTTTCAGCAGGGGTGCACACTTAGCACTTTGTGGGTGTTTTCCTGCTGAGAGTAGAATCTTGTTACTTTGGCTTGAAACATGGTTTCATTTTTCTAATGGTTTTCTAAGAGGCATAAGGCAGCCTATCTTAAGCATTCAAATCTGAAAGCTGCCGTTTATAACAACTGTTCAGGGATACACTCTTAATGCCTGGTTGGGCATATAAGCAAACATATCCACACTCATGTTGTGAATTGGATGTTTCACACCAATTGGCATTACTCGGATGTGGACTTTTAAAATGAGGCATAAACCTCTAGAGTTCTAAACTCTCTTACAACATAATAATTTTATTATAGTCATAGACTGACTTCCTCAGTTAGAAAATAAACAAATACAGAATGAACAGATAAAAATTTAAAGCCAAGTTCCAATGTATGTGCATGCAATGAGAAAAACATAAGTACCTTCAGTAGGGAGCCATGTGGGGCTTGTTACTTCTGGTAAAATTGCTGAGAGGATTTACCTAATTGGTTCTAAATGAAGAAACTGAGCAAAAAATGTCCTTAAAAGTAGTAGGATATGAAAGGATACCAAAATTTTCCAAAAAAAATCTGTCTTGAAGAACTGCTGAAATTGTAATGTATATAAAAAGTGAATGTCCTTGTATTATAGGCAGTAGAGAAGCATGTTTTTGTGTCATTGTAAGCATACATTGTACATACATACTTTCCATTTCATATTTATTTTCTAACTGTAGGGGGAAATTTATGATAGATTTCTAACTGTAGGGGCAGGAAATTCAAGTCCCAGTCTAAATCTTATGCTATAGCTATCTGACAGCTGAGGGCAATTGTAAATTATTATCTGAATGTTGTCTCTGGGCAATTTGTGGGGTTTCCTTTGTTATATAATAAGGCTCTTATTGATGATCAAGAAACCTATATGTTGGCAATCTTAGTGAAGGCAAAAATGTGTAGGCTAGTATTGCATCTGTTCTAGTTTTATAATGATATTGCTGCGTGCCTTCAAATTGTTTCTGACATATGGCTCCCCTAAGGTGAACCTATTATGAGAGCTTTTTGGCAAGATTTGTTCATAATTGATTTGCCATTGCTTTCCTCTGAGGCTGAGATGGTAAAACCTGCTTAAGGTCACCCAATGTCTTTCTTTGGCTGAGTGGCGATTTGAATCCTGGTTTCTAGAGTTCTAGCTACACCCTAAAATCAATGCAGTTTGATACTGCCACAATTCATTGATCAATGCCACTGCCATAGTAAGTTTGGTGAAGCTCCAGTATTTTTCGGCAGAGAAGGCTAAAGCCTTGTAATACTACACCTCCCATGAGGAATTCTGAGATTTCAATTCCAGCTGCTTATGCTACATTTTCTGTCTCTTCATTCCCTGTTCATAAGAAAATGGGGAAGGGGGGGGGGGAGAAACAGTGTCATGCCTCACACTCTGTGCTTCCCCATAGACACAAGAGGGGAAGTAAGAAGTCATCAGTGCTTACCTTTTCTGTTACATAAAACTATCCTGTCTCTCTGAATCACTGAAGATATTTCATAACACCCACAAATCTGGAGAAATAATTTCTCACTCCCACACACCAGTTTGCATTGTACAAATGGTACCATGAATTAGGGGGAATATATATTAAAGTAGCTTTCAAGTGAGTACAGATACATCTCTCAGGAACAGCCCTTCCCCTCTTTTGGATTAGGAGAAAGTCAGTTAGAGGTCTGTCCTTTCTGTAAGCTGTATACAACACTGTTACATACCAATGAAATGACAAACCCATATTGGGCTCACAACACACTACATCAAGGACTCAACACACTTCATAGAAAAAAAATCAGCAACCTCTAGGACATTCTGATCAGTTTTGATGTGGTGTCCCTATTTACTAAGGTCCCAGTAGTGGACACCATCACACTTATCAAACAAAACTTCCCAAAAGACATCACAGCCCTGTTTCACCATTGCCTCAACACAAGCTACTTTCAGTGGGACAATGAATTCTATGAACAGAAAAATGGAGTGGCCATGGGGAGCCCTCTCAGCCCAGTAGTAGCAAATTTCTACATGGAACACTTTGAAAAACAAGCCCTGAAAACAGCACCAAAAAAGCCAGCTATATGGTTCAGATATGTTGATGACACCTTCACCATTTGGAGCCATGGGGAAGAAGAACTCAGCAAGTTCCTGGACCACCTCAACAGCATCCACCATACATCAAGGGAGCCACTGACCGCATAGGCAAACTGATGAAGAAACACAACCTACAAACTATCTACAGACCCAAAAAGAAAATCCAACAAATGCTACCGTCAGCAAAGGACAGGAGGGATCCTCTCACCTCTGCAGGAGTCTACCGTATACCATGCAGCTATGGACAAGTCTACATAGGGACCACCAAACACAGCGCCCAAACATGAGTCAAAGAACATGAAAGGCACTGCAGACTAACTCAACCAGAGAAATCAGCTGTAACAGAGCACTTGATGAACCAACCTGGACACAGTATATTATTTGAGAACACAGAAATGCTCGACCACTCCAACAATTATCATGTCAGACTGCACAGAGAAGCCATTGAAATCCACAAGCATGTGGACAATTTCAACAGAAAGAAGGAAGCCATAAAAATGAACAAAATCTGGCTCCCAGTATTAAAAAAAACTCCAAAATCAGAACAGTAAATGAGGAACAACACTCTGAAAACAGAAGAATTCCAGGAATGAATCAATCAGGGGCAGCTAACGACTCTGAACAAAGGATTACTTCAGGCCAGGAGGTGAAGCTGGGAAGGCCATTTAATGCTAATCAAGGTGATTAATTACAACATTCAAGCTGGCCTCCAACAGACAAGTTCTTTCCCCCACCCAGGATACTCTACAGATATATCAACATTCCTTGCTTAGTTTCTCCATTTACCTCACAATCTCTGAGGATGCCTGCCATAGATGTGGGCGAAATGTCAGAAAAAAATACTTCTGGAACATGGCCATACTGCTCGGAAAACACACAACAACCCTGTGATCCCGGCCATGAAAGCCTTCGACAACACAAGCAAGAAAAGTGTCAAAGTTCCTTTTAAATAATGCCTTTAATATAGCATTTTTTCTTAAATAGATCCTGCAGCATAAGGAAAGTTCATAAACTGGGGATGAAAAAGCTAATATATTGTTTATGTGTCCTCTATTGCAGTTTCTTTTCCTTCTCTGACCAAGACCTCCTCCAAAGAAATGGTAAGGTTTAAAATTGAGTCTCCTTTGGGGAAATAAAGCAGGGTATAAATATAATAATAACTTTACAAATTGAGTGATATATTGATTTTTATAATGGAAATTTTAGGCCAAAAATAGCATTTTCCAAGCAATTATGTTTGGTTCTCATTATAAAGAGCTGCAGAAATATGCATGAATTATTTCTACTTATTTTGTAATGCTCCCTTATTTGGATTATCAAGGGATATTTTTTTAAGTTCACAGGCACACTGAGTATATGCTCTCCTCCTCAGTCCAGATGTAAAAGATTAATGTTGCAATCTCACAGCTAACTATCTTGCTTGTTAGTTTATTCATTTGTTCATTCATTCATTCTCTTCATGTAAGAATGTTACCAGATGGTCCTAGATGACAGTAATAACAAACAAGGCAAGTCCTTCCACGTTGGTTTATATTCTAAATGGCAAGCCAATATTTAAAAAATTGGAGGAGAGAGAAGAAAATAATTAAATTCAGGCACCAGCTATTAAAATTAGATAATGGTTCTTATGAAAATCTAGGGGGTTTATTTTAATGCCATAATGAGCAATTGAAATGTGCTTAAACGGGAGAAAAATAATATAGTCACCAATGCTGTATAGCAGACATGAGCAAATTTAGGCCCTCCAGGTGTTTTGGACTTCAACTCCCACAATTCCTAACAGCTGGTAGTTTGTCCATGCCTGCTGTATAGTCACCATATAGAGCAGGCTTGTCTAACCTGTGGCCCAGGATGGCTATGAATGTGGCCCAGCAGAAATGGTAAAATTACTTAAAACAGTATGAGATTTTTTGGTAACTTGATTACATAGTTCTCAAGTGCAAACTTTGTAGACATCAATGGAATGGAATGGAATGGAATAGTCAGAGTATGTTACATCCATAAATATCAGCATAATTCACATTATAATTGCAAACGGTTTATCCAGAAAATACAAAAAACTGTTAAAATTATCTAATAAATAAAGACCAAAGTAATTTTTTTTCAATGTCATGTAAAAAAGGATTCAAGTGTATATTCTGTACAAGGCACAATGCCACCACACACAGTACGTTCTCACTATTTGTGCACATGTGTGGCTTCTGTTTTACGGTGATGTGTTGCCCAAGACAATTCTTTTGATTCCAGTTTGGCCCAACGAAGCCAAAAGGTTGGACACACCTGATAAAAACTCTTCCTTTGAAGATATTTGAAAGATGAGGTGGATGGGAAAAGGATAAAGTATAATGTCCTGAGAATAGTGGAATAGGTGGAGAGAGGGTATCTCAGGGTCTTTTTGAGCTCGTGCTTGCAATGAAATTGACTGTATAAAAAGTGCTTGTATCTTTAAAAGCCCAGCTTTGCTTACCTGCTCTGTCTCAAGGGCGAATATCAAAAGATATATGTGAATGTTCTTCCCTATTCTCCAAGGAGATAGAATACAGAAATGATGTGTATAGAAACATTAGCTTCATGCCCATCTCTTGTTACCTTTGCTGCTCTCTACATTTGAAGCTCCTTCAAATATAAGACTGTGTAATACATTCCATTGTTTTGAACTCTGTTACTGACATTCATTTTAATGCAAATATATAGTAGAAAAGACAGTGGTTTTCTTTTAAATTGATAGGTATGTTTCTTGTTGTTGTTTAAAGATGCAGATAACATTTTTCATACTGCTTTTTTTCTGTAGGCCGGCGATATGATGGCAGCGTGAAGCCAAAACTTAATTTACAACAAGTAGCAATTACACAGGTATGGGGGTACCAGGAAGTGTTTATCATAGTGTTGAATTTTGGAAAGTAAATATGAGAAGTCTCAGAATTACAATACGGTATATATTTTGGGCACTAGAAATTATACAGGCTGTCCGTGAGTTAACAATCATCAGCTTACATATGACTCCTAGTTACATATGGGGGTGAGGTAACAGGAAGTGAGAGGAAATCTACCTCTAGGAAGGAAAATTCGAGAACTATCCATTTTTTTAATGGCAGAAGTTCCACATAAAAATATTTCTGTTCGGGCTTACATACAAATTCAACTTAAGGACAAACCTACAGAACCTATCTTGTTCACAACATGGGGACTACTTGTATTTTAAATACTTGCATCCTTTTGCACGTGGCATGTGTAAAAATATGTAGCAGTAGAATGTACCCATAAAAACATTGGCCTGTAGTTGTCCAGTTCTTTCAAGATTAGCTTTTGCTCTGGTGAAAAGTCCTTTGACAGAAAAGGCAAATTGTGTGAACAAGAGGGTTAGGATTTTAGTGAAGAGCCAAGTACTGGAGAACAAACAACAAAATCCACAGAGAAAAGGAGATACATCTATAAATGCTCAGTAGATGGTCTTTATTTTTTATTTTGGAAATTGTTCAACATGTTTCAGCTTGAGTATATATTTAAATGGTTTTCCTTGAGGGCTACATAAAAATAAATACAATCAGAAGTGTAAAATTAACAATTAAAAGGACAACACATACTTATGTAATAATGTCTATGTAAAATATCATAATATATTTTAAGTTTTGGTATACTGCTTAAAGCCTATACATACAGATATGCAATCTATCAGCAGAAACTTCTGGAGCTGATAAAACTCATTCCATTTACTAGAGAACCAGAGCCAAGGTTTATATTTTAAAAAGCAATAAAAAAGCAGATGGCCAGGAGAGAAGCAATGGGGCGTGAGATAGCCTTCAAGGACATATCGTGCAATCAGGCTAAGAAAAGTTCTTAGTGGATTTGCAAAATTGGGAGGAGATCATCTTCATTTAGTCCTCCAAGAATGCAAAAACCTAAGATTTTGATTGTAAAATCAATTATGTTTCTTCTTTTAAATAAAAATTTCTTATTATTTTCTTTTTCTTTTTTTCATTTTTATTGTTCACTTTACAAAATACAAAGGTACAGGAATACTATTGAATATTTATACCTCAGTATGACCAAGTATGTGATAATTTTCCCCTGATTTCTGCAGCTATTTTACAGTCTACACACAATACAAATAGGTTGACTGTAGCTCAGAGTCTTATTAATCTTATACATAACTGTCTGTCTAAGGTTCTCAAAAGTACTCATTTTGTTTTCTTCATCATCCTATATCCCATTTTACACCATTTCCTTTCCTTCTCCCTCCCCCCAGACCAGGTTACTAATCTTGCTATGCTTATTATAATTGTGCAATCAATTTTCTTATTATAGAGGACACTAGTTTAGTTCTAGAATATCCCTTGGATACCAAAATTCATGGATGCTCAGATCCAATTACAGTATAGTCTCACTTATCCAACATAAACGGGCCGGCAGAATGTTGGATAAGCGAATATGTTGGATAATAAGGAGGCATTAAGGAAAAGCCTATTAAACATCAAATTAGGTTATGATTTTACAAATGAAGCACCAAAACATCATGTTAGACAACAAATTTGGCAGAAAAGGTAGTTCATACACAGTGATGCTATGTAGTAATTATTGTATTTATGAATTTAACACCAAAATATCATGATATATTGAAAACATTGACTCCAAAAATGCGTTGGATAATCCAGAACATTGGATAAGCGAGTGTTGGAAAAGTGAGACTCTACTGTATATCCAATAATCTAGTATGATGGTGTCTGTTAATAAAATGGTGGATTTAAGATCTGATTTTTGGATTCAAAAACTCAAGCTGTAGATGTATTTATTTATTTATTTCCATCATTTCTATCCTGCCTTTCTTACCTGAGTGGACTCAAGGTGGCTTACAAATCTGGCAAAATTCAGTGCCAATAAACAACAATACAATAGAATAAAACATAAAACAGTTAAAAACAGTTAAACGAATAACAATATACAATATACAAATTTTAAACAATACAAAGTGCTTAAACCATTCATCCAAAAGACCTTGTACATAAACCTTGATCCAGACCGAGTCAAAGCCAACAGAGCTTATTCTTTAAACGCTTGCGTGCATAGCCAGGTCTTCAATTTCTTTCTGAAACCCAGAAGGGATGGAGCCTACTGGATGTCTCTAGGGAGGGAATTCCACAGCCAAGGAGCCACCACTGAGAAGGCCCTGTCTCTCGTCCCCAACAGCCGCGCTTGTGAGGTAGGTGGGATCGAGAGCAGGGCCTCCCCAGATGATCTTAAAGTTCTCATAGGCTCATAGGATGAGATATGTTCGGACAGGTAAGTTGGACCAGAACCGTTTAGGGCTTTGTAGGCCAAGACCAGCACTTTGAATTGGGCTCGGTAGCATATTGGCAGCCAGTGGAGCTGAAGCAACAGAGGAGTGGTATGCTCCCTGTACACCGCTCCGGTTATAAGCCTGGCTGCCGCCTGTTGTACTAATTGAAGCTTCTGGGCCGTCTTCAAAGGCAGCCCCACGTAGAGCACGTTGCAGTAATCCAAGCGGTGCCTGAATCCATGGTATACATGGTATAGATTCCTGAATACATAGTATACAAAATACATGGATGTGGAAGGATGGCTGTATTTACTATTTTGACGGCATTCCAAGAATTGATTTACCAAGGAAGCATCTTTTTTTAATATTTAAAAGGTGCTTTCCTATATATTTTTGAAAGTCTTGCTTTCTTTCCCATACACATTTTAGACACACTATATAGCAGGCATGGCTAAACTTTTTTGTGTGGGGGCCACATGGGAAGTTAGGGTGGGGCAGGCAGGTCAGACCTGGCTGGGAGGGAGGGGGCAGGAGGAAGCTGAGGGCAGTTGGCACGGGTGGGGGGCATTTGTTGTGTGTGTGTGGGGGGGGGGTGCGGGGGCACAGAGGAGCGTTTGGCACGGGAGCAGTTGGTGAGAGGGGGGCAGTTGGCACCTGGAGGGAGGGTCCTTCTCTCAGCCTGAGGATGCGCTGGCCCGCCACATCTCCAGGCTCAGAGGAGGAGGAGACCCTCCACTTCATCCACATGCTGAGAGGAGGGCCGAGGCAGATGGACCTGGAGGGAAGAGGCCTGCTATATAGCATAGATGCCAGGAGTGCTATTGAAAGCAGTGAAGTGGCCCAAAGCGAACCTCTGTTTATTAGTATACACCTTGAGTCCCCTCTGGTGAGAAAGGCGGGGTAGAAATGTTGTAAATAAATAAGTAAATAAATTGTAAATTCATTCATGAAGTTGCTCTTTATGTATGGTAAGACAAGCTATAGAATTGTTTTTAACCAACCAAGAGGAATAGTTACAATGTTTTGAAGAAATAAACTAAAGTCTGTACGATATAGATACATTGCCTGTATTGGTTGATCTGGAATAAGAACGTCATCTGAAAGAGATGCCTTACCAATAGTTATTGCAGAACATTCTAGTTTTTGCTAACGTGTCTTGCCATGTGCAGATGAATAGAAATGATGGCTCTACATATCTAGGAGCTCATTGGACGATTATTTAGATTTTGACATTTCTCTTCCATGTTATTGAAAGTGCTTTACTAGTGGTACCTATCCCATTGTATCAAAATACAACCCCATCCATAATGTTAAAAAACTGAGAAAAGTGATTTATTAACAACCGTCCAGTGTGATTTTATTGCTTAGCTAGGATGTGGAATTTAGTGTCTGTCTACCTTATCATAAAGGCCAGGAGAAGCATCCTGCTTTGCCTGACTTCCAGCGAGGAAAGAGGTAGCAGTGGGGCTCTATTGGAGCCGGCACAACACAGTAAGCCTCCTGTGTTACTAGGAAAGCATGTGGCAATGACACCTTTATCTCAGTTGCGGGTGGAGCCACAGGCAACAGCTGCTGTGGGGCTCTATCCCCCCAAAAGGCTCTAAATGTCTTGGGAAGCTTATTTTGAGCCATGTGATGAGGTTGTTAGAGTCACCCAAACACGTTGAGGCTCCTTTTTCATCTCTGTGCTAAAATGAATTCAATTTTTAGTGGGCTCCACAAGCCAACTGCTGTGAAATCCATGCTGACATATCTAGGAATAAGTTTGCATAAATATTCAAGCATATTTGGATAACATATTTACTTATTCACTGTTTTGTTTGAAAAATTAGAATTGTAATTCTAAGTGTTTTACTTGCTTGCATACAGGTTGTGAATTATAGTATGAGCAGCAAGGAGATTTCGGAGAGAGAGTCGGTCATTCACAGCCACTACAGCCCTCTCAATGTGACAGTCAATGGAAGTCCCTGTATTCTGTTTTGGGCCAGAAGAATAATGATTAAGCTTCAGAATCACACTCAACTGGACCTAACAGATAGAACATTTGGGATTCATGCAACTGTGGATGTTGCTGATTCAAACTGCAGTGAAGAAAATGCAATGTAAGATTATCTTATTGTGGAAAGGTACTAAGGCTTAGTATAAAATTAAAGCAAAGATAGACAAATCTGTGAAGCTTCTGCCAATTTGTTTGAGATGAAAATCACACATGGCCCCTAGAGTTGAGATGAGAACCATATGCCCTTTCTGATGTTGGATTGCACGTCCCAGTAGCTCCAGCCAACATAGGAAATAGAGTGATGTGGCAGTCTTAACTCCATTTGGAAGGCTCTGGGATTCTAATTACTCTTCTAGAAATAAAGAAATAATTTTTGGGGCAAGACAGGGGTTAGGAAAAGGATCCAAGATTAGAAGAACTAAGAGGCAGAAAGTTGAGAAAGATGGTGCAGAAATGTTAGATTGTTTGGGACGTCTCACTCAGCTATCTTTACTTTTTGACTTCCTCTACCTTTTCTTTACTTTTAAAGTCTAATCTGACTTTTCTCTTTTTTGCTCTAGGCTTTCACTTAATTTTGGTGACATTGACCATTTGAAGGGATTTATTATCAGGTACAATTTTCAAGTATATATTCTCTGTGTAAATTGGTGTCTTATGTGTGGGATCTTGGCTCATCTATTGCTGCAAAACCTTTAAAGATTGTCATAGTTTCATAAAAATTATGTAAAATGTTATTCATATTATGTTAAACAAAACTTTTACATATTGAAAGTGCCCCAAGATTCATATAATCTTAGAGCTAGAAGGGTCATTGACTCTAACCTCTTTATCAATGCAGGAATGTTTTTCCCTGGGTCAGCAAAGATATTAATATTGATTGTGACCCTTTGATTAGATGCAATGAAGTTGTGTTACATAGTCCTGGTGAAGAAGGAAGATATTGTGGTTGATTTAAAAACTCACACATACTCAAAATACAACATCCAAGACATATTCTGGACCCATTCATTTCCTTTGGAGAATTGTGTGCCACTCCTTTCTCCATTGGAATGAATGGTCCAGTCCACATTATTTTATGGATTTCTTAGTTGTTTTAAAGGCAATTTCTAGATCATGAGGAACTTTTCCGTAATTTCTATCTCACATTTATTAAGGCATCTGGACTGGATCCTTAAACACAACTGATTTCACAATATATATTGTTTTAATAATTACATCAACTCAAGGAGTTGGGTTAGTGTAAGACAACTTTCAAGTTGGATGTGGAAATAGATGCAAAGCCTCCCAGATCTGAATCAAAGACATTTTACACTCACACATATATATTATAGTAGCTGTTCAAACAAAATCCACAAACATGAAAATAAACTAAATGGGCATGGTGCTCCAGGTACAAATTTAGTGACACTAACCCTCTTATTTCTAGCTTTCTACTTTTGTCAGTCCTTTTCAGAACCTCGAAAAGTTATTGGTTGGACCATCAAGCCTTCCAGAATCTTCATGCTAATCAGGAGATTCAACAAATTGTGATCCAAAATGTAACTTTTCCCAGCTTTTGTTTTGAGAGCACATTCTAAATCATCAGGATGGAAATGCTGGTTTGATATAAGAGGACTTACAAATATAATGCAAGTTCTTCCTACTGCTCTTTTTCACTATAATCTTGAGCATTATGGCTGTTTTCCAAAGATCATTCTGCAGAATTAATAGAATAGACAAGAAAGAAAAAGAGTCACTTTTTTGTTCGACAAAGGAATGCAATGCAGTGATAAAATACATTTAGTATGTCAGTTTAATTAAAAATGGGATGGTATGGGGAGATTTATTGCAGCTATTAAATATTTCTTTTCTCTCTTTCTGATTTTTTCTCCCCTGCTCAGGTTCATACTGACAAACAGTTATTACAAACTCTCTATCCAGAACTGGTTTACCTTGCATCAAATCCAGCTTATTTACAACCATTCTGTACAAGCCACGTTCAACGCAACACGAATTCATGCACCAGCCATTTATTCTTATCACTGTGAGCATGTTAGCAACTTGCAGAGATATGATGCACTCCTAACGCCCAGTTCTGCCAATGATGCAGCCAAGCTCTGGGAAGTTACATTTATTGACTTTCAGGTAATGTGTGGCAAATAAGGCAAATAAACTTAGTGAGGTTGTGCTTAGAATTATAGTCATAGCTTCATTTCAGGGTTGATGTGTCCATATGAAGAGAAAACTTACTTTGCTTTTAATAGTGCCTATTTGCTGATAAACTTCCATCCATCTAGGATGTAAGGCTAATATGTGCATTGGTCATTTTCCATCAAAATCTTCATGTAGGACTAACTCTAAACAACTAACTCCAAACTTAGTTATCATCTGGTTACCTTCAGGGTAAAACCATGAAATAATCCAGAAACCACTTAAGTGTTGTGTAGGTTTTTTTTACTCTTTATGAATTAAAATGTTGTTACCCAGACAAATGTTGGACTGAGTCTGAAAGAATTTACTTTCTAATAATAGGTCTGTGCATAAACATATGATATAATGGTTTGCATGCTGGATTTAGGATTTAAATCTCTGCTTGGCCATGGAAACCCACTGGTTGATGTTGGGCAAATCTCATTCAGCCCTTGAGGAAAGCAATGCCAAAACTTCTGTGAATAGATTTTGGCAAAAAACCCTGTGATAGGTTTGCTTTAGGATGGCCATTAATCAGAAATAACTTTAAAATACATAAAAACAAGAAACAGAATATGACCAGATGTTCCTTTTTAAAAATTATTCATGTATATTATGTATTATGTAGACTGACAATGGACATTGTGGTAAACTGAACAGGCCTTCACATATAGTTTTCCTTACTGAAAGATCTAGATAGGATAATGGATGACGTGACATTGCTATTGTCAGCTGCCTGTCTGTTGTGGAATGCATGAGACAGTGAGCTATTAATACACATTTTCTTAAGCAGACGTTATGGAAAGAGAAAGAAGAGTTAAGATATGCAATGTTGTTGTAGGCCAGTGGTTCTCAACCTGTGGGTCGCAGGTGTTTTGGCCTACAATTCCCAGAAATCTCAGCCAGTTTACCAGTTGTTAGGATTTTTAGATGTTGAAGGCCAAAATATTTGGGGACCCAAAGGTTGAGAATCACTGTTGTAGGCAAATGTATATTTTTGAAATGTTACCCTTTCTTCTTTATCTCATTGATTTGTTGGTGCTGTTATCTGGATATTTCACCCACTGCTGTTCAGGGTCAAGATCACTCAAGACCCTGAGGTCAATTAAGGATAGGCTATAAGACTTGTTACTGACTCTTATCTCCTTAGGTGGATAACAGGAGTAGGAAGGAGAGGGAAACTGCTTACTCAAAAGCAGGCAGTTTATCCAAGAAAGCTAAATCCTTCTTTAACAAGAAATCCCCATTTGTTTGACATCACAGTTGGAATGGATAGCTGTGATTTGCAATAGCTTTAAGTTCTATCTATACTGGAGTTTTCTGGACCAGCATACATTTGGGAAGCCCTTAAGTTGTTTTGAGCTTCTCCTCCCTGAAGTTGTGATCAGCATGGCAAATGGAAAGGGATTTGGGAAAGGGTTATAGTCCAGAATATCTAGAAGGCCAGAGGCTTCTCATCTCAGGATCTATTCAATTTGTGATTTCATTAAAAGATCTTGAAACACTTAAAATTAATAAGATCTCTATCTCCTAGTTTAAAAGATATAGAAAGATATTTCCTTCCAGAAATTCTAAATGTCACAGTCAGCTCCTAGTTCTCTGCCTACCACTTGCCCATAGGTGTCATCTCACCCATTTCCTTACTAAGTTGATAACTTCTTGTAATGGTTTTCTCTCTTCTACTCTCTCCTTTCTCTTTTCCTCTTTTCTTCTCCCCTTCCAGTTTTGGTAACCTTTTCAGAGATGAAAGGGATCTTGATTTGTCTAATATTCTCCATCTCCTCCTCATTGCTAACACTAGATACTGGATGTTTTAGAGCAGGCATGGGCAAACTTTGGCCCTCCAGTTGTTTTGGACTTCAATGTCAACAACTCCTAACAGCTGGTAAGTTGGCTGGCATTTCTGGGAGTTGAAGTCCAAAACACCCGGAGGGCTGAAAGCTGAAGTTTGCCCATGCCTGTTTTAGAGTCTGCTGTTAACTTTAGGAGACATACCATTTTATCACATTGAGAAATTTCCCAGTCATAGGAAACTTCAGGCTCTATTCAAACATGGAGAGGCACTAAGCTCATCACATAACTTAAACTTTTTCTGGGAGTCATATATAGCCCTCAGTGGTTGAAAAGAGGCAGAAGTGTCTTGAAAAGAGGGGAATCTGGCAATCAACCTCATCACATTGAGAAATGTCCACCTTGTAGGATGCTACAGCCTTTTTTCTAACATAGAGAGGCACAGAGTTAATCACATGTTCCAGGGTTGAAAAGAGGCAGAAATGTCCTGAAAGGAGGGAACTCTGAACATGGGCCAGCAATCGTGTTCAAAGCTCCTACCTCTTACCACACTTTACTCACATCTTTACAACTGAAAAACAGGTGTGATGGGAACCATCAAAGTTTCCCATCCTGTTTTATTGCCCAACTATCAGCAGTCTCTTGTATCCTCTGGGATTTGATGTAGATAAATAGGATCCAATGGAAAGCAATGGTTTTAACCTGGATTACTGTCTCTTCTGTCCTCTGTGGTTCTTTGCAGATCAGTAGGATCCCATGGAAAGCAAAGGTTTTTAACCTGGATTACTGACTCTTGTATCCTCTGGGGTTTGGGGCAGGACAATTTTTCTGATGGGAAGATGAGGTTTTAAAGGTATGGCCATCCATGCTTTCCCATCTCAATGTGATGAGGCCATAGCAACATCAGGTGACATTTGAGGGGTTGGGGAAGAGTTCTCCAGCTCCTAGTAAAAAAGGATAAGAACTCAAAACTCCCATCATATTGATCTCCCTATATTGAAATTAAACATTATGAGCGGCCAGAATTCCCATGCTGGGCTTGGAATTCATGAACTTCAGCAACATCTAGAACATAGTGCCACTCAGCTTTGCACTTGTCTGTCACTACCACTGGAAGTTGATCATAGAATCATGGAGGAGAAGCTAGAAATAGCTAGGTAAGTGTCCTCGCAGGTTAAACAATAGTGGTTGTGAATTTATTTATATCCATGCTTTCTCTACTTTTGCAGGGACCCTGACCCCCCTAACACTTCCAAATATGGAACAACCACTCTAAAATATTATTTGTACAGTAGTCCTACAATTCATTGTGGCAGTGGTGGAATGTGTATGTGGTTGAAGTTGGATTATCAACCCCAGTAAGCATTGTAAACTGTGAGGGTTGATGGGAATTGCAATTCAACAACATAAAAAAACACTTTCCTCATCCCTTCATATTGGGATTCCTTGACAGCACATGACAATAAAATACAAATAGGATAAAAATGACATGGTTGTGGTAAAGAAACACTTTCTTGATTATCAGTGGGAACAAAAAACAATAAAGTATGTATTTCAATTCATGCTCTCTTTTTATTCTTTTAACAGATTCAAGGATTTAACATAGAAGATGGGCAATTTGCTTATGCGAAGGACTGTGCCTCCCTCTTCCCGCCAGCAATCCTGATGGGCCTGGTGATGTCCCTGATCTTGCTTCTAGTCTTGGCCTATGCTCTCCATATGCTGATACACTTGAAGTCCCTTGATAGGCATTATGAATGCAAGGCTTCTCCTGCTTATTTCCCACAGATGAAAGATATTGACACAGTGGATGAAAAAGAGCCCCTGAGAAATAATGGGATTGAAGTCTATCAACTTAGAAGCCAACAGTATTCCAAAATCTACATTTAGCTATAGTCTGTTTTTCATGGTTTATGCAAACAAACTGCTGCTGAGGGACTTTTGCATCCTGTGAACTCATAGTAAAATTTTGAGTATCTCAACTTTGATTCAAATTTTTTTTAAAAAAGTTCTGCTCCTCATTACTATGAGAGAAAGTGGAATTGCTACATCTGTGTGTCCTAATTTCTCGGAGACCTGAAAGAAATCAGAGGACATCATTTCTAGCCAACATTAAAGGCAAGAGCAGGTGATTGCCTCGTGGCCATGAATGCTTCACTTGGATAATATTGTGTGATGCATTGTCTAGAATGTCAATCTAACGAGATGGATCCACCAAAATTCAAAAACTGCCAAAACTCTTTCCAAAATGAAAATAAAATGATACAACCAAAGATGTGCAACAAAAGTGAAATTTGGGTCAAATTGCTCACTGAAAATATGTGCTCTCTTTTTGTAATGATACTGAAAGACTGAACTACAGTTGGTGCTTAAGGCTAATTGTGCTGCATACTTAAAAAGACTGAAAAAATAAGAGATTTTTTTTCCTGCTCTTGGAAAACCACCAGTCATTGGACAGAATGAACTAGTTGTAATTGATCTCTTTCTGTGGCATAAAGTGACATTTGAAATCCCTTATGCTTGTTGCTGATCAGCTGCAAGGCGATGTATGAACATCTCTGTCATTGTATCTGTTTGCATGGCAGAAATACAGTCTCTTGGCCAAAACAGCAACTGGTGTACATCTTAAGATATTATGCAAATTGTGTCAGTTAACATCTTCATAAGTTATGCAGATTTGCTGTGGATCTCTTTATCTCGTAATGCTTTTCTAAGGGTGCCCTCAGCTCTAAGCAAATTTCTCACTTCTGCTGTATTTCAATGAAATTATGAACGCTTTCTTTTTGATGTTCCGTTCTTCTAATATTTAGCTAAATGTTTTTTACTACACAACTTCTCTGATAAATGATCAAAGAACACCAGTCTCTTGGCATTAATTTCCTAAATTTGTCACTGAGTACAAGGTAAAAGAAGATGAGATCTGAGGAGGGAGGGAAGGAAGAAATTAGTGACATGAACATTGCCCACGTTGCTGCAAAAGAAAAACTCTTCTCTTTTCCACTAATTTACAAACCTTTGCAAATCACTTTGGATAACGAAGTCTTTTGAAAGAACTGAACGAACAGATCTTTCAAACGTAGGAGGGCTCTTATCATGTATAACAATCCATAGAAGCAAAGCCTTTCTTATTTCTTCCATTGACTAGGGACATAATTCTATGATAGGTGCATTTTTATTGAGAAATTTACATAAAAGATCCATACCATAATCCTCTCAGGATATTATTGCCTACTTAGTAGTCAGTGTACCTGAAAAGTAGATACTGTAAAGATGGGAAAAGTGCAAAAAGGCGCATATGTTCAGGGCCGTGAAGCAACTTTGCTGTGAGAAAAGAGAAGCATGTTTGGAGCAAGTACAGGGATTTATGATAGGAGGCCATAAGACAGGTGGATAGCTATGTTGGGGGGTAGGGGCCAGCTCTCCCCAAGTCCTTCTTCAGGCTTCACCTTCCCCCATACAAAACCAAATACCTCGATTTTCCTCTTGTCCCACTTGAAGTGGCAATAGGAACTGATGCCCTGTTGTTATTTTAAGAGGGACTGCCAACCTAGCAGTTTGAAAACATGCCAATGTGAGTAGATCAATAGGTACCGCTCCGGCGGGAAGGTAACAGTGCTCCATGCAGTCATGCCAGCCACATGACCTTGGAGGTGTCTATGGACAACGCTGGCTCTTCGGCTTAGAAATGGAGATGAGCACCAACCCCCAGAGTTAGACATGACTGGACTTAACGTCAGGGGAAACCTTTACCTAAAGAGAAAAATAAAGCTATTTGGGTGTAATATAGGGCGCTTGTGGGGTGGTTTCGAGGTATTCCTACTTTAATGTTGGAGAAAGCTTTCTGCTTAGAGAAAAAAATGCCACGATAAATTAAAAAAAGGGTAGGATGCTTGGAGAGACTGGTAAGGGGCCTTAGAGGCACTGCAAGACACAAACTGTACTTTGGCCATCCCTGCTATAAGGGTTTGCAAGGTGTGGAGAAAGTGGATGAAAGCAGTGTCCTTCATTTTACACTAGAGCCCAGGGTTATCCATTGAAGTAGAATGGCAGAACGTTTAGGGAAGATAAATGAAGCACTTCCTCACAATACTGCATTAAACTGATATTCCCGGCCATAAGATATAGTTATAGCAGCAACATGGGCAGCTTAAAGAGGTGACTGGATATATTCATGGAGGTCAGCTAGCATGAGTGGGAACTAGTCTTGATGGCTATGTTTCCTTTCATAGAACAACAGAATCATAGAGTTGGAAGAGGCCTTGTGGGCCATCCAGTCCAACCCCATGCCAAGAAGCAAGAAAATCGCATTCAAAGCACACCCGACAGATGTCCATTCAGCCTCTTTTTAAAAACCTCCAAAGAAGGAGCCTCCACCACACTCCGAGGCAGAGAGTTCCACTGCTGAACAGCTCTCACAGTGAGGAAGTCTTCCTAATGTTCAGGTGGAATCTACTTTCCTGTAGTTTGAGGCCGTTGTTCCACGTCCTAGTCTCCAGGACAGTAGAAAAAAAGCTTGCTCCCTCCTCCCTATGACTTCCCTTCACATATTTATACATGGCCATCATGTCTCCTCTCAGCCTTCTCTTCTGCAGGCTAAAGATGCCCAGTTTTTTAAGCCATGCCCCATAGGGCTTGTTCTCCAGACCTTTGATCATTTTAGCCGTTCTCCTCTAGACACATTCCAGCTTGTCAACATCTCCCTTCAATTTTGGTGCCCAGAATTGGACACAGTATTCCAGGTGTGGTCTGACCAAGGCAGAATAGAGGGGTAGCATGACTTTCCTGGATCTAGACACTATACTATTTTCAATTGTGCTGCTATCTTCCGGAGTATTGGCTATCCCTCCCAATCTGGTGTTGTCTGCAAACCTGATGATCATACCTTCTAACCAGGGCCAGCCCTAGGTAATTTTCGAGCGTTTTGGCGCCGCCCCCCCCCCCAAATCACTGAAAAAACACTTTATGTATACACCTCTCTCTCTCTCTCTCTCTCTCTCTCTCTCTCTCTCTCTCTATATATATATATATATATATATATATATATATATACACACACACACACACACACACACACACACACACACACTGTATCTTTATATATACCATCTCTTGTTACCCAAGTTATGATCCTCATAATTAAGTAATTTTGTACATGGAATCAAAATGTGCTTTTCTATTGCACTCAATGTGTATATATTTAAAAGCCACACAAAATGGTGCCAAGAAGGAAAAGGAAGGGAAAGGGGTGCCCAAGTTGGTTGATGCCTGTTTTAGCTACTAGGCCTCCCTCCAGTCATGCTCAGAGGAGAGCCTTGGCCTCCGCAATGGAAAGAAACCACCCAGAAAGGCGGAGGAGGTGAGGGCATGCCTGCTCACTTGCTCACCTCAGGAAGCGGGCGCCGCTGCCAGAAGCGCCGGCCTAGACCCCACCAGGGATACGCATGCCCTTGGGACCATAGAGCACCCCAAAGGCCTGGGCTAGAGTGTGTGAGCCTGCCCGTGAACCGGTGCCAATTAAACAGAGCCCTCCGCCCCTTCCCTTTCGTTCCCTCACGCACTCCAGCCTGGGCCTCTGCAGATGCTGCGGGAATGAGAGGAGAAAGGCACGTGCAGCACTTTCTTCTCTTTCTTCAGTGGGTGCTGCATGAAGGAGAAGGTGCTGCACAGGCCTTTCCTTCTCCTTCCTCGGCGAGTGCTGCAGGAAGGAGAAGGAAAGGCTCGCACAGCACCTTCTCCTTCTCCTTCATGCAGTACCCACCGAGGAAAGAGGGTGCTGTGGGAAGGAGAAGGGAAAGGTGCACACAGCACCTTCTCCTTTCCCAGTGGGTACTGCAGCATGAAGGAGAAGCAGAAGGTGCTGCACGCGCCTTTCTCTTCTCCTTCCTGCAGCACCCACTGAGGAAGGAGAAGGAGAAGGGAAAGGCACGTGCAGCACCTTCTCCTTCATGAAGGACCTGCCAAGGAAGGACAAGGTGCTGCGTGAGCCTTTCCCTTCTCCTCCATGCAGCACCAGACGAAGGAGAAGGAGAGAAATGCCTGTGCCTTTCCCTTCTCCTTTGCGCAGCACCCATCGACAAAGGCGTAGGAGGAGGGAGCTGCTGCCCCTGCCAGTCATTCAGGCAGCTCCTCCCCCTTCCCTTCCAGGTGCCTCAACAGCGCCCCAAGTGATTTGGCGCCACCTGCAAATGCGTACTTTGAGTATAGCTTCAGCCGCCCTTGCTTCTAACCCTTCATTAAAGTCATTAATAAAGATGTTGAACAAAACCAGGCCCAGGACGGAACTCTGTGGCACTCCACTCATCACTTCTTTCCAGGATGAAGAGGAAGCAGTGGTGAGCACCTTTTAGAGTACAAGGAGCAGTTTCATTACTAGTTCCTGGGGAGAATGAGCAGAATATGAATGCATGCTTTACTTTTAGGCTTCATAATGAGCAACTGACTAGCTCCTATACAAACACATTATTGGACTAGAAAGACCTTTGATCTCATCCATGAAGGCTGTTCTTATCTTCTTCAACATAAAAAGTATTACACTTCCTTTTACAATACCATTTGCATCTGAGATTTTTTTGTCCCAATCAATATAATCTGTTGATGTACAAACTTTTGCAACCATAATTGATCAAGGGAAAAATTATTAAATGACAATACAGAGTTTTCTATATAAAATCCAAGAAGAGTATGGCAGAAATACACACTTACAAATGGCTTTCTTTTACATTTTGTTACCCAAGAGTCCTTTTAAAAAAATCCCAAACCATTTCTGTCAATTGTCTTGTTTCTTTTTATAAACAAACATAAACATAGCAGCTCAATACAAATTTGTGAATGCAACAATTTTAGGCAAAGAGCTTGTTTTGAGGACAAAAGCAATCTAGATTTCTTTGCTACCATCTTTCAGTTCTCTTGGTGTATAATCTACACTCCATTCTGCTTATGATTTTTAAAAACATCATTCAAGATGATCAGGCTTGTTCTTTGCAAAGACTGGGATCGAAAGAAGTACTTTAAATGCACTCAAGAGCTAATGTATTCCCAGCAGGAGTTTTAAAAACTTTCTCCTCTGGAATAGAAAAGAATTTGTGTCGTGTTACAAATTGCTTCTGCAAACTCCCTGAGTTTCAAAAGTGGTGCACAATCTGGCTTGGGTGGGCCATCGAACCAGCAGCAGATATCTTTTGAATCCATTGATGGTGCTATATAAATAATGTTACAATTCTGAGCATTCTTACTCAGAACTAAATCCTCCTCAATCCGGTGGAGTTTATACCCAATATAATGTAGAATTATAGCTTTAGCCATACATGGTGGATACAGTGGTATGTACAGTGGGCAATAATATAGAATTATAGCTTTAGCCTTACATGGTGGATACAGGGGTATGTATAGTGGGCGGCAGTTTAATTATTTAGATAAATGAAATAAAAATCACTGGCTTGATAATGATGCCCATCTTCACACATATCTGCTTGGGACTTGCTTCTTTATGTACTATGGAGAGTTTAGAACTTATTTTTTGAACTACAGTTCTCAGTAGACCCTATCAATAATTGGTCATGCTGGAGGTTGTTGTAAAAAATAAACATTTTTTCCCTTTAGCTCTGGCACTATGCCTGTGATACAGCATGTGACTATACTGGCTAAAGGGTTGGGAGACCATCATTGTGTTATACCTTCCAGTATGGCTGAGAACTAACACTTTAAGTGTTTACTGCTCTGATCTTCTTCTTCTTCTTCTTCTTCTTCTACTACTACTACTACTACTACTACTACTACTACTACTACTACTACATTAGAGCTCTTGAGTAGAGAATTCTAAGGCCCCTTCTACACAGCAGAATAAAATCCCACATTTTCTGCTTTGAACTGGAATATATGGCAGTGTGGACTCAGCTAACCTAGCTGAGGGAAATGATGCTGGGGAAAATGGAAGGAAACAGGAAGAGGGGTCAACCAAGGCCAAGATAGATGGATGTTATCCTTGAAGTGACTGGCTTGAACTTGAAGGAGCCGGTGGTAGTGACGGCTGACAGGAAGCTGCTCCATGAGGTCATGAAGAGTCAGAAACGACTGAATGAATAAACAACAAAACCTGGTTGGCAGGTGCAAGGTGAGCTGTGTGTGTGTGTGGGGGGGGGGGTCAACAATGGTAATTTTTAGCACTGGGTTTGTAGGACAATGAGGGAAAATCAATAAAATGTAGAACCAATATTAAGATGAACCACAAAATTGCTTATGAAAAGCTGTCTGAGAGGAAAAATAGAAATCACATCTCATTTAAATGTCAGAAAAAGTACTTTTTTTTTTGAAATAAAGTTGTAAAAATCACCAGTGAGCAAGGATACTGGACCTGCTCATTAGAGGATTCTGGGTGTTGTGTTACAAAAAAGCTACTTTCCAAATTGTGTTTTAATGGTGTTGGGATAAAAACAGATGATGATGATCATATTGGTGATAATCATAATAGGTAAAGGTAAAGGTTTCCCCCTGACATTATGTCTAGCCGTGTCTGACTCTGAGGGTTGATGCTCATCTCCATTTCTAAGCCGAAGAGCCAGCGTTGTCTGTAGACATCTCCAAGATCATGTGGTCGGCATGACTGCATGGAGAACTGTTACATTCCTACTGGAGCGGTATCTATTAATCTATTCACATTTACATGTTTTTGAATTGCTAGGTTGGCAGAAGCTGGGGCTAATAGCAGGAGCTCACCTTGCTCCTTGGATTTGAACTGCCAACCTTTTGGTCAGCAAGTTCAGCAGCTCAGTGGTTTAATCAACTGTGCCACTGGGGGCTCCAATGATCATAATAGTGGTAAAATAAAATATGGCTATATAGAGGGTTTAAGAGGCAAAATATGTTGTGCATCTAAACTGCCTTGGAAATGTATGCCCATGTAGTTTCTCCATGACTGTAGCACTTAAAAATGTAAGCTGGTATCTTATATTGCAGTTATAGATTTGTAACCTGGAGTTACACATTTATAACTGCTCCATATTCAATAATACTACCTACGCATTTACAATGATGACACTATTGTCCAAACCTGCCTTACTAGTCAGCAGCCACAATGAGCAAGGGTGGCCTGTTCAGCTGGAGGAAGATGTTTCCAATTGATTTCTGCCTGTAAGTGAACCTGTATAAAAATTATGACCAGGATACTACTCCTGATTGCTGAAAGCATTACTCATGGTGGGGGAGATGGCTGGAAATACTATCCTCCTGTGCCTCAGTTTCCAGCTGAACAGGCTTTGGGAGCTGCTGCTGGCTGTTAAGGTAGGCTTGTGGAGTTCAGTTCAGAAACTGTTATTTAGTTACATATTCGTAATTAAGACAATGTAGGGTATTGGCAATAATTATCTGTTAAATGTCATTGTGTTCGTATCTGAGAGATAAAGTCTGCTCTTACTTGAAGGAGTGATAATGAACCCTTTTTGCCCCAAAATTCCAACAAGAGAAATGACTGGATGAAGGACAAACATGCTCCACTTTAAATCTGCTTAGTGCATTATGTAACCTGCCTATATGAGAATTTATGTGGAAATAATTGGAATGCAATGGTTGAGTTATTTATAAGGCATGACAGATGTGTGTAGTTTCTCAATGTTGGTGGGCTAATGGAGAGACAATTGCAGGAGCATTCTGACAATTCTACCCTAATTCACAAACCCAAAGGCAGGTGGACAGAGTAACAATTCAAGCCACCACATTAGCAAACACAATGCTGCTTACACAGTGCAAGAGAGACATCTAGTGGTCATGTGAAAGGATTTTTAGTTAGAAAAGTTTAAATTTTATCTTTATTCCTGGTCACACATTCTGCTGATGTCAGAACAGGGCACCTGCAACAGTCAGAAGTTTGAATGGAGCTCAGTGGCTGGCTAGGAGCAGCAATGATGGCACAGAAGGTGTGGTGATGGTCTGCTGAGGCTGATGTGCTCTTGGACTGGCTGCACATCAACCTGCCATCATAGGACCTCATCACATTGATGGAGGCAGCGGGGGAATCACCAGCCTCTGTGCTGAATCCATGGGGCTCAGGCCAATCCCATTGCCCTGCACCCTGCATCGCCCTCAGCGATGTTTCCCCATGATAAGTGGGGAAGCATCACCATGCGGCTTCCTCCTGTGCTGGCCCCGTTGCTGCCTACAGAACATGGGAAGCCTCCCGTGTTCTGGATGGAGTGTCCTAGGATGCTTGCAGCACAGTTCATTTATGGAGCCTTGCCAGAAGTGAGTGTGCATCGTGTGATGGGCTGCGTGGGGCTCCATAGATGAAGTGTGCTGCACGTGTCCTAGGGCACTTGCAAAGACCCATGTGATGAAGTCCCTAGTGTGTTTGGCAGGGTGCTTGTGGCTGCCTCCAGGGCCAGTGCAAAGCATTTCTGCTTTGTACTTAATGTATTGGTCAGTATTGGTCAGTGTAGGTTTGCCCTGAACTATCTGTATTTTCTGACTCTGTGGGAATTTCATGGGACAAAACTGACTTATATTCACCCATGTGTCCATGGTGCAGAATGAAGAACAAGAATACATATTCATGTGAAGCAGAAAGTTTGTTTTGAGCAGCTGACAGATCTATAAAACTTTAAAAAGGCAAAATAATGTATGCATTGTAAAAATGCTATTACTACTATTTGTAACTGAAAGTAGCATAAACCTTGTCACAAAATGGACACAAACACTTAAAGAAAACAGCTGGTTTCCCCCCCTGTTTGTAGGAAGGGTGAACTAATCATGTTGTGGAGTACCTACCCTAACAGGAAAATATTATCTCCTGAAGGAAATGTCTGACCTAGAAAGGCAATCCTTTGTGTCAGTCATTCAACAGAAAACCAGAGTGTGTCACTTAGATGGTGCTATAATCCCTATAAGCAATTTTGTTGCATGGTTCATCATGTGCTGCTCTTCTTGTCCACTGCTCTATTGTAGAGATAACTGGATGTGTGATAGTATGCCTTATTCTTTCACATGATACCACTATCAGTTAGGTCTTTGGTTAGCAAATCTTGTGCTAGTTCTAAACTGGTGAAAAATGGTCTTTCATTACAGTTTGTTTAACTGTTATTGTCATCACACTAAAACCAAGCTAGTCTTCCTCTTATGTTAAAGGATATGATGCTTTAGCACCACACAGTATCACAACACCATTGTTTTCTTAGTTTAATTGCTGTACACTTTTGGAGGAGGATATTTACTTTTGAACTCAACCAGTTGGTCATCATTAGAACCATTCCTAGTGAGTATCATTTTTTTGAAGTTGCTCAACAAACACAGTCTGCATATCCCAAAAGTAATCCATCTACTAGTCATGCTACACATTGCTCTTGTTACCATGTTGCCAAATATCAAGTACCCAATGAGCACACACAATCTCTTTATACTCATTGTTACCTTCAGGTGGCAGTGGCCTGAAATGCTACAGTTTCTTGACGGCTTCAAATTGCCTGCGATAAATCTTGCCCAAAGCAGAAGGCCAGTGTATATCAAACAGCAGACACTTCAACTTTGGTAGGGTTTCTTTTTTTTCTATGTCCTGTATATAAGCTACACCTTTCTGGTTATTTGATGGTTTCTGTGGTAAGAATGCATGTTGTGGGGAATTTCCAAACGTTTTTAGCACTGTTTAGATCTTTGCATATTGTATACTGTGCTGTTTCTCACCTAAACACACATTTGAACTTTTCTTCATCAAGCTTCAATCACAAAATGTGAACATTATTTTCTCCCAGTACAGTACTCAGTGTGGCACACAAATATCCCAATCACAAATTTATAGAGACAATAATTGTTTTAGTCCTTTCTTTGTCTGAAAAATGAAACCTGTACATGACATGGGCTGAGACATTATTCACACTTGGCAAATAGGACTTGATCACAAGGAGCTGGAGAAAACTAGGGAAAGTGGGAGAAAGGGTGGAGTTTCATGGGGTTCTGTTTTTAAAGAAGACAAATAATTTACTCACTCCATCATTCTAAGATTGCCCCCTCCAGTTTCTAACCCAAATATCCACTTAATTCCTATCACATGGGCAGGTGATGACTCCTCCCATTTCAAGGATACCTGCACACTTTTAAAACAGGCATCCTTTAAGGCAGTGCCTTCAAGATCCCTCCACTGAAGCAGGTTTAGGGCATTTTTCTTAAGGTGGCACTTTCCATGGGGTCATTTGCACTCAATCCCCTTCCAATGAAACAGAAACACCTTTCTTAAAGCAGCACTTTCCATGTGGTCGTTTGCACTGAGATTTCCTCCAATTCTACCTTCAGGATTTTATTTATCTTTAAAAAAAATCACCCGGATCATAGGAAGTGATTTTAAATTAACTCTCATCTTTCCCAGAGCCTTTGCATTGGCAGTCATAGGAAGTGGTTTTACATTAACTCTTTCCCCAAGCCTCTGCATTGGCGATCTGGGGAAATTGGCATTTTGACTCCTCCCCCACACAGTGTCATTTTATTTACAAGCAGGCAACAAAACCAGGCAACAGGAATTAACATCACATGGGGAAATTGGCCATTTTGCCCATCTCTATGCAGGAAATTTAAAAATAAGTCGATTACCAACCAGCTTAGGAATCATTGGAAAAGCCAAGAGTGTAGAAACAGCAAAATACCTCACCCCCACAGTTAAAGCTTGTGTCATGTGAAGGGCACAGTTGTTTGCCGTTTCTTAAATGTGTAGAAACACTGATTTTACTACATGTGATGAAGTCGATAAAATGCTTACATGGTAATAGGTCTAGTTCTGTAAGTAAGTAAGTAAGTAAAACTTTATTTCTATCCCGCCCTATCTCCCCATGAGGACTCAGGGTGGCTCACAACATAAGAGGGAAACATTCAATGCCGTAAAATATAACAATAAACTAAACAATTCAAATACAGTACAGAATATTCAACAAAAAATAACATAAAAACAATAATGACAAGTTATATATGGGCTTAATGTACAGCTAAATTCTTTAGATAACAAACTAATATAGAGAAGGCTTCTATACTGATGGTGCAGAAGAAGGGATTTCAGCAGATGTTGCCTTTTCGCTGCCAAACTTTCCTCATCTATACAGCAGCCCTATGGTACATGTCATGATTCATGTGTGAATTCCGTGACAAAATATGTTTCTGACATTCTCAAATATCCTATCTGCAGATTATACATTGCACTGTTTTACATTAGGCTTTATGTAATTTAATAATTCAGACAATATTTTACTGCATCTTCTTTCAGATACAGAGCTAAGCTAAACTAATGTGATTCATTTCATTCATAACAGCAACTTTCAGATTTGTCTTAGGAACCAGACGGTCAAGCAATATAACAGAAAGCTATTGCACTCTTCCCCTGAAGAGTATGGACGAGGATGAAATAGAATTGAACAAAGGGGATAGAAATGCAGCCTAGCACTGGCAGACTTGCAGCAAGCCCTGATAAGACACTCACGGGAAACCGTCTTTCCCTAAAGCTAGTCCATTGTACTTGATGTGCCAATCATTTCTCTCTCTCAAATCCTCCACTTCCCAGACAAAGGCAAGTTGCCACCAAGTTTAGAGGAAAGATAATGTGGCTGTTGTTGGGGGAGATGGGCCTGGAACAACATCCTTAATTAACTCCTAGTAGATTAATTTGTGAGTTGTTTCTTTTTTCTCTTTCAGATTCATAAAAGACAAATAAAATGTGAGATCATTCCATTTATTGATTTCTAGCATGCAATTCTAATGTGACATTTTGTGCCCGTCGGCAATGAAATTTGAGCATTCTGAAAGAATGTTTCCACCTTTGTTGGCCCTCCTATTAAAGCAGAGCAATTATAACAAGAAACATAAAACCCCTTTTCTTCCTTTCTTTTTCCTCTGGCTTCCCTCCTCATTTTCCTTCTGAGCAAAAGTGATCTTAGTCTAAGAGGCATGAGTGCACAGCTGACAATTCTTTTCTCATACTGTCTTTTTCTACTGACCCAACTTTTGCCCTTTCCGCATTGTTGTAATTTCCCATTCTCTTTTCAGGAGATGTACCAGAGAAGTCAAGCAGCTATTGAAGGCCTGAGGCATATTTCTTCAGAGGGAGGGAGGTCAGGTCAGGGATGCCCTGAAGCACCTTGTCATCCCAAGGCACCACAATACTTACTAAAGGGATGGAAGAAAAGAAAACAGATCTTCTAATTGTGTCAGCCCGGAATTGCATCTTCATCGACTGGTGTCTTCCTTCTTTATAACGTGTAAAGATCCCAACAGATTACTAGGACGCGGAACAATGGCTTCAAACTACAGGAAAGGAGATTCCACCTGAACATCAGGAAGAACTTTCTCACTGTGAGAGCTGTTCGGCAGTGGAACTCTCTGCCCCGGACTGTGGTGGAGGCTCCTTCTTTGGAGGCTTTTAAGCAGAGGCTGGGTGGCCATCTGTCGGGGGTGCTTTGAATGAGATTTTCCTGCTTCTTGCAGGGGGTTGGACTGGATGGCCCGTGAGGTCTCTTCCAACTCTATGATTCTATGATTCTACTGGGTGGGTGCTACCTGAGGACAGATTAGGGAAAGATTACATTTTTGAAAAACTTTACTGGGAAAAACAATCAAAATTATCCAAAATTATCATAAAGCTTTGAATCCCTTACCACAAAGGTGAAAAGAATAGCAAGACATGGACTGAAGAAGGCCTCCCATACTTCAAGTATGGGCAAGTGGTGAGATTAGGGGCCATAGTAGACCACAAAGGACCTTTCCATCTATTGCCCACTCAGTGTTCAGTCCATTTTCTGTTCTCAAACACTCCTAAACTTGTGACGTGATGAGTAAGTGAGAGTATCTCTGATATTCTGCATGATGCCATTAGAGCCTGTGATTATATCTGGGTATATGGCCAGGTCTTCTGGCCATCTCCCCATCAGTGTTGTGTCTCCTCTTATTTGTATACAAATTTTTGAAATTAGAAGTTTTAAAACATGATTTTAAGTGTTTGGGGGGTTTTTTACAGTGATATTCCATGATGTCTTGGGGGCTAATGCTGCTCCTCAATCTTTGATAGTTGCCTTGTTGTTTGATTCCTTCAAGATGCTTCTGATGTATGGTGACCTTTAGGGTTTTTCTTGGCAAGATTTGTTCAGAGTGGGTTTGCTTTTGCCTTTCTTTGAAACTGAGAGAGTTTGATCTGGCTCCAATCTAAGTATGCATATATGACAATATATTAAAATTTAATGATTCAGGTGCCTAAATGCTGTCTAGATACATGTCAAATGGTTATTTTTAAGAGCAAATCTTTAATTATCAGTTTGTGCATTGATACCTTGCGCCCATGATAAATGATAGTAGTACAATTTAGGTCTTCTTGTGTCAACACAGTTATTTGACTTTACTTCTTCTGATGTTGTCATTGTAAGGCTCAAATTACAATTCTGTCAGTTCTCCTAGCTATACTTATTGAAGGAACAGTGTGATATAAAGGAAGGCAATACAATTAATTGTATTAAAATAACTACTAATATAATGGGTATATTTTATATGGGATCATATGCTCATTCAGTCCTTCCTTTCCCTTAAACTGTTTTTATGTCAGTGTAAACTCATATAATCACTTTCAAAGATGATAATCTGGATTCAGAAACTGGATTATATGGCAGTGTAGATCCACTCATATAAAGTGTTTGATACCCTGCCCCTAAGCAATTTTCTTCTCTCTTGGCCATTGAATGGCAGGAGCAGCACAAATTCACCTATGGATGCATTATGCGAGGGGGTACAGGATATTCCCTTTAGGAGGGAATTAAAAAGGATAACAAGTTTCTGTCCTAGGTTTAATTTCCTTCATTGCAGGCTTGATGGGAGTCTGTAAACACAATGCTGTAAAACAGCGTTTCTCAACCTGGGAGAGTGGTGAGGGGCTTCAGAGGGGCTCATATTTTCGATGATCTGAGGTGACCCCTTTGGCACAGAAGACTGAAGATCTCCCTGCCTGTCCTTTGGCCCAATTCTATCGTTGATGGAGTTCAAGGGGCTCTTTGATTGTAGGTGAACTGTAAATCGCAGCAACTACAACTCCCAAATGTCAAAGTCTACTTTCCCCAAACTCCACCAGTATTCACATTTGGATTGAGATTAAGATCTTCTGGGGAGGCCCTTCTCTCCATCCCGCCACCGTCACAGGCACAATTGGTGGGGATGAGAGACAGGGCCTTCTCAGTGATTGCCCCTCTGCTATGGAACTCCCTCCCTGGTGAGATTAGATCATCCCCCTCCCTCCTGTCCTTTAGAAAGATGGTAAAGACCTGGCTGTGGGACTAAGCCTTTGGGGCAGTGCAATGAGGCAATAAACCTATTCTGCTGACCGGAGCTAGAATGATGTCCTGAGTTGGTTTAAACAGCTGATTTTAAAGTAGACATAACTGATTTTAATGTTTAATGTTTAATGTTTAATGTTTGTGTATATTTATAATTATTTTATTTCCTGGCATGGAATGCTTGCCGTATATATGTTGTGCTCCGCCCTGAGTCCCCTTCGGTCTGAGAAGGGTGGAATATAAATGTTTTAAATAAATAAATAAATAAATAATATTGAGTATTCATGCCAAGTTTGGTCCAGATCCATCATTGTTTGAGTCCACAGTGCTTGCTGGATGCAGATGAACTCCCAACTCAAGGTCAATGCCCACCAAGCACTTCCAGTATGCTCTGTTGGTCAAAGGAGTTCTGTGTGTCAAGTTTGGTTCAATTCCATTGTTGGTGAATTTCAGAATGCTCTTTGCTTGTAGGTGAACTATAAATCCCAGCAACTACAACTCCCAAAGGGCAAAAACAATCCCCCCCAACCCCATCAGTGTTCAAATTTGGGCATATCGGGTATTTGTGCCAAATTTGGCACAGTGAATGAAAATACATCCTATATATCAAATATTTATATTACGATTCATAAGAGTAGCAAATTACAGTTATGAAGTAGCAATGAAAGTGATTTCATGGTTAGGGGTCACCACAACATGAGGAACTGTATTAAGGGGTTGTATTAGGAAGGTTGAGAACCACTGCTGTAAAGTGATGCATGTATCCATATGCATTAGTTAAAAGCAGCTGGAATGCTGCCTCCTGTAAGGACAATTAAAATCTACTTGCGGTAGATTTTAAACAAACAAAAAACCATGATCTAAAAATAATCTCTTCCTCCGTCAAACACGTTTTCCTCTCAAGACTGATCCACTCTGACTAATGTCAAGACAAAGCCTGCAAACAATAGACAGCTCTTCTCTATTCCTGCAGGTGTTTGAAAATTCTGCCACACACGTTTTTTGAGGTCAGGAGAATCTGACTCTGCTGAAACGCACAACACAAAGGGATGAAGACAGAACATTACTTCAGGTAAGAATAATAGTTCCTTTGGCTGAGGGCCATGCTACATTTCCCCCTTACCACAATACATCTGTTATCTGTAAGTCACGTTTTTCATAATTATTTAAGGCAAGAAGAAGTAACAAAGTTTGATCAGGCTAAAAGTGATTGAACCCCCATCAGATACTTCCTTTATTTTTTTCTGAACAGCTAGAGGTGGAAGGGATTCAAAGTTAAATTGCAACCACCCAAATTCTGCTTCATATTATGAATCATCAGTGACTTTGTATATACGTCAGGTGGGAAGTGTTATATTTATTTTTATTGGTTACATACATACATAAAGCACAACAGACAATACACTTCATCCTCATGACAACTCTGTAATGAAAGGCATAGTTGCTCAGTAAGATAGGTCTTCTATATTCTTGTCCAACACTGTAACCACACTGGGTGTGATGAAATGGTAATAGTTGGCAAATTTTGCTACACTTGGTTATTTATCAAGTATGACTGATGCCTTGCTTTTTATGCAAATTTCACCAGGAATTAATCCAAATGTTAAAGGAGTTATCTGTTGTTCTGAACAGGCTTCAGCACTTTAGATAGTCTCTTTAACATTTGGACTAAACCCTGGTGAACATTTACTGTGCGGCTAACATGAAAGTCACTGGCTACCACAGCTTAAAATGTGATAACGCCTTCAAATTTTGGACTAAAACCCAAGATTGGTTCAATGCCTCACTAACATGAAATCCACCATCCCCGTGGCAATAAACAAATACCAGAAGCCGAAGAACAAAATCAATAAGATCATGATCTTTAAAACAACGAAGTAACTAAATCAACCAAGAAAACAAACAAAAAACCCCCCCAAATCCAAAAAGAAGTAAAAACGGCATCAACAGAGATCTAAGGTCATGAGAAAAAAAATGAAACACAAGGGATCTGTCAATCTAAAAATGTCTTAACGGTTTATCTTAATGCCAAAATAGAAAATTCCTGTTGCACCCCACCATATTGATATATTGACTGTTTTGTTGTGAGTTGCTTCACTAGAGATGCTCAAAATCTGTTAAATTTATGAATGTATCATTAGAAAGACTGTTGCCCAGATCAAATGAATGTTATTCACATATGACAGCTGCCTTCAATGAATGTCATATTTCTAGATTATGGCAGGCATTCCACAGTGATTGTACTATATTTTTATCAATGGTTGTTAAACCTGTGAATTAATCAGAGCATCAGTTTAGCATCCTTTGTGATAATCAGACAAAAACTTCCACAAGCTCATTTTCTATAATAATTTTGTATGGAACAGATGTTTGTCACTATGAAGTGTGACAAATCAGTGTGTCTGCAGGTTCAATCCTGCAAGATGTGAAAGCTGCCATGTAAACTTTACCGGGATTCCTTAGATTGCAACTTCCCACCAATCATGTTTTCAATAATCTCATGGAAACCAGCCTTACTTGTCTGTTGGGAAGGATGGGTTTCCTGTTCAGTTTACCTACTGTTCTTTTCACTCTTGTATATTCATGCCAAACAGTGTGATATCTATTCCCAAGAAGTATCAATAATGAATTAGCAATTCCAAATATGTACTAAAAAACCAAGCAACGAATTTTGAAACAAACAAAGAACCTGCAATGGCCAGGAGCTTCCATGGAGCTCTATGTCCAGCTGGAAATGGTGGTTACAGAAGCACAGAGGGTGGAGTACAGGGCCAATGTGTCCAATGCATTTTTGTTCGCGCTGGATTGTGTGGATATCAACGCAGCACGTTGATCAGGGTTTGTTTAGCTGCCTCCTGGGCCAACCTGAAGCATTTATTCTCCTGAACGACTGCAGATTTAGCAGTCAGTATAGACTCATTATTAATTAATCTTTCCATCAATGACATCCTACACATATGGGAAGAAAGTCCCATTGAGTTTAGTGATATTTGTTGTATTTGTGTATTCGTTCAGTCACTTCCGACTCTTCGTGACCTCATGGACCAGTCCACACCAGAGCTCCCTGTCGGCCATGGCCACCCCCAGCTCCTTCAAGGTCAAGCCAGTCACTTCAAGGATGCCATCCACCATCTTGCCCTTGGTCAGCCCCTCTTCCTCTTTCCTTCCATGTTCCCCAGCACATTCTCTTCTCCAAGCTTTCCTGTCTTCTCATTATGTGGCCAAAGTACTTCATCTTTGCCTCTAATATCCTTCCCTCCAGTGAGCAGCCGGGCATTATTTCCTGGAATATGGACTGGTTTGATCCTCTTATGGTCCAAGGCACTCTCAGAATTTTCCTCCAACACCATAGTTCAAAAGCGTCTATCTTCCTTCGTTCAGCCTCACATCCATAGGTTACTACGGGGAATACCATTGCTTTAACTATGCGGACCTTCGTTGCCAGTGTGATGTCTCTGCTCTTCACTATTTTATCGAGATTGGTCATTGCTCTCCTCCCAAGAAGTAAATGTCTTCTAATTTCCTGGCTGCAGTCTGCGTGATATTTACTATCTTGCAAATGAATATAGGAGTATAATCCATGTCATTCCATTCTATGCTAAATCTTTTTTAAATCATCCTTTGCCCAAAACCTTAGTGCTACTATGCATGCTCTGAACATATTACAATTTAAATGCGAATTTGTATTCATGTTATGAACCCCACACTTACATAAGGATGACTGGTCTTTAATGCTCAAAATTGTCCTCAGATTATCAGAGCCTTTTCCCAGATTGTTATGTCTCTAGCTGCTTCTTTGATTTTTCCATGACAATTATTCTCAAGAGACCCTTGCTTCCTCCTCCCTTAAGTGTTGCCACTTCAGAATCGTGTTGTGCTCCATACCTTTCAGTTCTTGTCATGTTATGGCAAAGCTCTGCTTCTTTCTTTTATGTTGTCAAGGCTATTTTCATCAATGATAAACTACATCCATCAACCCTTTATAGCTTTGCTACAATAGGAAATCCACTTATGAAGGCTCCATTATCTTCTTTGTCTGACAATGTAAGTACTTTCAGACATAGCACATCTTATTCTGAAATATGTCAGAGGGTCTGTGTCATCAAACAGTTTGAGGCTGACATTCTAGGATGGCATTTTAGATTAATGCTAAATCAGTTCTATTACAGAACTGATTTAGCATTCTTCTAAAATGCTTGTAAATCAAGAGAGAATATAGAGCATGTAAGCGACAGATCCTTATTGGTGAAGTGTGTGATATTCTGGAATAAGTAGACTTCTGAAATTAAGCACACCAGAAAAAAGGACTTTGCAGTGCCAAGGCATTTGTTTTGGGTTCTGTTGTGTGAACTTATTATTTTATTTTCTATTAGTTATCTATTTCTCATTTACCCCATTTGAATGCTTTCATGGAGTGGCTCACATTGCCTTGTCTTGACTGCAGATACTACATTGATGGACCACCCAAAGTTTCAGTTTTAAATTGTTTGCAGAATTTATGCTGTAGGCTACAGAAATCTATCTTGTCCCATAGCCTTGAAGAAATAAAAGAGTAACCGATCTCTTTGTGACATGTGTAACTCATATATATTATGGCTCTCACCCAACTAAATTTTCTTGTACATAAGCCCCATTCTTAATCAATAGTTGAAACTGGTTACAACTAACTTAATCCTCATTGCTTTCCATATAACTTAAACATAACTAACTTGATTTGAGGCCTAGATGTTAGCCATTGTCATTTTCCCCAGAGTTTCTTCTGTCAAGTGTGTGTTTATTTAATCAAATCATCCAACCAATGGATAAGAAGAGGGCCTGTGTAAACTATAGTGGGATTAAAGGATAATATATCTATACATCATTTTTATTGTGATTTCCTGCTGCCTCCTGGGATGATACCATTTAAACCTGCAGTGCAATGGTGCAGTGAGAATATTTGCAAAAACAACAAGAAAGGGCTTTTATTTAAGATGAAAAAGATGATCCACTAAGAAGTATTTCACCCTGTTCTATGTTTATAACAGATCTCAGAGGCTGTTTACAGTGGCTTGTTGACAAAGCACACATGCTTATTAGAAGTGAAAATGAAGCTGAAAGCACAGACAGCAGCACCTCTGTGGCCTTTTGCTGCAGAGACCACTGGGAATCAGTAGAGGGCATCCGTTCGTTGCCTTTGCTTCTAATTGGTAATATAAAGCCAGAAGGCTTTATATTATAACACATTTAACAAAGCTTGCTGAGATTTTGTGAGACTGAGTCCTGACAGTACCTTGAGTCAAACGGAATTACAGATAATCTCAAGAGCTCAAAATATTTATTTTTAAGGACAAAAATTCCCAGAATCCAAGGGGAACCTGGGGGTAGTAGGCTGACAGATAGATTTGCCAAATTTATCTGCACAGTAATGGCAACTGTAATTGATTATCATGGATGCGATTGCATGCACACATACAACCAAAGAGCAAAACAAAGCAATTGTATTCTTTATTAAACCTTACTTGGCATAAAAAAATGAGATTAGGAAGAAATTGCAACTACAAGCATCATTTGGGTGGAAAGATAAACAATGCAAGCATACAACCAAAGAAACTGATTCACAGAAATGCATTTTTAAGAGGTTCACATTTCTGTCAATAAAAATGATGCACTTTTTTCTCTCTCTAAAAAAATAATTTGCAAGATAGACCCATAGGAGGTTGGATATCATTTACAGAAATGCTCCAAATGGAACTCTGGAGGGAAGCCAGTATTGGTGAAAGATAATCAGGAATGAAGGACATCCAAACCCCCTTGTCTCTCTGTCCCTGTTTCTTTAAATGATCACCATTTAAAGATGCCTATACAGTAGAGTCTCACTTATCCAACATTCGCTTATCCAATGTTCTGGATTATCCAATGCATTTTTGTAGTCAATGTTTTCAATACATCGTGATATTTTGGTGCTAAATTTGTAAATACAGTAATTACTACGTAACATTACTGCATATTGAACTACTTTTTCTGTCAAATTTGTTGTATAACATGATGTTTTGGTGCTTAATTTGTAAAATCATAACCTAATTTGGCTTCTCCTTAATCTCTCCTTATTATCCAACATATTTGCTTATTCAACGTTCTGCCGGCCCGTTTAGCTTGGATAAGTGAGACTCTACTGTGTTTTGTTCTTGTTAACTGCCATCAAGCCAACTTCAAATTATGACATTAAGAATAGAATAGAGACCTCTATGTCACTCTGTCCTCAACAGCTCTGTCCAGGCCTTATAGACTCAAGGTTGTGGCTTCCTTAATTGAGTCTATCCATCTGGGATGTGGCCTTCTTCTTTTCCCACCAGACAAGGTTCATGTGGTGGTTCCCCTGATCTAGGGTTTGTGGATGAGATGGATTATCCAGATCCAGTTCAATCTGCTTTCAGGTCTGATTATGTGATGGAGATGATATGCCTCTGTGGTACCTCTCCCCCTCAACTATTCTGCCTGAGGTTCTTGTCAGTTCCCTTCTGCTGGAAGACATAACTATGTGCCACATTCTCCTGTTGTCCTGACTCTCTGGGGCAGTGTAGGTTTGTGTTGAAGTATGATTCACCTGCAAAAACCATTTGTTTCTGTAAACTGCACTAAACAATGCTTAGTACATGCACTGGTAACATTTTGGTTAGACTACTGTATTGAGCTCTATATGGGGCTGTCCTTGAAGATGATTCAGAAGCTACAGCTACCCTGTTTCCCCGAAAATAAGACATCCCCGAAAAATAAGACCTAGTAGAAGTTTTGCTGAATTGCTAAATATAAGGCCTCTACCGAAAGTAAGACCTAGCAAAGTTTTTGTCTGGAAGCATGCCCAGCGCCTGCCAAACAGAACACCAGAGCATGCAGGATTGGTAAATGTACATACCAGTTGTACATGGAAATAATGGTAGTAATAAGAAATTCTTGATATGATTCATAGTTTGTCTGGTTATGTTGGTTTGTGATGACAACTACTGTACAATATATAATAAATGTTCATTTTTTGTTCAACAATAAATGTGAATTCTTCTTCATAGAAAAATAAGACATCCCCTGAAAATAAGACCTAGCACATCTTTGGCAGCAAAAATTAATATAAGACACTGTCTTATTTTCGGGGAAACACGGTAGTATAAAATTCAGCAACAAGGTTATTGACTAGAATATCACACAGACTATATATCTGACATGGAAACTGGCAGGGCTTTTTCTCCCCAACATGTAAGCAACTGGAAACATATTTGCTCCATTGACTCCAATTACTATTTCTTTCCTGGACTAGTATTAGCCCATGAGCCATTATTTTAAGTAGCACTATTATAGTCATTACATAATATTGGTCTTAAAGGAGTCACAATCATTACCAATTCTCTTTCAATTGCAATCCAAGGTGCTGGAGATAACATTCAAAGCCCTAAGCTACTTGGAGCCCAGTACCCCAAGGAATACCTCAGTCTATATCAGTGGTTCTCAACCTGTAGGTCCCCAGGTGCTTTGGCCTACAACTCCCAGAAATCCAAGCCAGTTTACCAGTTGTTAGGATTTCTGAGAGTTGAAAGCCAAAACATCTGGGGACCCACAGGTTGAGAACCACTGCTGTATATGTATCTAGGCTGAAAACTGAAATTTGTTGGAGAGGCTCTCATCCATGTCCATTTAGTTGAAGTGATACATTATGTGGGAACTTGAGAAAGGGTTTTCTCTGCTGTGGGGCCCTGGTTATAGAATGCCCTCCCTCTTGAGGTCTGCTTGACACCATTGTTGGTTTCCATTGAGTCCCAATTTTAAACGTGGTTTAATAACTCCCTCTCTCACACACAGTGTATGTGTATGTGTTTTTAACTGTTTTCATCTTTTTTAACTTGGTGATATATTTATTATGCTTTCATCCTATTTAAATTATTTCATTGCTTTTGTCTGGAATTGTTTTCAATTGCTGAAATGATTGTAACTGTATGCTGCCACCTAATCTCAGGAAAGAAGCTTGAACAGGAATATAAATAAGTAAGTAAATATAATAATGGAGCACCATATTTGCCTCAGGCAATAACATGTCTTTAGACACCTTAAACAAAATAGTACTGGGCATGAAATATGCCAGGGACACGTTGCTGAATCTGGCTTGTGTCCTACATCAATGGCAAAATAATACAGGATCATCCTTTTTTGTTATGTGAAGAACCTGGAATATATTAACTAAGGAGGAGCACACTAAGCTGTTTTCTTGAATAACAGATTTCAGTATATTTTCTCTTGGACCTGGTTTTTTATGTTAAAATAATGAATAAATATTAAAAAGTGGGAGGATTGCTATCTTTTCAAAAGAAAAAAAAATGCAAGTTTGCTGATGAGGTAAACCAAAGTGACATAAGAACAGCACATCCCTGCCAAAGACATGCTGACATTGGCTGGTTATCCTTTTCCCTTGGCCATTACTGTGCTGGAAAGGGAGCTCCATTTTAAAAGCTTTGTTCTAGACATTATATTGTAATGGGTTGTCACTGGAGGTGGTGGTATGAATTAGAAAAATAAATTATTTAAACTGAGCACCAAAATCAATGTAGAGAGAAACACATGATAGCAATGGTCTTCCAAAAGGAAATGTGAAAGTTTCCTCACTTGGCACACACAGAGAAATGGAATTGGCACAGGTCTAGTAAAACCATGAGACAAATCCCATGTGAGGCACAAAATAGTGAAGGCTTGCCAGCAAGCAAACCAAGGACCGTAGCCTATGTAACTGGGAAAAAATATATTGGAATATACCCAGAGTAGTCTTAGCAGAGTTTGGTATGCAATGGTGGATGAGGTCTGGGATGCAACTGTCCTAATTCAGGAAACCCCTTTCTGTTTTTTAATCTGCTCGGGAGAATTGTGGCAACCTCCTGAGAATTGAAGTTGGGAGAGCTGAAGCTCTGGAGGAAAGAATGATTTGGGGCAAACTTGAGAGAAATGGGAGTTTTGGGGAAAAGAATAGTTGGCGAATATTGTTTCTATGCCCCCGCCCCCCTATAGCAGCATCTCCCGATGGTTCACCTTGAGTCTTTGGTGAATGGAGGGAGGCTTTCCATTCATGCAATGGCTGATTGGGATCTCTAGCCTCATATACATATCATATATAAGGGGGAAATCAGCAGTCTGGTTCACATACAGTGAGAGTAGTGCTGGGAAGAATATTGGCAAGTTGATCTTTGACTAATAATCACAAGTGAAGAGGTCCTTAAGAGTTTTCTGAAGATAATGTTCTTGCAGTGTATCCAAGAACGTGGAAATAGCTATGTTGGGGTGAATGGGTTTTGCATTACTTGCAGGGTGTGGTTGTGGGAGATTTTGGTCTATGCATACATCATTGGCAGTGATTGACCCGGTACATTGATGGAAATTTCTAACTCTGCAAATGCTATGGGATGGCAGCTTGTCTTAAGTCATTTCAGGAAGGTATTTAATTCATCCAGCCCGCTTAGCTCCTCTTTTGATGTCTGCATTGACTGTAATTGGAAACATGGTTGGGAAAGTTGTATCATCAGTTGATCTAAATAAATAGATGAATGAATGACTAAGTCTGGATTCATCCTTTTATTGTTTTTGCTGTAAATAAATTATATCCTAAGGGTACTCACCACTGTAATGATGTGATTTGCCATTATAGTGAGGTGACTAAAAAGGAGGACAGTGACTGAGAGCAGACAGTTGCTTCGGTGAGGAATCTAGACTCCTATTTGTCATATAATATCATGGTTTGCTATATGCCAAAGGCACAAACAAAATGCATAGTTTTTTGTAAATTCTTTTAATATGTAGAGACTAAACGTACAACTGACAGAGGCGCCCAAGTTGAACCGCCAGGACTACAAGGAACCCACAGCTTCTCTTCTCATGTGGGAAGAATGCATCTGAATCTGCCCAAAGTGTGTGAATCAGACAAGGATAAACCTTAATTTCTTTTGTTTCTGTGTTCAAGAACAGCTGGATTCGAGGAATGGATAATCATAAAGCAACAGAATAGAATGCCATGATCTGTAATTTATGCAGAGTCTAAGGACTTGACAACGAAGTAAGATCTATTGACTTGTCTTACTTTCTGGGAAGAAGAGATCTATGGATGTCTCTGCTTCCTGCTGTATAAACTATATGTAGTTCTGTGCCTCAGATCACTGTTGAAACTGGAGTTTCTTGTAAAGATATTCTTGGATCCAGGACATATTATTCTCATGGCAATGTCTGGAGCTGAGACATTTCACAAAATTGAACAATGTGAAAATGTATTGAAATCAGAAGGAGGTAGATGAGTAGAAAAGAATCACACGAGTTTTGTTCCAAGTTCCCTTTCAGATTATTTTCTGTTCCATATTTCATGGGGAAAAATATCCTGGAATGGTTATTTTCCTGTTTTGGGTTGGAACAAAGCATTTCATTTCTATAAAATGTTTTTGTTGCTCCTGATTGTCAGGGCCCTACAGATAGGTGACGGATAGGTAGAAACATTTAGCCTCAAATTATATATACTTTATGTTTACATTAGACTCTGTGTTTTACCACAATGTTAGAAGTTTTTTATTATAAAAATATCCAAACCAAAAAAAAAAATACACAAAACCCCCAAATTCAAAGAGTTTGAGAAATATCTGAAGAAGTTAGGAAGGACATGAAAACTGGGCAGCTTTCTTCACGGACTTTGAAATATACGTAATTTTTTTTTCATTTCTTCTTTTTGTCCAGTAAATAGTGTGAGAGCTTTAGATCCAGAAATGTCTGAAGTTGTATTTCAAACAACCCCTGAATAAGACCTTTGAGATCATACACTGGCTGAAATACATTGGAATTTATATTAATAAATTATTCATCCATTGATCACATTGAGATGTGTCTCCTGTTTTCACTTGAAGAAGCTGAAAGACTGGATACAAAATTTTATCAGGGGCTTCATGTTGATCCAATAAGACAACAATCCAGTTTGGCTGATCCTGCCACCAAGCATGAGGATTTTGTATAGCATAAAATTAAAACAGATAGTATAGTAATGATATGTGGGCAGATTCTATCAATATTTGATTGCTGGTGATCCAGGGGAAAATAGTTGGCGAGCATTACAGTATGGCTAAAGAAAGGGAGCAGTCAACTCCAGGGCCCTGTTCTTCCCAAATGCAGGGTTGAGGTTGGTGAGGCTTACCAATACTCAGGAAATCATTAATAATTCCCAGACTTCAGGGCCTGGCTCTGAGTCTCTGGTCTTCAGAGTGTGATTGAATAATGTCAAGGCAAGAGCATTATCTTCGAACCCTCACGTTTTGTTAAAAATTTTTGAATGGGTACTATGTGCAATTCCGGCTGATACCTAAGATTGTCAAACTTAATATCATCATCAGGGGCTGCCCCTTGTGACTTGACCCTTATAATATCATAAAGGCCCTCCCTTGTGACATTTCAGGACTTGGGACAGTCCTAAACCGGCATTCTAGGCACAGCTGAGGAACCAGATGAGATCTTTGTTGCCAAGGCCAAATTAAGTTCCCCAAATGAAGCCCTTTTTGTGCATGCATGAGCACAAAAAGTTAGTGGCATAAAAGTTAAATAGCATAATATACAGTAGCCAAAAATATTCCTGTGTGATTGTATTTCCAACTCTGTACTTGGATGGCATCTTTGCTCTTGTATGAGACCTTGGATGAATTTCTGCTCAGTTCCTCACGTAGCATACTAAATCCTGATGAATAACAGAAACTTTGGAAGATTCAGGAGATGGCTGGGAAGAAAGAAGACACCTTATTTCCCCCTTTCAGCACAGGGCCTTTAGCCAACAAGGGCCTGGAGCAACAGCACCATAAATAAGCCCACCCTGGCAGCTATCACTCCAAACCTGTCCTGAGGTGAGAAATCCCTTAAGCATGCCAGCTACTCTGCTCTGGCTCAGTCAGTTTGTCGTCATGCCTTGTCTGGTGAAAAGCCGCTTTTCCTTTGGCATTGCTTGGAAACATTGAAGCTCCTTTTTGGTTTTGAACTCCTGGTTGCTCATGTGGCAAACAAGCTTTGGACATGCAGCCTAGCATTTCACCTTTCATGAGGCATAATATTGGGATGATCATAGACCCTCTTTTATAGATTACAGTTCTTTATTAGAAAAGGAGGCAGAGGACAAAGAAACAAGTCCAAGAGATGTGTACAGTGGACCAAAAATAAGGGTTCTCCAAGAGTGGATGAATGGTTATCTTCATGACGCACAGTGTTCCCAGTAAGTATCCCAGTTTTTAAGTTATGTTGCAGCTTTGCCCTGAAATTATAAAGTATCCCAGGTTTTTTGGGCAATCTGGAAAGCAGGATTGGGACTAATTTGGCTCCATCCCCTGTTCAGATGGACACCATTGCCATCACTCTTTTCTTTCACTCACTAGGGGGCTATTATTATTATTATTATTTATTTATTTATTTATTTATTTATTTATTTATTTATACCCCATTTTTTCTCTCCACAAGGAGACCCAAAGCGGCTTACATTAAAAGCATTTCAATAAAGTTAAAATCTACAAATATACAAACATTAAAATAGAATTAAATATTATTGGTATTAAAAAATCGTAAGAACATATTCAAAACTAAAAACCACAGCACTCCCTGACTAGATTTTAATCACCCTCTTCTTCAAAAGCCTGCCTGAATAAAAGTGTTTTAGCCTGCTGCCAGAGAAACAGCATGGAGGGGGCCATTCTGGCTTCCCTGGGCAGGGAGTTTCAGAGACGAGGGGCATCCACTGAGAAGACCTGCTCTCTTGTTCCCACCAACTGTGCTTGAGATGGAGGTGGGATCTCCTGAAGATCTCAGGGCCCAGGCAGGTTCGTAGAAGGAGATGCAGTCAGCCAAATAGCCTGGACCTGAACCATATAGAGCTTTAAAGGTCATAACTTGGAATTGTGCCTGGAAACAAACTGGCAGTCAGTGGAGCTGTTGCAATGGGGGGGTTGTCTGCTCCCTGTAGCCAGCTTCTGTTAGCAATCTGGCTGCAGCTCTTTGGACCAGCTGAGGTTTCTGAGCACTCTTCAGCCCCATGTAGAGCACGTTACAGTAATCCACATGAGATGTAACTAAGTCATGTACCATCGTGGCCAGACTGGCTTCTCAAGGAACGGGTGCAGTTGGCGCACAAGTTTAAATTGTGCAAAGGTCTTTCTGGCTACTGCAGATACCTGGACCTCCAGGTTCAATCCTGAATCCCAGAGGACCCCCAGATTGTGGACGTGTGTCTTCAGGGGGAGTGTGACCTCATCCAGTCACATGTTCAATGCCCATTGAGTTTTTCATCAAACATTAAAACAACTGAAAAAATCTGAAAAAACTTCCAATACCATGTATTTTGAATAAGGAAGACTCAACCTGTAAACAACAACAATAATAAAGAAAAGAAGACAAAGTTTTAGTCTTCCCATCAGGAACAGCAGATATGAACTGGCAGGCTGATCGTCTGGTGGTCAAAGTCTTCCACACTAAAATAAGATGCATTATTACTTAAATTACAAATATTATTTTGACATTTCCACCCATGTTGTAAATTAGAATGTGCAGTTTTTATGCAAACTGATGCCTTCATTGTTTTGGTGATGCAATTTCTTCTTTGGAAAAGTATTCATTGGCCACCTTTCTGTAATATGTTGGCTTTCTCCCAACTTTGATGAAGAACTCTGCCATATCTCTGTTTATTGAGAAAAGGTGGCAGAGCACTGATTTTTATGGCATTAGATTCCTCGCACAAAGATTTTCTTTTATGTGAAATGCACCTGGATTGCAGTCATAATAGGAGCCAAACACATCTTATATGAAGCAGGTCTCTTGAGGACAAGCAACAAAGCACTTCATTTTTAAACAGTATTTTTAATGCAATTCATTACCCATGTCCTCATTTTCTGTAACATTCTCATACAGAAATCTCTGCCACTGAAGCCATTAACAAACCATTATTCTTTGCATAAAAGAAAGTAATAGAACACGGGATTGCCACTATAGGCAACATGAAGCTAATCCTGGGATCTGGAACTTGGATGCCATTGAAAATTTAATGCAAATGTGTTGTTTGTCATAAAAACGTTGCTTTCTTTTCTAGGCTAATACTCCTCCTCAGATCATTAGACTCCCCCCTTTTTTTCTCTCCTTAATTTGTAATCCTAGTGTTGAGAAAAAGCATTAAGAATTAACGAAGGAAGAATGGCTATAAAATTTGGTGATTCCAAAAAAAATTGTATATTATTTGCAGATATGCAGACCAATGAAACGGCCGAGATGCTCATGTCCTATTCATGATTACACATATTCTTTGATAAATAAAGCTGCACAGCTAGGATTGGATACAGACAAACTTATCATATTGAAACAGATGTGGACCTCAAATGCAGAATAGCAAGCTTTATGTATATTCATTGGAATGCACTAGACTGACACGGTGCTTATATCTAGATGTGTTTTGTTGCCAGCTAAGCAGGCTGTCAAAAATATAGTAATTGGAGAAAATGAATGAGGTTCATATCTCAGTGTGTGTGAAACCTGTTAATCTGGTTGTCTCACTGAAAGAAGAACTGTTCGCAGTTTTTTTGGGGGGTGGGGGTGGGGGGCTTTCTCAAGGCATTTAATTGTCTAGAAACCTAAATCCAATCCCGAATGAGAGCAGACCCAATGAATGAACAGATCATACATACTGTATGAATACATGTATAAGCAGAGCCGGCCCTAGGTATTTTTCAAGTATAGGCGAACAGAATTTTGGAGCCCCCCCCCCCAAACCAATCACTGAAAAATAAAAGTGTTGGATAAGCGAAAATGTTTGATAATAAGGAGGGATTAAGGAAAAGCCTATTAAACATCAAATTACATTAAGATTTTACAAATTAAGCACTAAAACATCATGTTTTACAACAAATCAACAGAAAAAACAGTTCAATACCTTGCGGAGGCAGGCCGCAGGAGACAGGAGTTGCCTCAATGGCGCCCCCAACATGATGGCGCCACAGGCAACTGCCTAGTTGGCCTGGTGGTTGAACTGCCTCTGTGTATAAGTCAACCTCATGTATAAGTCGAGGGCAGGTTTTGGGAACAAAATTTTGGACTGTAATATGACTTGTAGATTAATTGAGATTAATTCTGTTACACAGAAGAAGGAAAAACCAGTGATGCCTTAGGGAGCCAGCCACCCCTGGCTGCTGCCCCCATTTCCCTGCCCAGACATCCAAAAAGGCCAGAGGCAGCACCATGGCTGAGAAAGTAGATAGGTCAGTGCTTCTTTCAGGTTCTCCTGGGACAGACTAAGTTTTTGCTTTTAGCTATTCTACTCAGAGAAGGGCATCGTTCCTTCTGTTATTATAAGAGTTAGGGTACTGTACTCACATTGACCCATTTACAAATCGACCAAGATTTTTTGGGTTGATTTTTTGACAAAGATTTCTAAACTTATTCCTGAGTATGAATTATTATAGTAAGCTATCATTTATTCAGTGGAGTGGCTCTGAGTTTCTCCTAATATTTGAATTAGATCTGGCTACTAGGCTTACTGATTGATAACTGGCAAATAGAGAGAAAAAACATGGAGGCAGTGATAGACTTTATATTTCTGTGAGCATAGATTACTGCAGACGCAGACTGAAGCCAGGAAATCAGAAAACGTTTACTTCTTGGGAGGAGAGCAATGACCAACCTCAATAAAATAGTGAAGAGTAGAGACATCACACTGGCAACAAAGGTCTACATAGTTAAAGCAATGGTATTCCCTGTAGTAACTTATAGATGTGAGAGCTGGACCATAAGGAAGGCTAAGCAAAGGAAGATAGATGTTTTTGAACTGTGGTGTTGGAGGAAAATTCTGAGAGTGCCTTGGACCGCAAGAAGATCAAACCAGTCCATACTCCAGGAAATAATGCCCGATTGCTCACTGGAGGGAAGGACTTTAAAGATGAAGTACTTTGGCCACATAATGAGAAGACAGGAAAGCTTGGAGAAGATAATGATGCTGGGGAAAATGGAAGGAAAGAGGAAGAGGGACCGACTAAGGGCAAGATGGATGGATGGTATCCTTGAAGGGACTGGCTTGACCTTGAAGGAGCTGGGGGTGGCCACGGCTGACAGGGAGCTCTGATGTGCTGGTCTATGAGGTACAAAGAGTTGGAAGTGGCTGAACGAATAACCAGCAACAACAAGTAGGCTTACTTACATTTTCATCCTGCCTTTTCTCTGGATAAATCTAAGGTGGTGTGTATTATCTTTCTTTTTCTAGTTTTGCGTATCAGTGAAGTAGTTCAGGTTGCGAAACATTGACTGGCCCAAGTGAGCTTTGTAGCTAAGGAGCTGAACTTGTTTTTCTCTCCTAGTTTTAGGCTACTTCGGCACCGTAGAATTAATGCATTTTAACAGCACTTCAACTACTGTAGCTCAATGCTATGGGATCCTGGGATTAGCAGTTTGGTGAAGCACCAATACTCATTGGCAGAGAAGGCTAAAGACTTTGTGAAATGGCAACTCCCATGATTCTATAGCACTGATCAAACGGCATTAATTCTACAGTGCAGATACACCCCTAGCCCAATGATAGGACTAGTTGTTCTTCTAATATTTCCTTGTGTAAAAATTGGTGTTAGAGAGCTAACAGCTATTCTTATTTATTCTCAACTACTTAAAATGTTTTATTATAGCGCTATAAAACATGTTAGTTGCTTCTCTATTTAAAAAACACATACTATGCAACATGTCATCCATAAAACATATAGGGTAAAAGAGCACTTCATTAAAACAATCTGAGACCGCAATAAAAACACTCACTGCAAGAGAGCTCATTTAAAATTCAAACTTTTTTATACACTGTGGTGCTCCAAATACAGAAGTGTCAGTCTTTATGGCAGAATAATTCTGAGCAGATTATTATTTCCCTCTAGTGATCCTATTTATTAAGGGAGATTTACATACCCAAACATGCAGTCTTTTACATCATGTAAAATTCACTGAAATGTTAAGCTCTTGATGCTAAAATCTTGTCTGACTAAATTGTTTGGTGGATTAATTCTAACCATGTAACTGAAATAAAATAAACAACCAAAAAGAAAAGTGGTAGGCCCGGGACCCTGGGTCTCCAAAGCCACCAGGGTATATTTCTTAGGTTCTGCAAGAATTTCCAGATTAAAATGTAGGATTAATTTACGTGCAGTGTTAAACACATAGCATGAAACTAAGAGACCATCTACAATGCCGAATTATAGCAGGTTGGAAATGCTTTAACTGCCATGGCTTCTGGGCTTTGTAGTTTGTTGTAGCACTACAAACTACAAGCTCTCTGACAAGTAAAACTCTCCAAAAACGTTAAATCTCAGAATTCCATTGCATTGAGCAATGACAGTTAACATGGTGCCAAACTGCAGTATGGATACAGCCTAAGTCTCCATTATATCCTTGCTCCAGATTAGTGGTTTGTAGACTCAGAGCAAAAGAGCTTTAAACATTGTACATCTGCCACATGAGTTTAAAGCACCTAATCTCGATACAGATTCATTGACTTTATGGCTCTAAAGTTTGGCCTGAGAATGTGATTGCTGTGACCTGCCCTCTATCATCCTTTTCTGCTTCCAGCGCCAGTGTAATGCTTCTGTTTAAATTTGGCAGCCTTCATTAGGCATTTGCACTGAGGGTTAATTATACGAAGAGGTTTGGACACTTTACATTTATGATATAAGTCCCTCCGCCCCAAGTTCTTTCATCAACTTGAAATTCTTTTGCTGGAATCTACTTGCTGAATGTATCCATCACTACCTCTTTCTTTTCCTCAAGGATGAAATCTATATTTGATGAGGAAAAGGGTAGTGTAAGAACAATTCTAGGTATGTGCATCTGGGTAATTGTACTCCTTTTAAAAATTCAGGTAATATTTACACCAGTTCTGAATCTACTCCAGCTCTCATGTGAGTAACATGTTGACAGAGGTAGTGTATGATAACTGGCCACATGCTCACCTGTGCATGATGTATCAATTTATTTTGGTATGGCAGGTCAGATGAATTGCTGGTTGGGACAATTTATGTCAATTGAGGCTTCAGCTAATCATTTTATAAGTGGTGCAATGGGTTAAATCCTTGTGCTGGCAGGACTGCTAGTGCTGACTCGAAGGTTGGGTTGCTGACCCGAAGGTTGCTGGTTCCAATCTGGGGAGAGTGTGGATGAGCTCCCTCTGTCAGCTCCAGCTCCCCATGCAGGGACATGAGAGGAGCTTCCCACAAGGATGGTAAACCATCAAACATCTGGGTGTCTGCTGGGCCACATCCTTGCAGATAGCCAATTCTCTCACACCAGAAGTGAGTTTCTCAAGTCGCTCCTGACATGAGAAAAAAAAAGTGTTCCTCTGTTTAAGCACTGCTTTTATAGGAGCTGTGTAGTCCATATCTACAGTCGGACTCAGAAAGACTTGCATGGTACAAAACATTGATTGTTACCTTCCATGGTTTGTTTCCAGTTTACCTATAAGACAATCCTCCCCAAACACTCAAGTCTTCTGGGGGACATTTAATCCAGAAATAAATTATTAATTTTATATTATGGACTGATTATTTTACTATGTATTGCTCTTTTATGATTTTCTTGAACTGATGTGATGTGTTTTAATTGGTTTATGTGTTCTTAACTGATGTTACATTTAAATATGTGGTTGTCTGTCTCAATAATAATAATAATAATAATAATAATAATAATAATAATAATAATAATAATAAGAGCCATTGGTATCCACTGGGATTTGGTTCCCAGATTTCCATCCCCTGTGGGAGACTTTTAGAAGGCATTTTTTTTTACCAAAAGGAGGTCATTAACAGATTATTTTTGTTTGTAAAAGAAATACTTTTCATGCTGTTTCCCACCAGGAGAGTGGCAGGAAAGGAGGAATGTCATGTGATAATAAATCTAAGGCAAAGACTCTGATATCCTACTGTAATTGCAATTTGCTTTCCTTGTGTGATAAACACACATGCTTCATGTTTTTAAAGTTTTTTTTCAATTAATGTTCTAAAAGTAGTGTTTTAATTAAATTATTTAATGCTTTTGAACTTTACACAGATGGAGTGTCCTTTATCCAAAAGGTTTGAGACTAGAAGTGTATTAGATCTTGGATCCTCCCCCCCCCCCCCCCCCCCCGGATTTTGGAATGCTTGTATTTGCACATACAAACCTCATGAGATATTTTTGAGATGAGCCTCAGGTCTAAGCATGGCATTTATTATGTCTCATATACACCCTACACATAGCCTGAAGGTAATTTTATACAATATTTTAAATCATTTTGATATAAAATATATAAATTTTATAAATTATAAATCAAATCAATCAATGATCAAAGGTTGCTGCGCAAGATATATCTATATTTACGGTGTAATAAGCACAGAGTGGTTACAGTTGTCCATTTTTCAAATGATAAATGAAGTGTATATAATCATTTAGTAAGTCAGTAGACCAAGTAAGGAGAAATATTATGCTTCCAATATTTTGAACAACAGCTCCAGTAATCCCATACTGTTGGCCAGGCTTTCTGGGGCGTCTGGGAGTAGCATGACTAAAGATTCAGAAACCCAAATCTTTCCCAAAAAAATGTCTTAACACTTACTAAGGAGGGTTTTTAAGGGGGAGAGGGCTCTCTTCTGTTTTTCTGCTAAATTTCCTTTCCACTTGGCTATATATATATATATATATATATATATATATATATATATATAGAGAGAGAGAGAGAGAGAGAGAGAGAGAGAGAGAGAGAGCGAGCATATTGAGAATAATTACATATGAGGTGTTTGCCATACTACTATCTTGCTACATCCGTTTAAGACATCACATCCTCCATTGGTAAACCCCTTTGGTTTTCCACCACCAGTTCTGGCTTTTTTCTTACCATGGAAAATTGGAAAATCTCTTAATAAGAAAAAGATGGAATAGCTACATAATGGCTTCCAATTTTGTCTGGAAACACCCCAAGTGGCTTATATAGATGCTGCTGCTGTAAGCTTCTACTTGCTAAATGGATCTCTGTGTTCATCCAGTCTTGTTCAAATCTTCTTTTTTCTGTGCTGAACACACACAGCTTAATTATGATTTTCTGTCTAGACTTTCTGCTGAATCCCAGGACTAACAAAGACAATTCCAATATGAGACCCAGAACTCTTATTAATTTTCTTATCACATTTCTTCTTGGGTAAACAACATCTTAGCTACTTGCACTTAATTTGGTAAGCATTGGGCCACAGAGTGGGCCACATAAGTGTGAAGTGTATCCATTGCTCCTATGAGACAGCTATTCAGCTGGATTCTGAAAGGGCTGGCATGTTCCTATTAGCTCTGAATCCTACATCCAACTAACAAAAGGGGAATAGTTGGTGTTTTGTTCTCATCAAGCATTGGAGTGGATTCAGACAGCACCATTGATACTCTCTCTTATTCTTGCTTGCATTTGGAGAAGGCTTGTGCCTGGAAATCCTCACTATGGGTGGGATCAGAAAACCACCTATGTAAATGGAAGACACTTCTATTTTAGATTTTAGAGTATAAGAAGAGGACATGATCACTGTGTTCCTAGATCATAACCATGTAATGGTGCTTTCTCATCTCTTCCTTCACACTATATCTCTTTGTTCCACCTGAAAAATTCCTTTGAATAAATGGAATATACCTTTAGCTGGAGAGAACAACAGGCAGAAACTGGAGAGACAAAACCTCTTTTTGTGAATGAAACCATTTTATGCTTGACTTGGGGTTTGAATCTTACCCAAAGTGAACCTCTTGATGAGGGAAGCCTGCCCAGGTGTAACCAGTTAAGACAACGATGGATGACTTGATTGGAGATTACCACTTCAGGGGTGGGTGGTGAAGAGATTTGATTTAATAAGCAAGGAACCAGATTATTTGTGTCAATGATATCCATTCAGGTGGCTGTCGTGGCAAGCAAGAGGTGAGCTTCAACACTGAGAGGAAACTTGCCTCAACCTATAATAATTACAATTACAGTTGCAGTGTTTATGGAAAAGAACTCAAACAATATAGTGATGCTTTATAAGATCTTTGACATAAATCTTGCTCCCAGATCAGGTGATAGATCCAATAACTGAACACCTGTATCCTCCCACATACTTTGACTTCCAGGATTATGGCCTTTGGAAAGGCTGCAGAATGACATGAGTTGCTTTATTTATTTACTATTTATTTATATTTATTTACTATATTTCTACCCTATTTACTATATTTCTACCCTGCTCCATCTCACAAACTTTCATCTTTCCCAACAGGAATTATTTCAAGCAGAAGGAACAGTGTTCTCGCTTTGTTCTTGAGGGGAAATTCTGCTTAGATTCTTCTATATGCTTCCAATGCGGATATTTATACAAAACTACAGTTGGCCTTTTGTATGCACTGGGTTTTATTTCCAGGACTCCTTGTGGATACTGCTATAGAAGATGGAGCTGGTTTCTGTGAAAGAAAATCATGTCGAAAATACTCCTCAGAATGAGTAATACCTCTTCAGAATGCCAATTTTAAAAAGCAAAATAGGACCAGTTATACCATTCATTTCAAAACTTGAGATTTACCATTGTACAATGTTATTTTAACTGTGATCATCCACATCTGCTATGAGCCATATCGTACAATCAGCAAGCACTGTATGTTATAAATAACTTCCTACATCAAAGGCTAACAAATTACTTTGATGCCTTTCTAAAAGTCAGTGGTTTCTGATCTCTAGCATTTTTGCCTTGATCATATGTTGGGAAATCATTATACAGTAGAGAACACCTTGTTTCCATTCACAGTTGTTCTTTTTATGGGGAGGCATTAACCTCTGACCTGTATCAGTAGGACTTCGATAAAAAAGGGCTTCAACCTAATCTGCAATATGGCGAGGAAGAGGTGCAGGATCATCAATGTCCTCTATACTGTCTTTTCCATTGCTTATTTTCCACCCAGAGACAAAATTATCAATGATTTTTATGTTTCCTTGGCAATAAACAAAACATGACGTGTCAAAAAGTAAAGTGATAGGCTATTAATCACACCCTCTTGATAACCCCGTCCTTACTAAAGCATAACATCTGTCCTGTGTTTTATGTGGCTGAGAGCCAGAGAGTGTATAAGGGAGGTAGCCTTTTTGCTGGTCAAATATTAACATTGCACAGCATGTTGATTTTGTAAGCACCCTGCAAACTCAGACTTTAATGAGACTGTCTGTGATTTGGCTTCTATCCCATCTATTAATATTCCTGGAGTGAGTCACCCATGTGAACAGACAAACACTAACAAAGTCATGTCTAGGCAGCCTCAAAAAGGAACCACTCCCTTTTCCAGGAGAGACTGTCCAAGATTACAGATGGGATATATTCAGTGGATACACACTCAAAGAAAACCACTGATTCCCATCAAAGGAGACCCAGAGTGTTCTAAGAATGAAGTAAGCCTTTTCAGAAGATAGAGATTATTGTTACCTGTCTCTGACTGAAACCAGGAGGAGAAATCCCTTCTTGTACACCATCCACAGTCATCTACTTAACCACTCTTCTACATGTCTCTGGACTTTGTGCATTCCTGCTAATTCAGTTACTTATCATTCTTTGAAGTCAGTCACTTGTGGGCCTTTACGATGTGAAGTGGAAATCTATAATGTCCTCCAGTCTCTCGGTTTGGACCAGTACTCCTGTGGAGTTATTTTACTTAGAGTCTACATATAAGAGTCATTCATGCTGAATAAGATTTGGACTCGAGAAAAGAGTAGTAATACAAACCAAGGTATATAAGACATATAACATATATCCTTCTGTATAATCGGCCACATGTATAAGTTGAGGGCAAGTTTTGAAGCCAAAATTATGACCCGTGGATAAGACAGAGGTTATTCCACGGAGAGGGGAAAGTGACAATGCTGCCTCAGGGCCTGCTGCCCTTGGCTATCACCACCACTATTTTCTCACCCAGGCATTAAAAAACAAACCCAGAAGCAGTGTCATAGCAGAGCGAGTAGAGGGGGGCTGCTCTGCTTTTAGGTTATCTCAGGATGGATTAAGCTCTTGCCTTTCTCCATTTTGATTATGACATCTAAACATTCTGTTCGTTTATTGAGGCTTAATTACTGTTTAGCTTAGAGCCCCTGGTGGCAAAATGGGTTAAGCCCTTGTGCTGGCAGGACTGCTGACCAAAAGGTCAGCGTTTTGAATCCGGTGAGCGGGGTGAGCTCCTGTCTGTCATCTCCAGCTTCCCATGTGGGGACATAAGAGAAGCCTCCCATAGGACGGTAAAACATCAAACATCCCGGTGTCTCCTGGGCAACGTCCTTGCAGATGGCCAATTCTCTCACACCAGAAGCGACTTGCAGTTTCTCAAGTCGCTCCTGACATAAAAAAAACCATTTAGCTGATCACCTCATTGTTATATATGTGAAGTTGTAAAATATGTCTGGATATGTAAACGCTCATCAATAATAGTGTGTCATTTTGACAGTGGAAAGTCTCATCCATTTTAATTCTGCTTTAAGCATAATGGATATATTATTTGTTACACCATCTTCAATTTAAGATGGGGACAGAATAGAGTATCTAAAATCAACAAGCCCAATTTACCTCCAAAGGAAGAATTGAACTTTTGGTGGGACTACAGAAGAAGAAGAGATGGCTCTGGAGAAGGGGAGCACGGGGGTGAATGTAAATTAAAAAAAAGGGGGGGGGATGTAAAGAATATGCTTATATAATTGTATCTTTTTCTCAAAAATTAATAACAATAAAAATGAAATGTTAAAATAAATAAATAATACAATCAACAAGCTCTATTCTTGAGTCTTCCTATTTTTTCTTCTTCTTTTTTTTAAAATCACACAGTTTTCTAAAATTAGTGGCTCAGCACTCTCATTTTAAAAATAAAAATTAGGGGATGTTTCCCCCTGAAATTTGAGTACCCTTCTTCTTTGTGAAAAAGAGTAGCTCCAAGTCCAAAAGCATTCCTTTGTTGGTACTAGCTTTTGTATGAAATTTTGGGAGCTCATTCTTAAGATTTCTTTATGACTCTCCAATGTTTATTTACCACACACGCCTATATGTTCCTTATGGACTCTTATCCTGTAATGGTGCAGTTCCTTTTATACTGAAGTGCTGCATGGCAAGAAGTCCTTCACTTGCTATTGCAGAAGGCATTACAGAACAGCACTGATGCATTTTCTTCTTGAATGATTGGAGCCAAGCCATAGCTTTCAAAGGGGGAAATCTTGATGGAGGATATTAGAACTGGAAAGTTTGTATTACAAACATAGAACTTTATCACACCAGCATGCTGTCACATTGCAATCTTGTTAATGCAGGGAATGGAAACGTACTGATTTTAGACTACTCATTATTGCACTTTTCTGCATTAGTGCTGCTTTGGCAATGTATGGTTCTGTGATCTGTCTTCTGCACTGCTTCCATAACCTCTCCTTCCTTATGCCATTCCCAGTGTACCTTTAGGTTTCATTATTTATTTATTTTTTACGGCAATATTGCAATATGATAGAAGAGAAATAGAAAAAAGAGGAAAACAGCTTGCTTGGGAATAGCAAGAGGGAAGAATGATAAAAGAGGTGAATCTCATCCACCGGTGCCACATGATTGCTGGCATGTTGGAATTGCAGAATAAGGGACCTGTTTTGCAGAGATCAGTAATGAGAAGGCAGCAATATCGAGAGCCAATGATGGGTTTTACCAGGGCTGTTCTAATAGCATTAGAGGCTCCCGGGCAAAGCAGTGTACTAGGCCCTGCTACACAACCACTCAAAGGAATAAAATGTAAATTATTGATAACATAAACTTATATTTATTGGCACCTCTAACAAAATCAGTGTTTTGACATTAAAAATCATGTTGTACAGCAACGATAAATTAATACAAACATTTGGACAATGAAACATCAACCTTGATCAAGTGTTGTCCACAGCCATTAATTGCCTCCCATTAATCTGTTATGATATTCTGCTTCCATAGCATTACAAGCAATACAAACAGTAAACTTTCTCTCATGAATGTAGACATACAGCTCTTTGCTACTAGTCTTATTTTTTCTCCCTCTCTCAAGTTAGCAGGAGATTTGAATGCTGAGACAAGTGATTGGAGAATTAGTGGTAAATTCTGGTCTGTGACCTTATGACCATGCCCTCCAGGAAACTGCCCAGTGTTCCCATGCATTTAAATGGCACTGGATTTTTCACATCAATGAAAAGGTGTGTTACCCTAATACATGGGATGCAAAGCAGCAGCAGGGCAGACACAGCATTGTGTGATGTTATTGTCCTGCTTAAAATTCTCCTTTGCTAGCCATGCGATAGAGTCTATAACAGCAGAATTTAAAAGGGGGTAGAAAGAAAATAAATATATTGTTTAAAACTAATTTGAGTGGATGACAAATATGTGCGAACTTGGACAAATTGTAAATTAAGAATAGCAAGAGCAAACCACTTGAGCATTTACTTCTCCCCAAATCCTCTACAATTATCTATGGCCATCTTCAAAATTTATTAAATTTGATATTTTAGTTCCACTGATTTTATTTTGAATTTGGCATTGTTCCCAGTTACATTTTTTATAACAAACTAAAAACAACTTCATAGTCCCTTCTCTGTGCTTAACACTTGTAGGCTTTCATCTTAAACATCTCAAATAACAGACACAACATCAAAGTCATCATCATTTTCATGATGTTGTTGGCCAAGCGTCTTCTTTCATAATTAAGATCTGTCCTCCCAATCTTTTTTCTATGTCTAAACCAAGATAAACTTCCAGCTCTTCATTACAAGAGAAGTTGAGTAACAGGTTCACAGGGATGTCAGAAGGAGGCATTTTAAAAGGCCCCTTGGCTCTAACCTTTGCCTAATCTAATCTGTTGATCTTCCTGCCTTTACAAGTGTCAGTCACGACAAATTAAATCCAGTAGGTGATGTTTGTAATGTTAGACTGCTAGACTGGAAGAGAGTCTAGAAGATTAAAAATAAGAGAAAGAGAATGAAGCAGTTGTTACTAAAGGAACAAAAAAAATATGGGAAAATAATCTGGGGGGAAAAGAGACAAAGGAAAGGATGTAGAGAAAGAATAGTAGATAAAAATAAAAAGCAACAAAAGCTGAAAGGCAAATGAAAGTTCATCAGTCTTAAGTAGAAAGTGTAAACATATTAAGGCAATTAAGTGGATCTAAAAGGGGAATTATTGATCCAGTATGAGAGCCTGTTAAGAAATGCAAGGCACAGTCTGAGATTCAGAGCTCATGTGCTAGTTCAGGAGATTTTGTGAATTTTCATATTTAGAAAATAAATTCACATGTCATATAATATTTCAAAAGCACTTTTGAAGGAGTGGCTAAAGGTGGTCAGTGAGGAAAGCCAATAGGAAGAGAATTAACTCATTTGAAATGTGGTGCTGGAGGATACCCTGAACTGCCAAAAAGACGCATGAATCCTCGAGCAATTTAAGGCTGAATTTTCCCTAACATGAACATCTGTTCAAATATTTATCATATATATAATGTATATAATCACAAACTGAATTTTTCTTTTTGCAGAATTGAAATTGAAATGGTCAGATCTCGCCTGGAGTGTTATGTTCTGGGCACCACAGTTTATGAAATATATCAAGATACGTCCAGAAGTGAGGAGGCCAAATGGGTTTCAAAACCTGTTCTGTGAGGGTTAGTGCAGTTGTATATGTTGGAAGAAGAGAAGATTGAACGGTGACAGGGCAGTTACCTTCAAATATTTGCCGAGCAGTCATGCAGAGGGTGGAGCAATCATGTTTTCTGCTGCTGCAGAGGACAGAACCAAAATTAGGGGATTAAAATTGCAAGAAAAGTAAGACAAACATCAGTGAAACATTAGAAAGAAATGGATTGACAGTGGAACAGTCTGCTTAGGAGAGTATTGGGCTTCACTGGAGCGTTACAATCAGAGGTTGAAAGGTGATTTGTTAGAGATGCTTTAATGAATAGATTTGCCTTAGGGTTGCCATTGGTTGGAAATCACTTGGGGAAAAGTTCTTAATAAATGCCCAAAACAGAAAGGAAGGAAGGAAATAGTAACATTGATTTGAACTTGTTCAGAAATATATCCTACATTGCGGAATTTTAGTAGTTGTAATTAAATACACAGCACAACAAAAAATGACTTGGTGTCTTGATTTTTAAGCCTGTTCCTGGGATTATTTGGGGCACTGATTCAGAAAATTGCATTTGATAGGCTTCATCAGCTCCACTTGCTTAGACGTGGTTATCATGATTTTCTATGAGTGAGCCGATGACGACTGGTAGATGGCATATGTTTTGTATCTCAAAAACTGGAGCTGATAAGGGAAATCTGGTGCCATTTTTGAAATCAACAAGTCAAATATACCCAGAAACAGGTCTAACATTTGAGACACCAAAATGTGTATTGGCCAGTTGGATACTGATTCATTTCCTGAACAGACAGTAACAGTCATCACTGTTTCCGTTTATGTGTGGTGTAAAATGGCAGCTTTCTCAGTGCTATCTGATTTGGTCAGGAGTTGTTCCTCTGATCTTCATGCTGTTGTTAAACTGATGTTTGATTATTTTTCTTTTTCTTTTTTCTTTTCTTTTTTTGCCAAAATAGAACACTTATTCCTGATGATGTTTTACATTTCCCTGACTTTCTGATCCTCTCTAGATTTAGATTTACTGTTCTTTCTTTACAGCTGGCTTCACTATGAGTTAAAATGTTTTCTGAGTCATAGTTTTGCTGGTCAATTGCATTATTGTCTATTATAATCTTTCTTTATTTTTGTTTGGGTTAATTCTAAAACGTCTTGGCATGTGAACCCAAGGAAGGAATTCAGATGGTGAATAACTTCTCATAGTCATGATGAAATCAAATAGGATCTTCATATCTCATCTGTTGTGCCATTTTTGTTGAACGATAAAGATGTGGACTGGTGATCTCTAAATGCATTTGTTTGCCCTTTTATTACTGAATGTCATGACATTCCTATTATTTATTTTACACATAAAGATTTAGGGTCCTGTTTAGGGAAAAAAAGCAGAATATAAATAAAGATATATTATTATTATTATTATTATTATTATTATTATTTTATTATGACACAGCAAACAAGATAGATATGCTGGATTTTGTATCACAAAATCACAAGTCGAACACTTCCCAAGTGTCTTCTTCTTCTTCTTCTTCTTCTTCTTCTTCTTCTTCTTCTTCTTCTTCTTCTTCTTCCTCTTCCTCCTCCTCCTCCTCTTCTCTATACCTCTAACTTGGGTGAGATTTTGTAGTTAAACACTTGAAGTTTTTTAGTGAGTTGATTAAGACCTAGAACTCTCAGAATTCACCAGCAGTACTAGCAAAAATCCCAAAAGATTTCTAAGCAGCAGAGATTAAGATCTTCCGGGGAGGCCCTGCTCTCGGCCCCATCACTGTCACAGGTGTGATTGGAGGGGAAGAGAGACAGGGCCTTCTCAGTGGTTGCCCCCTGGTTGTAGAACTGCCTTCCTGGTGAGATTAGATCAGCCCTATCCCTCCTGTCCTTTAGGAAAATGGTAAAGACCTGGCTGTGGGACCAAGCCTTTGGGGCAGTGCAATGAAGCAATAATAGGAAACTTACTCCGCTGACTGGAGCCAGCATGGTGTCCTGCGTTGGTTTAAACAGCTGATTTTAAAGTAGATATAACTTATTTTAATGTTTAATGTTTTAATGTGTAATGTTTTTAATGTTTGTGTATATTTATAATTATTATTATTTTTTAATTTTTTAAAATTATTTTGGAGCCCCGGTGGCGAAGTGCGTTAAAGCAATGAACTGGAGACTGAAAGGTCCCAGATTCAAACCCCAGGAGCAGCATGAGTAGCCGCTGTTAGCTCCAGCTCCTGCCAACCTAGCAGTTCAAAAACATGCCAATGTGAGTAGATCAATAGGTACCACTCTGGCGGGAAGGTAACGGCGCTCCATGCAGTCATGCCAGCCACGTGACCTTGGAGGTGTCTACGGACAACGCCGGCTCTTCGACTTAGAAATGGAGATGAGCACCAACCGCCAGAGTCAGACATGACTGGACTTAACATCAGGGGAAACCTTTACCTTTACCTATAATTATTTTATGTCCCGGCATGGAATGCTTGCCGCATATATGTTGTGCTCTGCTCAGAGTCCCCTTCGGGGTGAGAAGGGCGGAATATAAATGTTTTAAACAAACAAACAAACAAATAAATGTTCAGAGGCATTATTGGAGTGTCAAGAGATATTCTCACAAAATGTGTTCCAAGCTGACTTATGTACCAAGTTTAAAAAGTCAATTTGTGTGTGTGTGTGTGTTTGTGTGTGTGTGTGTGTGTGGGGGGGGGGGTATTGTAAAATACCTACACTAATAAGAGAATCCTTGCATGTAATATTGGTTTTAAAGACATGTGCCCTGTCTCATTTGCAACTGGATTCCCAAAAGGGATGGTGTCATTCCAACAATATCAAAAAATGCATTGATCAAGCCCTTGGCCAATTCTGCATATAAACTCTCTTTGCCGGATCATGGCAAACTTTAGACTATTTCCTTTTGTCTTATGGAGTCAACTCTCGTGGTATCTACACTGTACAATTAATGCAGTTTGATACCATTTGAACTGTTAAGGCTTAATGCCATGGAATCATGGGAGTTGTAGCTTTACAAGGTCTTTAGTCTTCTCTGCTAAAGAGTGTTGATGCCTCCTCAATGTACAACTTCCAAGATTCTGTAGTATTTAGCAACGGCAGTTAAAGTGGTACCAAGTTGCATTAATTCTATAATGTTGATGCACCTTAAAGTGAATCCATTTTAATTTTCCTCTACTGTCTGAGATCTATCTCAGAATCAAATCGGAACTGGAAAGTACAACTGCTCCCAGTATCACTTGCTACTGGCCATGACGGCTTGGGTATTCTGAGTGCTAAAATGTAACGTTCCCAATAACTGCATTGAATGAACTATTTGATTTGTGGGTGTGACAGAACTTGCTTATGCAGCTGCATGCACCCTCTTTGTCTCTTCTGTATTTTGTGGATCTCTGAAAATAGATATTAAGGATTATTTAGCCTTGAACGCTGATCTTGGCTTCTCTTAAACCTTTCCTTTTCTGCTATCTTACCCGACAGCAGAATACTCCCATTCTTTGTCTGGCTGACACAGGAACTAAGAAAAGCCTTCCTCCAGCTGCTAATTGCAGAGTTCATGCTCAAGGTCGGGAGAAAAAGAGAGACTGTAAGACAGAGAGAGACATTGGGATGTCCTTCATTCCTGATTGTCCTTCACCAGTGCTGGATTCCCTCCAGAGTCCCATTTGGGACTCTTCTGCAGGTGTCACCTGACCTCCTGTGGGTCTATTTAACTGAAAGGATTAAAAAATTAGAGAAGAAAGTGCATCATGTTGCTGTTGGGAATGTGATCCTTTAAAAACAATTACTTTCCATTTTCAGAGGAAAAAAATCATCAAGATGGGTCTTTGGATAATTTTTATATATCTATTCAGTATTTTGTTGAAAATTAATAATATGCATTGACTTGACTGAAAGGCTGTCTGTTCTTTTACTTGGGTGAAATCCAATTTGCACTAAGCTGCTTGCCTGCTGCCAAGGATAACAATCTGCAGGCATGAGACAGGAAGTGAATGCGTCTCACTCTTAAAATTGCCTTTCTTTTTAAATACAGCCTTTCCTCATCTGTTGTGCATTCAGTTGCCCCCTTTCCACCACTATTTCTGTTTCTTCATATTTGCTGTTGTAATGCTGGTAATATCAATATTCACATATAAATAATTGTTAGTGCATTCTTCTGATTTGAAACAGAAGAATCACAGTTGGCAGATGTTCAAATTCAGATGTTGCAAAGGACCTCTTGAGCCAAGAGAACTGAACTATCAGGTCAGAGTAGGAAGCTGATAGCTTTATTGTGTGCTTTGTGAGCTGGAATAATGGTTAGCATTTATATCATACTTGCAAAGCATTACATGTGCACAATCTTCTTGCAGTCCTTATGACAAGCTGAAATGCATAGGTCAAATAGGTGTGCCGTGCATCAGTGGCTGAGCCAAATATAAGAATTGAGGTACAGGACCTTGGAGAGCAGCAGACACCTTGGTCTCATAAGCATTTGAAAGATTACACATGACATTGCGGTACACAGCTATATTTCAGAGGCAGGAACTGGCAGAACTTCTTCTGGATATTTCTTGCCTAAGAAAACCCTATGAAATTAATGGGGTTGCCATAAGTCAACAGATAACTTGAAAACACATACACACAGCAAAAGATCCCTGTGGTCTGACTAGCCACAGCAACGCGTGGCCGGGCACAGCTAGTATTGTATAAAATTACCTTTAGCTATGTATATAAGGTATATATGAAAGATAAATGAATTTTGTCTTTAGACTTGGGCCCCATCTCCAAGATATCCCATATATGCAAATAAAAGTATTCCAGTATACAAAAAATAAATAAATCTGAAATCTAAAAACTTCATGTCCTAATCATTTTGGATAAGGGAAGCTCAACCTGTAGTTATCAGTAGTAGGTAGTGGCCTCTGTGTCAATGAGGGCAAGTAAATCTGCTCTTCTAGTTTCAATTATAAGGGAGCTAATCGAGATATTGAATCTATTTCTGAGAGAAAGGGTTCTTTAGTAGATAAAAATACTGCAATGGATTCAGTGCCCCATTGACAAGGGGAGCCACAAGACACCAGGGACACTGGACTCATCTATTGCTATTACAAATGTATAAGCTTGCTCCATATTCAGTCAATGTATTCACAATTATACTATTGCCACTATCATAACTAGCAGTGATAGAAATCTATGCTGCTGCTGATTGAAGTGCAGGAGGATGACATTTCCAGCTCTCTCTCACTGGCTATCTCTGGTGTGACAATCAGAAACAGGCCTCCTGTCACAATACTTTATTGCAGTCTTATTCATTGGTAAGAGGGGGCCATAAACATCCTTCTCATGAACCCCAATTCTTATCTCCATCCCTTGCTGTGGCTGCTGGCTGTTAAGGTAAGTTTGGGGGTTGGAGTGGGCCAGATGATGTTACTTTAGTTATGAATGTGTAACTAAAAAGGAGATGTAGGATATTGGTGGTGGCCTTTTAATTCTTTTATTTTATTCTTCTTTTTCCTCACACGGATACATAGTATAAAATATTTTGTGGTAAAAGTCAGATAAAGCAGCTGTGCTGGCAACTAATGCACCCAGCGGCAGAAGATTAAAATAACTGTGGCAACAAGACATCCCTCAGTTCTTAGCTGTATGACGTTGACAGGAAAAGTCTTCCTTGAAGCTGAGATTTCACATTAAAGCGAACCAGGTTTTCTGTAGCCAAAGTTCAAAAACAAACTGAAAGAGCCTTTTTACAGCCAAGGCCTGCTTTGCCCTCAGGAAGGATTTGGTTCCTTGCAAAGAGCACCGACGGATAATGCAGAGCACACCCTTATAATCTGCAAGGGATTCTTTAATTTGCTCCATCTGCATTTTCCCTGGCCTTTGGTGATCTTTACAGTTGAGAAAGGTTTCCTCCAGTATGAAAAAAGCTTTTTTACAGTGTTGCATTTTATATAAAATTAATGAGATGTGGAAGAAAAAAAATAGTTTTGATGTAATTACCACCAGTTTTGTCAGGTTCAGAATGCCTAATGCAGAGGTGAGGACTGAGGAGTCTTCAGATTCTTCTGATCTTTGTCTATCATTAGAATTCTGTGGTCTCACAGAAGTAAAATAATGACAATCAACAGAATAAAATGGCAAAATAATAATAATAATAATAAAAGATTTCACACAAAAATGGTTCAAGCTTTCTTGATTTCAAAAGCCTAATACTGGGGGGTGGGTGGGTGAAGAATGTTTGTATTAGTACTTGTAAACCATTGTGAGTTAAACAGCTTTGGTCTGCTGAAAATCACCTGAAGATACACCAGTAGATTTTGCTTTACTCTTTGCCCATCCTTGGAGTTCTAGTTATTCTCATTGTTAACCTTCAGTGTACACTCAGTAGATGTTGAATTTTACAGTTCAGCTGATATTCATATCATCTTGAAAAAGCTACTGTTTTGGACCACAGTTCTTAGAAATTCTAAGTAACATTGTAGTGATTTCAGCCAGAACTGTAGTTAAAGAGTGAGTGCCCAGTGAGCATAAGCTAAACCAGATAGGCCAAGACAGAGAAACAAACTCACCAGGTTAAAGACAAGACACAGAGGTTTATTACAATTTGGCCAAAAATGATGCAAGTATGAGCAATTTGCTTCAAAAGGTACAAGCATAAACATACAGAAAAGGGCAATACATCTTATACTGTTCTGACAGCTAGCCAAACCTCTTGCTCACTCCCCTGATTGGCTGGAAAAGAGGCTGGCCAGGACACATAGCAGGATTGGCTGAGAACTCTGTTGATATCACTGCCTCCAGGCAGGGGTTTCTATGGTGGGAAGAATGGCAGTTCTGTGACATACATTAAATAAGGGATCAGGCAACAGATGCTGAGATCAAGTGAAGTTTGATCTAAATGTATCTGACTACAGGCACCATGCTTTCTCTGCTGAGGACTTCATGCAGAGCTAAGCAGAGGATGTATGACTTGAATACATGGTCCATGGAAGACTGAGACTTGCTGGTGGGAAAAAAAGAAAAGCAGCAAGTTATGGGGATGGAAGGACTGTGGGAAGGAGTTTCAGTTTGATCCATGAGGAGGAAACTGACATTACCTATCTAGAGCTCTTTGTTTTGCAGAAGTCTACTAAAAAATCTATCCATTCCAATTTTAATAGAGTTTAAATACATGGAAATATATCAAATTCTAGCTTACTTCTCAACTGTCAATTTGTAGCGACATGTTTCATCTTTATATCTTTCAATGGCTCCTCCTGCCAGAATGCCCAGAATATCCACCACTGATGTGATAGGGAACATGTGGTGCTCACTGTTGCAGCCCAGATAAGGATCTGACACCTCTGCACCCAAAATAATTCTTGACCAACATGGAAGCAGTCAACTGTGTTAAAGTTTATTGTAGAAAGAAATGTAAGATAGAAAAAGCTCATTCAAGAATACCTTTCAAAGTAAAAACTAGAAAAGTCTCTTCAAAGTATATATCTGACTATATACATGAATACATTCCAAATATTGGTTTCAAGGAACATTTCAAAATGCAGGTTACAGTCATATTATTCTTGATGCAACAAACCACACAGATCATCGCAGAAAGTAAAGTCAGAAATCCACAGAACTTAGACTAGAAGCTATATTCAAAATGTGACTCTCCAATTCTAAACCAGGAAACATGACATGAAAGCAAGGCCCAAAATATTCTATCTCAGAGCTCATAAAAATAGGATAACCTTCTCTTAAAAATGCAAAGTTGCTCTCACAAAGAACAACTCACAAAGCTAGTTTAAGAAACCAACTCATTTCCATGGGGACATGAATGATCTACCACCTGACATTTTGTTTATCTTTTAGATGCTGTGAAAACCTTAATTGTCTTTGCCTAGCATTATCTCGTCTTAACTGAAGGCACTGAATATAGGCAACACCCCAGCCTCTCTCTCCTTCCTCGCATCATTCCCAGAGTCAGGCTGAGCCTCTGGCTGCATTTCATGTGAAACATTCTCACCGCAGTCAGATCTGCCTGTGAAGTAATTCCCATCATCACTAGAAGAATTACTTTCTTTCTGAGGCACTACAGAAATGGTGGGCTCCCATTCAGACTCTACTTTAAGAGTATCAGGCCCCATCACCAAAAGCCACCCCCCCCCCTCAGATCAGACCTCAACACTCACCATGAGTGATCCAGCTAGGCTGATGGAAGGGATGCAATCAATCAATGTTTGAAGGTGTACATATTTCCCAGCCTGCTCTTCAGCATGAAGTTGCCATGATAAACTTTCCAGAGGTTGTAACCTTTATTACAATTTTTTTTAAAAATAAATAAATATTCAGAGCCACAATTTCTAGCCATTCTCCCCATAGCAACCCTGTAAGTGAGGCTAGACCAAGAGAGATTAATTTCATAGCTGGCTGAGAACTTGAACCTAGATTGCTTTGCTTAGTCTTCATCCACTGTATAAAATGCCCAGTTTCTCTTGGTCTTTATAATTAAACCGTTGTTATTTCTGGTACAATCTGTATCATTTTTGCAAAGCTTTATGATGCTTTTGGTCATGAATATGATGGCTCTAAACTTGAAATAAGACTTGTTTATAGATAGCTATATCCATGATTCTGGTCAGTGTACATGCATACCAAAAATGAATATAAAAAGAAATGTAAATAAAACTCTATTCTATGCATGTATCATATAAACAGTAAAAATATTTACATTACTTAATTTTATGCGAATCTATTCCCAGCGGAGAGAGGAAAACTAGATTCCCATCTTAGTTGTAAACTATCTTCACAATATTGAATGAATGTATCCCCTTGTGGTGTGATAAATAAAAATCAATCCACTGAAGCCAAGATAAACCTCTTTAAACTGAAACATTTTTCATGTTTGAGACATCATTCCAAGTGCTTTCCAAAAATGTCTGGAAACATGTCTGATTAAACATCTGTGAAACTGTGAATTGCCTATCTATCTATCTATCTATCTATCTATCTATCTATCTATCTATCTATCTATCTATCTATCATCTATCTATCTTTATCCATCCATCCATCTATCATCCTACCTACCTACTTACCTTCAAGATTTAGTTTAAAGATGATGATGATATTAACAATAATAATTATTATTTGTTACCTGCCTCCTTATAGCTCGAGGCAGAGTACAACACAGCTAAAACACATAGATAAAACATAAGGCCATAAATTACATATATTAAAAGACACAGAACAAAGATTAAAACACATTAAAGTCATGCATACTAATGAAATGTAAATTTAAAATACATACTTTAGCATAGGAAGAGTCTGAAATAATTACTTTTTTGGTGTATAATTCTCAGCATTCCACAGCCAGTATGGCTACTGGGAGCTGTAGTCCAAAAAGGCACATTTTCTTAACTTTGTGCAGATCTACATCTAAATCTGGGCTGCCTCCTGTCCCCTTATCAAACCAGAAGATGTTGCAGAGTAATTTTAGAAACAGGTGAGCTGAAAGTATTGCACCATTGATGAGTGAATGCATGGAAATTGGGAAGAGAAGAGGGAGTCTCACTGAAGGCTAGACACAGGTAGCAATGAACCCTATGATAATGCAGGTAGGGACTAAGGATTTATTTAGCTATTTAGGATTAATCTTTTGATTGGTGGAATTACCATCCATGGTGTTTGTATTTGAGTCCCAAAGGAAAGAAAAACTTTTTTCTGTCTGCGTATCACTCACTGCATATTGTTTAAATAGGTGTAAGAGGAGACAGATTTTAAAGCAAAATCTAACCCTGTGGCGAAGCGAAGTGATGCCCGCCTTTTTCGGAGGCCGTGTGATGAAGTAGCTAGAGTGTTCAAAGCATTTGAGTAGTGGCACTTTTTCAAGCCTTGGTGGTACACAGCAATAATAAGCTTCAGACTGTAACTTAAACTGCAGCTAAATTGGATTTTGTCATACTGAATCATAGTTTAAGAGTTACTATTGCTTCTTGGTGTACTGCTAAAATTTGAAGTGCAATCATTTTTATCGTGATAGACCTGTCAGTAGTTTCTCCTAAAGAGAGTCCAAAAAATAAGCAGCCTTGAACCTTGTGGACAAACCATTCTTATCAGTTTTCTCTCCAGCAGAAAAGGGTCTTTTGTAAAGCCATTAGGTCTAAATGATTAATTCAAGACCAAGTCGTTTTAAAATAATTTGGATTGCAAGATAGCTTTCAATGATACATTTTCCCCATTTGGAGCAAACTAAACCCAAGACATAGAAGTAGTTTGCTCTAACTCAATCATTTTAAGGAATTATGGAACCAATCCTAGTAGACTCAGACAAAAGCAGATTAGGGTTCTTCCTCATTAATAACTTTCTCCATCTTGACCATGCTCTGCTGTTGTTTGGCCACATGTGCTGTGGTTTTCATTTGTGAATTGTTAGAGGGTATTGCAGACAGTCACTGAGTTACAAATATCTGACTTTTATATGACTCCTAGGATCTCATCAGATGCGTGGGGTTCTACACACTTTAAAAATATTTTAGAGAGCCCCACGGAGATCATCAAATGATGCAAGAGTATTTTGGCCCATTGTCCGTGGAACCCCATTTAAAAATTTTAAAGGGTGTAGAAATTGAGTCAGAGAGCAATCATCTTCAGAGGTCCAAATTCACGCATAAACAGCTAAAGGTGCTTATTTGAAGTTGTGATGGGAACTGTCAGTCTTCCATTTCAGATTGTTAAGGAGTGGGCATTCTTATGGCTGGTCTGCTAATGCTCCTTCTGTTTCGATTAGTGGTTTAAAGAAGGTGCGGGTCCCATTGAAAGAAGTGTTTTAAAACGATACCTTGTGTCTCCTTTCGTGCAAGGGTCTTGTGAGGGCAAACGATTCCAGGGAAAGTGCTATCTCAGAAGGGATGCCTGCTTTTAAAAGTATACTTGAAATGGGAGAAAATATTGCCTGCCCGTGTGATGGGAATTAAGTGGATGGTAGAGCTAGAAGTGGGAGGAGGTGATCCTGCATGATGGAGATGAGTAAATTTTCCATCTTCTTTAAAGAGGAAATCACATGAAATGATTCCACCCAGTCCCTCCCCGCCTAGTGAGATGAAGACATTAGTTACAAACAGGGGTGAGACAAGAGGAAGTGAGAGGAAATCTACCCCTAGAAAGAGAAATTCACTCCTTTAAGAGTTATCAGGGGGAAAAGGTGTTTTCACTGGAGCTTTAGCACCAATTTAAGTGTTACAGGGACAGAAAGTGAGGTGAAATCATCTGAACAGGGGTACAGACAGCTAAAGAAACTTTATGGATATGTTAATCTTTACCTATGTTATCTAAAACTTAAAAAGTGGCTGGAATTACCCTTTAAAAAGTATCGATTCTGACTTACATACACATTTAACTTAAGAACAAACCTGTATTGCCTCTTTCCCTAGAAAAGCTGCCCTTCTTTTGTTTCTCTTTGCTTTGTCAGGACTAAAGGCAAAGAGACTTACTGTATTAGAAAAAGATGAACAGAAATGCAGTTTGCAATCAGTCAGTTTTAGTTGTGAACTTAATAAATTATAATTAAATTATATTGCCAACAAAACAGAAGTGGTGAAATCTTAAATGGCATAAAACCACATCTTTCCAGATTATCAGTAAAATCAAGAACACCACAAAAAACCCCTTCCTTTGTGAGTGCTAGTTGAGTTATAGCAAAAAGCTTTTTCTTATTTTGATTTGGATACACTTCAGTGAAATAGTGTTCTTCTAGCTGCACTATTTCATTGTGACTAAAAAAATTACACTGCCTGTAAATGCCAATCCTCCATCTGTATGATGTTAGAACAAAAGCAAAGGTTTCCATTTGTATCCTGCTAACAACATTTTCAACGGTAGTCTTAAAATATAATAAGTACACTTTCTCCATATGTTTCAGTAAAGTAGTATAGTACAGTACTTGTGTTATAGTATAGTTACATTTAAGGCTATTACAAGCTTTCATCCATTAAGACATGTGGGATGGGGGTGGGGGGAGTCTATATGCTGTAAGGGAGGGAATTTTTGAGTCTTCCAAATATTGTTGAAATAGAATTCCCAGCAATGGATGCAACTGTGCTAATGAAGGCTGGCAATCCAATATGCTTCCACTATTTATACTAACATGACTGTAGCAGAATAGTGGGTTGGTGTGTTACAAGCAAGAATAGGATGACTCAGTTAATAACAAACAAACTGTTAAGTCTACCATATCTATCTAATTTCTAGAAGGTGAAGAAAACACAGAGTGCCAGAATATGCATATATGACTTGTCTCCCAGGCAGCCACATCTATCTTGAGAAATCATCTTAAACACAAGGATCACATCCTGTCTTTGCTAATGGCATCTTTCTGTTGGTAGAAGCATAAAATGCAAAGGTCACAGATACCCTCCTATCTAACATATCAAGTTGAACTATACAAACTAAATATTAGCATTCCAAAAATACTGATTAAAACTTGCCCCAGTCCACCAGTTAGGCCAGAGATGTTTGTTTGACAATTTTCAAATGTATCTATAGCTCTGAGAACTTGTTATTCCAATTTGGGATCCCATCAGTCAGAGTTTGACTTAGGAGGGCTTTATGATTGGAAAGGGATTCGCTCCTTCTCTTCTCTTGGCTATTTACACTGTTTTCTTTTTTAATGGCCAACTTTACTGCAGATATTGTCTTTGAACTTTACCATCAAATAACAGAGATGGTTATACTTAGAGCAAATCAAACCAAACCATTAGTCTGCAATGAATAATAATGAAAACTCTAGGGCCAAGAGATTTATCACAAAAGTATATAGGTTTTGATCAGGATGCTTTAAATTATGGTCTGACTCATTAGCAAGAGTACAGAAATTAAATCTGAATTTTCTTCTTCAAGGAGTACAACACATAGTAAAATATATTCCAGTCAGTGAAAGAATTGGGATTTTAAAATTTATACTCATGTAGCCTTACTCATGTAGCCTTAGAAATTTATTCTCATGTAAGCTTCAAACAGTGTCTTGTTTTGAGCTTGTAAGTACAACTAATGAAAAAGAAAACACTTCCAATGATAAGAAATATTAGCTCAGCATACTAAAATGTACAGGTCTGAAAGAACAAAACCAGCACCAACGATCTCTGCTAGGAAAGGCTGCTTTTAAAGCAGAGGGCCAGTTCATGGTCTCTCAGACTGTTGGAGGGACCAGAATATTTATTTATTTATTTGGGACATTTCTAAACCTCCTTTCGCCAAAGACCCAAGGCGGTTTACAGCAAAAATTATGCACAAATATAGAAATAGCCATAAAATTAAAGTCCATCAAATAAATCCCCCTGAACTATAGTTTGAAACAAACATGAATGAATTCCTATACACTCTGCACATATCTTATTTGTAGTGCAAAAAATAAATAAATGAAAAAACAACACAATATTTAAAATGAACAATTTTAACCAACATAAACTTAATCTGCTTTTGACCAATGAGTTAGTTGAGCTAATTAGGATTGTTGTTGTTTCTGTGTGCCTTCAGGTTATTTCAGACTTAGGATGACCTGGAATTTAAATATTAGGATGGGTCCCGGTAAATGATCCTGGAAGGCTGTATCCGGCCCATGGGCCTTAGTTTGGGGACCCCTGATCCATATGGCCGGGCTGTGGCGCAGCTGTTGAGCAGCTGCCTTAAATCACTCTGACCATGAGGTCATGAGTTCGAGGCCAGCCCGTGGCGGGGTGAGCACCCGTCAATTAAAAATAAAAAATAGCCCCTGCTCGTTGCTGACCTAGCAACCCGAAAGATAGTTGCATCTATCAAGTAGGAGATAAGGTACCACTAATAAAAGTGGGGAGGCAAGATTAACTAATTTACGACCTGGTATGAGGAAGTGCCGTCAGTGTGAATGATGAAGCAGCTGCTCCCCCCTGTGGCCAGAATCGAACATCCCCTCAGAAGAAAGTTAACTTGCCTCTGCGTGTGTGTCTCTCAGTCTCTGTTTGATGTGTTTATGGGCATTGAATGTTTGCCCTATGTGTGTTATAATGTGATCCGCCCTGAGTCCCCTTTGGGGTGAGAAGGGCGGAATATAAATACTGTAAATAAAATAATAAATAAAATAAATATGATGATGTCTTAATATCAAGTCAGAATCTGACCAGTTGTTTCTGCTCTTGCTCTGAATGGAAGATTGTTTTTGACCAGGATAAAGAACTGTTATGATGCATTTCACTGAGCAATATCTTTAATAAAATATAAAACATTTTATTATAATGTATTTTACTCTTAGAAATAATGTTTCTGTTTTATTTATATTAGAGGCTGAGCACTGCTTGTCTGGAATTCTGAATTAAAAATATTCCAAAGTCCAAAATTGTCCTGTATGAGCTGTTTCATTATCTATTCTGTTTTCTTTATTCCCAAGATGCTTGCAATTTACGATGCAACACCTAGAAGATGACATCAAAGATAATAAGGATCAGAAACTAATAGGAGAGGAATGGTCATTCAGCAGAAGGACATATGCTAGATTTAGTGGACAAGGACTGGACCCGGATTAATTTAACTACTCTAAAACTGATGGGAATAGTCTGTCATGACTGAAGTCCAATTGATTTCAGTGGGTTTGTGTGTAGTTAAATAAACATAATCAAATACGTATCTATCTGAGGACTCAATAAGTTCAGAGTGCAACTTACTTTATATACTCATGTATATGTCTAGAAAATTTAGTCAAAAATCAACTCCCCAAGATTGGATCATCTTATCCATGGGTGAGTACTGGACTTAATTCGTATATATAAAAAAGAACCACCCCCTTACCTAGACTGAGAAATGTAAGAGTTTATTATGTCCTAGGAAAACCTGAAAGAAGCATCAACTCCCTCTACTCTCTCTGCTATGATACTGCTCCTGGTCCTTTTGAATGTCTGGATGGAAAAATGGTGGTAGCAACCAGGGGCAACTAGCCTTCTGAGGTGGCACTGGTGCTTCCCCCTCCACAGAATAACCCTTGACTTATCCATCAGTCATATCAAAATCTGTAATTTTGGCCTCAAAACCGGCCCACGACTTATGTATGGAACTGTTCGATAAGTTGGTTTAAGATTGGAGTCTATGTCTGTATCTGATATTCAGAATTTGAAATGAGGCTGAGAAAATGCCTGGAGAAGTGTTATCTTTAGACCACCAGCATTATTACATGGTCAACTTGGAGTGTGTGGTGGAGGCTCAGCAGGCACTGGAATGTGATTAAGCCCATCCCTCATCCAAAACATATCTGAAAATATCTGCTTTTTTATAAAAGAAAAGAGGCAATGTCATTGCATTGCACATTGTATAATTTGCATTGTTGCCTCAGGCAGCAGCCAGTCAAGTGGAATTTGCTCACGTGTGATGATGTCACCTGACAGCTTGGAGTTTATGTGACACCATGTACTGATGTCACATCATACCTGGTCATACATTCAGCAGATCTACTGAAATCAGTGGTCCCATTGATTTAGCCAGGCCAAAAAAAAAGACTCAGATCAGGATCCAGAGGGTGTACTTGTTCCAATGAATGGGATTCTATCCACCAAACACCCTGCTTCCTTTCTAACCAAATCCCAAATATCTGCTCGTGAATCCTGGAAAGCCCTCCTGAGTTGGCTTTTGAGTGGTGGTGATGAAGAAGAAATATCTCTCATTTTGCTTTGAGGCCAAAGTCTTGGTTTGGCCCAGTGCGCCCTGCTTTGTTATGCAGAGGAGAAGGGAGAAAAGGAGGAAATGTTCCTTTTGGCAATACCTAGTCACACATCTTCTATTACTTGAAATTCCAGCACAGTTTGGAAGGTTAATGTGTTTGCTCTTCACTGTACAACAGACATCTTCCAGGAAAGCCAGTTTTGTAAAAAAAAAAATCTTTGTGTTCTGTGTTACCTTTTAAATACATTGTGTGTTTCATTAAGCTGACATCACTTCTTAAAATACAGAGCTTTCAGATGCTTGTCCAAATTAATTTCTACTCTTCTTTGTGAAATTGTTAATGTTGGTAATAATGGCCTGCCAGATACAGTGTTGAGATTTACCAGATATTGAATGCATATGGCTGAAATCTGTCTCCTACTATGTCTCTGGTTTTCTAACATCCACTTAAATGATGCCATTAACATCTGACTGTAGTCTAAGCTCTTAAATAGACATGGGGAGCTTTTAATTAAGAGAAGGAAGTTCAAATGCTTCATTTCAAATCCACCTGAGCAAAACACTGTTGAAAATTTGAGTTGTCCTGCTGGTCCTGCTATTAGACAGAGTGTGGCTGCAGGCCTAGGCAGATCATTTCTGTGCCACAGCCACGCAAAGCCAAAAAATTATTAACTCTGCAATAGAATCAATCACCCAATTATTATTGTTATTGGATTTTAATGCCTGGGAAGCTATGAGCCCTGTGAACCTATGCTTGGAATGGGACATCCTTTGCCACTTTGCCTCATACAGACAACAATGAATGGGGTGACAGGGAATGTTTGTAGGTATTTGGGGGAATCACTGTCACAAATAGAATAAAAGGAAAATGGAAGTCATTTTCGCCATGCTTGCCATTTATGATTTTAAACCTCCTTCTGTCCCGTTATTATTCATGAAATACAGAATGGTGAAAAAGATCAATTCATTTATATATTTTTGTCACTGAAAGGCTATTAGAAGGAGGAAGGACAGCTTGACCTTAATTCAGTAGGTGAGCAGGTCATATGGTATGAAGCCTCTAAATTAATGATGAGCAGCTGTTTTCATGTTAGACATGCAAAATGCAAAGAGTCTTTCTCCTTGATGAAAATAAATGGAATTATTTTCCATGTTTATGTGAAACTTCTAGAACTTATGAATCATGCAAGAACTAGAATATAGCAGCTCACTTGGTGAAATTGGTTCATAGTTATAACTAATCTCAGAATATAAAGGACCATTCAGCAAAAAGAAGGCATACTTAAATTGCCATGGATTACAAAGCATATAGGCACACACTATATCAAATTGCTACTAACCACTCTCATTTATGTTTGTTTACATCAGTGGTGAAAGGCGGGAAAAAGGACCTCACAGTAGCCACAGCAATCCTCACAGGAAAATGAGCTTACAGGTAGATATAATTTTGCTCAATTTGAATTTGAACTGCACTTCCAGAATTTCATGGCCCATGTGGCCATTGAATGTTTACACAACATTTCCAAACCCTGGACCAGCCAAATTTCCATTCTTTTACCTATTCTGATTCCACAAGGCAACTGCAAGTCCTCTAGGGTTTCATTTACCCCATTTGGTGGATCCTCCATATAGGGTGGTTCAGCAGTTCTAATCTTGGATTCCTGCCACTCATCTTGCCCTTTACCATTAAGTTATCTTCCTGGATCCAGTACTGTGATTTCAATGTGACCTCTATAGTGGACAAGTGGGAACATAGATTTGTGAGCTCAATATGCTAAAATGCTACCAGTTGTCCATGCAATTCTTAAATTAAATGGTTCAGAAGATAAAACAAATAAAGATTTATTATATAAAAAACAAAATAAATGACCAGCCTTAGGCTGGTTCCACCCACAGTTCACAGTAATACTCAGTTCCAAACAAATCAACACTTCTCCACAAATTATTTCCTCAGCTCCCAAAACTCTATTCAGATCTTATCAATTCTTCTCTTTCTAACAGCCACAACTCTCTGACTGGCCCTAGCTAACATTTTTACAGACAAGCCTCTAGGTCAGTGATTCTCAACCTAGTGTCACCAGATGTTTTGGCCTTCAACTCCCAGAAATCCTAACAGCTGGTGAACTCGCTGGAATTTTTACGAGTTGTAGGCCAAACACATCTGGGGTCCCCAGGTTGAGAACCTCTGCTCTATGTTATAAGCTTCCATCCATATCATTCCTTGATGGTCAACTGGCAGAGTCTTTCCTGGTTTGCTTGGATACTTGCTTCACACCAAATCATTCTCTGAAATATAGTTCTGAAGTACTGAGAGAGAGCAGGAGACATTTTTTCTTGGTGGCACCTGCCTTTACACCACAACTGATGATAGGAAGGCTGGGAAAATTCTAGAAGAGACCTCAGGGCAGGAGGAATATGGTGCCATCAAGATGTCTATACATTTCCAGGTAAATGCGGCAAGAAATAGATGGAGGGGAAAGTGAGTTGGTACATGACAACATTGAAGGAGCTATTCAAATGGCTTCTTCATGTGTTCAGTTGCATATGCCTATATAATGAGATATTTTGGAGATGGGACTCAAGCCTAAACACAACATTCATTTATATTTCATATCCACCTTAAACACATAGCCAGAAAGTGCCTTTCTACAATACCATATTTTAAAACAATGTTATACATGAAACAAAGTCTATGTATAATGCACCACCAGAAAGTAGAGGTATCACAACCATACATGTGGCTAATTTCTGATTTTGGCACGTATCAGATTTAGGAACCCTGGATAAGGGATGCTCAACTTGTTCTAGATATTTAAAGTGCTAAATGTTTTTTTAAAAATATCTAATTATTTAATTCAAATGTATCAAAACACTTCCCCTGAATTCTCTTAATTTCTTTATTTTCAGCAACAAGCAACACTGTAACATGTACAACTCTTTGTTTTGAGCATCTTGCACTTAGAGGTAAAACTAACTTAGATTTCCGGCTTAAGTCCCCACTGTTCCAGTTAACCAGAGATCTGTGTGAGTTACAAATGAGAACTTGATGAAGGACATATGACAGGAATGCATACCACTCCCTTAAGAGATGTCCATTCAGCATTAAGGTGACTGGTCTGGATCAGGGCAAAAGCAACCTCAGCTATTGCTCATGGTTCAATCTTGCCACAGTTTATACAGTGTGAGATCAAAGAGAAATGTGTACCCTATGAAAAGGAAGAAGAGGCGGCAAGTTTATTGTTTTTACTTTTTTTTACCCAGTCAAAAAGCCTACTTTGTACCGCTTGCTAAAATGGCTGCTATCATGAGACCCACACAACATATGTCTTTCATTTATCAAAATAGAGTAGTATTCTGCTTTTCTTGAATTAGCAAAAGTCTTGTAAATAAACTATCATGGATACCCTGCCTACAACCCATGGAACCTGAGGATGGGAACCTGCTATTGATTTGGCAGGCATGAAGTTCAAGTGTTGCTCCCTGAGGATACTTCTAAATCTGGCTCTTTTGTACAGCCCACCACAACAGACTTGACTTTCTTTCCCACTTGCTGTTAGGGCAGGCAGGCGAGTTTTGACTTTCATTGTCTTTGGATGACTTGCATCAATAGATATGGGAAAGGGCAGAAAGAATTGGATTTTTAATTATAAACAACAGGTTTAACAAAGAAACAGTTATTGAGCAATAAAATAAACATTTGGGTACCAGGAGCCTTGAATTACATTTCTCAGTCACAACCCAATCCATTTTGAAGAAGATTTTGTTGTAGTGTAACGTGTTCAGAGAATGTTCCCAAAGGTTATACAAATAATTAGCCATTGTAATTGGTCATTTATGTTGTGGTTTATAACAAAAATCCACTGCCTTAAATTACTTATGCCTCCCTTTCTATGCAAAAAATGTATGTAGAGATCTTATAAGTTGATAATGTCTAGAACCGGACACTGAAAAATAAAATACAGTCAACTTCTCATATCTACTGATTCTGTATCCATGGATTCAAGCCATCTATGGCTTCAAAATAGGCAACAACAAAAACCAAAACAGATGAATAAAAAATCCCAAAGGAAAACCTTGATTTTGCCATTTGATATAAGAGATAGCATTTTACAATGTAATTGTTTATAATGGGACTTGATCATTCACAGAATTTGGTATCCATGGGGGTCCTGGAACAAAACTCCAACAGATACCAAGGGCTCATGGTTCTATGAAGAGTTATAGTTAATAAGGTTGGACACTGTGAAAGCCATCCAATGTATGGCTATCAACCTCCTCCCAGTAGACTTAAAGGAAAAGTTTCATGAGAACCACTACTCCTCTAAATGTTCCTTCAGCAACAGCAAGAATATCACTGTGGGCAGCATAATGTCAACTGAATGGCCCTCCACGAGAGTCTTCCTTCAGGAGCAAACCAAGAATGGGCAACTTAGAAGTCCCTGAACAGATTCAGAAGTGGAGTTGGCAGATCAAAAGACAACCTGGGAAAGTGGCACTATTTACAGGAATCCTACACCTTGTGCAACTGTGGAGCATAGCAAACAACTTATCATCTGTATGCTTGCCCTCAATGCCCTGCCTCATGCATGGAGGAAGAGCTGTTTAGAGCTGTGGACAATGGAGTCGACTGTTGCCAGGTCCGGTTGAACGTAGAGGCGACAGAAGCTGCCCCTTCGGGCGCACGCCGATAGGGACGCTGTCGAGGCCTCGACAGTGCCCCCATAGCGCTGCCGGTGCCGCTGCGCCGCCGCTGTTGGCATGGGGCTTCGATCACTCGCATTCACACGAGCGATAGAAGCCCCATGCCAACCTGCACAACACCATCACCCAAAATGGTCGATGGTGCTGTACGCATGCGCAGAGCGTTGACGCCTTGGCCGCTGCGCCGCCGCCTCCCTTTTCGGTGAAGGCCTCAACTTTCGCTGAGGAGGGAGGTGATGGTCCCCGCTGCTGCCTCCCTCCTTGGCGAACGCGGAAGTATAGCACCATCGGCCCAAATAGGCCATGGTGCTGTATGCATGCGCACAGTGCCAATCGATGTTGTGTGCATGCGCACAGCACCATTGGCCATTTGGGCTGATGGCGCTGTACTTCCATGTTTGCCGAGGAGGGAGGTGATGGTCCTCCCCGCCGCCGCCGCTGACGACGAAGGAGGTATGTGCAGGGCCTTGGGGGTGGGGGGCGCAATTTCGGGGGGCGGGGGTGGACACTAGGTTTGCTTACAAGGTGAAATTAGCTAGGGCCGCCCCTGACTGTTGCTCGTTTTTGGTCTAAAAGTATCTAGCAGCTTGTGATCCCTTAATTTTATCCGTTTTAAAATATTCTATTTGTGCAATGCTTTTGACACGAACTAAAATAAAACCATTATGTCTCCCACTACTGGAAGTTACTTCTGGGGATAATTTTAACATGACTGAGAATGGGGAAAGCCCTCATGTACATATAGAACCATTGTGTGTAGACAGGATTAGATTAAAAAATGCCAAAGCCTGAACTATACCAAGTTTAAAAGCCTCCAAAGAATTACTAACAATAGAATTCTATAACTTCTTCTACCCTGACCCAACAAATCTGACAGAAACATAATCCAACCATGCTATGATGGCTGGTAGAATAGACCTCCTTCATTCCAGGCAACTGACACCTAGAAAAGTAAGTTGGGAGAGAAGAGTTACAAACTTACCAATAGTTTTGAAATTGTAACTAAATAGTTATTGTGAGTACAAAACAGTCACAGATGAGTAAATCTAGGCAACTGTTTCATATTCACAATTGCTATTTCATCAAGATTGTCACACTATTGCCATGATTATAACTTCACCCCAACCTACTTTACTGAACTTCCGCTGCATGGGAGAAGGATTATTCTGCTAGTGACTGGATCACAGGGGAATAACATTCCCATCAAGTCAGGGACTGGGAAGTAGGCTAAGTGAAATTACTTAATTAAATATGTTTCCCAAACTTATTTGGCCTACCACCCCCTTTCCAGAAAAAATATTACTCAGCGCCCCTTGGAAAGGGGGTGTGGCTTAGAGGGGTGGGCGTGGCTCCTGCTCAAGAGGGCGGGGCTGAGTCTCTCCCCTAGTCCAAGATGCAGGGCTGGGAGGGGGAGGTGGGCAGGGCCACAAATGGGCGGCCAGGACTGGGATGGGCGGAGTTACGAGAGTAACTGAGTCTCTCCCCTAGTCCAAGATGCAGGGCTGGGAGGGGGAGGTGGGCAGGGCCACAAATGGGCGGCCAGGACTGGGATGGGCGGAGTTACGAGATCTGCGGCAGGGCTGAGCTTCTATCCCTGTCCTGTGGCACCTGTCAGGACACAGGGGGCGGGGCTAGAGGAGGGGGTGGGGCCTCTTCCCAAGTGCCTGACAGGGCTGAACCTCTATACCCTGGAGGGGGAGGTGGGCGGGGCCACAAATGGGCGGCCAGGACTGGGATGGGCAGAGCTATGAGATCTGCGGCAGGGCTGAGCTTCTATCCCTGTCCTGTGGCACCTGTCAGGACACAGGGGGCGTGGCTAGAGGAGGGGTGGGGCCTCTTCCCAAGTGCCTGATGGGGCTGAACCTCTATACCCTGAAGGAGGAGGTGGGCGGGGCCACAAATGGGCGGCCAGGACTGGGATGGGCGGAGTTACGAGATCTGCGGCAGGGCTGAGCTTCTATCCCTGTCCTGTGGCATCTGTCAGGACACAGGGGGCGGGGCTAGAGGAGAGGGTGGGGCCTCTTCCCAAGTGCCTGACAGGGCTGAACCTCTATACCCCGCCCCATGTTCTAACAAGTGACTCAGGGGAGGTATACAGAGGCTCAGCCCTGTCTCAGGCTCTTGGAAGGAGGCCCCGCCCCCTTCCCTAGCTCCGCCCTCTGTGTCCCAACAAACACCTCAGGAGAGGTATAGATTCTCAGCCATGTCTAGGGCTCTCAGGGAGAAGCCACACCCCTCCCCTGGCCCCGCCCCGTGTCCTAATAGGTGCATCACCACCTCTGTGGATCGCTGCAGCGCCCACCAGGGGGCGGTAGTGGCCACTTTGGGAATCACTGTACTAAGTAGTTTTTTAAAAAAATCCAGCCATTATTTTCCCCATGAAACTTGATTTTTTTATTTTGCTGAGGCTAAGATCCTAAACCACAGCATATTTAGCTTCCACATAAATCTAAAACTTGTGTGCAGACCTGTATATACCACCTTTGCAAATCCAGTGTCTTGAAAGCAATGTGTTACTTATAATGTTTCTCTTGTGTGCTTTCTTGAGCTCCAGCTCAGGGAAATAGGTGAGTTATAAAGAAGCCAATGTGATACAGCACAATGCAATATATTGAGCTTTTAAATGATACAATAGGAACATGGCAGTAGCAAGTATTCTAGTGAGTTACCGTTTGGACTACAGGAATAGCTAATGTCCCATTGGGTGATCATTAGTAATGGATAACATAACTAGTACCTTTTAAAATATAACATTTCAAGCTCTCTGCAAATCTGTGTTGCAGAATGTGCAACATAATTTTATTGATGAACCTATATAATTTCTACAAACATTTGATTTTAGCGATGGATCCATGTGCTGCCATTGAAAGCAACCTCCTAACTACATTTGGACTCTTCATTTTCTCCTGTCAGATTGCTATAAAACTATGATTTGTTAATGCAATATCTTTGCAGTAAATACACATTTGTGCCCTTGCTGGGTGCTGTCTGAAAAATTTGTGTAAATTGAAAATGTTTGTATATGATACAAGAAAACAATATGTATTTCCATTATGGCTAACTCCAATTTTTAAGTGTCTCGGGGGAGGGGGTATTTTATGGATAGAATATTATAACAATATATTTTTTCCCAGAGAACAGAACTTTAGAAGAGTATGTCTTATTTTCTTATATGTAATGACTCTTTCCAAAATCTTACAAAGCTGCCTTTGAGGCAATTGTGAGTTTTAAAAGTGTGTTTATGTATTTTTAAAATAGAGAATAATCCCACTCCCTTTGCCTTTCTTTTTGCTAAGCAATCCAGGACCATTATAAGCAGCCAAATATAAGAGTATGCAGACTTTTCCTCATTATGTCTTAAGACAACAGGCAGATGACATAAATTTTAAGATCAACTCATTCCCTCTTCCATGTCTGTTTTTTGTAACATCTTGCCTGACAAAAAGATTTGGCATTCTCAACAGCTTGCATAGATCTTGGATGTGTTAACACCCCATAGATTTTGCAATATATCTTATGGCCAACCTGGAACGTTTGCTTTTCAAAAATCTTATTATTTGTTTATTCATTTGTCATTCAGTTGATGCTTACTATGTGGGAAGGGCTTATTTTCTTCTTCATTTTGACAGAAACAATATGCTGGTAGCAATATTGCTTGAAGTAAGACACCTGAACAATCAAACCATTTTGATAGCAGAGAAGAGAATAATTATCAAGATATTACCCTGTTGAATAATGACAGAGATACACAATGTGTCTGTAAGTGCATTCAAATTCTCATCATTGCAAGGTATTCTTCCAGTAGTATATATGACAGCCAAATAATTCAGTTATCCAAAACTGGATATTTGAGGCTTATCTAAACTGCTGGGCTGTGAGAACACAAGAGTGTCCAGCCATGCAGTTTTTTAACCAGAAAAATTACACCAGAAATAGATTATTTGTCTATGTCTTTATTTAGATTTATACATATGGTTATAGAAGAACAGGTCTTTTGTATTGAACAAATAGACATATAGTTGATATTATTGTATTTTGGTATGTAAGAGAATAAACAAAGCAAGAGCTTCCATGGGCAAAGCTGAACAATGCAGAAGGATGAATCAAGGAAGAATGAAATGGTGAATTAAATGACTGACACCTTGCTAATGAATTAAGTTGGCACAAGTTAGACAATGACATACACCATCACAGCTCATTACTTAGGCGTTTTTCGTCATTGCAAATGTTAAAATTCTGTTTTGCCCATGAAGTGACTAAGGGCCCTTCTACATAGCACCTAAAGTGCAGAAGTTATGGGGTTAAAAGAGGAGGTAGATAAATTCATACTAATTTGCAGCAATAGATGAAAAACACGTGCTAAAAAGGTCCGCTTATATCCTGATTTCATCTGGAAAATAAGCTTATTCACATCACTGTATATCTCTGCACTCATGAAAAACATGTGATTTTCTTTCCTCCCCCTTGTGTAGATTGCTCCAGTGCACATGAGCTTTTAAAAAGCCTGAAACAACTGATCATATGATTGGGCTGTGAAACAGGCACACAGCTGGTTTAAAGGAAGCACAAACAGAGAACAATTAGAACTCGCTGAAACTCTTTATTTTAAACTTAAACAGAGCTTGAATAAACAATTGGGGGAAGAGAGAGATCTGGAAGATTTTTTTTATTTTTAAAAATCACTCTGTTATGCAATATTAAGATATTTGCATGTGCGCATATACAGTCCAGTGCATAATGGAGTGATTTTTTAAAAAATAGCCCTTCCACCAGATGTTCCCCGTCTGCCCTCCATCTTGTTCCGATACAAAGGAAGTCTGTGAGGATGGTGGGGGACCCAATCTTGGAACTGACAGGCCTGTGTGGGGACTTGAAGTCAGGTCCCGGATTTTTTATCTCCCATTTTAAACCTGGATTTTGGCGCTGTCTCAAAGTGCCCTGGAGTCCCTGGTGGCACAGTGGGTTAAACTGCTGAACTGTTGAACTTGCTGACTGAAAGGTTGGCAGTTTGAATCTGGGGAGCGGGGTGAGCTCCTACGGTTAGTCCCAGCTTCTGCCAACCTAGCAGTTCGAAAACATGCAAATGTGAGTAGATCAGTAGGAACTGCTCTGGCAGGAAGGTAATGGCACTCCACGCAGTCATGACCTTGGAGATGTCTACGGACAACACTGGTTTTTTAGCTTAGAAATGGAGATGAGCAGCAACCCCCAGAGTTGGACACGATTAGACTTAATGTCAGGGGAAAACCTTAACCTTTACCCTTGAAGTGCCCTAAATATCACTTTTGTAAGCAGGGTAGCCCTTCCCAAACAAGATCATTTTCATTTGGCTAGGGAATGGAAGGATGAGTAAGGATGTGTCCAGGCATTTTCTTGTAAATGCAATGGCTTCATCTGCAGACCCCTGGTGGTCTCTGCAGTTGTCACTTGGAGTACATGGAACCACATGTACTCCAAGGGGGCATCCCCACTGATCCCTTTCCGCATTCTCTGACAACACAGAAGTGACCATGTTTGGGGGAAGGGGTAATGCTTCTTTTTTGTAACATTAAGAGATGTAGATAGAGAGATGTAGGACCACGATAGCCAAATATTTATTTTTGTTCAGTATCCAGCCATGGTACAATGTGCAAAACTGGACCCAGAATAAAGTAAGTATGTTTCAAATACTGTAGTTGTTATTGAGTTCAGCTCTTAATCAAACTGGAGTGGGGTGATGAGATCTGTATGTGAATAGGTGCTAACCAATAATATTTCCAGAAACAAGAACTAGGGAAAACTTGAATATGTAAACTTTTTATTATATTATCTTTAGTTCTGTTGTGTTATTTTTAGTGGTATGTCTTTAAACGTAACACCAGGCCAAGAAAACTTACAATGAATTATTTGTAAGGTATTTTCTGACTTCAATCTGCATTCTAATGTACTAGGAGTTTGCAGGAAAGTTGGCATTGAGCATAGGATTAGTATAGAACAGAGGTGAGCAAAGTGTAGCTCTCGAGTTGAATGTGGCCTTGGAGGGGCCCCCAATGGTAACCCCTGAAAAACCACAGACTTCAAAAATATTGGTGCTGACCTTTGTGTGGGTTTTCACACCAAAACCAGCTAAATCAACTTATAATGTGATGGTTTACTTTCTCCACCTTAGCACCTACCAATACCCCTAAATGGTAGAATTCCACAAAAATCCATCAGAACGGCAGCTTCAAGTGATACATCACTTCAAATGTGCCAAAAGGTGACAGTGCCAAGTGTGGGAATTAGTCCATGTCCCCTCTGCAGTTGCCCACCATTGAGTTAGAGGTAACATTTAATATACATTTTCTGTATCCTGACATTTCCAATGCTCACTCTTCACTCCTACTCAAGAGGACAGTTTTTATCTTGGACATATTACTTTTGTCTGGTTGAATTGTGAATATATCACAGCCTTGGGGTTGTTGTTTAGAACTCTTTAGTGAACTTTTTAGCCATAGAAATGACAACATAGAACACCTGCTTTGTAGGTCTAGTTCTGTGCAGATTATGCCACAAAAGATGACTTGGGTGGAAAATGTTCTATCCTGGTGGATGAGGGTTAATTGGCAGTCACTGTAGCTTGTACTTGCTTATAGCATAAGAACAAAGCCTCGTGTCAGAAGAAGCAGGACAAAGACAAGTTTTCAAAAATGAAAGCTGCATTATATTAGTTCCCTGAGATAATTTACACAATTCTGCTTACTATAATCCTGTCAATTAAGCTGCATTAACTAAACTAGATGAAATAGAATCTGCAGCTGGAGCCACCATCTGGATTTATGGGCAAAACTCCAGTTTATTGTTACTTCATTATAAGACATTGTCTATGAGAACTTAATTAATTACTGTGATTCCTTGGTGCATTCAAATCCAATGTAAGATCACTTTTGAAATAGAAAAACTAACTTTGTAAATCCACACTTCCAATGGTATAATAGTATATACATTTTGGTTCTCAAGTGAATGGCAAAATTGTAGCTAGGGTGCCCCATTTCCTATTCTGTCTTTTCATCACTGCACTACACTATTAAAGTTCGGAAAGTTACTTTAAACATTAATTACTTATAGTTCAAACTGCCACTTTGAACATATACATTTATACTTATTTGTACATACTTAATTATACATGTCCAAAAGTAATCAAATGCTGGGCAAGGATATTGAGCTTTATAAAGTCCATTGACTCGAAACTACAATTGGGTTAACTGGAAGCAGAATATTCCATGTACACAGAATGAATTAATATTACTTATCTTAGTCATAGTTAAATTTCCACTAGTTTCAGTGTAACATTCCAGTCATCATCTATAAAGATATAACATGATGGAGCAGAAGGATCTGCTTATAACAGGTCAAAAAGAAAACACGAGCAAATTAGGATCAATCTGCACCTTTATGTCAAGGCTGATTTCTTAGATAAATGATTCCCAGTTCTGTTATGCATCTTCTCTCAAAAAGAAATGTGTAAAGAGCCTGCTAAATATAGTCCTGATATTTGCACTGTTGTTGACAGTGTAATCTTAAAAAAAGATATTAAGAAAGATTATATGCATTTGTAATATCCACTTTATTATGTTGTGAATAAGTCTGATTCCTAGGTTAAATATCCCTTATTCAGAATTCTTGAGACCAGAAGTCTTTTGGAATTTGGATAGCTTAGAAGTTTGGAATGCCTGTATTTTCATATGAGATATCTTACATAATGAGATATCTTGGAAATGGACAACATGGACAAATATAAACATAACAGTCACTTTTTTTATATATATACCTTATGCACATAGCCTGAAGATAATATTATGTATGACAATAATATTGTTCATTGAACACTGTTTGTCTTTACTGAACCATCAGAAAACAAAGGTGTTCCTATTTCAGTCATCCATGTGGGTGACTTTGGCTTTTAGAGTACAGCATCTGGATTTTGGAATTCCAGATAAGAGATTCTCAATTATGTTCTTCTGAAAAGAAAACATTTACATAAAAATGATTTTTAAAAACAGCAATTATGTTTGATGTGAGTGTGAAGCATAGATTAATAGATTGCTATTTTGGTACACAAAATACTGTCCCAAGTAAAATAATAATAAAAAAGAATGCATGTATACCTGATAGTGTGAACAGGTATAATCGTGCTTCCCTCCTGAATGAATTCAACAAAAGGTAGAAAAGAGCAAGTGATTCTATCTAAAATGAAGCTGGTCAGCTTAGCCTCACTTGCAGAAATCCACGCAAGCAACAGCTCATTTAGATTGGTGTGCACTTTCATAAAGTCTAAGCTTGCAGAGCAATCATTTTTACCCAAGTTCCCAAAGGCACGTGAAAAACCTCCTGATGGGAGATTTGAGCAGTGCTGCTGAGTTAGGCCAATCTTATTTTCTCGGGGAATTTCTGTGTCTGCCAGGATTAAGGAAAGGAAGCGGATGTTATTTTATGTATTCTGTTCATACTGTGATATGTATACCTGTGTGAATTTTGTGAAGGAGAACTTGGAAAAATGTAAGGGAGGTCTGCCGCTATCTGTATTTGCATATGGGCAAATGCTTTCATACAATCTTCTTAGTGTCACCCTGATAATACCCTTGGCAAACCATGGTGGTGGTAGAGAAATTAATTCACTAATCATCTTTGCTGCATTTACATAAACATGGGAATTAGCTGAGCCTTAATGAGGGTTCCTGTTACCACATTTATCCATTGTAGCTTCCTGTGTCAGTGTGAATACTCTCCATCCCATACAAATGAACAATGTAGTTTAAACTTCATAGCTTGAAAAGTAACATATGTATTTATGTTCTGAAGTTTTGATTTGCATGTTGACTTTTACATTTGATTTTTTTCTATGTACATTTTGATGCCATATCACAAAAAGATGTTTGTGTTTTGAATTTGATTGCCACGTGATTTTGGAGGAAGCTTATAACAAGGGTGGGGGAAGAGGCTGGAAAAACCAGAGAATCAAGACTGGAACCCGTGTATTCAGAAACAATGGCAGAGGACTAGTCAGTTGCTAATCTCTAAAGTAGACCCTTTGAACCAGGGGTCTCCAAACTTTTTAAACAGGGAGCCAGTTCACGGTCCCTCAGACCATTGGAGGGCCAGATTATAGTTGGGAAAAAAAACTATAAACTTCTTTGTAGTCTTTATGGTACAATCCATACACAGTTACTTGGCAGAGAAGCACAAACCAAAGAACCTAATAGTTCTAGGGCCATATATCCCAGGATCTGATCCCAGGTTTTCTGCTTTAAACTGGATTATATGAGTATGCACTGACAGATAATCTGGAATAAGCAGAAAACTTGGGATCATATTCTGAGATATAGGGTCTGTCTGGAAGGTCCCCTAGTTTTAGAAAGCTGAGGCATTTTATTAGGAGTGATCGGGAGCTTTGCTACTTTGTGCCTTATACTAACTAGAAAAATCCCAGTTGTTCTTTGGCTGTTTACAGAGCTGGCAGGGCAGAGAGTATATTGGGGCCACTGCCACTTCACCGCTGTAAGCAAGCAGTTGTAGTCCATGGGCTTGCAGGTGACATATTTCTTGCCTCATGGATTGGCACCTGACAAGACATCACAAGAAATATAATTTCACCAGCAAACCTCTGAGGAAGAGCTGTTCACTGACAGGAATGCAGTGATGATCCAGACTAACCCAGCTGTCCACATCACTGAAACTACAGGATCACTCTGGATCCTATGTTCTGTTGTTGCAGATTAAGATCTGGATGCAGCAGTTCCACTGTGAATCCAACCATGCATCATGTGAACTCACCATAGCAGCTGAGTAGTGTCTTCACATTATTTTGACCATGTACACTCAGCATGGACTACAAGCAGGATTTTCACTCTTTATTCTAGTCATAGCCAAGTTGTGCATGCTCCCAAAACAAGAAAGGACCCAAGCTAGGGGGTGTCCTGTGTTATAATGAGCAAATACTCTAGCTATGCAAGAGTGGTTGCATAGTCAATCTAGTCCAAGTCAATCATGGATAATTCAGCAAGATGAAGGTAGGAACAGGAGAAAGCTGAATCAGGAATTGCTGCAGCAAGCTTCTTCCTTATCAAGCATCCTTTATCCTTTTGAATGAGTCATGTCATCTCATTGTATGACCAAAGTACAACAGATTTAATTTAGTCATTTGGCTTCTAGGGAGAGTTCAAGCTTCTGCACCATTTTATTTTATTTGGCAATCCATGGTATTTGCTGAACTCTTTGCAGTACTCATCAGGAAAATACTATAATCTCCTTATTATATGTTTAAACCAGAGCATTGTCTCTGGAGGCCACTGTGATGTAGTGGGTTAGTGTTGTGCTAGGACCAGTGTTTGAGTCCCTGTTCAGCCATGGAAACTCACTGAGTAAACTTAGGAAAGTCATACTGTCTTCATTTAAGAAGGAAGCAATGAGAAACTTTTTCTTTACAAATCTTGCCAAGAAAATCGTAAAATAGAACCAATATAAGTTGAGGTTGACTTAAAGGCATAGAAGAATTAGAAGTACCTCTGATTATTAGGTGTTGGGGACAAATTACCAAAAGAGAGGGTTTTCTTACTACAATCACTTGTGAGGTACCTCAGGGAAGGTATTGTTATCAGCTTAGTGCCTTTCACAAAAATACTGTCACTAAAGCAGAGCTTGTAATTGTTATTTTAAACTGCATTCGGGAGTTATAGTCCAAAAAAGTGAGTTTTCTAAGGTCTGAGTTAAAGCTTAAACCACAACATGTGATGTTCTGAAAATACCGAAGCCTAATTACAGAAACAATTTGAAATAAATCCTTATTTAAACATCCAGTGGCCATTTTCTTCTAAAACCACCAGACCGTCAAACAATGAATTCATTTAACAGGCTTTGCTCAAAATAGTATTCCCTTGTGTAGAAAAGGAAATGTGTACATTACAGTTGGGCAGTTTGTTTTTAGCCAGTAGGTAAGAAATGAAGTCTGTTACTCACATTTAGCCTGATAACCACTGCCAAAAAGAAGCCACAAGACTATATACTGAAATGTATAATGTTGTTTTCCTGGAGTGCAATCTATTCTTTAATCCTCAGGACATTCCTCATGTCCAGGCTCCTCCCATGAATTTAAAGTCTCCCACCCATTATGCCCTTCAAAAATATAAAGGTGAGAACAGGAATATTTTCTCAATATCCATTGTATTACTTAAAGCAAAAATAGTAAACCTACTCCTCATTCATTGAACTTTTAATTGGTTTTAAGGGTTTTAACTTTATTTTTAATACCATTAATATTTAATTCTATTTTAATATTTTATATTTTTAAGTTTTGAATTGTTTTGAACTGATTTTACTATAAACTGTTTTGAGTCTCTTTTTAAGAGAAAAAACTAGGCATTATTATTATTATTATTATTATTATTATTATTATTATTATTATTATTATTATTATTATTATTTCCACCCATAAAAAGGGATGGAATTTTGTCCTGCACTCAGAAAGAGTGAGAATCAATGCAAGTGAATGGACGTCCATTGTGTCTTTACACAAGTAATCACATGGTGGGATCAATAAGAATTATGAAATATGGCATCACTTCTGTCCAGCTGTCCCTAGCCTACCTGCTACAAAGTTTTAGGTTGGAGAAGCTGTTTTGTGTGAGGTCAAACAGAAAAACCCCTGGGCCACCATGGGACTGATCTACTCTACAATGACCTAAGTGGTCAATGTAGATTAGGCCTATGATGTAAATCCTAAATGAAGGGATTGTACCCAGATTAAGGACTGTATTACACAAGGCTGTTAAACCATAGTTATGGCATGATAAAAGTGCCCGTTGATGGGGATTACTGTACAACTTTATGGCTGTCCTATAGTTGGACTTTGCTTGATTGGATCATCTCTTTACACTGGTAGGAAAAAAACAACCTGTCAATGAATCCAATTTAGCTGTTGTTTCTTTGTTCTCCTTCTGCTGCAGTGCTGGTATTGTGAAGCAGAGGAAGGTCTTGTGAGAATGCCGAAACTGTGCAACTGTAAAATTGCAGCAATATAGGAACAAAAAGAAAAGAAAAGTAGAAAAAAGACACCATGCAGATGTATTAGTCAACATCACATAATTCCATTGAAGTGTTAGAGATCATTCAAGAAACTGTATGTCAAACAACACAATTGTGATGAGGCAAAAGGTTAATGTGATAAAGTTCCAAAATGAAATGAGGAGTTGATTCCTTCTCACTTATTTATAGACATAGGTAAAGGAACAATTAATCTAACAAATGCAATTCTAGGTAGATATACAGCAGAGTGAAGGGTGAGCTGTGGCACCACAACAGCTAGGATGGAAGGAGGAAGCTAACTAAGTAAATATTTAGACCCCTGGAGAGCTATTGCAAGCCTTGTTAGCAGTTGTTGCAGGCTGCTGCTCTACTAGAGAAATTGGCAATTAACACACAGGCCTTTCCTCTTTCTGGAAGAAAGACACACACACACACATTGGAGACTTTGTCCAATTGTTTCCAAACTGGAGATAACCCATGAAATCTGAATATTCAGAGTAAGGTCCAACACTAATGCATAAGCTTCTTGGTAAAAGTCCATTAAGAGTCTTCAGAGCAAGTTCCCAAATTACCAACTCCCCATTGCTGATGGAATGTCACAAGGTTATGAACTCAATAATTATAACATCTGTCGACATCTGGTGCTTTGGGGCGTTTAAAAGGACAGGCACTTCTTTGGCCAAGGCCTGGACCATCTTGCACCATCTGGAATGAAAAACTAACACATCAAATTTTCTATATAAACTTTTGAAAACAGGAGCATCATATTGGATTAGGAAGATAAGGCCTAATCAAAGATTCCGGAGTCGTCATTATAGCTAAGCACAATTTGGATGAGGCATACAAAATATGAACTGCAACATGCATTAATAACCTCAGAAGCTGGATGACAGATGAAACACTTCTAGCATTTTGGAAGGGAATGTAAAGTTCTCTTGCCATATGAAATGGACCAAAGCAATAAAATTGGATACGTAGAAATATAAACAAGTGTGAGGCCTGAAACTGCTTCAGTCCCAATTCCATCATGCTTTACTATGTAATGCTGGCCAACAATTTTAACTGTCATATTAGAACATGACACACAAAATTCTTGTGTTCTTGGGATCTTTAGATATCTTTAGATGTCACAATGTGCTTTAGATTGATCTGCTAGTTCCATCTTTGGGCTGAGTTCAGAATTGTGAAGATGCTATGAATTGCTAGGAACGTCTAAAGGTTCTTTCAGGCAGGTGGGAATCTTTTAATCCCACCTCTGCTACCAAATTTGTAAAGATCTAATAACGCTGCTACCACTTGGTAAAGATACAGCCACCAAAGACTCAGGGATGAGACCTTTTACTTTCTTTTCTTACTACTTCTTATTTTCTTTAGATGGTAATGTAACTTGGTTTGTAATATATATATGACAGAGGCTTCGATGTTGGAAAAGCAAGAACAAGTTTATTCAGGCACAAAGCTTAATGGTTACAATATAGTTTCTCCTTGGAGGTATTTCTATTAACAGTTACAGTGCTAGAATAAGATGATTCAAACTCTCTAAAGTGTCACTTCTTTCTCTGTATCTTTAAAACCTCAGTCACCCCTGTGATATGCGATCACAGATACTCTGTTCCTTACTAGGACACAGACTACATTAAATAAGTCACCAAACTTAATTTAAACCTACTCAAAATGAGTCTCCCTTGATCCCTCAACTTAGGATCAAGACTTCTCTGTACCTCCTCAGGGCACAGACTGACTGTCTTTTTTAAACTCTACACTTCTTCAGCAAACCTGCAGTTAGCTCTGCCCACTTCTCCATGGCAACCAGCCTCTGAGTGCAGAGAAGCCATAACTGTCATACTTACCCTTTTAAAAACACAAACACACAATTAAACATAATATCTGTAAACCAAAAATTCATACTTCATTACAAGAATATTCACCATAAAGCAACCTTATAGAATGCAAAGCATAGTGAGAATCTAATGGCAGATCATCTGGGGAATCATTGCACTTGGACAATTGTATATGTCTTCTACCCTACTTGACTGTTATAACTGGAGAATGTGAAAATTGTACTGTATAGACAAGCAGGTAATTGGTGTTCAGAAGTTCAAGGTGAATAACAACCAATCCCACACCTCTCTATGTAGGGTCTAGTGGAGAAAGGTAGCAGGCTAGTCATTTTTTGTAACAACATAACAGGTTCATAATACCTCATCTCTATCTAACGTGTGCTCTTCAAACATGGAGGGAAACAGAGAATGGAGGAAGAGCAAATTCAGAATAACTGCAGATTAAGTGAAGCAGGATGAGAGAGGATGTAGCAAAGACCAACCCCAAGAAGGAAATGTCATGAAAGCATGTGTGAAGCAAGGATAAGTTAGTAGCCTTTATAGCCAGAGTAAAACCAGTCATAACTTTTGGAATGCTAAGAGATGTGGCTATGGGGAATGAATATAAACAAGAGACTTGTTTGTTATTCTATCTGATAAAGCCAATCAGAAGTAAAGATAAGGATTGTGGGCAGATAGGAATGAATTCAATCTTGAGAGAGAAAGATATGGGGACAGTCAGAAACAGAGATGGGCTGCTCAGTGTTATATAGTAGGCTCTCCATTTCTGTGATTTAGGTTCCTCACTAAATTGGAAAAACCATACACAACCCCCCCACTTTTTTAAACCTGAAAGAACACCTCTCTAGAAATCTCTAAGTCCTCCAGTGCAACTCTATGGTCAACCTCCACTGGATACCTTCTTGCAAAATGCTTAAGGTCGTGCATATCAATAAAGATTTGGTTAAACAAAATATAGGCTATCGCCCTATTAGAAGAATTAACATATAAGACAAGAACAGCAAAAGGAGAAATAAAATAATACTTATATGACATCATATGGAAATTATTTGTTAGTCATATGTGTCAAAACGATGGCAAATTTAAATCACCGAAAGCTCAAGTGAATTTTTGGATTAACAACTAGGTAAATCCAAACAATATGTAACAATATGCAATGGCAGATATTGAAAAATGCAGATGCAAGAGATCTGACAGAACTTTATTTTTAAAGTGTACAAGAACTGGGGAGGAATGAGGGGGGTTGTTTGAAATGAAGAGGTAATGTGTTGCAATAATTATATTAATATTGACTGTAAATAAAATTATTTAAAAATTTTAAAATATTTAAATTGTGGATGTGCCAGCATATGTTACTAAGAGAATTCCAAGTGCATATAACTTATTGCCCCAGTGAATAGCATTGTAATATTTGACGGGATGTAAAACTGCCATCAAATCTATACCACACAGGTTCAATGAATATTCCCAAAATGCCTGGGACTGGAATGTTTTGGATATCAGATTTTTTTTAAAAAAAAATTAGAATGTATTTGAATATATGTACACAATGAGAAATCTTGGAGATGGGACCCAAGTCTAAACACAAAATTCATTTATATTTCATATACATCTTGTACACATAGCCAGAAGGCAATTCGATGCAGTGCTTTCATTAATCTAGTGCATTAAACAAGGTTTGTATACACTGAACCACCAGAAAGCAAAGGTGTCCCTTTCCTGGCCACCCAAGTGGGCAATTTCCGATTTTTGAATAATTTCGAATGAAGAAGGGATGCTCAGTTTGTAGTAGTTTAATTTGGAAATATGAAATTGTGTGGCAAACCACATTACTGGATTAGGAAAATCACAGCAGCAGTGAGTCGACTACAGTAAAATAAGATTTTTTTCATACCCTACCAAGGGCCTCTTCGTGTTTCTGAAGGAGAATTCCCATTTGAATATAATCTTCACTTTTTACTGTGTCTGGTCTAGAAAGGAAACTAAGCTACTGTCTTTGCTGAAGATATATTTGTACCTTTGCTCACTTTTCCTGATTTACATATTACAGATTACTCATGAAGAAAGCATAAAACGTCCTCCCACTATAGAAGGAATCCCCCTGTGATTAAAGATTAATGCAGACTCTCTGAAAGATCTGCTGTGGAATAAGTATGATTGATACACCAAGGAGCTCACAGATCAGACTTGATATAGCACATGATGTGAGCTCTGAAAAGGATAATAACCATAAGCTCCCCCACCCAGTTGTATAAATATACATATGGACAGAAAGGCATGGAAAAGCTTTTGAGTTATACCACTTGTTCTAGTGGCTTGGATAATGTATGGAAGACAGCTGGGTAAGCAGCTGCTTTAATGTAGTGAGTACAAGAAAATCAGTATGTTATCTGTTAATAAAAGATTTGTTTAAGTTAAGGGCTTGTCTACAAAAAAATGTATTTGGCACTTCATTTTCCCAGTCCTCATTGGCCCTGCAGCGACCTCGCTGATGCCACACACATCATAACTGTCATAGAGAAATCACCATCAGTGGCCACACATTTCACCCTACTAAACTCATCTTGCTGTTTCCATTCCTTCAAATTATCTTTGGCCATGAGGCCATAAATGCACTACATTATGTTTATTTTTTCTGTCACCTATGAAAACAAACTTATTTTCTGTTAAATGGTTTGTTGTTACTGATATATTGATATGTGATACAGTTTTACTTATATCTTCACACTCAAACCTTATTATTTTTTTTAAAAAAAGATCAACCCAAGAAACATCAACTTCTTGTTGGCAATTCTCACCACTCACCGTATAGTTCAATTTATTTATTTATTTATTTATTTATTTATTTGCAGCATTTATATTCTGCCCTTCTATCCTGAAGGGGACTCAGGGCGGATCATAATGTACATATACCAAGCAAACATTCAATGCCATTGACATACACAGAGACAGAGACACAGAGGCTATTTAACATTATCCAGCTTCTGGCTTCATGAGGGTATGCTCAACTCCGGCCATAGGAGGAGATGTTGCTTCATCATCCACTTTGATTCCAAGTCCTTCATGGAATGCTTCCTCATCTTCCGGCACGCAGGCTGCTGGACATGTTTATGGTGATGTAAATTAGTTAAATGAGCCTCCCTGCATAAGTGGTCCCTAAATTTCCTACTTGACAGATGCAACTGTCTTTGGGTTGCTTAGGTAAATAATGAGCTGGTGGTGATCTTAGCACATTTACATCTCATCAAAAAACAATGCTGTGACCGTCAGATCTTACAAGTAAAAAAAATATCTATGAACCTTCTTAAAAAGTGGAAAGTATAGAGTTATTTTTATAATGTATAACTATAATAGTTTCCAACAACTTTTTATACCCCTAATTATTTTTTGAATAATAGCTTTCCAAAATTTGTGCTCTATAAATGAGCCATTATCACTCTTCATAGCTGAGCTGATCTCCAGGTAAAGCAAGGGTTTATTTATTTCTGTATTTATTATTCACTCTTCTCCCAAAATGGGATAAGGTACAAGCCCAGGGCAAGGACTCAGGGGTGCATTTTATGTTCCATGGTCCTTCGGGTTTATTTAGCATCAACTTTTTCACTAGATCTGCTAATTCTCCATCAATCATGTTTACTTTTATCTTTCCCTAATATAAAATCAAAAACTTACTAGTGAAAAAAGGAGAAGCAATTCAAACTGTCAGGTGTTACGTTATTTTGCCTAACTTGCCAAGCAACTAAAGTTTCTGCAGTAACCTAAGGTCAGTACATAACCTATTTTATGTACTAGTTGCTTGATAGTGAACTGACCTAGCATAAACTAGCATAACCTAGTTGCTTGATAGTGAACTGATGACTTCGATTATATTTATAATGTTGCCCCTAGCCTCTTTGTTAAACTGTAATCCATCCTCCTAATTAAAGCAGGTCGGGTGATTTCCCCAAATAATGTATGTGACAAATACTCCAGCACTACTTAAATACAGTAAATTGCTATGCCAAAGAATTACCCATCCAGCTCTGAGCTTAATGTGAATCCATCTATTTTTTTAAAAAAAATTGATAGCACTCCTTGAAATTCCAGATGAATTAAAATGAAACTAAACTCTATTAGTAGGCAGTTTACTTATTGCAAAACTAATTAAAAACAGTAGATATGTGTATTTGTCTCCCATCTTTTATCCACTTCTATCTAAACCCCTTTACTCTGTAGCACATTTATTTTCATCAAAACTTTCCCTATGATCAAACGATTGTATATAATAGCAGTATCTCTTGGCATTTTTGCCTTCCTTTGGTTAAACATTGCTTAGTTTGAGTAAAACAGTTATCTGATTCAAAGTGAATTATTCTTTTTCAGTTTAGCTTGCTTGCCCTAAGTATTGCAATGCTGATTTTTCGGATTCTTATTTTCCTGTTTCATGCTTCTCATATTCCACATTCCTATAAAACATTTTGTGCCATTTTAGACTTTCCTTTTCACCTCTTCAACAGCTGAATGTCCTTTCAGCTTGAGGCATTTTGTGTCATTAACCTCAATGCTACTAGCACTTGTCTTCTGCTGTACCTCAGTAGCTTGTTGGGTTCACCTAAATATTCATAGAGGGAACATTTCTATAGGCATTTGTAGATTCTCTGGTGCAATTCTAGGATTCAAAAGGTGCTAGACCTTTGCAGTTGTCATGCTCAGCACCCTGGACAGCTCAATTAACACTTGGATTAAAAGAGGGTAATGGATTCTTTATCCCTCTGACATGAGAACCATCAGCCACTACTGCTGGGCACACACTGGGAATATCAAAATGCTTGTCACAGCTTTGTTCCACAAAATGGTAATAATCCTTCTAAACACTAAAAATGAAATAAAGAGATGGCTGCCTGGGAAAGAAGGCACAGCAGGGACAAAACAACACCCAGGGGGAATGAGAGACCACAAATGGTGGGGAGAGAAAGAGAGAGAGTACGTTCTGGTGGAGTGAAGCTGGTGTCTGTGAGACAGGACTGCAGGGGTCATCTTGCTCAGGATTATCTTGCCCTTGGCTGCACCACTGCCCACTCCATTTACTGTTCATAGGCAGTGAAAAGGAGGAGTGTCTCTCTCTGGCAAGCCGTTACAGTGCTGTGACCCATAGTTTGAACTGCAAGCTAGAAGAGGGCTTATCTTCAGCTTTTTCCACTCTGCAGTGAACTGTACAAAATGACAGTGACAGTGTCATTGAAGGTGGATATAGATCAAAATAATGCAATTTAACTGCCATAGCCAAATGCTCTGGACTCATGAGAGCTGTAGTTTCACAAGATCTTTAGCCTTCTCTGCAAAATAGTGTTGGTATTTCTCCAAATTACAACACCCATGATCCCGTAGCATTGACCCATGTTTGTTAAAGTATGTCAAACTGCATTAATTCTACAGTGTAGATGCACTTTGTGTTAAAAGCTCTACTTCCCTAGCTATGGCGTGAGAATGGGATTTTTAATGTCTTTTATCCCTACACTTCCTAAGTTTCTGCCTATATTGGCAACCCAGTAATATTCAAGGATGAAGGCTTGTGCATACCTTGGAGTTTCTTCTTCTTGTTGTTGTTATTTCGCATATTAACTGGAAGATTTGGAAAGTTTTAGTATAAAACAGTTACATTTCCAACCTTTGATCTTATTTGCTTCTGTAGGAACAATGGTTCAACCCAGCATGCAATGTGTTCACCTTCTCTTTTGGGCCAGTTTAAGACTTAATCAAATAGGTAAGCTTTTGTAAGTTGAAGTTTTATAATGAATGGTTTGTTTATTCTCAACTTATTCAGTTTTGCTTTTATATAGCTGCTGTTTACTATTCTAAGTGGCTTTTTTTGTTATTGTTAAAAAAAAGTATTATCTAAATAATGATACCAACAACTATAAGCTTGAAGAAACTATTGCAAGTATCATTAAGAGGTCTTTCCTAGCCCTGCTAGTCTACTCGAGTGATAGAGCTTAAACCTAGGGATTAAAGCCGTATGTGTGCAAAATATATATGTTTAGAGATGAAGCTACAGATGGAATTTGGTCTTCAATTGGGACACTGGCACATTTCTCAGTTGTTTCAAGACTGCTGATGCCAGTGTAGATGGTTGGATTGCATTTCCTCCATTAAATTTCCAAGAATGGTTTAATTCTAGTGAAACATTGCAAGAGATAGTGCTAAGGATGAAACCAGTACATATTTTCAACCATGCTATATATTGGAAAGTGATTCCCATACCTAATGTCTAGCTCCTGTTGTATTAATTAAATCTTACAAGTATATTCAGTTAGATGCATATTATGCATATATTCAGTAGCCAAAAATTTAATTTGTGTTTCCTTAAGGCACTAGATGGCAGGCTAGCCTATATTTGCTCTTTACTGGAGAGTAAAAATAAATAATAGTTGACTAGGTTATTAGCTGCATAGTTATAAAGGGGGAAAGGGCTAAGAATGAGACCAATTCCTGCCAAATATTTTATGATGCTTCCTTTTGCCGCTATGAAACTGCAAACAGACGTTTAGCCTTTAGACTAGTTGGAAACTAAGCAATGTTAATTTTTCTGTGCCATGAACTATGAGTAGACACAATGGAAGCTGATCACAGAATTAAATTGGAGGACCTAAAGAGATGATATTTCTAGAAAACTCTAGGTCCTTTGGCATGACTGGGGGAGTTGATAATATAGTCACACTGGAGGATTGAGAGATTTCTAGAGAGAATATTTTTAATTAAATCTGTGAATAATTAAATCTGCAAAAGTCAAAATTTCAAATGTGGGGGGGGGGGACAACGGAATATTCTGAGCTGAAAACATAACTAGGAAACAACTAGAAACCACTTCTGATTTTGTATTTTGGGTATTTTGACTGTTTTAAGTCTTTTCTGCCAAGGTATGATGGTTGGAGGGACAGAAGTAAGGTATTTTAAGTCTAAACACTGTTTTTTGCAACATTTGGAGACAATTTTCAGTTGATTTCTCCAAATTGGGTGATCTGGAGCCCTACAGAAATGAGTTGGGAAACACGTGTGAGAATAGGAAGAGTGAGAATAAAAGTCTATTTTCAGCATCCTAATTTAATATTTTACATTAAGAATGAGGAATAGCTCACCTGTGAGCTGCATGTAGTCTCCCTATCTGATTTTGTAGTTCCTACTACTTCTTTACTGTCAAAATGACTGTAATGTGTTGTCGAAGGCTTTCATGGCCGGGATCACAGGGTTGTTATATGTTTTCCAGGTTGTATGGCCATGTTCTAGAAGTATTCTCTCCTGACGTTTCGCTCACATCTGAGGCATCCTCAGAGGTTGTGAGGTTGTGAAAATGACTGCAGTTGCCACATACCTTCCAACATTGCACAGATGAAAACTACATCAAGTGTGGCCATGCAATACCAGAGTATGGTCAAGATGGGAAAATTTATGAATGAGGAACACACAAGCTAAGAAAGTAGGAGCAAATTGTTTTGGCCTGAACCCACAAAGTAAGGTATTATTCCACCTTCCTCTCCTTTCACACCTCCTAAGTTAAATTGAATTCAAGCTTCTCATCCAATTCAAATTCTGTTTGGAGCCATTGAAACAAATTTGGAAGGGAAGAGAGAAGCAGGGCCTCTTTTTTAAGGTAGCTGAAAACATGAAATGGCAGATGGTTAATCAAGAGTGTCCTCATCAGATTGGGACAGTCAGAGCCTGTGCTGCATTTTCCATCTCAGAAGGTTGAGGAAGGGCAATTCTGCTTAAAAACAAGATGAATGCCTTATCTAAAAGGTTTGTTTGTGCCCGTTTCACAAAATCACGGAGTTGGGAGAGACCAGAAGAGCCATCCAGTCCAATTCCCTGCCATGCAGGAATACATTCCTAACAAAAAGGTCTAGTGAAGGAAACTTCACCAGGCTCCAAGATAGCTGCCAGGAGGCTTTTCCTAATGGTTAGGTGGAATCTCTTTTGGCAATATGGATTAGTGATTTCAATAGCAATGGCAAAGGGTTGGTGTATATACAGTAGAGTTTCACTTATCCAAGCCTCGCTTAGCCAAGCTTCTGGATTATCCAAGCCATTTTATCAATATATCAATGTTATCAATGTTATCAATATATCATGATATTTTGGAGCTAATTTTGTAAATACAGTAATTACAACATAACATTACTGCATATTGAACTACTTTTTCTGTCAAATTTGTTGTATAACATGATGTTTTGGTGCTTAATTTGTAAAATCATAACCTAATTTGATGTTTAATAGGCTTTTCCTTAATCCCTCCTTATTATCCAAGATATTCGCTTATCCAAGCTTCTGCCGGCCTGTTTAGCTTAGATAAGTGAGACTCTACTATATGTGTGATATGTGCAAAATAAGATGTGGGGATCACTGTTAGCCCACAGATATCATGTTGGCTACCCCAGCTTTCATTTATCAAGGATTTGTTAGTTTTCCAAATTGTCTCAAGATTCTTTTGCATGTGTAAAATCTTGAATGTCACCCTGTTTGCAATGACTGCTATTTTTAACTCTAGGCATTTTAATCTTGCTGTGAGCCACTTGGTGTCCTGGTTCAGGGAGAAAGATGAAATATATGTCAAATTAATAAATAATGTAATGACAAAAACTAATTAATTTTCTACTTTAATAGTTTGAATCATTGCTCAACAAGTGCACATCTCTCAAATGCATTAGTGGTGAGCTTTTAATTTAGGTGTTTTAGGGTTATTGTTTTTTTTTTTTTGCAAGAATCTACACCATGCAAAATTGTAAAATCTAAATGTGGGACTAACTGAAAGAGGATGACTCTATTTATTTTGAGAAAATGGGTCTAACACCTCATATGTGCCAAATGCAGGAGGCATTTGGTGGTGTCTTTATTTGGATGTATATATATTTGGAAAAAAGTAATTAAAATCAGCGTGAATTGAATAATCTTCCTTATGAAAAGGCTAATGGGGGGGGGGGGTCGAGAAAAAATAATGCACACTGCATTCTCAGTTTGCTTGAGATACTTCCAGATATAGGGCACCTAACACTGACAATCAAAATGTATTCTGTCCACCTCATTCACATAATTTTCTTGCTGATAAAAAGAGATATGATTGTCTAGGCTACGGGAATAAAAATAAAGATACATTTGCAAAAGAACAATTTTTTGTATTTAATAGAGCTGTTGTATCTTTGCAATATCCTTAAATCATGGTCACGTGAAGCTGTCTTACACAGAGGCAGTTGGGTTGATTCAGCCCAGTATTACCTACACTGACTGCTCTCAGCAACTCCATATTAAAGATTGAGGTCTCCCATATTAAATGGGGGTGCCAAAGGATTGAACTTCTGCCATATCTACATGGCAAACAAGCACTTTACTACTCTACTATTATTCTCAGTTTTGATCTCCCACTTCAGATATAGCCAAAGTAAAGCAAAGCCGTAATTATTATTTGTTTCTATGGAATGGACTCTCAGTTTTATGCCGGTTGATTGAAAAAGCTTATACCATGATAAATATGGTACAGTAGAGTCTCACTTATCCAAGCTTCACTTATCCAAAGCAGTCTGCCTTTTAGTAGTCATTGTTTTTGTATTAAATGTTACAATGTTTTGGTGCTAAATTAATAAATACAGTAATTACTACATAACATTACTGTGTATTGAACTGCTTTTTCTGTCATTTTTTTGTAAAACACAATGTTTTGGTGCTTAATTTGTAAAATCATAATGTAATTTTATGTTTAATAGGCTTTTTTCTTAATCTCTCCTTATTATCCAAGATTTTTGCTTATCCAAGGTTCTGCTGGCCTGTTTATCTTGGATAAGTGAGACTCTACTGTAGTTGTTAAATTATCATAGGCGTTTTGTTTGCTGGAACAGACCACAGACTACACTGCTGCCACAACAGAGGGGTGAATCTACTGTGGATTTTACTGCTGTTCCTTCCACAATAGTTTTGTGTTGAATGATGGCTATTCCACTGCTGACTGTAGTCCAACACTGGCAGAACATTATAGGCTGGACCAGGGCCGTAGCCAGAAAAAAATTTCGGGAGGGGTTTTGAAAATTTTGGGGGGGGGGGGGGGTCGAACCCCTAGCACATACCCCTCCCCACTACAAACCTGTCAATATCTGCTTGAGATAGTGCCTGGAGGGACTCTTAATGTTTTGCATCTCATAGACTTAGCATGGGGATTTGGTTAACCAGTTAAAATTCATGAGTAAACGAGATTTTTTTTATAACTTGAAAAATTTCGGGGGGGGGGGGTTGAACCCCTAAACCCCCCCCCTCGCTACAGGCCTGGGCTGGACATAATATTTTGTATAGTTTGAAATGAATGATTAACTGCAGACTGAAACTCATCTTATTCGAGTAAAAGGTCCAATGCCTGTGTGTTAGACAGCAAAGTATTGCAGGTACAGGCTTAGAAACTGGTTTGGTTATTTAGCCAGAGAACACAAAATAAAATGTAACAGAAATGTCTGATTGAGTGAGAAATAAAATAAATAGGTCATGTCATTAGAGCCTTGCCAGAAGCCTAGTAAAAGAGGCCAGTGTTTTGTAGAAAAACAACAATTCCAAACAAATATAAGTCATCAGCAATCATATGATGACAGATAGAGAAAACCTTATATCAATGATCTATTGGAATATTAATGAAAGTCATATATGGCTGGCTGGTCTTATACAAAAAGCCAGTAAAATCTGCCTCTAATTAACTAATAACAAAGGACTAGTGAAAGGTACTCCTGCTAGGTAGAATTCCTCAACAGATTATTATGCCATGGTATTATGCAAAATATTCAATTCCTTACTAATATAAAGTTGATATCAGATGCAAGCTTAGATTCTGAAATGTTGGTCTATAAGAATGTGCCTAGATTGAAATGTCTGTGATCTGCCAGTGGAGCTGAAATACACACACACACACACACACACACACACACACACACACACACATCATTTGTGTCAATTAGTTGATTATAGGATAAAAGTCTAAATTACAGGCTAAATCATGATCTACAAGATTATAGGATGAAAAATTACAAAGCTGCATATTTATTTTGCCATGTAAAATATTTTGCCATTCCATTGTGTAAGATGAAATTCCAGTGCCAAGCCTCCCTGTTAGAACAATACCACTGCCCATAAACATAACCGCTTATATAACCAAGACTGTGGGCAAGAGGGAACTCCACGTAGATAGACTGAGAAATATGATCAGATCTGCATATTCCTCACATAAAGTGACACCTGCTTGAGAGGGTGGCCAACATGCAGAGGATGTTAGTGGACCCTCAGTTAATCCACAACTTTGTAAATATCTATGTTTGGAACTATTGAGAACTCCCCTCCCCAAATATAAAAAACTCAGTCCCCTGTCCAGAGAGACCCAGGCAGAAGAGACAACCTCACCCCATATTGCAAGGTAGGAAAAGACTTGCCAAGTCACCATCTTTGAGCATGGCACAGTCTTAGAAAATTGGCTGTACAATAATGCCTATGTAGAGTTCCATGTGATTTCTGAATGCATTATGAAAGACCCTGTAGGGAGAAGAATGTCTGAGATGGACTTTGCTTCTGTACCAAAGATGAAGGAGAGAAGCTTGGAAATCGCCAGGAGATATCAATAATAGATAACTTGCTACAAGATGTCCTTTAAAAATTCAGTTTGCTGAAAAGAGAGCTCTCCCCAGAGGAATTGGTATGGTGAATAGCAAAGAGCTGATTTGAATTCATAGATGAATATAGAATTACAAAGATATTACAGTCCCTGAAGGATGGCTGAAATAAGAACTCCAGATCAAGACAGAAGAAATTTACAAGCTTTGCCTGAACAAGCGAAGACTTACCTGAATATCCAAATTTATCACAAACACACATCCTTGGAAAAGTGATTTTGATGGTAAAAGATCAGTGTAAGGAGATCAGGTGCAGAAAGCCACCTGGCATCCTTTAAAAAGTGCTGTAGATCTGGAGTTAGAAGAAACAACCAATGCCAGGAGGTATTTCCTCCTGGAATTCCATAGGAAACAAGATTTGAGGAGATGGAGAGGCAAGAGTTCCCAAGATTTCTGCATAAGAAATTTCTGAGGTAGGATGGTGAGTCAAGGGAACAAAACATCCACTGGGACAGTGTGAGAGCTTCTATGAGGGCACCTTCAATGTGTGATAAAGAATATGTGGAGTGATAAAATAAGGTGAAAGCGAACTGCACAGAAGAGGATGAAAAGATTCTTCTTTTGTGATAAGAAGGAGGAGGGGAAGGGCAGGAAAGGAGGAAGAGAAAGAGGGAGGGACTCTCACTTTTCTTGACCCAAACTGACCCCCATCTAGCCTCCAGAAATTCCTAGGGAAGTCTGCCCTTCTCCTGTTGTGTTGGTGGCATCCCCTTTTAGAGCTCTCAAGAGAACCTGTGGCTATTTCTGATCATTGTTTGGAGATACAGTGGGCCCTTGGTATTCCCTCCATAGCTCAGGTCCCCCTCCATGGATATAAAATTCAGTGCATGCTAAAGCTCCATAACGTACAAGGTGTAATAAAATTGCATCCATTATATAAAATGACAAAGATGATTGAATCCATGTGTTTAGAATCCTTGGATGTGGAGTGCCAACTGCAATAGGTGGTATCCTCATGTACATAACTGTACTACAATAACATGTGGACCATGGGCAACTATGGAAAGTTGGCAGATACATCTTGACAGTATTCAAACACATCATGAACTTTGGTCTCATCACCGCAGTTAACACCACTACTTTATTAGGAAGGAGAGAAATATATCCCACAGCTGAACATGATTCTGCTCAACAAATAGCATTTGCAGAAATGAACTTGGTGTGAATTTGCAGGCAAGGGAGGAGAGTTGCAGTGAGCCAGGAGTCCTGTTACACATACATGCATTCATATGGATCCTGAATGTGTTCAACAAAATGTGAGGGAAGCCAGTGATTGTTAAAGCATTCAGTCAGTAAAATACTTTAATGTGATCTTAACGTCCAGTCCCTGTGGTCATTAAGATGTAAGCACAAAGTGTATGTTAATGGCATACTTATGTAAATTGCCAAAGCTGATCTAGAGCAGAAATGTAAAAACCAATTTGGATGTGGAATCTAGCATTTTCCCCAAAAAGTACTGAATGTTATATTTTACAATGATCTAAAGGACTGCCAGTCCAGAGTGGCCATACTTTGTTAAAAGAAATAAGAATTAATGTCACTGGAATTAATAAGTAAGAATGAATATAATCTAACTGTATGTGACATAGGTCTCGTATTTAAAAAGTCCCATTTCATTTATTTATAGAATTAACTAACACAAAAAAATCTTAAAGGTTGTCATGTCAGAAAATTAGGCTTTAAACTCAGAAGTGCTTACCTCTATGCTTACTCTACAGAAGCCAAGAATTAAACTGCTCTTAGCTATAATAATCCTCAGCCTTCATTCATTCCCTTCTAGTGAGACATGGATTGGACCCTTCATGTCAACAACACTGCAGACATATCTTAAGCCTTTTAAATTAAAAAGACATTTACTGGACTGGATAATTTATTTCCATTAAAATGAGATGTAGTCTATTAATTCTCTCATAGTCAAATCAACTAACATTATTTCAGTCCCGGGCTTTCAGTCTCGGAACATATGCTGATCCCTAGATCCTGTGAAAATGATCTGAAGCATTTCATATTGGACTGATATGGGCCTATTTTTTAAAGTCAGTTGAAGGACATTTTGTACAGGTCACTTGCAGAGCAATCCTATATGAGTCTATTATTCACATTTAATTTAATAGTTATTTTTCTCTCCTGAGTATAGTGAATATAGGATTGCAATCTTAATAAAAATTTCCATAGCTGTCTTTTAAAATGTTCCTGTAAGTGATATTTTATGGTAACAATTGGCTAAAGTTTCACTTCAGTGTAAAGCATTCCAGAACTGTAAAAAACATCAGAATCACTAAAATGTTTAAGAATCCCTTCATGCATTGCTCGCTGGGATGGCTTCATTGGTTTATCCCCCCTGTTAATATGTTAATGGTGTTAGTAAGTTCTTTGAGCAGCATTGTTGTTGTGGCCCTTCAAGTCATTTCTGACTTATGGTGACCCTAAGATGAACCTCTGATGAAGTTTTCTCAGGCTGAGAGTCATCCAGGGAGTTTCCATGTATAAATTGAGGGTAGGTTTGGGGGGCAAAATTACAGATTTTGATATGACCCTTGGATAAATTGAGGATAATTCTACAGAAAGAAAAGTACTAGCACTGCCCCAGAAATCCATTCATCCCTGATTGTATTCCCCTGCCCTCCAAGCATTCAAAAGGCCCAGTAGAATAGTAGATATTTATTATTTATATTGTTTTACTTGTGTCTTTGCTGTTGTTTTCCTCTCAGGGCAGACTAAACTTTCATTCTACATTGCTCTGAATACAGAGGGGGCAGTTTCTTGCATACTCACTAAAAAAGTCTAGTACATCCAAGATTTTTTTTCATAACAGGAGCAACTTGAGAAACTGCAAGTCACTTCTGGTGTGAGAGAATTGGTCTTTTGCAAAGATGTTGCCCAGTGGGCACTGGGACGTTTGATGTTTTACCATCCTTGTGGGAGGCTTCTCTCATGACCCCACATGGGGAATCGGAGATGACAGAGGGAGCTCACCCACTCTCCCCGGATTCAAACTACCAATTTGTTGGTCAGCAGTCTTGCCGGCACAAGGGTTTAACCCATTGCGCCACCGGGGGCTCAAGTACATCCAAGTAAGGCCCCTTCCACACAGCTGAATAAAATCACATTTTATAGTCATTTGTAAGTTGGATGCTTGTAGCTCAGGGACATCCTGTACAGGTGTACATAGCCAATTTATACAGAATAGTCTGTAGTAGGCACTTCACGTTTCATCTAGTGTTTGCTAAGTATCTTCTCCCCAATACCAGGGCTGCTAGATGAGTTCATGGTATAAAATGTTCATGATGTACAAAATGAAAATAAAGATTGGTTTCTCTTATTTATTCCCTGGTCCTTTGCCACCAGCTACCTTCCTCTCCAGAGGATTTCAAGAGGAAGCAGACTGAAGCGACTACCTTCTTGGAAATAGGATTGTTATGGAGTTAATTGCAGCTTTCATCAGAATAAAGCTGCCAGATGTGAGACTCAAGTGAGATTCACTGTGGCCTTAGAGCATATGGTGAACTGGAGAGAGAGGGGGGGAGATTGTTGCTCTGCCCAGTTATAAATTGAAACACCTGTGGTAACTCAAGTATATTCTGTGCTTGTTGCCATTTGTACAAAAAGTACATAAAGAAAATTCTAAACACAATAATATGGTTGCCTAAATATGTGGTAGTTACTGTGATGGTTACCATCACCCACATCAGTGCAGTTTAGCCATTTGTTAAATCTAGGCTGAATGCTCTTAGCTTTTGGAATGAGGTGAGTGGGCTCTTTCAACAGAAATGTGCATGACCTCACTCCCTTTCAAAATGTAGTAAACTGGTTTGCTTTATTGGGGGGCCCTGCTGCTTTTTCTGCCTGTGTGTGAAGCTAGACTCGTTCCCCATAGTTTTGACTTGATGACACCACTAGCAACAATTGTGCTTGACCTCAGCTGTTCAAGTAGTGGAAGAAAGCAAATCAGAGGGTATAACTGGGGCAGTGACTACATGATCAAAGCCACACACACCCTCAATTATTGCTCTGCACTAAGCAAAGTTGAGGGATTCTTTAGAATTTGCAGGAAACTCGAAAGTATCTATGCATTTTGATGTTATCTGAACAGCTGGATTGGGTCCAAATCAGCTAGATCCCTTGTCCACATGCACAGTGCTGCCAACAGCTTTTACCTGCATATGGAAATGGATGGGTCATCCCCATGTTGCTGCCACTGCTCCTCACCAACCTGGAGCTTCCTATGAGGGTCTGGTCATTATGGCCACATCCTCCGTAGTCAGAATACGTGCTTAATTCCATCTTTGCTGATAGCATGTAGGCCCTGTTATGATCTCAGTATATGAAACTGCAATGCTCTTAAGGAGCTTTGTGGCTATTGAGGAGCAGCAGTAGAGACACAGACAAAAAGGGGACAATTCTGATATGATCTTGGCCTGCTTGGACCATCTGGACACCAACACACCACAGAGGGTTCAGACCAGTGTATGTGACTACTATTATGATTGATCTAGGGTCAATTGAGAGCATAATGCTCCAAACTAGCCCTGGATTTAGCGGCTGGTGTAGACAAGGCTTACAGAGATGCAAATTTTCTCTAATTTACTCTCCCACAACCAGATTTCCTTAAAAATACATCTGTTGACAATCAGATTTGTCTTGTTTACCTTCTAGTGACCAGTGAGTTTAGTCTAATTAACCAATGTATTTATTTATTTACAGCTTTAAATTCTACTCCATATGATAGCATTTCAGTGAGGTATAAATTAACACCACTCTAGCTAATTTGAACAATGTAAAACTGTTATAAAGACATGATTAAATAAACCCAAAGTATATTAGGCAACACCGACAAATTAAAAATGAGACAATAAAATTAGTTTAAAGCATTGACACATCAACAGATTTAGTAAAATCTATTTAGTCCCTAAAGCTTTAACAAAAATTCATTTTTAGCTCCTTCCACAGGCATGCTGTGCAGAGCAGGAGCTGTGTCAGTGTTGCATAATGACACCCTAGAGTGATGCAGGGTGCATAGTATACTAAAGACAGATCATGAGGCTTCCGTGTGGAAACTGCACTAAGGTGGATTTCAGTTTCATAGGAGACACCCAGACAACTGATCTTGTGTTCTGACAACATGGGATCATCAGTTTGAAGCAGCTCCTATACTCCAAGCCATTCATGTGAATTTCAGCAGGAATGAATGCTTGTCTCTGGTAACAGATGAAGGGTTTTTTCATTTTTGGCAAAGGAAACAGATGCCTTTTCCCACCTCTCTAAACATTTCCTCCTTTGCCCTTTCCCCTACATGGGCCCACCAGTGATTCCAACAAAAATGAGGTTCTCCAGCCTGAGAAGTCTGTGTATATGATACATTTGCAAACAATGTGTTTTCTTGGTCTGAAACAATTCCCAGCTGGAATTTGTTTTTTCTTAACCTTATGTGCCATTTCATTGCTTCTAAAATGTCTGTTCAGGAATTGGCCCCTAAGTGTCTTTAAATCCAACGTAATTCAGCAGTAAAAGCCACCAAAGAATCACTGACCTGACACTTGCAACTGAAAATAGCAGAATGTTAACCAAACCTAGAAGAAATCTCCAGCGGATTCTGGAATAATCTCTGGCCTAGGCTGGGGTGATACAGTGACCTGCTGAAAACCTTGTCTGCGTTTAGGAAAACAGACTGGCTCAGGGCCAAATTACACAGTTCCTACATTGCAGACACATGTAACAGTATCCCAGTTTTGTCCCCTAATGAAAAGCAGGTGTGGGAGGCTGTGAGATCCAACAGTGGAAGAGAGGAGGAGGGAGGAAGACTGAATAACCTTCAGGATATATTCATGCTCAAACCCATACCCCCAAGCAGCTTTTCTAGCTCATGGGCTAGAGAGGGGTGGCTGCTGTGCTGGCTGGATGATACTTAGAAAAGTAGCCCGAATTATTTTCTCCAAGCTCTGGAAAAAGAGTCAGAGAGGAAACGGTTAAGCAGTGTTTCCATGTAGACTTCAAACTTTTATTTCCAGCTTGTCATTTTAAAAAATATTAAAGGGAGACTGCTACACTTTTTTTTGCAATTGATTGCTTTGTTGAGCCCTTAGCTAAGCCATTAGAAAAGGAAAGCCTTTTTCTGCTCCTCTTCAGAGTAACTGAATAGGGTTAAAGCAAAGCTCTAAACCAGTGGTTCTCAACCTGTAGGTCCCCAGATGTTTTGGCCTTCAACTCCCAGAAATCCTAACTGCTGGTAAACTGGCTGGGATTTCTGGGAGTTGTAGGCCAAAACACCTGGGGACCCACAGTTTGAGAACTACTGCTAAACAGTTGTGATGTGTGGATATGTAGATGCAAACTGATTATCTCCACTCCAGCCATAATATTCCTCACCCCACTTTGGATGAGACCAGTGTTATGGAGGTATTTGCCTACTTATATGCACAACTAAATTGGGAGCAGGGCCTCTACGTGGGGCTGCCTTTGAAGACGGCTCGGAAGCTCCAACTAGTACAACGGGCGGCAGCCAGACTAATAACAGGAGCAGCTTACAGGGAGCGTACTACTCCCATGTTGAGTCAGCTCCAATGGCTGCCGATATGCTACCGAGCCCAATTCAAAGTGCTGGTTTTGACCTACAAAGCCCTAAATGGTTCGGGCCCATCTTACCTGTCCAAATGTATCTCCCCCTATGAGCCTTCTAGAACTCTTAGATCATCGGGGGAGGCCCTGCTCTCGGTCCCACCAGCCTCGCAGGTAAGGCTGATGGGAATGAGGGACAGGGCCTTCTCGGTGGTGGCTCCTCGGCTGTGGAACACCCTCCCCAGCAACATACGGCAGATACCAACTCTCCTAGGCTTCAGGAAAGCCTTAAAGACATGGTTGTGCACACAAGCTTTTAATGAATGAGAACATGGACTTTACATGACCTGTATGAAGACTTGAGGATTCTGGATGAATGGATTTTAATCTTGGACATTCTTAAAATTTTATATAATGTGATTTTATTTTGTAATGGTATCTGTTTTATATGAACTGTTGTTTTGTAGATTGTTTTATATGAATTGTTGTTTTTACATTGTTTTTAGGCATTGAATTTTTGCCTATTTACTGTAAGCCGCTTTGAGTCTCCTCGGAGAGAAAGGCGGGGTAAAAGTGATGTAAATAATAAATAAATAAATAAATAAATGGGCTCACCTGCAAACCCTGCCCCAAACATTGATGTTTGCTCACTGGCCATGGAAATCTTTATAGGATTCTTTAATTGTGTTCAGTTGAATAGAGTTGTGGAGTTCCCTATGGTTAGGAACCCTGAGAAGGCTGCCCTTTTGATCCTTGGAGTCCAGCAATCATCTTTCACTGAACATAATTAGAGATCTTCAGAAATGATACACAAAAGAATGATAAGCTCCTTGCTCCATGACAGTAATGATGGGTGGGGTTGTGCGCAGTTATTATTCCACATGTTTAGGAAAACACCTAAGTAAGATTATGACCTACAAAGCAGAGCATGCAGCACTCCTTTAGGCTATCTGTGTAAATAAATAATGCATGCATTCATTCATTCATTCATTTAATTTTCATACTACTTTTAGCCTGGAACTGGGACTTTACACAATTTAGAGCAGGTCAGACAAGTGCAAATAATAACAATATTATGAAAACAGGTAAACATTGGTGTAATTACTAAATTAATTAATTGTAAATTAAAACAATTTTGAACACATTAAAACAAGAAGAAAACAATAGAGCAATGTGTTTTTTCATCCCTGTTTTTAAAAGATTTTGGAATTAAAAATATTTTTAATTTGTTAATAGAAGGACAACAAAGACAGTACCTATCTGATTTACTGAGAAAGGGAGCTACAGAGCAGAGGCAGAAGTCCAGATGGTTGTCTTCCATGCTCCCACCACATCTGACTGTGAAGATGGCAGGTCTTGTAAGAGTTTTCCCTGTAGATCTTAAGGGCCTTCACATAAGCGGGACATGAAACATATAGGGCTTTATAAGTCATAAGAAGTACTTTTAAGCATACCTGAAAACAAACTGGGTACAAGTGGAGTTGTGACAAAGAAGTCAATGGCCAAGCCCATGCATCACTAAGAGCTGTGCAAAGATCCCACAAGCAGGACTACATTATGGCTCCCTTCCTCCCCTCCAAGGGAGGCTATGGGGCTTTTCACTGCATAGTAGTTGCACCCCCTTTTCCCCCAAAGGGGGGGGTGTGTGACTATTATGCAGTGAAATATGGCATGCACTTGGATGAGGAAGGGACACATTTTGCTTCTTCTTCTGAGATAGCAAAATATCCTGGTTTAGCTTTCTGGTGCAGATTTTTCCTTTCAACATATTAAGAGCTGTAGAGAAGGACAATAACAATGTGATAAAGATGATGATGGAGTCCAAGATTTAGCCCAGACTTAAAAGGACCTATCTAAGGTGCTGAATCTGTTGAAGGAGATTAAGGTTTAAACCAATGGTTCTCAACCTGGGATCCCCAGATGTTTTTGACCTTCAGCTCCCAGAAATACTAACAGCTGTAAACTGGCTGGGATTTCTTGGAGTTGTAGGCCAAAAACATCTGGAGACCCCAGGTTGAGAACCACTGGTTTAAACCATTGTGAAAATTCACTCCCCCACTGACAGGGGACCCATAAGATGCAACCGGATGAAGATGAAGGGCTGAGACCACCGAGTATATCCCAGTTCTCCTCTTTTGCTGTTATGTGCCTTCAGCTGATAGCAACCCTATCAAAGAGTTTTCTTGGCAAGATTTATTTAGAGGAGGTTTGGCATTGCCTTCCTCTCTGATGGAGGCCCCTTCTACACTGCTATATAAAATCCAGATTATCTGTTTTGAACTGGATTATATGGCAATGTAAAAGGGGCCTGAGTGTGTGTGACTGGTTTTCCATAGCAGAGCAGGGATTTGGACCTGGTCTCTCAGCATCCTAGTCCAGCACTCAAACCACTATACCATACTGCTTCTGTTCTCTCATTACTTTCAAAGCCTATGTAGTGCTTGGGAATCCTTGCACTCTAGAAATGTGGCACACTTGTAAATTGTGTAATCTACCAAAATGAAGAAAAGGGCCTCTAGTGAGGAGTAGTGAGGCGGGAGGTTAAAGAACCCCAGGAAATACCATATATGGGCAGAGATGGCGACGGCTAGCGACCCGGGTGCATAAACTCACAGAAACATGTGGTTTCTGGGAAATCACGTGTTTCTGAAGAAATGAAAGCTAAAGATAAACAAACTGCTCGTGCGCACGCAAGCGCTCTGAGTGATTGTGAACACGGCACAGAAAGAGTGCGCCCGGGCCGCTGGTCAGCGCTGATTGGATACAAGTCAAGCCCGTCACAACTCTAAGCCAATGAATTTGCTTGTGGGTGGGCATAACCCGAACCCTGTAATGTGTATAAATATTTACTCAGCCCGCCGCTGGGGGTTCTCCCTTTGGAAAGCACCTTGTTGTGCAGGGGGGGAACCCTAGCGGCCGCTTGCCAATAAACTGTTTTCTTGGAAATACTCCAGTTGTCCGTCTCCAATCCCTCCCACTGTGCTCGCAAGGACCGTAGCACAAAGGTTCCGCTACAGTAGGACCTAGAATAAAATGGGGGTGTTGCCTAGTCCCTTATGTGTCCATGTCAGGGGTGGCTGGTGTTTTCCATATCTGCAGGGCAAGGAATCTACTCTGAGTTTTACTCTAGACTTCAAGAGAGCAATGTAAGGTGGTGAATCTTATCAACCCAACAAAGGCCTTGGGATCATTATTTATGTTAGATTCATGAGCCGCTGCTGGCATGCATGTGACTGTATTTCATTAAATTACAAACCCCTGAATGTTATAAAGCTTGTGTAGTTATCTTAAACTGGGAAGGCAGGGATTTCACACACTGAATAATATACAAACATTCCTCTGGTGTGAAACATATGATCCATTCAGGGACCTTGAGTAATGTTATCACATACCCATGTAGGGCATTTATGACTCTGTTGACATTTTACATGCCTACTGCACATACATGCAAGTCCTCTTAAACCTCTTAAGGGTGTGGAAATACAGGAAATATAATCAGCATTGGCATGTTGGTAAAATTGATATAAACATGGCCAGAGTTCTGTACTATATAAATAGAGATGGATTTTAAGAAGTTCTCACAGTTTAAATGGCCAAGTCAAACAAGAACCTCCCGTAGGCTGGCTCCTCAGCATAAACACAAGGAAAGGAAAAGTGGAGAAATACTTTACTTCTCTGCTTATTGGAATTGTGTTCTACAATAATAATCTGCACATGTGGACACAGTGTTTTATCTGTTGTCAATATGGGTGTGAATAAAACCAGAAAAGCGCAGCATTTCCAGTTCCCAATATTGGCATAACTTTAGGGATTGAATAATCAGTAACCTCATTCCCAACTCATGCATAGCAAAGGGTAAATTTGGAAGGATAGTAGAAATCATCTCCCTCTTGTCCCAACCACATTGACCCACATAACTGCCTTTGCACTGCATTAGTTTCATGTAGTAGCAAAGTTGATGAGCCACGTAGAGGAAGGATTCAGTGTGGGAATGAAATAGGGGGGCATACAATTCATGTTGGAAAGGAACATGGAAATTGCAGGCCATAGGTTATGTACTTTTGATTGAGGTTAAAAACAAAACAAAAAAAGAGGCCAATGATGGCCATACAAGGAAACTGTACAATTATGTCTTTCCCTTTGAAACCACTAAAATGTCTTGGAACTACAAACAATCCAAGAAATTAGTTTATTAGTAGTTTATTGAGATACTTGTAATTCTCTCCCAGAAAACTCTAATGCCCAAGGGTATCACTACAGGAAGCAAATTCTTAGATAATAATTCTATCCCCAAAAATGACATTTTCCTCCAGTCCCCAAATTTTGAGCTTTGTAGAGATAGTGAGAATGGTTTACACACAGAACTCTTACATTATGCTTATATTCACATTTTGCTACTGTAGTAATTTGCCTGCCACTTTCCTTTGGACGCTTTAAATGTATTGTGGAATGCTCAGTTGAAGAAGTCAGTTACTTGTGTGCTACAAATTGAAGGAAAGTTTAATTGAGGGACAGATTTTTTATTTGGTGGGGTAATGTCCTCATTCTTCCCTTCGCCATAGCTGCATCCCTGCTTCTACTTCACCCAACTACAAATCCCAGGGTTCTGTGGGATGCAGACATGGCCAACAAACTAGCATCAAACCACTATACTTATGTAGAAATAAACCATAAAAGCAAATACTAACCACACATTTAAGAAGGAGAAGATTCTGGATTTGTCAGCAATATTACTGGAATTTTCTCATAGGGTGTTGAAAAGAATGTTGTAACTTGTTGAAGATGCTTTCCCACATGATTGTTTGAGTGGAAGAAATGTCAGGCTGAACAGCTGTTTCTGTCATGCTTTGGGTTGGAACTTTCTCAATGCTTATCCTCTCTGAATTAAATTTCAGTCAGGGATATGGTTAATAATTTAGTTTCATGCCAGAAATTGTGTGCAGTTGGAGAGCCATATGAAACATGAACCTATCCAGAATTTCATTTTGCTGGATACTTATGTGAAGCCTGACACTGTTTTAATGATTAATGGTGAAAAGTACATGGACTACAATTCTATTTTATTCCCTCTTGATCACGTCTCCATATTTCTCCATCTATATCCACCTTCTGGATTTTTCTATCATCATTGCAATTATTGTAAACAGAAAGGTAACTTCTTTTTTGGCTAAAGTGACAATACTATTTTATTTAGAAATAACTTAAAAAATAGACATAAAACAGAGTAACATATAACAATACAGTATTACTAAAATGAAATTTATTGTAATTCTTGATACATAGTAGATGTAATGGATATGATTGCTAGAAAAACTACCCCAGGGAAAAAAACTTGTTATCCATTCAAAGATTGGAAATAATATTCAACATATAAAAGCTGTGAATGAATTTACTGACAGAAAAAAAATATCTGTATTTGAAGGAAATGCATGGAAACCCTGATAGCATCCTTTAACGCTCGATTTAAAGTATTTGTTTATCATTTCTCTGCCTACAACAACTCTCAATGTCATGCACAACGGATGAATACACATTAAACCATTTTAAAAAGATAAAAGTGAAATTTAAACATTGACATTTCCATTTTAGAATTATTCTAAAATTTAAAAAGTTTGAAAGATGTGCACACATAATTAGAACAGTCCTCAAAGTCACCACGCTTTAAAGACCAAAGACTTTCAATAACCACATAGTCTTGGCTACTTGCGTTGGCACTGGTGATGTCCTTAGTCATCCCACCCATAGAGATTTTGCTCTGAGTACTTCTTACAGCAAGGCACTGAAAACATAGTTGGGCCCATACAGAGTTAGCATGTGGTGGGAAGAACATACTGGGTGGTCTTCTCTTTCTCTGGTGGGGTAGAGGAATGCCATGTTTGCCTGCTGCATTTGTTGTCACCATGGTTGTTTTTCCAGTTGCACAAGAGAGTTTTTAGATTCTCTGTAGAAGGAACACGACTAATCAAATGGCTTGCACTAATAACTCTTGTGTCAGCTATTTGACCCCAATGGTTTTTCACAGTATAGGCAGTCCTCAAGTTGCAAACAAGATAGGTTCTGTAGGTTTGCTCTTAAGTTGAATTTGTTTGTAAGTACCATTTTTAAAGTGTAACTCTAGCCTATATATATATATATATATATATATATATATATATATATATATGAGAGAGAGAGAGAGAGAGGTAGATAGGTAGGTAGGTTTTGGATAACATAGGGAAGGGTTAACATCCCTGTGGTGTTTGTTTTGCTGTCTGTGCCCCTGTTCAGAAGATTTCATCTCACTTTCTGTCCCTATGGTCATTCAATTTTTTAAAAATTGACTTGTTGTAGAAAATGCTGTTGAAAAAGCCATCACTGGACCCCACTCAATTGGACAGCTATCGGCCTATTTCCAATCACCCCTTTTTGGGCAGGTCATGGAACGTGTGGTGGCCGCACAACTCCAGGCATTCTTGGTAGATACCGATTTTCTGAATCCGGCACAGTCTGGCTTCAGGCCGGGGCATGGTACCGAGACAGCCTTGGTCGCCGTAGTCGATGATCTACGCCGGGAGCTGGACAGGGGGAATGTGTCCCTGCTGGTTCTGCTGGACCTCTCAGCGGCCTTCGATACCGTCAATCATGGTATCCTTCTGGGACGCCTTGCTGGGATGGGGCTCGGAGGCACTGTTTTGCAGTGGCTCTGGTCCTTCCTGGAGGGGCGTTCCCAGATGGTGTCATTGGGGGACACCTGCTCGGCCCCACAACCATTGTCTTGTGCGGTCCTGCAGGGTTCAGTACTGTCCCCCATGTTGTTCAACATATACATGAAGTCGCTGGGAGTGATCATCCGGAGTTTTGGGGTGAGGTGTCATTTGTATGCAGATGATGTCCAGCTCTGTCACTCCTTCCCACCTGTCACTAAGGAGGCTGTCCAGGTCCTGAACCAGTGTCTGGCCGCTGTGTCGGACTGGATGAGGGCGAACAAATTGAAACTGAATCCAGACAAGACAGAGGTCCTCCTGGTCAGTCGTAAGGCTGAACAGGGAATAGGGTTACAGCCTGTGTTGGACGGGATCGCACTCCCCCTGAAGACACAGGTTCGCAGTCTGGGGGTTCTCTTGGACTCATCGCCGAACCTGGAATCCCAGGTCTCGGCGGTGGCCAGGGGAGCCTTCACACAACTCAGACTTGTGCGCCAGCTGCGCCCGTTCCTTGGGAGGTCTGACTTGGCCACAGTGGTCCACGCTCTGGTTACATCCCGTTTGGACTACTGCAATGCTCTCTACGTGGGGTTGCCTTTGAAGACGGTCCAGAAGCTCCAATTAGTACAACGGGCGGCAGCCAGATTAATAACTGGGGCGGCTTATAGGGAGCGTACCACCCCCCTACTTAGCCAGCTCCACTGGCTGCCGATATGCTACCGAGCCCAATTCAAAGTGCTGGTTTTGACCTATAAAGCCCTAAACGGTTCTGGCCCAATCTACTTGTCCGAACGTATCTCCTCCTATGAGCCAGGAAGATCCCTAAGGTCATCTGGTGAGGCCCTGCTCTCGGTCCCGCCTGCCTCACAAGCGCGGCTGGTGGGTACGAGGGACAGGGCCTTCTCGGTGGTGGCTCCTCGGCTGTGGAACACCCTCCCCAGAGAAATATGGCAAGCCTCAACCCTTTTGAGTTTTAGAAAAGCCCAGGCTTTCAAATATTAAATGATAAAGACAACCCAGACTGATTTACGGCTACAGAACGAGGATTTTGGATGAATGGATTTTAATCATATGTTTTATATTTTTTATATTGTTTTAATTGTTTTAATTGGATTTTTATTGCTGTTTTAATTATGTGTAGGCATCGAATTGTTGCCAATTTTGTACGCCGCCCTGAGTCTTCTTGCAATCTAGTTCTGGACATTTAGCCAACCTAACCAAAATATAAAGGAGCCTCCTGTGGCACAGAGGGTTAAACTGCTGAGCTGCTGAACTTGCTGACTGAAAGGTCAGGTATTTGGATCTGGGGAGTGGGGTGAGCTCCCAATCTTAGCCCCAGCTTCTGCCAACCTAGCAGTTTGAAAACATGCAAATGTGAGTAGATCAATAGGTTCCATTTCAGCGGGAAGGTAACGGTTCTCCATGTAGTCACGCCAGCCCCATGACCTTGGAGGCGTCTACAGGCAACGCTGGCTTTTAGAAATGGAGATGAGCACCACCCCCCAGAGTCAGAAATGACTAGACTTAATGTCAGGGGAAAACTTTTACCTTTACCTAACCAAAATATAAAGTAAAATAAGGTAAATATTGGTGAGTCTAGATGAGAGAGAAGGAGGGAGGGAGAAATGGAAAACCAAGGTACTTAACATAAAAATCCTTAATCATGCTGAGATTTACATAATACAGTCACCTCTTGGCAGGTAGGGAAAATAATGGCAGCCAGAACAGGTATCTATGTGATGGGTGGCCTGTCAAAAGGTCAGATCAACTCTTATGGGACTGGATACTTACAGCTGTATCCAATGTTTCCCTGTTTGGACTCCGGAAGAAATTGTCTCTAGTTCAAGCACTCACACTAGCAACTCAGCATCATGTTGTGAAGGCAAATTACTATGGTACATTTTTGATACTGACTGGAGTAAAAAAATACCCATAATGGCATTTTTGGTCCCATTTGTTTTGTTTGTTGTTTTTTTAAATCCTGTAAATAGCTGCTCAAAGACATTGCAATGCTTGCCACTGTTCAGGTGACAATGTCACAAAATGCCTTGTAGGTCTACCTCTGGAAACTTTGTAACAAATATTACTCTTGAGAGCGAATGCCTCTCCTCCACCCCCTCAACAACTTCTTCTTCTTCTTCTTCTTCTTCTTCTTCTTCTTCTTCTTCTTCTTCTTCTTCTTCTTCAATCGCACAGTCGTTTCCGACTCTTTGTGACCTCTTGGACCAGTCCACGCCAGAGCTCCCTGTCGGCCGTTGCCACCCCCAGATCCTTTAAGGTCAAGCCAGTCACTTCAAGGATATCATCCATCCATCCATCTCACCTTTGGTTGGCCTCTCTTCCTTTTTCCTTCCATTTTCCCCAGCATTATGATCTTTTCCAAGCTTTCCTGTCTTCTCATGATGTGGCCAAAATACTTCATCTTTGCCTCTTTGCCTCACCCCCTCAACTGGGTGAGGGTTTATCAGTGTTGTTTCATTACATTTATTGTACTTGGTGTATGATGCCAATTTCTTCTGTTTCATGCTATGATGCCTCAGGTTATAAGTCATAAATCTGAATTGGACTGATCAAGGCAAATTCAATATTTTGGCACCAGTCCCCAGTAAACCAGATGTTCCAGTATGCTGCAGAGAAGTCCAATATAATTAAGCTCTTCTTTCCCTTCTTTTCTTTCTTGAAGAATTCAAGTTGACTTTAATTAGTTTTCCCTTAGTTCAGAGGGAGATTGATTTTTCTTGCCATGTGGCTTGCCCAAGTTTCGTTCTCACAGTTCTACTCCCTAACAAAGCAGATCAGATTGCATACATGAAATGAGACAGGGAGCTATTGAGTTGGAAGCAGGAAGAGGAAGGTTAAGGCACAGAGTTGGTATTTGTTCCACTCCTGACAGTTTTCCATCAACATTTTGATGTAAATAGCCTATTTTGGTTTTGTTACTATTTTCACTCCACCTCTTCTGCTCTCATACTTCTTTCTGACAGTTTGAAGTTTTTAGTTTAGCATTCAGTAGTTGGCCTTTCTGATCCAGGGTTTGAACAAAACTTTAAAATATTCACAGTTGAGATTTATTTTTACTTTAATTATTTACTTTATTTATGCTCTGCCTTCATGCTCGAGGGAACTCAAAGGTGGCTAACAGTTACACACTTTGATCAATTTAAAACAAAGCAAATACAAAAATCTAAAAACAATCTGCAACCTCACAAGCCACATGCACCCTATTCTTCTCCAAAGGCCTGCTTGCAGAAAAAAGTATTGACCTGCTTGCGAAAGGCCAGCAGGGATGGGGCCATCCTGGTCTCCCTTGGGAGGGAGTTCCACAGTCTGGGAGCAGCCACCGAAAAGGTCCTCTCCCATGTTCCCACCAAACATGCTTGAGCGGGTAATGGGACAGATCGTAAATGTCTACTAGGTTCATAGAAAGAGATATGTTCCTTCAGATAATTTGGGCTGGAATTGTATAGGACTTTGTAGGTCAAAACCAGCACTTTGAATTGTGCCTGGAAACATGGCATTTAAGGAAAATCCAAGGTCTTTCTTCCATGAGAAAACTTTCTCTTGTGAGAAAACTATTCATTAGAGCGCTTCAAAAGCAGTTGCTTAATTCTCTGCAAACATTCTCGTTCCCTCCTTTGATGAGTTATTGCTCCCCTGTCAAACTCATTATCCTCCTCTAAACTAGAATGCCCATCTGGCACCTGGAGATCTGGCCTTGACTGCTGAGAGGAATGCGGTTCACAATGCCTGCTTGCAAACATTCGGTCTCTGGTCCCAGAATTCACAGGGACAAACTCTGGCTCCATGTCAGGCCCAGACTCTGGCTGCATGTCAGGCCCAAACCCAGAGTCCTCCGGCAAAGCAGGTGCAGGGACAATTACTGACGGAATGGGCCCAATCCCAGGCTCAGGCTGAGCTACAACACTCTCTCCTTAGACTTCTAAACTATGATAATAACATAGGAGGGATGAAAATAAATTGTGGTTTTATTGGAAATTAATTTATTTAGAAGTTGTGCCCCATTTCATAATGAGGCGATAAAGGCTACTATTTGGTGTTGTTAATTGTTATCAAGTTGATTTTAATTTATAATAACTGTATGAATGAGAGGTTTGTGGCTTTCTTGATTGAATCAATCCACCCATATTGTGGTTTCACTCTTTTCCTACTGCCTTCCACATTACCAAATATTATTGTCTTTTCCAATGAGTCATGTTGTCTCATGATATGTCCAAAATACAGTAGCTTGAGTTTAGACATCTTTAATTCAAATGAAAGTCCAGGATACATTTGCCTTATGTTCCATTCGTTTGTCTTTTTAGCAGTCCAAGAAATCGAATGAACTCTTCTCCATCACTTTTCAAACATACTGATGTTGTTGCTGCTGCTGCTGTTGTTGTATGCCTTCAAATTACTTAAAGACATACAACAACAACAACAACAACAACAACAACAACAACAACAACAACAACAACAATGTCTTTCTTCAGTGTCCAGGTTTCACGACAATTCACAGACATCAAAAATATTACGACCTGGATATTTCTGACTTTGGAAGTTAATGATATGTCTTCACATTTGAGGATTTTACTTAGGTCATTCATGGATGCCTTGCCAAGTCTTAGTATTTTGATTTCTTGACTACAGCATCTATTTTCATTAATGACTGAGCAAAGATATAGTAAATCTTTAATAACTATCTCAGTGTCTTTGCGTCCCACTTTGAAGTTATTTTAATCATAATTTTGTCATCTTGTTATTCAATTATAACCTTGCTTTTTTGTCCTATACTTAAGTCAGGAATCAAGTGATTGGGGTGCAAGAGCTTTTGGGTAGTTAATTCTTTTCAGGTTATTCACAGAGCATCCAACAAAATGAAGAGTGAAACAAGAGTGGTTGTCAGCTGGTCCAGCAATCACAATCCAGTAATCCAGGAGTGAAACTGAATTGTTAATTGTCACCCAGTGGGTGAGGAGACAACTAAACCATGGTCTGCAGAGTCCCAGTCCAACACTATATCATACTGGCTTTCAAAATTTGATTGCATAATTATTATATCTATCTTTATACCTTTGCTATGATTGCCCTTCATTCTCCCCCAGTTCACAGGCGTCACATTTTTGCTTTTATATAACCCTTCTATATTACTCATTTATCTGCATCAGATAGCCACCTCTTTCTCACTGGAGATTTCTTCTTCCTCCCTTTGCGATCTTCTTCATCAAACCACTTATGTTTCAGTGGTTTTTCTTCCCACTCAAATATTTTTTTCAACCACCTATTGAAAAATGTCTTTACACTCTTCCACACTTTATTTATTATGCTGTTGCCAGAACCTTTTCCCCTGTGTGGTCACCATACTTCAACAATTGGACTTTGGAACGGCTAATTTCATTTTCAGTTAGCATTGTGTGACAGAAACAGCAGATTTTCAATGTTGATGAAACCATAGGTCCTTCCTCCATCAACACTTGGTTACTAAGGACCATCAAGATGACTAGGCTACATGTGTGAAACTGCAAATGTATTTCACAGTTCTGGGTGATATGTAATATTACGCTGGTGTAAAGCAATTCTTGGAGATTGTACTTCTGCTTTCCTCATAAGTGCACAGAGTTCTCTCCATCACCATCTATTTAGAGCTCTTGGTAATGTTTCTTAATGGATTCCTTCCTTCAGTGCTGAGAACAAAGGGAGGATCCCTCCAAAATGGGACAAGCTGTTACTTTTTTGACTTTCTAGTTAGCATGACCTTCCAGATGCTACTAGCTACAATGGGTAGGGAGAGCAGCATCCTGGAACAACCTTCTGGCAGCCCAGTTTTGATAGTTACCTTCTGTGTTTTTTCTTGTTGATGCTGGTAGTATTCTTTGAATGCCTCTCCTACCCTGCAAAGCTGGGACCAAGAGAGCTTTTAAAAAATCCAATAGCAGTTTCAGAGAAGATCAAATTGCAGAGCATTGATATAATCCATTTCCTCAATGGCGTTGATGAAACTTACTCTCACCATCTTTGTCATTGCCACCAATGGCAGCTTCTTTTGTAGGGTGAACTAATTTAGATAAAATTCTTGGGGCTGTAGCATGGTGTATGCATGAGTGAGTGTGTGGGGGGGGGGGGGGGTAACCATTGGCTTATCTTGTATAGTCCCAATCCAATTCTCTTTTTTTCAACATGGCTATTCTTGCAAAATATAAATTCAGGTATTTAACACTGTTGTTGTTGTTGTTGTTGTTGTTGTTGTTGTTGTTGTTGTTGTGAGCTTTCAACTCATTTCTGACATGGCAAGTATCAGGATTTCTTGGCAAGGTTTGTTCAAAGGGGGTTTGCTTTTGCACCCAGTGGACTTCCATAGTCAAATGGGCATTTGAACCTTGGTTTCCTGAGTCATCATCCAGTGCTCAAACAAATACACCACACTGGCATTTAACATATCATCCAGTTTACCTTCAAGCTTTGGCAAATTCTAAAAATGTTACTCTGCTTGGGCTCTGAAGCAAATGAATCAGGAATGTATTGAAATCATGGAGTGGGCATATTCCCAGTAATGTCACTAGAGGGGTGTAGGGGGTGCACACCATGGCTGGTGACACCATTAGTGGGGGTGACACTAAAATGAAAAGTCTACACAGTTTTTGTGTAGTGTTCCAGCAGAAATGTATTCTTTTTTCTAACAATATCCCTGTAGTTAGATGTAATTACAAAAACATTTTGTGTAAGCCATATATCGTATCATACCTACAAGGTTAAAACTCTATGGTCATTTTCTTTTTGAACCTTCTAATGTGCATGTGCTCCAGCTGGGAATTGTGATTATTACCCAGTTACAATGGCACTTCAAATCATAGTTTCATTTGCATGTGTTACAAGTGTGCATTTCTGTTTTCGTTACTGTTTTTTTCAAAATAGTTGTTGAGTTTGTCATTTTTTTTAAAAAAAAAGGTAGCTTTAATATTATGGCCTGGTCTAATATGAAAGGAGTTTCATGGGAATTAACTCACTGGATCACAGCTAGTGACATTACTGCATTTTCCTTGAGCTCCTTGTCTTTCTAGATTTTGGAAAAAGTGTGAGACTATGGTGTGATGTTGGAGTTTAGTTTTCCTCTTTGCTCCTTTTAAAAGCTTTTTTTTTTTTGTATCCCAAAGCTATATTGGTTTCCCTGCACAGAGGTCCATTAGGTTGATAAAAGAAGTACAATGAAAACTGTACTAAAACATTACAATAATTGCTTGTAGGAGACAAATGGCCTTGCAAACAATATAATATTACTTCACAGATTTCACAGGATGACGTCATCCTGCATACGTGTTCACTGATCAAATTTTAACAGCACAGTTTTTGCACTATTACTGTGATACTTTAAAAAAAACATCTTATGACAGAGGAAGACAAAGATATATATGATTAATTTGTCTTCTACTTTCATGTGGGTATACTTTCCTCACCTCAATTCCTTTCTCAAGAAAACATAATTTATCCACCCAAAGGCCTCACATATAAAGACAAATACTGTGGGAATGTTGGTCACAGCTGTAGTATAAAGAAAAGGAAAGAGTGCTTCATTTGGTGGAAATCAGTAGTATATTATGCATTTTTTTCTGTGATGGTTCTTGAGCTATGGAAGCTAGATAAGGTTTCTTGGCATCCATATAATGCTTTCCTTTTGACAGTTTTCCTCCCAGCTCTTTTAAGATCTTGCTGCAACACTAATGGTGGGTTTAGTTGCCACATTCACGGTTTGCTTTTAATACCATGATTTTGTATTGTTGGAATTTGTGCAGTTGAATATTACATTGGACTAGATTTTAAGATTTATTTTTGGACTTTAATTGCATTTATGTTCTGCATTTAATTTGATTTTACAGTGTCCACTCTGCCAGTTTTACAGGCATCCAATAAAAATGAATAATAATAATGAATAATAATTAAAGCCCCTTATTTCTTACTGTTAAATACCCGATTTTTGCACAGTAGTCCTCATGTATTCAAGAAGCAAGAGTGCTATGGTCTAATGAATGGATTCCCTTTTTTTTGTCTAAGGTGTTTTAAGCTTTCATTCATCCCACATTTCAAAAAAAGTGAGAGAACATTGTTATGATAACAGTATGTTTATCTTTCATCTGTCAGCAATTAGCTTCGAAAGCTAATTCTCTGACTTTGTGCCAGGTTGCGAAGGAAAGTCTTTGTCACAGTTTGTTTTCAGACTGCTGTTAATCCATTCCCATCGATTGATCATTACCCATATGGACTGTTACCAAAGTAGGATTATCTAAAAGACTGATAGAGGAAGCCAGAGATATATCTGGTTTATTTCTGGCTTTCTCCAAAAGGAGTATAGACTAAATTAATAGGGTCAAACTTCTCTCTCCTTCTCCTCCCCTCTCCCTTCTTCTCTTTGTATATTTTCATGGATGTCTCATTGTCTGCCTACTGCATGAAGAGCAACCATTCATCCTCTAAGTAATTAGCACATATGAGCATCAGTCAGTTTTGTTTAAGCCATATAATGCCTTGGTAAAGAAGGCCATACAAAGGTGATGTCATTTCTCCATGTTTCTCAATTGGTCCTCATTAGTTTGGATAGAGAGAGAATTGGCAGGCTAAAGAGATACTGAGGAACCCCAGCAAATTGTAGCATAAGAAGCATTAATTTGAAAACAAACTACAAATATGGAATATATTGCTATACTATGTATATTCTTTGTTTAAAAACTTCATTTTTACTTGTTCACATGAACATCAAATATCTCATGGTGCTCAACTACTATCCATGACTTGGCTGTGGATGAAGGCACCAATGTGTATCTCAGGCCGCTTCTTCACTGACATATCAAATTCAGATTATCTGTTTTGAACCGAATCATATGGCAGTGTAGTCTCATATAATCTAGTTCAAAGCAGATAATGGGGAGTATCTGCTTTGATAATCTGGATTATCTAAAAGTATAGAAGGGGACAAAAAGATCTGGAGGCCTGGATGGATGAGATTGGAAAATTTTATCTCTCCCAGCTTTGTCCACCTGAATACTCTGTGCAGCACTAACCTAGGCTGGAGGTTCAGCAGGAAGGATTTGCCATCATGTATAATAATACAATCCTTCTCATTTCTATCGTAAATTCTAAATACTCTAATGTAAAGTCATTGGTGAGATGTACTTAAAATGGTTTCTCCTGAGAATAAGAATAGGTGCTTAGGTAAATTTGAATCAAATGGTCTTCATTATTTGAGATAAAATGGTTAAATTGGAAAAAGTGGTAAGCACATTGTGTTTATATAATGTCTGTATATAAACTCTGGCCGGCAAAATACATCTTTTGCAAGAGCAGTCTTAATCCAGATCATATGAGTGGAGCATTTACTGGGGAAACTATACATGAGTTCAATTCCCACCACTGCATCTGGTGTTTGCAAGTGTATCCCTTGTTCCACTACATTAATATTTATTATGCTTATGGGGAAGCAAAGACACTAGAATCTGTTTGCAATTACCAAATTAAAATGCAATTAACTGGTCACAGGGAACAAACAGTTATTCCTTTAAAAAAGTTTAAGGAGGTAGAACTGGGATGGGTATAAGATTTCCTGGTCCAGGATGTTTTTAGTTATGCAAGTTTACTAAGAAATGTCATTCCAAAGCAAAGATTTTAAAATTCTGTAAATCGAAAACAGATTTAATTTTAAATTAAACAGAGATAATTGCTGGTGGATCACAAAGATATTTCTAAAATGTTTAACATAACCTCTCTTGCGGTGATGCCTGCAGATTGTGTTGTGGTGGCCTACAATTCCCATGATTCCTCAGCCTGCTTTTTGTTTAAAAATAATTATTGATCTCCTGCCATTTTTCCCTTAACTGGGACTCAAGATTCCTTACAAAATTAAAACAAAAACAATGCAGGTCAATTTAATGCAAAAGATTATTGTTAAAATAATGTAAAATAATGTAAAACACTCTTCTTCTTCTTCTTCTTCTTCTTCTTCTTCTTTTAAAAAAACTTCAAACCCCTTTCATTAAAAGTGTCAGTTTCTCCAAATCTTTCTGAATAAAAAGGGAAGCTTGCTGCATGGACATGTTGTAGCCAAGGGCAGGGAACTTTTGGCCCTCTAGATCAGAGCTATCCAAACTGTGTGTTGGCTGCAGTATGTAAGTGTGTCATGTAAATGTAACAAGAAATGAGGAAAATATTGGAAATATATGTTATCTTATATCTTATATGTTATCGGAAGCGACTGAATGAATAAACAAGATATGTTATCTTACAGATCACCATATAGTTTAAAAATATAAATGAAATGTTTTCATGAGATATGTTGTAACTCCCATACAATTCATTATTACAATTTATGTATGTGTCTGTATATCTAATAAGGGGTTGGTTTAACCTCTGGTTTGCTTATAAACCTGAATTACTGTGTCGCAAAATGATGCATGTCTAAAAAGTGTGGCACCAACATGAAATGTTTGGAAAGCCTGACTTGTCCAGTGTGGATGAACGTGAACCATTTAAGGTGTGTATGTGGCATCAAAATAACATTGCATTGATTTTTATCTAGAAATGATGGTATTAAACTGGAAATAGATAAAAACACTATCAAATAACTGGTAGAAGCTCAGTTTCGTATTTAGTGCTTAATCTGCATAGTTTGGGGCAAGGGATCTTAAAGAATCTTACAGTATTCATGGATAATACATTCCAGGATATGGCATGCAAAACCATGGAAATACTGAAACCTATGGAAACATGAATTCCAGCAGAAACATACCACAGAATCACACTAGAGGACTTAGGAAATGCCTAGAGATGAAACAACTTAAGGCAATGCTAGGACCCCCAGCAGAAGGTCAACTTCCAGCAGAAACATACCATACAATTGCCTGAAGAACCTAGAAAATGGCTAGAGGACATATGTTGACAGATACAGGTATCAGTCCCACGGACATGGGGTCGTACTCTACTGCTTTTTTTCTCAGCCTTGTTCAGTGTTGAGAATACACTCAAGAAGTACCAAGTCCAGCTTTCCCATCACTATAAAAGACAGTCCTGCTGTCAGAAGAATGTCTTTTCCATTCACAGAATATTGCTTTAAACTTGCACTGCTAGAAATGGACTCCAGATCTATAAAATAAGATTGAGCAAGTGTGGACCTCCACATATTTTTTACCTGAATTCCCATAATCTGTTGCTCTTGCAGTTTGATAACTGCCATGAGGCTAGGGGTCCTGCTGGCCTAAACTACTGGAGGATCACAGTTACCCACATCTGCCAGAGGATTGTTCAGTTTTTGCAAGTCCTTTTTTTTTTTTAGATCTTTTCATGGATCTAAAAACAGAAGCGACATCTTGCTCTTTGTACAGAATACTACTGCTACATTATTACAAATTATAAGAAAACTCCTGCTTTCAAGAGATGACAACTTCTTCTTGATAAAATAATTTTAAACTATTCACAAATATTATGGCAGTGTAAAAAACATTATTCATGTGACAGTATTGGTTTATCCAATCAAAATTGGCTACTGTTAGGGAGCTCCCAGTGGCGCTAAACCCTTGTGCTGTCAGGACTGCTGATTTGAAGATGGGGTTACTGACCTGAAGGTTGCCGGTTCAAATCCAACCCAGGGAGAGCATGTATGAGCTCCCTCTGTCAGCTCAAGCTCCCCATGTGGGCACATGAGAGAAGCCTCCCACAAGGATGGTAAAACATCAAAAACATCCAGGCTTTCCCTGGGCAACGTCCTGCAGATGGCAATTCTCTCACAACAGAAGCAACTTACAATTTCTCAAGTCGCTCCTGAAACAAAACAAAAAAAACCTTCTAGGGAAATGAAAACAAGTTTTTAGATATTTGCCCAGAACATCGTCGAACTTTAAAAGTGGGGAAATGTAGGACCACTCTGGGTCCCCCTGGGGAAGAAGTGTGGTATATTAAATAAATAAATAAATAAGTCTTAAAACTAGGAACCAGCTTTATAGTCCCTCCATGTTTAGATATTTGGAAGAGAGAGAGAAAAAATGATATACCTCCTTTTTCACTTGCAATAAAACAGAAAGAACAAATCTTGTAGTGTGCATAATGTCCAGGTAACTATCTGCACCTGCATGCATTACAAATTTGATGAGCATATAGAAGTGAGTCAGTTGCCTGGGAGAGCAAGGCAGATCCCCCAGTAGACCCTGCTCCAAAGGCCAGATGACATTGGAAAGAGTTGTCTCACTTTCTCAGTTTTCCACTCGTCAGTTCACTACATAGCATTTCCTCCTCCATTAATGACTTCTGATTTTAAAATCTGAACAAAAAATTCTGTGCATCATAATGCATATTTCCCTAATATGTGCATCTCTGCATGCATGTTTGTCCAATAGCGATCTGTTCCCCACACAGTTTTCACTTATGTAAAACTTTATAATGTACAATTATTCTTATTTTTTACATGGAAAAGTTTGGAGAAGTGCAAATACCAATGTTAGCTGCATGCTGGGATGTATGCATCAGGGGAATTCTTATTCAAATGCAACTCAATGAATTTCTTTCCCTAGCCCTAGGCAGATGTGGGGTCTTTAGATATGAATAATCATGTGTTGAGAAGGTTTTTAAGATCAAGTAAGGGGTGCTGTGGTTTTTAGTTTAAATATGTTTTTATGAATTTTAACTGAATTTTTAATACCAGTAATATTTAATTCTGTTTTAATGATTGTGTATTTGTAAGTTTTTAATTGCACTGAAATGCTTTTAATGTAAGCCACTTTGAGTCTCCTTGTGGAGAGAAGAAGTAGAGTATAAATAAACATCATAATAATAATAATAATAATAATAATAATAATAATAATAATAATAATAATGGCACAAAGTTCTCTCATCTGCATATAATTTGGTTAATACATGGAGAAGAACAGATCATGCAAATCTTGTCTGCTGACATTTATTTTACCTTCAATGTACACAATTAGATGTGTGATATGCAACTAAGGCATGGCTGTGGAACTATTAAATGGCTGCCCAAGTAGAAATTTAGGAAGCTGCTAAGTTACTATCTTACATTACTACAGCATATGCTATTTTGGGCTATTATGGAAGCTTAAAAGGAAGGCTCATTCCATTATACTTTGTTAGAGGCCCTTATCCTGGAGCTGACCCTGGCTGTATGCAAGTTTCATTAGGAACAATGAGAATTCCTTCTAAGAAACCACTATTAGGGCTTCATCAGATGGGCAAAATTACCTGTCATACGACACTTTCACTTCACTTGCGGCACAGAGCCCAACAGCTCTTATCTCACAACGTTTATCTTTATGCTGCAAGTGAAGTGAAAGTATGAAAAGCTTCCCATGTTGCATAGGCAACAACGGGGGAAGTCGGGCAACGGACACTTCCCCCATGGGATGGGGTGAGGGGCAAGATGCATGATGCACAGCACAAGGTGACGAGTTCTCCACACCCTCCACCAAGTTTCGTCAGATTCACCATGATGACAAATCCCATCCATAATGTGATGAGGTCCTAAGGGTGAATGTACACTGTAGAATTAATGCAGTTTAGCACCACTATCAACAGCTATGGATCAGTGCTATGAAATCATGGGAGTTGTAATTTCAGAAGATCTTTAGCCTTCTCTGCCAAATAGTGCTAGTACCTCAACTAACTACAACTCCCAGGATTCCATAATATTGGGCCATGGCAGTTAAGGTGGTGCATGAATTCTGCAGTGTAGATGTACCCTCAATGATGTTGCTTTAAGTCAGAAATGAGTAACCTTAATTTTTCCACATGTTTTGGAGACGCTAGCTGGAGGTTTTTGCTGGGTTTATATAATTTTCTATGCTCTAGTTGGTGAAAAGGAATGAACTAAAAGCTAAGAAGAAAGTGTTTCAGCCCTGTTCAAACACAGAGTCAAAATTAGTTCATTCCCTAGGCAGCAAAATAAAATAATACAAAATTATAGAAATTGATAGAAATTAGACAATTTTGATATTTACAGGATCATTTAAACTACACTGAGAGAGCTAGCACATCCTTCTCAGAAGTATAGCTTTAGAATGATGCCAAAAATTCTTTGTTGTTTGACCAGCTACTTTTGGTGAGGTATGAGTGATTCCAGATGGTATCAGTATCTGCACAAAGAGAATTACTGCCATCAATTACCATAAATTCTTCCATCATATATCCCCCTGAATTTTCAGAAAAATAAAAACAATGTATTTAATTTAATTTATTTATTTACAGAATGCATATTCTGCCCTTCTCACCCTGAAGGGGGCTCAAGGCAGATCACAATGCACTCATACACGGCAAACATTCAATGCTGTTTTTAGACATACAAGACAGAGCGACAGATAGGGGTATTTTGGTATCTTCCAACATAGGCGCCTGGAGGTTATGCTTGATTCCGGACCGAGGGGGGTGTGTGTGCTATTGCTTCATCCATTATGATGCTGAGCCCTTTTGATCATAGTATTACCTCCTTGTTCTTTGATTGCCAGCATTTTTATAGTGCCATAAAATACTTCCCCACTTATTAAGCGGTGCCTAATTTCTCTACTCACAGCTGAGCTGTTTTTGTATTGCTTAGGTGGACATTTAGCTAGGCTTAATAGTTGGGTGCTCAATCTGCCTCGGGCTTTGCACTTGCCACCTTCCAGTCAGCAGTGATCTATTGCTGCTGGTGATTAACCAGCCGTGCTACAGCTCGGCCCTTAATAATAAGTTATTATTTTATTCATTTATATTCTACCTTTCACCTAATAATAGAACCCAAGATGGTGAATGATACAAAATGTATCATTTTTAAATTATAGAAAATATGATAAGATTTCAATATAAAATATAAATGAAATTGATCAATATAAATAGCCTACACCCAAATTGTATAGGAAACTTAGAATTAGAAACAAACATATTTCTGTGTTTATTTATTGCTACAGTTCATCAGCTGGAAAATCCAACCTCAGTCATTTTATTAAAAAACATAACAGCCATGAGTGTCACCTAATCACACACAAAGCATATACAATCCATATTTCCTGGCTCAGTGTGCTCTTAATTTTTAAAAAGTAAAGAAACAAGTGATGTGAAGGTAAAATGCACTGGGTATATTTAGGAGAAAATCACGAAAAACAACAACATCGGCAGGAGCAATAACTATATGAAATCATCATCAGAGTAATAAATTCTCTTAAGTCAGCCCCTATTTCCCATGTCTTCTTTTAAAGTCCTTTTGGTGCTATGATTTCCTTGCTTTTTCCAGCTTTAGCTCACCTGAGCATGTTTTCAAGAGGATATTGCTTGCCTTTTAGCCAAAATCTAAAATCCTAGCATGGAAAAGGTCCAAGTTTTGCTTTGAGCTGGAATTAAAACAGAATGATTTACTGTTGTAGATAAACCCAGAGCATTGGCTACTAGGCTTGCTCAAATAATTCGATTTCCCCGTTACCCGTTATTAATTCGTTACTTTCATTTGTTTTGAAGCAATATACGACCTTGATTGTCCACACGTCTGGATATTGCGGTTTCGAATCGCGAGAGGCCGTTTTTCGTTATGTCGTCGTTTTTTTCGTTAGGAAAAAAAAGCTTTTGCAAATCACCCAAACTCCCACCATTCAGGCCCTTTCCTTTTGCCCCTCAGCAAAAGGGGCGTCACGGGCTCAGCCAATGGGAGGGGGCGAGGGGGAAGGAGGCCGAGGAGGAGGAGGAAGACGGAGGGGGGAAATGGCCGCCGCCGCCTCGCCTCAGCTCAGGCCTGATACTCAGAGGTTTTGACGTCTGTGCGAAGCTAGGCAAGTGGGGTTTATATATCTGTGGAAGGTCCAGGGTGGGAGAAAGAACTCTTGTCTGTGGGAGGCAAGTGTGAATGTTGCAATTGGTCACCTTGATTAGCATTGAATAGCCTTGCAGCTTCAAAGCTTGGCTGCTTCCTACCTGGGGGAATCCTTTGTTGGGAGGTATTAGCTGGCCCTGATTGTTTCCTGTCTGGAATTCCCATTTTCTGGGTGTTGTTCTTTTACTGTCCTGATTTTAGCTTTTCTGTAGCTAAAAATGCATATAAAATTGATTCTATAGGGAGGATAAATGATTGGATTTCAACTCCTACAGCTTAGCTTTCTCTGCCAATAATGGTACCATATCAAACTAAACATCCCAAGATTCTGTAGCAGTGAGCCATCTTGGATATTGTAAGGGATTTTATTATTATTATTATTATTATTATTATTATTATTATTATTATTATTAGACCTTGCTCCCAGGAAGGTGCCTTCGCTGTGGCTCCCAACTTATCTATCTATCTTTCCACATATTCTCCACATTGTGTGTATGTGTATGTATATTATATATACATGAGCCCTGATGGCGAAGTATGTTAAAGCACTGAGCTGCTGAACTTGCAGACCGAAAGGTCCCAGGTTCAAATCCCGGGAGCAGAGTGAGTGCCCGCTGTTAGCTCCAGCTTCTGCCAACCTAGCAGCTTGAAAACATGCCAATGTGAGTAGATCAATAGGTACCGCTCTGGGAAGGTAATGGCACTCCATGAAGTCATGCCGGCCACATGACCTTGGAGGTGTCTATGGACAACACTGGCTCTTGGGCTTAGAAATGGAGATGAGCACCAACCCACAGAGTCAGGATACCTTTACCTTTACCTATACACACACACACACACACACACACACACACACACACACACATATGCAGGGACTATATATATATACTGTGATGACTCATGGGCATTGTAGTCCCATTCCTAGTGCTGTTGTGACTGACGAAGAGGAGAACTTGGGTTTTCCTCCATTTCAGCCAGAAAGGGAACCATTTCAGCCAGAAATTGAGCCTTTGCACCTGCAGGAGGTTTGTTTTCCAGAAATCTCCCAAACAAGCCCGGGGTCGAGTTCTCCCCCTTTTTCGCGCCGTAATTACATTCTCCAGCAAAAGGGAGTGCAACAGGCTAATCGCAGGAGTTTGAGAATAGCAGCAAAGCATTCAGATGATTAAGCCTGTTCCCATGAGAAATTTTAGGGAGTCATACATCTGGACACAGAGACTGACTTTCGGTTCTGGTTCTCCAGAGAAGTCTTCTCTGGTGGGGAAAACAAGGCCTATTTAGGTTCCTTGCTCCCGGAGGGTTCTTGCGGAGTCAATTCGTCAGCAACTGGAGTAGTGTGTGTGGACAGCTACTCCGCTTCCAAGCCTTTGTTCCTGATTCAAGCCTTCGTTTTCCAGCCTTGTTCTTCCACGGATTTTGCCTTGCTTTCCAAGACCCAGCCTTGCCTTGTTTCCCGGATTTTGCCAAGTAAACACCACGGATCTTGTTCTTGTTTCTCGTTCCTTGCTGTCTTGTATTCAAGCCTTGTTTTTCCGAGAGTCAAGTTATTTCCTAGCCTCGTTCAAGTTCTTGGACTAAAGGACCTTGTCATCTCCCCTCACTTTGCCTGGCAAAGTGAGTGTTTCGGTTATTGGATTATAACTTTGGACCTTAATATTTCATATTGGACATTGTTTCTTTGGACTAATTTTGACCTTTCCTGAAAGGTCTATTTCTGGACTATTTTCTACACTTGTTTTTATTAACTTTATATACTCCTTCAATAAAGATATTAGATAGATTCTGGCCTCTGTGTATGGTTATTGGTGCCCTGCAGCCGGGTCGTGACATATACACAGTATATATCACACACACACCAATTTAACAAAGTTTCAGCCACAAAAACAAAGTTTCTGAAGTAGAACAATGACTTTCACAGTAAAGACAACCCAATTTAACAGGAAATAAGACTTTCAAACCAGGAACAGATTTCTGCAATTATTAAAAAATGGTTTATTATAAAAGCTATGAAAATTCGCCAAAAATCAGAGGATAAGGGAAACGTTCCAAATTTTGGTGAGCTATCAGTGTTAAATGTGTTCTACCACTGTACCAAGTTTGAAGAAGATCACTCAAAAAATGAGGGCGGGAGAGTCCTGTAAAATCTCCCCTCGTGCTGTTTTTTTTTGGCCACTGCGCATGCGCGTCCGCCATTAACGAATTAATTTAGAAAATAACGAATTTTCGTTAATTTTGAATTTTTTTGGGGGGCAAAATTCGGAAATGACATCAGAAACGAAACGCTGGCGCCCCCTGCTTTTGAAACGAGTTTAGAATCAATTTTTTCATGGATCGCTCAAGCCTATTGGCTACTAATAGAACATCGGATCTCTTACAAGACACTGATCCTGATATTTAAAGCTCAAAATGGCCAAGGACCATTATATCTTAGGGACCGCCTCATTCCTTTTTTTTCATCAGTGGTCACCTCGATCCTCCCAGAAAAATTTCCTATATGTACTGGGCCCTAGGGAGGTACACCTGGAAGCTGCAAGGCGTAGAGCCTTTTCGACCTATGCTCCAATTCTGTGGAACTCATTGCCTCCATATATTAGAGAAATGTTGGAGTTGCGACCTTTATATTTGCCAAAGATCATGCAACTTGAAGATTTTTTTTAGAATCCTCAAATATTGGGCTATGGATATTGCTGCCACATGAATAAGCTGAGATGTGGTTGCATATATTATTTCCGAAATAAAAAATGTTGAATTCTAATCACTTTCCTATATCTCTTTTCTTTGGATATTAATTGGATTAATTGTTACTTGATTCATTTATGGGAATTGACTTTTCCTCACATTAACTTTCAGAGTGCAACAAACAGTGTGAGGCTATGACTATACCAAACATATTTTTTGTCTTCCTTTCTTAAGATTCTTTATTATTTTGTGGGTATGAACATAGTCCTATAAATCTTTGGTACTTTCACAGCTTGGTTCTTTTGAGCTATAGTAGGCCCCATACTTGGATAATGGATTTTCTATCAGTATAAAGGGTCTGCTGGTATTATTGGGGTTATTTTGGCTTATTTCCAAGCAAACATATTCAGGATGAAAATGGTTAGTGGAAATCACTTATTTATAATGGTTATATTTTGATACAGTCCAAGTAACAGTCCAAGTAGTTCCTCAAACGAAGTCAGGGAATATATACATGGAATGCAATATATTTTGACTGAATCAGAGTTGGAGGCCTCAGAGAAAGGACCCTCCTTCCAGATTCCTTATAGACAAACTTCCTAGAGATTCTTCTGGTGAACCATAGCAAATGCAAAAGGAGGAAACCATCAGAATTTCATTAAACAAAGCTGCTGCCTCATTCCTTTTGATCAGTACTTGGCAAGAGTCCTTGGTAGTTTTTATAAAGTTCAACTGTTCAACATTTGCCATAGCTAACATTATGACTTTTCCTCAACTATTTTTATTGACATGATGAATAGAAAAGATCTGCACCATATAATCTATTTAAATTACCTAAATCATTCCAGTGAAAATTTAATTCAGCCAACTTTCTTTTGGGGAGCAGAATTCTGTCTTGTCTGAATTTTATTTTATATACATTGCAAGTTTTTGTGGTATATGCAAAAGCTTTGGTGAACTGAGAAGAGAGTCTATATATTGAAATGACTGTAATTCAACCTGAATAACACCTAGTATATTTAGTCTCTGCAATTGTATATATAACCAATTCTTGCAAAACTGTTAATGTGGGATTTGTGTATAGATAGTGTTTAAATGAAATTTGTGTCTTGCCAGTATTGCATACTGATTGTATCATCCAGAGTGTACTATAGTCTGGAAAGAGTTAATTGCTGAGAAGCTGTGTTGACCTTGATGTGTGGCTGGAACTGGGGAGTGTCCAGACACAAGTGTGTATGCTTTACTGATTGCATCAGTTCTGTTCTGCTGTCTGCTGAGAAGTCAAGTCCTGTGTCTATTGTCTGCAAGTCTGTTCATCTTGATTTTTACTGAAGTCAGTAGAACTTTGTATATAGTTTTATCAACATCTCTGATGTCTCTTCGTTCTCCATTCCTCTGACTCCATCCAACTGCTGCTGCGCTGTGTAAATTACTCTGACAAAAACTCACTTGGATATATTTCTGAATAGACATATGTCAGATCAAATTCTTAAATTGTTTCTGGGGACTGATGCCTCATCCATTGGGAGACACATATCATAACCTGCGCGCCTCTGTTTTTCCCAAATAAAACAGTCACTCAAAAATGGTACTTAGACTGAACTGGATGTCTTGACCTTTAGCATGCCATTCACCAATGGCTCAGAACTCCATCCCTTACTGCAATTGGCTGGCTCTGAAGGTGGATTTCAGGGCATTTATAATTATATCAATGTAACCATAACTGTAACTGTGAATAGGAAACAGTTACAAAGTTCCAAGTCTAAGTATGACATCATAAATGTCTGAATGGATGCCACCAATGTTCTTTTTTATTTATGGCAAATACTGTGTCTAATACTTGATAAGACACATTACAGAGTAATAGCTCTTTGATACTACTTTAACTGCCACATCGTCATCCTAGAGATTGTTGGAATTCGAAGTTTCATGAAATATTTAGAATTCTCTGCCTGAGAGCTTTTTTTTTTTTTTTTGAGTGTCCAAACGCTTGCCTTCCCTGGGCAACATTGGCAGAAGAAGAAGAATTTTTTTTACACTGCACCACTTGAATAGCAAGTGTATAAGGTGTGAAGCGGTATTATACTTTGTATAGAAAATACACTTGAATTCTGTCTCACAGGTAATTTTATGCAATATTGTACCAGAGTCCTCTTACTCTTTATTTTATTAGATTATTTTAACAGTTTTTAGTTTCTTCTGGCTGAACTGCTTGCAATTACAATGCACCCTATAGATAATGCTCTGATATTTGTGGATATCACACACTCTGATTATTCCATTCCATTGTCATCTACAAAGTTGACACTCAAGAACCACACGATTGAATTACAAAAAAATTGCACACACATCTCATAGTGTTTTAAGTACATTTCAGGTTTTCTGTTGGATTGCATTCATAGCTGTCCTGGGCTGCATACAGCCCAGGAGCCATGGGTTGAACAGGCCTGATCTAACAGGTTCTCTATTTATGTATTCATACGTAAGAAATAGAAATCAATATTAACATGATACTTCAGCCATGGATTAACATTTCATCCAGATGATTCCCATTATATTATTAGATTTTAAGAATCTTTTGAGGGGGGAAAATCCCTTAACCATGTCTCTGGGAACAAAGCTTTGCCTAAATAGTTTAATAGCTGGCATCCTTATGTAATGGAGAAGGATTCCAAATACATTTTGTGTTGAGAGGACAGATGCCTACAACAATGATTGCCTCTGTGGTAAAACATCCTTTAGCATAAAGGCCTTCCTTTCCATCTTGCTGATTGAATGATCAGCCTTCCAAATGAAATAGCCTTCACCATGTCTGGAGAGAAAGTATTACATTGTTTTATAAATCAGTCAAACCAGCACTTTGGAAATAGTGTGATAAACTGTCAGACATGAAAGTGATCTGACCTTGAACTTTGAGCCAAAAGCTATGGGAATGGCACCACAGCACCATCTTAAAGCTCTTACATTGCTGCCTAATGCAATGACAGGTTTCCTTCTTCTCAGCCCTTCCATTCTGTGCCCTCCCTGAGAAAGAAAACACTGCCCTTCCTCCTCCTCCTGAGCTAAATGATTACAAGAAACATATTTCATTCCAAGATAAAACAAAGACATCTCCCTCCTGGCCAGAGTGTAAGATGTCATTGAAATAAACGTCCATAGAATCACTAAACCGTTCTGCTATAAAGGACTGGTTCTTGATGCAGCGAGCGATCAACAAACTCACTTCCTAATTAAGTACAGGAGCATAATGAGGAACAGGGCTTCCTTTGTTTAGTCAGCTTGTGTGAACTGCAGCCACAATTCCCCAGACTCTCCTAACTCCTTCATTCAAAACTTGTAATTGGAACATAAGGAACCAGGTACTACAACAGCAAATGGTTTGACAGTGGCTCCATTCACTGCCAGCCAGATGTGAGACACTTTCAAAGGGGTTGAATGACTCATATATTGCCTAGTGTTGTATGACACCATAATCTCTAGTTTTCAAGCCTACCATCAACAGGCACTGTCATCTTCAATGCAATCCAATGAGACATTAAGATTTAAAGAAAGGATGCACAAATCAAGCTGAATAACTCGGAGAGCTGGCGAGAAAGTAACCAGGTTGGCTATTTGCATAAAGTTAACATGAGCAAAAGGTTTTAGACAAAGACTGGTTATTTTCTGCACTTCTTTCTGAAGTACTGGTGAAGTTAATAGAAAATGGACCAGAAAAACATTACAGAATTCAAGCAAAATATTTACTCACAGTCAGAATTTTGGTACACAAGATAAGGCCTAGCATGGCTCAAAGGTCTCTTGGTTTTGATGTGATTTATCTTGCATGCTTAAATATTTCTCACATGACAAGGTAATGGTGACCCAGAAAGTCTGAAGTCTCCTGCTTATAGGATGTTGGTGGACAGTTCCCTATGGATTATCTGGACTATGGATTAAAGACATTTTTTTTTAAAAAAAAATGTGACAGGTATTCACCCGAGTGAGAAAATTATATGTTTGAAAGAAATGATTCACTTCACCTTTGGATTTTATATTTAGTATGATTTATTTTTAATTGGAGCCCCCTATGGCACAGCGGATTAAACCACTGAGGTGCTGAACTAGCTGACTGAAAGGTCGGCGGTTCAAATTCGGGGAGCAGGTTGAGCTCTTGCTGTTAGCTCCAGCTTCTGCGAACTTAGCAGTTTGAAAACATGTAAATGTGAATAGATCAATAGGTACCACTCTGGTGGGAAGGTAATGGCACTCCATGCAGTCATGCTGGCCACATGACCTTGGAGGTGTCTACGGACAACGCCAGCTCTTTGACTTAGAAATGGAGATGAGCATCAATTGGATATATTTCTGAGTAATTGGACATGACTAGACTTAATGACTGAGGGTCAGACACAACTAGACTTAATATCAAGGGGAAACCTTTATCTTTTATGTTTAATTAGTTATTGGAAGGTTAAATTGTTTTAATTTACAGTTTTGGTTGTTGTGGCATATATCTCTGAGGAAATCTTGCTATGAGAATAAAAATGGGTTAATTGCCAAAAATATATGGAGAGGACTGGAGCAGGGGGGATGCAAAAACTGATATTTTGTTCATAAGATGTTATATGTTTCATTAATTTATATCTCTTCTTTGCTGCCACCAATTAATACCCAGGTTTCTTTAGCTGCCACCGTTTTATTACACCTTAGCCACGTCGTCTGTCAGGATTTTAAACTGACAGGCCACTTCTTTGTTGGGATGTTCAGGAAGACACACAAACTCTTTAGATGAAGTAACACAAGAATATGATGCTTATTTATATTAGAACAGTAAAAATATGTAGTAGTTTCAATAAAAGATTAGGCTTTACTCTTATAAAGAATGGTTTTATAACTTGAATTCTGTGGAGATATGTTCCTTCATACAGGAGTACAGTTCAGGTCTATGAAACCCTTTTTAAAACCTTTTCTCCTGTTGGCTGACACCAGCACTCTAAACTATAGAGTCTCAATATCGTTCTTTGCCCTTCTTCCCTGAGGGCTCTTAACTATATTCCTCAAAGAGTAACGGTTCCTAAAACTATATCTTCATACTCCAAACACCATCCAACCAACTCCCTAACTGAAAAAATCAATTTTCTGGCTGCATAGCTCCAACTGTCACTTTGACTCTGCCCATCTCCAGTTGCTAAGCAACTCCCTCCATTTACATCAGCCAATCAGACTGTACTTCCAGTAATGGCTGCATGATCGCCCCCCCCCCCCTTACTCTGCTTAGTTTTTGCAAGCAAGGCCTGAAGCTACCTGTACACCAACCTTGTAAGGTTATATACATATACCTTATACATTACAATATACATTCACTTTAATGTCTATGCTGATGTTCAATTATTCCCTTTTTTGTGATATTTCAGGAATGAGTCCAGAGTACTCAGTAAAGCTCAGAGCACTCAGTAAATCTGATCTGGAAATGCTTTTATCAGGACTCTTAAGAATGGATATGTAACATGTGGGCTACAGCCAGCTCTTATACTTTTCCTTTTCATAGACTTTGAACCTTCCCACCAAATCAGATGCATAAGCTGCAATGCTGGAACTACATTCTTACAGCAAAGATTACCATCAAAAAAACTGTTCCTAAGTGAGACTGGATCTTTATGTTGCATGCAGCTTGGAGCAAGATCTGTGGCCTCTTCTGAACCATACAGCCATCACATTTGTAACTGAATTTGGATGAGAACATGGTGGTACCATTTTTAGTGGCCACTGGGACACAGAATGCATGTAGTGACCTGAAAGGTTAAGGGGAGGCCAGTGAGTCACCCAGTGAAGTAGTTATCAGCACTGCTATGAATCCTATTTTAAGTAGGCCATAAGTGAAGAAGGTAAACTCAAACATTTTGACCTCTTTTAATGATATTAATATAGACTCTGATGCCATAATATATGTCTATACCAAGTTTACACCCAAGAGGTTTCAGCTCTCCTTGAAATGGCAGGATCATGTCTGTGCCTTCTGGAAGGCAGATGCGGAGCCTGAATCATCCAATGCCACTTCAGGGTAAGTGCTGACAGGCAGTAGCAGAGAGAAAGATGTGGTTATTGCTATGTTAACAAGTCTCTCCATAAATCCATCCTAAAAGGAGAGCTCTTAGATGAGGTGTGGAAATTAACAGGACTGGAAAAGGAGAGCTGTAAAAACTGAACTGTAAAACAAAACACATAGCAATATTAAAACATGCACTTTATCATCAAAATCTAAAATATTATTGTGCATGCCGATCTATCCAATGATTTTTTCTATGTATGCTAGACATGTACTCAGAATCTATTTCCTCCCACTTCCCCAAATTTAGTATATCAAAATTGTAGCAGGATACAAGAATTTTCAACATTATTTAGAAGTATAATTATATAGTTTCTTAAAATTGAAAGAAATATTCTCAATAAATTATTTTTAAAGGGTAAGGGGACAATAATGAGTCCACACCATGCTATATACTTCTGACAATATTGGTAGTAACCAAATTAGGTTTATTTATGTGATCCACTAGTGGTGTGATTGCATTATTATTTTCTTAGCTGATACCTACAGCCAAGCTAATACTGCATTATTGTTGGCAAGACACTATGACTTAATACAAACAAGGGACACCTTTAAAATGAGTAGCATATGATAATGTGGTTCATGTTTAGGTATCATAAGGGGGAAAAACATTCTCCTTCTTAGGCTCCATGAAAAGACCAAAGACATTACCCCACCCCACCCTGTTTTAAAACATTTATAACCCATTGAGAATATGATTTATGATGGAGCTCTTCCCATGATGCAGGAAAACTTCCTGTCAGTTCCATCAGGATTTATTAGGTAAACGTTAGAAAAGGGGGAGGGGAGGCAGTCAGAGATCATCTTCTGACCTCAGGAACCAGTCTATAATTGGAGAAAATATCCAAAAACAGATGGGATAAGAGCTGTCAAATTTACCTGGGTTAAATTGCTTCAGTGATGGGGAATAAGGGACGTTCCTGTGAGCGATCCCTGACCAAGCATTGACATTTATCTCCCAATATTCTGCTGCATGAGTCTGACATGGCAGTTTTTTTAAATTACAATAATCATTCGAAATAACAAAACTTCAAAATATCTGTTTTTTCTGTCTGTACTGCTAGCTTTTTAAATCTTGGACTTCTGCAAAGTAGAGTACTGAGATCAGAGAAAAGTTGGTATCACCAGAGTGCTGTCTCTTTAATTGTTCCTTCACACTGCTTTTTCCTGTCTCTTCCCCATGTAAATGTAGGTCAGGAAGGCAGTAACTGGTCATCTTTTGCTGGGTTCTTAAGCTTCATAAATTAGTTTCCCACATTGCAGTGTTTCTCATTTCTCATGGTTTCAATATGCATTTTTTATAAAGTTTTGTGAATTGTGCTCTTTCATCTCATAAGACTTTGAGAGGTAACCCACATAGCTACTTTATTTCTCAGCACTCTTTTCCATTTTCACAACTTGGTGACTGCATATTGGAGCCAAAGTCTAAGAGGATACAGGCTATAGAAGAATATCCATACTATAAACAGATCCAGTCCTTTGCAATTGCATGAGCACTGGTGTTAACAATGTTATGATGTTATGGCATGATGTTATGGTAGAGGCCATTGGGAAAATAGATTGTTCCAGTTGGTGGACTGAGGAATGATGTTGGCGTTCTTTCTAAACTTAGAACCATAATAGTTCTTTTGAGATAGTGTCTCTTTTGTTCTTTTCCCCACATGTCTTTTAGTTTCACATCTCAAAATATTTCACATATACACATGCACATGCACATAGTGGTGACACCTAGATTAAAAAAACCTTTTATATAATCCCACTAGTCCCTTTAAAAAGAAGTAGCGGTACACAGTTCAAGGAATATGGTTCATATGAGCACATCTGAAAATGTATTTTTACTCCTCTCATCTATTAGCATAATCAGATTAAGTCCATGGATGAAATAATCTAAATGCAGGATCAAATTCAGAAATTGCATCTTAAATCTGTGTTTTTTTCTACCTTTAAAACCACAATATGAGGATTGGAGTTAATGCAAGCAAGTAAAAATTATTTTCTAATACATTCATTAGACTTTGCACTTTACTGACTTGATTTTTTCTGATATAATTTTTGCCAACAGCTGACATGCCTTTATTACATCAAATACAAAAAACCTTAAAATGTTTCCTACTTATGAAATTCAAGTTCAGATTTGAAACATTTATTGTATGACTTCATTTGATTTGGAGAGTAATGTTTGTCTCCTGCATTTCAAAATGAAATTTCATTCTATTTAGATTGATGGGAAGCATTACTCATGAGACATAGTGGATAAAAATACAGAACTTTAAATTTTTCCCTGCAGGAAAGGCAAGATGTGAATGTCTATCGTGATATTATGAAAGTTAAGTGTTTGCCTCCAGACATATTCACGCAAAGAAATAATTTTCTATCCATGGCTGATGCAGTTACAAAGCTGGGTGAATATGTCCAGTGCATTTCTACTTATTCATCTAAGCCTCCTTAAACAGATGGGCTTTATTTTTTAATGTGATTAGGAATGCACATCTTCATCCATACCAATCAGTTTTCATTGATAACTCTGTGCCTTAATAACACAAAGTGGCTACCAATGTCATAAAACCATATCATCAAAATGTTTTCAACAACAAAGCTTTAAGAATCAATCAATCAGCTTCAAAAACATTAAAAGTCCAGTCTGAAAAGATGTGTCTTCACAACCTTGCTAAAAGCAAAGAGAAGGAAAACAATCACAATTCTTAATGGGAGGGCATTTCACGATCAGGGAACAATATAGAAAAAAATCGTTGTTCCAAATAGCCATCAGCTTATTTGCTTCTTTACTACCTTCTTGATGTTGAACATACTCAGAACCACTCAGTTTGTAACATTCGAAGTTGCTCTCCCAAAATTTGCACATTTGGTATAAATTTGACTGGCACTCCAAAATGCACACCCAGTTGTGTGTTTGATTGCTTTATCCAACCTAGAAATCTTACATTTCATACTATTCTATTTTTTACTCATTCCTTGTGCTCTTTTTAATTGTAGGGGTATGACCACTACAAAGTTTATTGAGGGATGTTCCACACATGCAAGACATTTTTTCTGGCTTTGGATTTTATAAAGGTGTCTTATACATCCCAACATATTGTTGACTTGTCCACCGCTTTCCACCATGTATACACCAAGCACGTGTTTGTTACCACAGAATGTGTAAAATTCCCATTAACACAGACAAAATGGTTTTAAATATTTAGTTTTGTCCAATTCTCTGTGAAGGCACAGATGTTTTCAGTCACTTTTATGGATAAATCATGCTTTTACATCTATTAGACTAAATAGGGAAGACAATTAGAAATGAATCAGCAATGCCAAATTTGAAATTATTTGCATAAAAATGTAAATTATATGTAGTGCATGGTTGACATATTAAGTAACAGTTATGAAAGGATTAGGGAACATTAGTGAACTTTCTTGTGTCTTGAGATACTAGAGTCTTGAGATACTTTACTGGTAAGACACTCTTTATTCTCAGGGTCTAGTATTAGGGCCAGCCTGATACAAGCGATTTATATCAGTGGTTCTCAACCTGTTGGTCCCCAAGCGTTTTGGCCTACAACTCCCAGAAATCCCAGCCAGTTTACCAGCTGTTAGGATTTCTGGAAGTTGAAGGTCCAAACATCTGGGGACCCACAGGTTGAGAACCACTCCCTTAGATAGATGAGTAGTGGAAGCACATTTACATCTCCTCATCAAATTTTTGGACATTACCCTGGGTAATGTGGCAAAGGTATGCGCTACCCAGCTTATTTTGCATCCACTAAACTAGCCAGCTAGGTAAAGGAATTAGATAAGATCCTCAAGTGAAAAGATATATTATTGAATACCAATGATAATAATTTGAGAAGGGAAATAGAAAAGATTTATATTATGGCAAGGAAATATGTAGTTCCATTTATATAGTTCCAGACAGTGAATGGTCTTCAATTGTTGCCTTTAGTGATGTGATAAAGGTAAGAATGATACAGCTGCAGTTGGATAGAAGATGATGTAGGAGCAGGCTTTTCCAATGAAATAAGATGACCTACAGCAGTGGTTCCCAACCTGGGGTCCCCAGATGTTTTTGGCTTTCAACTTCCAGAAATCCTAACAGCTGGTAAACTGGCTAGGATTTCTGGGGGTTGTAGGCCAAAAATACTTGGGGACCCCAGGTTGAGAACCACTGACCTACAGTTCCTGTCATTCCTGACCACTGGCCATACTGAGAAGGGGTGATGGAGATTGTATTCCAACAACATCTGGGGATCTTAAGAGACACCTCTGCAGCCATTCTGATGCACAAACATGGGATCTAAATGCATTCCAAAATGCTCAAATAAGAATGGCCATTTCTACTTTTTGATTTATTAAAAAGAAACAAATGGAAGTCAGAGGCAGGATGCAGAATAGACAAATCTCCAGCATTATTTGTAGGGTTGATTTAAATATAGGCCAAAGTGAAGTAGCAACATAGAAAATTAGTTTATACTGAGCAGACCATTAAAGTTTATACTGAGCAGACCAATGTCTGCTTGGCACTGGGTGCTCCCCCTCATAATGCCATCTTGCTGGGGGGCTCCTTCCTCCCAGCATGCTGTGCTCCACGCATGCCTGGCACACATGCCTGCCAATCAGGGTGAGCATTGGCTTGTTCTGATTGGTCCAGGGAAGACGGGCGAGAGGACACTGCAACTTCTGCTCAGTTGCCTTTGAGGCCCATCTCAGTGACAACTTCTCAGACTGGATATGTGGACGGTGGTATGGTGGGCATCATACAGGGCTGAAACCCTGGAGAGCCACTGGCAATCAGAGCTGAAAGATTGTGTGAATAATGGTCTGCTCAGTATAAAGTAGTTTTTTATGTTTCCACTTCACTTGGCATTATCAGTAATTAATTGGAATTACTGATAATGCCAAATAGACATGCTGAAAGTATTTATTTGAAATATTCCAGTTTTCTTTTGTTGTTACTTAGTTCTTGAAAGCAGCACAGTGCTCCCATTCATTAGCAGGGGGATCAGTAAGGACACATGCAACTATTTCCCTATAGCTAGACATACTTTAACAGGTACTTCTGGGAATCCTTGGAAAGTCCCTGCAGAAGAAGTGCTTGTAGAGCATCAAGCTACAAGAAAATAGCTAGATGCATCCCCATTGACTTTCCCTTCCTGCTTTTTGATATTAGCCATGTTGGGAGGGTTACACTGCTTACATAAGTCAGACCTCCAGAACAACCAAAAAGATGAATTGTGACGATGTAGGTCTGACTTAAATAATTAAATTACACCAACAGAATGCCATTCGAGGTTTCCACATTAATTTATCCTCCCTTCTATTAGTTAGAATAGAGACTGCCTGATGTTGCTTTTAAAATCAATGTATTGATACTTAATCATAGAAAGGAAATTTCTAGTCATAACATTTGGTTAAGCTTAAGCTTTAAAAGCAAATTCATATAATGTTGTATTAAATAAAATGCATATACTTAACAAATCTGTTTGATTGCATTGCAAAAAAGGAAACCTTATGTTTTGAAGATGATCAACTTTTCATTTTAATTTTCCAAATCATGTTAAATTCTGTCCCATCTGATCTCATAGCTTAACAAGATCTTTCCACCCTTGCAAAATACATTGATCTGTCCTGAGACTAAACAGGTATTTCTCTGTTTGCTTTTGGAAGCACTGAACATTAAAAAGTTAACTCTAGGGAATAAAATATTAAAGCTTTTCTTTGTATGCTGAAGCCTAACCTTATGGAAGACATTGGCAACAAATCTTGTAGAAATATTACTCTATTACCTTAGTTCCCTGGTGGCAAAATACAATCTTGAACACTGATCAGAATTTAATAGTATTTACAGTGAAAGGGAGTAAAACAGGAGGCACAGCACTCTGAATGCATCTGGAATCATTTTACTTCTGTCTGAGAACCCCAGCAACAACAAGAATAGTTGGGTTCTGAATGTGAAGCTCTTGGTTATTTCATGTCTTGTAAAAAGGTTTATTAGTGAGTCCAAACAAGCCAAGTTTAGATTATATTTTTTCATGACTCACAATTTCCATGACAAATGAAAATTTACTACTGAGTTGAAAAGTTAATCCTGATACACACATACCCAGCACTGAGGCTGAGGGAAAATGTCTTTCACATTCACCCATTTAAGTAGATGGAAACAGAGAAAACAAACAGGGGCTTTCAGTCAGGTACACCTTTGGTCCAAATTCAGTTCAAATGAAAGGCAAGCAAACCTGTTGATAGCTGGCTTAGGCTTGGAAGCATTCTTAAATTATGGAGGGTGCAAGTTTGTGAGAGGCACACAAAGGTAGACTCATTTAGCTGCCATGTGGTGTTAAACTGGATATATTTGCATTCCCAGCACAATTAAACCATTGAGTACTTTATTATTCAGAGCCAGTTGGTGCAGCTAGCCTTCGGCTCTTTTCACACAAGCTTCTGTTTGACTTAGGGCAAAACTGTATGTCAAGTTAAACATGGTTTTGCACTGCGTATATCTTCTCTTCTGTTGGAAATGGGAGAGACTGGTACAACAATGCTTTTTCCAAAAAGCCAATTGAACTTACAAAGGGCAGTAGAAATGCATCAGAGAGTTGGAGCAACTTGTGTGTTTCCCTCTTGTTTATCTGTTTTCTCCCTATGGAATGGAAATTGATACCTAGAAGGCCATGTCAATTCCATCTTCTTTCACTTCCCATTCTTCTTCTCTCCTTGAACCCTGAGAAGGATGTCACCTTAGAGTCACTGTAAGTCAGAAATGGCTTGAAAGCACACAATAACAAATTCAGCATAGAACTGAACTGTGGGTTACAGACAGGAAAACTGTTGTATGCAACTGAGCTCCTGGCAGACAAGAAAGCTATTTCATAATACTGAATAGGCAAAAAAGCAGTTGCATGTAATTGAGCTGGTAGTGAATTATACTGGGGCTCCTGAGTACACATATATAGAATTGAGTTGTGCTTCTTGTTGGTGAACATGGGGGGGGGGGGGGGGAAGGTAAAGGCTTCCCCTGACGTTAAGTCCAGTTGTGACCGACTCTGCGAGTTGGTGCTCATCTCCATTTCTAAGCCGAAACCTGGCACCTTTTGGTCTGCAAGTTCAGCAGCTCAGCGCTTTAACACACTGTGCCAGTTACTGCTGACTTTGGCCACTTTCTTTGGTTTTGCCTACTCTGTCCTTAGCTCTGCGTGTCCTTAGATGCTCCCTCATTATAATACAAATTCTGAGATCCTGCCACAAGGGGGAATCTGGTTTAAAAATAATTACTTCTGATGTAAGTTTGAATATATGGGTCATGAGGTGAAAATATTTAAAATAATAATCTCAGAAGATGGGGTTCAGATTCATTTTTCTTCTTACTGAAAAGCTACCCTTAATCCAACTAATTATCAGCATGGTTCTATACCACAGACTTTTAATTTTGATATGTTCAAGAGTAGCCAAAGAGCATGGCAATTACTGAGATGCCTGGATAGTGACCCTCTGGTCGACTGTGGACATGCAACTGCAACTGCAGCAGAGTAGAAGTGAAAATCAACAGGGCACCAGAACTTGAAGCCCACTGTTGTCATCTCCCCTAAACCTGAAAGAACTCAGAGAAGCTATTAAGCGATGTAAAACTGGTAAAGCACCTGATCTAGATGACCTGATGATGGAGCAAATCAAGCACTTGGGCCCCAAAGCTGAAAACTGGCTTTTGAAATATTGCAATCAATGCTTGGCACACAAACAGATTCCCAGACTATGGAGGAAAATGAAGATCATTGCCATTTTAAAACCTGGTAAAGATGCCTCCAGTACCAATAACTACTGACCAATCTCTCTCCTATGCCATCTATATAAAGTATATGAGAGGATGCTATTAAATCGATTAGGACCTGTTATTGAACCTGAACTTATTCCACAACAAGCAGGTTTTAGACCAAGGAAAAACTTTACAGCCCATATTCTTAATCTGACTGGATATGAGAAAGGTTGCATACGGGAACAGTTTTTGTGGACCGTATGGCATCCTATGACATGATGCAACATAAAAAAATGCTTCTTAAAGTATACCATATCACCCAGGCTATGATTTTACAAAAATTGTCCAGACTCTCCTAGAAAACCACAGTTTTTATATGGAGTTTCAAGGCAGGAAAAGTAGACGGAGGAGGCAAAAGAATGGTTTATCCCAAGGCAGTGTTCTTGTATCGACCTTGTTTAAGATTTTTGCTAACGATCAGCCACAGCCACCACTCACAAAGAGCTTTATATATGCTGATGACCTTGGCCTAACAACACAAGCAAAAGACTTTGAAACAGATGAAATCCAACTTACTAATGCCTTCAAAGATCTCTCCAGCTACTACAAAGACAACCCCTGAAGCCTAACCCTGCCAAGACAAACTATGCTTTCCACCTATGGAACCATGAAGCCAATAAGAAACTGAAAATTATCTGAGAAGGCCAAGAGCTTGAACATTGTTTCCATCCTAAATATCTCGGTGTCACCCTAGATCGAACACTAGCATATAGGAAACACTGAATGAACACCAAGCACAAAATAGCTGCACACAATAACATTCTATGGAAACTTACTGGCAGTGCATGAGATGCAGACCCAAAATTAATAAGAACATCAGCTCTGGCCTTGTCTTACTCAACTGCTGAGTATGCCTGTCCTGTTTGGCACAAGTCTGCCCATGTGAAACAGGTGAACATAGCATTGAATTAAACATGCAGAATAATCACAGGATGTCTTAAACCTACATCTGTTGATAAACTCTACAAGCTAACTGGCATTGCCCCCCCCCCCCATGTGCGATGGGAAGTTGTTGTTAACTATAAGAGAAATAAGGTTGAATACAGTGAAATCCATCCACTGTATGGCTATCAGCCTCCTCCCAGTAGACTCAAATCAAGGGAAAGCTTTATGAGGACCACCACTCCTCTTGACGTTCCCCCAGTAACAGCGAGGGCGTCCCTCTGGCCAGCTGAGCCAGGAAATCCCAGTTGGATGCCCCCCCCCCCCCACGAAGGTCTGCCTTCAAAGGCAAAGAATGAGCAACCTGGAAGTCCCTGAACAGACTCAGAAGTGGAGTGGGAAGATCAAAAGACAACCTGGCAAAATGGTACTAGGTAAAATAATCCTCCACTTTGTACGACTGTGGAGCAGAGCAGACAACTCTGCATCTGTATGCTTGTCTGCAGCATCCTGCTTCATGTATAGAGGAAGAATTGTTTGAGGCTACAGTCAATGCGATCGCTGTTGCCTCTTTTTGGTCAAAAGATATTTAGCCACTTGTGCTCCTTCTATTTTATCAGTTTTATACTAATTTATGCAATGCTTTTGACATTAAATAAACTTTTAACCCATTTATATATGTACATTCCCAACCATTCCACATTTTCATATGCTGTGAGAATATTTAGTTTCTGTGTTTTAGCATTCTGATTATTGTTTTACTTTGAAAATGCCCAGCTCTGTTACGTTGACCTCGATGTACCATATGTCACAATCCAGTGTGTTTTTGATCTGCAGAAGTCATGGTACCAATGTCTAGGATGAGTGAGAACTTTAAAGTGGGTAAAAAAGCAAGTTTATTTACTCTTCCCTTTATTTCTCTTGGGGTAGATTTTTTAAAATGGCAAATATAGCAAAGCATTCACAGCAACCCAATTATATGGACAGATGTTTCTCTCACAGTAAAAATAAGCAATGTCCATTCACTGAATGATAGGCTATGAGGAGACACATTTATTCATCAGTTGTGCTTGAAAACATAAGAATAAAGAATAGAGCCTTAAAATGTGAGTTTCATTCTGCCAGCACAATGAAATTCTGTTCTGGACCTGTTTTGCTTTTTTAAAAAGCAAATAAGGCACTTTAGTCATGAGTGTCATTATTCACAATCTGTCACCTTGTGATTATTCTTCTTTGATGATGTTTGCTAGTTGTTCAGCTTTCAATCTCTATGGCATATGGGAAGTCCTTTAAAAATAACTTGACTTATTATGATTATCAGTGTAATGTAAAGGCTCTCATGTGTTTTCTCTAAATGTGTTATATAAACTATTTACAGTATTTACATGCAAATGTTTATAAGGTATTACAGAAACTGTCTATTATGCAAGAGCCATTTCGGGTAATATTTCAACGGTATAATTTGGACTTGAGCATGGAGTATACTTGCCAGTTCCATCTGCACAGTGTCCATACAACTCATGTGCATGGGTTTATTTACATTTAATTGACTCACCATGTAGAATATTTCTTTGCATCAGGGATGGGCAATACTTTGGGGCCCATTACATCATGTCAGCATTTCAGTGGTGAGGAACTGTGGAAGTTCTAGTGCAAAATGATGTGAAAGTCCACATTTGCCCACCCCAGTCTATGTGTATAGGACAGCAACCTCTGGAGTATAATTCTGACAGGCTGTCCTGTGTGTGAATGAAGGAAGCATAATTGGGGCACCAACTTCATACATATGAAAAGGTAGATTTATTGAAGCATTAGTCAAACTCTCCAGTGTTCAAAATCTCCGCAGTCCGAAAAAATGGAGGTGGAAGCCTATTTGCCAAGTAATTCTGTTTCCCTTGATATCTCCCTTCCTTTGTCTGAGTGAAACAGAAACTTGAGGAATGAGAGAAGAAAAAAAGAAGCAGGTTAATGAAATGGTGCACAAAGCAGGGTCCCCCTGTTCTCCCACTTGGAACCATGATGGGAAGCCTCCCCCCCCCCACCTTGGGGCTGCTGCAGCAGTAGCCCATTCCACCCATTCTCCCATGAAGTTATTCATGGTTTTTTCCACTTTTGTGCGGAGACTGCACCAATAACCTGCATGAAAGTAGAAGAATGATTGTATTGTGAATTGGAGATTATTTTAAAATATTGGATACACAGGATAATAACTAAAACATATTGGAACACTATGGTTTCTTCCTTAGTAATTGGTGGCTTCCATGTTAGTGGAACAGTAATTCCACTGTGGAATTCTGCCCGAACATTAAAGCAACTACTCAAGACTTTGAACCTGTTTTGAGTTAACCTTCAGAACCTTGTAGAAGCTACCAGCCACCTCAATTTTTCTTCTCAGAACTATGTTCTTTACTTCAGTTCAATGTAATTAACCAAATAACCAATGGTTTTCCAATCAATGGCGCAATCATGTTCTCTAGCTCATAAGAAAATCATCATATTAATTTGGAAACAGTGAAACTCAGACTCCAAAACTGCAACAGGAACAATTTTGAGTGGGGGCAAATTATATTGTATGTTTTTCTTTCTTCATAGCTTTCTGGATCAGAAAGCTGCACAAATGGCCACTGTTTTGTCTTGTTTCTCCAGACAGTTCTTGTGTGGCAGAGTTACCACCTGGAAAATGTGAACTACTGCTGGGATGAATCTCAACAAAGGGAAATGTATATTTATTTGCATTATGTCTCAAGTTTCTCCTTTTTCAGGAATAGTGACTGAAACAGCCTTTAAAATATAGAATGGGAAATAGCTGCTTTCTCAGCCGGGAATCAAGTATTGATGACCAACTATGAAATAATGAATCCAGATCCAGAGAACTGGGTTAAATAAAGGCACTTTATTTGACCTCTAACTTATTTAAGGTGGATTGAACTTGAGAATGAGCAAAATGGGGGAGCAACCTGATATGTGTTCAACTGAAGCCAAGTGTCTACCGTAGACTACTTTCTCAGACTTCCGTTGGATGAAACACCTGAGCTTAGGTGGCTATCCAATACTATGGGTTGCTTCCCAGCCCACAATTTATTGCAGGCATGGACACATTTTGGCCCTCCTGTTTTAGACTTTAACTCACACAGTTCCTAACAGCTGATAGGAGGGCCAAAGTTTGCTCATGCCTGATTTATTAGAAGGCAAACCCAAGGCTCTCCTCCCCATCCCAAAACTTTATAAGAAAGAGCAAATGCCCACATCAGACTCAACAGATTTCTTCCCCAGCCATTCCAGAATCCTGCCCAGCACCAAAAGAGTACCAAAAAGTTACCAAAAGGTATACAATGAACCCACATAGTCCTCATACCCCACTTTTTGCCACAGACAAGGAACAAACACATGCTTAGTTCCTTTCCTTTGCCAGGCCATCCAATATGGCCTGCACACCCTTTGCAAATCCCCTAGGAAAAACATCTTATCTTCTTTCAACAGATGAATGGCATCAGTCTTGTACAGCTCTGGTTGTCATAAACGATGATGGCGTGTAGGAGAAAGTGGCCCAACCCGTCTTACATGGCATTACAGATTTCCTTAGTCACTGTTCTACATGCACGTCCAAGGCACTGGAAATCCCCTTCATCCTGCCAAACTCTGCCTTTTTTCCACACAAACCCATTTCCTGCACATTTCATACACCATTGCATCAAAGGATGTATAGCATACTATGCAAAGTTCCACAGGAATTGCTTCATTATCCAGTTCCCCTTTAAGAAAAGACAAATGGTGAATAAGTCTGTATTCACGAGGTACCTTCTTGTGAACAACTTCCAGAGGTAATCCCCTAAGATAGGTAGGGGCTAACTACTTGCCTTCTGCCACTTTTGTATAAATCACACTCTTAATGACATCCTCAAGCTCAATCACAGAGCAGATGTTTTTTAGAAAAATAAGGTTTACAAATTGAAATTGAATATGAAAACCATTTCTAAATCCCTCTCTCAGATGCCATGCTGCTTCATTGTTAGGGTAAATGTTGAACTTATATTCAAGTAGTTCAGTCTAATTGTGTTCGGTATCAAATGTTGAAGTTGTTTTTATTCAAGTAGTTCAGACTAATTGTTATGGTTGAGCCTTATGGCTCCAATACTGGGAGACGTGGTTGTAAGACTCCTCGAGAGTCAGACTCTCTTGAGGAGCGAGAGAGGAAACGGCTGCGGGACTTATTTGCAGAACCAACTGACGAAGACTCCTTTGAGGGTTTTACCGAGGGAATGGAGGAAGAGGTGGTTAGCTCAGAGAAGGATGACATGGAATGGACTCGTGTGAGGGAGGATTTGGGTGTTCCTGGTAATGATAGCATGGGAAGCGACTGGCGGGTTGCAGGATCGGACCCGTGGACGAGTTGGGGGGATGGAACGGGATCCACAGCTGGGGATGCTGTGGGGCGTAGTCAAAGATGTTTTAGCTCTGATGAGGATGATGATGATGAGGCACCTGGAATTAGGGTAACAGCTGATAGCGATGAGGAGTTGTAAACTGGCATAAAATGGGGTCTTGAATCCAGGGCTAATTGCGTTGGGCAAGGTAATCTGGACGAACGCTTGGGCTCTTGTTGGGAATTTCCTGAAGACGGGTGTGTTTTGTTTGCTGAATACGTAAGTTACCAAGGACACTGGGCATAGACGGCGGGAGGAACTGTGTGGGCTTTTACTGTGCAACCTGTGTTTAATCTTATTAGCTTGGACCTCCGTCGTCTTCTTGACGGACATTAATTGCCTATTCTGGATTGACGTTGGACTGACTGACTGACTACGACCTCGGACTACCCTTTCTGTGGCTTTCGGTGGAATTGGTGAACCGAAGATATCTGTACCTGGCTTTCGACCTCGGACCGGACTGGGACCCTGCTGACCGTGGCTACCCTGATTGAAGCGCCTGGATCCGGATTCTGTTTGTTGCACGGAGGAGTAACAACCTTAGTTACTCATTGGCAGCTTTCGACGTAGCAGAGAGGAATCTGCTGCCAGCTTTTTATGTTTCTTTGAATCTTTGTTTATCAGCTTTTGTTTGTTCTAATTGCCAGGCTGAAGTAAGCATTTTCTGTTTAACCCGGATTAAACTCCTGTTTAATCCGGTTTATCTTTTGTACCGCTTTTAGTATCAGCGGAGTCTTTTTTGTGTATTTCTACACTGAAGGCAAGTGTTTGCCTAGTCCTTTGTTTCACACGGGCACTTTTTAGTTCTGTAACTTTAATAAACTGTGTTGAACTTTATCTGGTGGCGTTCTGTCCTTGACAGATTGCCCAACGCCCATAAAAAAGTTTTCTAGTTAGGTAATTACGCTAAGAAGACGATGGAGGAGCTTAAGGCTCGTTTTGACCAGCTGCAGGCTGCCTTTTACGCTGCACAAGCAGCCCAGCCAGCTAAAGGACATGTAATGACTCCCGAACACTTTGATGGGTCTCGAAACAAACTGCCCACTTTTTTGGCGCAAATTGAACTTTATTTTTCCCAGATTAGCGCACAAGCTTTTCCCACGGACACCAGTAAGGTGGCGTTTATTTTGAGTTTATTAACCGGTCCTGCGGGACAATGGGCCACTAATTTAATTTTGGGAAATGACCCAGTCAAAGACAATTTAAATGATTTCAGGAAGTTACTATCTGACACTTTTGGGGATCCCCTCCATATGGAGAATGCTAGCTGGGCTCTTTATCGGTTGAAACAGGGAAAGGGGTCTGTTTTGGATTATTTAAACAAGTTTAATTCTTATCGTCACCAACTTGACTGGGGAGAGAACGCGTTTATGCTTTTGTTTATTGCTGGCTTAAATGACTATCTCCAGGATGAATTGGTGCGTTTAGAGCCGGCAGAAAACTGGGACGCTTTGGTGGCTAAAGTTTTGCGTTTAGACGCCCGGTTCGAATCTCGCAAACAGTCTAGAGCAATGTATGCGCCAGCTGTATCTGCGCCTAGGGCACCTGTAGCAAAAGGGGAGGAACCTATGGAACTCGGGGTGTTTAGAAAATTGTCAACGGCAGAAAAGGACCGTGGAAGACAATTGGGACTGTGTTTGTATTGCGGGAATGCGGGGCATTTTGCTAGAAATTGTAATGTTAAGCCTTCCCAGCTTTCGGGAAAAGGTCAGCCCTAGTGCGACGTGAGTCCAACGCACTAGGGCTTCTAAAGCAGTCACTTGAGGGGAAGAAACATGTCTTTGTACCCATTTCTTTATCTGTTGGGGGAAAAGAACTTGCTTCTACTCTGGCACTGCTGGACTCAGGGGCTACGGTCTCGTATGTGGATGTTGGGTTTGCAAGGAAGCATGGGCTTCCTACAGTACGTAAAGCATGTGACATATGGGTGGAAGGAGCGGACGGGAAACTATTGGAGTCTGGGGTGGTTAATCGTGAGACCTCAGAAATAACGTGGGAGGTACAAGGAGTAACTGGGAAGTTTGTTTGGGACATTACACGCTTACCAAGATATGATGTAATCCTGGGGATGGATTGGTTAACTTTGGTGAATCCTCAAGTGGATTGGGTGAAACGTACTATAGCTTTTAACAGGCAGGAATGTTTTGCTCTTAGTCCTTCTCAAGATGTACAGCGATTCTTGGGATTTGCCAATTACTACCGAGAGTTTATCCCAAACTTTGCCAAACTCACTGTACCTTTAACGCAACTCTTGCGCAAAAAACAACCGTTTGTGTGGGGAAGGGAGGCTCACGAAGCATTTCAACAGTTGAAGTCTAGTTTTCAGGCTGATAACATACTAATCCATCCAGACATTGATAGACCATTCATAGTAGAAGCAGACGCTTCTAGTTATGCGCTGGGGGCTGTATTGTCGCAAAAAGATTCATCAGGGATTATGCGTCCCTGTGGGTTTTACTCCAGACAACTAACACCTTTTGAGCAAAATTACACCATCTGGGAAAAAGAATTGCTGGCTATCAAGGTGGCGTTTGAGGTGTGGCGGCACTGGTTAGAGGGCGCACGTCATCAAATTGTAGTCAGATCTGACCACAAGAATTTAGAACATTTACAAACTGCCAAGAAATTGAATCAACGTCAGATTCGATGGGCTTTGTTTTTCTCCAGGTTCAATTTTAAAGTTCAGTTTGTTGAAGGGAAGGTAAACTTGCGGGCAGATGCATTATCTTGTAAGCCGGAGTTCAAAACTTGTGAACAGTCAGTGTGTCAGACTATTTTGCCTACTGCCTCTTTATGTGTGGTGGACAATAAGGCTGGATTACATGCTCAGATCCTAGAGGCTCAGAAAGATGATAACTGGACTCAAGAACAACTCATGCTACTTTCGGTAGGAAATCGTACTATGCTGCCTCATTTACAAGACCAGGAGGGGGTATTAGTACGTAATGGTCAGGTTTATGTACCGGCAGGGGCACTCAGGTTAGAAGTTATTAGGGCACATCATGACGAACCAATGGCTGGGCATTTTGGCAGATTTAAGACCGTACAACTCATTACCAGAAACTATTGGTGGCCAAAGATGCGTCAGGACATTCTCCGCTTTTGTGATACCTGCGCAGTTTGTCAGCAGAGTAAGACGCCTGTCGGGCGCCCTAGGGGGTTATTATCCTCCTTGCCTGTTCCTGAGAGACCATGGCAGATTATTTCCATGGATTTTATTTCTGACTTGCCTAGGTCTGGGGGTTATACATGTATTTGGGTGGTGGTGGATCTATTTTCTAAAATGGCTCATTTTATACCGTGTTCAACAATTCCAGCAGCTCCTACATTAGCTTTACTATTTACCAAACATATCTTTCGCTTGCATGGAGCTCCTGAGGTTATTGTTTCTGATAGAGCTCCTCAGTTTGTGTCTCGTTTTTGGAGACACTTCCATGAGTGTTTGGGAACCAAATTGAATGTGTCTTCTGCTTTTCATCCACAAACAGATGGTCAATCTGAAAGAGTGAATGGGTTGTTGGAACAATATTTACGTTGTTTTTGTCTGGAGCAGCCAACTGTTTGGGTTAAGTGGTTGTCGGTGGCTGAGTTCGCCTATAATAACGCTGTACATACGTCTAGTCAACACACTCCATTTGAGTTAACTTATGGCTTTCATCTGCGGGGAGGGGTGGCGCCGTCGTCTAATGTGGTTTCCTCTGATCCGGTGTACCGTTCGTCTGAAATGGCTGCCTTACATGATGTTGCTCGCCGGCTGTTGTTAGAAGCTAAGGCAGCGCAGAAGACTCAAGCCGACCGCCATAGACAAGCCGGGGAGGAGTTGGAGGAAGGGGATCTGGTTTGGTTATCATCTAAATATATTAAACAGGCTGGAGGAAAGTTTGCGCCACGGTATTTGGGACCTTTTCCTATTACTAAAAAAATTTCTTCTGTGGCATTTAGATTGCGTTTGCCTTCTTCTTTCAAGATCCATCCTGTCTTTCACCGTTCTTTGTTGAATCATAGAATCATAGAATCATAGAATAGTAGAGTTGGAAGAGACCACATGGGCGATCTAGTCCAACCCCCTGCTAAGAAGCAGGAAATCGCATTCAAAGCACCCCCGACAGATGGCCATCCAGCCTCTGCTTAAAAGCCTCCAAGGAAGGAGCCTCCACCACGGCCCCGGGGAGAAAGTTCCACTGTCGAACAGCTCTCACAGTGAGGAAGTTCTTCCTGATGTTCAGGTGGAATCTCCTTTCCTGTAGTTTGAAGCCATTGTTCCGTGTCCTAGTCTGCAGGGCAGCAGAAAACAAGCTTGCTCCCTCTTCCCTATGACTTCCCTTCACATATTTGTACATGGCTATCATGTCTCCTCTCAGCCTTCTCTTCTGCAGGCTAAACATGCCCAGCTCTTTAAGCCGCTCCTCATAGGGCTTGTTCTCCAGACCCTTAATCATTTTAGTCGCCCTCCTCTGGACGCTTTCCAGCTTGTCAACATCTCCCTTCAACTGTGGTGCCCAAAATTGGACACAGTATTCCAGGTGTGGTCTGACCAAGGCAGAATAGAGGGGGAGCATAACTTCCCTGGATCTAGACGCTATACCCCTATTGATACAGGCCAGAATCCCATTGGCTTTTTTAGCTGCCGCATCACATTGTTGGCTCATGTTTAACTTGTTGTCCACGAGGACTCCAAGGTCTTTTTCGCACACACTGCTGTCAAGCCAGGCGTCCCCCATTCTGTATCTTTGATTTCCATTTTTTCTGCCGAAGTTAGATACTTCTGGGTGCCGTAACACTGTAGCTGAAGACATCACTGCTGTATCTCCACCTTTGGAGGAGGAGGCCTTTGTGAGAGGGGATAGTGTTATGGTTGAGCCTTATGGCTCCAATACTGGGAGACGTGGTCGTAAGACTCCTCGAGAGTCAGACTCTCGTGAGGAGCGAGAGAGGAAACGGCTGCGGGACTTATTTGCAGAACCAACTGACGAAGACTCCTTTGAGGGTTTTACCGAGGGAATGGAGGAAGAGGTGGTTAGCTCAGAGGAGGATGACATGGAATGGACTCGTGTGAGGGAGGATTTGGGTGTTCCTGGTAATGATAGCATGGGAAGCGACTGGCGGGTTGCAGGATCGGACCCGTGGACGAGTTGGAGGGATGGAACGGGATCCACAGCTGGGGATGCTGTGGGGCGTAGTCAAAGATGTTTTAGCTCTGATGAGGATGATGATGATGAGGCACCTGGAATTAGGGTAACAGCTGATAGTGATGAGGAGTTGTAAACTGGCATAAAATGGGGTCTTGAATCCAGGGCTAATTGCGTTGGGCAAGGTAATCTGGACGAACGCTTGGGCTCTTGTTGGGAATTTCCTGAAGACGGGTGTGTTTTGTTTGCTGAATACGTAAGTTACCAAGGACACTGGGCATAGACGGCGGGAGGAACTGTGTGGGCTTTTGCTGTGCAACCTGTGTTTAATCTTATTAGCTTGGACCTCCATCGTCTTCTTGACGGACATTAATTGCCTATTCTGGATTGACGTTGGACTGACTGACTGACTACGACCTCGGACTACCCTTTCTGTGGCTTTCGGTGGAATTGGTGAACCGAAGATATCTGTACCTGGCTTTCGACCTCGGACCGGACTGGGACCCTGCTGACCGTGGCTACCCTGATTGAAGCGCCTGGATCCGGATTCTGTTTGTTGCACGGAGGAATAACAACCTTAGTTACTCATTGGCAGCTTTCGACGTAGCAGAGAGGAATCTGCTGCCAGCTTTTTATGTTTCTTTGAATCTTTGTTTATCAGCTTTTGTTTGTTCTAATTGCCAGGCTGAAGTAAGCATTTTCTGTTTAACCCGGATTAAACTCCTGTTTAATCCGGTTTATCTTTTGTACCGCTTTTAGTATCAGCGGAGTCTTTTTTGTGTATTTCTACACTGAAGGCAAGTGTTTGCCTAGTCCTTTGTTTCACACGGGCACTTTTTAGTTCTGTAACTTTAATAAACTGTGTTGAACTTTATCTGGTGGCATTCTGTCCTTGACACTAATTGAGTTCTGTGTCTTCTGGAGATGCTGTGGAAAGCCCTGGTCTTTTCTTACCTGTCTGATTCTTTGAACCACCTGTGCTCTAAGAGTCAATCCTGAAAGGAGTGTCAGTCTTTGCAAATAGATGGCATACACTATGCATACCAAAATCCCAACATAACTCAACAGGCTTTCTGAGCTATATGACCTCTGTGTGACTGTTCACTTTGTATTGGCTGCATAGGTCCCGTAAGATTCATCCATAGCTGTGAATGTAAAACAAATAATGAGCAATTTATGAAAAATGTTCAATAAACCACAGATATGACATTTTAAGGGGGGGGGAGCGGGTGGACCAAGATGCAGCTCCCACAGCTCTAATGCTGCAATGAGACCAGATTCAAGCAAATACAAAAGCAAAGAAAATTCACAATTTCACCTTATGTCTGGAGGCTCTGTCAAACTGGCTATGTGCTAGTAGACTGAAGGTGAACCCGGTGAAGACTGAGGTTCTCTGGCATGGCCGCTCGACTGGTCTGACCCATTTGCTACCCACCTTCGATGGTGCTGCCCTATCTCCTTCGCCTACCGTTAAGAGCCTGGGTGTCGTTTTGGATTCGCAGCTGACAATGGAAGCTCAGGTTGCTGCTGCTAGGAAACAGGCCTTTTTCCATCTACGACAAGCGAGGCAACTGGCACCCTATCTATCTGATGAGGCTCTGGCAACAGTCATCCATGCCACAGTCACATCTAGGCTGGACTATTGCAATGCCCTGTATGTTGGCCTTCTGATGTCTACAACCCGAAAGCTCCGTATTGTTCAGAATGCGGCAGCCAGGCTACTCACAAGAACACCCATGAAATGCCACATAACACCAGTGCTGCAGCATCTGCATTGGCTTCCAACTGATTACCGTGGTCTATATAAGATGCTAGTTCTGACCTTTAAAATTCTTTACGGCCAGGGCCCATCGTACCTTAGAGACCGTCTCTCCTTCTCCCATCATCGGAGGTCGCAACAACCATCCCAACGCGACTTACTTTATATACCGGGTCCTAGAGAAGTTCACTTGGAAAGGACCAGATGCAGAGCTTTTTCTGTTTCTGCCCCTGCCTTATGGAATGCCTTGCCGCCCTATATGAGAGCCATGCGTGAGTTAGGGCCTTTTACCCTAGCACTCAAGACCTGGCTCTTTACTAGAGCTTTTAATCTATGTTAATTTTATCAATATTGTATGTATGTATTTTTATCCTTTACAATTTTATCTTGTAAATCGCCTAGAGCATCTTGGATGGAGGGCGATTAATAAGTAATTAAATGATGATGATGAAAGAACAAAAAGGCAAACGTTTGAACTGCAGATCATACAGTACCATGATCCAAAGTCTGGGTGCTCATGAAGCAAAGATCCAAAGAGGGCTCACCAAAAGTGTATTCTCTCCTACCGTGTTGTTGACCACACAGATCAAGGTACATATTCCATGTGATATAGTTCTTATTCTCCAGTGCCCCTTATTTACAATGCTCTATTCTAAAAAAAAAATAATAAAAAAAATGGGTGTGTAGGGGTGGCATATTCATTTATTTTAAGAGTCCTATGCTATTTAAAGAGCCATATCCAAATTATTAATACTCTCAGGCCTCAGCAATAGGAGCAGAATATAGTAAATCTGAAACACCGAAAATGCACAATACATCAAAATTGTATGCTAGAGCTGTAGGCAAACTCTGAAATATTGATATATTTTAAATCCATAAATCAAATAAACTATAGTTTGATCTGTAAATGATAGCTAGTCACATAAACTATAACATGAATCTTCAAAAAGAAATGGGAAAAACCATACTATTTTAAATGCAGTTACTAATTGCTTCCCCTCTAAACTCCTTCCCTAAAGTCAAAGTGCTAAATAATTTTAAAAATGCATACATTTACCATGTTTTTTGTTTTCTTGAATACTGGAGAACAACAACAACAAAAACATGAAGTTGGGTGACAAAGGAGAGAGAGATATAAAGAGAAACTGAGGTATTAAGAGAGGGGAAAGGGGTTTTATTTCAATTCTTTTATGTCAGTAGAAGTTTGCTAGGTTAAAAGCTGGAATGTAGTAGATGACATGAAATGCATTAGAGTAGGGCTGCCATTTGTCCTTCATTTCAGGCAGCACACTGTCCTATGGTGGTCCCAAATTACCCCGAATTAGGAGTGTTAGTTGCACTGTAAATCTGAATTGTGCATAACAAGAGTCTCAATTTCCCTATGAACAAACAAAATAAACAATCAGTGGTTTTGTTTCACAAGGAACCAGAGGCCATTGTTTTCTCCATAAACAAAAATAAGAGCCATGTTGGGCTAAACCAAACACAATATTCTGTTCACACACTGGCCACCCAAGCATATCAATCTGGCCAAGCAGAACATGAGAGCAACAACACCCTCTATTTTGCAATCCCTAGCAAATTATATACAGGGACATATATGGGATAAGGAAAGTGATATATAGCCATTCTAACTAATGATTCCCATATCTACATCAGATCACAGACACCACTGATCTCTTTTCCCTTGACTTCAAGAACTTTTATGTGTATGTGAAATATAACAAGAAAATACAATTGACTCATGACATGGTGTCATTGCTCAAAAAGTGTACAAGAGCTTTCCAGATAAAAACACTAGCTAAAATTTAGCATGGGATATACACTTTTGTATGAAGAAATAGAGTACTTTTGTACTTATTTTACTAGGGACTGCCATGAAGTAATGTAAACTGGGGCATTTCCAGTGTGCATCTTGACACCAGGTAGGAAGTGCTGGAATACAACTGGAGTGCTTGGTGGGCAACAGAAGTGCTGAGTGGGCACCAGACGTGCTTGTGCTCATCAGGAGCAACCAAGGTACATTGGAATACTCTGGCAAGTGCTCAGTAGGCTTGTGCAAAAATTTCCAAAGGTTTGGAACTCAGAAGAAATTCATAAGTTTCGTAAGTCTGAAGCCATATCCAATGTGATTGTATGGCCTACCCCAAAGACTTTAGAATCAAAACTTGCCTAATACATTTTCATTTGTATTTTGTAAATCTTGGAAGGTTCACTCCTAAAGTCAGCTTGATCTTCATTTTCATGGCAAGCAAGCAAGGAAAGTGAAAAAAAGCTCCCATTCCTTTGTAAATTAATGGTGTCTCACCATTTGGAGTGGGGAAAAGAGGAAGCAGTGTCTTCTGGGAACATCACAGACCTCTTGGAAATGTAGTTTGGGAAAGGAGGAGCCCTAAGCCAGAAAATACAAAATGCCCTGCCCTAAACTACATTTTTCATTGGCATCAGAGAGATTTGCCCCTCCGTAGCCAGCCAGAATTCCAATAAATTTAATATTCTACACTATGGTTTCTGTTTCTGGGTTATCAATGTCATTTCCTAATTGGTTCCATCATAAAAAATGGTAAATATTTATTAAACTGCAAAAATTTTGTCTTTGCATGAAGGACATCATGTTATAGCACATTTTGCTATCCAGTCCACCAATTTAACATCGTCATTCACCCATTTAGTAAAGTTTTTGGTGCAAAACCAAAGTTCCACGAATAGAATCACTAATTTCAAAGTAAGGACTATACAATGAAACAGGAAATAATACTGTCAAACTAGGAATATATTTTCTTTATTATTAAAAAAATGTTGCTTATAGAAACTTTGAAAATTCCCCAAAACTCTGTGAAATGTTCTGAAATTTGATTTTATACATCTGTGTGGAAGGGGCCTAAGGTAACCCTGTTCAAATCAGATAGTGTGGATTTTCTGCTATGATAACCTGGATTATCTGGCAGTGTAGAAAGGGCCTTAAAGAAAGTCTTGGTTATGGCAGACTGAAGGAGAAATTGGTTGTGCATTATGACTAACACCTGGTAAACCCTCCTTCTTTCTTCTTAATGGAATAGTTTTGCAGCTTATACATCTGAATACAAATTATTTTTTAGATTAATGTATGAAGGCAAAGGGGAGATGTTCTGCTGGAGAAAAACATACATTTTGGGATTCATACTTATATTTGCCTCAATACATCTTTCTTCACTGAAACAACAGTTTGCTCAACAGAAGCCAGACAAGCATGGAAAATCATAAAATTTGAAACCATTTGTTATTTGTTGCAAAAAGGATAGCCTTTTGAACAATATTCATGTTGGCATCGTACATGGAAAATAACCTCAGAAATTTATTTTGACTTAATGCTGCTTCTACTTTTAAATAACTGCCGTTATTTTTTTTAATCTGCATAATTGTTTTAAATTATTTTCTTTGATCACAGTAATTATGATTGCCTGCTTCTGAAATGTTGCTTTGGCTTTGTCATCTGTAGTGAATGAAGTACACTAAAAACAACTTGGATGTGGAGAAAGTGTTGGATCTCTTGACTCTTCTCTGAATAACAGCTTTGCTAAGCTTTTTAATATGAAGATGGGGGAATAAATAGTGAACAATCCAAGCAAACTTTGGGAAACTAAGGGTGCATCCACACAGGGTGAAAAATGCGTGCCCTCCCATGTTTACACCTGTGACATTCAAAAAAAGCTTCAAGTAAAAACGAATTCTTCGGCCAAAAGCAGGAAAACCAGTCCCAAATTAATTTGACAGCTGGAAAGACCTGGGTCTTTCAGAAGACCAGGGTCTTTCCAGCTATGGGCGCTGTGTGGATTGGGCCCGGGGATTGTGTTGTGTGACTTTCAGTCACAATCAACACAGTTGTCTCAGGATTTCTGGGCTCCTGGAGCCTGGAAACCCGAAAACATCCCCATTCCCTCCCAAACCCCTTTTAAAAAGCCTTTTCTAAAAAAACAAACAAAACAACAACAACTTCCCTTCTGTTAGCCCTCTCTTGGCATGTTGAAATGACATGCCAGGAGATTGAGGGCGAGGGGAGCAGGAAAATGCCGGCCAGGTAAGTTATTTTTACTTTTTAAGGCCTTTCTGGGTTTTTTGTTGTTGTTGTTGTTGGTGTCTGGGTGCCCTGCCAGAAAGTATGGCAAGGCATCTGGACGCCCCACCCCCTCAAGAAAAGCACGAGCTTTCTGGGGTGTGTGTGAACTCTAATGTGGGCCCTATCGGGTTTTTAAAACCCAATTGGGCACTAATTAAAGTCCTGTCTAGAACTGCCCTTAGGGCCCTTCCACACAGCCATATAACCCAAAATATCAAGACAGAAAATCCCACAAGTCTACTTTTGATTTAGAGTTCCTTGTTCATGGAGGCTGTCTCAAATGTCAATTCTCATATTTTAAAAATGCTCCTGGGCTCAGTGTGAATGCACTGTAATTAAATCATAAAGCAAAATGAATTTTTGTGTTAATGCAGGAAAGCATCAAGATTTCACTTTGACTTTCTAATGTTATCAGTTTGTGCATTTACTGCAATGCATCTCTAACTTGTGATAAAAGAAAGATGTGATCTGAAAACACTGGCAAATGATTTTTGTCAGTCCCAAAATTAATTTTAAAAAGTTCTCCCAAGTCAACATGCAAAGTTGATGGAATGGAAGTCACGGGGGGGGGGGGGTGGGGGGGGTGGGGGGGGGAGGCGACCCAATAGAAACAAAAGCACAATGGAAGGAGTGGGAAATGGTTCATACTAATCAGAAACTTCAGCTAGCTCAAAAGTTATTTTGTCTACAGTGCAGCTTGAGGTCCTCTGCCTCCCCCTGTTCCCAAATATTGTTCAGATCCAGATGTTATGGTAGAGCGGGATGTTTCAGCTCTGTGAGAATAAGGGTCACGTCTTGATGGGAAGCCAATGAAATAAAAAAACCCAAACTCTTGGTTAGTAATATAATCATTGCAGTAATGATTTCACAGATACATCTTCACTTGCTGAAACACATCATGAACTGTCTTGTACGTTTTATAAATTATTAATTAATTGCACCAGAAGAAGCATACACATGTTCAATTATCTCCTTCAGGATATAATTTGTATTGACCTGGTTATGAATCAACAATGTTTTAGCAACACTATGTTGCATATGCATACATTGTTGCATTAAATGCAAATTTATTTCTTTGCAAAAACATAGACATAATTTTGTTGTTTTTACTGTAATATTTAGAGTAAAATTGGTATAGATGGTAGCAATAAAACCATGGATTTTTACTTCTTAACTGTGCTGCAGGCTAGGATTTTATTTATTTACTAGCTGTGCCTGGCCACGCATTGTTGTGGCTTATGGGAATCATTTGTTGGCCAGGTGGAATAGCAGTGAATAGCCTTGCATCTTCAAAGCCTGGCCATTTTCTGGAGTAGCTGTAGTAGCACCCTGAATCAAAGAACCGTTTTGAAGCCTAGCTACTTCCTTTGTAGGGGAATCATTGTTTGGCCCGCTTGAATTGCACTGAATAGTCTTGCAGCTTAAATGCCTGGCTGCTTTCTACATAGGGCATCTTTGCTAGGCCATGTTGAATGGGACGGAGTAGCCTCATGGCTTCAAAGCCTGGGGTTTTTTCACCTAGGCGAAATCTTGGTTGGCCAGGTTGAATAGCAATTAATAGTCTCGGTGTTGCAGGTATGAATGCTGCAATTAGCCACCTTGATTAGCATTTAATGGCCTTGTAGCTTGAAAGCCTGGCTGCTTCCTCCCTGAGGGAATCCTTTGTTGGGAGTTGTTAGCTGGCCCTGATTGCTTCCTTTCTGGAATTCCCAATTTCCCTGCTTTCAGAGTGTTGCTCTTTATTTACTGTCCTGATTTTAGAGATTTCATTGTTCTGTATTATTATACCACAGTAATTATTACATGTTATATTTATAATCTTATATTATCTGTTTAGAACTGGATTATGTGAGGCCTCTTCCACACAGCTGTAAAAAATCCACATTGAAGTGGATTGTATGGCAGTGTGGACTCAACATAATCTAGTTCAAAGCAGATAATATAAGATTATACATGGGAAATGTAGCTGTGTGGAAGTACCTTGAGTCTACACTGCCATATAATCCAGTTCAAATCAGATAATCTGTATTTTATAGGCAGTGTGGATCAGGCCTAAGTGCAGTCTGCCTGTGCCCTGGGTGCCATTTTGGCTGAGGGACTTGCTAGGATATGAAGGGGGCGGGGCCTAAAGGCAGCTGGGGGGGGGGCTAAAGGCAGCAACGCCTACCTTTCTAACTGGCACTTAGGGGGATAAAGGCTTTTCCTCATCCTCTGTAATTTGGACTAGTTTTCTAGGTTTTTTTAAAATTGAAAGACATATTTTGGATGACTATGTCTTTTGTGGCCAAATTTGGTGTGATTTGGTTCAGTGGTTTTGTTGTTTACTCCATAGTAAAACAAACATTACATTTTTATAGATAGATAGATAGATAGATAGATAGATAGATAGATAGATAGATAGATAGATAGATAGATTTTGGTGGGAGTAAGAGGACAAAAGGCATAGCAGCCACAATCTATTCAGAAAGGAGCTGAGGACACTTAACAAAATAGATCTGCTGTAACCAAATATTTTTACTTTGTGCTGGATCATTAAATTGGGAATACTACTTCAATGTCGGCAGCTAAAATTGCAGATGTCAGGAGTCCTAGGGTTTGTCTGCACGAGGCCAATCAGAATAGCAATACTCCAGATCAACACCAGGGTTGACTGGGTCAGATGAAAGGGGAAGGGGGAGAAAATAGCTCCTTGCTACCCCTTCTCCTGGCGAGTCATTTCTCCATGTTGGGAGAGCATGGAAATGCCGGCAGGGTAAGTTGTTTTCTCTTTTTTGGGTGTATTGAAGAGGTTTTGAGAGAGTGTGGGTGCTGTTTCGGGTTTTCCAGGCTCCAAGAGCCCAGAAATCCCAAGACAGCTGTGTGCCTGGAAGTCACACAATACAATCCCCGGGCCCAATCCATACAGCCCCACACCTCAAAAGGCACGGATCTTCTGAAAGACCCGAGTGTTTCTAGGTGTCAAATTAATTTGGGACAAAGCATGGTTTTCCTACTTTGCCCTGAATTAATTTGCTTTTACCTGAGATGTAGTTTGGATGCCTCAGGTAAAAGTGGGGGTGCTTGCATGTTTTAAGCACTGTGTAGATGCGCCCTAAATCTTTCTCAACTATGGGCCCTTCCACACAGCCATATAACCCAGAATATCAAGGCAGAAATCCACAATATCTGCTTTGAACTGGATTATCTGAGTCCACACTGAAATATAATGCAGTTCAATGTGGATTTTATACAGCTGTGTGAAAGGGGGCTGTGAATTCCATGGGTGTTACATGGGCACCATTGGTATGCCTTTAGAATGAACAGAAGCTTCACTTGAGAAGAAAAGTAGGGGAAGGAATCCTGCTGGAATCCTGTTAGTTAGTCCCAACTATAATAGATTCACTGACTCAAATATTGAATGGTGAGTAAACTCATAGATAATTCCCATTGATTCATTGAGGCCCCTTCCACAGAGCTGTATAAAATCCACATTGGATTATATAGCAGTGTGGGCTCAAATAACCCAGTTCAAAGCAGATATTGTGGATTATCTGCCTTGATATTCTGGGTTATATGGCTGTGTGGAAGGGCCCTTGATCTATAGTAGGGACTAACCACAGAATTTAGGCCATTATGTTCTAAGTAGAGTAATGTTTTATTTGAAGGTGTTTTATTTGAAGACTGACAAGGTCTATATTCAGGTTGAAAATTTGTCAGGACACCTGACATGTGGGAATAAAGGCTTGAAAGATGAACATTAGCACTGAACAGTTCTACCTCCATTTTAATCATAGTGATAGCTTTAAAATTCACTTTGATTTGTAGGAATTCACATAAATTTTAGGCAAATCTGTATCCTCTTTTGTCTTCTTATTTATTGATCAGGGTGAGATTACCCCCCCCCCCCCCCAATTTAAATGGTGCAAAATAGACCAAATGGAAAGCAGGTATCAGATCTGCTAAACCTGAGAAATGACCAAGACAAATCTTTCAAAGTTGTTTAGAGACAAGCAGCATGAACTTGCATGATCAGAAACAGAAATGGAGTTATTTCTGAATGAAAATGGAAGGTACTGAGGAACTTTATTCTGAAAGAATATGTTGAAATTCCCTCAAGGCCAAAGGAACCTTTGGATAAGACCTTTTCTATAAAAAGAAAAGCCCTAGAGATGGTAAACTGTTTTTCAATTAGCTTTTCTTCTTGTACTTGTCCTAATTCTGGGGGTGAAATAAGCACCAGAGGAAAACTCCATTTGCTAAGGTCAGGAGAAGGATCCATTGTTGCTCAACTAGAGTCTCAAATTCAGATGATGAAAAATGCCTAAAGGTAACTCAGACATTCTGTTATAGCTATGACCTCCACAATGACCCAGACATACTATAGGGTACCGGCAACAAAGTTCTTTCCACAATTTTTTAAAAAACGAATTATAAAACCTACCAGCACTATTCTTTAATGTTTTCTCTCACAGCTATTAGGAGTACTAAATTAAATGAAAATAAATTCCATGTGGACATGAGAAGCCAATGAAGTCAATTTCCCACTGTGAAGCTGACATATCTCCTTCCTTTTCAGCAATACAGATAGATTAATGGTTCGACTCAGTGAATTGCTCCAGAATTTCCAGTGAAAACAGGCATAAGCTGATGCCTTAATGGACTGGACCAAGTTTAACATTGCTGTGCCATGCAACCTAACTGTATTTTTTTGTCCTTCTGTAGGCCAAAAAATAACTTGGAACTCCATTTAAATCTGGAAAATTGTTTATGAAAAATGGAACTCCCTGCCTTATTGCAAAAATTGTGATTTGGTGTGAGCACCTGCTTTCAATTAGTAGAAATGTAGGACATCCTTCCTCCAGATCTGCTGCTCACAGACCCCCTGCATCTTGTCTAATTGCATCTTTACAATTCAAAAGTGACAGCCCTTCACTCCAAAAGTGCAAGAGTCAATTCAGACACACACTCACACACGCCAAAGATTGCAGTTCCATCCAAAGCAAAGTGGAATATGACAAGAAGAACTGCAACAGATGGGTTAAGGATGTGATGGGAAACAATTAGGTGCCCTGGGTTGTACCATCATGAATGCTTTACATGAGGAAAAAGGCATCCAGTTTACATATTTGAAAGTGTTCTCCCGCCCCAGACAATGTTGGTGTTTTCTGCATGCTACAACATATGACTGTTTTGTTCACACACAATGATATAGAAACTGATTTCAAACAAAACACTAACACAACAGAATGGAAAACAAATCAGGTGTATTTAGCAAATAAAGCATTATATTCACATACCCATGCTCCTTGTTTATTTAATAAATGTATCTCCTTTGTTTTGTAAAAGTTGAGGTATGCAATATTGTCATGTACCTGGGGAGGCCTGGGCAGGAATTGTTTGTCTGGAGTTGTTTCTTTAATGAAAATCATCAAATGAATTTTTGGATGGAATTAACAGCTTCCCTCAGGTTATCTTTTCCTTAATTATTGAAAAAGCAACTTGCATTTTGTTTATGTGTTTGTGCCTTCAAGTCATCGCAGTGGCACAATGGGTTAAACCCTTGTGCTGGCTGAACTGCTGACTTGAAGGTTGGTGACTTGAATCCGCAAGATGGGAGCTCCCATCTGTCAGCCCTAGCTTCCCATGCAGGGACATAAGAGAAGCCTGCAGCAGGATGGTAACACATTGAGGCGTCCCTGGGCAACGTCTTTAAAGATGGCTGATTCTCTTACACCAGAAGCAACTTGCCTCAATTCGCTTCTGACATGATAAAAAAACCCCTGTCAATTTATAGTAACTGCATCCTTGTACAATATTAGGCAAGGAATACTCAGATATGGTTTTGTCAGTTCCTTCCTCTTAAATACAATCTACAGCTGGTATTTGTTGGCAGTTTCACATCCAAATACTAACCAGAGCTGACCTGCTTAACTTTCAAGTTCAGATGGGATCTGGTGCCCTTAGAGTAGGAGTAGTTAGCATTTCCTAGCAGCCATGAAAAGACAGTTTGTCTCTGTCCTTTCTAGGTGCCCCTAATAAAGTAGAAACAGTAGCTGACATTTACCTTTGGGTCTGGAAACTTCTGGCTCTTGTTTCACTGGTGTTGCTTGCTTGGAGTGTGTGAGTACTATCCTTGACTATGGAAAGTGGGGTTAAGATCAACTGGATAGACCACACTTCCTCCTTCCTTAGGGTTTTCTTTGCCAGGTCTGGTTCTAATGACTGTGACCAGATAAATGTTCTTGAAACATGAGAGGGCAGACCAGTTATTGTGGGTGAGAACTATGTTGCTCACTGAAGAGGGCAGATGGGAAACTGTCCTTTTAGAGCTGGATCTATAATAACAGAGTGCAATATACCACACTGAGACCTTGGCTCTCAAGCATATTATATTTAACTGGCATGGTAGATCCCACTATGGTGGAAAACCTATGATCCTCCAGATGTTGTTGGACTAGTATTCCTATTGTCCCTGATCACAGATTATGCTTGCTGAGGAAGACGACAGTCAAAGTTCTACAACACTCAAAGGAACATTGCGTTCCAACCTCTACCATGGTAAAGCCACAAAAGGCCTTCAAATGTATCCGCATGTATATTCTAGTTTGATCATCTATTATCACAACTTATTTTTGTGGTTTTAGCTACATATTTGTAAATGTCAATCAGGGACCTTGCTTATGGAAATCATAAAATCACAGATTGGTTTTAGAGCCAATAACTAATACTTGGTTCACGTTTAGTAGGGACTTTTCTTTACAAATGTTTATCCTGTTTTTCTAAACAAAGGGATCTGCTTGCATGCCTGCAGTGCCATCCTTTTTTTCTGCGTCTTGCTCATGTGTGTCCCTGGGGCCTTTCACTAGAAAGAGAATATACAACAAAGCCTTCAGAAGCTGATGGGTGGGTTGCCTTTGCCCCAGTGACCCTGTTTCTGATTTCCATCTCCTTTCTCTGTTCCCTATTGCTCTTGTTGCTTCAGCTGTTGCCGACTTTCATCTTTCAGAATCTCCTGTCTTCAGTGAGGGTATGAATATCATTCCCTCTGGGGCTGATGTCAGCATTCTTGTGCTCTGCATGCACAGTCTTGCTAAGTAGCCCTTAACATGTGTATTTAGATATTGTTGTACCTTTCTTTTGCTGTTGTACTCCTAAGGGCAGGCTTCTTCCTTGAAATTTAGAATTTATTTTATCTTCAAACATATTATTAGTTGTATGTTATATTCCATTTGCATATAGAATTGTTTCTTTTTTTGGAACCCCAAGTCCCAGAATTCTATACAGGATTTTGGGAGTCATCCTCAAAAGTAATGCTTCGAAGATCTGATTGTTTGCAATTTCTGCTTCCTAAAAATTTTGAAGCAGTGTTTACTAGATTTTGCAAAGATGTGATTCAGCATACATTTTCAGAATGCATTCTTTTCCTCCATTCTTTCATTCTCTATCTTTTGTAAATGTATTTATCTTTAAAACCACTGTCCAATCTGCACAAAATTAGTCATTGAACCCATTGGCAGACCTTGGGCAAGTCACACTATATCAACCTAAGAGGAAATCCAATGATAGGTTTATGGTTGACATAATTTGGAATCGATTGAAGTTACACAACAATGACAACAAATACTCAGTAATCTAGAGGGTGGGGCACTCTTCCGTTCTGGCAAAATTTCCCCAAGTAACCATGGTTATGGATGGCTGTTATTTCATTGGTGAATTTGTATCTACTTTCCTCAATGTGGTTATGTTTTGGCAGACACAGATAAATTATTTATCAAAATTTAAAAACACCATTTCCTTTAATCAATTCAGTGGCCCCAGTAAATGACAAGAAGCTAGGACATAGTTATCAAATGTATAGGATAATAAGGGCTGACAATTGGTGACAAGGAGGTGTTCTTTGAGTATGAGAAAGTTCATCTGAGCCAACTTTGTTTCTCCAGTCATGCAACCCCACATACACCAATGTAGAAACTGCGGAAGCCTCCTCAGGAGACTTGCCTCATACTTTAATCAGCTACAGTAATCAAATAATGAGATAGGAAACAAAATCTTAAACAAAAGTCAATTGGAATTGGTGATACTTCACATTGTGACAGTGTCACCAATTATGCCATTTATGCATTAGCAAAAAGGAAGACAAAAGATGGCTCTGATTTGCATGAAATTTCCTGTGCTTCTGGATGAGAAAATGCCAGGTAAAAACTGTAAAGAAATACTCATTTTCTCTTGCAGCAGCAGGGAGGAAAATTCAGAATTTATTTGTTATCACATGTGGGGGTCTTACCTCCCACATCCCCATCCCAGACACAATGCTCAGAGGCTTATGCTTTATTTTTGGAGGAGAGGTGATTACTGTTGTTGTTAACTGATCAGAGGTAAATGTCTGTGTATGCATCTACACATCTGTGTACTAGAAGGTTACTTTTTGACAGTAGATTTGACAGTAGTTACTGTTTTTATTATGTGTAAATCACTGTCTGTATTCAAATATGCCTTATTTACATTAATGAAAGCATGTTTTTACTGGAAAAGCTAGAACACTGCTGTAAGATGCAATGATGCTTTTTTTTTTCTTTTGCTTTAGGAAATGTAAGTTCTCAAATAGCAGTGCAACCTGAGCTAGTCCAGGAAGGAGTTCCTGTGTTACTTAAATCAACAGCTATTATTCAATCAAGTTAATATACCTCATTTGCTGATTGGGGAGCTGTCATATGAAGAGACTGATATTGAGTGAATAGGATAATTTAGAACATTAGTGCAGGGGAAAAAGCAAAAGGAATAACAGCCTTTCAAAATTGAATCACAGATTTAGACTGGAAAGCTATTTTTCCCCACTGGAATGGCCAGGTCAGTTTGGATAAATTGGTGATTCTATGAGGTAGAGTTTACAACGCTCTGTAAAACAGGCTATTAAAATCCCTAGGGAAACAATCTATGTGAAGGCCAGACACCACTAGGAGAACATATCTGCAACAGTAGTTGATGGGAATGTAAGTTGAGGAGTTTCAGAGAAAGATAATGGTAGCAGGTGCTGTTTGAATTTTAAAAACATCCTGCTACGGCATTTTTCTATCACAGTGTGAGTTATCTGTTTGCTCACAAAAGTTTCTTAGTTGGCTTCCTTCCCTGTGCCAAGCTACCAAATCTCTTTGACATGGCGTGTCTTTCAGCACTAGCATCTGGGTCAGTAAAAAGGGCTTTTTGCCAGCCCAGGTGCAGCAAGGCAGCTGCCTCAAGGCTGCAGATTTTGGGTAATAAAAATGGGCAACCAATTCTAAACAATCTGACTGCAATCCACTTATTTAGGAGTAAGACATTTCATAGTCAAAGGAACTAACTTCTAAGTATATGGATTATGGCATAAAAATCTCCCCCCTCCCCATGGGCACCTCTGTATATGCCTAGAGGGCTGACATAATTTTTCTGGCTGAGTACTATCCTCCTTATTTTATGCGGGTGAATAGGAGATGAGAGGATGACTTTTGCCAGTCTCTCCCACATAGCCAAATGTCTTGAGCTTGGCCTGCTAGGTTAAGTAAACTGATTTTTTAAAGACCCAATGTTCCTGCACTTTAACCACCACCAATCCCACTTTTGGGGGTCCAGTTTTCATGCTATGAATTTTAGAGGTCCTCCAGACAGGAAATATTTGGCTGTTCTGTTTCTGAATGTCCCATAATTGCTAGTCCTACCTCTGCATTTAAACATAGCCTAATTGCCCCAAGGTTCTTTTTGCCTCACTCAAGGTGGTTAACTCTGTGTGTGTGGATTCCATGATCAGTGGAAAAACAACTTTCCATCTTCTCCCTCCATTAACTTAGCATCTCATCCCTGCAGCCCTCCCACAGCATCCATGTGTCTCTCTAACATGTTAATTTTTCTAAAATTATATTTGTAGTGGAAACGATGGAAGACCACCAGTGAAAGGGTGTATTCAAGGGTGCATTTCACAGAAAGGACCTGGCAAAACCATATCTGAATATTTCTTGCCCAAGAATATCCTATGAAATGTGTGGAATTACCATAAGTCAACAGGTGATAGGTAATCAAAGTCCCATAAAAAAACCCACATGATACAGGTCTCTGAGAAATTATTGTTATCTGTTGTCAAGTTGACATTGACAGATAGCAAGCCTATGAATGAGGATCTTTCAAGATACCTTGTTATTAACTATCCTGGAAAGATTTTGCAAATCCAGGGCTGTGGCTTCTTAGCTTGAATCTATCTACCTGTAATGTAACCTTTCTGTAATGTGACCTTCCTCTTTTCCTACTGCTTATGATCTTCTCAAATGAGTCCAGTTTTCTTATCATACATCCAAAGTACTTCATTCTCCATTCAGTTCTTGGCATCTAGGGAGTGTTCAGGTTTGATTTGCTCTTGGACACACTTATTTGTCTTTTTGGAAATTGATGGTATTAGTAGAACTTTTATCCATCACCACCTATCAAATGAGTTGATTTTCTTCTTGGCAGCTTTCTTCACTGACCAACTTTTCCAGGCAAAAATAGAAATCAGAAAGAGATATTTACTGGTTTTTCATGTGCTTCTGACCTGAATTTAAGGTGCTGGTGATGACACTAAAAGCTCCAAATGGTTTGGTAATGCCATTTGCATAAGAGTAAGCTGTGTCTACTTTAGGGACCCATTTGTGGAATCCTTCCCTCCAGTTGGCTCCAATGTTGGTTTCTTTCTGGCAGTAAATTAATTTTATTAAAATCAATACATAATTTTAAACTGTTTAAACTTTCTATGATGTTTTAAAGTGTAAAATTATTAAATATGTTTTACATGTGTTTACATTATTTGTTATTGTTTTAAACTGTTTAAACTATTTATACTTATGAGCTTGCTCTGGGATCCCATGATACAAGGTAGACTAAGTGAGATCTCCAGACACTCAAAGTGCTGGCAGGTAATGTGATATTTTAAAGTGTAGTTGCAAGGAATACAGAATCAGGGCATTGCCTCCCCATAAGAATTTTGTCCCCAAATTTTTAGCATTGACAATTACATCTAGGCCTCATATTTGTTGTGTTCCCATTCCTTTGTCACTTTACCTGCCTCTTTTCTTTGTATGCTTGAACTCTATTTCTTAATGCTCAGCTGGAGTTTAAGTTACTTTGATGCTAGGAATTTGGTCACTGATGGAAAATTTCATGAGGGAAAGAATTCTTATTTGGGGGTAATGTCCTCATTTTGTTCCCCATTCCATAGCTGCATTCCCGCATGGATCTGCACCATTGAATGCTGGGAATGAAACTCAGTTTTTGGAAACATAAAATCAGCTATTACTCCGAACTGTTCCCAATAGTAGGTGAAAGATTGAATGGTCAATAGAATAAATGATAACCAATTAGACAGAAACTAGGCAATCTTTATGAAGGTGGAGATAATTTTGGAAGCTATTCAAAGGAAGGTTCTGATAAGGAATGTAAAAAAATATTAAAGCAGTATGCTCCTATTATGCCCTTCTTTGTCACTTCATCATCTTAATTTTAATGAGAGCTGCAGACAGCCAATGTGATTATTCATGGACTCCTGGGGAGACTTTCTTGTCAAAACACTTGATATCTATTGCAAGCACTGTCCAAAATGACTCCTGTCTTAAAGAGCCTAGAAAAATAACTGTTCAATCAGCTGGTCCTTGAGCTGACCTTGCAAACAGATTCCCTTTCTGTGATGTGGGGCTGCAAGCTTCTACTAGAAGACATGAAAGCTTGCCTCTTTACCTTGACATCCAATTCCCATGAGAGCCCAGGATCTGGGTTTCCATTACTGATCTGCTCTGGAGAGAAAATTGTCAAGGCATAGCGATATCCTCAGAGAAGGTCAGCTGTACAACCAGTGAAAGAAACAAATCAACTAACTAACTGGAAAAACAAATACAGTAAAGGGATTTTTATGCACAGTTTGTAATATAGGTGATATGTGTGCATGTGTGTATTTTTTTTAAAGAATATGTCATAAGGATTATAGGAAGCAATCACATGATCACTTTAGTCAATGCATCTTTTCTGGCTGTAGAAGTCTGTCTTTCATTATTAAAGGAAAGGAATGTTCTCTGCACTTAGGAGGACATCAGAGTAATTCTGTGCATGTCAGCGCTTGCATCTTACTATAATGAAATGCCTTGTTATAGGCTGCAGTGTCATCGGTGAAAGGCTATTTTGTTTAGTTCTCTCATAAGGATACTGAAGATACTTCAGTTGTGGTAGCTCGCATGATAGATTGAAGTGTATGTCTATGCTCATAAATTTTTTTGCACAAAAGGTCATTTTGCTAAGTGGTTTTTCACCTTCTTTTACAGGCTTATTTTTTCAATATTATTATTCAAGAAAAACATAAAATAAAACACAAACAAACAAGCATTTTCAATATGTAAAACTACCCAAACTGCACAACTAAACACTGTGTACTACAACTAAACAAATTATTTAAAAAACTGCAAGCTTCTTACTGATATTTATTATCCATTGTTAGTCTACCTCCGTTAAACAATAATGTATTGACACTTTTACTTTAAGCACTTTAGAGGCATTTAGAGGGAAATCAAATAAGGTGGGTCTTGGGACTCATCTACCACACCACACACTGTTCCTGTTCCATGGCATTAATCTCAATACACTGTAGGATTTGCATATTTATATTGCACATTCAGGCTTTATTATCTCTTCTGCCTTCTTGTGACATATTTAAGGTGGACAGTTCACTTTGTTCTGCTCAACCAGAAATATTTCACGTTAAATGTGAAAAGGTTAATAGAACTACTAAACTGCAGAAAAAACTTTGCTGTTGAATGTATCAGCTTTTCATAGGGAATATAATAAAACATATAAATCTGAAAGAAGAATTTCCATAAGTGTTAAAAATCAAATGTAAAGGAAATCAGCAGAAGTCAAATAGAGGTCTGATAATTAATCATCTACAGGCAAGTTTTATGATCCTAGAAATAGGATGTCAAAGATCTTAGCTACAGTTGGAAAAACCAGAAAAATACCCAAGTCAGTGCCATATATCAGATCTAAGAAATCGAGGAGACTTTCTTTTCATTTTTAAAGAAACAAAAGTTGACACATGTTTTATTGCAAACAATGTAACTACAATTCAAGGTTACAGGGACCTTCATCAAGCACCTGCATCAGTCCATGCGGGAATAATGTGACTTGAGTAGCTTTTAATGCCTCAGAAAACAAAGCAACCAACAGCTTAAAAAAAACTTAGTAAACCTACCACAATATTTTCTAAAGCAATCCATATGAAATGCAGTTTGATTGATCTTTAAGTCTATAAACATGTGTCAATTTTTAAATGAAAAACTGGGAGGGGGGAACAACTCACAAGCCAGTGGGTGTCAATGAGCGAGGGCTGGAGGTAGGAACAGCCAGATTCAGATTTGGAGCCTGGATTTCATGGGATTGTGTACAGATTCAATCAGACTGAATTGAGACCATGTCCAAATTGCAGAATCAGGTTCAGACCCACATCGGAAACCATGTGAACATCCCTTGCATAGATTCCCCTTGCCAATCTTAACTTTATTTTGTTACCACTTCATCCCATGAAGTGGGTGACAGACTGAGAGTGAGTGACACATACATTAAACTTCAGACCAAGTACAGATTTGAGTTTGGCCCCGATCTTACAACACTATACTGCATGGTGAATGGATCTTAAAACATTCTGAAAAATGTTTTCTGAAAAAAGGTCAGAATACATCATGTTGGCTCTAGATAGGAAACTAATTTCTATTTATTTCCAAAGAAATCAGTGAAATTAGTTTTTAACTAATTTGTTCCACTTATTTCAATGAGACATACGTTCAATTACCATCTTACTAAACCATCTGTTCTCTTGATTTTATTAAGCATTTCAAACTACATTTCAAATGTTGACATGTGTGTATTCATTTCATTTTAAAACTTCAAACACCCAGTTACCATGTTCTACAGGCAATATACAGGTAATTGGCTGAAAATATCTGTGAGCGGTCTAGCTAATTGTTTCACTTGCTTTTTTTTTCCTTTGCAAATACATATCAAATCTGTTTCATAATTAATTCAATTGTCAAAATGCATGTAGTTTAAGCTTATTACCCTGTATTGGGATTTATGAAAATTTATTTTACCCAATATATAACAATGGTTTACTAATTAGCTCATGAGATGTAAAGAAACATTATTCCTAATTTCAAAATTCTCTGACTCAGTCTACAATAGCGGCTTTGATAATTAATTAAAACAATCTCACAGACTAAACAGAATTTCCTATTTAGGAGATGGAGTTGACCATGGATATTGTTGGAGGGAAGGGAAGGGGATATTTCCATAGAAGATATAATAATCCCTTTTCATGGACAAGATAGCTTTTGTATTGTCATGAAAGAAATTCCTGAATGTTGCATTTGTTCACATTTAGACATGGGATCAAAATCTAATAGTTTGTCACACTCTGTGTTTTGGTTTGAATGGCACCCTGGGATGATGGTGATGAATGATTTCTTGGCTTTAGAAAAACTGTTGTCAATATGACAAACCAATCACAAAGGAAGAAAAGGCTTCTACCATACACTAGGAGATTGTATATAGGGTTCTCCTGCACTGTACATTATGTGCATTAGTAATAACCGCACACATCAAATAATAATATTATGCTGGGGAAGAGTTGCAGATTTCCACTCTCTGTTACAGGCCTAGTTTAAAAGTATAACTAGCACAATTTGTCAACCACGGTAAAGCATAATTGACTGTCTAGGTTGTAAAGGCTATCTGTTTCATTTTATAATTCAAACTATGTCCTGAGCAACTAACAGGGCTGCAAGGCTTCCATGCAGCTTGTTTGCAGGGACGGCAGTATGTTGGAGGTCTAGCTGGTATGACAAATCACTAGCTTCTGCCCCCAAGAACTCCATTTGGCTGCCTGCAAGCTGTGGGGGGAAGCAGGAAAGAGCAGCCAATGGATTTAAACCTCACTGATGTTTCTCACTGCACTTTTCATGCCTGCGTACTCTAAAGAGCTCATCACATGAAGTCTCCTAATGTAGGCAACAGTGAGGGGATTCACCAGGCAACGTGGCGAATCCAGTGGGCAGCTGTCATCCCCCCCACACACACATTACTTTCAGCGCCACCTTCCCCATCACATGGGGAGAAAGTGTCACTGCCCAGCTTCCCTTTGCATTTGCCCCATTGCTGGCAATGAGAATATGGAAAGCCTCCTGTGTTACTTCCTGCATTCAGCATGGTTCTTAGATGGAGCCCCGCCAGAAGTAGCTGTACATTTTTGGATGGGATCCGGCGAGCTCCATCCTCAAACTGTGCTAGGTGCATTCTATGATTGGTAAAAAAAGTTCTTGTGATGAAATGGATAATTGAATGCTTTACATATACTGTATTTACTCAAATGTAATGAGCACTTTTTTGCTTGGCCAAAATGGGGATGTGCATTACATTAGATGGCTCATTACATTGTGCACCTAAACCTTTCCTACACTCCACCCTCAGGTTGAGACTAGTGAACACGCCAGCCTCGGCTTCATGAAAGAGTCGCAACTTCCCGACTGAACTCAAGACAGATAGGAACCTATGCCCTGCTGCCAAGCCAAGGCTGGTGAGTTTGCCAGTCTCAGCATGGCGTGGGGAGGGGGAGAGCACCACTTCCTTCCCAGCCCGGGATTTCGCCTTCTTTTCCCAGCTAGGAGAAGTAGGAGAAAGCCCCCCTCCCCCGAAGCCTAGACTGCAAGTGAAAGGGCATTGCTTCTGCGTGCATCCAGCTGGGAATGGGCATCAAATGGATGGCAAATCCATTATTTTGGTAATGTGCACCTCAAAATTAAGGTGTGCATTACAATCGATGGTACACTACAATTGAGTAAATATGGGTAATATGTTCAGTAAACAAGTTAAGCAGATAGGGTGATAAAAAGACTCCCTTGCAAATGGGAAAACATGTTATATCTCTGTATTATGTCCATATGGTAGGCTGTTGTCCTGAGGAAAGGTTGCACATCAGGACAATCAAATAATGTGGAACACCCATTTCTTTAAGGATGATCAATACTTTTTTATGATTTATACAATCAAAGACTTTGCAGTAGTCAATAAAGTATAAGCTGATTTTCTTCTGAAATTCTTTGGTATGCTCTTTCATCCAATGTATGTTTACAGTATGACCCTTATTACATCTTCCTTCCCTGTACCTAGGTTGAATTTCAGGCATTCCTCACTCCATATAAGGTAAAGGGTTTTTTGTCGTAAAATGTTGGACATCCTTTGCTTACAAAGCAAATTAATGCAATGGTTCTGTGGTTACTGCAATCCCTTGTATCCCCTTTCTTGGAAATTAGAATGTATATTGTTTCCAGTCTGTGGGCTATTGTTTTGTTTTCCATATTTGTTTGGCACATTTCAGTTAGAACTACAATGGATTGTATCTTTATAGCTTGAAGTAACTCTATTGGTATGCCATCTGTTTCTGGTGATTTCTTTCTCCAGTGCTCTGGATTCAACTTCACTTTCAAAAAATTGAGTTCATCTTCAAATGGTGCTCCTTTTAATGAATCTGTCATCTTTACCTCTCCGTTATACAGTTCTTCCACATACAGTACTATTATATAAGTGTCAGAACGAACAGTAGAAGGATTGGTGTGAGCCAACTGCATAATATAATTTATCTTCATGGCTTTTGTTATGTAAAAATAGCAATCCAAAAAGCTGAGAACATCCTGGAATAAATTCTATGCAAGCAATATTCTATCATGGTTGTGACACAAAATGTATCACAAAAGCTGCTATTGCATTTCAAAGCCACAAACAGTTTGAGTAGTGATTTACTTGGAGTGCACAATGTCATTTTTATTGCTTTTTTGCCACTAGATAAATAATTGGGGCCTTCCTCTCATTATCCCATGTGATTTTGGATTTATCTTTAACAGACTGGCAAACCTGTAAGACACATTGCTAAATATATTAATTTATTTAACAAATCCATACCTCACTTCTTCTGACAGTTAAAGGCATCTACTTATGACAGAAAACACAATACATAATGTATTATATTAGATATGCTAATAAGATAATAAATGATAATAGACAAATAGATGAAAGATAATAAAAGCTATTATTAAAAACCAACTAAAGATGATCCATAACATTCTCATTACCTGGTGAAATGGTGTAGAACATAGTACACCATGAACATTTTTGGAAGGGAGTTCTACAAGAAAAGAATGACTTGAGCTTGGAAATCTTTCTTTTTGCACTACAGCTCCCAGAATTCTCTGTCCACAGCCATGATGTTTGGGGAATTCCAACAGTTTCAAATTTTCTGAAATCTGGGTATAACCTCCACTTAATAAATGCAACAGAAATAAGTAGAAAAGAGCTCCATGGTCTTCACGAGTGGCAGAGTAGCATCGGGTAAGCATCCTTCAGCTGTAATATCAGAGGAGTCCTTACTGTCATGTACAGAAATTTGGTTACTAGGTTTTCCTTCATAAGATGTTTCAGGACCACAATATTTATTTTCCATTAAAATTCACAATGCTTATGGGCAAAAGGTTGTGATCTTGTTGAACAATTATTTTAAAGACTGTGGTCCCTTCCATACAGCTGAATAAAATCCCACATTTTCTGCTTTGAATTGCAATATATGTCAGTGTGGACTCAGATAACCCAGTTCAAAGCAGATATTGTGGAATTTTCTGCTTTGATATTCTGGGTTATATGGCTGTGTGGAAGGGCTGAAGGCTTTAAATGACATTCAAGCCATTCATATGGAAGAAATTGTGCCGCCTGTTGATAATTATTGAAGATAAATAATTAATAGCAAGAAGTTTCTGAGATCAAAGACTTATGAGAAATCATTACCAAAAAATTGTAATTGCTTCCTCCACCACAAAATGAACAACAAATAAAAATTGTTTCCATTCCACCCAGAAAAAAAAAAAGAAATTTTATGCTTATCCCTTTATCAACTAGAGAAGAGGCATGGCCATATTGATCCATGGCTCAATGGAGTTCCCTTGGTAAGTGTTGGCTCACCTTTTTGTTAGGAAGTAATTTGAGGGAGCATTCTGTTCACCATGGGCAAAGAATGATAGGACTAGATTGCTGCACTTTTCTATTAGTTTTCAGCAAGAAATGCTGTGGTTCTGCTTTCATTGATGTGGTTCATGGTGCTGAGAAAGCACAAAAGATCCGATGGAACCATAATAAACCCCTAAGAATGCAGAAGTTATTTTTGAATGCCTCATATTGGTGTATTGGTCATCTCTCAATTTTTTCCTTCTTAGGTATCATCTCCTGCCCCCAATTTTTTCATACTTATCTCACATTCATAACATAACAAGAAGCATCTGTCAGTAGGTTAGAACCTTTCTTTAATAGCTTGTGCAAATTAAGCTGAAATTTATTTCCATAATGTTAAATGTTGGGGCAGAATATAAATACAGGGCAGCCTGCTAGGAAGAATGAGCAGTTTTTAGGGTGCTGTACCATCTGTTCTATTGGAGTTCCTCTATGCCAGGAGTTCTCAAACGTTTTCATCTGATGTGCCCTTTTTGAAGCAAAAGTTTTTTGTGGAGCCCCAAGAAATATTATATTATATATTTATATTATATATTATATTATATATTTTATTATATATAATGTATGTGCAAAAACTTAACAGTATTTCAATGGATGACCCCAGGGGCCATCCATTCCACCCCCCCCCTTCTGCCATGCTGGAAAAGCACAGTAAAAGCACCCCCTGAGCAATAGGGGAGAGATAGGGTTTTGGAAGCAAGGAAAGTGAGGGGAAACGGATCTGGGTTGTGAAGAAGGTGAAGAAAAAAGGCTTTGGGGATGAGGGAAGTGAGGAAAAAGGCTTTTGGGGGCAAAAGGGTTGAAGGGAAAAGGCTTTTGGCAGCAAAGCAGGTGGAGGGAGGAGGAGAAGCAGGAAAGAGGAGGGAAAGCTTGGGGGGGAGAACGAAGAGGAAACCATGGAGCTCCTCGGGATGCTCTGCAGAGCCCCAAGGGCTCCACGGAGCACACTTTGAGAACCACTGCTCTATGCTAATAAGCAGTTCTGAAACAAATATGAAACTAACAAACAAGAATATCAAAATAAAATGCAATCCTAGTTATAACCATTCAGCAGAATTTATACATTCAAAGGCATGATCCAATGTGAACATAATTTGATGATGAAATTGTAGTGATATAGCTCCAATGTGAAGAGGTGAAAGTCTTGTTTTGAATAGCTCCCAGTCCCTGAACTTCCTTCCAGTTCTTTGGAGGTTGTTTTGGTACTGAGTTTATGTTTTCTTCCTGCAGTCAGTTTTTGACATATTTTAAAACAAGCTTCACCCATTTCCTATTTTGTTTGCACATTTTACCCATTTTGCCCCACTGACTAACGCGTGCTTTTACGTATTTTCTCAATCATGTGCTTTTTAGTCATTTGCAATTTAAAATGTGCACACTATATTTATGTACTTTCTTTCTTGACAATGCTGTGAACCTTACAAATCCAATGATATGTAGTCTCCAAACCCCAATTTACACAATGTCCTATTTTTTTTGTTAGTGAAGGACTCTGCATCATTGCATATGTTCATTGCTACTTTCAAAAGTTAGTATTTTTGGCATATTACAGTAATTTGAAGCAAAACAGAAATACAAAGGTTGAAGATTTAAACTTATAGAACTTATCTTGACTATTAAAATATGTGATTCTTGTCATTTCCTAGGACCCTTCCACACGGCCATATAACCCAGAATATCAAGACAGAAAATTTCACAATATCTGCTTTGAACCGGGATATATGGCAATGTGAATCCAGAAATTCCAGTTCAAAGCAAATATTGTGGGTTATTCTGCCTTGATATTCTGGGTTATATGTCTGTGTGGAAGAGATCCTAGTTGCACACATATTTGAAACATGGGGGGTTCTGTAAGCTAACTATTCAAACACACACTTGGATAGGTTACATGATATAAATAGGTGGCCATGAAATCAGAAAAACTAAATGGACTCTGATCAAACCAAACAAGAGATTCAATTAATATCTGTCTCTCATATCTACTAGGGTGATCCCCTTCCGCACAGTTGTATGGAATCTACATTGAATTGAATTATATAGCAGTGTAGACTCGGATTGGGGCCCCTGGTGGCAAAGTGTGTTAAAGCGCTGAGCTGCTGAACTTGTGGGCCAAAAGGTCCCAGATTCAAATCCTGAGAGCAGAATGAGCGCCTGCTGTTAGCCCCAGCTCCTGCCAACTTAGCTGTTCGAAAACATGCAAATGTGAGTAGAGCAATAGGTACCGCTCCGGCGGGAAGGTAATGGCGCTCCATGCAGTCATGCTGGCCACATGACCTTGGAGGTGTCTATGGACAATGCCGGCTCTTCAGCTTAGAAATGGAGATGAGCACCAACCCCCAGAGTCGGTCACGACTGGACTTAACGTCAGAGGAAACCTTTACCTTTATCTTTAGACTTGGATAACTCAATTCAAAGCAGATATTGTGGATTATTAGCCTTGATATTCTGGACAATATGGCTGTATGAAAGGGCCCTAGGAGTCTTTCATACTATGTAATCATAGCACTATGATTTCACTTTGACTGCTATGGCTATGGCCTATGGAATTCTGAGGCTTGTAGTTTAGTAAGGCTTTAGATCGCTCTGGAAGAGACTTCTTAATACCCCTCCTTAAACTGCCTATCCTAGAATTCCACAGGATGGAACCACGACAGATCAAGAGGAATCATAGCATTATACTGTAATTTGTTAGTCTGAAAGAGCTCCAGGTTAAGTGGTATCACATTTTGGCTTTTGTTGACCAGATATCAATTGTGTGACAATATGACATTTCCCACTGCCATGTACTTGATCAGTGTTGGCAAGTAGCACTAGTACACTGAGCCAGTTTTTCACTATAGACCAGTATAGCCACACTGTTGTCTCTTGTAAAAGTATAGTCAATGTAATTGGCACAGACTTATGGAAATGAAACCCTTGGCCCTCATCCTGAAAGTTCAGTTTTCTTATCAAGAGGTTATATTTAGTTCATATTCATGGATTCTTTGTCCACGATTAAGGCAGAAATGGGGGTTGAGACTAAATTCCCTTTCTTCTTCTACTACTACTCTCTCTCTCTCCCTTATGAAAAAAAAGCTATGAATAGCCCTTGAGCATTTCAAAGTGTTTCATTATTTCCCCTGCCCTGATGATGACAGAGACAGAATTCCAGCTTTCTTTGCAGCTGTGTGTAGGGACCACAGGCCAAGGGACATGTCTGCCCCTTCCTGCAAAGTTCAAGCATGAATACTCATAATATCATGTCACCAAGTTCTTCCACCAGTAGCAATTGCTCATTCACTTCCACCTGCTCCTTTAAAAGGACCTCATTTGAATTTCACACTACAGCTGAGATTTTAATCCTCAATTTGAGCAGATGGGCTCTATTCGTACAAAAAAAGCACTGAACTCACTTAATTAACCCTGGGTTTATACAATGATTCGCCATGGAATCAGTTAGTATGCAATTATGAAGATGGAATTCTGCAGCTTGTATATACAATTTATGATTCTAAGCACATACACGACTCAGCCTGACATGGGTTCACTCAAAATTACAGCTCTTGAATTCAGTGGGACTGTCCTTCCAAGTGTACATGCATTGAATACACGTCTTCAGGCTTTTTCACATGACCCCATGAGCCCATGTAAACAGCACTTCTCAAACTGGTTTTTAAACTGGCTTTCACATTTTGGTCAAATGTATCTAGTTATGTGTGATAGAAATGTGTTTTGGAAATATGAATCCATCTTTTTTTTGATATTTCTGAATTGATTCAGTAAATGAATATGCAACTTATATATGCATTATTACCTTACAGGAGCACTCTGGGATTTTTGTACATATTCCCAGACATTCTTGCCCTTTGAAATATTGCTTAAGGACAACTTGTGTTGTCAATAGAGCTAGACTACCAATAGGGAGACATTTCTCAGTTAGTGGGATGTGATGGGATTTGTGGCAGATGAAGGGTTGTGTGATAGGGGAGCACTGGCTGAAGACTTTAAACCAGTGGTTATCAAGCTGTGGGTCTCCAGATGTTTTTGCCCTCAACTCCCAGAAATCCTAACAGCTGGTAAACTGGCTGGGATTTATCGGAGTTGTAGGCCAAAACACCTGCCTACAGTAAGAACCACTGTCTTAGGTATTCCTCTTTTTGGGCCTTCTGGGCCCTCAAATCCCCAAAACCATAAGTGGGGAAACTTTATTGGCTTGGATACTGAATTTCAATTTGGGAATGTCCTTGAGGTTGTTTCGTAGCACCTGGCAGAGCAAAGGGCACAAGGCAGGACCAAACCATCGTGGGTTATAATTTCTATTTATGTGGACAATTTCCCTTTGAATACACCAAGCATGCACACATAGATGTAAATATGTATTTGATTTGATACCCCACTTTTCTCCCAAAGTGGAATCCAAGACAGCTCAGATTCTACAGTAAAACAAAATGGTTAAAACAAGGCCTATTTAAATATGAAGACTGGCAAAAAAAGAAAAAAAAAGAAAAAAAAGCAGAAAGGGGGGCCAACCAAGCCTCTCTTGGAAGGGAGTTCCATAGATCAGAATCTGTTATTGAGGGCCCTTTCACACAGCCATATAACCCTGAATATCTATAACAGGGGTCCCCAAACTTTTTAAACAGGGGGCCAGTTCACAATCCTTCGGACCGTTGGAGGGCCAAACTATAGTTGGCCACCGAGCCAACTATAAATAACAACAACAACAACAATAAAAAAGAGGGTTGGAAGAGACCCCTTGGGCCATTTAGTCCAATCCCCTTCTGCCTTTGTGCACCAAAAGCACAAGCAAAGCACCCCTGACAGATGGCCACTGAGCCTCAATGTTAATAATAATAATAATAATAATAATAATAATAATAATAATAATAATAATAATAATAATGGTTGTAAGAGAAGAAGAGACCCCTTGGTTCATTTATCCCAACTCCCTTCTGCCCTTGTGCTGTGGGGGCCGGATAAATGGCTTTGATGGGCCACATCCGGCCCCCGGGCCTTAGTTTGGGGACCCCTGATCTAGACAGATAATCCACAGTATCTTCTTTGAACTGGACTATCTGAGTCCACACTGCCATATAATCCAGTTCAATGTAGATTTTATACAACTGTGTGGAAGTGGCCTGAGAAGGCTTTGATATGACTCATGAGCCCAACATGGAAAGTACTGGGATAGAGAGACTTGAGTGGGCTCATATAGGAGTCTGTACTCATGCGAGATTAAACTCCGATTTAATGACTTTTAAGGGTGCGAAGTATAACTGAATTCTATGCATATCTACCCAGGAGTAAAATCTTGGCTTCTTGCACTGTAACCCAAGCTTAATTTCACACAAGAGCTTCCAGGTCTTCTTCTCTCTAGTTATGGACATGAGATAAGCAGAAAATAAATGTGCAAATCACAGGAACTCTTGCAATTTAAGGGTTTTCACTTCTAACTTTTGCTTTTTCTTCAGCTGAAAGGAATTCTAGGGTTCTTCCACACTGTCAAATTAATACAGTTTAAATCCACTTTGACTGCTATGATTCAATGATACAGAATCGTGAGAGTTGGACCCTGGTCAGACACCAGCATTCTTTTCCAGAGAAGGCTCAAGACCTTGTAATACTATGACTCCCATGATTCCATAGTACTGGGCAATGACAGTTAACGTGGGTGAAACTGTAATAATTTGACTGTGTAGATGCAATACTAGTCTCCAGCCTAGCCAGCTAGAAGGTGAGTAACATTTTGCTTATCATCTCAGCCATTAAAATGCACTGAAAATGGACAGTTCTGTTAGACAGTGGCAGGCTTTCAGGTTCATATTGCTATATTGCCTAACACTTGGGTGTTGGGCTTTCTCTTCACATTATTATATAAGATCTCCTGAGCCTCTTTAATGGGGCTCCCTTTTTTCAAGCATATCCCACAGGCTGGCCAAACGGTAATGCAGATATGTTTTTTCTCTCTGTCTAGCTGTTTAGTTTCTGGATAGCTTCCCCATAAGTGACCCTATTTGAATGTGTTAGCACAGAAAAGCTTTTTCCCCTGCTGGCACAAAGCCACTTTGGATGCTTGCCCATTACTAAGTAAAGAGGCTAAAGTGGATCTTTCAAACTCACATTTAAATACTATTTTAGTTGCATGCGGATGAGATCACTTCCTGAGTTAATAACTAACAGGGATGCCGGCTTAGGCCACTTGCTGGGAAGATGGGGTGGGGAGAGATTAAAGGTACTTCAGTCTCTGGATGGCTGCACAGTACTTCACAGGATTTCACATTTCAATCTAGTATACTAAGAAAATCAGACAGCATAATAATATAATATTGCTTTTTGCCTGAATATGGAATGTCATTAAGATGTCAGCTTGGGATGTGGAGGCACTCTAAAATAAAGGTTGGCATTATTCAAGAGCTCCGGCCTTCGGAGTCAAATATATTCTTAATGGGGATAAAGGTTGCCCAGGAGAGGGAAACTAAACTGTACTCCATTTCTGACCAAAACCCACATTGATGGGTACAGCATCTCAGAAATGATCACCAGGGCAGTCGTGACTATAAAGGTACTACCATCCTTATTTCAAACAGCAAAGAACTCAGCAACGCTTAGCATTCTCTTATACTGCAGCTTCTCAAATCCTTCTGCCAGCACTACTGCTGGCCATACTCTCAGGGATTTGGAGACGTAAAATCCACAAAATGAGATTCAAGTCTGGGGATACAATTTTTGAGGGAAGGAATACAAAATATCTGGAGGGAGGGAGACTGTGGACAGATAAAGGGGATAAAAGAAATACATCATGCAGCATAGTACATTCTAACTGTGAAATTTTCTATCCCAAGATATGGTGCCAGATGCTAACCTGACCAGCTTTAATGTAGGATGGCACAAATGCGTGAAAGGCAAAATTTTCAATGCATATCAGTTGGAATGGCTATGTTTTCTTTTCAGGCCCCCTCCACACACCTGTATAAAATCCACATTGGATTAGATTATATGGCAGTGTTGGCTCTGATAATCCTGTTCAAAGCAGATATTGTGGATTATCTGCCCTAATATTCTGGGTTATATGGCTCTGTGGAAGGGCCCTTAGTCTCTGAATTCCCATGTTCATGGAGAAATTGTGGAATTCTAATCCAAAAAATAACTTTTAGAAGCTCTGCCAAGATTTTTAAATGCCGTCAAAATAATGATTCGTGAAAACATAGATTACTGATCTAGCTGTTTTAAAAAGCTGCATTAAACAATAGCAGTGAAACATTTTCCTGTCACATAAAAGTCACAGTTATTTCCCACACAATGATTACAGATGTGGTTAACCTAGTTCAGGCTATATCTCAAGATAGTTAAAATTCAATCTGGTGAGCTTGCTTTGTCGGCCAGTTAAACATTGTGAGAAAATATTCCATTCTCCTCGGTTCAAATCCTCAGAGAAAAATTTGTCTAGAATTCAGTCTGGGTAGTATTAATGTTTCAATATAAAACATACTATTTGTGGTTTTTAAATGAAACAATGGCTTCCAAAAACTTGGCAAGTTGGTGTTTACTGCTGAGGATGTTTAGGTTGTTCCAGCCATGTCTGTTTTGTCTCAGATATGCCCTCAATATTTTCACTATTCTGGTATTCTTCTAATTATTCTATTCATTTATATCCCTCCTTTTTCTCAACAATGAAGCTGAAAGCAGCAACAACATATTTAAAATAATACAGATGAAAACTTTGCAAGACATTCAACAGAAATATGAATATAAAAGTTATTCATAAATAAGTGAAAACTTTAAAAAGTTTTAAAAATGTATTAAAATTAATTAAAAGTCTCCATACAAGCTTTAAACATTTCTAAAATACACTTTCAATATTTACTAACATGCATTTGGTACTGTATTTTAATTCTGTTGATTTATCTCCTTCTTCAGTACTGCACTTAGAGTAACTATCCATATAATGCCATATATTACCTGTATCAGGTAGTATTGACTCATTTTGTAATAATATTCTTGTTGCCAAAATTACTCAGGTAATAGATTAAGCCAAAGTGCAGCAGATATCTGAGGCCACAAATGCAGAAGACTTAGTGTTCACATTGTTTCCCCCCAGGATTTGCATCACTGTTGCCAGAAATTATACAGCAAAAGACTCAATTTCTTTCCCTTTTCCAAGGGATGTGATGGGCCTTTGGCCTTGCTACATGTTTTTGGTACTCAGATGTTACACAGCACTGTGTACTTACTGACGAAGAGAATCTTGGATCCAGTCAGAAATAGTATCCTGCACTACAATCAGCAAATGACCCAAGAGTGAGGTAGTTGTAAGGCAAAGAATTGTGGGGTAATCACAAGTCATCCAGCAAATTAAGGAAGAACAAACCATCTCAAGAAACAATTGATGCTGAGGAATAACTACTCCAGGAAGGCTGCCATAATGCAGCCAAAGTTGAAAATGTGAAGTTTTCCAAGGACCCATGGAAACAGAAGGAAAGCCTGGCGAGTTCTGCTAACTGTGAATGTTCTGAGACAGAAATCAATATCTCACCAGCATGAAGGCAAATGACAGAAGCTTTATTCAATCTTTAGATTGGACACTTTTATGGCAACAGGAGCTCAAAATATACAAGCATGGAGCACAAGGAAAAAGCAGGCATTTTTATGTACAAGAGTTTCCATGCACTAACTTCACTATGATTCAAAATTCTCTCCCATTCCCCTGATTTGCCAGCACCAAAAAACTAGCTGGCATTTCCAGAACACTGATTGGTTGACAGGCGAATCTTAGCCGGTGTGCTTGCTGATTGGAGGAGGAGGTGGTGGACAGGGAAGCCCTGGGGCCTCCAATTGATCCAATGGAGGTGGTTCCTGGGGTGGATAGGTCTCCAGGGGGCTGAGCCAACCCCTAGGTGTGTGGCAATAGAATGTAGAAACAATGAGAGTCCAACTAGATGAATGATAGGATTATGCAGGTATCAAGTCTGTGATGTGGGTAAGGCAGCAGCTCTTGAATATTTTCTTTAAAAACCCTGAAAATCCCTTACCTAGATAACCCTTGCTCAAAATCTTGTTTTTCCATGAAAGTGCTGACAGGACATGTTCTGCCTGACATTTGCTTTTTGCTCACAATGTAAGGTCATGCAAACCGCAATAATGATTCGGCTTGCTGGATAATGCATACGTGGGATGAACTATGAACATGTCACCTGAGGATAGGGCATACGTGGAACAAACCTGATGTAATGAGTAATGAGTTATATAAGTTACAAGGCAACTACGCATGTCCAAAAGGATTATAATAGTCAGCAAATTCCATTGCCAGTTAGCTTTCTGCGCATGCTTGTGTAAAATTGTATAAATTGGAAAGTCACTACAGGCAAGTTGTGGCATTGCGTTTTCTGGGCATTAGCTAACATTGTCACCTGCTCATGGCCAAAAGTAAACTATCTTGAAGACTACTTCTGCTGTCAGTCTGCTTTCTTCACCCACATCCAAACGAAATCTGCAACATAGGGACAATGGATGTTGGGTCCCCAGACATTTTCCCATGCTGGAAAGACAAAGAAAAAGTCCAAAAATGTTTATTGAAGATTATTATGTCTTCTAAGTTCCTTCCTGGTTCTTTTGTCCAATAGGCTGCTTGGGTCCCCAAAAAGGGAAGTTTTGGGTGGCCGAGGTTGGCTTCCTGCTCGGTATCAAGAAAGACTTTTGTTCAGCAGATTGTCCTTACCTTCCGCCTAGGATGGAAGAGAATTCCTGTAAAAGTTCAAGATTGCTTGAGAGGTTGAAAAGGCATCATTTTAGTTTGCCTACCATTTAATGCATTTTATAATATCAAAAATGAAGTAATAAAATAATAAAATAAAGAAATAAAATAGAGAAATGGGGATAGGAACCAAGAGAGGTTTCAACATAAGTTCATAGATAGAAATAAGGTAGAAGTGGGGGCCTCTCTTGGCTGCATAAAGATATTCCCTTTTATTTGTTTTTTTATTATAAGCTCTATGCTGATGCAAAGGTGCGGAGGAGAAAAGAAAAGAAAAGATACATAGTATAGGGCAAGAGGGAAGCATGTTGGTGAAATCCCAAAAATGGAGATATGGTGTAGAATTATGAGTTTCTTTGCTATAATGGCGGTTGTATGTCCCTGGAGGGACCTCTACTAGGGTCAGTCTCCCTTTTGGACAATTACTGGTGCAGACCTGTTAGCTGCTGGGAAACAGGAGGCTTCCTTTGGCCACTGCAGCATCAGGACCAGGGCAACCATCTGGGGAGCTTGGGGATCATCACCTTCGGGTGGGCTCAGCTTCATGAGACTCGCACTCAGACCTACCATATCCTGGGGAACTGTGGTCCTCTCTGCATATGCACTGATCTGGGCTGGCTTAGGTTAAAGAACTGAGCCAAAATGTGTATGTGAAGTGGAAAAGGGGCTTCATGAGGTTGGGGATTGCTGCTGGCCTGGGAAGGGTGGAGGAAGGCCTCATGTTGTGGACAGGGGCTGTTGCAGTTCATCCCAGCCCCACATCCTTGGGAAACTATAACTTCCTTTCAGGCTCAAACTATGTCTCTCTTTTATTAGGGGAGGGGGTAACCGTGTTTGATAACACAGCTTCATATGGGAAAAAAATCTTAGGAAATGACAGGTTTTATTTCTTCAGAAACCAACTTAAATTTGAAAGTTCATGCAATGTATTTTTTGGTAGCGCCCATTACTGGAATTCCCCAAGATTGTATTCCCACTCCACGGGCCTATTTAAATTAACCCAGTGTTTTCCAAAAGGAAACGTTTTGGTTGCTCGCCATGAGATTTTCCTATCTTGGACCCAGTAAAGATGACTTCTAAGTAAACACTTTTTTTTTTGTTCTGAACAAAGATTCAAGAAAGATTAAGCAAGATAAAAGGAGGAATACTAGCACTCTGACAAACTGGTTCTGGTGCTTGACTAGTATAGTATTGTTAAATCACTGACAATTACTCTTGAATAAAAAAGGCTCAATAGAAATTGGTGAAAATAAGTTTCTGAAATGTTCCATAATACTTGATGGGCATGATCAGCTGGAGGGGGAGCGACACAGAGGAGAGAGGGAAACTTGGCATATTTCAAGGAGAATTTGACTCAAACTTGTGAATATACGTGTACAAATAATGGAAAAAATGGAAACTCACAATACTTTAAGACAGTCTGATTAAGCCCATACACAGTTAATATTCTTGGGAAAAAATTGCTAGGCCAACAGATTCATTGAACATTTAAGTTAATATGCAAAATGTGACTAAATGGAAAAGACTGCCATGGATTCCTCTTCATTTCCAGCTGCTTGTCGCTTTTCATTACTTGTTCCTCCTTAAGTCAAGAAGGCCTTAGGATGATGCCAGAAAACTAACCAGCCAATTTTAGTGTAACTATAATTTGCTTATTGTGTTATAAGTGTTTATTTACAACTTCTAATAGCTTTCAGATTTTAGTTTTAGACATGCACATTCCAGGGAGATAATGAGGAATCTTTTCCACATCTAAATGTCACCTTTTAACCAAAACTTGAAGATCTTACGAGTATGTGCTAGAATTTCAAGAATTTCCCAGTTATGATTCTGAGAACTGTTGCCCAAAAAGTAACTTCTACAAGCTTTTATTTTCCAATAGATATATCTGGGAATACAGGGTGAAAAACAATGCAGTGCTCAAACATAAGTGAATAAGGGGCACAGTTGCATCTTTTCCAGGTGAATGATTTTCTTTAAAATGCAAATCCTTCTTCTGGGTGTTTTTGCCTCTGCTAAGTGAACCTGTGTGTTCCTTAGACAAAATCTTGCTCATGAAAACAGAAGGGAGGTTAATGTCAATCACTAATTAAACATTGCTGTCTAATTTTCCACTTCTAGACTGGTTTAGATTTTTGCTACAGAATGTGTTTTTGAATATATTATATCAGATATGAAAATCTAAAGAAACAATATCACAAATAGTTGGATGATTACTACCCTGTTTCCCCTAAAATAAGACATCCCCAGAAAATAAGACCTAGTAGTGGTTTTGCCGAATTGCTAAATATAAGGCCTCCCCCGAAAGTAAGACTTAGCAAAGTTTTTGTTTGGAAGCATGCCCAACTGACAGAACACCAGATCATGCAGGATTGGCAAATATATGTACCATATAATTGTTGTACATGGAAATCATGGCAGTAACAAGGAATTCTTGATGGGATTCAGTTTGTCTGGTTATTCTGGTTTGTGATGACAACTACTGTACAGTATATAATAAATGTTCATTTTTTTGTTCAACAATAAATGTGAATTCTTCTTCATGGAAAAATAAGACATCTCCTGAAAATAAGACCTAGTTCATCTTTGGGAGCAAAAATTAATATAAGACACTGTCTTATTTTCGGGGAAACACGGTAGTAATTCATATATTTTAATTCCACAAAAAATATTTGGCATAGGCACCCTTCCTGATTTGCTATCAAAGAAGCAGAAATGCATAGAAAGGAGAAAAATAAATTATTTTCATTAAGCACCAAAGCAGGACCGGCCCGAGGAAATTCAAAGGGGTACGCAAATTTTTTTTACGCCCCCTCCCCTGCGCCGCAGGAGGCGTGGCCAGGACTGGCCCTGCCCCCCGCGCCCTAACCCCGCCTCCAACGCCGGGCGGCCATGCCTCCCGTGGCACGGCCGGCATGGAAGGCGGGGTCAGGGTGCGTGGCGCGGGAGGCAGGGCCAAACGTGGCCCCGCCTCCTGCGGGGCGCGCCCTGGCGCAGCCAAGCTGCGGCAGGAGTTCTTCCAGGCCGCAGCCTGAAAGGACTCCTGCTGCAGTGGGCGTGCGCCGTGAGAGGCGTGGCCGGTCCCGCCTCCCGCGGGGTGCGTCCTGGCGCAGCCAAGCTGCGGCAGGAGTTCTTCCAGGCCGCAGCCTGAAAGGACTCCCGCTGCAGCGGGCGCACGCCATGGGAGGCGTGGCCGGTCCCACCTCCCGTGGGGTGCGCCCTGGCCTGGCTGCGCCATGGTGCGCCCCGCGGGAGGCGGGGCCAGAGCTGGCCACGCCTCCACGTCACATGGCCCCGCCTCCGCCAGGTGTGGCCCCACCTCCCAGGGGTTCAATAGCGCCCCTGGGAAGGTGGCGCCCAACGCGGGGGCGTGGCCAGCATGCCGTGTTGGGCCGGGCCTGCACCAAAGGCTAAAGTTAATTCATTCTTGGTGGCTGAACTGCGCACTCCTCACTCTACCCCCCCCCCCCCCCATAATTGCTCCTTTGTGAAATGAAGACAGAAATCTCCCTAGAACATTGAATGATCAAACTGAGGCAGTTTGCCATATCATGAGATGAAATGACTTATTATAAAAATAATGCTTGGTAAAGTGAGCAACAGTATGAAAAGAGGAAGACCACATGACATAGTCATAGCCTTGAGTTTGCAGATCCTGAGCTGTTGATGGGAGTGTACACTGGAAGTCTCTCATTCACAATTTCATCATAAGCTGAAGCCAACTGGACGACAATTAAAAACAAAGCTGAAATTCAGTTCAATTCATTTTTGAAGACTTGTGATCATATCACATGGACAACCCCCACCAGGTGCTGTTTTGCCAGCCTCCATGGGGGACATCGCTGAAGTGTGCTTGCTCTATTGGAGCTTTCCTGTGTTAGGAGGAAAGCGTCCTATGATACTTCCACTTTGGTTGAAGGTGGGGCTTCAACAAGAAGTCCAGTGATGTTGTGTGATGGGCAGCATGCCCATCCATTCCTGGACTGTCCCTGAGGTAAGCATGATGAAGGTCCTTTATCAACATTGCCATTTTTTCATATTTGGAATGGAAATGACTGAAGATTTCTAAATGTGAGAGACAGTACAACTAGCAGATTTTTTCCCTGTTGTTGTTATAGGGTCCTGGTTTCCACTTTTTCCATTTGCTATTGCTACTTAAATCCAGCTGTCAATCAATCAAGACTTTATTATGGTCCATGACCAGCACAGAGAGGGGCACAAACGCCCTGGGATGGGGAAACACAGTTCCTTAGGGAGGCAATCATAAAAGAGATTGGAATACAGTTTTGGAGGGTTTTTTTGTTTTTTGTTTTAAGTCCAGCTGTCATACTGCACACATGGAGAAACTAGAGCAGCAGAATCTTTGCTTTTTTGTGAAGTATATGCCTGTTATGTCCATACATTGTTTTGAGTTATAATTTCCAGCATTTCCGATACACATATTGTTTTGGTTTTCTACCGTTTACTAACTATTTTGCCAAAGCATTTATGGATGTCCTGTGAATAGTGGCAATACAATGGAAGATGGGAATTAGGATATCTAAAACAAGGAGGTATACAAGACATGAAACTAAATCTGTAAATAAATCTCAGCAATCAAGCCATTCAAGGGGTTTCCTCTCTTAGCATGTCAAAAGCTGTGCAGGTAATCATTTGAGCCCCCACACACAGTGCCATGTGGTATTCATCCTTACAGTGCTGGGTTCATGGCAGCTCTCCAGCATCCCCACAGCCTGTTATTTTCCTGCTGTATTCCTCCATAACACCGTGTGGGGTTCTTTCCTCTGCAGCATCATTTCCCATGCCATTCATGGACCTTGGGTATGTGCCAAACGTTTCCTAATCAATCTAGCACTGAAAACTGTCAGCTCTAGTTTTCATTCCTTGCCGCTTACATGACTTTGTGGTTAATATCTGCAGCATGCAAAACTTTCTTTTCCTTGTGCTTGTTTACAAGTTCATTTTGGGATATTTCTTTCCATTTCCCTTCCCTCCCCAATGCATATCTTCTCTGGCTCTTTTCATTGGTGTTAGAAGGACTGTGAGAATATTTTCAAATACGCAAGAAAAAGCTGTGAGTACTATTCTAGTTTAGTGCCAAAGGGGTCTTAAAATTCTGAAATGTTTGATCTTGACTAGTTTCAGTGAACTGGTTTCCAAGTGGAGTGATATGCTTGCAGAATATTTTAATACAGAGATGCACCTTGCATACAGTGTTAGGATTAGATCCAGAAAGTTTTTTTTATTTACAGTGAGACCATGGTATCTGTTGAAGTTTGGTTCAAGGACCCTCTGTGAATACTAAAATCCATGGGTGCTCAAATTTCATACTATTCAATGTCATAATAAAATGATGCCCCTTGTATAAAAGGGAGACACTAATGTTTGCTTTCTGGAATCTTTTGGAGGGGAAATATTTTCAAGCTGTGGATGGTTGAATCTGTGGATGCATAATCTGTGGATATTGAGAGCAGACTGGTTGATTTATTGATACTGCTTTTGTCCAGAAAATCCTTAAAATAACTTATCTTGAAATTAAAAACCAGGCAACAGTTTCTACTGCATGTCCAAACAATGTCACTTCATATACTGGTTAGAATATTACCTCATGACCAAAACAGGCAGCAGCAAATGGAGCACAGTGCTGCTCTGAAAAGTGTGGCATTCTTGCTCTTATGTAAAGCAAGCAAGCAAACAAACAACATCCACCCAAAAAACACCTGAGAGATAATCCTTCAGTCACACTGTTCAAATGAGGTAAGCACTTACCAGCCCTAAATAATTTCATTTAAAAGGTGTTACTTTATGGATAATACCTGGGGTTATCATGCTGTTTACCGACATGCAACAGAAAAAGCTGTCATTAGCCCAGAAAGCAACTTGACGTCCACATTTGTAGATTAGCTCCTTAATTCAGCATAAATTAAGTCTAGAAAAGTCCCAGGTTTTGTCCCTGTTTTTAATGTATCATGTTAAAATAAATGGACATATGTGAAAGCTGATATAAAAATCATCTTACTGGAAGCTGAAATAATTTTTTTCACATAAACAAAACATGTATAGATCTTCAAAATAAAACTGAAAAGGACAAGGACAAAATCGGAGACTTCCAGATCATTTCCTCAGTCTGAACGTGTCCTATTAAGGTAAGTACACTTAACTAAGTAGTTTCTTCTGGGCTGAAGCTCACAATCCTGTTTTGTCAGGCAGTACTATTGCTTCTGACAAATGCTTTGCATGTTCCCACATGTGCCTAAATAAAATATTTGGAAAGATATCTCCTTTTTACAATGTGGGATGTACTTCCTAGTCTTAGGACTTCATCTCACAGTCTTTGGGCTCCGTTTTCATGCACTTAGGAAATGGAGCCCCACAAAAGCCCTAAGGAGGCCATCACATTTCTGGTGGGAATTCATGGGGCTCTGTTTCTACAGTGCATAAAAACGGAGCTTGACGCTCATCTTCAGGAGTTGGATGTTATCCAGCTCCAAACAGATTCAAGGTGAAAGAAGGCAAAGGACAGGGGAAATATGGGTAAGGACGTGGGATGGCTGACCATCCTTCAAGATGGGGAAAGACAGGAGGGAACGGGCTCAGATGGTTCCCTCTGCTCTCTCCTGCTTCCCCTTCACTTTGTCCGGGGAAGTCTTTAAAAATGCATCTTCATTACTACAGAAGAACCTTCCTCAAACTGCTGTCTTGCAATTGCATTGGTCAACAACTCACCTCCTACCCAGCCACTATGAGTACATCTATACTGACCATTTAATGTAGTTTCAAATTGGTATTGACTAAAGTGATTTCACTGTGCAGATGTTGACACAGGAAATCCTGCAACTAAACTTGAAGTCCGGATGGTGATTACATAAACCACAGAGCACTAATGCGTGTTAAGTGCTTTCTTTTGTGTACTTCTGTGGGCATTTGTTGTCTGGCCTCCAGCTTTAAACTGCATTAAATGGTCAGTGTAGATGGGGCCTATGACTGAAGGCCATTCTGGTAGATGATGATGAGAATTGCAATACTTTAGGATATTCTCGGCTTCCCAAAAGAAGTTGAACTAAAGAGTGACCTACAATGCCCGAGAGACCAATTAAATATATTGACTACAAATATCATTCAGCATTAGGTTAGTACATTGTGTTCTGGTGCTAGTTCTTCTGTGTTTTTTCCCTGGCTGACATTCGAAAAACATATGCTCTTCATTATTTAGTATGTGCAAATAAGTAGTTGCAAACTCTGAACTTCTATTCCAAAATGCAGTTTTCCACATACACACAGGCACACTCAAATGTGAAAATGCTGGGTTAAATTAGAGCAACTTTCTTGTTCTACTGTTCTGGAACAAACTTTTTGTTAAAACAGCACTTTAGTTCAGTAGCTAAATAACAGCGCTATCAGCATGTAATGCAGAATGTATTAACCTTGGATCAATTTAAAAGTAAAGGTTGCATTTCATTTGATGCAGAGCCAAGATATATTTAGAATTGAGATGAGTGTTGAGGATGTATCCAAGGGAAGCTATGAAACATTAAGGAAATCAAGGGGTTATGGACCCTAACCTTCTGTAGTTAAACTCTTCTATTTAAGGTGCACACGTTTCAGTATGTCTCCCAAACAATATTGTAAAAAAAATTTTACATGACCAAAATCTGTGTACATTGAACCACCAGAAATAAAAGGCATCACTATGTCACCCATGGAGCTACTGGCGGCGCAGCGGGTTAAATTGCTTAGCTACTGAACTTGCTGACCATAAGGTCAACGGTTCAAATTTAAAAAAAATTATGGGAAAACATCAGGAAATTGTGCCCTTTTTTGTTTTTGTTTTTAAACTTTTCAAACAATCCTACCACCTCTTCACACGGGGCATTTTTGTGTCAAGGTTGGGGCCTGCTATGCGCCATCACACTATGCATGGCAGGTCCAGCCCACTTTCCTCCCAAAGTCAGGGGGAAGTGCTGAAAGGCATCCCCATGTGATGGAGGAAAGGGTAGTTGGGCAACACGTATTGCCGCCCTTTCTACCATCTGATGAGGGGAGGGAAAGGGTGCCAAAGCAGGAGGGAGGATGCACAGGGCACCATGAGCCTCTCCGCATGCCTTCCCTTTCACCGGAGATTGCCGGTGCAACAACATGGCCCGAAGGTGCTATGTGAAGAGGTTCTACTAGTGAGGATTCAAGATAATTGCTATGGGCACCCTGCCCTCCTAACCGAATGAGTAAATAAAAAGGTAACAACCACCAGTAAATCTGACCAATACCTGCTGGATTATATTATGAAAAATATTGCTTTCTTTAGACTACTCATTTAGGATCCCAACAATCTTTTATGATCATCACAGTTGCTTGCTGCCTACATTTATGGCTCTAATTTCTAATCTAACCATATAGTCATAGCATACAAACTGCTCAGTAATTGAGGGATTGAGGCTCTAGTTCAGGGAAGTTGATATATTTGAATTCCCTGCAAATAACACATGCAGATGGCCTCAGTGAAGGAAAAGTCTAATTGTGAGTTACAGTGGTGAATAAGTACTATTCTAGTGAGCCTTTTGATTTGCTGTAAGTATATAAAGTTGAAATAACTTTCAGGCTATTGGTTTCTTTCTCTTGGCCTTGTTTCTTTTATATATCATGTATTTCCTTTACTATTCCGAAAAGGGCAACTATTTGCTTTAAAAAGTTTCAGGAAAGACAATTGCTATATAACGTGTAGTCTAGGCAAACACCACAATGTAAGTTATGAGAAATTCCAGTTTTATTGCTAGCACACGTTAACACTGGTAAAGTTCCAGAATTTTGTCTTCTAGAGGCTTTGTAGAAAGAGTAGCAAGTCAGAACTATCCTATTCAGTCAAAGAAAATGCATAGTTCTTGGCAGGCACTTTAGCTACAAAATAAAAAACACAAAAAAGCAGAGAGAATGCTGTTAAATATTTTTATGCAAGGAGTACAGATGGATTGCATCGAAGAGTAGTCTGTAAAGTTATAAAGAGCATTTTAAAAGGGTACTACCTCTCCTTTGGAAAAGTAGAAGCTAGCTGTGAATTGAGAAAAGGCCCAGAGCCAGTTGGAGAGGAAACTATGCTGTAAAGAAGGAAAAGCACTATGGATGCATCTACACTGTAGAATTAATGCAGTTTCACACTTCAACACCATGGCTCAATGCTATGGAATCATTACAAGATCTTTAGCCTTCTCTGCCAAGGAGTGGCAGTGCCTCACCAAATTAAAAATACCACAATTCCATAGCATTGAGTTGTTGCAGTGTCAAACTGCATTATTTCTACAGTGCAGAAGATGCATTCAAAATCTTCTTTTTCCTATTGGACTGTACTAGAAATCTTGCAGTATCTGTAACTCATCATCCCCCTACTTGGGACTGATTTTTAACTGCACACTCTGATGATTTAAAACATTTTACTTTTTGGGGGGTGGGGGTGGGAAGGATACCCCATCTTTCCTCTCTCCATAGTTTTCTTAAACCATCTAGCCAGATGATGATTTCCAGAAAACATGAAAGCTTGCACATTCTGATTATTTACAGGATCGCCTTCTCCCATACAATCCACCTTGCACACTTATGTTCTCTGGGGAGTGTCTACTCTGACCTGCCAGAACCCAACTGGAAATGTTTACCCAGAGGACCTTTCATCAGCTGTCCCAAGACTGTGGAACATCCTGACATAAGAGATTTGACAGCTAGATCTGTTGTCGGAATTTAAGACACAACTGAAGACCCATCTCTCATGACAGACCTACATAGTTAATTTTAAGCTGTGAATTTTAATCTGCATTTTATCAGTGGATTTTAACTTGCATTTTAACTCTGTGTATCTTTTTGTATGTCTTTTAGTAGTATTTTATCTCTTTTAATTATGTTGTATCCCACATTGAGCTGCACAGGAATTATTTATTTATTTATTATTATTACTATTATTATTATTATTAGCAGCAGCAGTAGTAATAGTATTCTGTCAATATATACATAGCTTATACATCTGTAAATGATATATCCATGTGTGCATTGAAGTTATTTGTGACTTATGGTGATCCTAAGACAAATCTATTACACAGTTTGGCCAGATTTTTTCAGAGACAGTGTGCTATTGTCTTTCTCTGAAGCTGAGAAAGTGTGATTTGTCCAAGGCCACCCAATAGATTTCCATGGTTGAGCGGAAAAATGGATCTAGATCTGCTAGAATCTCAGGATGCATCTACAGTGCATCATTAATGTAATTTGACATTACTTTAATTGCCATGCTCAATACTATGGAATCATAGGAGTTGTAGTTTTATAAGATATTTTGTCTTTTATTCCAAAGAATGCTGGTGCATCACCAAACTATAACTCCTATCATTCCAAAGCATTGAGCCATGGCAGTTCAAGTGGCATGCATTCTACAGTGTAGAGCCAGCCTTAGTCTAACAAACCACTGCACTACACAAGTACTTTCACACTCTTTCTATGCACTCTTACTCTTAGGCAATCCCTTGTATTTCGAGGACAATTGTCTTCCATCTTCCTTGGAAGATGCCTGTGCGTGATTTTTTTAAATGTGTGGAGGTTGGTACACAGCCGGTCAACACACAGTCTTCACAGAGTGAGGTTCCAGCAATGGTGTGATTACACAACGGCAGTGGCTTCTCAGTCTGTTGCAGCCTTCTTCCGCCTTCACAGCCATTGTAACATGTACCATGTTATCCTCCGCCTGCTCCGCCGTTGAGGTCTTAGGGTCTTCGGATTGTTCTTGGTCTGGATCCTCCCCTGTGGCCACTCCTGGGAGTGCATGACTCCGGTGGTTGTGACCGCAGGTTCATTGGAACACACAAGCTCCTTCACCACGACAAGGTGACACTCCATCGAGGGACACACACACACACATGTAAATTTAAATGTAAAAGTAATGTAAATGTAAAAGTGCTTGTACTTTCCTGCTAAATGGAATCTGTGTGGAGGCAATCCTGGTGTAGAAAGGACACCAGTAACAAGGAATGAAGTAAAAACTAAGGCTGTACTCATAAGCTGATTGTCATACCCCAGCCACCTTTGGTTTCTGAACCTGATTCAGAAATGAACTTTGACCAGGATGAAGCTTATTCTGACCTTTTGCCTAGTCCGCAGAGCTCCTTTCAGTTACAGCTGCCGGCTGTTGATAGTTCAGATGCTTCCTTAATTGGGAGAGATACTGGAGGTGTTACTCCTGTGGCTGAACCAGATGACCAGAGTTCCCCAGAGAATGTGCCCTTCAACCGAAGGGAGTTTCTGCATCGCCAGAGATCAGAAAAACAAGGGCTTTGAAGGAGTAACCGCTTGGCATCTCGAGAAGATTGTGGATAAGATTCTCTTGGGAACCTTTGGGGAGTTTCCCTTCATTGGGATCTGATCTTCGTTCCATAAAAGTGTCTTGCATTGCAAACACTTTGCGGTGTCAACATAGCAAATACCTAAGAACAGTTCACCAACTCTAGCTCCTGGTGTTTACCCAGCCAAGTTTCCTGCTCCTGGTGGCCAAGCAGAGCCGTGACTCCCGATTAGAATCTGAGTAAATCCTCTTCCTTGCCTTGTTCCTGAATCAAGTTTGATCTTCGCTTTGTCTCGTTTCTGCCTTGATATCTACGACCTCCTAGTGACTTTGGACCTTGTTATTCAGCCTTGTTTCCTTGTTGTTCCCCGCTCAAACTTTCCAACAGTTTGAGTGTGTTTCGGTTTTTGGACTTTGGACAATTATATTGGACATTTCTCTTCATCTTTTTGGACTTATTCCTACCTTTTCACAAAGGACTATTTCCCACTCATCTTTTCCACTTATGCATTCCTGAATTTATATTTGCTTTAATAAAGATATTATATTATTATTGGTCTCTGTCTAGTTTCCAGTGCTCACGCTGCCTTGGAGTACAACACTGATGGGTTGTGTTCTGATATATGACTTCATCATATGGGGTAATTTTGGCAGCATACACTGGTTCCTCTCTATTTGTGTCATGGAGCCTGCCTGCTCCCAACTCATGATGTAGAACTACTTCTGAGAGGTTCCATTGCGAGAATGGAGTTGAACTGGTGCATGCTTCCGTGGCGGCAACACAGGAAGCTTCCTGTATTGCATAGGGATCAACAGGGAGAAGCCGGGTGGTGAACACCCCCCCCCCCCGTCCCGGTATCAGGTAAGGGGAAAGCAGGGCGATGCGAGGAATGGGGCAACGGATTCCAGCGGCTCATATGATAAGGTCATTAATCATAGTTCTGTGGTAGGAACTGTGCAACCCTTCAGATGTTGCTGAATTGCAGCTCCCAGCATTCCACTTCATTGGAAGGAGTTGCTCTCTAATAACATCTGGAGAACTAAGGACTCCACCCTTGTTTTAGATGATCTACTGAAATCAGTGGGTTACAGTTAATAGAGGTTGTGATCCTTTAAAAGTGCATAGTACTGTTAATCAGCAATGATAAAGCTTTTGAAATTTAACAGTCAACTGTCAAATAACATTTAATAAATTATATCCTGAAATATGGGAACCCTATAACCATTGACATTTTACATAAAGCTCAGCCAAAGTGAAATAATATTGCTATAATATCATGTTTCAGGCTTTCCTACAGGGAACAGTTGAGATCTAGATATTGCTTGCTGATTTCAGTAATATGAGCATTTGTACTTCAGGTCTTAAATATAAACCAGCTTTTCCTGATCTGCAATATAAACATTTTTTATTAGATAGTCTCCCATCGTCAGTGGTACTGAAATCATTACAGCAGAATTTGGAAGGAAAATGTAGCCACTGGCTTAAGTTTGTGGATATAACAGTGTCATATAGAAAGTACCATATACTGATTGAATTTTGTTCCAAGAAATTTTTATTACAGAGAGTACCATGGACAAACATTTTTTATGAAAGCATTAAGCCTATCTATAAAGAAAGATACTTGTTTAAGTTACCAATCTTTTCCCAAAGCTAATGGAGGAAAGAGAAGATAGTATCAACTGATCACTGTATCCATTAAAATACTTACTTGTTTGGCCTTTGCTTTGGAATATAAAGTAAAAACATGAGGGAAAGTAACGTATAGCCTGAAAGGAGAAAGAAATTGGATCCCTTCGCCCGCCACCCAATGACATGCAGTGATGCAGGAAAATCCTAATAAGAGGTCAGCAAACCAGAACATAAAAATAATATCTCAATAACAAATAAAAAAATAAATAATTACCAAAAGCAAAATTTTCTAGGCTCATTATGACAGGAGAATCCACAAGATTTATTCAAATAACAAAATCTTAACTGGAACAATTAATGAAACATTATTTCTGGCAGTTTATTAACACAAAATTTGAAAGGTTTGCAGGGAATGCATTTCTGTGTCACTATAATTGATAAATATTTTCCCCCTCAAAGGATAGTTGTATGGGTTATGGGAGAGGCAATTTAGCTATACTGGGCTCTCTTGTTGCTTATACCAAGTATTTACTTACAGGCGTAAGTGTGAGTAAATACTTGGTAGAAACATCTTTGAAAACAATTTCAGTTGCATGCATATATACTGTACAGTTTTATGCAGCGTTCCAAACTATCCCAACATTCAAAATTATTCACAAGGATGGTTGAAATAGTGAAAACCTTTTGATAGTTCTATGTACACAAACTTTGTTTCATGCACAAAAAATGACCTTCAGGGTATGTGTATAATGTATAGATGAAACATAAATGAATTTTGTGTTTAGATTTGGGTTCCATTTCCCAGATATTACATTATGCATGCAGATGTATTTCAAAATCCAGTAAACAAACAAACAAACAAATACTGTAATTCAAAATACAGAACACTCCTCGTCCCACGCATTCCAGATAAGGGAGATTCGACCTGTATATCCACTACTTTTACTATGACTTACCTAATTAAGCACTTGGTAACCCACTAACTCTAAAAAGCCACATAAGTGTCACATGACCTCAGATTATATACACTGTTTTCTGGGAGGTCCTAGAGTTTGTTGAAAGTCATATCTAAACAACTTAAGGAAGAACAGGGGGCTATCAAAAGAAGTCCAAGATAAAGTTACGAAGAAGCACCAATCAAGAATGTGATATTTTTAAAAATTCTAAAGTTGAGGTGTCTCCGTGGTGGCGGAGGAGGCAGCCCCCTGGAGAGCGCCACCCATCTGCACGGTCGATTGGAAGGCCTTTTCTGCTTTGCAGAGTGGGGATCTCCTTCCTGGTGAGAAGGGAGGTGACCCCCACTTTGCAAAGCAGACAAATGACGCTTCTCTGCTTTGCAAAGTGGGGATCACCTTCCTTGCGAGAAGGGAGGCGATCCCCACTCTGCATAGCAGACAAACACCGCTTTTCTGCTTTGCAGAGTGGGGATTGCCTTCCTGGCGAGAAGGGAGGCGATCCCCACTTTGCAAAGCAGACAAACGCCGCTTCTCTGCTCCCCAAAGCAGCAAACGCCTTCCTTCTCACCCCTTCCTCGAGGCCAGGTCTCCGGGCTGCCTCGCCATGTTCCAGAAGCATTCTCTGCTGACGTTTCACCCACATCTATGGCAGGCATCCTCAGAGGTTGTTGTGATCGACCCCCCCCCCCAATTCTGAGGTCTGTTGGAAGCTTGGTAAGTGGGGTTTATATATCTGTGGAAAGTCCAGGGTGGGAGAAAGAGCTCTTGTCTGTTTGAGGCTAGTGTGAATGTTGCAATTAGCCACCTTGATTAGCATTTAATGGCCTTGTAGATTCAAAGCCTGGCTGCTTCCTCCCTGGGGGCATCCTTGGTTGGGAAGTGTTAGCTGGCCCTGATTGTTTCCTGTCTGGATTTGCTTATCCAACGCTTTTATTTTTCAGTGTTTGGGTTTTTTTGGGGGGGGGGGGGGCAGGTGCCAAAATTCTGTTCGCTTATACTTGAAAATAACCTTGGGCCTGCCGCCCGACTTCCCCCTTTTGCTGGTAAGGCAACATGGGAAGATTCTCATGTTGCTGCATCCTTTTTCAGCACAGAGCCTGGCCAGAAGTCCCTGTGTGTCGGCTCCTTACTGAGAGTGGTGTATGATGGGCATATTGGCCCATGTGATGAGATAGTAAGTGTTCAGATTTGGCAGGAACAATTCTGATCAATCATTGGTCATCTCACTTTTTAACTTTTAAAATGTCCTGGTTTCTCTCTACCCTTCCCATTTCACTTTTTGTCCTCAGCTTATGTCAATTTTGTTAAAGATGATGTTAAATAGAAGCTCTTATGTCCACCAGTGAACCAAAGTCACCCTGCAGGGTAATGATGTGCCACTCAGTTTTGTAGAACAATTAATAGGAACTTTACTGACTTCAAAATGATCAAACGGAGCAATAATATTTACAATAGTCGCTTTGATTGCTTACAGAGAACAGTAGGAATAAACAGTTCTTTTAAAGTCCATAAAATTGCCTTAGAAGTAACAGAGCCTCTGAGAGCCGGCAGCCATCTTCTCTCCTGGCTGTTTCCAGTCAGCATACACACTCACTCTAAGGTAAAGCCTGCTCAAACCAGTTCCTCAGTAGCATGGCAAAGAAATTGACCAATCAGATTCCTAGCTGTACGCAGGCTCAGCCAATCAGCTTCTTACATATACTTTTCCAGTTAACCCATCCATAATGGTGTCTTTACAAACCTCAACAAATTTCTGTAAAATGAATTCAAAGTACAAAAGTAGATCAGGATGCTGGATCAGGCCCACTTTTCATGTCAATATAAAAGGGCCCTCTGTTTCACCATGATGTTATTGCATGGTTGAAGTTAGTACTTTGGGCTTGTAATAAACACTGTTTAAAAAAATCTTCGCATTCACAAAGGATAAATATAAAAAACCAAAAATATTAACTGAAAACCATGATTGACTTTTTAATGGAAGGAAGATAAATAATAAACCCCTTAAGCCACGCAGTACATCTAAAATTATTTCTTGACTTTTCGAACTCAGCTTTAGAAACTAAAAGACAAAGACAAAATAACCCTAAATAGCACTGCCAGAAGAGTACTATAGATAGAATATATCAATGAAGCCTTGCAGATATATGAGAATAAACCCAAGCATTTCTGAATAGTCTTACCAAATTCAGTTGAAATATCAGTTTCAATGACCTATGGCACAGCATAGCATACTGGTTCCTTCTGCATGTGCTAGAGCTGACCATTCAACACCCCCCACCCTGACCCCCACCTGCACCCTGCCCCTCATAAATCTATAACTGGTGGAAAATGGAAGGGGAACAAAAACATTTTGCTACATTGCCCATACTGAGATGCAGAATCATCCACTAAATTCACTGGGGTCTTCCAGAGGTCTCAGAGGACAGCATAATAATTTTTCATAGCCAAATGCTTCTCCAACCCCCCCCCTCCTTCCTGCTCTTCACTAGTCACAGATGGCTGGGAGTGGGGCTACAATGGTTCAGTAATAAGTTGGGGGCTTGTTCTTTGGGAGCTGGTCTTTGCAGAGTGTGGAAAGGAGTACCACCTATGCAGTGACTAAAATAGATTGGAGGAGAAGAGGAACAAGGAGGCATACACAGGTATAAAATGGAGTTATACCTGCATATAACTCCAACTAGATGTCAACTAGAGTGTGTTAAAGTGCTGAGCCACTACTCACCATTACTAAAGACACCGGCATCTAAGGACCTTTTCACATAGGACACAAATGCCCAATTTTTCCACTTTATTTGGTGGCTTAAATGGGACCTGCTCTATGCCATCATACAGTGCACAGCAGGCCCCACCAATTTTCCTCCCAAAGCGGAGGCAAAGCGTTGAAAGACACTTTGTCCTCCACCACGAATTGCTGTTTTTACATTGTTTTAGGCATTGAATTTTTGCCTATTTACTGTAAGCCGCTTTGAGTCTCCTAGGAGAGAAAGGCGGGGTAAAAGTAATGTAAATAAATAAATAAATAATACTATCCTATGACCCATGAGTTAGGAAAGCAGCACAATATTTTAAAACAATGTAGCCATTCATATTTTAAGGGATCTGGATCAGTTCTGAGACAAATCAAACCTTTTGTCATAAGAGACCATGCAGCAAAATACAACAAAATTCAAAATCTACAAAACCATGATATCTTCCTTGGGCCAATGAAATGCACACGGTACATCAGGAAGCTTCTAAAGTGACAATAGTTTCTACATTAGACAAAAATGTTAAAAATCATACAGGAAAGGAAAGGTGACAATAATAAATTCATAGACATTTTGACTCTCTACATTCTGTGCTTTTTAGTTGACCCAATAAAAGTATCACTGTTTTGTAGGTCTTCGATTCTCTTGTTTCAAGAAATTTATACAATTATCCTGTAAAAGCCATCTGAAATTGTAACAAAAGTGAAGGCAGACCAAGAGACCGACCACTTCAGTGAGGTCTTCTGCAAGCTAGGTTTAGATTTCAGTCAGCTGAAACACAGTGCTTTATACAGCAAATGACATTTATTTTATATAAATGTACAGGAGAATAGGAAAGATTTTAAAGGAGACACTGGAACAATAAATGACTTGAGGAAAGTGCACTTTAAATGCCCTCAAAATGATCTAATATGATACCACACACACGGAGAAATGTCCAGACAAAAGCTTCCAGCTAAGGCTATTATATTTTTATATGTGTTTCTTGTTTCTAGATGATGATCTGTTGATGAAAAATGTAGCTGTATATCAACTGAATATAAATATGATTTATTTTCAAATGCATGCCAATGAGTCTTAGTAGGTCTGTAGAATGCCTGTTGGCTATATGAAACTGAACAAATGTGAGAGCCTGACAGCCATCTGATTCTTATGAAGGTTCATGAAGGTGTGGTATGACAAAAAGCAATACCTTGGCTAGATGAATACTGGCCTCACAAATAAATTGGCTAGCAATTTAGAATAGATCAAGAATTTAAATAAGGTTCAGGTTGAAGACTTCAACTTACTTTAATACAAAAGTCATGTCAGATAATGGAATCAGTGGCATTCTAAGTTATATAGGGACCATAGGCGCCTTCCCTACATGCCATGTTCTAAAACCATCATCCCTGGAAAATAGTATAAATATCTATATGCAGATTTAGACATAAAACCTTCCTCCTACTTACTAAAAATACCATGTAACCATTTTGTACTTCATGGCAGGCAGGTAATTGGAGAAGCATCTGGTACATCCCCATAAATGGATACATAGTGACATTATTTCATGGGGAAATCCTGCTTACTCACGTTGAAGCATAGAATGCCCACATGAGGTGGTTTCAGAAGCTTTTCAGTAAGGGGAGACACTGGGTAGGATGAAAAAGGAGGAAGAGAAAACCAGAGAACAAAAAATGGAAATCCACATTATTTAGAGTCTGCAAGTCCTGAACAGAGCTGTTGGTGATTTGGAGGTATCTCATTCATGCGGTTACTATAAGTCAAAGCTGACTTAAAGCAGTTAATAGCAAGGGGAAACCTAGATGTGTGGATGTCCCTAACATAATGTTGATTCTGTTTGTTAAGCACCTCCAATACCATTTAGTTGGCTAATGGAACTGCCCCCCTTCATTCCTCCAGCCAGGAAAGTTTGCTTTCTGCTTTCCTCCAATCCTGCTCTCCCTCAAAAATACAGTTTCATTATGCCAGTTCTCATTTACTGTATTTTTCTAACCAAAAGACCAATTCAATTCTTTCAACAACTGTCCTTTGACACTAAAGGCTTTTGTTGGCTTATCTGTCTTCTCCTCCCACTGGACGTTGTAGTTTTTCTTTTGTTACTGTCGTGCCTCCATAACAACTCCCATTGTTTACCCCTATTTTAGCCCTTTTTTAGTTAGAGGGATTAGCATTGTATGTATAGTTCTGTGGGGGGTCAATCTAGATAGCTTCTTTCCCTTTAAAGCCTCCCTCACCCTGCCCCTTTTAGAATCCCTTCAGGGGCGGAGCCTCAGGCAAGGTGCTTCTGGTTCTTGAAAGAATCAGTCCTTTTTTGTAACTATTTTATTTATTTCCATCATTTCTATCCCGCCCTTCTCACCCGAGGGGACTCAGGGCGGGTTACAAGTCTGGCAGAATTCGATGCCAATACACCACAGTACAATAAAATAAAACAGTTAAACAAAATAAAAATATACAATATACAAAATTTAAAAACAAAATAAAGTATTATAACTAGAAGTTGAAGAGAGAGGAAGACTGAAAATCTACAAAATAACACATCCAGTCGGAGCTGTATTCATGTCTAGTCAGGGTTGTATTCAAGTCCAGTTAGAGTTAAATATTTAGACCATCTTAAGAGACAGTTGAACATCACAAGAAAGAGACAGTAAGAAGAAATAAAGATTCAAGCACCTCAGTTCGGCCAGAATTGTGTCCATCTCTCAAACACTTTTACCTCTCCTTATAAAGACTTTGTAGTGAGATTCAAGAGGAGAGAAAGTCTAAAATTAATAATAAATTCTTGTTTGATTCAAATATATAGTCTCCGATCTATTCCCTGCACAGCCAGTTCACCTTCCAAGTAGTTAAGATAGCATGGGGGCAGAAGAGTTACACTTCCTTGTTTCCCCATTTCTTAGGTATCTTTTTGAGTACCATAAAAGCATGTTCAAAGGATAGAGACAGCAGAGCTTTCTGTACACAGCATTGTTCCTGGTAGCATTGGGAGGTCTCTATATTCGAAGTATCCCCCTCCCCTTGTTCTTGTGCCTTCTGTTTTGTAGATTTATTCTGCCTTCTCTCTCATTAAGGCACAGCATCCAATGAATCCAAAGGTTTGAGAAAAGTCTTCAGGGAAAAATAAGACAGAGGAAAAAGACTTGGAAACATAAGAGAGGTCATTTGTCAACACAGCATGCCTGTTAGTCTTTGACCAGGAATTAAAATATAGAAACTCCCAGAGCAATGGCATGGTTTCTCAGCTGCTGCAGAAAACTTCTCTATCCAAGCAAGCTTCCTTTGTCTTCTCTTTTGTCTTATAAGGAAAGGAACACAGACTGCAGAAAATAAACATTTATTTATTCATGCGTTGATTATCAAGTTATAGCCAACCATTTTATTTTTAAAAACAAAAACCATCTCCCAAAGCCCTGGGATTGCAGAAATAACAGCAAGGACAAGAACAAGGTTGTTCCCTAGCTGTTCCTTTAAAGGCCTGTTTAAGATGGCAGGTGGTGTATTCTCACACTAGCTCATAACTCAAATCTCAGCTTGCATGTCAAAGCAAAAAATTGATTAAGTGATGACTCATATCTAAAAAAAGTGTAAGTTGGTTTGCATGTAAGTCGAAGTATATCAAGGACCTGGTTTTGTTAGGAACAGCCACATGCAAATAGGAGAATAACATACTTCTCTGGTGCCGGAACAAGGCCTTTTTCTGCTTAAAACAAAGGGCAACCATCTGTTTTTCCACATTCAGAAGCCAAGATGAGGTGGTTGATGAATTCTATCACGCAATAGGTTAGGTCACACTTTTAATGTAAGCTGCTTTGAGTCTCCTTGAGGAGAGATAAAATGGGGTATAAATAAACATAATAAGAATGATAAATAATTAGGGACCTCTATTGCATGCAAGGGGGTTCGTGAATCCATTCTGAATTTGACCACTGTTTCTACTGCAATTGCTCATTTAGGGAGTACAGGACATACTGTATGACTCGGTCCTCCAATACAGGAAAATGCCCTGAAGGGTGTAGAAAGAGACGACTGCTACTCATTCCACTCAATACTTGTCGTCTGAGGCAGTTAGCCCCCAGTATCTAATGGTAAAGCCAGCCCTGCAGCAGATGTACATTCTGTTTGGGTAATACGGCCCCTTCTTTATCTTCTCCTAGTTCACTGGTGGTAGCACAATTTAACTGTCCCATATCTGGTCTCTCATTTGCATCTATATGGTATGAGCACAACCTACCACGTACCTTTGAAAAAGAGTTGCAATTGTTAATATTCTACTGTTGTACCCCAATCACTTTTTATTTCAGAGTTTTTCAGCTCAAATACCTTTAAACATGGGAAGAAACTATACTGTACACAGGGAGGGTTACTTCTGAGTAATCTTGCCTGAGACATTGCTGTTAGAATATGTTTTTATTCCTGTCCCATTCAACTCCATTTGGTGTCCCATGCTTTTAAAATCATTTTCTGGCTGGCTCACCCTGGATTTTCATCAATAGAGGTCATGTTTCCATGACCTCATCTCATTCTACCTTGAGCTTATATAGGAAGCACTCCACACCTGCACCCAGCAGGAGCAAGGCCCTTGATTCTCAATTCTCTAAACCCCTAATGGCTATTGTAGCAGCCAACTGTGATGTTACAAACATAGAATTACAACAAGTCACCTGGTGTGGGAATAAGCAGCTGGAACAGATGAAATCTCCATAACGGAGCATCTCCTCCAGCCAGAAGAAAATGGAAAAAGAAGCAGGGAATAGTTATGATCAATGCACTTGAGAAGCTGCTCTCTAGGAAAACTTCCTGAAATGCAGCCAAACATTTTAATGTTTATGTTATATCATGGGGAAAGCAATTATACAGCCATTGAGTCAGAGTATTAAGCTTCCAGGTAACACAGCTGCTTTTCTTTTCTTTGAATGGTTCATTCCTCAGCTGTATTCCAGTGATGAATACAGGACATATACCTTTATAGGGTCACCTCTTTTCTCTCTCTCTTTGAGATTACCTGAAGGGCAACCTGATATTTTAGAAGTGGTGGCTGACTCATACATGCATTTCATTTGATGTTGGTTTATTTCCAAAGGATTGTGAGGATGCTTCTACTCACATAAAATAATATTGCTCTTTCTGGAAGGAGTTTTACAACCTCTGCTTGAAGATTAGACTATATCTTACACACATATATATATATGAGCTGTAGCTGGAATCTAAAACATGTGGTCATCAACTGTCTATTTGTTCCCAGTTTAAATAATAATTTCTGGCCTATGTAAATTTTTCACAATCATCCCTAAAATTTGACTTTTGAGGTATCCAATTCAACTGATTTCATATAAAATTCCAAATTTGTAACTGTTCCCAAGTTACGAACAAGATAGGTTCTGTAGGTCTTTTCTTAAGTTGAATTTGTATGTAGGTTGGAACAGGTACATTTTAAGTGTAACTCTAGCCATTAGTTTTTGATAGGGAAGGGTTAACACCCTTGTGGTGTTTGTTTGTTGTATGTGTGATAATGGAGCCTTGAGGGGATTACATTATCAAGCACATTTCACTTGAACACTTAAGGAATGAAGCTATTACATTCCAAATTTTGTGATGGAATGGAAAGTTGTCCCTTTGGCTAAGAGAAAAACACTGCATAGGCACTTGCAGCAGATGAAGTGGCACAAGCTGGGACTATGAAGGGAGCCCAGGATGTTGGAAAGTTAAGGGATACGGAGCCAAAGATTAAGGAGCGTAGAATACTAACATCTAATTTTACATATTTATTTAAAGCAATCAGCCTTTTCTTTGATTTTAGATCTCTAGCATGGTTTTATAAAACGTTTAACATGAAATGCCCAGCGTTACAATTGATGCACATACCCTGTTTATTTTTTTAAAGCAAATATGATTGTTTAGCAGTACAATGGAATAATATATGTATTCTACCCCATGAGAGTCCAGACAAGATCACTTTTGCTACCATGAGTATAATGCTTGCCCAAGGAAGGTCTTCAAACTTTTTTTTCATAATAACATTGCCATTTTAGATGAAAGGCAATGCTAGAAATATCACTTGTAGTAGGTTTTTTTTAAAGGCTTCAACATATGAATGAATATACTTTAAAATATCAGGGCTGTATCTCCTGAAAAGCATGGTTTCTCCATTATAAATGTTAAAAGTGCTAGGAAAAATATGTAGTAAAATATTTGCAATTGGAGACTTTCCTCCTCTTTATTGATACAGTGTGTACAGGCTACTGTACGGAGTGACAATGAATCAGTCAGTTAGTATATTGCTCATTAAAAATAGAGAAATCAAGTGTTAATGTCATTATCTTTTTAGTTATAACAACAGAAAGCCATTACAGCTTTGGGTATCATTATAATTAGAATTTGTTAGCGCAGTTGGTGGCACACTGTCTATTTTTATATCATTGGTGTGCTTGGTGGAATGCCTAAAAGGCGTTAACATGTTGTTCTGATCCATCAGCACCTCATGAAGGTGAGGTGTTGAGGGATCATAAGCCAGCTGTACAACTTGTAATGGGAGTCATATGGATGGAAAGTTTAAGGCGGCTGCTGCTATGAAAAGCAGATAGTGATTAGATGAGCATGAAACACTTGGGGTTAAAAAAAGAGATAATTAAAGAAAACATTTCAGGTTGCTAATTGCAAACAGTGTTGCAAATAAAAAGTGGATGACTTCAAAGCATGTATTTTAGGTTCTCCACATCTATCGTCCCCAATTCTAATGAGCAGCAGGTTGTTTTATTAATTTATTTAATCTGATGTGGTCATTACATGAAAAAGGTAAAGGTAAAGGTAAAGGTTTCCCCTGACGTTAAGTCCAGTCGTGACCAACTCTGGGGGTTGGTGCTCATCTCCATTTGTAAGCTGAAGAGCCGGCGTTGTCCATAGACATCTTCATGGTCATGTGGCCAGCATGACTGCATGGAGCGCCGTTACCTTTCCGCCAGAGTGGTACCTATTGATCTATTCACATTTGCATGTTTTCGAACTGCTAGGTTGGCAGGAGCTGGGGCTAACAGCGGGCACTCATTCCACTCCCGGGATTTGAACCTGGGACCTTAAGGTCTGCAAGTTCAGCAGCTCAGTGTTTTAACACACTGTGCCACCAGGGGCCCCTATTACATGAAAAGGGCAACAATAATTAGCAATAGGATGTTATTAACATGAAACAAAGTAGTAAAGCTCTATATGTAACAGAGAAGGAGATTCTCAAGAGTCCAAACATATTTTAGAAACATGTGTTTTCTTACAACTATACAATCTAAAAGTGTTTCGGGAATCCATTTAATTCAGAAGTTCCCAAGACCCAAAAAGGATACTTCTCCCTGAAAAAGGAAAGCACATTTCCAAAACAGGTTGGACTTCAATCAACTCAGACATTTTGGAAAATCTTTTTATTCTTATTGTTATGTTTCTCTGTTTTTAAATTGAATATTAGGTGCACAATATAATACTTTACAATTGTTATTTTCTAGTAGATTCTAGTTTCAAGCTCCAAGATTCTGGAATGTCTTTTCATTGATGAGAGTTGCATGAAAAGGATATCATTAGTGGCCAACCATATCTTCAGTTTAATTCAGAAATTGTATGAGGAAGGATTTAATTTATATACCACCTTTCTCCTGAAAAGGGACCTAAGTTGGCATCCTGGCACAATAAAGTAAAGACATTTACAGTACAATTTATAAACAATTAAAAGCAATACATAGCATCTTTTAAAATCAATTTAAAATATAAAATGTGTTCTTAAAATATAGATAAAATATCCCTATCTCATAAATTACCACCCAAAAAGCACATTCACAAATTGGAAATAAGTATATGTTTTCCTGTTAGGACATGATACAGAACACACCTTATGGAAATCGTGTTTATTAAAAGCAATGATATTTTGATGTGAAGTGCTTGGGCTTGAGCTTTTAAGATCCATAAAACAGTTTGTGGTCATTTCATAAAGCAGGCACGAACTATCCCTGTGTTGCTCACATGTCTATTTCATAACACTATGGTTTGATTTTCAATGTGGCAATTTCCTTCCAGTTATAAGTAGGGACATCTTGTCATAGACAGAACGCCAGCAAGTAAAACAAAACTCAGTTTATTGAGGTTACAGAACTAAAAACGCCCCTAGGAGACAAAGAACAGGGCAAACACTTGACTTCAGTGTGATAAGTAACAAAAAACAGCTCAGTTTGAGCTTAAACAACTCAAAGGGATAAACCGGGTTAAACAGAAGTATAATCCGGATTAAATCAAAAGTGCTTACTTCAGCCTGGCAAACAATGCAAACAAAAGAGGATCAACAGGAGTCAGAATGTAAACAACAGACTGGTAGCAGATTCCTCTCTGCTACTCAGAAACAGCAGGAGAATAAACCAGGCTTGTTTATTCCTCCCTGCAGCAAACGAAAGCGTGGTCGTAGTCAGGATTCAATTTAAGGTTCAGCGGCCAACGATATCCAGGTCCAGGCACAGCAGTCAGGGTAACGGCAGTCAGCAGGGTCCCAATCCGGTCCAGAGGTCAATAGCCAAGCGTAGTCGTCTAGAAATCCAAAGGTCTCACCGATAGCCAGCAGAAGGGACAATCCGGAATCGAAGTAAGTCAGTCCAGAGTCAATCCAGTGCGAGTAGATATTGCCCGTCAAAAAGACGACGGAGGTCCAAGCTATCAAGATCAAACACAAGTTGCACAGAGAAAAACCCCACACAGTTCCTCCCGCCATCGATGCCCAGTGTCCTTGGTAAACTTACGTATCCAGTAACGAATCACACCCGTCTTCAGGAAGTTCCCCAACAAAAGCCCAAGCATCCGTCCAGATTACCTTGCCCAACGCAATTAGACATTGGTCCCAAACCCCAATTTATCCCAGTTCAAGCTCATCATCGCTGTCAGCTGCCATCCCAATTCCAGGTGCCCCAACATCATCATCCTCATCAGAGCTTAAGCACCTTTGACTACGCCCCACAACATCCCCAGCTGTGGATCCCGCTCCATCCCTCCAGCCAGTCCATGGGTCTGATCCTGCAACCCGCCAATCACCTCCCATGCTTTCATTGCCTGTTTCCCCAACACCCAAATCCTCCCTCACGCAAGTCCATTCCATGTCATCCTCCTCCGAGCTGGCCATCTCTTCCTCCAAACCCTCAGAAAAACCTTCAAATGAGTCCTCATCTGTCGGGTCTGTAAACAAATCCCGGAGCCGTTTTCTTTCACGCTCCTCGAAAGTGTCTGACTCTCGAGGAGTCTTATGACCCCTTCTTCTATTACCGGAGCCCGAAGGCTCAACCATAACACATCTCCAGTATCAGTTCCCAGACCTGATATAGTTAGATAATCAAACAACTTAAAAATAGTAGAGCCTTGTTAATAGGTTAGAACCTGAATAAATTCACAAATGCAGACCATAATTTATCTGAAAAATTGTAAAGTAGCTGGCTATTATTTGTTAAACCATGTTAAAGTCTATTGGTCCTTCTGGACTACTTGGTGAGATGTAGGTAGGCAGACAAAACAATCCCCTGTGTCTCAAGTACTTAAACAAGATGACTTTTTAAAAAAGAACTCAGAAGTTTATAGCTCCCAGTCATAACATTGTCCTGGCAAAACTGATGGGCTGCAGCAATCCCACAAAGCTACCTAAGCACATCGGGCGCTTGTGTGGAAGTCTTTGCAGTTAAAGGTTAGGTAAGCACTGGAGGGCATATAGCTTATCACAATACTGAGTCAATGAAAGCTGCTGTAATCTCAGAGGAAACCATCCTGGGTTAATATTGACAGAAAGGATGAAAATTTTGTCAGAAGGAATGTATCAGTCATCAGAAGGATTTGACAAAGGATCATTCGTTATAAACACAAACGAAGACCTGCCTTCCAGAGACGTCTCAAACTTCAAGGGAAGTAGCTTGAAGGCAAAAATAATTTCTCTCTCTTGCTATTCTCTTTCAACAAAACCAGTCTGTTGCACCTTCTAGAATCTAATAGAATAAAATCTTTGCACAGCCTATAAAACATGTCCCACAAGGATATAGTTTGTATTAGGGCTGTGCACAAATCCGTTTTTCAAAATGGGCTCCTGCTCTTTCGGTCAGTCTTAATGGCACAAGCGCCAGTGCCATATTTTTCCAGCCACAACAGACCATGTGGCTGCTGAAAACAGCTGCTTTCCATTGCTTTAGGCTACACATGAAGCACGGAGAAGCAACCGCGCACCCACACAGGTTTCCCTGTGAGGATGTGAAACCTGCTACTTGCCTAAGCCAATCAGAAGAAGAAAGCTGCTCACATGCTCTGTATTCTATCTCAGTGCCTTTGCTACTCTTAGGATTGCTTTGTTTGCTTTTGGACTCAATTACAATCTTTTTCTTTGAAATGTCATTTATTTTTCTTAATTTAATATATTTCATTCCTTCAAACCGCCCTGAGTTCCTCTTGGGAGAGAGGGCGGTATACAAATAAACTTTTACTTACTACTTACTTCTTTTTTACTATTTTGCTAGGGAAGTGAGGGTGGGCGTGCATTTTGGAGGCTGTGAAAGGGCATTTGGAGGGATGTTTGTTTAAATATTGGGGTGGTTTACTGAAGGGAAGGCATAGTCTGATTCCCTTGAGTCCCCATAGGGAGAATTTAATTCCTCCCCAGGCTTAGTTGATGGATATTAGGGGAAAGGACTTCAGAAAAAAGTGGTTTCTTAAGTCTGATGCCTTAACCCAGTTCTAGTTGAAGGATATTAGGGAAATGACCCGAGAAAAGGTGGTTTCTTAACATTGATGCTCTAAAAATGACAAAAAGGGGAGCCTCCAAAGTTCCCCCACTGCCATCAATGAGCCGGATCATCCCCAAGCAAAAACTGATCTTTCGGCTGCCAGATAGAGAAAGGGAATTTTGCCTGCCCAAATTTGGGAGGCTCCCAAAATGGATTGGGGGGTACCAAATTCAGGACACCAAAAATGGTATTGGAGTTAACTGAATTGCACACCACTTGTTTGTATATTTCACTACAAACAATATATCAAAACTGCTGCCTGTGATGCCTCATGGGTTTTGTAGTCCTGTGCCTAGTGTCACCGTGACAGATGAGGATGAAAACATGGGGTTTTCACAGCCAGAGCCAGAGTTTTTCCAGATGCCTGAGGTTCTTGTCCAAGAACCAATTAAAACTGACCTTGATCAACGCTCACCTCCCTTCGCTAGAAAGCAATCCTTCTCGGCAGATAAGGGAGTGAGAGAGAGAATTCGGAGGAGTGCCCGAATTGCTGCCAAGCAAGAGACTGATTAGCCATGTTTCCCCTAGGAAAATCCAGTGAGTCTCACACCTGCAAGTTGGGTTTCGTTCCCTGTTCTCTAGGGAAAGAGAACGCTGGACGCCCGTTTGGCGGGAAATGAGACCCAGATAAAAGTATCGGGCTCTGTTGATTCTTTGCGGAGACAACAGCTCAGCTTCGGGAGTGAATTCCATGTTCCCAGCCTAGTGTGGACTTCGCTAAGTCCACAATCCAGTTTCCTTGCCTCGCCTGCTCAAGTCTCCAAGAATTGCCTCGCTTTGTCCTTAGTCACGGATTTTGTTCTTATAATCAAGTTTTCGACTACCTTGCCTCGTTTTGAACCACGGACCTTGTTTCCTAGATTCAAGCCTTGTTCCCAGCTTCCTTGTGGATTTAACCTTGTGCCTTGAAAGACTTTGGACAATTCCCCTCACTATTGCCTGGCAATAGTGAGTGTTTCGGTAATGGATTTTATCTTTGAACTCTAATATCATTTATTGGACAAACTATTCCTGGACTATTTTAGACCTCATTTGAAAGGTCTGTTTCCGGACTATATTCTCTACTTGTTTTTATCCTTCTTATATATTTCCTTAATAAAGATATTAGATAGTTTTATTGGCCTCCGTGTCTGGTTCTTGGTGCTCCACTGCCTTGGTGTGTGACACTGCCCATGGGAACTCCTGCTCCACATCACTGAAACAAAACACAGCTCAACTCAGCTGGTCAATCTGACAGATCCCATCCCATGTGCTTTGTAGCGGTTTCTCTCAGAAGGGGCTCAGAAGACGATTTTTCCTCATCTTCTCTTCTCCTCCTTTTCAATACAGTTCAAGGCCATTTCTAAAAAAGAATGTCACGGATGACTCCTGGAAGTCGCTAAATGTCGTTTGATGGACTTTGTGGCAAGTCATTCTTGAAATGGATGATACCTGCATCTGATGAGGTCCTAAGCCACATGAGGAGAAAAACTAAAAATATTACAACACATGAGGAGAAAACCTAACTAATAGCACAACAGTTAATTTGTTATTTGCAATTATTGTGGCTATGTGATCAGCATAAAAAGTGGGGGGAGCGTCTAGAATCTTTAACACCAAGGTGTTACTACACAAGGCAGACATACTAACCTTACAGCTAGTTCATCACCTATTACACAATGCTGTCTTCCACCCACTACTGATTTCTCTCCCTCCCATGATTCCCCAAACCAAGCTATTGATGGGTAAAACCCAACAGTAGCTCCCAGTCCTACAATGTTCCAGTCACCTACCTAGACATGATGTGTCCCTTCTGGTCCTGTACTGGCATACCAGTAGTAAAAATGACATTGGGGTAAGATTCTTCTCCTCCTACTGAAGAGAGTGTGATATCAGCTACTAAAGGTAGCAGGGGCCGGGCTGTGGCGCAGCTGGCTAGTAACCAGCTGCTATAAATCACTACTGACCGAGAGGTCATGAGTTCGAAGCCCGGGTCGGGTTAAGCCTCCGACCATAAAAATAAAATAAAAAATAGCCCCGGCTTGCTGTTGACCTAGCAGCCCCGAAAGACAGTTGCATCTGTCAAGTAGGGAAAATTTAGGGACGCTTTATGCGGGAGGCTAATTTAACTAATCTACAACACCATAAAACTGCTCACGAGGAAAAGAAGAGGAAGAACAGCCACCAATGGACGGTGAAGCAACAGCTCCCCCTGTGGCCGGAATTGTGAAGCTGGAAAGATGTTAAAAAATGCCTCTGTGTCTGTCTAAAACTGAATGTTGTTTGTCTGTTGGCATTGAATGTTTGCCATATATGTGTTCATTGTAATCCGCCCTGAGTCCCCTTCGGGGTGAGAAGGGCGGAATATAAATACTGTAAATAAATAAATAAATAAATAAATAAATGTGTTATATATTCACTATCTATGCTAACACAACCAGTGGAATAGCAGGTTGATGTGGTAAAATCCTAATAGATTTATTTTAGAATAAGCTAAAGTGACAAATGTTTTGTTTTCATTCCACAAAAATCTCATTTTCTGACCTCATTTTTACTGCCTGTTTCTCTCCAGTCTTTGTTCTGTTCTACTTACTCTTAAACATTCCATTTTCTTTCCACCTTTGGCTGGCAAACCTGAGCTTTGTCAGCTTCACCTATGACTCCAGAAAGACTTAAGCATGCATAACAGGATGTTGCCCTTTGTTATTTATCTTTTCCTATGATTGCTGTTACTTGTGTTCTTGGCCTCCAGTGACAGGAGCTGTCTGGCCTGTGATTTCTGATAAGAAAGGTGTTCACACATGTGAATGCAAGAAGGCAGATAAGTGACAGTGTGTCAGATGAATGAAGAAATAAGTCTCCTATTGAGAATCACTGAAGCAGCAAACAGAAGAAAAAAATGAAGAAGGGAGATTTTCCAGTATACTATTGTTTGAGCTCATATGGTGAAGCGACAAAAACATATCTGAAAAAAACGTGGTTTCCTAATTGGGTCTACAAGTTATGATAGGGAAAGATTTTTCAAGGCTTAGCAAGGATTTAACTGGAAAAGGCACTTTTTAAAATACACACACAATGCCCTTCTGTAGTAGTATGAATAAAGTAACAGCTGTTCAATTCATTGTTAGAGTTTCCATGGCAAGAGAGACAAGAGATGGGGGCACAGTTTGTACATTTCATAGGCAAAATGCCAAGAGGAAGGTTTAAATTTGGCTTCTTCCACTCTGTCAAAAGCATGAAAAGCATTTATATCATTGCTTCTTCCTTGAGTGATCTCCCATGAACTATTAGAATGAATGAAGTGCTCTTATTTCTCCATGCCCTCTTCTTTGGACTGAAATAACAGAAAACTCTCATTTTGAAAAAGATAGTTATTATTGGAAATAAGCTACGTCTGGTTTTTTTCAACTCTCTGGACTCATGCCTCAAAGGAGTATTGCAGCATCTTGAATATTTTAAAAACATATTTAAAAATAATTGGGGACTCTTGGGGGGCTACATGTTTTCTGTGTGCTGCATGTTCCCCATTTATGAGTTGCGGTTTGAGAGACACAGAGATTTACAAATAGAAAACAAAATAGTCATGTGACCCATAAATGAAAAACAAAATTGATTACTGCTTTTAGAATCATTGAAAAGTTGCAAGGCTTAAGCTTTGAATTTTGCAGAATTTTTCATCAGGCATGAGGATACAAAATATTAAGAGATCGCAAAACAAACAGAAACATCTGGCCATAGCACTTATTTGTAGTTACAAACAGTGACTGATTGATATATAAAAACCATCATTTTTCAATTTGCTTGGATGCACAATTTCTGGTCTCCATTGAGCGCATCAAACCGATCATTGCCTTTTTTGACATTCACTAACTCTTGAGTTGGCTCACAGTAGAAAAGCATAGAAGTCTTCAAGGCTGAGAGTTAAATCTATGTAGTTAAAAAGTCACTTGAAACCAGAATGTGTTCCCTAACCTGAAGTCTTCATTTTGCTGAAGTTTGAATGTTCAAAATATTTTTCCTCTGACGATAAATCTGGGCCAGAGTGACCAGTGGTGCTATTGAAAATGAAGTAGCCATGTGGTTCGTACAGTTTTTTAAAACCTGATTTGCATAATAGTTTGTAGGAACATAAAATTGTTGTGGAAGTGACACAAAAAGGCAAATCCAGATAGAGTTAGGTTGCTTCACCTGACATGCTATCTCAAGAACTATCAGTCTCACAGTTCCTTATATAGATATAGATAGGAGGGAGAAGTAACTTATAGGAGAGATAAAACAACATGGTAGTCAGGTAGGAGGTCTATATGTTCAAAGAATATGTGAGTAAATGAATAGATCATAGGAATCCATCAGATTTTCCAAAAAGTAAAAATAACCCATAAATAATCAGTGTTGGGAAGGAAATCTGCACTATCCCCACATATTTTATTAAATAAGATCCCCTCATCCCCTATTGCAACTACGGTAATAATAAATAATGATTCTCTACATTTTTTCATACTGTACTACAAAGCTAAAGGAAGTTTCAGTTAACAAACACTCATCTTACTTACTTACTTACTTAGGCGATCCCTCATAGGCCAAGGATGATGGTCCTCCAGTTATAGGGTCTCGGGGGGGGGGGGTGTCCGTAGATGGCTGAAGAGACCTATTCTTGATCTGCATGTTCTCCTGCAGTGAGGACATCGGTTTCCAGGTGGAAGGTGGTCTCGGTCAGGGTTGGCTTGACACTCCTTCTTCTTGGCACGTTTCTCCCTTAAGCCCTCCATTAGTGCCTCTTCGAACTCCGCAGCACTGCTGGTCACAGCTGACCTCCAATTAGAGAGCTCAAGGGCCAGGGCTTCCCAGTTCTCAGTGTCTATGGCAAACACTCATCAAAAACTGCTGGTTTGCTATTGCAAGAAGTGATGAAATGTGTTTCTCGCCAGAAACTAAAGGAGAGGCAATGACTTGTACTGTATTGTATGGAAAACAGAAAGAAAAAGTATAGGCATAACTGAAACCTGGTGGGACGAGTCTTATGATTGGAATGTAGCAATGTAGGGGTATAACCTATTTCAGAGAAATAGATCAAACAGAAGAGAGAGTGAATTAGGATTATATGTCAAAAATATTTACACCTGTGAAGAGATGCAAGACCTCAGTCCTGGAAACTAGGTTGAAAGCATCTGGGTAAGAATTAAGGAAATAAGGACTGTAAAATATGTAGTTGTGGGGATCTACTACAGACTTCCAAGTCAGGTGGAAGAACTGGATGAAGACTTTCTTGACCAGATTACCAAACATGCAGAAAGAAAAGACGTAGTAATGGGCAGGGCCGCAGCCAGAAAAAAAATTGGGGTGTGTGTGTGTGTGTGTGTGTGTGTGAAAATTTCAGGGGAGGGGGTTGAACCCCTAGCACCCCCCCCCACCCCCGCTACAAACCTGTCAATATCTGCTTGAGATAGTGCCTGGAGGGACTCTTAATGTTTTGCGTCTCATAGATTTAGCATGGGGATTTGGTTAACCAGTTAAAATTCATGAGTAAACCAGGGTTTTTTTTATAACCCGAAAAATTTCAGGGGGGGGTTTGAACCCCTAACCCCCCCCCCCCCTCGCTACAGGCCTGGTAATGGGGGACTTCAACTACTCTGATATTGGTTGGAAAACAAACTTTGCCAAGAGTACAAAGTCCAACAAATTCCTCACTTGCCTTGCAGACAATTTTATTGTCCAGGAGGTAGAAGAGGCAACAAAGGGATCAGCTATTCTGGATCTGATCCTAACCAACAGTGAGGATTTGGTCAATGGAGTGGAAGTGGTGGGATCCTTAAGTGGGAGTGACCATGTGCTCCTAGAGTTTGTGATACAAAGGAAGGGTGAAACTAAGAGAAGTCGAGACTTTAGGAGAGCTGACTTCAGGAAATTTAAGAAAATACATGGACAGAAATCCACTCTGCTTCAGTTCTAAAACAAATGTTTCTTACTGAGGACTGAATTTAATTTTGGGGGCATTCCCTCAATCTCTCATTGAGCAGGAAGGAACCTTGGTAAAGTAACCATTGGTTTATGCTGAGGTTTGGCCCTCCAGTTTGTGCTTTTCTAGCAGTAAAAGCTAGTGCTGGAGGCAATTTTAGAGCTTTTTAATCTTAAAATGCATGATTTCTTCTACACAGGAAGGGCTGCTGTTTGAAGACAAGCCAACATGGAGGACCTGGCAGATGTTTTGCAATCCCTTGCAAATGCAAACTCCTTTGAACAGCCTTCTCACTCCAATTAATAGTTATTTATTCTACTCTTGAATTGTGTAAGGTATTTTATTTTCCCTCAGAGTAAGACGTATGCTGAATGCAAACCAGCCTGGACAGACAAAACACTTTTAAATCTGACTATCAGTGAATATGAGCTATAGATAAAGGCATGAAAGAAGTAAAAGATGAGGTGTTGTTACAGATTCAACACATTTGTTCTCAAACTTACTTCATGTGTGTGCGTGCACTATGTTAGAAATCTTTAGGAAGAAAATACATATTCTTGTGTCAATCATATTTTAAAATACTTTTATTTTTGAGAAAAAATTACATAATTTTGTTTTAAGAAAATAATAGAAATAATAGTTAAATAATTTATATTTTAAAATAAAGGTTATGTAAAATAAAATAATCAAGAAACAAAATCTATACAAAATCTGTGCATGAAGTAAACAAGTTATGAAACAATGATGAATTGGACATGGGCTGATAAATTTTCAGCAGGTTACAAAGTTGAATCTGCAATGGACAGTATCAGGCTTTAACCATTAAACATATACTTGAAAGTCAGTTGGAAGTGAATGGCAGGAAGAGGGGACTATTGCTCTCTTGTCCTATTTATGATCATAGATTGATTGTTGTAAGCTGTCCCAAGTCCCTTCAGGGAGAGGGGACAGGGTATAAATAAAATGTAATATTATTATAGAATCATAGTATCATAGAGTTGGAAGAGACCTCATGGGCCATCTAGTCCAACCCCCTGCCAAGAAGCAGGAAATTTTCATTCAAAGCATCCCCGACAGATGGCCATCCAGCCTCTGCTTAAAAGCCTCCAAAGAAGAAGCCTCCACCACACTCCGAGGCAGAGAGTTCCACTGCTGAACAGCTCTCACAGTTATGAAGTTCTTCCTAATGTTCCTGAGGCAAATTCCTGATCATTGTGGAAAACAAGATGCTGAACAAGGTAGGTCTTTGCATGAGGGATCTTAAATCATTTCCCAATTTGCTGGTCATTTGAGGGGGGTGGTGTTTTTGTTTTGTTTTCATATTTGGAAAATTGTTATCTACCTGTGACATTAATTGGTATTACCCATTCTTCCACCACATTTCATTTTAATTTTAGTTTCGCACACATGTAAATCTATGCTAAATTTGATAACAAAATATAGAAAGTAGAGACCCTATAGATGTTCAAAAATAGGAATATAAAAAGGTTTTGTGCATAAATGTGAATACCACAATACTATGCCCTCCAACACTTCATTGATGGAAATAGGCATATGTGTGGCCAAGCAACATCAGAATACAGTCAAGATGGCAAATATTATTAATCAGGAAAAACACACAAACTAGCAGTTTCCTTTGGTATGGGTCCACGGGGAAGGGCAACAGTTCTCTCCCTTCTTGCTGACTTAATTGAGTTCAAAAATCCTTTGCAGTTTCAATTCAGTTTGTAACTGGTGAAGTGAAGTGAAGACAAAGGGGAGAAATGGAGAGGTGAGGAAGAGGAACTGGGACATTTCAAAAGCAATTGAAAAAATGAAAGAACAGAGGATTAATTAGAACTATCCCTGACAAACAGGACATTTTAAGGGCATGCTGTGTGCCTTCTCATGTTACCCTCATGCACCAAATCACAACATAATTCTTCTGACTGATGATGAAAAAAACAATTTCTTTAAATAAGCTATAGCTCCTGCAGTTTCTTGTTATTGGGCATGCTGTTTGTGAAGGATGGTGTTCCCTCTCCCCTTATCAAACTCTCCATGTTTGCAACCATCACTACATTTTTGTTGTGTGTGCCTTTAAGATTGTTTTGGACTTATGGTAACCCTATAGCAAACCTATCTTGGCGTTTTCTTGTCAAGATTTGTTCAGAGGAGGTTTGCCTTTGTTTCTCTCTGAGGCTGGGAGTGTGACTTGCCCAAGGTCACCCAGTGGGTTTCTATGGTTGTTTTTCAGATGTCATTTGAAGTATTTCTAGTTAGTGTGAGAGGGTAAATGGGGGCTGTATTGATTATATGTGTAGTATATTTTAAATATGTTGCTGGGTAGTTTCCAGTTTTCTTTTTTGATAAACTACTGAATCTATCATGCCACAACTTTAGTCGAGTGTGATGGAATCAATAGTAGAAACCGAAGTTCAGCTACCTATGGAGAAATGTAGCCCTAATCTATATACAGCTGGGCTGTGGCGCAGGCTGGATAGCAAGCCAGCTGCAACAAATCACTCTGACCAAGAGGTCATGAGTTCGAGGCCAGCCCGTGCCTGCGTCTTGTCTCTGTCTCTGTTCTATGTTATGGCATTGAATGTTTGCCTTTATGTGTGCAATGTGATCCGCCCTGAGTCCCCTTCGGGGTGAGAAGGGCGGAATATAAATGCTGTAAATAAATATACTCAAAAAGGGTTGATATAGACAGAAATAGTTTTCTTGTTTCCAAGTTTGACTTGAATTTCTCTAAGGGTTTTTTCCAAATGGTCCCTGAGCACTTGCTGTTTCACTAGTAGTCGCCGGCAAAATGGTAATCACAGGGGGCCACTCGTAGTACCCTGTGCACCCTCCGTCCTTCCCTCATTACATGGTGGTGATGGGATAAGGCGCATTGCCCTTTCCCCTATCACATGGAGGAGAGGGCAAAAAAATCCAGCTAGCTCTGTCAGAGCTACCCCAAATACACTTTCCTCTTGTGATGCTTCCCCTCCACTTCAGGTGGAATGGGGGCAGGGCCAAGCCAGCATAGTTTGATGGCACTCAGCAGGCCCCATCCAGAATAGGAAAATGGGGCAATAAAATGGGGTGAGGATGGGGTGAGGTTGTAATTGGCACTTATCTTCTGTCCTCAATCCATTCTTTAGAAAGTGTGGTTCTAGATTCACTTTGGTCACAACAAGTCGTTGTTAAATCAGCAAGATTATGACTTGTTCTATGAGAATTATAAATACCTCCCACTTGATCTTATATTTAACTGGAAATATTGTGAGAAGATGTGCTTTTCGTTCCCCAGGCACATGAGTATAAGTCTGAAGGCAAGGATTGGCTTAATTTCCGCCAGTGCATATTCATACCTCTTCTGGAGACAAATTGTAGCTATCAGCTGTATGACTTACTTACTTAGGCGATCCCTCGTCGTTCGAGGACGATAGTCTTCCAACCTTGGTATCTTGGGCGTGTGTTCTTAGGTGACTGAAGAGACCGATTCTTGACCCGCATATTCTCCCGCAGTGAGGACATCGGTTTCCAGGTGGAAGGCGGTCCCGGTCGGGGTTAGCTTGACGCTCCTTCCTCTTGGCACGTTTCTCCCTTAAGCCCTCTGTTCGTGCCTCTTCGAACTCCGCAGCACTGCTGGTCACAGCTGACCTCCAATTAGAGCGCTCAAGGGCCAGGGCTTCCCAGTTCTCAGTGTCTATGCCACAGTTTTTAAGGTTGGCTTTGAGCCCATCTTTAAATCTCTTTTCCTGCCCTCCAACATTCCGTTTCCCATTCTTGAGTTCAGAGTAGAGGAGCTGCTTTGGGAGACGGTGATCGGGCATTCGGACAACGTGGCCAGTCCAACGGAGTTGATGGCGTAAGAGCATCGCTTCAATGCTGGTGGTCTTTGCTTCCTCAAGCACGCTGACATTTGTCCGCCTGTCTTCCCAAGAGATTTGCAGGATTTTCCTGAGACAACGCTGATGGAAACGCTCCAGGAGTTTGGTGTGACGTCTGTACACAGTCCACGTTTCGCAGGCATAGAGCAGGGTTGGGAGGACAATGGCTTTATAAACAAGCACCTTGGTCTCTCTACGGATGTCCCGGTCATCAAACACTCTCTGCTTCATACGGAAAAATGCTGCACTCGCAGAGCTCAGGCGGTGTTGTATTTCAGTGTCGATGTTGACTTTTGTGGAGAGGTGGCTACCAAGGTAGCGGAAATGGTCAACATTTTCTAATGTTACACCGTTAAGCTGTATTCCTGGCTTTGCAGAGGGATTAGCTGGTGCCTGTTGGAAGAGCACTTTGGTTTTCTCGATGTTCAGTGAGAGGCCGAGCTTCTCGTATGCTTCTGCGAAGGTGTTTAGAGTGGCTTGTAGGTCTTCTTCTGAATGCGCACAGACTACGTTGTCATCAGCATATTGGAGTTCTATAACAGATTTTGTGGTGACCTTGGTTTTGGCTCTCAGTCTGCTGAGGTTAAATAGCTTGCCATCTGTCCGATAGATGATTTCCACTCCGGTGGGAAGCTTCCCATCAACAAGGTGAAGTATCATAGCGATGAAGATGGAAAATAAGGTGGGGGCAATAACACATCCCTGCTTGACACCTGATTCCACCTTAAATGGGTCACTTTGGGAGCCGTTGCTGTCCAAGACTGTTGCCATCATGTCATCATGGAGGAGCCGCAGGATGTTCACAGATTTGTCAGGGCACCCGATTTTTTGGAGGATGGTCCAGAGAGCGCTGCGATTCACTGTGTCGAATGCCTTTGCAAGGTCAATGAATGCCATGTACAGAGGTTGGTTTTGTTCCCTGCATTTTTCTTGGAGCTGTCGAGCAGTGAAGATCATGTCCACTGTTCCTCTGGAGGGGCGGAAGCCATTCTGGGATTCTGGGAGGGTGTCTTCTGAGACAGGGAGAAGGCGGTTTGCAAGGATTCTTGCGAGGATTTTCCCGGTGGAGGTTAGAAGGGAGATACCACGATAGTTCCCGCAGTCTGTTCTGTCCCCTTTCTTGAAAAGGGTGATGATGGTGGCATCCTTGAAGTCAGCTGGGATTTTCTCAGTCATCCACATCTTTTCAATGAGCTGGTGGAGTTGTTGCATCAGCTCAGGTCCACCCTCTTTGAAGATTTCAGCGGGAGTCCCATCAGGTCCGCTAGCTTTGTTGTTTTTTTGTTGGCTGATGGCATTGCTGACTTCTTCCAAACTAGGCAGTGCTGCAAGCTCATCCCTGGTTTGTTGTTGCGGGATTTGTGAGAGGGTCTCTTCGGCCACATTGGAGCTGCGATTCAGCAGGTTCTGGTAGTGCTCTTTCCAACGTAGTGCAATTAATGTTTTGTCCTTCAGAATTTTGGTTCCATCTGATGAGCCTAGGGGCTGTATGCCATGGTTTCTTGGTCCATAAATGATCTTTGTGGCTTTGAAAAATCCCTGAGCGTCATGGGTATCTGCAAGGTGTTGGATTTCTTCAGCCTTCTTTGTCCACCAGATGTTCTTGAGTTCTCTGGTCCTTCTTTGGACCTCAGCTTTTGCACTGGCATAGATCTTTTTCTTGGCAGCACAGTTGGTGTCTCTCTGCCATGTTTGGAAGGCTTTCCTTTTGTTATCAATCAGCTGTTGGATCTCTTTGTCGTTATCATCAAACCAGTCTTGATGTTTCTTAGTTAGGTATCCAATGCTTTCTTCGCAGGCTGTGATGATGGAGGTCTTCAGTTTGTTCCAATGTTCCTCAACATTTTCGGGGTGTTCTGTGGGTAGATGATCTTTGAGTGTTGTTTGGAGAAGGGCTCGTTTGGAGGGCTCCTGAAGGGCTTGGGTGTTCATTTTTCGCCTTGTTTTTCTTCCTTGGAGTCTGTGTTTGGGGACGATCTTGATAGCCATCGTGGATCGGATTAGCCTGTGGTCTGTCCAGCAGTCATCAGTACCTGTCATGGCTCTTGTGAGAAGCACATCGCGGCGGTCTCTGGCACGTGTGATAACATAGTCCAGGAGGTGCCAATGCTTTGACCGAGGGTGCTTCCATGATGTCTTGAGCTTGTTTTTCTGGCGGAAGAGCGTGTTGGTGATGACAAGGTTGTGCTCTCCGCATTTGGTGAGAAGCAAGATGCCATTCGAGTTGCTGTTTCCAACCCCGTCTTTTCCTATGATCCCTGGCCACAGGTCAGAGTCCCTTCCGACTCTTGTGTTAAAGTCCCCCAGGAGGATGATTTTGTCCTCCTTAGGTATCTCCGATAGGATGGTATCCAGCTGACAGTAAAATTTTTCCTTGATGTCTTCATCAGCATCTAGAGTTGGTGCATAGGCGCATATGATGGTTGCTTGTTGGTTTTTGGCAAGGTTAATTCGGAGGGTTGAAAGTCGTTCGTTGATGCCAGTGGGTGCTTCAGTCAGGTGCTTCACCAGGTCGTTTCTGATAGCAAAGCCAACTCCGTGTATTCTTCTTCGCTCTTCTTCAGGCAGTCCCTTCCAGAAGAAGGTGTAGCCTCCCTTTTCTTCCTTCAGCTGCCCCTCTCCTGCTCTCCGGGTCTCCTGAAGGGCTGCTATGTCGATCTTGAAGCGTCCCAGCTCTCTTGCAATGAGAGCAGTCCTGCGTTCGGGGCGTTCGCTGTCAGTGTTATCTAACAATGTCCGTACGTTCCATGTTCCAAAGTTCATTTTTCTTTTTTGGCCGCAGAGTGGTGACCCCTCTGGACGCGGCAGTCCAGTCAGGGTAGGAGAGGCAGACTATGTTTAGGGCACCTTTTCTAGCCCCTTCCCCGTGTGGGGTGAGCAGAGCGGATCCTAAAAAGGGCTGCTCAGTCATGGATACAGCTGCCGGACTACTCAACTGCCTCGGTCCTTGAGGTAGAACGACTGAGTCCATATCCACCGCCCATGTGCCAGTCTGTGACTAGGGGCTTCCAGATTTCACAGTCCTGCCCCCGTCGCCACTCGCTGATCGCCATGGGACTTTTGTAGGTTTGTTTTTATTTTTGTTGGAAGACGCCTGTGCGTGATTTTTTTTAATGTGTGGAGGTCAGTGCACGGCCGGTCAACACACAGTCTTCACAGAGTGAGGTTCCAGCAGTGGTGTGGTTAACACAACGACAGTGGCTTCTCAGTCTGTTGCAGCCTTCTTCCGCCTTCACAGCCGTTGTAACATGTACCATGTTATCCTCCGCCTGCTCCGCCGTTGAGGTCTTTGGGTCTTCGGATTGTGCTTGGTCTGGAACCTCCCCTGCGGCCACTCCTGGGAGTGCATCACTCCAGTGCCCACAGGTTCATCGGAGCACGCAAGCCCCCTCACCACGGCAAGGTGACAATCCATCGAGGGGGCAGCTGTATGAAAATGATAGTGAAATACTGCATGACCACTCATTGCATCCTACTTTGTATTGCATATCTTAATATATATGGACCCAAAGTTGGTTGGTGGGGAAAGCTATCTCTATGCTACAGCTTGAGATGCAGGTGGAGTAGCAAAAGAATCAAAATGGAGAAATTAAACATCTGGCTTTGCTACTTCATGATAGCTTTTTTTTTTTGGCTATATATCTGTGTATTTTCTTTCATTTTTGCAGGTTTAATACTTCTGTTCTGTTGTAGGTTTCCTTCAAATGATGCAACATTTTTTTTAAAAAACTAGCCAAGGCAGTTACAGACATTCAACTCCATCTGCTTCTTTGGACCCTAGCCTACTTCTATGCTAAGCATTGGTGGATTTTGCAGGGAACTGTAAATCCCTGGACCAAGTGTAAGATAAGAAGGCCCACCTTTCAGAGAACTGGACTTGAGAGAAAGAGAAACCAGACAGACTGCTGGCTCACTGCCTTCTGTGGTTGTAAGTGAACGTAGTTATTTCCTGTACTTGCTATGGTTCCAGGGGCTGTAATAGACATAACTCTGGCTGGCAGAGAATGGTTAAGCAATGCAACCCAATAAAACACTGGTCCAACTTCATTTTTTTTAAAAAGCATAAAGCTACAGTTAAATGTAATGCAGTAAATTTCAAGCCACTATACAGATGTTATCATACAAGTATACTTTATTAAGTGAAAACTACAATAAAGCTGTCATGACTTGCATAGAACTGTGGATTCAAAATCTAGAAACTGCAATGAGAGAGTGCTAAAACATGCTAAAGTGCAGTTTTATCCTAGTAGCTGCCTATATCTGTTATGAGCAAGATCAGTTAAAAAGCAATGGAGGAACAAAAAAGATTTACTTGACTTTAGTATGATTTCTTAGCTTTAGTATGTTGGCTACATTAGATGTTGTTTATTCATTGGATCGTTTCTAAAATGGTTGGGTAAACTGTAATCATTCAGATGTTGCTGGACCACATAGAATCACAGAGTTGGAAGAGACCTCACGGGCCATCCAGTCCAACCCCCCCCCCCCACACACACACACCAAGAAGCAGGAAAATCACATTCAAAGCACCCCTGAGAGATGGCCATCCAGCCTCTGCTTAAAAGCCTCCAAAGAAGGAGCCTCCGCCACACTCTGGGGCAGAGAGTTCCACTGCCAAACAGCTCTCACAGTGAGGAAGTTCTTCCTAATGTTCAGGTGGAATCTCCTTTCCTGTAGTTTAAAGCCATTGTTCCGTATCCTAGTCTCCAGGGCAGCAGAAAACAAGCTTGCTCCCTCCGCCCTATGACTTCCCCTCACATATTTATCCATGGCTATCATCATGTCTCCTCTCAGGCTTCTCTTCTACAGGCTAAACATGCCCAGCTCTTTAAGCTGCTCCTCATAGGGCTTGTTCTCCAGACCCTTAATCATTTTAGTTGCCCTCCTCTGGACACATTCCAGCTTGTCAACATCTCCCTTCAATTGCGGTGCCCAGAATTGGACACAGGATTCCAGATCTGACCAAGGCAGAATAGAAGGGTAGCACGACTTCCCTGGATCTAGACACTATACTCCTATTGATGCAGGCCAAAATCCTATTGGCTTTTTGCCGTTGCATCACATTGTTGGCTCATGTTTAACTTGTTGTCCATGAGGACTCCAAGATCGTTTTCACACATACTGCTGTTGAGCCAGGTATCCCCCATTCTGTACCTTTGCATTTCATTTTTTCTGCCTAAGTGGAGTATCTTGCCTTTGTCCCTGTTGAACTTCATTTTGTTAGTTTCAGCCTATCTCTAACTAAATGCTATCACTTCTGGATGGACCTGTTGGGAGTGGTGCTCCCACAACATCCGGGCGGGGGGGGGGGGAGTCACCCATCTCTGGTTTACAGCCTAGTTCCCACTGAAATGGTAAACCTATATTTGGAGTTTTTTTTCAGGCAGTGCCTCATGTAACTGAGTGCTTTTTAAACCCACATACACATTTTCAAATTAGACTAGTCTAGAACCCTTTTCTTCAACACCATATTTCATGTCTTTTCTCTATATTCTGAAGTGATAGAATTTAGACAAGGATCGTATTACATGTCACAGCAGAAGATGTGGTCTTTTCTAAATATTATTTAATTATTTATGCATTGAACTACATCATTATAGAATTTAGTAATATTAGGTTAGTGTAGAGTTCATGTGATAATTTATGCATAAATTTAATAGTTTAATGGGCACATCAAAATGATAAATAGTGCTTACCTGTTCATGCTGTGATAAGAGAAATATAATTGCTATATAATCTAATTTCCTCATTAATCTATGTTTGAGTCCAGGCACAGGGCTCATTATATCTCAGCATGATCAGCCCTTTAAACTCACCAGGTGTTTGGTGCATCAGTTACCTACCTCACCATCATTTACCTTCTAACTGAATAGCAACAAAACTGAAATGGGTAATGGGGTCTTGTAGTTAGTCTATGGCCTGATTTACACTGACCATTTAATGCAGTTCAAAGTTAGCTATAAATTGCAGCATCCAAACAACAAACATGCACAAAATCATGTGAAAGAAAGCCCTTAATGTGCATCAGTGCCCTGTAGTTTTTGTAATTACCATCTGGACTTCAAACTGGTTTTCAGTATTTTCTATGTAATCATCTGCACAGTGAAAACCTTGTCTTCAATACTGGTTTGAAACTGCATTAAATGGTCAGTGTAGATGAGACCTCAGTTAGTTTCTAAGAGTTGTTCACTAAAGTGCTATAAGATCCACCTGCATATTGACATCCCAGACTAACAGGGCTATGTCTTGAAAACTGAAGTGTCAATATCAACTCTAAGTTCTACAGATATTTTCAAAAATGGTGGAGTGATATAATTTTAAAATGAAATTTTAAAATTTTAAAATTTTAAAATGAAAGAAATTATTTCAGTGGCCATCAGGGTTGAAACAATTTTTCCCCTATGCATTTTTAAATGTAATGAATACTATATGTAGTCTGTCTTACTGTGTTTGATAAGAAACCCACTATTAGAGCAGGAAGTGGGAGATATAAAGATTCAAAAGATGTAGCCTATCAGGAGGCACCAGGTACAAGGCCAATGTGAAGGATCATATTTCATGTCAACTTGCGTAACATTCAGTTACTATCCTAAATTACCAAGAATAAATTGCATTTAGATTTGTGGTGTATCTTTAAATTTCTGCACCATATTTTTAAAGATGTGTACCACTACTTTTTAACTCCTGCACATCTGATTGCTTTGTGATTTTTATAAACAAAGAACTGGATTTAGTCCTATGTTTCCAAATATTTGATTCATTATTTCACTTTACTTCTTTCCTATCCTCAGGAAATAGAGATGTTGTCTTAAGTTATATATAGCACACTGTCCAGTGCACTTGAGCTACCTACTAATGTCCTCCTTTCCCATTTGCAGATTTCACAGTTGCTGATTTGATTATTCATTGATTAATCCCTTCTTCCACTACTGACCTATGCTATTTTTACCACTCCATTAACAACATTGTCACTAGGAGGAGATCAAATTGATTGTTGGGGGGGGGGGGGGGCTGGGCAGCTTACACATTCTCTCACTACTGTACTTGCTCACATGGGGGGAAGAGGAGGGGACAGAAGCAGAAGGGAAGGTGTGTGCTTATGTTTGCTCACTCACTAACACATGCAGGTGGGCAAGAAGGGGGTAGGATGACAGTATCACAAGGCAGGAGTGTGTATGTTCGCTCACTTGGCAGCCAGAGTAGAGGCAGACTGCCAGCCACCAGGCTTGGTAAGGAGTGAAGACAAACCTCTTTCATTCCTCTTCACTCATTCCAAAGGCATAATAATAATAATAATAATAATAATAATAATAATAATAATAATAATAATAATAATAATAATATGACAATGACAACAACAACAACAACAACAACATTTATGCCCCACCACCATCTCCCAAAGGGACTCAGGGTGGTTCACAAAGCACTCAAGGTGCAAACACACAGAATACAAAAATTCACAAATCAAAATGATCCAACAGAGAAAATGAGGCCATGAGTTTAAATCAAAATGTAGAAGCATAATCTACCAGGTACCATTAATTCCTGGTGAAATAAAATAGTCTTTAACCAGTAAAAAGAAAAAGAAAAGAAGTGAGGCACAAAAGTGTAATGGTCACTGGCGCAGTCCTACTTGGGAGACTTTAGGCCAGTGGTTCTCAACCTGTGGGTCCCCAGTTGTTTTGACCTACAACTTCCAGAAATCCCAGCCAGTTTACCAGCTGCTAGGATTTCTGGGAATTGAAGGCCAAAACATCTGAGGACCCAGAGGTTGAGAACCACTGCCTTAGGCTCTGCTAACATGGGAAGTCTTGGCTCTCCTTATGCCAATTAAGAATACGATGTCTTATACCCACTGCACCCGTGCGGTACGTTTTTGAGGTTTTTATTTATCACTCATTTCCTGTAAAATATCTTTAGGAAAAAAAACAAGAAATAAATCAGATTCTATTGCATTAGATATAAAGGAGAAAAAATGTGCATCATCACATATTCTTGAAAGTATGTCCCTGGATGCTCAAGATCCTGCAAGGCAGACTCCAGCAACACATGGAGCGAGAGTTGCCAGATGTCCAAGTTGTGTTCAGAAAAGGCAGAGAAACCAGAGACCAAATTGCCAATATCTGCTGGATAATAGAGGAAGCTAGGGAGTTCCAGAAAAACATCTACTTCTGCTTTATTGACTATTCCAAAGCCTTCGACTGTGTGGATCATAATAAACTGTGGCATGTTCTTGGTGGTATAGGGATACCAAGTCACCTTGTCTGTCTCCTGAGAAATCTGTATAAAGACCAAGTTAGCCACAGTAAGAACAGATCATGGAATAACAGACTGGTTCAAGATTGGGAAAGGAGTGCAGCAGGGCTGCATACTTTCACCCTACCTATTCAACTTATATGCAGAACACATCATGCAACGTGCGGGGCTTGACGATTCCAAGGCCGGAGTTAAAGTTGCTGAAAGAAACATTAACAACCTTAGGTATGCAGATGATACCACTCTGATGGCCGAAAGTGAAGCAGAGCTGAGGAGCCTTATCACCAAGGTGAAAGAAGAAAGTGCAAAAGCTGGGTTGCAGTTAAACATCAAGAAAACCAAGATCATGGCAACTACACCTATTGATAACTGGCAAATAGAAGGAGGAAACATGGAGGCAGTGACAGACTTTATATTTCTAGGCACGAAGATCACTGCAGATGCAAACTGCAGCCAGGAAATAAGAGGACAGCAATGGCCAATCTTGATAAAATAGTGAAGAGCAGAGACATCACAACTGGCAACAAATGTCCGCATAGTTAAAGCAATGGTATTCCCCATAGTAACCTATGGTTGCGAGAGCTGGACCATAAGGAAAGCTGAGCGAAGGTAGATAGATGCCTTCGAACTTTGGTGCTGGAGGAAAATCGTGAGAGTGCCTTGGACCGCAAGAAGATCCAACCAGTCCATCCTCCAGGAAATAATGCCCGGCTGCTCACTGGAGGGAAGGATATTAGAGGCAAAGTTGAAGTATTTTGGCCACATCATGAGAAGACAGGAAAGCTTGGAAAAGATCATGATGCTGGGGAAAATGGAAGGAAAAAGGAAGAGAGGCCGACCAAGGGCGAGATGGATGGACGGTATCCTTGAAGTGACTGGCTTGACCTTGAAGGAACTGGGGGCGGCGACGGCCAACAGGGAGCCCTGGCGTGGACTGGTCCATGAGGTCACGAAGAGTCGGAAACTACTATGCGACTGAGCAGCAGTCCCTTGATGGGTTCTTCCAGTAGCTAGATATATTAATATGGATGACCAGATTGATTCCTATAGGATACCATAATCCAGTGACCAGGACATTAAACAGAGGTTTCCCAAACACCATATCAAGAACTCAAGGAAGGGCACTGCATCAAACTAAAAGTTGAGTGGAAGTGTACTTTCCTACAGGGTTGCATATACCACTTTCCACCCAACTAAGCTTCCTTTGGCTATTTTAAATAGCCAATATAGGCAAGGTTTAGAGAGGCACATGTTTGGTCTCATACTGTCAAAGATCTGGTTGACATCTTCAAACAGTGCAAACTGTACACAGTCACATAGTACACAGTCAAACAAAGAGCCTGATACTACATACCAAGGATCTACTGTAACCATCTAAGTGAGCGTGAATTATTATTATAGGGCCCTTCCACACAGCCCTATATCCCAGAATAGCAAGGCAGAAAATCCCACAATATCTGCTTTGAACTGGGTTTTCTGAGTTCACACTCGGATAACGTGGGATTTTCTGCCTTGCTATTCTGGGATATAGGGCTGAGTGGAAAGGTCCGTAGAGTCATGGTGTTAGGAACAATAGTTGACTCTGCTTTCTTTATCCCATTTGCAACAATATTGAGTAGTATTTGAATTATGCTTTTCACTGAATCAATTATATGTTTTCATAATAGCCCATCTGCAATGAATCATTGTGAAAACAACAATATTTTTGTCTCTTTCCAAATTTTGGTACACAAGTCTTGCCACTTTCATAGAGGAAGTCAGATAAAATCAGACAGATAATCTTTGATCTAGCAGCTGAATTATTCCTTTGGAATAATACAGATTGGTTCAAGCTGTTTTTTACTGCAAGCCTAAGCTATTTTTAAACAATGGGCCTGAGCACGGGAGATAAAGTATCACAAATTACTCTCAGAAATGAAAAGGAGAGACAAGGCAGCTGAACTCGTAAACTGATTTTCCAAATTTTTGTTAAATGTCTTTCAGCATGAATATTATTTGTAATATTGTGTGTATGCATGTGTGTGCGTGTGCACATGTTCACAATGAGAAGGATTAAAACTAGAAAACTGGCATCTCAGCCGCATATGACACATTTGCTCTTTATTATTTTACTGTCAGCTTGTATGCCAACCAAGATTGCCTTTGTAATGCTACAAGTGGCTATGGTATTAAGATATTACTGGCAGCTGTGCCCATACAGATGAAATTACAATTACCATATCATTTTAATTGCACTGCAGATGCACTTTGAAGAACAGGAAATTGCATGACACATACACAAAAACATCCAAGTAATGAGGTGTAGACAGGCTACTGTTTCTAGGCAAAGATGGCTTTTTAACAAATAAAACTATTTCCTCCTGTTCATTCATCTTACAATTATGTAATCTATTGCTTCGTTACAGTTAGGAATTGGGACAGTTATCCCACAGCCAAACTAAACTCCAACTGTTCAATCACACAGTACAATTGCAGGGAAAACAGTAGTTTCGCAGCTCTTAATTTTTTTACTTGACATTAGCTTTTGTGGCTTCTGCACTTCACTTCATCAGATGTTTGGATGTATGGAGACATGATCTGTGCACTTGAATTCTCCAAAGCTTGTATTTGGAGTTAGAGTGCTACAATTGTTGTCAAGACACTCCTCCCCCCCCCCCCCCCCAAAAAGATTTATAGTACAACAAAAGACTTCAAGCAAATAATATGAATTTTTAAAATTAAAACCTAATTTGTGCATTTGGAGTTGCGAAATGCCAAAGCTAGAGGTTCTAGAATGGATCTAGCAGCACCTGTACCCTACAAACGATCAAGTCTAACCCTTTAATATTTTTTATTACTTATTACTTTTGCTTTTTGTGCCCACATTTCTAAGTCGTATTATTGGTATACATTTCTTTTGTTTATACCTTGATTTTATAACATCCTTTTCTTATTAACATTTAACAAATTTTTCATAATAAAAAGCCAGCCATGTTGCTCACCCATTACTCGTCTCTCTGACGACATATTTTCTTTATACCAGTGGCATCCAACCCATGGGCCATGGCCCACTGGTGGGCTGTGAGACCTAAAATAAGAGACGCAGCCCCAAAAGTAGTTTGTTTATTTTGTGTCAAAAGCATTGCATAATAAATAAGTTTAAAAGTGATAAAATAAAGGAATCACAAACATCTAAATAGTTTTGGACCAAAAGCGGGCAACAGCAATCACATTGTCCGTTGTAGTAGTAGTAGTAGTAGTAAGCTCCCATTGCCAACACAAGCATTGTAATGGGAAAGCAGCCCTTTGTATGGCCCTATTTATTTCCCCAAAGTTATTATTATTATAATTACTAAAGCTGTTAGGTACAGTTTCTTGGGTCTTGTGCTCTGCTTTTTGGGGTTTTTTTTTTTCAATCTCAGCCCCCTCCCCTTCTTTTTTTTTAACACGAGCATTAACAAAGTCCACAGATAATAACGCAGCCCAATTAAATAATAATAATTCTTGCTGACTTCATTTTTAGGTCTCTTCCTGGGTTATTTGGGGTGCTGATTCAGAGAATTGCATTGGATAGACCACATCAGCTCTAGATGATTAAATCTGGTTTTCTGTAGGCGAGCAGATGTTCGGTATCAGAAATTAGAACTGATGTGGTCTATCCAATGAAAATTTCTGAATCAGCATCCCAAAAAACCAAATCAAATCTAAAGTTGGCCAAAAACTGATTTGTAACTCTTTTGGTACAAAAATTTGAGAGTGGTTCCTGGTCAGAGTGGTCCCTGGTCAAAAAAAGGCTAGGAACCACTGGTCTAGACTATCTTTAACCATGCACACAATTTTTTTTACTTTCTGTATGATGATTGTATTGGCTTCACTCTTTAAAAACCATCCAATTTATGTCATGGAATCATAGAGTTGGAAGAGACCTCGTGGGTCATCCAGTCCAATCCCCTGCCAAGAAGCAGGAAAATCACAATCAAAGTAGCCCCGATAGATGGCCATCAAACCATCCATTTGTTCTTCATTTCTATTTTATCCTCTTGCGTATTGTCTCCCATTATACATGTCATAATTTGAAATAGAACCTGATCATATAGATAACTATTCCAGTTTTCCATTGTCCATTTTTTCATCTTTCCACCCCTATGCTATTACTGCTTGTCCTGTCCAGATCATACTTTTGAACAATTCTTTTTCTTTTGTATTGATTCTAGTATTACCTAGTACTCCCATTAATAACATACCTAAATTTACTTGAAGTGATATTTCAAATATTTTTTCCATCATTTTTGCAAGAGGGGATTAGCTTTGGGCATTCCCACCACATATGGGAATACCGAGCTGGCCACTAAATGGCAGCTCAGATAAAGAGATAATTTTCAAACTACAAAGTCAGAGTCACTTATTGGGAAAGTATATGCTGTGTGCTTCAATTAATTTGTATATGCTGTCTGCTTTATGACTTTGTGCATGTGGGAGAAGGGGAAATCTGGGGAAACCCTGGGGGCTCAACTCATGCCCTGCAGAGATGCCTCCATTGGAACCCCCTCTGCCTCTGCCCAGGCTTCTAGTGAGGCCAAAGCTGCCCACTTGGGGTCAGCCAGCCCTCTGCCAGCCTATCCTAGTGCTAAACCAGCTGTTGAAATTCAAGAGACATTAAAGTCCTATCTCTTCAGGCAAGCCTACATAGTCCATTTTTAACTATGAACTTTAAACTCATGTTTTGTGTATACTGTATTTTACTTTTCTGTGTTTTTTAATATATGTATTTCATAGAAATACATTTTAATATACATATTTTACAGTTTTTAACTATGTTGTGCCACACCTCAAGGAGAGGTGGGCAAGAAATAACTATTAGTATTAGTATTATTTTGTTTTTACAGATATCACAATTGTAGGCAGAAAAACCTTGTGCAATAAAAATAGATTGCCTTTGACAGTGGTGAACTCTCCTTCTTGGGAGATCTTTAAATAGAGGATCAATGGCCAGATGGACTCTGTCTCAGGGATATTTGTATTCCCTGCATGGCAGGAAGGTGGACTAGGTGGCCTTTGTAGTCCCTTCTGTATCTTTGATTCTTTGCATACTCCCCCAAACATGGTGGAAATAGTTATCCTGCTTCCCTATCAAAATAATTGAAAGAAGAATGAATGAGAGACAAGATGTCAATATAGGTCTATGGACCTCATCAGATGAGTGGTTTTCTCCATCTCTGAGTGCTGCCAGCACACTGCTGGGACGGAGTATGCCCATCAAATGATGCAGGGCTACTTCCAGTGGGGCAGCACCCAGAGATGGAGCCCCGAGGAGTCAGATGATAGCACAGAAGAAGCCAGGGGCAGCACAGAAGGAAGCTGTGGTCAGCTGGAAAATGTCGTGGGATGGTGTTCCATGACCCACGGAAGTATGGAAACGAAGCAGAACACTGCCCCATGGTTTCCCCCGCTGTCCTCTGGCTTCTGGACCTCCATGTAATGATGTCCTATGTCTAGTTTGAGGCATCAGCTTGCAGCTTGGATATAGAAATACATCTGTTAATTGGTGGCTATTAGATTCCTGGACTGAGAAATGTGTCAAGTCTTTGAATTTGGCTGGGACTTTATGTGTAGCTTATTTAGCACATGGACCAATGAAGTTGTGGAACAGAGGCAATATTTAAGACAATCAAAAGCATCAAGATGATGATGATTCCACCTTCCTCCCAAAACTGAGAATCAATGTGGCTTACAATTTAAAAGCAATATAGTAAAATGCATATAAAAAGTGAACATTAAAATTCAGTTAACTTATCAATAATATTAAAATGATTCACAACTACACTTTAAAAGATAAAAGGTAATCAAAAGATAAAAGGTAATCAAAACAATTCAGTCTAAAACAATACAACCTCTTCAGCCCATTCTTTAAAAATGTACCGTTTTCAAAGTGTACAACAATCTGTGTCTGAAACAGAAGGAAAACTATTTATGAGTCAATAAATGTATAAAAAGGAAATTAAATCATTAATCTCTCATGTGTACCATATAGTCAAGAAAATCATTGGGTTATCCCAGAATTTGTGTCTTTAAAATCACAAATCTGGAACACATACTGTGGGCAAAACCAATGCAGTAATCTCAGTTCATTGTGACAAAACCTATGCAGTACTCAACAGCTGTATTTTCTTTCATTGTAAATAGTTATATCTGTGTGCTGACTTTCAACCTACTGAAAAAAGCAGGGTGGAGAATCCTGGAAGCTACAGCTCTTGTGGGGATAGGAAACAGGGTGGGAAATGTGTGCAATGTGCATATGTATTTCTGAAATCTTTGTCCTATGCATATCACAGGCAATGTGAAGATAATTTCTAATTGTGAAAGCAGCTGGCAGTAGGCATATCAAATTGCCTAGGCGAGTGACTTTATGCAATATTGTCACGACCCAGGCTACAGAGCACCAATAACCATACGCAGAGGCCAGATTCTATCTAATATCTTTATTAAGGAAATATATAAAGTTAGTAAAAGCAAATGTAAAAGATAGTCCAGAAGCAGACCTTTCAGGAAAGGTCAAAATTAGTCCAAAGAAATAATGTCCAGTATGAAATATTAAGGTCCAGAGTTGTAATCCAATAACCGAAACACTCACTTTGACAAGCAAAGTGAGGGGAGATGACAAGGTCCTTTAGTCCATGAAACTTGAGCGAGTCTGGAAAATAACTTGATACTTGGAACAAGGCTTGAACGTGGAACAAAGGTAACTAAGAACAAGAACAAGGTCCGTGGAATAACTTGATAAATCCGTGGAACAAGGCAAGGATTGATCCTGGGAAACTAGGCAAAGTCCGTAGATAAACAAGGCTGGGAAGCAAGGCGAAGGCTGGATAGCAAGGCAAGGCTTGAGCAGGAGCGAGGCTTGAACCGGAGCGCGCTGTCCAGACACAACTCGCTCCGTAGGCTGACGAATTGACTCCGCGAAGTTACTTCGCGGGTAAATCACCTATATAGAGTCTAACTTTTCCCGCCGAAGCAGTTCTCTGGGAATCAGAAACGAAAGCTAATCTTTGAGACCAGATGTTTGACTCCTTAAGGATTCTCACGAAAAAGGAGACTTAATTGGCAGAATTCTTGGCTGCTATCCTCGCACTCCTGCGCGAAGCAGCTTCCAAACCTCTCTGTTGTTTACAAAACTCCCGGCGCAAGAACACGGGAGAAGTAGGCTCTGGGCTTGTTTGACATACTTCTGGGAGACAACTTTCTTGCAGGTGCAAGGTTCCCAGATCTGCCTGGGAAAGATCTGGCTGAGAGGAATCCAGTTCAGACTGGGAAGGTAAAAACCCCAAGTTTTCATCTTCATCAGGAATTACCATGTCCTGAGCAGGACTACAAGGCCCATGGGTCATCACACTATCCCCCTCCTCAAGGCCCCTCCCAAACTGGGGCCCTCTCCCCGAGGCGCGAGGTCGCGGTTTGGTGGGATAGGTCTGATGAAAGCGACGGGTTAGCTCAGGAGCATGGACTGTGGAGGCGTCTTCCCAAGAGCGTTCCTCAGGGCCAAAACCCACCCAGTCAATGAGATATTGTAGGCGGCGGCGGTGAAAGCGAGAATCCAAAATGTCCTCAACCTCGAACTCCTCCTCCCCATTCATCAAAACAGGAGGGGGGGCCGGTTGGTCTGTATCAGGACGCACACCATCCGCCGGAAGGAGCAGGGAACGGTGAAACACTGGGTGAATGCGCATTGAACGCGGAAGTTGGAGTTTGAAAGTCACAGGGTTTAATTGCGCCACCACTGGATAGGGGCCAATGAAACGGGCATCTAACTTCCGGCAAGGGCGGTGGGAGGGCAGAAAGCGAGTGGACAGAAAAACCCGATCTCCTACCTTGATTTCGGGGCCCGGCTGGCGATGTTTGTCAGCGTGGCGTTTATAGTCCTCCTTGGCTTGGTCCAGTTGCTGGAGCAAAAGTTGTTGTACCGCTGTGAGTTCCTGCAGCCAATCCTCTGCTGCGGGAACTTCTGAAGTTTCAATGACAGGGGGAAAGAAACGTGGATGGAAGCCGTAGTTTGCAAAGAACGGCGTTTCTTTAGTAGAAGCTTGAACTCCATTGTTGTAGGCAAACTCAGACAGTGATAACAGAGAAGCCCAATTGTCCTGTTGGTAGTTTACATAACAGCGAAGATACTGCTCCAAAGTGGCATTGGTGCGCTCCGTTTGCCCATCTGTTTGGGGATGATGAGCTGAAGACAAGCGAGAGTCTATGCCCAATAGTTTTTGTAGCGCCTTCCAAAAACGAGAGGTGAATTGAGATCCACGGTCTGTGACTAAACTCTTGGGCAATCCATGTAGTCTGAAAACATGTTGAAGGAATAGATCCGCAGTCTCTTTGGCCGTGGGGAGGCCTTCGCAGGGAATGAAATGGGCTAACTTGGTGAAAAGGTCCACCACCACTAAGATCGTGGTGAATCCACAGGAAGGTGGTAGGTCAGTGATGAAATCCGCAGAAATTATTTCCCATGGGCGAGATGGGGTAGGAAGGGGGTGTAAAAGCCCTGAGGGCTTCTCCCTTCGTATCTTGGAGCGCTGGCATACTGGGCAGGTGTTGACATATTTTTCCACATCCTTGCGGATCTTGGGCCACCAAAAATCCCTTAGGATCAGATGCATGGTTTTAAATAGTCCGAAGTGTCCTGCTGGTTTGCAATCATGACACAGACGAAGCGCTTTTTCCCTGCCCGGTCCGGGTGGAATATAAACATGATTTCTATAGCAAAGCAGCCCATCCTTAAGCGAAAAGGGAAAATGCAGACCTTGGCGAAGTTGGTCCTGCGCCCAGGCATCTGCTTGCTGACTAGCCCTGATTTCTTGAGCACAGAGGGGTCCTGGAGTAGGGGAAGTAGAACCAATGGGAATGGATTTGGTGTTCCCCACTGTGAGCGTGGCAAAGTTCTCGGGTTGTAGTAGTTGGGATTCAAAGGTCTCCTTGCGTCCTGCAGCGTATTCTGGTTTACGTGACAGGGCGTCTGCTTGCTTGGTCTGGGCTGGGGTCACATAATGAATCTGGAAGTCAAAACGTTCGAAGAATAAAGCCCAACGTTGCTGCCTCTGATTTAGTTTGCGGGCAGTTCTTAGATGCTCTAGATTGCGATGATCAGTGTGGACTTCAATGGGAAATTTGGCCCCTTCTAGCCAATGTCTCCAAGTTTCAAAGGCTGCCTTTATGGCCAGTAGTTCTTTTTCCCAAATGGTGTAATTCCTTTCTGGTGTGGTTAGTTGACGAGAGTAAAAGGCACAGGGATGGAGGTGATCTCCCACCGGTTGTAAGAGTACAGCCCCAATTGCCACATCTGAGGCGTCCGCTTGCACAACAAAAGGGGTTCCAGGATTTGGGTGCTGTAGAATTGGCTGGGAGGTGAATAGTTTCTTTAATTGCTGGAACCCTTTCTCTGCTTGATCAGTCCAGCGGAAAGGCTGCTTTCCACGGATGCAGCTAGTGATGGGGTCGGACCAGCGGGCAAAATCTGGAATGAACTTGCGGTAATAGTTCGCGAACCCCAAGAACCGCTGCACCTCTTTCTTGTTAGTTGGCGCCTGCCATTCCAATACTGCTGAAACCTTGGCTGGATCCATGGAAAGCCCTAGAGGCGAGATGCGGTAACCAAGGAAATCTACCTCTTGTAGATCAAAGGCGCATTTTTCCAGCTTGGCATAAAGTCCATGGTCCCGCAATCGTTGTAACACCATTTTGACGTGGTTCTCATGTTCTGATTGTGATCTAGAAAACACCAAAAAATCGTCCAGGTAGATTATCAAGAACCTGTCTAGATAGTCCTGAAAAATGTCATTGACAAAATGCTGGAACGTTGCGGGAGCTCCGCATAAACCGAAATTCATAACTCGGGACTCGAATAATCCGAATTTGGTCTGGAAGGCGGTCTTCCACTCGTCCCCTTCCCTGATGCGAACTAAGTTGTAAGCCCCCCGAAGGTCCAGCTTGGTGTAAACCTTGGCTCCTCGAAGCCGATCCAGTAGATCCGAGATTAAGGGCAGGGGATAGCTGTTCCGCTTGGTGATATTGTTCAATGCTCTGTAGTCCACCACCAAGCGTAGTTCTCCTGACTTCTTCTTCACAAACATCACTGGGGAGGCGGCTGGGGATTGAGAGGGTCTGATGAATCCCTTGCGAAGGTTTGTCTCTAGGAATTCCCTGAGAGCTTCTTGCTCTGGTTCAGTCAGGGAGTAGAGATGCCCTCGCGGGATCTGGGCCCCCTCCACCAAGTCAATGGCACAGTCATAAGGTCTATGTGGGGGTAATTTTTCGGCTTCTTTCTCATTGAATACATCCCAATACTCGGAGTACTTCTTTGGCAAGGTGATGATGGGCTCGGTGTCCGTGGCATGGCAGACCTTGGCTACGAGGCAATGGTTTTGGCAGTACGGTGAAGCAAACTGCAGTTCTCTGTTGGACCAGGAGATGTTAGGGTCGTGGAGAGTCAGCCATGGGATTCCCAAAATCACAGGGAAATGGGGAACCTCGGTAACAAAGAAGGAAATCTCTTCCATATGTTCCCTTATCCACATCCTGGTGGGTTCCGACCACTGACTTACGGGGCCCGTCTTGAGGGGGCGGCCGTCTATGGCTTGCACCACACGGGCATTCTTGAAATCATGATATTGTAATCCCAGAGAGTCGGCATACTCTCTATCAATGAAATTGTTGGTAGCTCCAGAGTCTATCATGGCGTGGATCATGACGGGTCCCCTTTTTGCTGACCATAATGTGACCACGAGAAGGAACAGGACCCCGGTTGGCGGCTCTTGAATGGATTTTTTGACCGGGTTGGCGAGCCTCTCTACACCCGGTCGTTGGCTTCCCCCGCCGGCTGTGTGCCAGTCGGCTCAGACGCCTTCGTCTCCGTGGAGGACGCCGCCGCAAGACGGGCGGCAGGCTTCCCTTTGGCTGGGCACTCTCTGGCGAAGTGGCCCCCGTTCCCGCAGTACCAACAGAGGTTTAAGCGTTGACGACGGGCCTTCTCGGCGGCATCTAGTCTGGGACGCACATTGCCCAACTGCATCGGCACTTCCTCGCCTCCTCTGGGGTATGGGGTTGGCGGTGGGGGTCTCCACACTGGACGTGGCTGAACGCTGGCGGGAGCGGGGGGTTTTGCCCCGGCTCTACTGCCCTGGCCTCGAACCCACTGTTTCCTGTTGGCAATCATGACTTCAGCCCGTAAACATTGATCAATGAGTGCCTCGAGGGTCTGGGGAGGATCCACCTTGGAGATTTCTTCCAGCATTTCAATGTTGAGACCCTCCCGGAATTGTCCTCTGAGGGCTACATCGTTCCAGCCGGTGTTGTGGGCCAGCACTCGGAACTCGGCTATATACTGAGACATAGGTCTGTCTCCTTGGAAAAGGCGACGGAGTTTGTGACCGGCTGCCTCCAAATTGTCCTCGATTCCCCAAGTCTCCTTGAGGTGGTCCAAGAAGTGTTGCGCTGATCTTAGGTGTGGAGAGGCTTGGTCGAACAGTGCCGTCGCCCAATTGGCCGCTGGCCCGTCTAGAAGACTGTAAACCCACGCCACTTTGATGTCTTCTTGGGGAAACTCGGCATCACGGGCCTCTAGATATGCTTGACATTGGCGACGGAAAACATGAACCTTAGAAGCTTCTCCAGTAAACTTGGTAGGCAACGCCATGGCCGGGAGGCGGATTCCGCGCTCCCGCAAGCCCTTTATTTCTCCATCCTGGGCGTTGAGTCTGTCGCGGATGCGATCCACTTCGTCCTTGCTGATGGTGTAGCTCAGTGGCTGCCCACCGGGCACGGTTCCGGTAGACATTCTGGCCGAGGTTAATTGGTGCTTAGGGTGGCGGAGTCAAACTGTCACGACCCAGGCTACAGAGCACCAATAACCATACGCAGAGGCCAGATTCTATCTAATATCTTTATTAAGGAAATATATAAAGTTAGTAAAAGCAAATGTAAAAGATAGTCCAGAAGCAGACCTTTCAGGAAAGGTCAAAATTAGTCCAAAGAAATAATGTCCAGTATGAAATATTAAGGTCCAGAGTTGTAATCCAATAACCGAAACACTCACTTTGACAAGCAAAGTGAGGGGAGATGACAAGGTCCTTTAGTCCATGAAACTTGAGCGAGTCTGGAAAATAACTTGATACTTGGAACAAGGCTTGAACGTGGAACAAAGGTAACTAAGAACAAGAACAAGGTCCGTGGAATAACTTGATAAATCCGTGGAACAAGGCAAGGATTGATCCTGGGAAACTAGGCAAAGTCCGTAGATAAACAAGGCTGGGAAGCAAGGCGAAGGCTGGATAGCAAGGCAAGGCTTGAGCAGGAGCGAGGCTTGAACCGGAGCGCGCTGTCCAGACACAACTCGCTCCGTAGGCTGACGAATTGACTCCGCGAAGTTACTTCGCGGGTAAATCACCTATATAGAGTCTAACTTTTCCCGCCGAAGCAGTTCTCTGGGAATCAGAAACGAAAGCTAATCTTTGAGACCAGATGTTTGACTCCTTAAGGATTCTCACGAAAAAGGAGACTTAATTGGCAGAATTCTTGGCTGCTATCCTCGCACTCCTGCGCGAAGCAGCTTCCAAACCTCTCTGTTGTTTACAAAACTCCCGGCGCAAGAACACGGGAGAAGTAGGCTCTGGGCTTGTTTGACATACTTCTGGGAGACAACTTTCTTGCAGGTGCAAGGTTCCCAGATCTGCCTGGGAAAGATCTGGCTGAGAGGAATCCAGTTCAGACTGGGAAGGTAAAAACCCCAAGTTTTCATCTTCATCAGGAATTACCATGTCCTGAGCAGGACTACAAGGCCCATGGGTCATCACAAATATGAGTGTGCAGTTCCAGAATATTCTAGGACTAGGCACACTTTCAACAATGCAACAGAAGTCCAGGGAATGTGTGTATGTTAATGTGTCTAGTCCTACAAATGTTGTTGGACTGCAACTTCCAGTATCTATAATGCTTGGTTAAATTGGCTGCGTTGATGTGATTTTCAGCCCAATAACAGAAGAGCCATTGTTATTCACCCAGATCTGCCTATCTGTTAGTCTATCCATCCAACCTTTTCATTCAGCTCTAACCAAAAGAAGTTGATGGAAAGAGCTGAAATTGAAGTACAGGAGAATTTTTTTAAAAATCAAAGATATCACTGTAAATGTATGTGTTGTATAATTTTATATGCACATCTACATAAGAATCAAAACCTGTGGACATCCAATTGAATCCACATAAGAAAAAAAGATGGTTGTTTATTGGTAGAAATCCTCATATGTTTAGTCATATGCAGGGCTGGCCCTAGGTAATTTTCATGTGTAAGCGAACAGAATTTTGGTGGCCCCAGCTGGCCCTGCTCCCTCCTCCTCCTCCTCCTTCTATGGAGCCCAGTGCAGACAATGGCAAGGTAGGGATGCTGCGGTGCGAGGAGGAGGAGGAGGGGGCGGGGCTGGCTGGGAGTGCTGGGCCACTGTAGGGCCTAGGGGCCTGGCGCTGCCCACTCCCAGCCGGCCCTGGCCCCTCCTCCTCCTCACGCCAGTAGAGTCCCTACCTTGCTATTGTCCGCGCCAGTGAAGGTCTCTCTTGGTGTCCCTCGGGGTGCGCCTCCCTCCTCGCCTGCCTGCCACCGGCAACGAGTCTGGGAGGAGGAGGAGGCGGGGGTGCGCATGCATGCATCCATGCATGCACGCATGCGGGAGGGCATGCCCCCTCCCAGCGGAGAGGGAAAAAAGAAAAAAAGATAAGAAGCTGCTCAACTTGGAGGCGCCTCAACTGCGCCCCCCAGAGCATGGTGCCTTCAGCAGCTGCCTAGTTGGCCTAACGGGTGAACCACCCTTGGTCATATGCATGCTCGATCATTTATTTGTATACTAAATGATTCAAGAATTCCAGAAAATTCTGAAATTTTGTTCTGAGTAACCGCCTGAAAAATAGTCAAAATTCACTAGACTTTTCTACTAACAAACAAACTTTAGATGTGTCTCTTGTTCCAGCATGAAACAAAAGCATTTAAAAGTAGCAGCTCTAGTAAAACCTATGTAAACTTACAATTCTACCAATGTCATATATGCAACCGAATGCCAAAACAAAATGTGACTCACAATTCTTCCAGTGTTGTATTTGTATATGTATATAAGCCAGTACCAGATGCAGCTTGCAGTATCTTGAAAAAAAGCAATTCGCATCTTCAGATAGAATTTGGAAATCATAAACAATTTGTGACCAAAAAGAACTGGATTAATTTTCTGTAAATTATTCAAATATGAGGGACACAGCCTCTCTAGTGCATCACATTTTCAGCATAGAGACCCTATGATATAAGAATGCTTGAAAAAAAGAAGAAATATTTGGGTTTACTGACTCAATAACTCCTGGGATTTGGGGATTGTTAAAATGGTCACAAGGTACTGTTCAATCACTTTTACTGCAAAACATTTAGGATGCACCTTCTGACAGTAAAAGCTGTTATACAATGCAGTATGATGCCCTGGAAGATTATGGACATGAGATTATTAGAGATTTTTAAAGAAAGAGTAGATGGCACCTCTCATTTGTAATTTAGTGGTAGATTTCTGCACTGCCAGAAGGTTGGACTACTTGACTACATGACTCCTTTTCAACTTATTCTTCCATCTGACATTACCAAAAAAGGCAGGTGAAATGTTACATTCTTTATTCATATAAATACACCCTATCAATACTGTTTACAGGGCTACTCGGATGCTTTATTCAGATACACAGAAAGTAGGGGGTTCGGTCTAGACCTAGCATATTACCAGGCAACCTCAAGGATCAATATCAATGCATTATTTATTTTTCTGTCTAGAAACAAGCATCTGAAATCTGAACATATGACCCCATGGACCAGACCAGAGCTCACTTACAAAAACAACAATTTGATCCACACATATACATATCAATAAATAAGCAATGCATTAAAATCCAAAACAATTAGAACATCAACATTAAAATATCAATTAAAATCATGCAATCCAAATCTATTTGTTATTATTATTGAGTCAGGATTGCCCACATCACTGTATTTCCAATTTGGATGCGAAAGCTGGACCGTGAAAAAAGCTGATAGGAAGAAAATCAACTCTTCTGTCGAGGGCATTTTGATTGTGCTTTTCCTGCATGACAGAGGGTTGGACTAGATGCCCCATGTAGTCTCTTCCAACTCTATTATTCTATGATTCCATGATTCTAAGAGAGCACATCTTTTTGTTGGGGGAATCTGAGCTGTTAGGCTCAAAAATAACCCTCAGATAGGGTAAAAATATAGCAGAGTACCAGGAGTAAACTCCATAACCAGCAGAAACTTATGTGTAGTGAGTAGGAATAACCTTTTAACCTTTAAGATGGGCTAAGAATTGCATAGTCAATCTTTAGGTTGGAGAGATTTATTAAGTAAAAAAATATATTCTTGATAAAAAAATTTTTTGGAGCTAACTAACTTATTAAATTTCATCTTCTAAAAGAAGTAGAAGGTTAAAAAGTCCATGCAGCTACATTTTTGCCTAGAGAGAGGCAAATGTGTCCTCACAGGGATAAAGAAAACAGAGAAACTAACATGGTGGAGACCTCATGGCCTTCCTGAGCAATTCAAACTTAAAAGGGAGTTCCCTCATAGAATTCCATTACTACGTCATCAAAGGGGGGATGAGACAGTGGCTAGCAGTAAAATCAAAGGCAAAGCCCTTTAAAAATATGCACAGGAATGTGGAGAAAGAAATCTCTGAGCTTGGCCATGTCTCTAGCCTAGCAACTTGATGAAACAAAGCCTTGAGCAGACCAGGGATGAAACCCAACACTTTTCAATGTAAGGGTAATTGGGATTATTACTACATTTTTCTTTTTTAGGATACTTCCATGATTGGATCTCGTGGCTGTTACTGTGTTTCCCCGAAAATAAGACAGTGTCTTATATTAATTTTTGCTTCCAAAGATGCACTAAGTCTTAATTTCAGGGGATGTTCACATTTATTGTTGAACAAAAATGAACATTTATTATATACTGTACAGTAGTTGTCATCACAAACCAGCATAACCAGACAAAATATGAATCCTATCAAGAATTTCTTGTTATTGCCATTATTTCCATGTACAACAATCTATGGTACATACATTTACCAATCTTGCATACTCTGGTGTTCTGTTTGGGGGGCATACTTCCAAACAAAAACTTTACTTTCAGGGGAGGCCTTATATTTAGCAATTCAGCAAAACCTCTACTAGGTCTTATTTTCAGAGGATGTCTTATTTTCAGGAAACAGGGTAGATATATTCAGTGTTACTGTGATGTCTCAGAGACCCTTGAGCCATGACCCCGCAGCCATCATAGATCAAACTGAAGAGGATATGGGTTTTTTCCCCATCTCAGCAAGATTCCATTCCATTCCAGATGTCCCCTGTTGACAGTTTGGTGCCAACGCTAATTACGGAAGCCCTTGAATCAGAGCCTGGTTCCCTGGACAGTGTTGTGTTTGATAGAATGTCTTTTCTCAAAACACACCGCTCCCAAAAGGAGTTTCAGAGACGAAGTGCGAGATTAGCGGAGAGAAAGGATTATAATTAAACTGGTTCTCTTGGGAAGATTCAGGGAGGCTTACATCTGGCAGGTTGTTGTCATCAGTCCATTTCCCTTGGGAAAATGGGGACTCAGACACCTGGTTCGGTGAGTTTTTGAACTTCCATAAATGTTCTGGGCACAGGCTACCCATCGCGGTGTCAACGTGACAGTTGGAAAGTTAACATCGACTCTTGTTCCTGTGAATCTCAGCGGCCTGACGGCGCGCTACTCTCGAGTAGACCGGGCGTTGTGTTCCGTTTCCCTGCCAAGACTGGACTGCGTTTCAGTTCCACCACGACCAACCTTGCCTTGCCTTGCCTTACCTTGATTCCCTGCATTGGACATTGAACCTGGAACTTTCTTGAGAGACCTTGCTTTATTCCCCACTCAAACTGCTTGGAAGTTTGAGTGTGTTTCGGTTATTGGATTTGAAAACTTGATCTCTAATACTGGACATTAAACTTTATATTACTGGACTATATTTGACCTTTCCTTAAAGGACTATTGCTGGACTATACACTCTGCTTATTTTTGTTTGATTCCTTTATTGCTTTAATAAAAATATTAGATTGTTTATTGGCCTTCGTGTTGGTTTCCAGTGCTCACGCAGCCTAGAGGTGTTGCAGTTACTAACTATACTTTCTAGAGTGAATTATTCACATTTTTCAGATCATGCATATTTCATATACTTCTAATTATATAGGTTTCAGACAAGTATTATGCTTATTGAGTACCAAAAATATCCAACCTTGAAAAAGGATATTATCTGTGTCACCCACCATGGCCTATCAGACATATAGCACATTTCTCAAGGTTGTGGCTGCCTTGAGCCTATTAATTTATCTTCAATTAAAGCAGGAAGTAAATCACACATCTTGGAATTGCTAGCCCAATAAAAATATTACAGGGGTGATTTGTGGTGTTATGACTATATACGGCACATTTAAATGGTATTTTTAATTGGACCAATATGTTTGTGGAAATTTTAAGTATACAATTGGCAAAGTTATGTATGGGTTGCTATACTTTCTTAATCCTATTAGAATTATTTTATTATTCTGGATCCCCTCCCCCCCCCCCATTTTTTTTAAAAGGTGCTTGAAGAAAGCAGGGAACAGTTATGTATATTAAGTGCAATGTCTATTGTTATTTCAAGTGCCTAGCCAGAGAAGATAATGATGCTGGGAAAATGGAAGGAAAGGGAAGAGGGACCGACCAAGGGCAAGATGAATGGATGTTATCCTTGAAGTGACTGGTTTGACCTTGAAGGAGCTGGGGGTGGCGATGGCCAACAGGAAGCTCTGGCGTGGACTGGTCCAAGAGGTCACGAAGAGTTGGAAGCGACTGAACAAATAAACAACAACAACAAGACAGAGGCTTAGTTTCTCAGTTTATATCTCCTTTGTAAAAGTAGAAGATAGTAGCTGAACTAGATTTTCAGTTTCCTTGGAGGAAGGCAGGCACTGGAGAACAACTGTCATATTTCCATTAACTATACGTATGGAGAGGGAGTGCAGGCGACTTGAAGCTGCTTTCATAGCAGACAGGAGAACAGAGCTCTAGATTGCTCTTGTGTTTGAATATACAGTAGACTTATATTATGTTTATCCAACATAAACAGGTCAGCAGAACGTTGGATAAGCGAATATGTTGGATAATAAGGAGAGATTAAGGAGAAGCATATTAAACATTAATTTAGGTTATGATTTTACAAATTATGCACCAAAACATCATGTTATACAACAAATCTGGCAGAAAAAGTAGTTCAATATGCAGTAATGCTATGTAGTAATTACTGTATTTACGAATTTCGCACCAAAATATCATATATTGAAAACATTGACTACAAAAATGCATTGGATAATCCAGAATGTTGGATAAGCGAGTGTTGGATAAGTGAGACTCTACTGTACCTTCAAGTTGTCTGTCAACCTATGGTGACCCCATGACTTTCACTGGCTTTTCTTGGGCAAAGAGGTGATTTTACCAGTCCCTTCCTGTGAAATACAGCCTACAGCACCTGGTATTTTCAGCTTGTAGGAGAGGGCTAATAAGACATGCCTGCCAAATATATCTAATATCATCTTGTAGAATTATGAACAACCAAATCCAAGGAACAAAAATAGAACTATTCAAAAGAGGCAAGCAGTCTTGTCTCTGGTCAGCAGAGGGAGTAGAGACACAACCTCCAAATCTTAATGAAAGGGATTGGTGTTGGCTTTGAGAAAAAAATAATTTCAAGGTTGTCTCAAATGTACTGGTACAAATAACATGAATGTTTAATTTAAATATCAAATGTAATGCCAAATACTCAATTGGTGTTGAAACCTTTTTACTACATGTGGTCCATAGTATGGAAAATTCTAGGATACCTATCTCCCAAGCCCCTCTTAATTTCAGACTATCTTGAGTTTGCATTGTAGAAGGTATAAGATGAAGAGGGTAGATAAACTAGGGATGCATCATGGAAGGCTGGAGCAATGGAGGAAAGCGGGTTGACTTTCCATAGTTCTCTTAAGGTGTCTGTTTTCAGACTGGGAGCCTTTGTAGAGAAGCATGTGCATTTGCTGACAACAAATATCTCTCTTCACCTGACCTTTGAAGTGTTTAAGGGGAAGCTGCTGACCATTTGTAAAGCAACACAGAATTGGGAGCTGATAGGCAAAGAAGGGGTTCCTGTTTACCAAACAGAAACCAAATCAAATGGGAATCTATTTTAGCTGTTAAGAGGAGGGAATTATATATAATTAAAGAAGACTTCTTATTCTCTGCAGATAAACTGCTTAAATACAAGGAGGAACTGACATTTCAAACAGACACAAACAACCAAAGAATCCCAAATGGATAGAAAACAGCAAAGGTCCAATGGCACATCTTGGGAATTCTCACTTTAACAAATGCATCAATGAAGAATTCATTAGATATATTGGGGAAAAACATTGGCCAGTAGAGACCTTTTAATTCACAGACTCTTCTTATGGCAAATGGCCATGATAGCTTGAGCTAACTGAGGGAATAGTTCTGGTGGGAAATATACAAAGGACATCTGATAGCATCTCTTCCATTAGCAGCTATTAAGATAGAGTCTCCTGCTCCCTTGAGTATAAATAGATTCTTACTGTGCTAATCCTCTTCCACTCCACCAATGTAGCCATTTGTATACACCCAGAGAGCAGATAAGGAAAACCAAGGCTTAATGCTGAGAAAATTATTGACAGAAGTAGCTCTTTCTTCATGGAGCCACTTTAAAAATGCTTTGATGTCCTTCTCTTTAAGGATCCAGTTGTAGCCAGGGGTTCGGCAAGTGCAACTTGGTTTACCACATTTCATATCAGTTGAATTCTAACAATTGATAACCATGCTTCTAATGGTCTTTTATTTGTTTGTTTGTTTAATTGTGCAAAGAAGAAAAGAAAACCAGGTGAACAATGTTTTATATGCTAAAGAACTAAATGGGAAGAGTTTGCCCTCAGGTCAAATTTTAAAAAACGCATTTTAAACATCTGTTAGCTGCCACTAATATGGTGTAATGGTTTAGTGTTGGATTACAATTCTGGATCAAATCCCTGCTCGGAATGAAAACTCACAAGGTGACCTTGGGAAAGTCACATATTCACAGCCTAAGAAGTAGCCGAATACAATTCTGTTGTGAACAAAAATTCTTCATGATAGATCAACTTTAGGATGGCCATAAATCGGAAACAACTTGAAGACTTAAAGCAATGTGACCCTACTATTGTTGTTCAAGTCTAATATAACACATATTATACTGGGTAATGTCAGGGCCATATTATAAGTTCAGTCCAAACCAATAATATAACTGCTTTGTGTCCCAGTCCTGGTGGGAAAGAAGTGTATGAATAAATATAACAGCAACCCTATCTAACTTAAATAAGGAAATAATGTAATCCGAACATGGAAATTTGGGCAATACTTATCTATGAATTGCATTGCATTTACAAGTGTGTTGTACTAGTTTTAGCTCATGCTAATTAATCATTTAAATACAAGCTGCCATCTGTTTTATTTATGCTGCTTGCTTAGATTGGTCAACTTAACATAGGAATGCCAAATGAAATATAAAACAAGGCCTCCTGTATTTTCAAAATGTGTGTAAAAATGGGTATTCCAACAGGTGTTGCTTGTTATGTAATCGAAATTCTTCACAATAGATTTCTTTGTCTGAACAAGATTGTTCTTTCGTTTCTGAGATGGCATCAGCAGCTGAATCAAGAAGGTCAATCTTGACTGGAAGAATTAGCCCTGTGGTGGCTAATCTGAGGATGGATCTACACTGCCCTATATCCCAGGATCTGATCCAAGATTAACTGCTTTGAACTGGATTATATGAGACTACACTGTCAGATAATCTGGAATCAGATCCTGGAATATTGGGCAGCGTGGAAAGGGCCTCAGGGCCATATATCCCAGATTATCAAGGCAGAAAATCCCAAAATATCTTCTTTGAACCAGCTTATGAGTCCACACTACCATATATTCCAGTTCAAAGCGGATAATGTGGGATTTTATTCAGCTGTGTGGAAAGGGCCTCAGTTTTCTGTACAATGAAACTTCTATTCTTAGCCCTCCCTCCTTATGGTTCTTTATCCTTGTATCAGATAGAACTTCAAACAGAAGACTTTAAATGGAATACTGTGCCCTGTAAAGTAGGATGGATTTGGGCTGCAGCTCTGAGGATCCTTGAGTCTTGTTCATGCTAGCTAGAGAAAGATGAAGTCAAAAGCATCTGGAGGACCATAGATTCAAATCCATTGGTTTATAGCATGAACTTCAGTCATTGCCTATTTCAGAAATTAGTTGGGAAGCTGCCATGGCCATAAAACATTTGAGGTCTGTGGACCTGATGTTAGTAATGGCACACCCAATGGAAATCCAAGCCAGCAAACCCATTTACAGATTTAATCCAGTTCAAGAATCACATCAAATTGGACATGCAATCAAATTGAAAAATAATAAACAAGAGGGAAAGTGGTAAGCCTTTGTCCTGGGCTTGTTCTATACTTGACCTCCTGCACTGACAAAAAGCTTTATTTACCTGCTACATCTTTTCAACTTGAGGAAGACTCTTGATAGCTTATAATTCAGAATAATTTAAAAAATAAATACCATCAAAAAAGTCAACAGGATGGAGATAATGGTAAACCCTAAGAATAACCCTACAAGCTTTGTTTTAACAACTAGTCTATATTATTTTTACTAATACTTTTCTTCTAAGGGCCCTTCCACACAGCCATATAACCCAGAATATCAAGGCAGAAAATCCCACAATATCTGCTTTGAACTGGTTTATTTGGGTCCACACTGCCATATATTCCAGTTCAAAGCAGATAATGTGGGATTTTATTCAGCTGTGTGGAAGGGGCCTAAGTGATAGCTGTACTCCTGGATTTTCATCCCTCCCAAAGAAAGGCGTTAGGATTAAACATCAGTCTTTCTTATTTACTTCCACAGTGATAATTTACGTTAAAACTATTTAATTTATTTTTCCTTTTTGGAGATTTATTGTTCAAGGCAACCCTTGGTAACTCACAGAAGCCTTTCAGAGAAGGAGATTGATAGTCCAACTGTTTGAAAAAGGTCAATGAGATGTGTTAAAATGTGATGTTTGGTCTTTCTCTGACTCATTCTATTGAAGTCATGAAGGGATACTATTGGCATGGGATAAGAAACAAGTCAAAGTGAAAGCTGAATATTATTAGAGTGTTCTGGAAGTTTCCAAAGCTTTCTTCTCTGGTATAAAACCTATTTGTTAAAATGAGATAAATACAATTACTGGTATTCATTGGCTTTGTGTACCTTGAGTTTGTGCACCTCTCCATTTCTCTCTGACTTTGAGATGGCTATGATGAGCAAATGAGGAATAATTTCTTTGATACCAAAGTCAGAATCATCTATTTCCAATTTCTTTGTATAGGTAAGAAAATTCAAAAGTAAAGGCAAAAATAATCACCTTATTTGAAATTGGTGCTATATGTGAGTTCTACAGATCTTATGGACTGCTTAAAAAGACAAATAAATGTATTCTAGAGTATATGAGGCCTGAATTCCCACTAGAAGCCAAAATAAATAAACTGTGGCTATCATCCTTTGGACATGTCATAAGATGATGTGACTCTGGGGGGGGGGGGGGGAATTATCTCCAAAATGCAAGGAGGAAGTAAATAAAGATGAAAACTGCATTACCAGTCGATTGGTTCAGTTAAGGGAGCCACAGTCCTTAGTTTCTAAAGACCTGAGCAGAAAAGCTGATGATTGGGGCTCTTGGGGGTCTCTCATTTACCATATGTTGAAATTGATTTGGTGGCAAATAGCAACAACAACAATAATAATAGGTTATTATTATAATTAAACATGACCAAACTCTAGATAGTGTGAATTGGAACTCATTGAAACTATCCAGGATTAAAGCAAAGTATAATGATGTGGGTTATTTAAACAACTCACTAACCAAAAGTTTGCAGTTAGAAGATACGTCGTAAAAATAATTGTAATTTAAATAGAAATTCATGACCGGATGGGACTACAATGGTCCCACATTGTCCTCCATTTCAATATCACAATTCTTTGCCAGTCACATAGCTTGATTTCAGCATCTGGCCATTGCCTGTTGCATCTATTGATGTCAGAATGGAATACCTATGTGACCAATAAGAAAGAAGAGGTTGATTGAGGAATAAACGACAAAGACGAGCCAGACTGATGTATGGATAAAGCACAAGGATATTGGATGAACGGATTTTAACCATATGTTTTATATTTTATACTGTATTTAACTATTTGTAATAGATTTTATATGCTGTTTGTTTTAATGATGTGTCGGCATTGAATTGTTGCCAATTGTACGCCGCCCTGAGTCCCTTCAGGTGAGAAGGGCGGGATAGAAATATTGGAAATAAATAAATAAATAATTGTGAAGACATGGAGATGAACCATTCATTTCCCCTACACTGATCAATGTATATCCAGTGGTGTTCATCTGGACAAGAGATTGGTCCCAATGCAGTTGTCCAGCCTGCATGAAGCCCCTGGACTACAGACTTTCCTGCAAGCTTTGGAGTATCCCAACTTTGCCTAAAGTGGGGCAGCATTAGGTTAAAACCAGAACATCTGGGATACTCATCAGACGTCCCCATGTATTATGGAAACAGTAGGTTTGAGGTAGGTCCAGATTTTCTGGTTAATGTAGACAAGCCTTTTGTGAGCCTGGAAAAGCTGACATAATGGAATTGTTATACATGCACCTACAGGAATCCAGACTCTGCTGTGTTTGGAGACAAGGTTCCTTTCTGATTTATTTGATTATTTAAAATTGTTGCACATGCAGCAGTGGGCAAAAAATACTGCACCTGCTCTTTCTCCTCATGTACTCTTATCTATGACTACCAAATCTGTTTTAAAAGTTGATAAAGTTCATTTCATAACCTGCTCTTGTGAGCAGGAAAGCCAAGAAGAACAAAGAAATAAATAAAGTGCTGGGCAAGAAGATACGTATTTCTCAAAGTCATTTATAAAAACATACATCTGTTTATTTTAGAAAATGCATATCTACCATATTCCACAGTAAATGAAGTTCAAACCCTACAATAACTCTGTTCTTAAAATGAAATTTGTAAAATGTCATGTGAAAAAAAATGTTAAAAATCCATCTGTTAAGCTCCTTTTTAAGGTCTGTTCCTTAGTGTATGGAGAATCTGAAAGAAATGGAAGGACAGCAATTAACAGTTACATTATTTTTGTCCATAATCATTCTCTGTGGTGCTCTCATATGGCATTGCTAAAAAGACTGACAAATCTTTCAGCAAGTAGTGGCTCATGCAGTTTTGACTTGCTTATAATTGACTCTGCTAATAGCAAAAGAGAACAAAGAGAATGGGGGAAGATGTTTAAGGAGGCAGAGATTACTAGCAAAGACAACATTCTTATCATGGTAAATTAAAATACCATTTCAGAGGCTGAGCTGGGACTTTGACAGTCTTGGGAATGGATTTGTGCTTTAAGGATGTGTCTTGTTTTTCTTCCTTTTTGATATGGACTTGCAGAAGATTATTCAAACCATAATTAAATTATGCCAGTGCCTGTTCCCAATATTCCTTGAATACAAGAGTTTCCAAAAATTCTTATTTATGAATCTGAATAAATGCCTACAGTATCCTGATATTTTAGAAACTGACAACTTTTAAAAAGATTATAAATAAATTTTACATTATTCTATGTTTCAATCTACTTTTAAGTGATGGATATGTTGCTTGCTATTCTGGTCTGACTACAAAAATATTTACACACCAAGAAACAATAAAAAATAAGGAAAATCCATGTAATAATATACTATTCAATAATTATGAGTTTCATCCTAAATCTATTTACCTGTGGAAAAGCCCTATTGAATCCAGTGGTTTTTTATTAGATGTATGTAGGAATAAACTACTGCAAAATACAATATTGGTTTGAACATTTTAGACAGCTTTGTTATTTGCTAATTTTTCATGAAATTTCAGAATTACTTTTTCTGGCACTACAAGCTTGGAAAGCTCTGCACTCAGTAAATATATACAACATAAGAAAGCTGTTAATTCTATGGATATTGAGCAGAAAGATTTACTGGTTAAATGTGAACAGGAAACTACAAATAATCGCTGTGCAGTCTGGGCTCAGCTTCAATTAACCAAACCCAAGGATTGTCTACTGAAGTCATTTTCAGAACGAGACTCTCTCCAGGGAATGGTAAATTCCACACTTTTGAGTTGCTTCTCTCGTAATGATGCCTTTATTCTGTGGTCGAATATCCACTGGGCACCTCCTATGGAGCTAAGGATCAACTTCAGTGAAAAGCATAATGACTACATGTCAGAGGAGACAGTGATGAACTGTGTCTTTAAAGACAGCAAAGGAAACTTTCTTTTCTTGACTTCAGAAGCAAAGCCCCTGCCCACAGGACATTTGGAAAGTAGGTTTTTTTTTTGTTTACAAAAGAAGCCCCTGCTACTTATACAACATAAAAGCTACAGACAGGTTTATATGAGCTCTCCTCTTAACTTTAGGAAGGTTTCTGAACAACAAAAAATATCATGTTTTTCTTAATGGTATTTGTTTCTATATGGAGTCATTTGCAACCATCGTGATCTGTGACATATATTTTCTGCATATAAAATAAAATTTAATATGGTTGCTTATAACTTGTGAACATGTTCTCTCGGCAGAATCATTACAGCGCTATGGAATATTCACAGGTGTTCTGACTTTTAAAGTCAGTATGGAGACCAACAATCTTTAAAAATATATAATAATAATTATTATTATACCTTTTTTCCGATTCAGGACAGCATGGCCTACAATACATTTTTAAATACATTGTTACAAATTCACAAGGTATAAAAGTTAAAATGAGATTAAACTATCAGAAAATCAAAACCCTATCAAAACATACATCATTAAACACATGCACACATATGCATACACTCAGGAACACAACAGTTAGAAAGATCCAGTTTAAGTTAGACAAGTCTTATGTAATCATATAACAAATGTCCATTAGAACAGAAAAGTTCTTATCTTTCCTTTCTTTATCTTTACTTATCTGTGAAAAGAAAATGATGATGTTAATGCTTCTCCAGAAAAAGTTCCACAGCCTGAAATACCCTCTCCCTCCAAGATAACCCTGAATTTCATATGGATTATTTCATATGCTAATTAAATATTATTTTGTAAATACAAACAGTACTTCTAATATCTGAGTTCCATTGGTGGGAATGAGAATAGGGCTGGGATTTCTTTGTGTATGCATGAGCATGTACCTGCATGCTGTACCTTCCAATTGTCCTGATCTGATAAGAACACTCCCAATGAATCCTCTGTCATTCTCCTTTTTCAAAAGCTCTTAAAATGGCTCAGTCCATCTCATTTCTTCCTACATTCCTCTTCTCTTCACCTTAACATATCTTCTAACATTTCACAGAATAAAATCAGGTCACATGTTGGCAATCAACATCAGAATGCAGTCAAAGTGACAAAAGTTATTAATAAAAATGAACAGCCAAGTTAGAAGAGGCTGCTTTGCTTCAGCTGACTGAAAAGAGCAAGATTCTGTCCTTTAGGCCCTTTCTACACTGCCATATAAAATCCAGATTATCTGCTTTGAACTGGATTATATGATAGTGTAGATTCATATAATCCAGTTCAAGACAGATAATGTGAATTAAGTATCTGCTTTGATAATCTAGATTATATGGCAGTGTAGAAGGGGCCTTATTCCTCTTTCCCACTGAATTGAGGACAAACTACTTTTGCACTTTGAACTCAGTTTCCAACTACTAAAGTTGTCCAGAGGTGGGATACCTAATCTGTATTTCTAAACATTCAATAGAAGGTTTAAATGCTAGAAGTTGGGAGGTGGGGAGGGTAGATACCTTTGTGTACCTATGGATACCTATTAGGCTTGTCTGATCGATGGAAAAAATGTTTCAATTCTCGTTTCTAAAGTAGGGGGTGCCGGCTCTTCGATATAGAAATTATTTCTTAATGTTTCACCCAAAATTTTTGGATATTTCCGAAAATTCGTAATGTTTCTAAAATGGCGGATGCGCATGCGCAATCACCAAAAAACAGGAAACCGGGGGGGACTTTTCTGGGGGTCTCCCGCCCTCATTTCTTGAGCTATTCTCATCAAATTTGGTACAGTGGGAGAACACATTCCACACTCTTTGCTCAACAAATTGCAGAATGTTTCCTGTCTCCTATGATTTTTGGCGAATTTTCATAACTTTTTATAATACACTATTTTTCAATATTTGAAGAAACCTGTTCCTGGTTTGAAAGTCTTATTTCCTGTTCAATTGGGTTCTTATCACTGTAAAAGTCCCTCTTCTACTTGTGTAGACTTTGGATTAGAAATGCAGCACATGCCAAGCAATGCCTTGACAGGATTGGCAATGTCCTTTGGAACCTATAAATTGCCTTTGAACCTTTTGATCAATGGTGCCACTGGCTGACGTTGTGATTGCAAAAATGAAACTCTGGCTGAGGACTTTGGATTAGAAATGCAGCACACGCCAAGCAATGCCTTGGCAGGAGTGCCACTGTCCTTTGGAAACTATAAATTGCCTTTGAACCTTTTGATCAATGGTGCCACTGGCTGACCTTGTGATTGCAAAAATGAAACTCTGGCTGAGGACTTTGGATTAGAAATGCAGCACACGCCAAGCAATGCCTTGACAGGATTGGCAACGTCCTTTGGAAACTATAAATTGCTGTGGACCCTCTATTGAATCAAATCAATGTCTGACTTTGTGATTGCAGAAATAAAACTCAGCCCAAGGCTTGGGAATAGAAATGGAGCGTGAGGGAAGCAATGCCTTGGCGGGTGCCCCACGTCCTTTGGAAACTATTTCTTCCAATGTACCCTTTAGGTTTGAAAACAATGTGTGTCTTTGTGATTGCTGCAATAACACTCAGCCCGGGGGCTTGGGATTACAAACGGAGCGGGAGGGAAGCAATGCACTTGCAGGAACGCAGACGTCCTTTGGAAACTATTATTTTCAAGTCCCCCCCCTTTCAGGATCGCAAAGAAGGGCTGATGTGGTGATTGCTAAATTCCAAAAAAGAAAACAGAAAGGCAAAAGGTCTCCCTCAGGAGTAGATGGAAAGCACCCCAAGCTCAGCACTAGCAGGGACGCAGACGTCCTTTGGAAAAAAAAAAAGTTCCCTAAAGCCAGCCACAGCAAGGACTCTGCCCCAAGCCCCCAGCCAATTTCCCCCTTAAAAAACACAATATTGAACCAGCAACAACAGAAACACTCTACCCCCAGTCACTTAGCTCTCTCTCCCCCAAGCAAGCAAGCAAGCAGCTTCCCAGTGCGTGCGAAACACCCTCTCTCCTCGGTATCCCAACCCAGAAGAGCTTGGCTCAGTTGGGGAGGGGATTTTTATAGAGATCCTCCACGTGGACGCGGAGGACGCTAGCCCCCACCTTTTTCAGCCATCGTGGAAGTCTCTGATTGGCCAGGGAGCGGTAGCCATGTTAGGCTGCGCTAGGCTCCCATTCATGTTAGGTTGCAGAAACAAAAAAATTAAAAAAAATTAAAAAAAATATTTAAAAAAATTTTGGAAGGAAAAAATTTAATGAAAATTTTAAGAAACAATTAGAGAATGGGCCAAGGATGGTTCGAATTACATTGCCAGTTGCGCCCAGGGAAAACATTTCAATACTCGTTTCAAAAAACGAGAACAATCCGAAATAATTACGAAACGAGAAGCATAACGAATATTTGGACAACCCTAATACCTATATGTACCTACAGGTGTGCCACAAATCCCATAAGATTGTCTTAGGCAAGGAATATTCAGAAGTGCTTTCCCAAATTTCTTCCTCTGAAACATAGTCTACATCACCTGGTGTTTATTAGTGGCCTCCCATGCAAATTCTAACCAGGACTACCTTGCTTAGTTTTCAGGAACAGATGAGATCTATTGCCTCCAAGTTACCTAGAGACTGAAAGGAAATTTCAAATGGGTGGTAAAACTCCCAAAACAAAAAAAAATAAGGGCTCTTCCAGACAGGGCTTAAACTTGTTTAAGAAACCTGCTTTGGCATGGATTTAAGTCCCCATGCCACCCCACAAAAAACGAGCTTTCCTGGTAGGGTGTCTTTTGCAAGTTGACTTTTGCAGCCTCAAAATTACTTGCCAACAGAATAGTACAAGATATCAGAGAGGGTGGCTACTAAAGCAGAAAACTATTATAGGTACTAATGTTGAACTGAATGAATGTGCAAATAAAATGCAAATTGGGGAATACCTTTTATTAGGGATCACTGAAGTGTTACAATTACAGGAGTAACCATGTTCACTGGTAAACAAAATCCACAATCCGGTATCATTTTTAAGGTGACTGAAATGTGCAAAAATGTTATGCTAGGTTTCGAGGCTCTCTATCTGGCAAAGATGGTTTTAAAGAATTAATTATGCATGGGGAAAAACCAGATCCTACTAGAGTCACAGAAGCTGCATCTTTTAGGTGTTACAAATTTTTGCACAAGTACAAAGACAGTGAGTTTTCTCAGACTTCCTCATCAGGTCTGAAGGGACAAAGAGAAATGAGTGCAGATGTTGAATAAACATGAGGCTACCAAGCAAAGGCCACAAGAAGCAATGAGAACAAGAAAATATGTGATAAGAAAGAATAGAAGTACATTGACTTATGGGGCATCAAGATCTTTGAACAGAAAACCTACCACCTTTTTAAAAATACTGACAGATAATCCATGAATCCAGGGTAGCCAATACCAATTTGTAAAGTAACCTCTGAGCCTTCCTTTTATACAGTATTGATAGCAAAGTATTTGAATAAGCAAGCAAATAGCACCAGATTTTTGGAATATTGCTGCACTTAGACCAATCGCTGTTTTAAAGTCAAACCAGATCTTGTTTAGAAAGACAAAAGATCCCACCCACAATAGTGAAATTACATGTTTGCTTTTTCCAATGTTTTGTCATTTATGACCCCCCTGCCAGTTTCACATGACTTATTAGAAATGTAACTTGTTAATTTTAAAAATACAATTTCATCCGGTGTATTGCTGTTGTATTAAATCTGTGCCACTTGTTTTGGAAGAGGGGAGAAACAGGGAACCGCCTCCTCTTTGCAAAACAAAAAATTCCTTGAAAGAAGGAAGAAACTTGACATTCCATTATTTTGAGGCAATGGAGAAAATCCCTGTTTTTGCAGTAAAGCTATGAGTGGCCCCATCTATACTGCCACATTAGCCTGTGCATCCAACGATCCAGGCTACTGCTGATGGAGTAAGCTTTTTAATCCAATTTACACCCAGGTTAAAAAATTACCTGCAAAGATTTGGATCCTCTGTGAAGACCCAATCTTTGTTGTGCTGAGGCAGTGGAGACTGCCATCTCAGATCACCATCTGCAATCACAGGTAGCATTCCCACAGCCATCTCACTCTCCCCATGATTAGGAGTGCATGAAATGGCAGTGCCTCCCTATGCTTTTGCCTCCTATTAGCCCCCCCCCCCCCCACACACACACACACCAATCATAGAAAACCTTCGTACTGTTCCTGGAGGCTTTCAATTTCATTGATGCAACATCTTTGGAGAGGGGAAATGTTGGAACAATTGGGTTGTATGGCTAGTCTCTCACCAATGGGGCAAATTAGAGCCACCATGTAGGCACAATGGGGCTTGGAACCAGCATTTTTGGTGTCAGTTCCAGCCATATTATGTGGCTGTGTAGAAGTGCCAATTTCCCCATAGTTATTTCAAGTCAGAACCGCTGGGACACTGTAGATCAGTGGTTCTCAACATCACCTTAGAGCAGTGGTTCTCAACCTGAGGGTCCCCAGAAGTTTGGCCTTCAACTCCCAGAAATCCTAACAGCTGGTAAACTGGCTGAGATTTCTGGGAGTTGTAGGCCAAAACACTTGGGGATCTATAGATTGAGAACCACTGCCTTAAAGGGGAAGTTTGATAGGAAAGAATGAAATCACTGTAGGCCAACCAAATGGTCCAGAACAGTGGTTCCCAAACTTATTTGGCCTACCGCCCCCTTTCCAGAAAAAATATTACTCAGCACCCCCTGGAAAGGGGGGCATGGTTTAAAGGGATGGGCGTGGCTCCTGCTCAAGAGGGCGGGGTTGAGCCTCTCCCCTAGTCCAAGATGCAGGGCTGGGAGGGGGAGGTGTGCGGCGCCACAAATGGGCAGCCAGGACTGGTATGGACGGAGTTACGAGCTCTGAGGCAGGGCTGAGCTATTCCTGTCCTGTCCTAGAGGGGGGGGGGCAGGGCCTCTTCCCAAGTGCAGTGCCCACCAGGGGGCGGTAGCGCCCACTTTGGGAATCACTGGTCCAGAAGAATGCTAAAACAGATGGTATCAAAAAGTGTCTGGGAGAATTAATAGGGGCACTTCCCATGCCCTTGACATTGTTGATCTTATGGTTAAAGAAATGAAAGACAACTAATTGCAGTTATTTTGGGAGCATTGTACAAGGTGGAGCAAAAGGAAATGAGAAATAGGTGGAGTCTCCCTAAGAACAAGTGAGACAGCAAAGGAAACATTTAATCTCTTACTTGTCCCAACATCAGGATTACTTAGTAGTGAATTGTGACTCATAGGCAGGACTAGTGAGTCATGCTGCCTCTGGGGGGCTGAACTTTATGTACCCCAAGGCTTAAAGTCAGCATCTAGATTGTAAAATACAAGACAGCAGAATATGACGCAACCCTTCATGGATTCAATTAATCTAAAATCTTTCAAATTTTGTTGGTGGTTTTGCTTGGCTTTGCTGGCTTTCAGGCAGTTTTTCTGCCAAATGGAGGCTCCAGAACTTCTGTCATCTGTATTCATTTGCTCTGTACTTCCTTACTCCATTGTGTGCTTGCTTCTGTAATAAACTGCTTTTCTCTTGCCGAGAAATAACATGCAAAATTGGCTACGCAAAAGCAGAGGCATTTTTGATCATGCTAGCCATTTGGCTATGGTAGCCTTAGTTTTGAACTGAACTATAAAGGCTTCTATAGGATGAATCAGTCATCCACAACCACTTTGGTATCTTTATTTTATTTCATTTTTAGAGTTTTTAGACTTATTATCCAAGAAGATTTCAATGTCATCTAGAATAATAGTAGTTTTATATTACAAAAGCAATGTAGTCTTATATTGTATAAAACTGGGAGGTAACAAAACCATAGAACTCTAAACAGAAGTCTTATAACCAATTTAGGATATTTTGGAAAATAAGAATGTATTGGCCTGGTGTGGAAAATGTTGCCACAAATGGTCATGTTTCTTTAGAGAAGGTGTCCCATTTTCAGACTGCCACCAAAGAAAAGGCATTCTCTTTTTTAGTGGAAACATAGACTTCTGGAACTGCCAGGAGCTAAAAAAAAGCTTCAGTTGCTGATTCTCATATACTGTAGGGGCCAAATGTTGTAGAAGGGAGCAGCTCTTCAGGACAGAAACAGCCTGATGTAGTAGTTTGAGCATTGGACTATGATTTTTGGGGGCCACAATTTGATGCACTGCTTGGCTATGGAAACTCACTAGATGACTTTGGTCAAATCATACCTCTCAGCCTAAGAGGGAGGCAAAGGCAATGCCCTCTGAACAAAATTGCAAATGAAATCCCATGATAATGTCACCATGAAGTAGAAATGACTTGAAGGCACACAAAAACAGCAAAACTAATCTGAAGTATTAGCTCAACCAAGAAGTGTGATAATGGGCTCTCCCATTATCTGGACAACATAGTCAAGGGGATAGCTTCTTCTCCAGGTAAACAAAACGTTAATGATGTGTTAGGTTAAGTTTTGTTTCTTGGAGTCAGCATCACACAGAAGTAACAGGATCACAAGAGTTAACAGTCCAATTAAATGTACAGTTGGGATAGAATACAAATACTTTGAGATACTTCTAATAAGTTATAAAAGTCTCAGGATACCACCAGGCTATGAGAGAAATAGACGTGGACAATGAGAGACGAAGGGCTAGATGCCTGCCAGGATTCTGGGAGCATGGTCAAGGCTGGAGAAAGGGCCCACGCCCAGCCTCCTCTCCCCTCCCACACTTTGTTATCATAAATAGGATAGAAAAGGTTTAGCTAACCAAGCTACAAAATTTAAGTTGTTTTTTTTTTTAAAAAAAGTCTGAGCTGAATATGATTTTAGGCAGTTTTTGTAATTTTGTAATTACCTTTTACACAATACCTGAAGGAAGGTGCCTTCACGTGAAAAGATTGCTTGCTTAGAACAAAAAGACTTTTTCCTTTTGAAGATCACCTTCTTGTCATAGTCTTTCAGCTGTTGCTCATTTATGTCTAAATAGAATTCTCTTCTCCCAAGGGAAGGGAAATCTCTGCAGAGTCAACTCAAGTCCAAGTATACCCTTAGTAATTTCCAACTGAGAAACTGGATAAAGTGGGTTTAAAATCAGTGGGTGGTGGCAGTATAGGTATATTCAAAGATCCTCATTCAGGAGCAGGAGCTGAACTTCACAACATGACAACTGACTTAGTATCAGATCCAATCTAGCATTCCGTTTCCAAACACAACCCACCTGCCAGCTAGCTCCAAGTAAGACAGAAATGCAAAACTACAATTCCCATGTGTTGTTCTTGCATCTGAGATTTATATGGCATTGTGATCATTATTCATGAAAATATAACACCCTTTCCCCCTTGATGGTCCAATAGAATGCAGTGCATAAGCAATGACCATCCCTAATATTTCTGAGGAATATAAGGCCTACATTCTCATTTCCATCCAGTGTCGGATCTGTTGTTTTTTTCCTGGAGTTTTCTAGGCTTATAATGGGGTCCCCTCCTCTTCAAGGCAGAGTAGTTGTGACTTTTGCTGTTCTAAATGTTTTTTTTTTAAAGATCATCACTTAAAAAAAATGCCAGTTAAGGTGTAATAGGTTGAAAGTATTACATAAATAACATGAGAATGTAAACATTTTCTCCCTGCCCTCCAACTCTCAATATTGCCTACTTGATTTTAGTAAGTTTGAATGGACATCCCAAGCACTTATGCCTGGTCAAATGAAGTAGAGAGAACAAAGGGAAAAGAAGGTCAGAGCAGAAGAGGAAGAAGATAGAAGAGGAGGAGAGGATTAAAAGGAGAGAGAGAAAAATAAAGGAAACGAAGAGGAGAGAACAAAAGTTCTTCCCCAAAATAATTTTTGACTAAGAGAACATGGATATATTTGGTGTCTCAAGCAGCTATTCAGGTTGGCTCAGGGTAATGTTGTCCCTGGAACAAAGCTCTGTTTAAAAGAGGACAGCTTTGTGGAATATTATAAACACAGTTTCCTTTTCCCAACACACAGACCACAAGAACAAATGTGAATAGGCTTTTATGCTAGTGAATACCACAAAACTAATGGACATAATTATATGAGACTTGTAAAGCCTTTTCACTACAAACTTTCAGAAGACAGAACATTTGTGGGACATAGTGAACAGTTTTGAGTGGGAACAAGTTGCTGCTTTTCTTACACTGAAGGCTTTTAAGCTTGGCAAAAAGGGATTGATTCCAGCACAATTTGTTGCAGGTGTGGATGCTATCAGAGCAAATTGGAATTCCCTCCTCAGAGACTTCATACAAATTATAGAAGCAAATATTCTATACATTAGATTTTCCCCTTCTCGACTAATTTTTAAAATGTCGCTTTTATATATGAAAGTAGGAATGATGTAATCCACATGCCGCCAAAATCAAAGAGGGAGAAAGAGTGAAAAAAGTAATTCCCTCAATTGTTTCATTGAGGCTTGAAAAATTACTAAGCAGTGATCCTTTTATAGCTTATCCACATAAGCTGCACTAAAATAAATCTATTAGTCTTAAAGATGCCACAAAACTCCTTCTACCACTTCCTTTTCTTCCTCCCCTTCTATTTTTATAGCTTGAGGTGTCTGCTGGGAAATGTCAGACCTCCCACTGTCATCAGTAGGAAGGTTGTTGAAAATTAATTGGATTAGGTGAAGCATGTTGATGACTTCTGGTAGAGATTTCTTTGGCTTGTCTGAATAAGGGAGAGAGGGTAATAGGAGAAAGGTTATCTCTGCATCAGGAAGCCATAGTAAAATGGCTTCAGAGGAAAATCAGGTACTGAAACATAGTTAAAGTAACACTGGGGCTGAAGAGTCTATTCCTTTGCCCTATCTCTCATCTGAAGATAAGCAATCTTAACATGTTTTCTCTATATGTGTTTTTTTCACTTATACAGTGGCCAGATACAAGCTCAGAACTTTATAGTGTTACACAAACAATTCCCACATGATCATAATGGAGCAACATTGAGATTCCTAGCAAATTGAATTTGGATATTTACCCCAGATCTCTTTCAGCAGCATGATGTGAATGGTATGATTTACCTTCTCCAACCTTGTGCTCTATTCCTACTTTTTTCAGCCTATGCCTGCCATTGGCCGTAACCAGCATGGATGACAAGAACTGTGGTTCAAAACAGACGGAAGATGCTAGGAAAACTGATTAAGACATTTGGCTTTCATTGCAATGTTTTGCTTCATTTGTAAAGGAACTTTGGTTCACATAATGAGAGTTATGCTACAGATGGAGTGCCTCCAGGTTTCTCTCTATGAAAAATGCTCCTGTTTTGTGAAGAGAAGATATCTTTGGTGAATAAAGCAAAAAAAAAAGTTAGGATATGATCTTAAATATTCAATGAGGTCTTTGCTTGCATTACCATTAATATCATTAATATGAATTATTCTGCCTACATAGCGTACAAAGATGAATAATTTGGTATGGAAAAAAGTCACAACCACCAAGGGAGGATTCCACCCTTAAAGGCCATACAAAATCATTTTAAAAGAAATAAATGAAGCTGTTGGCAACATTCTTCAGAAGTAGCTCAAATTATCTGGTTTTTTAACTGGAACTGAAATTGGATCTTGTAATCTTTTGGAACTTGGCAAATGCCTGAAAATTTTGTATATTCTCTTTATGACTAGCTTATGTCATATGTGCCCAAACCTTTTGCCCATATCTGGAAATCCTATTGAGCTTAATCCCACTGAGTTGACCATGAGTAAGACACTTTAAGGGCCATACTATACTTGGTATAGTTCAGCAGGATTGTCACACCTCTGCTTGATTTAGATAATCACAGATAAGACAGAGGGCAAGGCTATGTCCCTGTTGCTTTAGGACATAGGAAAGTGTGGATATGACCCTTATTTATATTGATGTTGCTCCCAGCTTGCCCCTTCCTATGTTATTTTTAGCTAATGCTGTCAGTTGAAATTGATTTAAAACTGAACACATCTGGACAGTCTGTTCATGCGTAGTGACCCTTAAATGTTTCAGTACCAGTTCCATTCATGTTGATGGGATTTCTCCAGAAATCTTTATTGCTTTAAGAACATCAGCAAAGTAGGAAATTTTATTTAAAATCCTTTAAGTAGCCCCAGGAGTTTAACATAGACTCTCCTTTAAATACATATTTTCCTTTCATAGTTAGTTATAAATATGATGCAACTTGACAAATCAAAATTTCCAGAATTATTTAGAGGACATGCCTTTTTAAAAACATGTCCACTTGAACTTTGTTTAGGAAATGTTTGAAGTGCAGGACTCTGTGTAGTTGTCACAGATGCCTCCCCCCGCCCCGCCCCCGAAAGAAAAACAGACAAACAAAAACATAGATAGCTATGTTGATTCATAACAAACTAGCACTAGCATTTTCATCTTTAAATTGGGGAAGGTCTTTTTTTAAGGGTCTCAATTTTCTACTGAAAATCAAGACAGTCTCAGAACATCTTTGGATTACAACACGGCTCATAGCAATGGTTTGCAGCTAGGAATCTTGACCCCACTCTCCATTATTTTAAAAGCTGTAGTTAAATTCTAAGGAGAAGAGAAATTTGAAGGGAGAGTTTTGGTTAATGCCATCAGCCCTACTAACCAACAGCATTACTTTACTTTCAGTGATTTTGTTCCACTTCTTTCTTTACTATTACATACACAGTTATACTTAACAGCTTCAAACTAAATTTTACTACATTTTGAATTAAGTATACTTACTCCCAATGTAAATGTTACCCTAAAAAGGAGCAAACTAAAATGTTCATTACACTATTATTGTCTCTATGATGTTATAGTTTCTGGTTGACTATTCTTCTGTTATTTCAATAACTGAGGGTGGTTATTTGTTCTTTTCTTAACATTAGTTAAGTATTAGGAAATAGTTTATTGATAACCTGCAGGTCTTTCCAAGTGTTTGATTAAGATAGCTATCAGATCTGGGAAAATATCCTTCCTTCTCTGTTAACAAGAGGGACTGATTTAACTTATTATTTCTTTGTCACTCTGTTCTATCTACATTTGACTGTACATCTTACAGTCATTTTTCCACATACTTCGATACAAAAATGGACATATATTATTATCTGCTTAAAGTAATTAATTAATTTAAAATGGTTCAAGTCTAGTGAACAGCACTGTAAACTGTCTCTGTCTTTGTGTGTTTATTCTCCTTCTTTTTCTGTTTCTTTTTCCTACCAATGCTTAACAGTCAATTTTAAACTATTAATTTTAAATTTGCATTTTATTACTATTGCTGTTTAAATCTTTGTTCTATGTTTTTAATATATGTGTTTGTAATATTCCTTTGTTTTACCTATGTATTTTAAGTATATTGTAACCCACCTCTAGCTGTGAAGAGAAGCACAAATAAAATGTATTGTTTTTGAGTAATTGAAATACAGGGAACGAAAAAGAATTATATTTAAAAAAAACTGGCATTCTCTCTAAATAATTGCAAAGATAATTTCAAAGTCAAGCTGCCCCAGTTAAATAGGCCATGCCTCTGTTTCTTCCTATTTTGGAGGGAAAGTAGGGAATATAGAGAAACTCAGAACAGGACATTTGCCATCAATCTGAAAGTATTTATATTTTGTTTTATTTTTTAAAACTCTATCCAAATGTATAGCATATCACCTTGGCACAGCAAGGAACAAAATAAGCTTAAACAATTTGAATAACAGTACAACTGTCGTATCTGTAAGGCATACATTCCCAGACTTAGTATGGATTGGCAAAACAGCAGATAATTGAAATTAAGGCCTAAAAATTCCACAAAATCTGCTGAAGTACCAATAAAATGCCAAGAGAGAACAAATTTTTGTCAAACATGGATAATTGGAACCACAGATATTACTCCCAAGGATAAGGGAGTTTTACTGTATACAAACTGAAAGCATATTAAACAACATGACAAGTTAAAACAGGACAATTGCCAAAGCTTAAATCAATCTAAAACTATAACACATGTGCAGATTTGGATTGACTCAATTGGGCACCAAAGACTTTAATAGAAAGTAATTTTTGACACTATTGTTGATGCTAATTGGGCCTCAGAAGTATTTGACAATCAGGGCTTCACAGCAGAGAAGGTCCTCTCCAATGTCCACTATGGTGTATTGTCTTGCATGATGGGCCATAGATGGCCTCTCCTGCAGAATCATCCCTTAAGTATTATATGTAGGGAGAGGCTTTTTTTCATGTGTTCAGATCCCAAATTGTCTGGGGCAAAAAAATGTCATAAACAGCTTCTTGCATTTAGATCAGAAACATACAGGCACCTAGCACAGCTTCTTAAAGACTGCAGTTATATGGTCTCTGTGCTATGTTCCGGTCAACAATCTGGCTGCACTGCTTTGCACAAGGATGAACAAATTCACGTGAAGGTACAAATTCCTTTACCTATCTTGCTCCCAAACCTCAGTTTATAGGTTAAACCTAGCACTTTCAACTGTGTCCAGAAATGGAGTGGCAAACAGAGTGACTGTTCCAAAACTGCTGGTGAGATAAGCCCTCTCCATCTGGTTCTACTTAATAGACATGCTGCTGTATTTTGTGCTAAGTATAGTTTCCAAACATTCTTCAAAGGCAGCCTGCATACAGTATTATAATATTCTAAATGAGATGTTACCAGTCCATGCACAAGTGAGCATGAGCTATCTCCTTTTACGAAAGGTTGCAACTGGCATATCATGATATTTAGAGAAGTTTATCAGTGTTGGCCTACATTATGAATATATATATCAAGATACAATGTATATATCATCAATCTACCTATCATCTACATGCCTATCTACAATAATTATTACTAGCATAATTGGATCTATATATTTTGCTTTTGATGAGGCCAAAAAATCATAAAACAAAGCTCTGGGAAAGTCACATCTGCTTGGCAGTAGTCTTTATTTCATAGGATATTACTTCCAATTAGATTGTAACATCAGATATAAATCAGAAACGTACCTTTTGGCTCCTGACAATGATAACAAGACCCATTGAGACAGAATACAGATCTTCAAGGAAACTTTCCTGCAGATATGGATATGAATGCAAATATCACCGTTGACAGACAAATATGCACATATGTCATAGTGACCCACATCAGGAAAAGAATGTGTCCAATAAAAGCTAAAAGTCTAAGATAGCAAAACAAAATGGTAAAAACAAATTTAGGAAAAAATGAACCAATGGGTGAAAGAATGTAATCCTCCAGGCAAAGAAAAAAAAAATAAATCATGGCAAACTACCCATTTGCATTTAGGGCACTGAGATGAGACCTGTTGTCATGATAGAACATGTCATTAACTGGGACAAAAATATTTAAAAACAGAGTATGTATCGGGACCAATATGTATTGGTACCAATGTGATACACATAATGAGAAATTCTCATTCGTCCTGTTATTTCCATGTTATTCTTCTTGCTTTAGTCATAAATTCTCTGTTTAAAAAGGCACTGTCCAGAAATGACTTTGCTAATGGAGTATATCGTATGCACATCAGGCACTTTGCTATGAAGTAATATAACAGCTATCCTCTATACTAGATATGGACATTATACAACTGCATACTTCTAATTCCTGAATACATAACTTATGAAGATGTAAGTCTCCAACAGAATTCCAAGCAATAATTATTTAGGAACCTTAGGATTTACAATTCTACAACTGAAAGTAGCTGAAAATAATGATATTACTATTTTCCCTGTTCTCTTTAGAGAGGAATCCTCACTGAGTCAGTACCGATATACTCCTTTAGCAAAGTCATTTCTGGACAGTGCCCTTTTTAACAGAGAATTTATTGCCAAAGGGAGAAGAATAACATGGAAATAATGTGGATAGGGTTTCTTCAGCAAACAGAAAATGAGAACAGTTCTACATATTCTAGCTAACTTTTTATTCAGGACTGACAATATCCACATGTGAAATCAGGTTAGCCTTTCATATGTAAATAAAAATATTATGAACTTCTTACAGACCAGTTGAAGATTTTCTCTGAAATGCATCTAAGAATGATTCCTTGGATGCATTTCTTATGATCTCAATTTTGGTAGCAAAACTTAAAAACATGTTGGGCATAGTTGTTGAAGCAGACTTACCTTTTCTTTCTCATTTGCCTTGGGAATTTTTTTTTTTGTTGCCACACATCTAGTGAAAGATATTGGAAGCAGTTGCCAGCCATATACTGTGCCTGAAGCAAACAAGAACAAATGGCTACTTGATGAACAATTATTCATAATGATAAACACTTGAAACATTAAAAAGAATGTTTACTTTTACGTAAAATCCATGGTTTATATGTCATAAGTGCTGATGAATATGTTTACAGCATCTCTCTCAGAATATGAAAGTAGATGCCTTTGGAGAATTTTCTAATTGATGCCTGAAGACACAGGGTCTTGCTCTATTCAGACTGTAGCATGCATATTAGTTAGATGAAAAAATGAGAATGATGTGATTCAGCCACTTAATTTATGCAACTGTCTTATTCAGCCAGCTGGATTGGTTTGTAATGTATTCAGTTGCCCACTGGGAGGATAAACAGTCAAAAATAAAGAGAACCAAAGGGAAAGTGCAAGTGATCTAGATTCACAAGTATTCTATTTAGAAAGATTCCACTGTCAGATGATGGTTCAGCTAGAATGAATTCCAAGACAAATCAGACTATCGCTTGACAAAACAAAAATAAATTGCCTACACATCTAAATTTTTCACACATGTTTCTCAAGTCAATAGTAATGCATTTACATCTAGAAATAATACTAAAGGAAATAGCATTAATATAATATCACTCATGGGCTTCTCATATTTCCTCAGTTATGTTTAGAAAAGATTTGTCAGTAAATTATTATCAGCTGCATTTTGCAGATAAAAGAACTGAGGAGGAATATGTAATGAGGAAAAATTAAACCTGACTATTTTAACCAGATTATCCTTGTCTACATAATATTATATTGTTGAATACCCTATTTTAATAATTACCAATTTGGTTTTCCTATAATTTATATTGCTGATCTGAATGCCCGCTGTTCTAAAATCAAAGGTCATCCGGAGTTTGGGAGGGTGTTGCCATCTCTATGCAGATGACACGCAAATCCACTACTCGTTCCCATCTGACTCCAAGGAAGCCCCTCGGATGCTGAACCAGTGCCTGGCCGCTGTGGCGGACTGGATGAGGAGGAACAAACTGAGGATCAATCCTGACAAGACAGAGGCCCTCTTGGTCAGTCGCGCGTCGGATCGGGGTATTGGGTGGCAACCTGTGCTGGATGGGGTCGCACTCTCCCTGAATCACAGGTCCGCAGTTTGGGGGTCCTCCTGGACTCAGCGCTGACGCTTGAGGCGCAGGCAAATATTTTAGCCAACAGATGAGAAAAGATATTACCCAAATTAATAAAAAAAGATCAACATGGATTTGTTAAAGCAGATATATAGGGCATCCAATTAGGAACACAAAGTAAGAAAGTAGCTTTCCTAAAATTAGATATACATACGGCATTTGACTCAATAAACCATGAGTTCCTATGGGAGGTTATGAAAAAATTTGGAGTAGGAGATTTATATATAAATGCAATTAAGGGGTTGTAAAGAAAATGAACAGCCACATTTAGAATAAACGAAGGAACATCAGGGGAATGTCCAATCTAAAGAGGAATAAGACAAGTCTCACTATTGTTTTTTGTGTTAGGTATAGAGGTGTTAGCTGATAGAATAAGAAATAGCGTAAGGATACAGGGATGTAAATTTGGTTGGGGAGAACAGATTAAACTGAAGCTTTTTGTTGATGATGTCTTGGTAATATTAACTAAGTCTTTAGAAGGAATAAGAGAATTAAAGATCATACTAAGGGACCATGAAGGAAATACAGGATTGGGGTAAACATAAAGAAATCAGAAATTATGTATTTTGAAGTAAACAGATTATAAAAAATTAGGAATAGATAAAATCATGGGAATAGACATGGGTAAAATAATACTTGAGAGTGATAATACAAAAAACACAGAAAAATGATGAAAAATACCTATAAAGAGGCATGGAAGAAAGTCCTTAAGGTCATTAAAATAATCTAAGTATTTTCAGTAAAATAAAAGCTGCCAAAATGTTCTTAGTCTCAAAACTAATTTACTTGTTCCAGGTCCTCCCATTAGAAATCAATCAACGACAAATTAAAACTTGGAACAAAAATTGGGTTAAAGTATTATGTCTATACAATAAACTTAAACAGGGGAAATATGGGGAATGTTTAAACAAGGAAATTAAATTGGAAAGTATAATAACAAAAGGACAGAAAATAAAGAAAGGATTAGAAGGAGAAATATACAAAATGATGATAAAAGATGATGAATCTATAGTAAGAATGATACAAAATAAATGGTAGAAGGAAAGGAACATCAAAAAACAACTAAAGGAGAAATGAAGGGGGATGAGAAAATTAAATTGGAAAAATATAAAGAATTAGAAAGAAAGTGAATTATGTCAACAACAGTTACACTTTTAAGTCATTTTTTTATGAACTGAAAAATCTATGGAGAACAAAGATATTCATGTCTCCTTTCCAGAGACAATTGAACTCACCACCAGTTTCATTTCTGATGGTATATAAGTATAAATCTAGGCCTCTGGTTCTAATTTATTCAGTAGTAAAGAAAGTCATGCTTCTGGTCTATGTTGGGCATATTTTAAGAGACAGCCTTGTTTCTTGTATGAGGCATTATTGCTTCTTTGTAAATTCAGTACACACAAGAAATGCGTGCATATCTAGCAGTGAGTGCATATAATTTCCAAAAGGTATCCTAGCAACCCTACATCTGCCTCCCTGACTGACAGGTTTTTTGTAAAGTGGAAGTAGATATTTTAGCTCTAACTATAATTGTTTTCGTTATTTATATATATATTGTGTACCTATCTGTAAAACAAGAGATAAGACTTCTATAACATGGTAGTAATATTGGTTTTATTGATATCTAAGCCATGCCATACAAAGGTATATATCTGACATCTACAAACTATACAGAAGAATATCCTGCAAGAAACTGATGTTAATAATTTCAATTAATATTTTATTACAGTTAAAGCATTTCTTTTCTGATTTCCAAAATCTAAAATATTCCAGAATCGCCCACATGGGTGGCTAGGATAATGACACCTTTGCTTTCTGATGGTTCAGTGTACACAGTTTCTGCTTGATGCACAAGTTCTTTAAAATATTGTATATAAAATTACCTTCAGGTTGTGTGTATAAGATGTGTTTGAAACATAAATGGATTTCATGCCTAGACACAGGTTCCATTTCGAAAATGTTTCCAAGATATGTATATTCAAGTATTCCATAATCAAAGAAAAAATCCAAAATACGCAATACTTTGGGTACCAAGCATTTAAGATGAGGGCTACTCAGCTCACGACAACAATTGGTTTATACAGTAGAGTATCACTTATTCAACCTTCGCTTCTGTATTGTCCAACGCAGTTTGCCTTTTAGTAGTTGATGTTTTTGTAGTCAATTTTTCAATACATTGTGAAGTTTTGGTGCTAAATTTGTAAATACAGTAATTATTACATAACATTATCATGTATTGAACTGCTTTTTCAGTCCATTTGTTGTAAAACATGATATTGTGGTGCTTAATTTGTAAAATCATAATGTAATTTGACGTTTAATAGGCTATTCCTTAATCCCTCCTTATTATCCAACATTTTCACTTATCCAACATTCTGCTGGCCTGTTTATGTTGGATAAGTGAGAGACTACTGTATATCTAATTAGGTTATGCTAAATGACTTCCTTAATAATATTGGCAGTGATATTTATGGCTTGGTCTTATGCTATCAAGAGTCCTTGATCTAAAAAAGCAGACCTAATTTATCAAACAATTCATGGAATCATCAAGCTGAATCTCTTTGAATAAATATCTGGCTTAAAATACTAATCAGCACTGATAATGTGTGAGTACTTTAACTCATTCCTGCACTTTCTAGAAAATTGTCCAAAAAACCCAACCCTCTGCTGTAAAGAATTTGCCAGATCTCTAGAATAGATCTTAAGGTCATACAGGGACAATAGTGTGTGTGTGTGTGGGGGGGGGGGGGATCAGATTCATCTCTCCATTAGCAATTTTCATAGAACTAAAGTTCCTAAGGTTTCTTCACAAATATAGCCCTGCCCCAGATAGGGTCAAATCGGGTGTTAAGGGGGTGTACTACTTCTTGCTGTTAACCCATTTTCCCTTCCAGAACAGGATGTTAAAATAATTCCTTCCTATCCAGTTTCTACAAGCCAACATGGGGTAGTGATCTGAGTGTTGGACTACTACTCTAGGGACCAAGATTTGAAACCCCACATGATCATGGAAAACCACTGGATGACCTTGGGTAAGTTCTACTTTCTCACTCTCAGAAGAAACCAAAAGCTCTCTCCCACACCATCACCCCAACAAATCATGTTAGGAGAACCCTATGATAAATTTGCTTTCGGATTGCCAAAATAAGTAAGGACTCCAGTTAGTAATTGGATTAGAGACTGTGAACATATACCAGGTGCCAAATTACACTGACAAACACACTTTTTGTGCCTCAAACATTAGACATGTTTCTGGATATATTTGACCTGCTGATTCCAAAAATTGCACAATATTTCCCCTACCAGCTCTAGTTTTTGAGATACAGACCATATGCCATCTGCTCACCCATAGAGAATCATGATAACCATATCTAAGCAACTGGAGCTGATGTGGTCTATCCAATGCAATTTTCTGAATCAACACCCCAAATAATCCAGGTACAGGCCTAGAAACCAAGACATGAAGATCTTCTTTTGTTGGGATGTGTTATAGTTCAGAGGAACCAAAGAGTTAGAAGAAAATTTTGAGACAAAACTCCAAATGCAGGAATACAAAATCACAAGTGTGGAGGGACCATCTCCAGTCCAACTTCTGGCCATGCAGGAATAATCAGTCAATCAAATAATAATAATAATAATAATAATAATAATAATAATAATAATAATAATAAGGGGGGGTCATAAATGCAGAAGCTGCAGGCATGAAGCTGAGTAGCATCAATGGAATTACTGTCATGAAGATTAATCTCCCCAACAGATTTACTGTGAGGATAAAAGGCATTGTTCTACATGATACAGATACTACCATTAATGGTGAAGTCTATAATGCTTAGGGGCAGATATGTGTGTGCATGTGCTGGTCAACAGTTACACTTGGCCAGTTTACTGAGCTTGTTTAGGAATATTTTTTAAAGTTTGTTTTTTTACTATCTATTCTCCAGTTGTTCAATTTTGTTTGTTTTACTGGATTTAACATGTGTTTCACCTTAATCTGGGTTAGGCACTAGGAGAGTTTTGTGGTTAAGTGAGACAGAGTTGAGGGGTTTTTATTTGTCTTTTCTTAAAAAAGAAATAAACAACTAGATAACAACATGTTGCCCTGAGCTCCTTTGAGGACAAGTGTGACTAAAATAAATATTTCAAAGAAGAACCTTTGAAATGTTCTTAAGTTTAAGCCTGTTCTGAAGAACCAATATAGAACGTGTGAAAAAAACCCAAAAAAACCCCCAGTATCCTTTTTGTTGGGATTAAACCAGTTTAATGTAATTTTCCATCAGATCTGTTGTGTAATTTGCATGTTTTGAGGCTCAGATAAATCAGCTGCACTCTGTTTTTCATCTAAGAAGAGAATCCTCTCTTCTCCCATTTTATTACATTCCCTGCTCAGGCAGCGTGGTTTATGGGTTGACTGACTGAGTTGGTTTATTTTTACTTCATTTTTGATGATGCCTCTGATAGTCCTCTAATGAGGTGGGTTTATAGACAGTGTGAACCATAAGACAAGATTGTAGCAATTCTTTATATTTTTAAGACAGTGCCAAAGGACAGACATGCTGGCTAAATGAGACAGGTTTGTGTGTGTGTTTGTTTCCTCAAATTGCCAATCAAATTATTTCATAGGACTTTCTTAGGCAAGCAATACTCAGAGTTCTTTCCTCTTGTTGTCAAGCAATTTAGAGCAGCAGTGGATAGTGAGATCCAAGCAACTGTGGGTTAAGCCTGTTGAGAAAAAAAGCCAATATTCCAGAATAGATCTCACCAAGTTGAAGCAGAAGCCACCGAGGTATTTTATTTAATTTCAGCTGAAAATGAAAGGGAATGCCACGTGGGTCCTCTTTGTTCTATGCTTTTTCCCACTTGCATTCTAGGATGCCACATTTCAAAATGTTCACTTTTCCAACCATAAATGAGTTTTCTCCTCTACTTTCTGATGCCCAAAGAAAATCTCAACATTTTTGCCTTCTCTCTCTCTCTCCCCCTATGCTTTCAAAACTCTTTCTCTACTAAGGAGATTCCCAATATCCTAAAATTTCATACATTAAACGCCTTTGCAACTGCTAAAGTCAAGTTTCTCCCTCCATAGCATCCCTCTTTCCACAGCAGCCTTTTCCCTTCCTTCTTGGGTCCCCTTTTCCCATTTTCCTGAATGGATGTTCAGGGGGGAGGGGGGGAACTTATAATCTCACCTTCTTAGTTTCACTGGGCACTCTCTATCCCATCTTTCCCTCTCCCCTATTGGAGTGCTGGACCTGCTTGCACCGTGCTGTGAGAAGAGTGGCAGAAGCTGTGTCCAGTCACCCCACCCAACTGCCAAGTAGCAAGGGGGTCCAAGCTACAGTCAAGAAGCAGGCAGCCAAATGGGAGTACTGCACCACTATTTCAGCCTCCATCATCCCCAGCCTTCTCCATCTCCACCTTCATTCTCCATTTCCCATGGCTCAAGACCGTGACACTCCTGCTTCTACATCATGTGACCACCTTCCGTGGGCTGGCAACCCCAGCCAAAACTGGTCTTCAAGTTCCTGCCTTCCACCAAAAACAAAATTTTGGTACCACTTTTCACACCCTGTTGGTTCTTGTTGCTGTTAGCTTACATTGTTTCAATTAGCTCTCAAATTGGTCAGCAGAGCACAATCTGATTTGTCCAAACAGAGGCCCTGGCTGAAATCTAATGTCTTGAGTGCGAGGCTTAAGAAAATGGGCATGGCCATTTCCAGCCTTGCAAGGGGGGAATGTAGTCAAGGGTGACACCCCCCCCCCCAAATAGAAGATAGTTTATAATCAGGAAACTTATAGTTTTGCCAAGGACACCAGGCTGACACGGTATAATGATAACATTTAAATCTTGGGCAGTTTGCAGAGCCACAATAATATAATGACCACAATAAGGAATGCTTCCCATGTTAAATCTGTGTACATTTGATATTCTATATTTTACATTGCATATATTTATAGCAAAAGATCACAAGGGAAAATCATGTCACAAAAGGTATTCTGACTTCTAAAACACATCATCCACTAGATAGGCTTTCTCTCTTCCCTGTCTCTCTAACTACCTAACCTATAATCCCCTCCCTTGCACCAGATTCCCTATCCCAACCCCCTGTGGATATGGAGATCTAGATGGTCTCCCTCCTTCATCCATGTCCTTTCTGTGTGTGTTTCCCTTCCCAAGGGAGGGTCAGCCCATCTAGTTTCTAGATGTCATTGCCTTCCTGGACCCTCTTGTGAATGTCCCACTATCCCTTTCTATAATTTCGTACTTTCTCCCCACAAGAAGACCAAAGGAGGTAGGAGCCCCTTAAAGAACCTTGTGTATCCCAATCTGTGTGTAACCCCAAGACTGTATGGACCAGGCCTCCACTCGTATGGGTACTCCTGCAACCACAGCCCCTCATGTGTGTGTATGTATAATCTTGTTATGCTTTTGTATCACTTTATATGATTGTATGTATTGGTGTATAAAACATGAAGCAGGGTGACCTTGTTGTGAACTCTGACCAGCAATTCTAAAATCTGGGTGTTTCAGGTAGCCTCAGACCATCACCTTTTTGAAAGGACTTCCATGCATCCAATAAACTATTAGCTTTTCCCCCCAAGCTTCAGAGGGTCAGAGACCAGACCACTTAGGAAGATGAGAAGCCCTTGGACATGTTAATCATTCTTCATAAAGGACATTTCCTCTCTGTGGGGAGCAGGGAATGTTGCAGCCTTCCCCACAATGACATTTCCCCTTCCCAGAAAATAGGATCATCTATTCCCATCAAGATATCTGGATTGCTGCTAGTTAACAATGGAACTGATGCTGTCTGTGTCAGACCCACTCAAGGAAAATGTTTCAAATCTTCATGTAAATAGACAGGTCAGGCGAGATAGCTTTTGGCTATCGCCAGACCATTTGGACAAAAGGGTCCAGGACCAGCCATAGTCCCATCACCATGTCAAATATTTCTCTTTGTTTTGCTGTAGCTGCGCCTCCACTCTCACCATTGGCCAGCAGGGAGGCAGCATCACAGGTGAGGCTCAGGCTCTCATTGGATGAGGTGCGCGAGCCTCCAGCCGCTCCTCCCAGGCTGATGATGTCAGAAATGCCCTGATCAATCAGCGCCAAGCCAGCTCAGGGGGCGGGTGTGGGAATTTCAAATGAGAAAACTGTATAAAAGTGCATGTTTTGCTGTGCTATGTATCTCAGCCTATTTTGGCAAATTATCGTGGGCTGACATCACTTTCAGCTGACATTAAATAAAATATCTTGGTGACTTCTGCTTCAACTTGGTGAGATCTGTTCTGGAATATTGGCGTCTTCTTCTCACTAGGCTTAACCCACAGTTGCTTGGATTTCACTATCCACTGCTGCTCTAAATTGCTCGACAACAATCTGAAATGTAGCCTAAAGCACCTGGTGTTCATTGGTAGCTTTCCCATCCAAGTACTAACCATCCAAGTATTGACTTGTTTAGCTTGTGAGATCAAACAGGATTTGGTGTGTTTAAGGTATTTTGAAACCTTTGAAAGGTTTACCCTAAACTTATTTTCTTCTATGTCAGTATAGGTTGAACACTGCTTATTCAAAATGCTTGGGCCAGATGTATTTTGGAATTTTTCAGGTTTGGGAATATCTGTATTTGCATATATGTTCTAATGAGATGTTTAGGTCATGGGATGCAAGTCGAAACACTAAATCCATTTATGTTTCATATACACCTTACACACATATTATGAGGGTAATTTTATAAAAAGTATTTTAATATTTTTGTCCATGAAACAAAGTTTATGTACTCTGAACCATCAGAAAGCTTTAAAGGCAAAAGGTTTTTAAGAAAGAGGCAGTGGTGTTTATAGTGTTTTAATTATTTTCACTGTTTTTAATGGTGATATATGATTTTAACTGATTTGTTTTAACAATTGTAGGTTTAATTCTAATATGTATATGTTGAAGGCTTTAAATTACAATAATCTCAGCAACATGTGGACAGTTTGGGATTTTGTAGTATTTCAGATTTCTGGATAAGGGATGTTCAACCTGTATTGAATTTCCCCCAGTTAGCGTTACCGTTATTGCCTCCTTTGCTCTGGTCCCTGTTAATACCATTATCAGTTATTGCATGTTCTGTATGTGTGTGAATTTAGATGGTGTGTGGAACCAGAGCTTTCATAATGACTGTAGGAGTGCCAGAAAATAATGGGAGTTAAATGTGTAGACATTGTTAAATAATTACAGGGTGAGCGGGGGGGGGGGGGGGGCGACTTTATATTCAGAAACAAGGCCAAATATTTTTTTTTGTTTTGTAGGCTGGTTTGAACATGTCAGCTATATTGGCAGGCAGTACCAAAGCCCAGAAGTAAGCTGAACCATTGTCTCTCAGATGCAAGCTTAAATGTTCAAACTGCATTCCAGGAATTAACCTAGAAATTGTCTGACAGGCTTAGCAAATATTTGTAAAAGCAAAAATGACTAGCTTCAAGCTTTGATGAAATCAGTTTTGCATACCTCTGTAGGAATTAATTTTAATAGCAAATAGATTTACAGAAGAAGAGGGTCTATGAATATTCATCATTTCAGAAGACATAGTACAGTGCATACAAATTATGTTAGGAATATATTTTCTTTTTGAAGTATATGCAGATAGCAAGCAGAAGAGGACCAGATTCCTGCTTGTATTTATGCTAAAAGTGAATATAGTGGGCCCTTGGTATCCACTAGATCAGGGGTTCTCAAACATTTTACAGCTGCGGAGCCCTTTTTGAAGCAAAAGTTTATTATGGAGCCCCAAGAAATGTTTATATTATATTATATTATATATTATGTATATATATCAGACATGGGCAAACTTTTGGACACAGGGGCTGCATTGCATTTTAAAATTTGACAGATAGGCCGGATCAAGGCAGATGGATGGTGAGTGTTTGTGTGAACTAATGGGGAAAAAGCATGAACAAATTCCTATGCAAGCTGCACATATCTCATGTTTGTGCAAAAAAAGGGAAAGAAAGAACAATACAATATTTAAAATTAAGAAAAATTTAAATCAACATAATCTTAACAGTATTTCAGTGGAAAACCCCAGGGGCCATCCAACCCAACCTCCTTATGCCATGCAGGAAAAGCACAACAAAGGAGCCCCAAAAGATGGCCACCCAGCCTTTGCAATAACAACAACAACAGGAGCAACCCCAGGGGTCATCCAGTCGACCCCCTTATGCCATGCAGGAAAAGCACAAAGCACACCTGGCAAGTGGCAATCCAGCCTCTGTATTCATAGTAGCTGTAGTAGTAGTAATAGCAATAGGAGCAACCCCAGGGGCCATCGAGTTCAACTCCCTTCTGCCGTGCAGGAAAAGCACAAAGCACACCTGGCAAGTGGCAATCCAGCCTCTGTATTCATAGTAGCTGTAGTAGTAGTAATAGTAATAGGAGCAACCCCAGGGGCCATCCAGTTCAACTCCCTTCTGCCATGCAGGAAAAGCACAATCAAAGCATTCCCTGAGCGGTAGGAGAGAAATAGTATTTTGGAAGCAAAGAGGGCGAGGGGATGGGTGGGAAGATTCTGGGTGGCAAGGAAAAGAGTTTGGGCAACAAGAGAGGTGAGGGAAAAAGTGTCTGTGCTAGAGAGAAAGGGAGGACACTCCTGCTGCTGCTGTTTCAGCAGCTCCAAACTTTGATTTCCCTGCAATTCTCAGAGAAGGAAAAAAGAGGAGGTGGGAAGTAGCATGGGACCATGAAGCCCCTGGCTATCACTCATGGAGTTCCAAGGGCTCCAAGGAGCACAGTTTGAGAACCCCTGCACTAGGGTTTGGTTCCATGATCCCCTGCGCCCCCCTCTCGCCCTGGATACCAAAATCGGCGCATGCTGAAGTCCCATTACATACAATAGGGTACTGTTCCATTATTTGGGCGGAGGATATCAGGAGGTGCTAGAAATATAAGGATAGTTCATTTTATTTGGGGGGGGGGGAGAGAAAGGGGGTTGAAGGAGTTAAACCATTCCCCCTTGTTTTCTTGTTATTCTTCCCACCCACGTCATCGTTAAAACAACCATCATTTATGATATGGAAAGGGCTAGGAGACTAACCAGCGAAAATGGGTTTCCTTCTTCAACTCCGCCCCCCCCCCCCCCCGATAAAATGTACTATCCTTATCTGTCTAGGTCCTCTTTTGGAGTTCGCCGAGATAATGGAACAGTACCCACAATAGTATAATAAATACTGTCCCTTATATAAAATGACAAAATCAGGATTTGTTTTTGGAAATTTTGTTTGAAATATTTTCAAACCATGGATGGTTGAATCAATGGATACAGAATCTATTGAGAAGGAGTGTTGACTGTATATGAGTAGCTTGTGAAATAGCATTTTGTGGGCACACATTTATTCTTAACTACAAAATGTATCATGGAACAAATGTTTCACTGTATAAACTACTTTGATACCTTTTTCAAACTAAAATCATAGTAAAGAAGTATTTCAGACTTCCTAGACATTATCGTTTTAATCTTAAAATGGCTGTACTTAAAACAAATCTAGTAATCAGCACATCAGGAGAGAATACAGAGAAACAGCATGGTTTCCAGTTGGCAAGGGAGTCAGGCAAGGCTGCATTTTATCACCCTGTTTAACTTGGAAGTGGAACATATCATACTTAAAGCAGGATTAGACTTGGAGGAAGTAAGCATGGAGAAAAAAACATCAACGGTTTAAGAAATGCAGGTGATACCCTATTGCTAGCACAAAATAGAAAAGACTTGGAATGATAATTGAAGAAAGTCAAAGAAGAAAATGCAAAAACAGGTTTACAGCTGAACATTAAGAAAACAAAAAGAATGACCACAGATTATTTACATAACGTTAAAGTAGATGGCGGAGATATTGAAATATTTATGCTTTTCCATACCTCAGTATTAATCAGAATGGACAATGCAATCTAGAAATCAGAAGAAGGCTAGAATTTGGAAGGGCAGCTGTGAAGGAACTAGACAAGATCCTGAAGCAAGTATAATTGAATACTAAAGTTAGGATGGTCCGTTCCATTGTATTTGTAATTTCTATATATAGTTGTGAAAGTTGGACAGTGAAGAAGGCTGTTAGGAGGGAAATCAACTCCTTTGAAATGTGGTGTTAATGCAAAGACATGACTCAGTAGAATGGTGGATAGAAGGCATTAGGAAAAGAGGAAGACTACATTACAAGTGGATAGACTCAATCAGGGAGGCCACAGTTCTGAGTCTGCAAGAGTTGAGTAAGGCCATTGATGAATAGGATGTCTTGGAGTTTTCTCATTCATAGGATTGCCATAAGTCAAATTTGTCTTGATAGCAATTATTAACAACAATAATAATGAGCACATTTCCTCAATGGTTATTTATTTTAATTGCAAGTGACATCTTTTGTTGCAGTGGTTACCATATATTCTTCTTGACCCCATGAACTGCTTCCATCAAGAAAGAAAAATTGACTTTCTTCTGTTCCAGCTCTGAAAGCAAGATAAGAAAAGAAAAGATCCAGAGTTCTCACCCATCTTTTTGGAAGGTTGAAGAATTTCTTCCCTTCTTTTTTCAGTCTTAAAATGGATCTGCTCCCTCTTTATTCTTCAAGAACTTGAGCTCATATACATTTGACTTGTGTTTTAACCTTTTTATTTTGATTTAAAACTACACTCTGTACTATATCTACATAATTTTCTTGCAATAAACATATTAGGATGAATCTAGAATGCATGTTCCATCAGCACATGGTTCTTTCATTTGTGGAAATGAGTTAACTTCACCAGTGGGCGTTGCTGTGCAAATGGGATACTCCCACATGTGGAAAGGGAGATAACATAATTTTTTCCAGTTCTCCCGCCATATTGCATCACTCAGAGCCTCCACCTAGGATGTTTCAGAGGGTGGCTTTTCAGGGATATAGTGGTTTCTAGTATCCCCTTCCTTCTGCCTATGGGACTATCGATAGAATTATGACTGCTTGTATTTTTTAGTAATAGTAAATTTCTTTCTCATTACCCTTGGCCATTTCAAAAAATGCAGATACTGAGACACAAACAATTTTTGTAGATTTTTCATGTATAATATAGTGTATTTAGAAATGACTGTAATCAATAACTCTAAAAATACAAACCTTCCAAGAGAGAAACTTTAAACTTGAAAAGTTTCAACAGATAACAACAGATTAGGATGAAATATTTATAAAATCCAGCCTATCTATTGCAATTGGTACTATGATAAAGCATGCTGACTGAGGTACAAATTTATATAATACTTTCAAACCTTCCTTACTGCATGGGCAAAGTGGTTATTCAATATTCAATAAACTGTAAGAAGAAGAAAATTCATGCTTTGGGGGAGAAAATGCCAATGTAACACTGGTATTTCCACAGCAGACACCAGTCCCCGGCAAGGTGTTCCAACAGACTGACAAAAAGCTAAACATAATGTTAGGCGTAAGAGAAACTGATGTCCCTCCAGCACAAGGTATATAGTAGTTTTAATCCAGCCAAGTTATTTTGGCACATAGGACAGAAAAGATTCCTACAGGCCCCATCATTCTCCATTCCTACTGGTAAAATACAATCCCAAACCAAATAGCTAGCAATTTGCCTGACTGCGTTTTCATGGCACCCAAAATCTGCTGCCTGAAGCAGCTGTCTCAGTCTTCCTAATGGGAGAGCCAGTCCAAGAACCAAACCATAATGTCCCTAAATGGTCAAGATACCAAATAACATGCAAGTAATACTTAACCATTTTTCTAAGACCACTACCATTATGTAAATTAATGTTCAATGAAATGTTTTAGCAAGTGACTGGCAATGTTTTGGTCAATTAAAAGTGATGAACAATATATTTCAAGCAGAGTAATAAAAGAAAAACTGGCAAATCCTGTTATTGTACTGCCTTTGTTTTACACATTCTTGCTTAAATATCACATCTTCAGAATTTTTAGTCTCATTCAACATGTGGAAGGCGAGTTATGGCATGGGATGATGAGAATTTTTAACATGATTAAGCACAAAACGAAGCACATGGAGCAAAAATAAAGTTGCTACCCTCTGTGTTGATAGAGCCCCTCTGCTTTGGTACTGATCCATGAAAGAGCTTGCAGATGTAGACCTCTCACCTCATCCTTCCTTCACATGAAAAAGAAAACACCCTCCACAAAATAACAGTAGCATCTCAAAGTCTGAGCCACCCAACAGGCAGGGTTTGTATGGTGTAGGGAGATGTGTTGTTACTGTTACAGAGCTGCCTGCTCTTGAAAGGCAAAAGTCTAAGGTTAAATCTGGTGTTAAAAACATAGGAGCAACATATCTTGCCCAGCCTCATTTTTAGAGAACATATTAAACCTCTTGCAAACTGTAAATGCTGTAGTTTATTTAATTTTAAGCATTTATATTTCACTATTCAATAACCTTCCCAAACAAGTTTGCAAAATTCCAAAATAGTAGCAGAAATATGAGTGTTTATATTTTCTCCAATTTCTTAAGTTTCTCTGTTCAGCAAGAAAGAAACCTTAAAGTCAAGGCAGTCTTCTGGTCCTGTGCATTGGCCAGTTATATAACTGTTGGTGCTGCATCATATTATGCAGTACAAGCAATTCCAAGTTACGAACACAATAGGTTTTGTAGGTTTGTTCTTAAGCTGAATTAGTTTGTAAGTCAGAACAGGTACACTTTTTAAGTGTAACACCAGCAAATATATATATGTATATATGCATTTGATGGCATAGGGAAGGATGCCCCTCTTCAAATGATTGCACCTCACTTTCTGTCCCTGTGAAAATTGGTACTAAAGCTTTAGTGGAGACACCTTTTCTCCATGATAACTCTTTCAGAAGTGAATTTTACTTCCTAGGGCTAGATTTCTCCCTGCTTAACTATGAGTCATTTGTAAGCCGGATGTTTGTAAGTCGGGGATTGTCTGTGTAAGTGAAACAGTTATAGAAGTCAGGCATGTATTGAGTCACATGTTTAACAGAAGTCATCATGTGCACAAGTGAACTGAACTGATTTGAGAATTAATATGTCAAGGCCCTGAAAGTGAATTCCAAAATACTTTGGATTTATAAAAATTGTGAGGAGTTGGATCTTTCTTTCATTATTGGCTTTTTATCCCATATCATGACATAATTAGATGGAATTCCAGTCCCCTCTGAGGGTTTTTTGATGATGAACACTGACACACATAACTGCAACACATAAGCTTAATTGTGCTAAATGATGCTGGAGATGGTACACGGCAGAGCAGCATTCCAGCCAATGTGCTGATAGGACCCTCCTCACAGCCAAGAATAGAACTGGGCCTCTAAATAAATTCTGCCCAATCTTGTCCATCAGTCAGTCATCAAATCATCTCCCCTCTGCCAATAGATAGGAGAACTGTGCAAGCATATTAGCAACAGAGGAAAATTCAGTCCCTAGTTGATTCTAAATCTTCATATCTTTTTCCTGTTTCAAACTGCAAAGTGAATGCAAAAAGTATCCAATACCTTATTAATACAAGTAAGCTCTTTCACGCCACTGGACAGATGATATGCTTGCCCATGATGCCCACCTGCTCCTGTTTTGTTTTGTTTTTTCATTTTTGCAAGTAATGTGCTCTTTTTGTGTTTGTTAATGAATGAGGGGAAATGGGATACAGAGGGTTACTACAATGTATGGGAATATGATGGAACATACAATAGTCCATCCTTAGTGAATGCTCATTCAATTTAACTACAGTAGAGTCTCACTTATCCAACATAAACAGGCCGGCAGAACGTTGGATAAGCAAATATGTTGGATAATAAGGAGGGATTAAGGAAAAGCCTATTAAACATCAAATTAGGCTATGAATTTACAAATTAAGCACCAAAACATTATGTTATACAACAAATTTGACAGAAAAAGTAGTTCAATACACAGTAATGCTATGTAGTAATTACTGTATTTACGAATTTAGCACCAAAATATCATGATGTTTTGAAAACATTGACTACAAAAATGCGTTGGATACTCCAGAACGTTGGATAAGCAAGTGTTGGATAAGTGAGACTCTACTGTATATATAGAGTTTTCTTTGATTTTTTTAAAAAACATTTTCATTCAGCAGATTTTTTTTCTGAAATAATTAACAATCAGTTCACTCACCAACATCAGATGTGTGAAGATACATAAATTTTAAATATGTATAGTAGCAGTGTGACTTTTTTGTCAGTGAGATAATAAGTATTCCAAATCTTAGCCCACATATTAGAGTTATCCAAGGTGCTGGATTGACATACATTGTCTCATTGACATACATTGTCTCATTCTCCATCCCTCTACCTTGGGTTCACAACTTTAATGATCATCATCATCATCATCATCTTTATTTGTATTCCTCCCTCACTCCCCGAAGGGACTCAGGTCAGATTATTCATTTAAATTAACACAGAAAACCAGGATTAGATTTATTACTCCATTGACATACAAGTCAATAGCCATCACTGTTAACATGTAACAGAAATTATGGGATGTATACATTTATTTTTTTTCTACTATTTATGTGTTCTCAATTTAATTTTTGTTCATTGCATGTGATATTTTGTATGTCGTTCTACTGAAAATAATTTAATATTTACTATAGGAACATGAATTTCCTGGTCTTCTGAAGAGAAATTAGAAGGAAATTGCAGTTCTTTCATAGTTAATATTCATAACTATACTTGCCTCTGGTCTTATACTTTTTCTCCTCTTTCATTGAAAAGCATTCTTTGGACAGCTGCCATTCATAATCCTTCATGAGCATATTTCTTAATGGGACTTTGAAAAACAACAACAAAAAAACCAAACCCAAAAATCACCTGGAGGTCTGTTTCATCTGGAGTTTTGCAAGTGACAGATTGACAGTTAAACAAGAGCCTTTTGTTTCCTCTGGCTAATCCTCCAGATGTGATGAAAGTTTATGATGACTAATAGATTCTTTCAGCATTTCTGAATGATTGTTTTAAAGAATGTCAAATATAAGGAGAGGAAGCAAAACACTAAATGGAGACAACATTTAAAATATGACATGGAAGTACTTAAAAATGAGAAATAAGAAAATAAGTATTACAGATTATTGATAAACTAGAAAAATCGTTTGGTATAGTCTTGCTTTAAAAGGAAGATAGATTTAAAATCTTGTCATGAATGTATACTGTTTTGTCTTCTGACAGCTGATTAAAGAAACCAAAGGGAAAATGTACTCACAAAAGCCATATGAAGAGTGACACGCCTTACAGGTGTTTATATGCTAAAAGATGATAAAAAATTCAACCTATAAATTAAGATCAGCAAAAGAAGAAATAAAGGAAGATGTGTTTGATAACACATGGAAACCATTTATCAGCTTCATGTGCAAAACCACCAAATGACCAAGAAAGATTGTGAATAAACAATTAGAAAATATGTTATAATTGTATGCAATTAATGAAATTAGAATAAGTAAAAGTAATAGAACGGACAGAGCTGTATTTTATAATGCTATATGAATGATGTTGGGTGGTGGGAGGCATGTATAGATTTGTGAATAGATGATATAACAAGGCCTATGAGGTATGTGATGAGCTGCCAGGTCAGAAGGAGCTTCATGATAGAAAGTAGAGTATACAGGGTATCTCCATTTTGTCCAATTCAAGCATTCAAGTCACCGGTCATTATTATTGTTGCTTCAGGGAACCTATTTGACAAGTTGTCTATGTAATTTTCCAGCTTGGCCAATCCCTTCTTACCAGCTCCTTTTTTCCATTGTGGTGGAATATATATATTAATTAATAAAAGGGTATAGGGTCTGTATCTTGCTAAGAGGGCTGTAGCTAGGTAATTCAATGGTTCCAGAATAACCAGTGATGCCTGCAGCCTTGTCTCCACTAGCACACATATCCTGCCTTTGGGTTGCTGTCCCTTATTTCTATGGGCCCCTGCTAAGGAATGAGAAAAATAACAATTAGCACTTACAGTATGTCCATTGTAGCCCATGTCTATTGGAGAAATATGATCTCACATTTTTTCCAATAAATCCTCTAAATGAAAGGTCTAACACCTTCCTTGATCACCCTGCAATATTCTAGGATAGAAGTGACAGCTGAAGTGTCTTTTTGTGGAACACACTTTGTCAGGGTGCTATTACAGGCATTGCTCAGTGAAAAGGAAGATTAATGTAACAGGGCAATTGTAATATGTTAAAATAGTTTGGTTTTTTAAAAAGAAAATTGTTAACACAGTCACAGGAAGCAAGTGAAGTGGGAATCTATATCTTACATAACTGTTTTTATGGGTAGATTTGCATTGATCTTTTCACACGTGCATAAAGAACAATGCCCAAAGCTCTTGACCATAGATAAATGGATGTGTTCCAATTAATTATAATGTTACATTGCAGTTTTCTCTCTTCCCAAGCACCAAGTGATTTGATAGCAGATGCTTGATGCTCAAGTAGGACTGCTTTCTATTATAAATGGACAGAGACCACTTTACATGTAAATTTCCAAACATCTTGGAGAACAGGAGAAAGTACTGTTGAGGATGTATCATTCGTGAAGCTTATGGTCAAAGTGATTCTTTATTGTAGTTGTGCACCTTCCAGGAGTTACCAACTTATGGTGACTCTAAGATGAACCTTTCACAGAGGTTTTTGCAATCAAGCTTCAGAAAAACATCTATTTCTGTTTTATTGACTACTCTAAAGCCTTCAACTGTATACTTTCACCCTACCTATTCAACTTGTATGCAGAATACATCATGCGACGTGTGGAGCTTGACGAATCTAAGGCTGGAGTTAAAATTGCTGGAAGAAACATTAACAACTTTAGGTATGCAGATGATACCACTCTGATGGCTGAAAGTGAAGAGGAGCTGAAAAGCCTAATCACCAAGGTGAAAGAAGAAAGTGCAAAAGCTGGGTTGCAGTTAAGCATCAAGAAAACCAAGATCATGGCAACTACACCTATTGATAATTGGCAAATAGAGGGAGAAAGCGTGGAGGTAGTGACAGACTTTATATTTCTAGGCGCGAAGATCACTGCAGATGCAGACTGTAGCCAGGAAATCAGAAGACGTTTACTTCTTGGGAGGAGAGCAATGGCCTATCTTGATAAAATAGTGAAGAGCAGAAACATCACACTGGCAACAAAGGTCCACATAGTCAAAACAATGGTATTCCCCATAGTAACCTATGGTTGCGAGAGCTGGACCATAAGGAAGGCCGAGCAAAGGAAGATAGACGCTTTTGAACTCTGGTGCTAGAGGAAAATCCTGAGAGTGCTTTGGACTGCAAGAAGATCCAACCAGTCTATCCTCCAGAAAATAATGCCCGGCTGCTCACTGGAGGGAAGTATATTAGAGGCAAAGTTGAAGTATTTTGGCCACATCATGAGGAGACAGGAAAGCTTGGAAAAGATCATGATGGTGGGGAAAATGGAAGGAAAAAGGAAGAGAGGCCGATCAAGGGCGAGATGGATGGACGGTATCCTTGAAGCGACTGGCCTGACCTTGAAGGAACTGGGGGTGGCGATGGGCGACAGGGAGCTCTGGCGTGGACTGGTCCATGAGGTCACAAACAGTCGGAAACGACTATGCGACTGAGAGAGAGAATGACTATGAATCAATTACAGTACAATTCCCATATCTGCATGGGTTACATTGAAGGATTTTCTGAGGTTACATAAAGCCATACTTTATCAAGTGGGAGAAGAAAGGGCAGCTCCCCCACTTCTCTCCAGTAACGGGGGCCTTGTCGGAAATGACTGTGTGAATGAAGAAGATGTATGACTCACTAAAGATCACAAAGTGGATTTCCATGGCAGAATGTGGAATTGAACCCAGGTCTGCAGAGTTGTAGTCTATCACTCGAACTATTACACACCATGCTGGCTCTTGTGTTTCTTTAACACCTGGTAAAAAGAGGGTGTGTCTCCCATACAGGTTTGTGTAAAATTGTATGTGTAAGCATGTATGGTTGAATGGTTTTGCTTTGTAAAGTTAGGAAGTTCTCTATTTCACCTAAGGATAACACATAATATACAGATACAGTGGAGCCTAGGGAAATAATGTGTTGCAGTAAACCTGCCATTAAAAGGGCAGTAAATCACAGGCCTAGTTATGTTTAAGTAGCACATATGGGAAGGAAAAGCATCCATTTGGGTATTCATTTATTGCACTTCCTTGAGTATGTTCTCACATGTGCCACATTTGTGAAAAGCAATTTTTAAAGACATAAATTTTGTGAGAGAAACTTCAGCTCTTTTTTGCTACTGGCAATAACCTCCTCTTGCCTCCGTCATTGCCTCAGGCAGAACTGCTGAGAGATGTTTTAAAGAGATTTTTTACTTCTTTCTTGTTGAAATTAAACTCAAGGAGACTATTAGGATTTTGTTAGAATAACTGTAAGATACCAGATCTCATACAAAACACTTGTAATTTCAATTCATTAAAGAGGCTTCTACTCATACCCATATCTTTTGTGTATGTGTAAAATAAAAGTCATATGTACATTCAGTAGATTGGATCCAAGCCTACATTCTGCAGTTAGAGTGACTCCTTCAGTTTGAGGATGTGAATTAGATCCAGGGATGGCTCTCCAGATATTGCGGATGTCATAGGAGTGATCCTGGGAATTGTATTCTAATAGCCAGAGGGCTGCACATTCCCCATCCATATTGCAAAGGACATGCCATGGGCCTCAAGCCTCCCTCTTTTAAACATGCTACCTAGAATCCCGTGTGTCTTCTCTAGAGCAGTGCCATTAATAAGCCTACTCTTATAAAGCCTGGTTCTAGGTTGCTGGTTTCGCTTTTGAAGTCTGAAAATAAGCTGTTGGCATTGTTGAAATTTGTGGGGTTTGGGCAAAATTATTACCCAAGAAAGAAACTTAATACTCTGCTTTGGTCAGACCGCACTTGGAATACTGTGTTGAGTTCTGGGTACCACAATTCAAGAAAGATATTGACAAGTTGGAATGTGTCTAGAAAAGGTTGACCAAAGTGGAAAAAATCTGAAAGTCAAGCCCTATGAGGAGAAGCTTAGGGAAGTGGGTATGTTTAACATGGAGAAGAGAAGGTTAAGGGACAATATGATAGCCATATTAAAATATTTGAAAGAATGTAATATTGAAGAGGAAAGCAAGCTTGTTTTATGTTGTTCTAGAGCAGTGGTTCTCAACCTGTGGGTCCCCAGATGTTTTGGCCTTCAACTCCCAGAAATCCCAACAGCTGGTAAACTGGCTGGGATTTTTGGGAGTTGTAGGCCAAAACACCTGGGGACCCACAGGTTGAGAACCACTCTAGAGACTAAGGATCCTTCCACACAGCTGTATAAAATCCACATTGAACTGGATTATATGGCAGTATGGACTCAGATAATCCAGTTCAAAGCAGATACAGGATTGTGGATTAACTGCCTTGATATTCTGGGTTATATCACTGTGTGGAAGGGCCCTAAGAAACAGAGCCATTCCACCTAAACTTTAGGTAGAACATCCTGATGGTCAGAACTGTTTGGCAGTGGAATATGCTACCATGGAATGTGTTGGAGTCTTCTTCTCTGGGTTTTTTAAACAGAAGCTGGATGGCCATCTGTTGAGAGTGGTTTGACCATGTGTTGCTGCATGGTAGTAGGTTGAATTGGATGATCCTTGTGGTCCTTTCCAATTCTATGATTCTATGAACCGATGAACTTCCTCTCGAAATGGTGAATCAGTTCATACTCAAAATGCACTTTACTTTAAGATAGTACTATGCCATGCCAACTAGAACAATAGATGTGTGTGAACAGGGCCCTTCACTACTTACAAGCCAGAGTCATGATCCTGCTTAACTTGCTTCCCTCCAGCAGCAACAGTTATCAAAAGTACACTCAAATGCTTTGAAACATTCCACTTAACATGTATGTCAACAATTTTTCTCCACCTAGGATGTAGCATCTGATTACAAATCTACAAGTTATATCATTCTGACAGGAAAATGAGTGCTGACATAAGAACCTCAGATGTAACAAGTTGGCCGTATATTACTTTTGAGGACTGTGTTTTGCTTTTCTTTGCAAAAATATTTTTCCAATTGTAAAAAAGAGAATGTGTGGGAGAGTCGCTTCTTGACTTCAGCAAAGATTCTATGAACACATATTGAATCATTTTATCAAGTTGCAGTATTTCTTTTATTTTTTTTCCCCAACACAGAGAGGTCATTACCTCTCATCTGAGAGAGACAGAAACATGGGAAAACAAGAAGTACTTCATTTTCAGTGGTCCATAAGGGTTGTTACAGGAAGCAGGTGTTTGAGTGTGGCAGACTTGGATCTAAACAAATAGGGAAGGGAATATGAGGTTAGGCAGAAGTGTAAAAACCCAAGAAATTGAATATTTATTTCTCAGCCTCATGAGACTTATTTCCCCTCCCCCACAGTTGTTGTTATGATGGACATTCAACATTTGTTAACTTTGCAGAGAAAAGAAAAAAAACAAGATGTTTATAAAGTCCCACATTGTCATTTCTCTTTATTCACTTGGCTACAGAATAGGCTGAACTTTGCCAAACATTTAACATGGAAGCAATAATCTTAACACTTATTCATGGAATATCCTCCAACCCAGGTGGAAACAATTTCACCTGAGACTCTGAGATGTTTCCTATCCACATTTGTTTATTCCTTCAAGTCACCTGTCAACTTATGATGAATTTCATAGGCTTTTTGTAGGCAAGGGATACTGAGAAGTGGATTTTCTCCCAGTTCCTTCCTCTGAAATATACCCTGCAGCACCTGGTAGTAATTGGTTAGTATCCTGCTAAGTTCCTAAGATCTGATGGGATCTGGTGCCTTTAGGATATTTGGAGCGCAATTTGCAAACAAGTCCTGACAAGTTACATTTATATGATGCATGTACTTCAGTAATCAAACATGCTGAAAATATAGTATGTTTTCATTTATATGTATTCATCAGGTTATATCAAACCTCTTTTATAATTGGCATTAGCTTTCAATATTCCAGAATCTAGAACAATATTCAGAGTAAAAAGCTCTTTTATGAATTATTTGTGATACTTTCCCTCTGGAAAGTAATATGGGTTGACATATTAATCTAGAATAGTGGTTCTCAACCTGTGGTTCCCCAGATGTTTTCACCTTCAACTCCCAGAAATCCTAACAGCTGGTAAACTGGCTGGGATTTCTGGAAGTTGTAGGCCAAAACACCCGGGGACCCACTGATCTAGAAAAACAATGGCACTACTAGAATGCATTCTACAAGAAAAGAATGGTATCCTAATAGGAGTTCTCTATCATAAATTCATTAACGTGGACATCTTAGAGGCTCTACACTTTTAGGAAGGTTTCGTAAGCATTATATAAGCAAGTTCAGCTGATTTAAAGATTCAAACTATATCAAAAAGAGACCTCCTCTAAAACAGAACAAATGCTAACCTTGGCTTCATTCGTAATTCAACAGGACCCAGAGAGCAGGTGATATTCAGTGACACTGGCAATATGAGGAAAAGGGGAAACACTTTGCTGAGCTCCCCACAAACACCCTACAAACATATTTTGTTCAAAGGGCTGGGAAATTCTGTGGTTAATGCAGTAGAAGGGTACGGTGGAATAGTCCTGACCTTTAATGCTTAGTTAGATTTAGTCCTAGGTATCTATAAATAAGTGTTGCATCTTCTCAAGCTCTCCAAAAGGCTGTGGGGAGTCAAGGAGGAGAGGATAGTGCAGATTTGCGATTGAGAGCTGTATCATATAATTAGAGATGCTTTATCACAGCTGGTACATTATGAAAACTGCTAACTGTATTTTTCATTTTTTTACACCTTTCTTAAGGGGAAGCCACACATTATTTAGAATAGCTTGGGTTGCGAAGGAGTGATTAACCATGCACATTTCACCCAAACCTAAAAAAGCAGTGTAGTGACTCCCTTTTAAAAGATCAAAATGTAAAGTTACATAGGACAAAAGTCTCTTGCACCTTGGGAGGTTATCGAGCATGAAATGTCTGTAAAGGTCTGATAAACAGAAATGAGTTCTAGTAATATTGTTAAGTTAGGATATGAATCAAATCTGTGTTTAGTGCACATCCAGAGACAGCATAAGAAAATCCAAGAAATACCATGTACATTTATCTTTGTCAAGATGTTCATTGATCTGATTGCTTTCTACAGTATAAAGTAATAGTAACTGCATGCAAACTTGATTTTTTTTACATCTTTTCTAAACAAAGAGTTGCATGGCTAGGTTAGATTACTTCTGTATTTTCCATCCAGATTTCTCCCTTTATGCATAGACCGTATTATCACTAAGCTAATGTTTAAGTGAACTGTTGAGTATTATAAGTAGGTTCATATTGTGAAGATATTCACAGAGACAACATAAGGAAATGCAAGTTAATATTCAAACCTTTGTTTTGGTTAGCAGTTGCACAGAAGGAAACAACTTTAGGAGGAAACAACAGTCTGTCAGATATTATTACAAAACAAGTTGTAATATATTAGCAATCAAGATGAGATTTGAATAGCATATATGAGACCTTTGTAGATATTGCATTTGTTCAAATGTGTTAAGTTTAAATAGTTCAAAGAAATGTTCTCCCTATGCTCCACACATTCACTAGTCAGAGCTAATAGATGATAACTTGGTTGAAAATATGCCAGATGTCATCAGTCTAAGGGGTTCACGTTTCACATTTAATGCATATTCCAGTAGGACAGAGACCTACCATGTAACAGGACCTCCCTCAATTCCTTTTTAATTAAAGGAGAAACACAAAAATGCCTGCACATGAAGCAGAGACATTCATTTAAGGGAATTCAGTGTGTCACAATGCAATATATCCAGCCATGTTCACACATAACTGTGATACATAACCAAGGAAAATGATCAAGATAAATACCGAGAAGCAAAGCTTGTCTGTGGTTTGCAGTTATTTCCTTGCCATTCATCTGGGTATGCATACACATATATAAACACATCCATCATTTTTGCTAGACTGTATGGCAGTAACAGTAATAGAATGTCAGGTATGAGGATATTAAAGCATTCAAATTTGATCTTACCTGTAAAAAAGGCTACCTTTATGTGAAAAGGAAAAGGGGCTCTCAGCAAAATAGAACACAAATAGATAAACAACTGCTAACAAGTAAAGACATGTATTTTCCCTTCCTTTGCAAAACACTATGTTTCTATTAAAATCTTCTTCAGGGGAAATGAAAAGATAGAAAAACTTAATTTTTGAAAAGGAACTTTCAAAATTAGTACTTTACTAAAGCAGGAACCTTACAATGTTGTGGGTATCCAGATATACTTGGAGAGAGGGATTAAGAATGAGCCTTCCTATTCAGTAACACATTTGTCTTGGCTCTTCTTCAAAATTCTATAACATAACATTTGTAAAATTGTTTATGTTATTCTTCTCTAAAAATCAATAAGATGAAGAAGACATGTGATTAATTAATTAGTGCCATAAGTATGTACAGTAGAGTCTCACTTATCCAACATCCGCTTATCCAGTGTTCTGGATTATCCAATGCAGTTTGCCTCCCACCCCGATCCACAGCTGTTTCTCTAGTTTTTATGGATTTAATTTCCAACAATGTTGCTACTGTAAATTCATTTCATGCAATTCTATCTTTATTTGTAGTCAATTTGTTAGTAGCCAATGTTTTCATTGGTGCTAAATTCATAAATACAGTAATTACTACTTAACATTACCATGTTTTAGACTGCTTTTTCTGTCGATTTGTTGTAAAACATGATGTTTTTGGTGCTTAATTTGTAAAATCATAACGTAATTTAATGTTTAATAGGCTTTTCCTTAATCCCTCCTTATTATCCAACATTTTTGCTTATCCAACGTTTTGCCGGCCCGTTTATGTTGGGTAAGTGAGACTCTACTGTATCAGTTATAAATTGCCAATCCTCAAATGTTAGCTTTGCAAGAAAGAATTCGATACTGACTCAGCAAGTTGGTTACTTAGTTTTCAATCTCTGGTTATAAGTAATCAGTAAAAAGAAGTAAGTACTTCCTTCCTTCAATCTTTTACTACCTTGATTGCAAACAGGACAAGGAAGGTAAAAGGTCTTAAAGGATAACTAAGCCACAATTGATTATCTTGGTTATGTAGTTCACAGATCTAGGTCATTTAATCTGAAAAGAATGAACAAGAGATCCAAAACATCCTGCTGAGTTTTTTCATTTTCAGACTTTGAAGTCTCTAAGTCAGACAGACCCCTGGTTGTATAGACAATTGCTTTTAAGTTGGGCATTCTCATCTTTATTTGCTTATGGGATTTTTATCCTGCTTTTCAGCCAAAAAAGAGGAGAGGCTCTTAAGCGAGCTTAAAACATTCAGTAATAAGACAGTCCCTTCTTCTCAAGCTTACAATATTGAAGACATTACATCAAAAAGGCAGAAGGAAAAAAGAAAGCAAACTCTTAGTTACAAAGTTCTTAGAATGCCCAGTCAGAAGGTATAAACTAGGAATTTTTTTAAACTGACTTTGCCTCATATTTCTTCTGAAATGACTTTGTCCCACCATTCCAGTCATATGTTTACAAGATAACAAATGGACTTTTCATTATCACAATAGAGATTTATATTACCAAATATGTCACATGCACTTCTAATTGTATCATATGCATTAATTCCTAGAATGCGAAAGACTGATTTGTCTAATGCAGTGATTCTCAACTTGTGGGTCTCCAGATGTTTTGGCCTTCAACTTCCAGAAATCCTAACAGCTGATAAACTGGCTGGGATTTCTGGGAGTTGTAGGCCAAAACATCTGGGGACCCACAGGTTGAGAACCAGTGGTCTAATGGGTATTTCCCAAGAAAATAACAAATCAATTTACAAATTAAAAGTGAAAATTAGTTTCCTACTAATACAATAACACATTGAAATTAGTTTCCTACTAATACAATAACACATTAAAATTCTTTAACATTCATTAATGAAAGTTAATACCACTTTGACTACCACGATTCAATGCTATGAAATTATGGGATTCGTAGTTTGGTGAGGCACCAGAACACTTTAGGAAAAAAAAACTGTAACTCTCATGATTTTGTAGCATTGATCCATAACACTTAAAATGATGTCAAACTGCAATAATTTTGTAATGCATATACACCTGCAGACCAGCATCAAAAGGATCCAGAGCATGTTAACTTGAATGGAATGGTGACTTAAATAACTGGTGAAACAATTACTGAAAATGCATGGCACTGTAAACTGTGTAGAACGTGCAACAACTTTTAATAACTGCTCCTTAGCCATCAGAGACAAACCTGGAAAAACTGAAAAAGTTGCTACAGTAAGTCCTTTGACCATCGGCTGTTACAAATTAGCATTATTATAGGAAGATTTGGAAACAAAGAGGCATTGAGTGCCGAACACCAAGCTGTAATATGCCCTGGCTTTGTTGCAATTTTTGTCTTTCCATCCTTGTTCATAAACTGGGGCTGGCATGATTTTCAGTAGTTACAAAGCCTAAACTGGACTTTTCAATCTGGCACTGCCGCATTTGAAGGGTTTGATGCACCAGAGATCATCGCATCGGGAAATGACCACTGCAGCACTCTTTTGGTCATGGGGCATATTGAGAGAAGCAGCTGCCTGTTCTCAGTGTACCTCATGACTGTGAGATCAGTACAGATATAATTTCGCAGTGCTCCAATCTGCTTCACCTGACAGCCTTCGGTTGGGCACTGCTAGGTTGAACAGGTAGGTTTGGAGGGGCTGGCATTGTCAGGCATAATTTAAAAACAAACAATCCCTGTATCACTGTAGTTACATTTAACAACACAGAATCTTAAGCTGAATATTATGAGCTACATAATTAACATGGTTTAAAAATAAAACAGGACACGTATATTGTCTGATATTTTAAAATATTGTAGACAGAGAAACAATATGAATTAAAATACTTTAAAAGATAGTAACTTTAACTCAATTTTAAATGTATTTTTCATAAAATGTTTTAATTTCTAATTTGCAATTAAATGCCTGATTTTAGAAATAAAATGGAAACTCTTAAAATTTAGCCTTCTAAAAACATGTATGATTTGTTGCTGTGTGCCTTCAAGTTGTTTCTGATTTACAGTGACCCTACCACAGGGGTTTCTTAGCAAGATTTGCTCAGAGTGTTTGCCATTGTCTTCCTGTGAAACTGAGAGAGAGTATGTGACTTGTCCCAGTTCACCCAGTGGGTTTTTTTTTGCCTCAGCAAGAATTTGTTCTCCAGAGTTATAGTCTAACACTTGAACTATGACATCACGCTGGCTCTCAATATGATATAATGTAAATTAAAAATTTCTTTTGCATTTTATTGGTGATGAACTGAAACGATGTATACACAAAATTCTCAGCTCCACTTGTGGTCAGGTCCTTAAGAACTCAACACACCACAAATTGTGATGTGCATATTGTATCTTCTTTGCAATCCTGTTTTGAGAAAACAGCATCCAAAATTATGCCATGCCACGCTGCTTGCAAAGAATATGTATCCACTGGCTGCTGACATCTCCTTCACTTCCATGAATAAATTTCCATTTTAACTGTGTGAAAATTGTCTGCTCAACATTCTCCAAAATACGTGCCAAACTGCATAGCTTTACAATTCAGCATTCAGCAACATTTGTTAAACCACACTGTTTAATTCTAAATTGTCTCATTCTTACACAGATTAATTCTGAAAAATGTAACACCATCTTCTGGATAGAAAAATCTATGAAAATATTTTTGAGTAATAAACAATATATTTGGGGATCATAAGTTGTTTTTCTTTTAAATTAAGCTTAAAAGTCCCACAAACACTATTACTAATATGCTAGTATCTAACTAGGCAAAATAATGATCACAATAGATCATTAAATTTAATTAACAGAATGCAAATAAGTTTTTTTTTTAAAAGGTTTTGCCTTTTGTGCTATAGAAGCTGACAGCTAAAGTCTAGACAAAGAATTTAGGAAAGGCAGATTTCAATGTGGAAGTTTAACTCCACATTCTAATAGATGAAGGAATATATGTCTCAAGAATTCATCCAGGTTCCAGATCTTAATTGAGTACACAAAATTAGCAATACAGAGCACTGCTATGTAAATTGTTTATTAAAATTCAGGTTCAAATTAAACCAAACACTTTGAGAAATATTGACTTTTAACACAATAAGTGTTTACTTGATGAAATCATAATGCAGAATAATTTTTGTTTTCTTTCATGGACTTATAAACTTAAGAGATTCTCCATCAGTAAAATACAGCTTTATTCATTAGAAAGTATCTAATAAGTCTCAGCTGAAATCCTCTGAGTTCTGACTCTGCCTGCATACTTTCTGACTTTTCCTGTTTCTCAGACCATCACTATATATTTTAACCATAAAAAGAAATCTGATCAGAGTGATGACATTTTTTTCCTGTTTGTCTCCATCTGTTTGCTTTTCAAAAAATAAAAAATGGTTAAGCCTTTGAAATAATAGGTTTTTTTAAAAAGAGTATGGGTTCAAACATCAAATTCAGTTCTCAGAGAAATATTATGACTTTAGTTGTACATCTTAACGTTTCTCAAAAGAAATTCAGAATACACTTCACATTAGGCACAATCCAATAATTTAACAGTGTCAATTAATAACTGCGTTTTCATAACTTAACAAATCACCACCCTCTCACTAAAAATATTGAAACAAATTGTCAAAAGCTTGGCTTGACTATTAGACAGAGCAATGGATGTGCAGAAAGTATTTTCTTCTTTTCTGTTTTCCGAAGTCTTTTATTACATGGCAGTTTCACAGCAATATATTCCTGATGTGTTCCAGCTTATTGGACAAACAGAATACTGAAGGCCATCGCAATACAGCACACAGCAACATAAGGACTCTTTCGTTCACCTAGAAGAAAAAACAAAATTTGATGGCTAACTCTCACACACAAGCAATCCTGGGATCTTTTATGCTTCAAACTTTGCCAAGTAGTCAAACAGCATAAAGAGGAAGATGTTACGACAGGTGGATTGATTCAATCAGAGAAGTCACAGCCATGACTTTGTAAGTCCTGATCAGAACAGTGGGTAACTGTACTGTATATTTTGGGAGTCGCTGATAGGGCTGTCATAAGTTAAAGTCAACTTGATGGGTTTATGTGCAATGGTTCCGTGGAAAAGTGGTTTTAAGTAACTATATGTTTTAGCTGACTAATGTATTTTATGTGTTGTATTTTATGAATAGTTGTTAATGGTTTTAAATGTGTTGCTGTTTTACTGATCTGTTTGGCATTCAATTTTGCCGGTTGTTGTAAGCCACCCTGAGTCGCCTCGGGTGAGAAGGGCGGGGTAGAAATGTTGTAAATAAAGAAATAAATAAATAAATGACAAAAGAACTACAGTAGTACAAAACAATGAAATTAGTAAGAGAAAATGAAAATGACAGTGGACAGGTTCAGGCAATTTTCTTTCCCTTTAGTATTCACATTCACAGAAAAAGTGCAGAATGTCTATTTCTACATACAGTTGGTCTTCCATATCCAGATTCTACCATCCATGGTAAGAATATCACTTTCCCAGCCACCCTTATGGACAATTTCAGATTTAGGGGTATTATGGATTTCCGAAAAAAGGTATGCTTAACATCACAGAGTATATATTTCTAAATGTTCTACTGACTAAAATTGGAAATCCTTCCCATTGACCACTGAAGCTATAGAGTGTTTCCATCTTGTGTTCCCCCCTTTAAAATCTCTATGAAACTGCTGGGGAAGAACATAAATGAGATTTGGGTTAGGGTGCCATCAGTATGCTGAAGACAGCTGACTCCATGATCAATGTGATTAAGGCCCCATTTACACTGACCATATAATCCAGTTTTTGAATGCAGATTATCTGATTTAAACTGGATTATCTGAGTCTACACTGCCATTAAAACCAGTTTAAAGCAGGTAAACAGCATTTTGAAACTGGATTCTGGAAACAGTAGATGTGGCCATAGATATAATACTCTTATCTCAGGATTTTGCAGTTACTCTTTCGTTTCCTAGTAGTCTACATCATTATCCTACTTCTCAGTCTGTTGAACAGAAACAAGAGAGGCCATAATCTCTCTGTCTTTGCAAAAGGGGGAATATTTTAACCCAGAAGATTGCCAAAGTAGAAGGGTTAAACACCTACACCCAGGGTATTTCATTTTATCAGTCTAAAATGAAGAGTTTTGGGTTCCTAATAATCAAAACAAAAAGTAATCACTTCTCAAAAACTAGGTTTTTTTTTTAGTTTGAATGAAATCTAGGAGAAGTTTGCATGGCTTTACCATGATTACAACAAGTTACAAATTAGTTACTGTCTGGACTTCACTGCTTCTAACTACTTGGCTTTTTTTCAATAGAACAAACACAAATCTTTTTTTCAATAGAACAAACTCCCTCCCCAGGGAGATCAGATCAGCCCCCTCCCTCTTGAGCTTCCGCAAGAAAGTGAAGACATGGCTCTTCGACCAAGCTTTTGAAAACCTGGTGCAGCAATAGACATGAAAAGCTCGGAATCTGACCAATAGAACGGCCCGGACCTTGCTCTTGGATCACGTGATGCTGATGGCTTTAAGTGTGTTTTATTGTAAATTAATGTGTATTTTAATAATAAATTAAAATAAATAAATAAATCTGCATCAATGTAGAATTTAGCTTTCCTTTTGTCTTGAAATAGCCTTTTTGTACATTGGCACCCTTTACACAGAAAATTTGCCTATTTGTTGAGTAGTGCAAACAGACATTTAATATAAACAAAAAAGAAGTGCACATATGAAAACTGTAAAACTGTAGGTGGTGTACTTCCTCAACATTAATTCTAAGCAGATGTAGAATTTCAGACATTAATTCACACAGCTATTTGCAGTTTAATTAAATGTGTGCCAGATGATGACAATGTCTTGTAATGTAATTGTGGTGGCCCTTCTTATGGGAAAAGTCAGTGAACTGTTTCTTGCTGTGGAAAGATTTCTTAGTCAGTGTTGGGCAACCAGATTTGCTTGAAAGAATACTGGCATGCATAATCACTTGAACACATCACCACTTCAAAAGCTTTAGAAATTTTTATTTATTTTTATTACATAGTGAAGGTATTAGAACCTTTCTTCAATTGATTAATTACCATATAAAGTTTTAAATGTTACCAAATGAATTTACCCACCACTTATTCCCTATATTATTTATCAAATACCTGTGACATTTTACCACTTTAGAGACTGTCACTGCATATTTATTGAAAGTATTAGATGAGCAATTCATACTCATTAATGCAGGGAGAAGGTTGTATTTATGTTTCACTCATTGTCCATTTTTTTTTTCAAGAATATAGTGCTAGATCAACATGTTTTTGATCCAGTAATATTGATTTTGTAGTTTACTTCACTGCAATTACACTCCCTTACTGGAGTCAGGGAACTGTTTAGATGTATGGCTTGTTTTCATTCTTCCCAATCTTTTCTATCAATGCTGAACTGCCTAGAGAGTGTTTTCTGAACGCCTTAGTATCACTGGAGTTTGGTTCCATAATTGTCTGTGGATACCAGAATCCATGGATATTCAATTCCCATTACATATAATTGAATATCCCTTATATAAAATGGCAACATCAAGGTTTGCTTTTTTGGAATTAAAAAAAAACCAATTTTCAAGCTTTGGGTTGTAGAATCCATGAAACAGAGGGCCAATTGTATGTACGAGGGTTATCCAGAAAGTACATTACATTTTGGAATTAAAAATGAACAAAGTATAGGAGAAAACATTTACCATATGCAGTTGAAAGCCACACTCAAATACCACATATCACGTAGTCGCCATTCAAATCTAGGCACTTACCATAGCGATGAAGGAGCTTTGCAACTCCTTCCCCACTAAATTCTGTTGCTTGCTTCCTCAACCACTTGTTTCCAACAATGGGGGCATGGCTGGCAACGCAGCATTTTGGCGACGCTGCACAGCTGCGGAAAGAGGTGACTGGCTGGTTGAGGACAAGCGGCAGAATTTAGTGGGGAAGGAGTTGCAAAGCTCCTTCATCACTACGGTAAGTGCCTAAATTTGAATGGCGACTATGTGAAATATCGTATTTGGGTGTGGCTTTCAACTACATATGGTAAATGTTTTCTCCTGTACTTTGTTCATTTTTAATTCCAAAACGTAATGTACTTTCTGGATAGCCCTCGTAGAAACAGACTCATGGAGGTCCAAATAACAACAACATTGGTATCTTTGTAATGTTATTTCGGCCATTTTATAAGCCGTAAGTTATTTTTTAAAGTATATATAAATGGTTTTTAACATGTTTCAGCTTATTGACTGATTTAATACATTTTCATTATATTCAGATTATTTTATGGTTTTAATCTGAAATTCTTTTAAATTGTTCAGATGGTTCTTAGTATCCATTAATCTGAGATCTCACAGACATGGAACACAAATATTTCAACCGATCATTTTTTAAGTCAGGGCAGCATAGTTGGGTAGGTATGTATGTTTGAGGATTTCTATCTAGAGCAATGTACTGATGGAGTTTTCATGAACATTTATCAGCATAGCACAGTTTTGTCCATATTAGTAACCACAGATTAGGATGGTTCAAAGCAAAGTGACAGAAAAGAGTTCCATAACACCAAATATTTGGAAATGTCAACATTATCATCATTATCATCATCATTATTAATTTTATTTATACCCTGCCTTTCTCCCTGAGAAGACTCAAGGTGGCTAACAGACAGAGACTTTAATCAATTTAAAACAAAGCAAATACAAAAATTAAAAAAAAACCAATTAGACAGCACTGTATTGCAGAATATTGGTCTCTCTTAGGAGGGGGTTTCATAGTCTAGGAGCACCCACCGAAAAGGCCCGCTTCTCACCAAACATGTTTGAACATGTTAACATTTTAAAGGCATATAAAGATTCAAGTTACGCAGATATCATCACCACCATCATTATTTGTTTATTTAGCACCATTGCTGTATGTGATGTTGCTTAATAAGTAAAAAGCAACAACAGTGTCCTAGCCTCAGGTTTACACTCTAATTAAGACAGTGGTTCTCTACCTGTGGGTCCCCAGGTGTTTTGGCCTACAACTCCCAGAAATCTCAACCAGTTTACCAGCTGTTAGGATTTCTGGGAGTTGAAGGCCAAAACATCTGGGGACCCACAGGTTGAGAACTACTGAATTAAGACATGACACAAAAAGAAAAAGAGATGGCAGTGTGGAAGAGGATTAAGTTCAGCAGATATTGTCTCTTATTTTCTCCCTCTGAGGTCACAGTAGTGGCAGTTAGGATGGTTGGAGAACATTTCATCTGCTAACACCTATGTCCAGACATTAAACAATGAACACACATACTTACCAATTCTGGCACACTTCCAGAATATGCCCAATAATCTGAAAGCATATTAAGAGGAATTAGAAAAAAATGTTGTCATAATGAGATACCATTTACAGGGGACTTTCTCTGCTGTGGCATCCTTGCAATGGATGTGTCTACTCTTAAGGGGCCTGACTTGGCATTCCAGTGCCAAGTGAAAACATAACTTAAAGCTGTGGAGTTTAACTAAATCAATCCAAATCTGCATATGAACAAGCTGTTAAAATACCTCAAAACATTTCAAATAGCGTTAACAATTTTTTAAAAAAACTTGTAAGATTGCTTCATATGTTTTAGTATATTTAAATGACTCTTTTTAAAGATTATTTTAAACTGTGAAAATGTATTGCACCCCACTCTGGGATCTTTGAATTCGTTGAGGGCTGAAATATCTTAATTAAAAATATGAGTACGGTCTAAAATCCTGTGACTTGTGGAATTTTTAAAAAACCTTATTTGAGAAAGATCCCTCGTGATATCAGAAATGGATTCTAAGTCCCCTTTACCATGCAATTTATTTGGAATTATTTTTATTTAAAGTCCATTCTCCCAATATCCCGAGTAGATTGGATTTGATTTCTACCAATGACTATGGTACGTGCAGGGCTTGACGATTCCAAGGCCGGAGTTAAAATTGCTGCAAGAAACAGTAACAACCTTAGGTATGCAGATGATACCACTCTGATGGCCAAAGGTGAGGAAGAGCTGAGGAACCTTATCACCAAGGTGAAAGAAGACAGTGCAAAAGCTGGGTTGCAGTTAAGCAGCAAGAAAACCAAGATCATGCAACAAGCTTTTCATCTTGTGGCAATGAATTCCATAGTTTTAATGTATGTTAATAAATGAATTCTTACTAGAAAAGTCAGCTTTCACAAACTAGCAATGTATAGTATAAAAATCTTTATATCAGTGATTATATTTGAAAAAAACAACATAATAAACAAGCAGCTACATCTACTTCTCTTTCTACAGCATTTCAAGACATTCACATACCCAGTCTGGTTGTTATCCAATAATTTGGGAGCCAAGGATCTTATGTAGGCACAGGTACATATAAGTAGCAAGATTACGGTCAGTAGACTTTGAAAGTTGAAGATCGCAGACTAAAAGAAAAAGAGCAATACAAAAAAGGGGTCATGGTCCAGCCTTTATAACTTATTTTATAATTTTAGAATCACTATTGAATCTTTGATGTCTATAAAATCAGGAACTATTCTAATGCATCATTTACTCCTGAAATCTCCCAAAACATGGATCATCTTGAAACAGATACTAAAAGGCTGTGACTTTTTCAAAAGACAGTTTCCAATAAAGCTGCTCTTATTAGCACTCTATAAACCTAAAACTTGATAAATGAATATATTTTGGGGTTGTTGTGCGTTTTCCAGTCTGTATGGCCCTGTTCTAGAAGTATTCTCTCCTGACGTCTTGCCCACATCTATGGCAGGCATCCTCCAATACCTCACAACCTCTGAGGATACCTGCCATAGATGTAGTCGAAACGTCAGGAGAAAATACTTCTGGAACATGGCCATAAAGCCTGGAAAACACACAATAACCCTGTGATTCCATCCGTTTTTTTTGTGTCAGGGGCAACTTGAGAAACTGCAAGTCACTTCTGGTGTGAGAGAATTGGCCGTCTGCAAGGACGTTGCCCAGGGGGCGCTCAGATGTTTTGATGTTTTTACCATCCTTGTGGGAGGCTTCTCTCATGTCCCCACATGGAGCTGGAGCTGATAGAGGGAGCTCATCCGTGCTCTACCCGGGTTGGATTTGAACCTGGCAGCCTTCAGGTCAGCAACCCAACCTTCAAGTCACAAGGCTTTAACCACTGCACAACCAGGGGCTCCATTCTGGCCATGAAAGCCTTCGACAACACATTGAATTTTTTTTCCTGAAGCTATTGATTAGATTACATCACAAAAGCAACAACACTCTATGATAAAAAGGTAATGACATTTTTCCAGATATAATTTTTATGGGTCCAGGAACACTTTAGATTTAGTGAATCTCCTTGACATGTTATTCTCCCTTGGGTATACCCTCACAGCGAAGGGCAAATTGACATAACAGGAGAAAGGTCGAAACTTTTGATGACCATCCAAATTCAGAGGCCTATTTTTTCCATATCACATCCTTCTGAACGGATTTTGTTTTTAGACTTGAATCAAATTATCTCCAAGATATCTCATTATGTATATGCAAATATTTCAAAATTTGAACTACAGAACACTTCTGGTACCAAACATTTCAGATACTTAACCTGTGCCTGTATCTGTAAATACATACACAATGAGATATTTGGGAGATGGTTGAAATAAAAAAAAAATGCATTTATGCATATTTGGTGTATACCTTATACACACACCTTGAAGTTAATATTCTACACAATACTTTAATAATTTTGTGCATCTTAGCCACTCATGTGGACAATTTTGGATTGTGGTGTATTTTGGATTTCCAAATAAGAGATGCCCAACCTCTAATAGTAAGACTTCAGAATTTCCCAGCCTGCATGGCCACTGGATTCCAGCAGTAAATGAGTATTGGTTGGTCTTTCACATCTTCGGATTCTGCACCCATGGATTCAACTATCAATGGTTTGAATAAAAAAAAAACCCAAAAAGCAAACCTTGATTTTGCCATTTTATATAAAGGGCACTATTTTACTATGTCATTATATATAATGGGATTTGGAGGACCAAACCCCGGTGAATACTAAGGACCCACTGTATGTACATAATGAAGAACATGAGTGGTGCAGTGCATTGAACACAGGATTAAATGCCTGCAGGTTAGGATTCAAATCGTCACTCAGTTCTGTAAACTTCCTGGGTGACCTTTGACAAGCTGCATTCACTAAGTCTCAGAGGAAGCAGGTAGGAAGCAGCCAAGCTTGGAAGCTGCAAGGTTATTAAATGCTAATCAAGGTGATCAATTACAATATTCACATTTTCCTCAAACAGACAAGAGTTCTTTCTCCCACTGTGAACATTGCACAGATATATAAACCCCACTTGCCTAGTTTCCAACAAGCCTCACAACCTCTGAGGATGCCTGCCATAGATGTGGGTGAAACATCAGGAGAGAATGCTTCTGCAACATGGCCATAAATTCTGGAAAACTCACAGCAACCCACTGATTCCAGCCATGAAAGCCTTCGACATCACATCTCACAGGAAAGCTAAGTGAAGTCCACTTCTTAACAAATCTTTCCAGGAAACCCGTGATAGGTTCACCACAAGTCTGAAATAACTTGAAGGTAACCAACAACAAAATGAGATATCCTGGAGAGGGGATCCTAGTGTCAACACATTTGTTTATGTACACCTTTTACACATCACCTGGAAGTAATTTTATACATAATATTTAAAAAATGACTTTGTGTATGGAACAAGGTTTGTGTGGATTAAAGCACCAGAAAATAAAAGTGTAACTATGCCATCCATTCCTCTGGACAATTTTGGATTTGGGGGTATTTCAGGATTCCAGGAAAGGGATGCCACACTTTTTCAGGTGGTATTTGTTTTTGTACCTTACTGGAATGAAAATGTAAGTTGTGATCATTCTTCGCCCTTCAATATCCTGCTTTGCTTTCATGGAGCTCTATTTGCACAACACATACTTCAATGTGGGTATGGGAAAGCAGGGAAGGGCAGGTAAACCTCCAGATGACTCTCTGGGTGCATCTTCTACACCAGGCATAGGCAAACTTCAGGTGTTTTGGACTTCAACTCCCACAATTCCTAACAGCTACAGTTCAAAACACTGTGATGATCTCTAAGCCTCAATGCAACTGATGTCCAGGCTACCTGATGGAGTAGATTTTCTCATGTCGGTCTGTCTGAGCTTTTGAATCAAAGAATTCAACCATGTTAAAGTGCATCCAGTCCACCCCATTTTGCCATGCAGGAAGACACAATCCAAGCCCTACTGACAGATCCTGCCTCTATTTAGAAACCCATCAAGATGGAGACTCCACCACTCTTAAAAGGTAACATAGTCCATTGCTGCTCAAACCAGCAGGAAGTTGGTCCTAATGTTTAAGTGGAATCTCTTTTCCTGGAGTTTGAATACATTACTCAGTCTCCTTGGGCATATCTATACCGACCACTTATGTGGTTCCAGGGCAGCATGACACAAACGTGTCCCACAATGAGCCTTAAGGGCACTAAACCAGAATAAGCAAAGTAAGGGGATACAGTAGTCTCACTGATCCAACATAAACAGGCTGACAGAACTTTGGATAAGCGAAAATGTTGAATAAGGAAGGATTAAGGAAATGTCTATTAAATGTCAAATTACATTATAATTTTACAAATTAAGCACCAAAGCACCATATTTTACAACAAATCGACAGAAAAAGCAGTTTAATACATGGTAACGTTGTGTAGTGATTACTGTATTTATGAATTTAGCACCAAAACATCACAATGTACTGAAAAAATTGACTACAAAAACACTGAGTACTAAAAGGCAGACTGCGTTGGATAAGTGAGACTCTACTGTATTCTGAAATAGAGCCCATAATGAGGATCAAGCAATCCTAAGTGTAAACCACATTGCATGGTGAAGTTGGAGCTGAAGTCCAAAACATCTGGAGGACTGAAGTTTGCCCATGCCTAGTCTACACTATAGAATACAGTTTGCCACCACTTTAACTGCCATAAGGTAAAGGTTTCCCCTGACGTTAAGTCCAGACATGTCTGACTCTGGGGGTTGGTGCTCATCTCAATTTCTAAGCCGAAGAGCCGGCGTTGTCCGTAGACACCTCCAAGATCATGTGGCCGGCATGACTGCATGGAGTGCCGTTACTTTCCTGCCGGAGCGGTGCCTATTGATCTACTCACATTGGCATGTTTTCGAACTGCTAGGTTGGCAGAAGCTGGAGCAACAGCTCACTCCGCTCCAGGGATTTGAACCTGGGACCTTTTGGTCTGCAAGTTCAGCAGCTCAGTGCTTTTACACACTTCGCCACCGGGGCTCCTCAAGGCTATTTTTTTTTCGTGTCAGGAGCAGCCGGAGTTGCTTCTGGAGTGAGAGAATTGGCCGTCTGCAAGGACGTTGCCCAGGGGACGCGCGGATATTTTTGGTTTTACCATCCTTGTGGGAGGCTTCTCTCATATCCCCGCATGGAGCTGATAGAGGGAGCTCATCCACACTCTCCCCGGGTGGAATTCGAACCTCACAGCTTTCAGGTCAGCAGCCCAACCTTCAAATCACGAGGCCTTTATCTCCTTGGCCATCGGAAGCTCCCCTCAAGGCTATGGCATCCTGGGAGCTGTAGTATAACGAGTCACTAAGTAACGCCAAAGGCCTTGTAAAACTACCGGGCCTCAAGATTCCATAGCATTGAGCCATGGCAGTTAAAAGAGTGGCAAAGTGCATTCTACAGTGTAGGCCCCTTTTGAGGAAGGCAAGGAGTTAAATGAGAGGACCCAAGAGCTCCTTCCTTCCTGCGCGGAGCCCAATCCTTCTCTAAAGCCAGGCCTCGGAAAGGCAGAAGCGAAGGCAACCCGTACCTACAAAACAAACACCACAGACGCCCTCTTCCCTCCCGCATTGCTCTCTCTCGCGCCCCTCGCTTACCATGGTTACGCGCCGCCGCGAGCCACATCAGACATCCGGCAGCCAAGGGGCGGGGCACGGAAGACACGGGGTAGTTCGGCTCGCCTGCTGATTGGTCGAAGGAAACGGCAGCCCCCGATTGGCGCCAGCGAAGATGATACCGGCGCTCTGATTGGAGGGAATCAAGAACGTAGGCGGGACTGCTCTGAGGACTCGAAGGAGGCGGGAAGAGAAAAGACATGTAGTTTTTAAAGAAGCCGGAAGTGGAACTTTCAGTACAGTGAGAGGTAGGAGAGGGGGAAGTTGTGTGTTTTTGCTGGTGGGGTTCCCCCTCCTTTTGCCATTTTAATGAAGGGAAGACTAAAAGGCAAGAGATTTCTTGTCAAGGAGAAGGAACGACTATTTAAAGTCAAATCAAGTCAACTTTATACCTGTGTTGTCGAAGGCTTTCATGGCTGGAATCACTGGGTTGCTGTGAGTTTCCCGGGCAGTATGGCCATGTTCTAGAAGCATTTTCTCCTGACGTTTCGCCCACATCTATGGCAGGCATCCTCAGGGATTGTGAGGTCTAATGGAAACTGGACAATTTTAACAGAAAGGAGGAAAGCATGAAAATGAACAAAATCTGGCTACCAATATTTAAAAACTCTAAAATCAGGGCAGTAAATAAAGAGCAACATTCAGAAGACGGGCATTCCAGATAGGTAACCTCCCAACAAAGGATTCCCCCAGGCAGGAAGAAACCAGACCTTGAAGTAGCAATTCAGTGCAAATCCAACAGACCTTACAACCTCGGAGGATGGCTGCCCTAAATGTGGGTGAAACATCAGGAGAGAATGTTTTTAAGTTTTGTATAATGGTTTTTACTAAGTATTGTTAATTGATTTAAATGTGTTGCTTGATTTTATTGAATTTTGTTCTGGGCATTGAATTTTGCCAATTTCTGTAAGCCTCCTTGAGTCCCCATGGGTGAGAAAGGTGGGGTAGAAATGTTGTAAATAAATAAATTCTGGAACATGACCATACAGCCCGGAAAACTCACAGCAACCCAGTGATTCCAGTCATGAAAGCCTTCAACAACACATTTATTTATACCATTTTGTCATTTTGTTCTATGTGAAGAAAGACGGATAGGTGGGGGAGGGAGTTAACATTAACTGAGGCTTTTCAAAGCTAAGCCTTCCTCATTTCTCTTTTATCATCTGTTTTGAGATTGGAAAAGTTACTTTCTTGGATTGCCAACTCCTAGAGTGTATCTACACAGCAGGTGTAATGTAGTTTGACACCACATTAACTGCTAGGGCTCAGTGCTATGGAATCCTGGGAGTTGTAGTTTTACAGTCTAGCCTTCTCTGCCAAAGAATGATGGTGCCTCACCAAACTCCAGGATTCCATAACATTGAGCCAGGGCAGGATTTGTAGTTTGGAGTCAAACTGAATTAATTCTACAAGATACACCCTTATTCTCTTTGGAGGCCAAAGAAATAAAATTCTATAGGTTATGCCATAGTTTTGTTCTGCAGTGGTGGACCAGAAGTGTTTGGATTTTAGAACACCTGCATTTGCGTATATGTGCATAATAAGGTATTTCGGGTAATGGGACCCAAGTAAACACTGAATTCATTTATGTTTCATATACACCTCAGCGACATCACCTCACGGTAATTTATACACCGCTTCATCTCTCCTGAAGGAGACTCAAAGTGGCTTACATTAAAAGTATGACCACATAATTTAAAATATACAAATAAGCAAGCATTAAAACAGAATTAAACATAACAGTATTTAAAAATCTTGCCTCCCACTGCCCAGTAAGTTAATTGTGTTTTGTTCCAGAAAAGTTTCTAGACACTTTGCTGGTAGATCCAAGTGTTTGCTACACAGTTCTCACAGTCTGTGTCCATACGGTTTGCTAGTTTTGCCCCAGAAGAAATAGCAGCCATCCACAGCATACAATTGTAAAAACATTAAGCATCATTTTGCTCATCCAGATTATTCCCAGACCACTAAACTTGGACTCCTGATTAATTGGGGCAACTTCTCTCCTTCACTGTGTTCACATAAACTAATCAAATCATGTTAAACACTCCAAAACTTGTCCAGAACTTCTGATTTTTGCAAGTCTTCATATATGCTTTGATGGCTCATTACAGCCTGTTGATTGCTTTCTGACCCTTTAGTTGCTCATCCTGAAGGAATTTCTGAACAGGAGATTTGTATTTTTCCCCCACCCAGGCCAACATATGGTAAATGTTTGCTTTTGTTATCAGTTTAGGGAAGATATTCTTGCGTCTACCAATCTAAAACCTATTTCCCCTGAGCACAGCACAGAAATCAAATGATAGGTGTCTGACAGGGCATCCTTTGTGGACTACTTTGTCTGTTTATTTACCTTATTGGCTTAATACATTGAAATCCTGCACATATTCCAGAAATGTTTAGATAGTGTCCATCTGTTACTTTTTACAGCCACAGGAATCTAGGAGGTAATTCATATCATCCAACAGTTCACAAATTGAAACTGGATGTAGCCAAGCAACATCACAGTGTGGCCAGAATGTCAAATGTCATGGTATTCATGAGGAAGAACAAACAAGCTAGAAGAGGCTATAGCAGTTTGCTTTTCTCTGAGCCTATTGGGAAAAGCAGGATTTTACCCCCCCCCCCTCCCCAAATGAAAGTGGGAAAACCATTAATACAAAAATAAATAAATTAAAAAAAACACACACACACACCCTTCCAAGAGAGCACCTCTCTAGGGCTGGATTTACACTGCCCTATATCCCAGGATCTGTTCCCAGATTATCTGATTATCCCAGATTATCTGGCAGTGTAGACTCATATAATGCAGTTCAAATCTGATAACCAGGGATCAGATCCTCTAGATCAGGGGTCCTCAAACTTTTAAAGCAGAGGGCCGGTTCACAATCCTTCAGACTGTGGAGGGGCCGAATTATCATTTGGAGGAAAAAAAACCCGAACAAATTCATATGCATACTGCACATGTCTTATTTGTAGTGCAAAACAACAACAACAATGAAAACAATTGTAACCAACATAAACCTATCAGGATTTCAATGGGAAGTGTGGGCCTGCTTCTGGCCAATGAGATAGTCAAGTTAATTAGGATTGTTGTTGTTGTGTGCCTTCAAGTCATTTCAGACTTTGGGCGAGCCTAAGTCTAAAATTATTTATTTATTTATTTATTCATTTACTACATTTATTTATTACATTTATATCCTGCCCTTCTCACCCTGAAGGGGACCCAGAGCAGCTGTATGTACATACAATATATTATATTATTAGCATAGCAAAATATTAGCATTATATATTACTATATTGAACTATACCACTATACTGTAATATTATATGTAATATATATCATATAGTTATTATTTTATGGTATTATTAGTATTATATTGTACAACATTATAATAGTATTATCAATATTTTATGTATATACAATATATTATATTATTTAAAATGATATAAAAATATTATATTAAACTGAGGGCGGGGGCCAGGTAAATGACCTTGGAGGGCCGCATCCGGCCCCCGGGCCTTAGTTTGGGGACCCCTGCTCTAGATCCTCCACTTGATCTTAAGGTCAAATTTCAATACTCATTGTGGAGGATGTCTAAATGCCTAATCTTTTCTTTAGGAATCTCTCGGTTCTCCAGTGAATTTCTATAAACGTCTGCTAACCTAGGTCCTTTTACATTGCCATATACTCCAGATTATCAAAGCAGATAATCCACATTATCTGCTTTGAACTGAATTATCTGAGTCTACACTGCCCTATAATCCAGTTCACATCAGAAAATATGGATTTTATATAGCAGTGTAGAAGAGGCCCTAGAGATTTCAAGAGAATATACTAATTAAATCCATGAATAATCAAATCCGTAAAGGTGAAATCCACAGTATGGAGAACCACCTGAAAACTGTTTTTGGACTTCGAACTCAATAAACTGACGACAAGGGGAAAGTGGGAAGAGAAGAGAGAAACTAGGCCATTTTCAAAGCAGCTGAAAAAAGTAAAAGAAGATTAATCTTGCCTGTTTCTGCCAAATCAGAACAGTTGGAGCATATGTTAGTTATAGATGAGAAGAAGTAACTCATAATTACCCACTGACTGTTGTGGCTAAAAGGAAATTGGATCCTGATATGTAGCTTAAGGTGTGGGGTATTATTCGTATTTTCTTATACAGTGGTTGAAGAACCTTTCTAACATACTGTAACTTCTGGCATCATCCCAATCTCCATTGTGTTTTATAATGTTTTATAATAGTTGTGATTGAATATGAAGGGATTCTTATTCATGGGAAAAAGATGGGGTATAAATAAAACAACTCTTTTATTTTTGCAAAATAAGTTTGTGATTTGGTTTGTTACTTCTTAACTGTATGTTTCTGTCATTAAGTGATTACTTTCCTTTTCTAAGAACAGCAACAACTTTCTTCATTGCATTCATTGGTTCCAGGTCTTCTGAGATGCATGAAGGTGATAGACCTGAGATTAGTGTGCTAATTCCTGCTTTGCTTCTGTTTTCATTTCATTTCCTTCATATTGCAAGAGTTATAATCAAATTAAGTTTGCAAACAGAAGCGAGTTTGAAAGTTTAATGACAACTAGTTAAAATGTTCCAGGAATCCTGTGCGGATAAAGGCCAAATTAAATCCCATCCAAAACACAGAAAAATACAGGTGGCAGGAAACTAGTTATGAATCCTAGAGAAGTGTTGGCTTAAGTTGCCTTCAGTAGATCCAAATATTTTTTGCTATGAAACAGACCAGAGAATTGAGATTTATTTTCTTTCTCTTTGGGGAAAAATGTTCTATAATTATCATAAATGTGTGTAAAAGTATTACTTCAGGTCCATTATCTAATCTCAAAAATGAAAAATTGCACTTCCTCTATTGGAGGGGAAAAAAAACCAAATGATCTGAAAATATGGAATTTAGACTTCCTCTGAGACATCTTCCTCTACTGTAAAATACATTTGTATGAACTTTACCAAAATCTCTATAATCAAAACACTGGTTGCAGTCCTAGCAATTTTTAAGCATAGCCCTTCAACCATGCTAATTTGAAGTGATAGCAATTTGTACGGAAGACCTGGAACCAAACGTAAGTAGATGCCAAGGGCTCATTGTATTAGGGACAGAAAGTACTATACCCTGATTCAAAATGCAATAGATTTATTGGCATAGTTTTGTTGCAGCTATTTTTCTCCCTTAAATAAAACACTGCCCTCTATATGGCAGATATTTGAAACCCAAGGGCATAGTTTGCGACTCTTTACGTGACAGTGTGCTAAAATGCCTACCTTATAGGTCTAATTATGTGTGAATTTTTCAAGCAAAATTAATGACCCATCAGCTCAGATAGATGTTTAAAATGTTACCTCATAATTGGCATTTCTCCTGGTCCTCTGTCAAGTATTGTGTTTGTTTCCTGGCATTCTGGAGCACACAGAAGCCATTAGTTGCTCTGGCACGCAAGATAGGCAGTGCTGATGCAAGTGCACATCTTGATCCTCACACTGACATGATTTTTGCTACATGTTAAGGCTGGTTAGAACCCATGTGTCATGTGAACAGAATTGGTCCATAAATGCTGCTATAATATCTCCCCCCTCCCCTTTAAATCTGCATGTTCCAAAAACGTAATGGCTGAGATTTGCAACACCTGCTGCTGAAACCTTTCTCACCCAGGCACTCTTAAAAGTCAGCCGTGGAAGCCAAAAATGAAAAGCCAAACTTGAAATATCAATGATACTCTGTGGAGCAGTGAATAAAATCTAAGACTTGGCTTCTGTATTGTGCCTGAGTGCTATCCAAAGCAGCATACAAAATCATTTTGTTAAATAGTTTTTAAACAACTGTCTTGTTTATTCATCAAGGCTGTGAGCTGTCATTGTTGAAAGAGCAGACTCCAAGTAATTACATGCCAGCCAACAGCTGATTCTTCCCCAGAAGGAAGCATTGCCTAATAAAGATCATAGATGCCAAACACCAAAGACACAAAGTACTAAAGATGAGCAACTCAATCGTCAACTGTCTGATGTTCTCAGTACAGCCAGTGATGTACAAATTTGAGGTGGAACTTAGTTCGTTCCACCTGCAATTCAATCTTTGTTCTTTAGGAATTATATGGTGAGGTGTTGATATGTAATATGACTCTTTGTGCCCTTGGGAGCAAAGCACTGACTCTTCTATTGCTATAATCAATCAGCTTTCCTAAAGCTTTTCTTTGTATTAATCAAGGAACAGTGAGACTGAGTGGTTTAATTTTGCAACATAGCTAATGTATTAAGACTCACAGAAGCAGCATTATTAAATCTTTAAAGGCATACCAGGGCATTCCCCTTTGACTACTTCATATATGTTCATTATAGGATTAAAAAAACAATTTCACTATATTCAAAATGAAGTGGTGCTAGCAAATACTTGACTTTACCAATATGTTTTAATTAAATAATGATAACATTGATAATATTGTGCAAGAAAAATCCTCACGGTCATCATCCAACCAGCTTCCATATCAGATGCTTTCAAAGGCTTTGTTTGAAATCTTGTAATGCATTTAAAATATTTTCTTAAAATAAATTAAATTTAAGCAAATTTAGTGTGATGTTTATTTAAAGGCCTTTAGAGGAATTCACAATATGCATTTGGATGTAAACTGTGGGTGGTTTTGAAATGTATTTCTTCCTGGCTCAAACACAGAGGTCAAAAATGATGCTTTTGCCCTGTAATTTTTCAGCAGAATTTGAAAAAGTGATTTGACATTGAATGATAAAGTATGTGACACATGTATTTCTGTAGAGTTCTTCAAATACCTCAAATGTAGGGATAAATTTGTGATTTTGGTTGTGGGAAGCTTGTATCTCTGTCTTTCTCAAGCCCGCTGTTGCATTATATTGTATTAGGCTTTTCTAAACACCTTTAGACCTTCTGCATATCAATGATATCAACATGTTTCAGGGCTGAGAAGTCTTCCTGCTCTAAGTTATTGAGTCATCTAGGCTAAACCACAGGAGGCTCAAAAGCTACCAGCATTTTGTGCAAGTTGAGACTTCCGCTATAACGACCTTATCAGATGGAGGAGCGCCCCCTGTGCCATTTCGCCAGCAAGTGTGGTGAAATGGTAGGCGCGAGGAGCAACGCTTCTCCTATCACACGGGGAGGAAGCATTGGCTAAACAGGGCAGAAGTGTGCTGGCTGCACTGGAGGCTCCCGTGTTTGGGGGGAGGCATCAAAGGACACTTCCACCTCGGTTGGGGGCTGGGTCTTTGCTGGAAGCCACACGACATTGTATGATGGCTGGCAAGAAGTTCCGTCCCCAAAGGAGGCTCGAAGTGTCCCAGGACGCTTGTTTTGGTAAGTGTGATGAAGTGGTAAATCAGAGTATTTTTGCTCTTAATGGTTGCGTTGTTAGTGAAAATACCTAATTTCCAGATGCCTTGAGCCTTAGAATGCTCTGATGATGATACCCTTGAACCATGTGATAGAGCTAAAATGGACTGGTGCGGCAAATACTTGCTTGTTTTCTGATGTTCTTGCCAAAATTCCTCCCCTCTCAATCTTCCACTTTACTTTGGTAAATTTTAAGATAATCTTATTTATTACACAAATAATATGTAATTATAAAAACATTTTTAAATCTTTGCCTTGATTATTTCAGGAATTCATTCACGATCCAGGGTTAAATGTTATTTTCATTTTTAGTTTGAATTTCTTTTTCCAGTTGCAAATGTGATTTCTGATTCATGGGCTAAATCCAGTTATTAGCACAAATTGAAATTTGACCAATGGAAAGGATGAGACTGTTAATTTCAACAATTATAAAAGTTAAATTCAATGGGTCTGTTATATTTGGAACTAATAACAGGATCTAGCCTTATTCTTTCAGCATTATTTTAAATGAATTGTTCCCTACCTCTTCAAATGTGTTTTATAGTGCAGCTGTTTTATAACATTTTCAGCAGAACTTCACTGTCTTTTAAGAGGGAAAATCTTTTTGGATCCAGATCCAGCCATGCATGTGAGCAGTTTGTATATTGCAAATGTTTACTTTGGAGAAGTACAGATTATGAATCAGTGCTTTTTCTTACCTCCTTTGGTAATTCAAGAAAATTATGTTTATATTTTTTTCTTTCAGTTTCTATCAGTTTTGTGTAACTTTTTCTTTTTGAATATAAAACACAACATGCTGTTTTAGATTATAAAGGAGATGCAGATTTTGTTTAGTATATCAGCTATGAAAGTTATGTGGGAAAATAAAGTTTTCAAGTTATTTTGTCTCATTTTAAAATACAGGTTTCATATCTATATTAATTTATGGAATTGTGCAGTTCTGTAGCTTGCCAATGTCATATTTCAAATGTTAATCTTTTTGTTTGAACTTGGAATATATTAAATAGTTTTCTCCCTATCCCCATTTGTTTTTCATAACAGCTGACTAGAATGTAATGGAGAAGAAAGTGAGAAGAATCTATCCTCTTTCAGAACCAGGCACCACCTATTTTCTGCAAATAGTGTGGGAGAAAGATCTGGGCACCGGCTTCGATGTTATACTCACTGATGGCCAATCAGCTTGGTCTGGGAGAGGTGATTTCCATTTATTACTATGTGCTTATTTCAAGAATTTCTACCCAACTTTTTGTAGTTTATGTAGACAATGATATATACAAATTAACACTCTTAGATCTTTCCTTAATGTTCTGGATGGAGTTACATTTCCCCCTGAAAAATTGTGCTCACAGCTTGGGAGTGTTCCCGGATTCATCCCTTCAAATGTCAGCTCAGATAGATGCGATAGTCAGGAGTGCTTACAATAAGTATTGGTTATAACCGTTAAAGCCCTACATGGTTTGGATTTAGGTTAACCTACAAGATCACCTCCTTCCTTATAATCTGCCCTGGACCCCTAGGTCCTCTGAGGGATGTTTATTCCAAGCAGACAGAACCTGATTGGCAACTATAATCCAGAGGATCTTTTCATCAGCCACCAAGACTGTAGAATGACCTGCCAGAAGAGATTCAACAAGTAAATGAGCTGTCAGCATTCAAGACAAAACTGAAAACCTATCTCTTCCGGCAGGCCTACCCAGTCACTTTTATATGGTGAATTTTAAATTTACATTCTATTTGTATTTAATATATGTATTTGTATTGTATTTTAATTCTTCCACTGGGTGTGTGTGTGTGTATTTATATATATACTAGCTGTGCCTGGCCACGCGTTGCTGTGGCGTTGTCTGGTGGTGGTGGTGAGAACTTGTTGAGGTAGTGGTGGTTTTGAATGTCTGTTGTATGGTTGTCTTTATGTTTAGTATGCATTTGGTTGTTTGTGTACTGTGAAAGTGATGAGGGTAGAGGGGGTCTATGTCCCTGTGTAGTATTGTATAGTATTTATACATTGTCCATGTGTTGTGAATGCTTGGATTGTGTCCTGCTGCATAGTAGAAAGGGTTGGGCTGGATGGCCCTTAGGGGTCTCTCCAAACTCTTGGATTCTATGCTTCTATTATTATTATTATTATTATTATTATTATTAATATTATCATCATCATCATCATTATTATGTAGAGGCTGGATGGACTGCTTGGATTGTGTCCTCCTGCATGGTAGAAGGAAGTTGATCTGGATGATCCTTAGGGGTCACTCCAAACCTTAGGATTGTATGATGATGTTATTATTATTAGTATTAGTATTGAGAGGCTGGGTGGCCATCTGTTGGGAGTGCTTGACTTGTATCTTCCAATGGCAGAGTTGGGTTGGACTGGATGGCCTTTAGGGGGTCTCTCCTAACTGTCTGATTCTGTGATTCGATTTGTATTATTATTGTGCAGATCTTGGATGGCCATCTGTCAGGAGTGCTTGGTTTGTGTTGTCCTGTATGGTAGAAGGAAGTTGAACTGGATGATCCTTAGGGGTGTCTCCTAACATTATGATTGTATATTATTATTATTATTATTATTATTATTATTATTATTATTATTATTATTGAGAGGCTGGGTGGCCATCTGTTGGGTGTGCTTGGATTGTGTCCTCCATGGCAGAATTGGGTTAGACTGGATTACCACAGTAATTATTTCATATTACAGTAGAATCTCACTTATCCAAAATTCGCTTATCCAGTGTTCTAGATTATCCAACGCAGTCTGCCTACTAAATGTTATGTTGGATAAGTGAGAATCTACTGTATATTTATAAGCTTATATTATCTGCTTAGAACTGGATTATATGAGGCCCCTTCTTCACAGCTGTATAAAATGCACACTGAAGTGGATTATATGGCAGTGTGGAGTCAAGATAATCCAGTGCCAAGCAGATAATATAAGATTATAAATGGCTGTGTGGAAGGGCCTTGAGTCTACACTGCCATATAATCCAGTGCAAATTAGATAATCTGTGGAAGAGGCCTAAGTGAGGCCTAACTGTGCCTGTCCCCTGGGCTGAGTAGGTTGCTAGGAGACCAAGTGGGCGGAACTTAGCCTTGTAACTGGCAGCAATTGGATAAAAACAATTATTCCTCTCTCTCTAATTAGGAGTTTATTTTTCTTTTCTTTTTGTTGTATCAACCTAGAGCTGTGGATGATGGGTTGTGTTGTCAAATTTCGAGGTTGGGGGGCCTGTAGTTTTGTTGTTTTGTCCTCTGCCCTGATGCCATCACTCTTTTATATATATACTAGCTGTGCCCGGCCACGCGTTGCTGTGGCGAAGTCTGGTGGTATGGGAAATAAAGTATTGAGGAATTGGTGGTAGTTAAGGTAAAGGGTAAACGTTTTCTCCTGACATTAAGCCCAGTCATGTCTGATTCTGGGGGTTGGTGCTCATCTCCATTTCTAATCCGAAAAGCCGGCGTTGTCCGTAGACTCCTCCAAGGTCATGTGGGATGACTGCATGGAGTGGCGTTACCTTCCCGCCGGAGCAGTAACTATTGATGCACTCACATTTGCATGTTTTTGAACTTCTGGGTTGGCAGAAGCTGGGGCTAACAGTGGGGGCTCTCTCCGCTCCCCCAATTCAAACCTGCGGCCTTTCGGTCCAGAAGTTCAGCAGCTCAGCGCTTTAACACGCTGCGCCATCAGGGGATATTATTTCCTAAAGGTTGTGAATATACAATTATTTCTGATTAGTTTTTTTTGTCTGTTGGAGGCAAGTATGAATGCTGCAATTAGGAAAAATGATTAGGATGTAATGGCCTTGCAGCTTTAAAGCCTGGCTGTTTCCTCCCTGAGTGAATTTTTTGTTGGGAGGCGTTAGCTGGCCCTGATTGTTTCCTGTCTGGAATTCCCTTGTTTTCAGAGTGGTGTTCTTTGCGATATTTTATCTGCTTCTACTGTCTGTGGCCCTGAGAAAACAGAGGATTTGCCAGACTTTGATGATGGGAATACTTTGTTGGGAGGTGTTAGCTGGCCCTGATTGTTTCCTGTGTGGAATTCCCCTGTTTATTTACTGTCCTGGTTTTAGAGATTATATTGTTCTGCATTATTCTATCCCAGTAATGATTTCATATTAAAGTAGAATCTCACTTATTCAACATTCACTTATACAATGTTCTGGATTATCCAACGCAGTCTGCCTTTTCATAATCAATGTTTTTGTAGTCAGTGTTTTAAATTCATTGTGATATTTTAGTGGTAAATTTGTAAATACAGTATAGTAGAGTCTCACTTATCCAGCATAAATGGGCTGGCAGAATGTTGGATAAGCGAATATGTTGGATAATAAGGAGGCATTAAGGAAAAGCCTATTAAACATCAAATTAGGTTATGATTTTACAAATGAAGCACCAAAATATCATGTTAGACAACAAATTTGGCAGAAAAAGTAGTTCAATACACAGTAATGCTATGTAGTAATTACTGTATTTATGAATTTAGCACCAAAATATCACGATATATTGAAAACATTGACTACAAAAATGCATTGGATAATCCAGAACATTGGATAAGCGAGTGTTGGATAAGTGAGACTCTACTGTAATTACTACATAGCATTACTGCGCATGGAACTACTTTTTCTGTCAAATTTGTTGTATAATATGATGTTTTGGTGCTTAATTTGTATAACGATTACCTAATTTGATGTTTAATAGGCTTTTCCTTAATCCCTTATTATTATCCAACATATTCACTTATCCTGCCGGCCTGTTTATGTTGGATAAGTGAGAGTCTACTGTTTATTGATAATCTTATATTATCTGTTTAGAACTGGATTATATGAGGCCCCTTCTTCACAGCTGTATAAAATGCACACTGAAGTGGATTATATGGCAGTGTGGAGTCAAGATAATCCAGTGCAAAGCAGATAATATAAGATTATAAATGGGTTATATAGCTGTGTGGAAGGGCCTTGAGTCTACACTGCCATATAATCCAGTGCAAATTAGATAGCCTAAGTCTGCCTGTCCCCTAACTGAACCCTGGCTGTCCCTTGGCTTGCTAGGAGTGGGTTGCTAGGGGACGAAGTGGGCAGAGATTAGCCCTCTAAACTGGCAGCAATTGGATAAAAAAAATTATTGCTCTCCCTCTAATTAGGACTTTGTTTTTCTTTTCTTTTTGTTGTATCAACCTGGAGGCATGGATGATGGGTTGTGTTGTCAAATTTCGAGGTTGCGGGGCCTGTACTTTTGTTGTTTTGTGAGTCACCGTGATGCCATCACTCTTTTATATATATATATATATATATATATATATATATATATATATATACACACACACACACACACACACACACACACATATACATACACACACACACACACACACACACACTAGCTTGGGGACCAGGCGGTGCCTGGGTCATTTGAGAATGATATTATTTGTCTTTCAATGTTATGTATTCTATTTGGAGTGGGTGAACTACAATTCCCAGAATTGTGGCTCAGCCCTCCCCAAACCCTGCCAGTATTATAAGTTGGCCATTTTGGGCCTGTGTACCAGGTGTGCTACAGTACTCTCTCGATGGGAGTGAACTACAACTCCCAAAATCAAGGCCCCTTCCCACAAACACCTGCAGTATGTTCAGTAGATCGTGAGGCTTCTCTGTGCGAAATGTGGTCCTGGTCCATTGTCGGTGGGGGTCTCTGTTTCTCTGGATGCAGGTGAACTATAACTCCCTTTTCCCCAAACTTGTCCAATATGTTGTATTGGTTATGGGGGCTCTGTGTGCCAAGTGTGGTCCTGGTCCATCATCGGTAGGGTTCAAAGTGCTCATTCATTGCAGGTGAACTATAAATCCCAGTACCTACTACTCCCAAATGTTCAGGCCAATTCCCCTCCAAACCCACCAGTATTCAAATCAGGGCATATCAGGTATGAATGGCAAGTTTGGTCCAGACCCATCATTGTTTGGGTTCATAGCATTCTGGGTGTAGGTGAACTACAACTCCTCTAAATTCCCCAGTAGGAGTGACAGTGCTCTGACTTGATGCAGGGTGAACTACAACTTCCACCATGTGCAGTCAATTCCCAAACTCCTCCAGTAAGTTTAGTTGCTGCTCAGTTCTGCTCTGTTTGTTATGCAGATAGATTTGAAAGGGAAGGGCAGTGGGCGGGGCCATGCAAATTCCACACCAATGGAGAACCCTGGGATGCCTGTCTGTGGTGGAGGAAAATGCAAAATCTAGGATGAAATGGTCCCCAAAAGAAAGCATTCCTTGGGTGGTGGGCCGTAGTGTTTGGGAAGGACATTGGCAGGGGCTGGGCTGCATGTTCATGGAGCTCGCTGTAACCGCAATGTCAGTGGAAAAGAGTGACTTGCTGGATTCTCAGCACTGGGAACTATAGCCTGCTTGTGGAGGCTGTCTATGTGAGCGGACACCTGTGCCACATACGGGTTTTCGCTTTTATTATGGATTTAGATTTAGATATAGATACACACACACACACACACACACACACACACACACAATTTATTTATTGGTGGTGGTATGTTTTAATCGATGTATCTTATGGTATGTATTGAAGGTGTGCAATTCAACCAAAAGGCATGCCGTTTCGGGGTCCATTGTTGGCTGACCTCTCATTCTGTTTACCGGGAAGTTACTCGAATTGGGAGGGGTGTTACCATTTTCATTTGGCAAAGATTTGGCCCATTGGCTACAATGGGAAACTTTCAAGGCTCAATCCTCAGTCATTTTAAGGCCTAAATGCGTGAAATCTAACTTAGTTTTAGACCCCATTTACAACTGCAGGTCTACCATGTTTCAAAACAATTCACCAATCTACTGATTTTTAGAATTATTTTAAGTTTTAACCACAACATCTTAAAAAAAAAGACAAACCACAAGAGAGGGTTCTGGGAATTGTAGTCATTGGTTATGTCCATTCTCAGCCAATCAGCATGGATACTACCAGGCTTTTTATTGGCTATGAAACAGAGAGAAAAAAAACTTCAATTCCCATCATGCTCCGAGAGGAACTCAGAGACTCTTCAATGACCATCCCATGAAAGTGTTGCTGGGAAAGTGAGTTCCCAGCAGACCCACTCTGGAGGAGGAGTCTAGGAAATTTTCTAGAAAGAAATGGATGGACGTTGCTGCTACTGGGGAGGGAGAAAAAGACACTGCAATAATCCCATCTTCTCTAGGAGCCCCAGCAGACCCCTGCCTCATGTATATTGCAGACTTAACTCCTTCCTCTCCAGGAGTCAATGAAATCTCTTAATCTGTTTTGCCGGACTTTGTGGCTCCCTCCTCCCTGTTCTGTTTTCGGAGATTATATAAAACGGACCACCGAATATTATAAATCATTTCTGTTCAAACTGATTCAGGCCCAAGCCTAGTATGTATTTTAACTTTGTTGTGCCCCGCTTTGAGGTGTGAAGAGAGGTGGGCAACAATTACAATTTATTTGGTAAATTATATGAAGTAAAAGACAATTTAGTGTATTTGCTAAATTATATAAAGTAATCGACAGTTCAGTGTACATCACACCTATCACTCTTCTGGTGGTTTTTTTTTTTTTTTTTTTGAAGAAATCTTGAATGCAGTGACAGTATTATATATTTGTAAAAATTAAATAAATTTACTGTCTTTCAGAACTGTAGATAAAAATGTGTGTTTGGCAAAAAACATTGATTATCAAATTGATTTTATTCTGAAGTTTAATTCTAACAAATTTCCTCTTTCTAGTGCCTAAAGAAGAGATTTCTAGGGAGGCTGCTGACATGGAAATGGAGCAAAAGAAATATGTTGAAGAACTTAGAAAAGTGTTTTTAACTGAGGGAATACCTTCAAATATCTACAATTTTGATATTTCTAAAGAGGGGACAAATGGAGACTGCCTTCATTTTTCTTATGAAAAGAAATTAAGAGATCTATCTGTAAGTAATGCTTTTTCACCAATTGAGTTCATGTGCAGAAGTACATAAATAATAGAGATAATGTTGAGCTATTTCTTAAACCCTGAAGAAGTTTACAAAAGACAGATGCCTAATTCTCAAAACAGTGTTTCATTTTTAAAATCAAGTTGAGGTGCTGTTATGTGTATCTATATGTTTTTAAACATCTATTAATCTATATACATTTTAATGTGGCTTTTTGATTCCAAAACATTTTTGAGTAGGGAGCCATCCTTATCAAAATAACCATGTATTGGCAGTTGTTATTCTCTGAAGTCTGAACAATGAAGATGGTATATATGCCTTGACAAGGCAGTCAAAACAAAACAGAATAAAATTAATGGGAGTAGCTGAAATAATTAAATATTTATATATTTATTTTCCTGGGAATTTAATATTTTGGAGTTAGCGACAGTTATTGATTTTGACTTCAGATTCCTTAGACAATTGCATATCTTGTGTAATTTGAAAAAAGACTTGTCTGTATGTGGCTACCATTGACTGGATGTATACAAAAAAATATTGGCCACATGAGGCAAACTATGACTTGTTATTATCTGTAATGGCTTTCAGATTTATGATATACTTATGCTTGAAATTTTAGAGGGAAACATTTCTTCATTGCAGAAGGTTTAAAGTTTATGCCTGTTCTTTTTCTTTTCTTATCCTCTCCTTTCTTTCCTTCAACTTCCATTGAGGTATATAAATCTGTGTGTGTCTCTCTCTAATCATATTAACTTTTTCCTTTCCTCCAGTTTTCCATCTTTAAATTGTTCTCTTCCCCACAGATATCTGCAACTTTGTGTGAAAAAAAATGAACAATTATACCGAACTATTGCATAAGCATGGGTTTAAAGAAAACATTTTGTTTTTAAAAAGTTATATATGCAAATATTTTTCACAAAAACCTGAAAGAAGCACACACCTCAGTAGCACATGCTGTTTTACCTACAGAATAGTTGTTGCACCGAGGACTCTACGGTATTGGCATGGTATTGTAGCTCTAAGTATTATGTAGCCATTGGGAGTACTTCTGTAGTATCAGAATAGCTGTGTCAGAAGCATGTGCCTGGAGTCTTTTACAGTAATTTGTAATTAAGTCCTCATTCCAGTATTACTGTTAGATTATGACTTTGATTTTACAATATTAATACTTTTGCTCATTTTGTGTATAACTTTATAGTGTACTTAAATGTATAAATTAATTGTGGAGAAGGAATTTCACATGGTTCATCCTTTGTTGTATGTGTTGAGAAAAAAAGATGGATGGGAGCAGAGTGTGTCTCCAGGATAAAACTTGTAGTATGCATATAATTTAGAGCAGCTAAAAGTAAATAGTAATGTTTACAAAATGGAAGAATAAACATTTTAAATTAAGTTTTAATGGCAACTAAATAAAATATAGGATGTTGTATCTGTAAATATTGGTTTTAACCAGTATATTATTGAATGTTTTGTATGGTGTCATGTTAAACCTATGGAACACCACAAGTGCTGTCTTGTGTCCTATAAGTAGATAGAATGTTTCTCTGCAGTATATTTGCCCAGTATTATTGTCTTGTTTTTCCCTCCCCATTCAAATAGCATTTTGCACGGATACTGGGATAGTTCTAGCTCAGTGAACCACGAGGTTCAGAAAGTGATTTGCTAGGCAAGTAGGTCACAGTTGAGAGTTGTACCCTGCTTGTGAACTTGTGATACGAAAGCTGCAATGCACTAATTGTGATCAGACTGTAGTTTTAAATGCACATTATTGGAAATAAATCAAATTGTAAACGCAGTAGGTTATGCTTCCAAGTAAATTAGTTTAAGAATGAGAAACTTGAGTAGCTACATTTATTTATCACATTTCTATCCTACCATGTGTTTTAGCTTCATAGAACCTACTGATTTATCCAAGGCCACCCAGTGAGCTTCATGGGTGAGTGAGAGTATAGGTCCAGGAAATCTAGATGTGATTGGTAAGGCTGACAGTTGTGTGCACTGATTATGACAATAACCAGTACCTTTATCATTGCTTGTAAAATGCTAACATTCTTTTTAAGAAGCATGTCTAATAGTAATGGGTTGTTAAAAATAACTTGATAAGCATGTCGAAATATATCAAACAATATGGTTAGTTTTCATGACTATACCAGTCAAGAAGGTGTTCTGGGAAGTGTAACCCAGTACTTACCTCTATTAAGCCTCCAGTTGAAATTTTCAAGGAAAGTCAATTAATTTTGTCTGTCAAAACATATCCACAGCAGAACCAAAAAAAGAAAAAAACCAAGATAATGGGCTAAAATGAAGGGAAGGGAAGAAAAACATAGACTGATACCTGGGAAACATTTTCACTTGGTATGCTTGTCTTTGGAAATATTTGCTGAAGGAAATAGTAGTATTATACTACATTGAGTCATGCTACTGAAACTAGACAAAGTACTGGAAAATCCCTTCAAAGGAATAGTCCTCTATTGGCAGTGAAATGCAATTTATGGCATCATTATGTGCTGTGCTGCATAGACATGTAGAATTCTTTGATTTGCTAGTCCATATATAGGGACATTAAAATTCTCTAAGCAGTTGTGTTACAGTGAAGCACTAAATTATACAAGTGATCACACAAATTAGAATTGGACAAATTGGGGTTATATAATCTAATCGTGCAATGTCTTGTACTCTCTTTATAATGATGCAAATGCTCAGTAACTACAGTTTGTGAAAGAAACAGATAAGATAATTTGAAAAGTAGAGCAGATTGAATTGTTAGTAATTTGACAGTTGTTACATATTTCTTGCAATGCCAGGGAGTCTACAGGAACTATTTAGTTGAACTGCTGCTTTGTTGTGTTGTTCTCAATCTGCCTTTCAAACAATTTAAAAATTGTCTTTAGTATTTCTTTGTACTTTAAAAAAATTATTGTATGTGAATGACAAACAAAAAGTAAAAAAGTATAAATAGTGCGGTAACTATCAGAAACTGTAAAATTACATCTTATCAAACCCTTCCCCTCCATGTTTGTTGGTTTTATGTGGCACTAGTTTCATTGCCAGTTAGTTTGTGACTCATGTCAGATGCTGTTATTAAGCTTTCAAATGCTCTTGTTCGGGATGCACAAGAGAGAATTGTCTTCTTTATTGGGTCCCCTGTGTCTTTGGATAATATAATACAGATCCCATGTTAAGTTATATTATTTGTAGAAATTACCGTATATACTCGAGTATAAGCCAACCCGAATATGAGCCGAGACACCTAATTTTACCATAAAAAACTGGGAAAACTTATTGACTCGATATACATACATACATACGCACACACACACACACACACACATAGGGATTGCAAAGGCTTGCAAGGGGAAGTGCCTACATATCTGTAGCAGAGATTAACAAATATTTCACGCAAAAATGCTTTTATAAGATTAATGGGTATATATATATATATATATATATATATATATATATATTCTTCTTCCTGACTTGCAAGGGTTTATTTTCCTTTTCAAAACATTCCCTTGGGTAAGAGCAAGGGAGGCTTTGGAAAAACAAACACACTGATAAGGGAGGAGAGAAATATATCATATATTGCAAGCAATAGCCTTCAGGCTCCGCTGCTTGGCTTGACCCAATTATACGCCGGGGGAGACTTTTTCAGCTGATAAAAAAGGGCTGAAAAACTTGGCTTATCTTCGAGTATATATGGAACTATCGAGTATATATGGAAGCAAGTTTTTTTGGTGATGGCCTAGTATTGTGTAATGCCCATTCCAGTGAACCTTAATTGGCTGTTTTATGTCTCTTTTAATCTGCTTAAAAACATTCTTTTAAAATTTCCTGATATGATGACATTTTTCAAGCTATCTTACTTCTTTTTGTTTTGAAAGATTTCAAAAGTTACCTAGCAAGTGTGTCTTGCATTGTTATAGTCCTTTGCTGGTTTTTGTTTCTCTTTAAGTTGTTAACGACTTATGGTGACCCTAAAGTGTGTTTAATAATAATCATAATCATAATAATAATCATAGCGTTATTATGGCAAATTTGTTGAGAGAGGATTTGGCTTTGTTTTCCTTTGATTGGGGAAACGGAGAGTGTGGCTTGTCCAATCAGTGGTTTTCTATGGTTGAACCTTTGTCTATAGAATAGTCCAATGCTCAAATCATTATACCTTTTGTTTTCTACCTTTCTAGATTTTCTAATCCAATATCCATGTGATTAGCATGAAAAATAAGTTCTAGTCCCTCTCTAAACAGATATGAATTAGTGATACTGCATCCTGAGGGTTGTAACTCTAAATGCCAAACCATGTAAAATGTTGCTAAATTGTATCTGTTGATGATGACTCCACTTGTACACTTGCATCAGTTATTCTAACTCGGTGTTTCTCAAACTGTGCTTCTCCAGGTGTTTTGGACTTTTCAGCTCCCAGAAATCCCAGCCAGTTTACCAGCTGCTAGGAATTATGGGATCTGAAGTCCAAAATATCTGGAGGAGCACGGTGAGAAACTCTGCTCTAGCTACAGAACCTCATTCCTGTTAAGCAGCATAATTTTAAAAGGTAAAGGTTTTCCCTGATGTTAAGTCCAGTCATGTCTGACTCTGGGGGTTAGTGCTCATCTCCATTTCTAAGCCGAAGAGCCGGCATTGTCCGTAGACACCTCCAAGGTCATGTGGCCGGCATGACTGCATGGAGTGCTGTTACCTTCCCGCCGGAGCGGTACCTATTGATCTACTCACATTGGCATGTTTTTGAACTGCTAGGTTGGCAGGAGCTGGAGCTAATAGCGGCCGCTCACGCTGCTCCCGGGGTTTGAACATGGGACCTTTCGGTCTCCAGCTCAGTGCTTTAACGCACTTCGCCACCGGGGCTCCTTGCATAATTTTAGCATTATGCAATTCCTATCAAGCAGAATACAAAACATCTTTCTCTCTAAAGAACAATATAAAATGTCACCTGAAGTCAAAATGTGACTTTAACTTTGAATTTAGAGATTTGCTTTAAAATATGGTTCCTACAAACAATAGTACTTTTGTTGTTGTTTATTTGTTCAGTTGCTTCCAACTCCTCATGACCTCATAGACCAGCCCATGCCAGAACTCCCTGTCAGCTGTCACAACCCCAGCTCCTTCAAGATCAAGCCAGTCACTTCAGGGATACCACCCATCCATTTTGCCCTTGGTCGGCCCATCTTCCTTTTTCCTTCCATTTTCCCCAGCATCACTATCTTCTCCAAGCTTTCCTGTTTTCTCATTATGTGGCCAAAATACTTCATCTTTGTCCCTTCAGTGAGCAGTTGGGAATTATTTCCTGGAGTATGGACTGGTTTGATCTTCTTATGGTCCAAGGCACACTAAAAAATTTCCTCCATCACCACAGTTCAAAAAGCGTCTGTCTTCCTTCACTCAGCCTTCCTTATGGTCCAGCTCTTGCATCCATTGGTTACTATGGGGAATACCATTACTTTAACTATGCGGACCTTCATTGCCAGTGTGATGTCTCTATTCTTCACTATTTTATCAAGATTTGTCAGTACTCTCATCCCAAGAAGAATTAAAAATGTTTTAATTAGAAATAAATTGTTTAGTATAGGTGGACTGTTATAACATCATAAAACATGGATGTGTCCCTGCGATTTCTGAGTCCGGGTTACTTGTTGTCTTATGGTGACCACATGAATTTCATAGGGTTTTCTTAGGCAAGGAATATATAGAGTTGGGTTAGCCCATTGTTTTAGCTGATAGCAAATTCAAATGAACCCCCTTTTTTTTGTTTGAAAACATTTAATGAAGAAATAAAACAGATATATGACACTGCCTAGGTTTCTGTGGATTACTCTGTTTTGAACCTGCAACCAAAGGTCATGGGACAGTAGTGTATCCAAGATTTGTGTAAATTACAGCTCAAGTCATCAAATTATCTTTTACTAATTTCTTTTGTCTTTTAAAGTAGGTATGCTTGCTTATAGAGTTTTAACATGCTGCTCTTCAGAAATGCCCTAGGACTGGTAAGGGCAAATTAAGCTGTTGAGAATTACATTAAAATAACAATAGACTTGGTACACAGTGGGGCTTGTGTGTCAAAGCAGCTGCAGAGCAAAATGGGCCACACACACTGAGAGCTCAGTAAGGGGCCATTGAGACTTGGCCAGCTAAACTGCTGCCACCTAAACAAACACCATAACAAGAGTCAGTGATTTACTGTTTGATCTAAGTAGGTGACCACTTGGAAGTAAATCTTTCCATGTACTTCAGCTAGCAACCTTTTGCCTATTGCAAATAATGGGACTCCTGCAAGACTTTCTCATTGGAGGTGGCAATTAAATTGATTAAAGGGCTCTTGAGAAACATTATTTGAAGACTAGCAACATTTCCATAGAATAGGGTGGCAGGTATTGTTTTCTCTCTCTTTTAAAGGAACACTAGCAAAATCTCAGTAAAAGAAGTTTTAACAGCATGTGGAAAACTGTATGACTTCACCATGTTTAAGAAAGAAGCCTTTCTAATTTACTTCAGCTTTTCCAAGGCAACTTCTTTGTTTTTTTTTTGTAGTATGTTCCAAAATGTAGGTCGTAGAACAGAAGGATAATTTTAATTTTGAAACTGATTAAACCATAATGATATGTGCATACTTAAATATACATTTCTATTTTTTTAAATGCTTCTAAAAGTTTCCAAATGGTAACGTTAAGGACCTAAAGTCTGTGCATCTAGTTTTTTCTATTTTTGAATTCATGCTGTGAACTGCAGCTCTTGGCATTACAAATACGATGCTTGTTCAATTGAGTAGAAATCAGTTCTTCCCATGAGGAAAATCTATTGTCCAGACTCAGTGTCTATCAAAAATAGACAAACAAAACCCACAAATAAGAAACAAAAGACGGATGTAGAATTTTTTTAACACAGATTAATTCCCCCACATTATTTATAGCATTAACAAAATTGGCTTATAAACTACTAAACCTATGTGTTGCCTTCAGGTCCTTTTTTACTTCACCCCAGGAAGTTGTTCTCTTTCAATATACAGTAGAATCTCGCTTATCCAACCTTCACTTATCCAACATTCTGGATTATCCAACGCAGTTTGGCTTTTAGTAGTCAGTATTTTTGTAGTCAATGTTTTCAATACTTTGCAATATTTTGGTGCTAAATTCGTAAATACAGTAATTACTACATAACGTTACTGTGTATTGAACTGCTTTTTCTGACAATTTTTTGTAAAACATGATGTTTTGGTGCTTAATTTGTAAAATCATAACACAATTTGACGTTTAATAGGCTTTTCCTTAATCCCTCCTTATTATCCGACATTTTTGCTTATCCAAGATTCTGCCGGCCCGTTTATGTTGGATAAGTGAGACTCTACTGTAGTGAGAATAACTTAAGTTTTAAATGCCTAGCCTTTCTTACTTACTGATAAATGCCAAAATGTTAAAATAATTTCTTTGGGGTTTTTTGTCAATCATATGAATATTTTTTTATTTCTACTGTTCAGACTAGAGAGCCACTCATTACGAGAAGTGATATGGGCAAATTGAAGAAGTGGTTTGTTTGTTTGTTTAACACACATTAGCAGCTCTCTCTCTTCATGCACAAGGGGTACTCTGGAGATTTAGAAGTTGATTCTGACTGAAAGTTTTCCAATGAACCCCTTCAAGAGGGTATTGCTGTATTGCTGTTCGGATCAGAAGGCATCCTCAAAGCCCATCCTTTTCAAGGTGACTTTCTCCTTTTGTACATTTTGTTGCTCTTTGCCTTCAAGTCATTTCTAACCCTATCATGAAGTCTTCTTCTTCAGATTGGTTCAGAAAGGGTTTGCCCTTGCCTTCCTTTTGAGGCTGTGTGACTTGAGGTCACAATTAGCCTCAAACTAAGGTTCCAGCACTCAAACCACTACAAGTCTCTATTGGTATAGTTACCTTCTTGAATAAGAAGGGCTTTAAAAGTACTGATAAAGTTGGCTGACAACTGATCAAATCCATACTTCAAAGGCTCTCGAAATTCCTCTGGAGTTAAAAGTGCTCTTCTCCATTGTTACACTGTCTTATCTGAGAAGGGACAGCTATGAAAGTTTGCTGGCTGATAAGTAAACCAATTTGCACCTTCAGGATGTGTTGTCCATCCCTCCTTCAGTGCATCAAGCTTCTTCAGACTTCTATCTGAGAAAGAAGATCTCAGAAGGTTTTCCCTGCTGTTCCACATACATGCTACATTGTTTTGAAGGATATTCTTGTTGTCATTATTTTTGATATTCAGATGTGAGCGCCAGTTCTCATCTAATTAAAATGACACCATTATGATGAGTAAGTTATCAGCAGGGTTGAAAGACTTCCCTCCCATGTAAAGCTCACACATACACAATGTGTGTGTGTGTGTGGGGGGGGGGGGGATTAAGTGGTGTCATTCCCCCAAACACAGAGTTCTCACAGTGGCCACTGAACTTTTGAGCTGCTGTGTGTGTGTGGGGGGGGGGGATGAAAAGCCAGTGGAAAGGGGAGGAGGATGCAATATCCTGCAAAGGAAGATGCTAACTGACTATAATAGTGAACAGCTCTCCCTGCTGCAATCTTTTGTTGTTGTTTCTATTTTTCAATGCTGGTTTCAAGTAGTGGGAAATAAATAACATGGGATTTTTAAAGAAGAATGGTGTACAGATGGAAGAAGAAATAGCAACAAACAGGCCCCCAGTTTTTAACCAGTGAAGCTGTATGTTGAGGACTTATATGTGTATATTCTTATTTTATTATTGAAATATGCTGTAGAGCAGTGGTTCTCAACCTGGGGTCCCCAGATGTTTTTTTACCTTTTTCTTCGTGTACTCTGTGAATGCACACTAATGGAGAGGCTGCGCCTGCGCAGGTTCCAACGGAAACTCTTCCCAAGCTGAAGTTTAAATTTTGGCGGTAGCCACACCCCTCCGTCCCCGGAGGGCATATAAGGCAGCCCTCGGCGCCCGCTCCCCAGTTCCTTTTTTTCCGCCGCAAGGTTCACTTCGGACTCTCATGTCTACGACTCGCTTCAAGCGCTGCACTCAGTGTGCCGCTAAAATTCCTGATTCCGACGGCCACGCCAAGTGCCTCTTCTGCCTCGGGGAGGCACATGTCGTCGGTACCTGCCGTTTCTGCCTAGCCCTGACGGCTTAGGCTAGGAAGAATAGAGCCGCGAGGCTTAGAGCGGCGCTCTACGAAAAATCGCTTGCCCCTGAGCCCGTTCCGTCGACTTCGGGCACGAAGCCGTCGCTCAACCCGAGATCGATGTCGGCTCCGACAGCTAAAGCTCCCTCGGTCTCGTCCAGGGCGTCCAGAGCCTCCAAAACGGCTAAAGCCGCCAAACCGCCGTGCACACTCACCACGGCTACTATGTCGACTCGTTCCGGTCGGGTCGGCCCTTCCTCGACATCGAGCTCGGTGGCCTCCGTGTCCTCGGTTCGATCCCATCTCGGGTCCCCTCCGTCGACCTCTGCGATGAAGATCGCCTTTAAAAGGGCTCATGAGGAAGCTCGTCAGACCCAATCCGACTCAGCAATGGTCCCTCCCACACCGGGTAAATCCATGAGGGTTCCATCAAAACAACCGCTTGCAAAGAAGAGGGCGACCCAACGTTCTTCCTCCTCTGCTTCCTCCAAGATGGACGTCCCTTCTTCGGCGACTTCTTCTAGAAAGTCCTCTCCCATCGCTCCCGCTCAGCGGCCTCGTCAACCTTCTCCTCACCAACTTTCTGATGGCGAGTTACAGGACTCACCCCACCACTCCACTCAGACAGTGGTCAGGGTGCCGTCTCCTCGACCTGCGGTCTCACATCGCCCGTCTCGGCAACAGCTTTTTCCCCCGACCTCGACACCGGAGCGGGGTAGACAAACCACTCGTCTGGCTCGAGCGGCCCAGGCCTCGGCCTCAAAGGAAACTCGGCCACAGATTGCTCCTGCTCTTGAGGCTTTGCCTCCACCAGAGACTGTGTTGTCATCTCCTCCTCAGTCCCCTCAAGGGGCTGAGGATGATGAGATTGATGTCGATCGCCCTGATTCCGCTCTCTCGGCCTCGGTGGTATCTCTAGGCCTCGATCTCTCTCCTCCTCATGATGCTTATGAGGTGGACCCTCCTTCGCCTACCGACAACATTCGGGCTTTCTCTGAACAAATGATTAGAATGGCTGATGCCCTGGGTCTGGAAATCAAACAAACTTCCAAGGCGGTGTCTGACCCGGTTTTCAAACGGGTCCAAGCCCAAGCCCCTCCAGCCACGTTGTTACCGTTTTTGCCTTACCTTCTAGATGTCATCCAATCATCTTGGAAGACTCCTTCCTCGATTCCTCCTACCTCGAAGAGAATCGAATCTTGGTATCGTACAGATGACGACACCTTAGAATGGCTTAAACACCATCCCGACCCAAATTCCATGGTCGTTAAGGCTTCTCAAACCTCCGGTCGTGAATCCACTACCCCTGCAGATAGAGAGGGCAAGAGATTTGACGCGGTCGGTCGAAAGCTCTATTCCGGGGCCCTTCTACTTTGTAGAATGGCGAACTATGGGGCTTGTATGGGGGCCTACCAGCAGATCATTTGGGAAAAAGCACAGCCCTTCTTCGCGAAGTTGTCTGACGAAGACCGGTCGGTTCTGTCCACCCTCCAGCAAGAGGCCGACTCGCTGGCGCATCATCAAATTCAGATGGCTAAGCATACAGGCGACATGGCCGGCAAGATGATCGCCCATGCCATTGCCATTCGTCGCCACGCCTGGCTGAGGTCGTCCGGTTTGTCCTCCTCCTCCAGGCAAGTCATCGAAGACCTCCCCTTCGACGCCATGGGCCTCTTCAACTCCGGCACTGACGACAAGCTCAAAACCAACCATGACTTTAAAGTTCTGGCCACTAAATGCGGTGACCAACCCCAAACCCACCGCACCAAGTGGTTTCCTCAGCGTTTTCGGCGTTTCCCGCCTCCCTCTTACCGCCATCAATCCTTCAGGCGTCCCTCGGTACCGAACAACCAGAACCGCCAACAGCCTCGACGCGCTGTTCAACCGCAAAGACAACGCGGTCGTACCACCCCCACCGCTGGTCAACCCCACCGGCGTTCCTGACGCCATCTCTCTCTCCAGAGACTCTTTCTAAGGTACCGATGCAGTTCTCATTCCTCCGCACCCCTCTCCTCCACCAAATCAACCTCATGGTCTCTTTTTAGACCGCCTGGCTCCCTTCTTTCACCGGTGGAAATCTATCACTTCAGATGCCTGGGTCCTCAAGATTGTCCAAGAAGGCTATGCCTTAGAGTTCGAGGAGCTCCCACCCACGGGACAGGTTCTTCTCTCCAACCCTTCTCGAGAAATTCTCGCAGAGGTCAACGCCCTCCTCGCCAAAGGGGCTATTCGGCCTTCTCCATCGATACAGGATCCTCAAAGCTTCTTCTCCAGATACTTCACGGTCCCGAAGAGGGGTGGGGGCCTCCGCCCAATTCTGGACTTACGCATGCTCAATGCCTTCATACGTCCAACCAAGTTCAGGATGGTCTCCATCGCCTCCATCCTCCCGATGCTTCAACGCGGGGACTACTTCGTGTCTATAGACCTACGAGACGCGTATTTCCACGTAGCGATCCGAGAAACCCACAGGCGCTTCCTCTCTTTCAAAGTTCTCGACCAAACCTACCAGTTTACCGCTTTACCCTTTGGCCTCTCTACGGCCCCAAGGGTCTTTACCAAAGTTGTCGCTGTCGTGGCCGCCCACCTCCGGCTCCAGGGGATCACAGTCTTCCCTTATCTAGACGACTGGCTACTGGTCGAATCCGACCCTGCCCTCCTCCGACGTCACGTCGACTACACCCTCTCCCTTCTAAAATCTCTCGGTCTCCAGCTAAACCCCGACAAATCTCACCTCACTCCGTCGAACAAAATCCGCTTCATCGGTGCCCTGTTCGACTCAATCTCTCGGACTGTCTCTCTCCCGCTCGACAGGTTCCTAGCCCTTCGTCAACAAATCTCCTTTTGCGAGACCCACCGGAGGGTTCGGGCTCGGTCCATCCAGGTATTGCTGGGCCACATGGCCTCCACAGTCCTCACAACCCCGTTTGCCAGGCTCCATCTCCGGACTCTGCAAAGATGGTTTATAGACGTTTTCAAGCCTTTTCGCCACCTCAACTCGAGGTTTCTCTCCATCCCACTCCACGTTCGTCGGTCGCTTCTCTGGTGGAAGTCCCTCTCCAACGTCTGCAAGGGTCTTCCGTTCCACCCGACTCCTCCCTCGACCACTATAACCACGGACTCATCCAATTTCGGCTGGGGAGCCCACATGAGCGGTCTCACTGTTCAAGGCCTCTGGTCTCCTTCCGAGAAGGCCAATCACATAAACTTTCTGGAACTTCTTGCCATCTTCAAGGCTCTGAAAGCCTTCTCCCGCCTGATCTCCCAAAAATCTGTCCTCGTCCAATCAGACAACACAGTAGCAGTCTTCTACATCAACAAACAGGGCGGTACGGGTTCAAGGAAGCTGATGCTTCTCTCCTCCCAGCTGTGGTACTGGTGTATAGCCCGCAACATTCAAGTCTCGGCGATTCACCTTCCCGGGATCCAGAACAATTTAGCGGATGCCCTCAGCAGAATGACGACCTCCTCCCACGAGTGGATGCTCGATCCCGAGACTCTTCTTTCTCTTTTTCACAAATGGGGCTTTCCCACTCTGGACCTCTTCGCTTCTCCCCAGAACGCACAGTTGCCTCGGTACGGGGCGAGACTTCCCCCGTCCTCCTTTCCAGGCTGCCTGGGGGACGCCTTCCTTCTGGACTGGTCAGCGGAACCGATCTACCTCTTTCCGCCTTTTCCTCTCATACCAAAGGTCCTACAGAAACTCCGGTCGATACCGACGTCGGCGATCCTGATAGCTCCGGCATGGCCTCGCCAACCTTGGTTCCCGGCTCTTCTTCATCTCTCCAGAGCGACCTTCGTCACCCTGCCTCTCCTCCCGCACCTCTTGTCCAGGGATAACGGCCAGATCCTGCACCCGGATCTCCCCTCTCTACATCTCACTGCTTGGAGAATTCTCGCCTGACCTCCCTCCCGCAGAACCTGCAGGAGGTCCTCCGCGCAGCTCACAAGCCGGCTACAACCAGATCTTACACTTATAAAGTTTCTTGCTTCCGCTCCTTTCTTCGCTCCTGAGGAATTGTTGCCTTCCCAACCTCGGTACCGATAGTGCTAGACTTTCTTATGTCTCTGGCAGACCAAAAACTTTCTCTTGCTTCTATGAAATCTTACTTGGCCGCCCTATCCTGGTGTTTTCAACAACATGGTAGACCGTCGTTGTTCTCTGATCACCTTGTCAAAACCTTCTTAAAAGGATACAATAACATCTGCCCCCCGTCTCAGCCTCCTACTCCGGGGTGGAACCTCGAGCTCGTGCTTTCCCAGCTCACTACCTCCCCTTTCGAGCCTTTGGCCTCGACCGACCTACGTCTCCTTTCTTGGAAAGTTGCCTTCCTGGTGGCCATAACTTCGGCGCGCAGACCCTCGGAACTGGCAGCCCTTCGGGTTGATGAACCTTACCTCCGTTTTCATCATGACCGTGCCGTTCTCCGCCCGGACATCACCTTCCTTCCTAAGGTGGTCTCAGCTTTTCACCTTAACCAGGACATTGTCCTCCCCGCCTTCTTTCCAGACCCCTCATCTCCCCTTGAACGGAGACTGCACCTCCTTGATGTGCGCAGGGCACTCCTTTTCTATCGGGACCGTACTAAAGACATTCGAAAGACCCCAAAACTTTTTGTGGCCCATGCTCCAGATAAACTGGGCAATCCTATTTCTTCACAGAGACTGTCTCATTGGATTGCTCAGGCTATTGAATTGGCCTACGAACTGGCCAAACGCCCACCCCCTCCGTCGGTCCGCCCGCGTTCGACGAGAGGCCTCTCCACATCGACTGCCTTCCTAAGGGGCATCCCCCTTGACTCTATTTGCAGGGCAGCGATCTGGTCCAACCCACTTACGTTTGTGTCTCACTATAGGGTAGACCAGAAAACCTTAAAGGATTCAGCCTTTGCTAGGGCAGTTTTGTCATCCTGCTTGTCCTGAAAGGTTCCTTCATATATTCCTATTTTGTGGATGTTTTTTCATACCATCCTTTTGTCAATTTCCTGTTCAGTACATGTTTGCACTGTTATCTCTGACAAATTGTGCCTTATTTGCCACTGCCTTCCTCCTTTGGAGAATGATGCGCCTTACTTGCACATGTTTTCTTAAATTGTTTATATCATGCCTTACCGGGTTGCTCTCGGTGTTATGCGTGTGTTCATGCAATACTTCAATGGGTCCTTCGGACCATGTTATTGATGTTTAATAAACATATGTTTGGACAGTTTTCTCGTTGTCAGGGTTTGCTTAGCCCGCCTCCGAGACCTAAGCTTGCTAGTCTCCATTAGTGTGCATTCACAGAGTACACGAAGAAAAAGGACAGGTTGCTTACCTGTAACCATGTTTCTTCGAGTGTACTCTGTGAATTCACACAAGCCCGCCCTTCCTTCCCCTCTGGCAAACCCTCTTCCTTCCTCGTTGCCTTAGCGGCGTAGGAACTGGGGAGCGGGCGCCGAGGGCTGCCTTATATGCCCTCCGGGGATGGAGGGGCGTGGCTACCGCCAAAATTTAAACTTCAGCTTGGGAAGAGTTTCCGTTGGAACCTGCGCAGGCACAGCCTCTCCATTAGTGTGAATTCACAGAGTACACTCGAAGAAACATGGTTACAGGTAAGCAACCTGTCCTTCAACTCTGAGAAATCCTAACAGCTGGTAAACTAGCTGGGATTTCTGGGAGTTGTAGGCCAAAAACATCTGGGGACCCCAGGTTGAGAACCACTGCAGTAGAGAATATAATTGAGAAGATCTCATAATTTTATAAAAACAATTAAGAGCATCATAATTAAGGATAGACTTTTTGAATTTGAAGGAGACCACAGCAAACTTTGGATTTTCCTGCCTCATACCAATTTGCTTTCCAATTGCTACTTTTCGCCTCATATGCTCTTAGGTTTTCCCATTTGTAGCCACTGAAAGTTTAAAAGATTTGGGTGTTAAGCCCTCCCCATTATAAATCTGATAACATCTCCTCTTGTCAAATTTATAATGTGGGAAAAACACTTTTTGGTAACATAAAAGTGAAAGTCCATCATCAAATCTTTTCTGTGGTTAATAACCATTGAGCCTAATGATCAGTTCATGAATACATTGAATGGCTAGATTTGACATGTTAAAACCACATGTTAGTAACATTCATCGTGTACTTTAGTCATTTTCATAAATTAACTGAATTATTTCATGGTAAATATGCTCATGTTCTTTGTCTGCCTAAATGATTAAAACATTTCAAGATTTTTTAAAAAACTAGTCTAGGTTACATATTTTATGCCAGTATCTTTTTTCTCCTTCAGTGATATGTTTGATAGCTTAACTTATGAGGTCGCATGCCTGGAGGAATTCTTTGTCATCTCTGTACATGTGAAATTCTGAACCTCTTTACTAGAATGAAATCCAATGTGAAAACCTCTCTAATTTTAAGTACATAGTCATATAAAATCATGGGAATCTTGTAAAAACATCTAACCAATGACAATTCACTGTTCATTGAAAACAGAGGACTTCTATAAGAATTACCAAAGTAGTGTTCAATAAATATCACACACAAGTTCACAGATTCAAGTTCTAGTTCTCAGATTCTCAAGATCTGTTGATAAAATCAATAGCCTTTCAAAAGTTAAACATTTAATTCAGGCAGGAATCTTGCTGTTGTTATGCAAAATTCACTTGCAAACAAAACTGTTTAGAGTATAAACTCTCCTTTCGAAGGACTGTAGGCAGCTGTCCTTAATAACTACTACAACAGCAGCAACAACAATTTATTACCTCTCCTTGCGGCTGGAGGTGAGGTACAACATAGTTAAAATAGTGAGGTAGAACAAGGCAGACAGTGTAGACCCATAATCCAGTTCAAAGCAGTTAATGTGGATTATCTGCTTTGATAATATGGATTATATACCAGTGTATAAGGGGCCAAAGATAGTTTAGGTGCTGCAGGGAAACCAAATAGCTCTGTGCCCCAGTGCTTTGTCTCCACTGTGTCCCTTCCCCATATTATTTCCAGCCGAGATGGCTGCCTCATTGTGCCTAATGGTATAAGCCCACTGTAAAAGTACAGACTGTGCTGCCGTTGTTTATCCAGTTTTAAATGCAGGTTAAAATTCACAAGTTAAAATTGGCTGGGTAGAATCATAGAATCATAGAATAGTAGAGTTGGAAGAGACCTCATGGGCCATCCAGTCCAACCCCCTGCTAAGAAGCAGGAAATCGCATTCAAAGTACCCCGACATATAGCCATCCAGCCTCTGCTTAAAAGCCTCCAAAGAAGGAGCCTCCACCACAGTCCGGGGGAGAGAGTTCCACTGTCAAACAGCTCTCACAGTGAGGAAGTTCTTCCTGATGTTCAGGTGGAATCTCCTTAGGGTTGAATGCCAATGTTGCTGTGTTTTGTTGAAAAATTGAAATATGTAATACATTCACAAATCAGATAATCTTTTATGTTAGAGGTACACTACATGTGAATTCCTTTTTGCACATTCACTATAATTTCTTGAAACATCCAGTTTAAGATGGGAGACCTTGGATGGACACAGCTGCTTTGATCACTCAGGTGGCATTTATGGAAATATAGTTCCTTCTGACTGGATTCCATTTAGTTCCTTAATATTATAGGGAGCTTTAGCAGGTAATGATACTGGAAAGTTGACAGCTAAATGTAGCAGAAAACATTATTTTGGTCAAATATGTTCAAAAACAGACTCAAGTTAAAGCAAAAGTGAGAAATGTGTAACACTTCAGATAAGCCTTGTGAGTCCATACCATGTGCTAAACTGGTACCTCCTATAACCTACTTTCAGTTGAACAGTTCTGGGTCATTTCTGGCTAACATTCAATACAGGCACAATTACATAGTCAGGGTATGGTGATTCCAGTTACTCTGAGAAGAAACAGATTATTGGATCCTGTTTCAATTTAGTTTTGAAGAGTTTGAGAGGAGGAGCTAGTTCAATTGACAGAGGGAAGAATGCAGTTGTGCCCTCATTGGTTGCCTTGAGTTAGGAAGTGTTGGTTGGAGGTTGCTGCTGCACCACATGGACTTTTCTTGTGGGATATTGTACATTTCATAGTTTTCTATACTGTAGGGCATGTTGCAGATTTTTAGAAATGGCATAAAAATCCTGTTTTCACAACAGCCTTTATGTCAAATTTGTTTTAAAAAACTGCAGCAGTTCTGATTTATCTGACAGATGTAAAGAAAGTTCATGTAGCCACACAATTTCCTAAAAAATTAACATTTGTGGAAATGAAACTTAAGCTAGCACACATGATTCATGCTTGTTATAAAAACAATTTTATAAGATATTACCAAAATAATTTTTGAATTTTGATCAAAAGTTTTATGAACTTTGATTATAAAATGGAAAATCAGAAAAATATGACTTGGCAGATGTATAAACAATCAGATTTCTGAGAAAAAGCTCTCTTGGAACCCTCAGATATGGAGAAGAGAGCAAAGTTCAGATGTTTGCATTTCATGTATGTTTGTGCCCTTTGACACCGAGATTCTTCAAGTCCTATCCGGCTAAATATTTCATTGCTCCATCCTCATATATTACTAAATCACACTGCTTGGCTCATGTGAAACTGCTAGTGCTTGAGAAGTATACATACAGACAGGAATGTCATCATAATTCGTGACAGTACTTGTTGGTTATGATTCATGGTTGGCTTATAGTTTGGAATGGCATTTGGGATATTTCATAGGCCTTTCTTGCTATTGGGCAAGAAAGTCCCACAAAGGGGACTTAAGCCGCCTTGAGTCCCCTTCAGGATGGAGAAAGACGGGCTACAAATGCGGTAAATAAATAAATAGGTTGCTCCAGTGCTTTCATTCATGTTTTGGGGCTTTAATGTTGTACTGGTGCATTGGGACTCTTATGTCTATTCCTAAATCTGACTCTTACTAGGCTTTCATGATGTAGCACTGGCACCTGAGTTGCTATGCTGGTGGAGAGACACATCTAAGTTAATTTCATGACTGTTTTGGTGTTCATTTTTGAACTAAAGAACTAAAAACTACACAAAAGTTTCCTTGAAGGGATCCTTCTACTTGTTAAGCAATCAATTTATAACTAGGCAAGGAAATTCATAGTCATCTGTGACCAGGAGAAGATATATTTTCCCCCAGCTTTAAATGAATCATATTCATGGGCTGTATTTTTTTACCTTTAGGGCTAATACTGCCTTTAGAGTGTGATGATAGCCGTGACGGGTTAAACCCAGGGATATTGAAAGCTTGTGGATTTTAATTGCCATGTAATTTAAATCAGGCTTGCCAGACAGTATTTGTATAACATTTTAAGCACAAAGGTTTGTGTTTGGCATACTTCCAATGCTGCATGTGTTCATCAAATGTTGTTTAGTCATTGTAGCATATTTATGCTATCTGGAAACACATGTATTTAGTTTCCTGAACAATGGGCTTTAATCAGGTCCACCTCCTAGATATAGACAATAAGGACAACAAGTATATAACAACTACAATGCCAGGATTAAAATTAAGTATACATTTCCTTGAAGCTCACCTAAATCCATCCTCTTTATATTTTATTATTCTGGACTGTGGTTGCTAAAGATGGATTGGGTGAAGGATTTATTCATCTCAGATTTTATAGTTTGGACAATGGCCAAAACATTAAAGCACTTATGGATAAATAGAAGGAAATAACTGTTAACCATGGATGTTTATGTAGACGTAAAGCTGGTCCTTGCTTTTCTCTGTCCTCACAACCTTTTCATGTAAAATTTCATCATGCTTTTCTAATGGCAATGTCTGTATCTGGAAAAAAAATGCCTGGCTACAGTCTCTACCACCTCACAAAGCAATACCTCCCATGATGAAAACTACTTTAGAAATAAATAGGAATTTCAAATCCAGTTTACAAAGCTGTAGTTGTGAATAAAATGGTTGTGCATGTCTATAACCCTTTGCCAAAGGTCCTTGTTGCACTATTATAATTAATTATTAAAATGTATATAGATATTATGGTACTGCTTTTCTATTACCAGTATGTTAAAATACACATTTAGGGCACCTGATTCCAAATTCTATTTGTGTTGCTCTCATTAATTTTGTACAGTGTTGTGTATAGAATCATAGAATCATAGAATCGTTGAGTTGGAAGAGACCTCATGGGTCATCCAGTCCAACCCCCTGCAAGACGCAGGAAAATCTCATTCAAAGCACCTCCGACAGATGGCCATCCAGCCTCTGCTTAAAAGCCTCCAAAGAAGGAGCCTCAGTCGGGGAGAGAGTTCCACTGTCGAACAGCTCTCACAACGAGGAAGGTCTTCCTAATGTTCAGGTGGAATCTCCTTTCCTAAAGTTTGAAGCCATTGTTCGACATCCTAGTCTCCAGGACAGCAGCAAACAAGCTTGCTCCCTCCTCCCTATGACTTCGCCTCATGTATTTGTACATGGCTATCATGTCTCCTGTCAGCCTTCTCTTCTGCAGGCAAAACATGCCCAGCTCTTTAAGCCGCTCCTCATAGGGCTTGTTCTCCGGACCCTTAATCATTTTAGCCGCTCTCCTCTGGGTGCTTTCCATCTTATCAACATCTCCTTTCAACGGCGGTGCCCAGAATTGGACACATTATTCCAGGTGTGGTCTGACCAAGGCAGAATAGAGGTGTAGCATGATTTCCCTGGATCTAGACGCTATACCCCTATTGATGCAGGCCAAAATCCTATTCGCTTTTTTTGCCACCGCATCACATTGTAGGCTCATGTTTAACTTGTTGTCCACAAGGACTCCAAGATCTTTTTCACACATACTGCTATCGAGCCAGGTGTCCCCCATTCTGTATCTTTGCATTTCATTTTTTCTGCCTAAGTGAAGTATCTTGCATTTGTCCCTGTTGAACTTCATTTTGTTAGTTTCGGTGTGAATGATAATTTATTATGGGAATATGCCTTTAGTGTATTGTCTCCTGGGTGATTATTTGGTTAAAAAGATTTTGTATAGGCGTTTGAAGTTTATTCCACCAAAGAGCCATGTCCTCGTCAGTTTGAAGTTTATCCACACCTCTGAAGTGTTAAGTTGTTTACCTGAAAAAACAAAACCATAAGCAAATAAGATGTAATGGGTCACACCAAAAGCCTAGGTAGTGTAACTTTCTGTTCCCACAGTGGCCAACCAGATGCCTTTGGGAATATCACCAAGCTGTGAAAGCAATAGCATCCTCCTTCTCATGCTTTCCAGCAGCTGTTGTTGAAAGACATACTGCCACCAGTAATATGCAATCATTATGCAATTGAATTGTGCAATGTATTCAATGTGTGGCTGGACTTCCACTTTGTATAAAGGCTATATGGCATTGGCAGGCCTGTAGCCAGGATTTTGGTTCATGAGGGGCTGGGATTTTGGTTCGGGGGTGGGGGGGCTGAGTCTGAGTGAGAGAGGATCTGCCCTAGCAAACCTTTTGTATCGTTATCCCAATACCCCCATGCATATGGAATATATTGAGTATGGTGATCAGATCATGATATGAATAAACATAACAGTTTAAATAATAAATGTAAGGCCTTCTCGCGGCCCACCCTGAAAAGCCCCCCCCCCCCCCCCGGCTACATGCCTGGGCATCGGTGATGATATTTTCTGTTGCATTCCTAATGATTCCAACCATTATATTTATCTTTTTTCACTGCAGCCTCACATTTGGTTGACTCTTTCATTGTACTGTGCAATAGGAGGATGAAGGGATGTAGATAAGGATGGGAATCTGAGATAGTTTTGTACTACTCATGCAGATTTTTTTCCATTCTGTTTTTAGGATGTAGGCCATTTTTATTGAGAAAAATCCCAGGGACGTTCTTTTCTATGATTATTTGTCCCAATCTTTCAGCCCTAAGGCAAGTCACTCACATCCACCACACAATTGCACTCTCTCCTCTAAAGCTGAATAGACTGCCATCCAGATGACAATAGGCCAAAAACAGAGAGCAAGGAGAATAACTCAAGCCAAGCATTGCCAGTATGATTCCAGCAGTAGTTTAATGCAGGTTCCAGATATATTAAACAGATGTTACAGGACAATATAAAAGAAAACTGTAGCATTTTCTCTCATTTATCCCAGAGGAAAAAAATGACTTGCTGTGTAAGGCTCCTGAGTGTTGTTATAATTGAGAGGTGGAATAAAAATTTAATAAAGATTGCTGACCTTTTAAAATTCTGCCTGAGAGGTAGTTCAAGTTGAGAAAGAATAATTGACCAAAGTCATCCAATTAATTTCATGTCTTGGTAGTCTTCATTTTGGAGATCACAACACTCTTGACAAATCTATCACTTTAAATCTATCTGTCATAACAATAATAGAACCTAAACCTTCCCAAAGACTTGCAGAGAGACTGGTCTGTCATTTCATATTCCAGAAAATCAGTAGTACTCATTCCAGTAAGTCAGTAATTCTGTGTGTTATTATGAAAAAGAAATTATCCCTTTGCATGTTATATAAATATCTGATTGGCTGAAAGTTTACTGTAGGCATTAGATTAAATGTACTACTCAGAATTGTTCAAACTGGTTGTGTAAAGCAATATATTGGTTGCCAGTTATTATGTTGTGGTCCAGTATTATTTATTTTTCTCCTGCTTTTCTCCCACTGATGGAATTCAAAGTGGTGAACAAAATAGAAAAAAAAAAAACCCAACTACATAATACAGATAACCATCATCCCCCAATCCAACATATAACCAATAAATCAACATATTGCATAAAATGCCAATTTCATAAATATAAATAAGCCTAAAAGTGATAACATATATCATTCTCCTTAAAATCCATATGCCTCAGAATTAATATAGTACTTTATATCATCATCCAATTAAGTTGCTTCATATCTGAAAAATGAATTTAGTTACCATACCATTAGAGACCATATTTCTATAAACCCTATTAAATTGCTTGACACAGCAAAGCGCAAATATCAAGTAGTCATTAGTTTGTAGAAGTTTATGCAGTTTATTGCAACTATTATTACAACTGCTAAAGAAAAGATTATAGATCACCTTCGAAGTCTAGAGTTAATAGCTGAGATCCCTGCGAAGGTGCCTAATCTCTTAAAATGACTTGTGAAAGAATTTGGCATTTTGGTAGAAAAACAGGAAACTGATGAAACAAAAAGTTTATTCATATACTGACCTTACAATTTGTGCTTTCTCCTGGTAATGAACCAGGAGTGTCCTTGAGTGTAGTATGAAAGCAAACTGATTAAGCATAGAGGATGTTTTGAGTTGGCAGAGAAGAATAATTTTGTAGTCCAACCATTTAGTGAATGTCTTTTTATATGTTGAAGTCCATACGGTTGAAACAATGTTTGGTATTTATATTTGCGGTATTCAATAGGCTATGGCTGTGAACGTCTATTATAATTATATTATTATTATTACTATATTTATTCATATAGCACTTTTTCTCTTAAAGAGGCTCAAAATGGTGAACAGTGGTAAAAACAATACATTTTAAAACCTAAATACAGTACTATAAACATTTTAATAGAATTAAACTTAGATATTATTATTATATTTATTTACTTAGATTGACCCATGGATAAGTTAACGCAAGGTTTTTGTGTCTGACTAACATTTCTAGACTTATACACAACAATACAATACATTCAGTTCAATTCAATTCATCCAATAAATAAATAAATAATAAAATGAATAACATGGGACCATGGGCAATGCAGTTATAACACCCCCAGGTAAAAATAGGCAGAATCATTAGCCTCACCCATACTTAGCATAGAGTAGGGATAGAAAGCCTCTGACCCGGTTTTGGCCAAATCCCTTCTCCAAATACAGCACCTTGAAGGCTAGTGAAAAGAGGAATAGCAGTGGTGATTCCTGTGAATAATATTCCCCATCCTAACAGGGAAGATAAATGGTACAGTGGAGGAATGCCTCGCTTTATTGGTGGAGATGACTGGGCATTCTTTTTACATATAGTTCTCCATATGGTTCAATACCCTGAAAGAAAGTATGGAGCATGCAATCATTTGGCTGAATCTTGCCATTGTGCTTCACTTGTTTTATAGGAAAGGTAGTTAGTGACTTCCTTGTCAGTGTGGCAGTGAACGAACTCCAGGATTTAGTTTAACTTTAAAAGGCCTACCTCATTCTCCAAAAGGCAACTTGGACAGCTGCTTTCAAAGTTCAGACTAATGCTCACAATGGATTAATCATCTCATTGACGTGTGAGTTACCTGCCGTCGTTACATCTGCAACCACTTTGCTCATCCTTCCACTTTTTCCACTAAGTGGGTTAACAGTATCTGAAAGGGATAGGGAAGTCTGGCTATCTCCAAATGGTACTTCACCATTGCCATAGAGTGAGATGGACAGCTGTGCCTGCTCATGTTTTACTGTTTTTTAATAGGCAAAGCTATCTCAAAACAAAAGAGTTTCATTTGTGTTGTTGAGTGTATGGTTCCCTGAACACAGCATATTTTAGTAACTTCGATGTTAATTTATGGTGTATCTGCCAAACACCATTACTATTTTTTTCCAGAGAGATAAAACTCCATGGCTTAGATTTCCCTACAACATCTCTTTTCAAAATAATAGCAAAATTACTGTTAATTCTAATTATTTTCTTAAACATTTTGGGGTTTCTCTTTAATGTTTCACATTATGTATATTGATCTCTCCAACCTTTAAAGCAGGGAGCACTTTAATGGAACCATGCTGAACAATATCCACACATTAAGCTAGAACAGCTGTAGTTTGATTTGTTGGTCGGCAAGGCCTGTGGGATTGGCTCAAGTTCATCTTGGATCTCACTAATATTTCATGTATTTAGCCTTTTGTGTTCTTTGCTGGCTTGACTGTGAAGAAAAAAAAACTTTCCAAAAATGTCCTTCAGCTGCAATATTTAAAATAAACAGGCAATGTATTGCTGTGGTAACCAGACAGCACCCATGAATTGGGTTGGCTTTGTAAACCTTAGAAATGTGCGAGCCATTCATGCCAAAGGGTAATCTTCCCTTAAGTTTCTCTTACATTTGTCCAAATACAATTACCCTCTTTTTATTTTGTTGCTACATGATTGCCATGCTTGAATATCAACGGAAATAAAATGTTGCTATGTTAACCTGCTACTTTCCTGCTGCCAGGACTTTATGGAGAAGGCAGGACAGTGGTGCAGATCCCCTGATGGAAAGATATTTGAACTGGACTCCAGATAAATCTAAAGCATTCTTTCAGATTTTCAGCATTGTCATAGCAATATATGAAAGTGTTGTTTGGAAGAGCAGTAACATTCTTGAATGGGATCTCACATTTGAAGCTGTGCAGTCTGTATTTTATCTCCAAACATACCCTCTAAATGTAGCATCACAGTGTGGACCAGTGCACAAAGATCAGATGATCAAGGAGACATAGTTGTATGAGCCCACTTGGCAGAATTATGTGAAACATTCTTTTATTTCCCTCCCCTTGTTCTATTGAACAAGGGATGAAAAAAGATTTGGAGTGTCCTTGATCATGCCTTAAGTATAAACACATAATTCTAGGCAACAGATACGCAGTATTCCAGTTAGAAGTTTAAACCCTTCTTAAGATAAGCAGAGGTATTACTTACATCATTCTAGCTCTCACATGAGATTATAGAAAGGATATATGTGAGAGTATGGTTAATATGATAATGGACCACATCAATTCCAGACTAATTGCTTGGTCAATATCATGAAGGTGTTGGGCCAATCCACATATGAGGAAACATAATCTTTAGCTCTGGTATTTATGGTATGAAGTAATAATAATAGTTATATGGGTTTTCCATTAGTTTTATACTGTGCTTTCCTTTTGGGATTCCCTTCCAGAATACAATTCTGTTAAAAAATGTCCATTCTGAGAGGACTTTCAATCACTGTTCCACATCTGTGAAATTCTTTTAGTCAGTAGGAATGCTGAAACCTGAATCTCAGGTGTGTGCGTGCTGCCTTTAATGAAGTTTAACCAGTGGAGATAACTTGTTTTAGATTCTTGATGTTACAGGAATAGATTGCAATTCTGTCTGTATTTATCTAAAAATAAGCCACACTGGGTAGTAGCAACTACATCTGACTGAGAGTAAGTCCAATTGATTTTGCATTCTCTTTATATGTAGCATTAATTATTTATCTAGAGTTATTTATGAAGAGAAATGCAGGGAATATTTTTAAAAGTTCTGTTTCATTTATTTTTTCCCTTTTCTATATCAAGAATCTTAAAGAGGCTTATAAATAAAATATAAACTACTTTTGTGGATGAATACAGAATTGAAACAATAGTTTTCTCCAAATAATAATAAAATGAAAACATGAGATGTTAAAATAATGAGTAACTTAGAGTTCTCTTGGGTCAAATGAAAAAAATAATAATTATAGGGATGCCACCCAGACTTTGCAAAGGAACTTGAAAGTCCTGCTGAAAAGAAGCTTATAACAAGCATGGGGCACATATTGCTTTTAAAGCATCATGGGAAGGTCTGTCCAGTTTAGTCACTAACTGGATGGTAACAGCGGAAAGGATTGCATCATGGACCTCATTCACATGTTTTGCATCGTCATTCACACAACATTTTATTTTTTATTTTTTCATTAGTGCTGATTGGACTCTGGCATTTTTGAAGCAAGAAAACAATTTCACAATACTCTTTCATACAAAAATCAGCTGAATTAATCTTTCTTAAACAGCCTGTGTTTTGTTGCCGTTAGATAGTCTGTGACTTCATAAATTAACAATCCCCTTTAATTCTAAGATTCTCTAGTATTCATTTTTGAACACAAATATATCATCTCAGTATAATTTTTTGTTTAAATGCATCAGTTATCACAAACTTTAACAATTTCCATAGCATAGGAGTGAGTCTCACTATACTCAGAGAAATCCTTACAAGAAGACGACTTTAGGTTTTGATATTAAGGTCTGGTTCATGCCAAATATGTTTTTAATATGACTAATCCAATTTTTCATGACAAACACTTGTATGTTTGATCTGTACGGACCATATGATTGAAGGAAAATTAATTCAAGCTAATTTAATATAATGTACAGAGTGTAGATGTGATTGATCACATCTGTCAATACAGTAATGGAACTGCCACATCTGTGGTAGTCATAGGATATATTTTGCACTGTAGAATGAATACAATTTGATGCCACTTTAACTGCCATGGCTCAGAGCTAGAGAATCAGGGGAATTGTAGTCTTACAATGATTTTAGTCTTCTCTGCCAAAGTGTGATGAGTCATGGGCCATGTAGTCCCGTTCATGGCACTGTAGTCCCAGATGAAGAGGAGAACTTGGGTTTTTCACCGTCTCAGTCAGAATTGGAACCTTCCCAGCCAGATTTGGGAACCTTGCACCTGCAAGAGATTTGTCTTCCAGAAATCTGTCAAACAAGCCCTGAGTCTAAATCTCCTGTGTTTTCTCGCCACGAGTTTTGTAAACATCAGAGAGCAGTTCAAGCGGCCTCTCGTAGGAGTGCTAGGATAGCTGCTAAGAATTCAGCTGATTAAGCCTGCTTTCCATGGGAAACCTTAAGGAGTCATGCATCTGGACTCAGAGATTAGCTTTCGTTTCTAGTTCCCCAGAGAACTGCTCTTTGGTGGGAAAACTAGACCCTATTTAGGTGTTTTACCCACAAAGGCATCTTGCGGAGTCAATTCGTCAGCTACTGGAGTGAGTTGTGTGTGGACAGCGCGCTCCGTTTCCAAGCCTCGTTCCTGTTTCAAGCCTTGTTCCTGATTCCAAGCCTTCGCTCCGTTTCCAAGCCTTCGTTCCCGTTTCCAGCCTTGTTTACCTCCACGGACCTTGCCTTGTTTTCCAGGACTCAGCCTTGCCTTGTCTTCCGGATTTTGCCAAGTAATTCCACGGATCTTGTTCTCGCTCCTCGTTCCTTGTTGCCTTGTATCAAGCCTTGTTTCAAGTTATTTCCTAGCCTTGCTCAAGTTCATGGACTAAAGGACCTTGTCATCTCCCCTCACTTTGCCTGGCAAAGTGAGTGTTTCGGTTATTGGATTACAACTTTGGACCTTAATATTTCATATTGGACATTGTTTCTTTGGACTAATTTTGACCTTTCCTGAAAGGTCTAATTCTGGACTATTTTCTACACTTGTTTTTATTAACTTTATATACTCCTTCAATAAAGATATTAGATAGATTCTGGCCTCTGTGTATGGTTATTGGTGCCCTGCAGCCGGGTCGTGACAGTTTGACTCCGCCACCCTAAGCACCAATTAACCTAGGCCAGAATGTCTACCGGAGCCGGACCGGGAGGCCAGCCGCTCAGCTACACCATCGACAAGGAGGAAGTGGACCGCATCCGTGATAAGCTCAATGCGCAGGAGGGAGAAATAAAGGGATTGAAGGAACGCGGAATCCGACTCCCGGCCCTGGCATTGCCAACCAAGTTTTCTGGAGAAGCTTCTAAGGTTCATGTTTTCCGTCGCCAATGCCAAGCTTATCTAGAGGCCCGTGCTGCCGAGTTTCCCCAAGAAGACATCAAGGTGGCGTGGATTTACAGCCTTTTAGACGGGCCAGCGGCCAACTGGGCGACGGCACTGTTCGACCAAGTTTCCCCACACCTAAGATCAGCGCAACACTTCTTGGATCACATTAAGGCGACTTGGGGGATCGAAGACAATTTGGAGGCAGCCGGCCATAAACTCCGGCGCCTCTCTCAGGGGGACAGACCCTTGTCCCAGTACATAGCCGAGTTCCGAGTGCTGGCCCACAGCACCGGATGGAATGATATAGCCCTCAGAGGACAATTTCGGGAGGGTCTCAACATCGAGATGTTGGAAGAAATTTCCAAAGTGGATCCCCCTCACTCTCTTGAAGCACTCATTGATCAATGTTTACGAGCTGAAGTCATGCTTGCCAACAGAAAACAATGGGTCCGAGGCCAGAGCGGTAGAGCTGGGGTGAAACCTCCCGCTCCCACCAGCGTCCAGCCGCGTCCAGTATGGAGACCCCCGCCACCAGCCCCATACCCCAGGGGGAGCGAGGAGGTGCCGATGCAGTTGGGCAATGTGCGTCCCAGGTTAGATGCCGCCGAGAAGGCCCGCCGCCAACGCCTAAATCTCTGTTGGTACTGTGGAAACGGGGGCCACTTCGCCAGAGAGTGCCCAGCCAAAGGGAAGCCCCCCGCCCGTCTGGCGGCGGCGTCCTCCACGGAGACGAAGACGTCTGAGGCGGCTGGCGCACAGCCGGCGGGGGAAGCCAGCGACCGGGCGTAGAGAGGCTCGCCAACCCGGTCAAAAAACCCACTCAAGAGCCGCCAACCGGGGTCCTATTTCTTCTAGTGGTCACCTTGTGGTCAGCAAAAAAGGGGCCAGTCATGGTCCATGCCATGATAGACTCAGGAGCCACAAACAATTTCATTGATAGAGAGTATGCCGACTCTCTGGGATTACAATACCATGACTTCAAGAATGCCCGTGTGGTGCAAGCAATCGATGGCCGCCCCCTCAAGACGGGTCCCGTAAGCCAGTGGTCGGAACCCACCAGAATGTGGATAAGGGAACATATGGAAGAGATTTCCTTCTTTGTTACCGAGGTTCCCCATTTCCCTGTGATTTTGGGAATTCCATGGCTGACACTTCACGACCCAAGCATCTCCTGGTCCAACAGAGAACTGCAGTTTGCTTCAAAATATTGCCAAAACCATTGCCTTGTAGCCAAGATCTGCCATGCCACAGACACTGAACCCATTATCACCTTGCCCAAGAAGTACTCAGAATATTGGGATGTATTCAATGAAAAAGAGGCCGAGAGATTACCCCCACATAGACCTTATGACTGTGCCATTGACTTGGTGGAGGGGGCCCCGATCCCGCGAGGACATCTCTACTCCCTGACTGAACCGGAGCAAGAAGCTCTCAGGGAGTTCATAGAGTCAAACCTTCGCAAGGGATTCATCAGACCCTCTCAATCCCCAGCCGCTTCCCCAGTGATGTTTGTGAAAAAGAAGTCGGGGGAATTACGCTTGGTGGTGGACTATAGAGCATTGAACAATATCACTAAGCGGAACAGCTATCCCCTGCCCTTAATCTCGGACCTACTAGACCGACTTCGAGGAGCCAAGGTCTACACCAAGCTGGATCTTCGGGGAGCGTATAATCTAGTTCGCATCAGAGAAGGGGACGAGTGGAAGACCGCCTTCCAGACTAAATTCGGATTATTCGAGTCCCGAGTTATGAATTATGGATTATGTGGAGCTCCCGCAACGTTCCAGCATTTTGTCAATGACATCTTTCAGGATTATCTAGATCGGTTCTTGATCATCTACCTGGACGATTTTTTGGTGTTTTCTAGATCACAATCAGAACATGAGAACCACGTCAGAATGGTGTTACAACGATTGCGGGATCATGGACTTTATGCCAAGCTGGAAAAATGTGCTTTTGATCTACAAGAGGTAGATTTCCTGGGCTACCGCGTCTCGCCACTAGGGCTCTCCATGGACCCGGCAAAGGTTTCAGCAGTATTGGAATGGCGGGCGCCAACCAACAAGAAAGAGGTGCAACGATTCTTGGGGTTCGCGAACTATTACCGCAAGTTCATTCCAGATTTTGCCCGCTGGTCTGATCCAATCACCAGCTGCATCCGTGGGAAACAGCCCTTCCGCTGGACAGATCAAGCAGAGAAAGGGTTCCAGCAACTAAAGAAATTATTCACGTCCCAGCCAATCCTTCAGCATCCAGATCCTGAAACCCCTTTTGTTGTGCAGGCGGACGCCTCCGATGTGGCAATTGGGGCTGTACTCCTACAACCAGTGGGAGACCATCTTCATCCTTGTGCCTTTTATTCCCGTCAATTGACCGCGCCAGAGAGAAATTACACCATTTGGGAAAAGGAACTATTGGCCATAAAGGCAGCCTTTGAAACTTGGAGACATTGGCTAGAAGGGGCCAAATTTCCCATTGAAGTCCATACTGATCATCGAAATCTAGAGCATCTAAGAACTGCCCGCAAGCTAAATCAAAGGCAACAACGCTGGGCTTTATTCTTTGAACGTTTTAACTTCCAAATTCATTATGTAACCCCAGCCCAGACCAAGCAAGCAGATGCTCTGTCACGGAAACCGGAATACGCTGCAGGACGCAAGGAGACCTTTGAGTCCCAGCTGCTACAACCCGGGAACTTTGCCACGCTCACAGTGGGGAACACCAAATCCACTCCCATTGAATCAACTCCCTCTACTCCAGGGCCCCTTTGTGCTCAAGAAATCAGGGCTAGTCAGCAAGCAGATGCCTGGGCGCAGGATCAACTTCGCCAAGGACTACATTTCCCCTTTTCGCTTAAGGATGGGCTGCTTTGCTATAGAAATCATGTTTACATCCCCCCAGGACCGGGCAGGGAAAAGGCACTTCGTTTGTGTCATGACTGCAAGCCAGCAGGGCATTTCGGGCTATTCAAAACTATGCATTTGATCCTAAGAGATTTCTGGTGGCCCAAGATCCGCAAGGATGTAGAAAAATATGTCAACACCTGCCCAGTATGCCAGCGCTCCAAGATAAGAAGGGAAAAGCCCTCAGGGCTTCTGCATCCCCTTCCTACCCCATCTCGCCCATGGGAAATAATCTCTGCGGATTTTATAACTGATCTACCATCTTCCTGTGGATTCACCACGATCCTAGTGGTGGTGGACCTTTTCACCAAGTTAGCCCATTTTATTCCCTGTGAAGGCCTTCCCACGGCCAAAGAGACTGCAGATCTATTTCTCCAACATGTTTTCAGATTGCATGGATTGCCCAAGAGTTTGGTCACTGACCGTGGGTCCCAATTCACCTCTCGCTTCTGGAAGGCACTACAAAAACTATTGGGCATAGACTCTCGTTTATCTTCGGCTCATCATCCTCAAACAGATGGGCAAACTGAGCGCACCAATGCCACTTTGGAACAGTACCTTCGCTGTTATGTAAACTACCAACAGGACAATTGGGCTTCCCTGTTACCACTGTCGGAGTTTGCCTACAATAATGGGGTCCAGGCTTCAATTAAGGAAACCCCGTTCTTTGCAAACTATGGCTTCCATTCACGTTTCTTTCCTCCTGTCATTGAAACCTCAGAAGTTCCCGCAGCAGAGGACTGGCTGCAGGAACTCACAGCAGTGCAGCAACTTTTGCTCCAACAACTAGACCAAGCTAAGGAGGACTATAAACGCCACGCTGACAAGCATCGCCAGCCGGGCCCCGAAATCAAGGTAGGAGACCGGGTTCTTCTGTCCACTCGCTTTTTGCCCTCCCACCGTCCCTGCCGGAAGCTAGATGCCCGTTTCATTGGTCCCTATCCAGTGGTGGCGCAACTTAACCCCGTGACTTTCAAACTCCAACTTCCGCGCTCTATGCGCATTCATCCAGTGTTCCATCGCTCCCTGCTCCTTCCGGCGGATGGTGTGCGCCCTGATGCAGACCGGCCGGCCCCCGCCCCTGTTTTGGTGGACGGAGAAGAAGAGTTCGAGGTTCAGGACATTTTGGATTCTCGCTTTCACCGCCGCCGCCTACAATATCTCATTGACTGGGTGGGTTTTGGCCCCGAGGAACGTTCTTGGGAAGACGCTTCCACAGTCCATGCTCCTGATCTAACCCGCCGCTTCCATCAGACCTATCCCGCCAAGCCGCGGCCTCGCGCCTCGGGGAGAGAGCCCCGGTTTGAGAGGGGGCTTGAGGAGGGGGATAGTGTGATGAGTCATGGGCCATGTAGTCCCGTTCATGGCACTGTAGTCCCAGATGAAGAGGAGAACTTGGGTTTTTCACCGTCTCAGTCAGAATTGGAACCTTCCCAGCCAGATTTGGGAACCTTGCACCTGCAAGAGATTTGTCTTCCAGAAATCTGTCAAACAAGCCCTGAGTCTAAATCTCCTGTGTTTTCTCGCCACGAGTTTTGTAAACATCAGAGAGCAGTTCAAGCGGCCTCTCGTAGGAGTGCTAGGATAGCTGCTAAGAATTCAGCTGATTAAGCCTGCTTTCCATGGGAAACCTTAAGGAGTCATGCATCTGGACTCAGAGATTAGCTTTCGTTTCTAGTTCCCCAGAGAACTGCTCTTTGGTGGGAAAACTAGACCCTATTTAGGTGTTTTACCCACAAAGGCATCTTGCGGAGTCAATTCGTCAGCTACTGGAGTGAGTTGTGTGTGGACAGCGCGCTCCGTTTCCAAGCCTCGTTCCTGTTTCAAGCCTTGTTCCTGATTCCAAGCCTTCGCTCCGTTTCCAAGCCTTCGTTCCCGTTTCCAGCCTTGTTTACCTCCACGGACCTTGCCTTGTTTTCCAGGACTCAGCCTTGCCTTGTCTTCCGGATTTTGCCAAGTAATTCCACGGATCTTGTTCTCGCTCCTCGTTCCTTGTTGCCTTGTATCAAGCCTTGTTTCAAGTTATTTCCTAGCCTTGCTCAAGTTCATGGACTAAAGGACCTTGTCATCTCCCCTCACTTTGCCTGGCAAAGTGAGTGTTTCGGTTATTGGATTACAACTTTGGACCTTAATATTTCATATTGGACATTGTTTCTTTGGACTAATTTTGACCTTTCCTGAAAGGTCTAATTCTGGACTATTTTCTACACTTGTTTTTATTAACTTTATATACTCCTTCAATAAAGATATTAGATAGATTCTGGCCTCTGTGTATGGTTATTGGTGCCCTGCAGCCGGGTCGTGACACAAAGTGTGCTGGTATCTCACCAAACTACAACTTCTAGAATTCCATAGTATTGTGTCATGGCAACTAAAGTGATGTCAAAGTGTATTAATTTTACAGTGCAGATATACTCTAAGACTACCACAGATGTGGCAATTCCCTTACTGATCTGACAGGGGTGATCAATCACATCTATAGCCAGAAGAGCCATACAAAATATTTGTATATTAAATACAGCTCAGGACCAGGTAATCTAGCAGATCGAATCTCCTGGCATGAACCTGCTGGGGCCTTGAGATCTTCAGGAGAGACCCTCCTCTCGGTTCCACCACCATCGCAAGCTCAGTTGGTGGGAACATGAGCGAGGACCTTCTCAGTGGCTGGAATTGCATAGGATTGCAGTCTTAATATAAAGATGCATATATCCTTGTATTCATAATTTAGTTTGTTAAAGAGGAAAAGTACAGAACACATCTGAAGTTAATTTTGCGTAAGACTTTTTTTTGTTATATTACTCTTACGCTGTTTATAACTCAGAGGACAGCTGCAGAAATGAACATTTTTGTGTGTGCTGTATATCAAATCCAAAATATTCTTGATATAAGCAACTTAAAACTATTATTTTCTAACTTTTGCTGAGTGCACTAGAAGTTTCCACACAATTTGTCTCAGATGTACATTTTGTATACACCGGACAAGGCTCCAATAAATCAATCAATGAAATGAGTGCCCCTCGGGTATCAACTGTGTTAATCTTGGCACATATGTAGAAATAATGAAGTCCTCACATCAGAAATGCCTAATGGCAGAACACTGCAAACATATACACCCTTCTGAAATGTACTGATTCAAAATGCCCTCAAATCTTTTATAGCAGAAGTTCATATCCATAGCCTTTAGTGGTTGATATTGTACCAAGCTTGAATTAGGCCTTTGTTTTTCATGACCATTAACAGCTAGATGCTGGGCAGCAGGGTCATTATTTACATAGTTACCACAAAATACCGCAGTGTATTTTATTGAAATTGAACAGCAATGTCTCTGGAAACAGTGATATCGCTGGCTTACTAGCACATTGTATCCTGCCAGACTGTGACGGCATATTCTGATCTTGAAAGCAAATGGGGTCAGGCTTTGGAGAAGAGACATTCAAGGAAACTCCTTATGACTACACAGAATGTTGTTGCTTACGTTGTAGGCACTTTGTATTTCCTCCTTCATCTTGAGGAAAAATTAGGCATGAAACTCATCATGCAGTTGTAACTGAAAAGAGCACCAGATGTTTATTTGGGCCTTCCCCAGTCTCTCTGTAATACATGGCAAAAGAAATGCTTTTTCTGATTCTCTCTCACTTCATTGTAAAATTTACTGGGAAAGACATTGGAAATGAACAATCAGATGCTGAATGATACTACTGTATCCTTCTTTCTATTCTATGAGTGGTGAGCAATGGTTCTTTATTTGTTGGAATAAAGTTCCTGTCACCTCAAGTGAACATGGCCAGTGATTTGGGGGGGGGGGGGATGAAGGTCACAGTCCAAACAACATTTTGGGGGTTGAATGGTTCCACTGTTGGTTTGAACATTTTGTATTATTCTATAGAATACTATTTTGGTGTGGTTGGGTGGGAGCTCTGTATCCCTGAAAGGGGTGCTTACTAAGTTGTGTTTGAGAAAATGTTTGTTTGTTTGTATGATTTAACATTTAACATGATTGTTGAATAGAGATGCTTGAAAATTAGTTTTCTCCACATTTGAAATACAACTTACCTTAATTCCTAGAGTCAGAAGATCTAAAGATGGTAGTGCATGCACCTAAAGGTCAGACTTTTGCACTGTGTTATACATTGGGCTATCTTTATACCAAGTTCAGAAACCCCATTTTGTTCAAAGTATGGCAACCAGATTGGTTACGGGAAACCGATACACAGAGAGAGAGAGAGCCCTTGATATACACTTGGGTTTAGTTTCAGTCCCACCCCAACCCCTCAGGGATTTCAAAATTTGTAGATGCTTGTCCCGTTATATATAATTTAATGTTAAAATGGTGTTATTTACATAAAATAGCAAAAGAGGTTTTGGGGGGAGAATAGTTTCCATAGATACAGAATCCATGGATATAGAGGACTCTCTTTATAGTATGTAAATCATTGTTGAATAGGGATATTGCATTGTGTATTCCTGTACACTGTTTGATTATTTGTTAATATGACTTTAACCCCTATGTATAATTGATAGTAAGTTTCCATGTTAAAGGGCTTGTGACATGTTTCTGGCATAGGTTAAAGAGAAATGAACCTAGATATTTGTAACTTGGGCTGCATGCTAAGTGGATTCTGAGGGTGTGCATCTTAGCATCAACTTGCTTTTCAAAATCAATTAATTCATTTTATTTAATTAAAATGTTAATATTCTGCAGTACCACATTGAGACATCATTCTCTGCAAGAACATTTAAGTTTTGAGTTAGAGCTAGATGCAGAGATTGCAGGGGTTAGATTTTTCTTTCAGAGCAAGTTATTCCATTGCCTAAATTGGCTAAAAGTGAAAGGGGGTAATTTCCAGTAGTTTTATGTAGTTTTAACTGGTATTTGGGGTGTGGAGAAGATGTGCTTCTGCTTACTGCTACTCTTGGACTGCTCCTGGAGTGGCAATTATCAATACTTTGAAATATTTGCAAAAATAAATGGAAAGGGTATGTCCTCCTTTTGCTCTACTTCTAGGAAGGATTTCATTTAAGCCATCAGGGTGTAAAGGATTCAAATCTCTGGTCTCTTAGTGTTTTACAACCTCATCACACTCACCAAAAAAAGTATCTTCTGGATGGAGCCCCATGCTAGCCATCACACGACATCGTGTGACTTCTGGCAGAGACCTCACACTCAACCGGGACGAAAGCATCGCCAGAAGCTTTCCCCACAACACGGGAGTCTTCCTGTGTTGCGATGGCTCCAATGGAGACAGCACGGGTCCTTCGTGGAAGGCCAACACTCCATCCCCATGTGATGGAGAAAGTGTCGCTGAGCGGAAGCAGTACGCAGGCTGAAAGTTTTGCCCTGCTGCCCCTCTCTTTTCTCTTTGAAGCCAGGTGATGCAGAAAGCTTCGCCGGGCCTTTTTGATGAGGCCTCTAGTCCAGGACTCAACACAACACCATTCTGTGTCTCTTTCAGCCCTTTACTTTGGCCCAGCATCCCCTTCTAATGTATGCTGCAGAAAGATCCTCTTTATGTTCTTACTGTCTGAAGTATAGTAGTTCAAAATGATGAAGCTGATAAAATATACCTTTGTGCTTTAATCCAATTTTCATTCTTGTCTTTTGAATGCTATGTAGGGATACATTTGTACTTTAGTATTTAGGGCTTACCTTCCTTTTTAAATCTCTTTTGCTCAGGCCATTTTATTTCATGTCAAAAGCATTGCATAATAAATAAGTTTAAAAGGAAATCACAAGCAGCTAAATAGTTTTAGACCAAAAGTGGGCAACAGTGACCGCATTGTCCGTGACTTTGAACAACTCCTCCTCTGTGCATGAGACAGGGCATTCTGGGCAAACATACATATGCAGAGTTGTTTGTTCTGCTCCACAGTCACACAGGGTGGAGGATTCCTCCAGGTAGTGCCACCTTGCCAAGTTGTCTTTGGATCTGCCCACTCCGCTTCTCAGTCTGTTCAGGGACTTCCAAATTGCCCATTCTTGGTTTGCCCCTGGAGGAAGATCCTCATGGGGGGCCATCCAGTTAGAATTGCCTGGTTTAGCTGCCCAGAGGGACACCCTTGCTGTTGCTGGAGGAACATCAAGAGGAGTGGTGGTTCTCATGAAGTCCTCCCTTGATTTGAGTCTGGTGGGAGGAGGCTGGTAGTCATGCAGTGGGTGGCTTTCACAATGTTTGACCTTATTTCTCTCACCATTAGCAGCAACTTCCTGTCGCACGTCAGGAGGGGCAATGCCAGCTAGCTTGTAGAGTTTATCAACAGGTGTAGGTTTAAGGTATCCTGTGATTATTCTGCATGTTTTGTTCAGTTCTATGTCCACCTGCTTTGCATGGGCAGACTTGTGCCAGACAGGACAGGCGTACTCAGCAGTTGAGTAAGACAAGGCCAGGGCTGATGTTCTTATTAATTGTGGGTCTGCACCCCATGCGCTGCCAGTAAGTTTCCACAGGATGTTGTTGCATGCAGCTACTTTGTGCTCAGGCCATAGGAAGTTCAGAAGCTTTCGTTTCTGTTTTTGCCTAGCTGAAGTTTGTAATTTGTCCAAACAATAAGGTTTATTTATATTAGTTTGTTTCAAATTAACCATAGTTATCTTGAAGCATGTTTTGATAATGTAATAAAATGATGGATGATGCAGACGTCAGAGGTGAAAAATTCCATCACTTGTACATAACATTTTTGCTTAGTTTTTAATAGCCATATTTAAGTATTGGCAGTAGTGTCTCAAAGGAATCTAATCAAAACAAGAAATATTTTGGACACTCTTTTCTTTAAGACATTACTGACTTCACCTAAGGGAAAAACATACCTGCTAACTTTATATTCTGAAATAGCAACAAACCGAAACAATTCTTCTTAATGTAGTAAAACAGTGGCACAATAAAGAGAACTGCTAAGTACAGGAACTGCAATCCAAGGTAAACTTTGCTACAGTATAACAAAAAAAGTTTCATTTTATAGACAATTAGTAAGTGATTTACTAGTCATATTTAACTGGGTTTCATTTGGGAGTTCAGTCAAGTTTTATTAGTAGTAGCAAACACCAAAAAATAGGCAATAATTATTTAAAAGGAAATAATGTTATTACTCATGCTGGAAAATTGTTTGTAGTACTCAGTTTTGGAGAGTGTATATTTTGCCTCAGTCTAGGCATTATCTCATGCTTATTCATATTCACGGGGGTATACATTGACTTTCCAAACTAGAAACCAAAATTTAAAAGAGAAATAGCTCCCTCCCTCATTGTTGATACTTTAACTTTCTGATTACTATATATTCAAGAGCAGTTAGGTTTAAATTACTAGACACAACTACCATATTAATTTCAAGGGTATTTTTAAGAGGCACTTTATATAGTTTCCATTACTTCTCAGTCTAAAAGGTCAACACCTGAAAGGGAAGTCGTTTTCAAACTTGTTCTCTGCATACCTGACATTTATTGTGCTAGACATTTCAGTTGTGTTTTATTGAAGCTATCTTTTATATTAAAAAGCCAGTCTGGCTTATGAATATGATCAATTGAAAAGCAGCTTTAACATGCTTCTGTAAATGCAAACACTGGCTATTTTAAACTCTTAAATATTACTTTTCTCAACTGTAATGTGCTTTGACAGTAAGTACAAGCTTGATAACACATGTAAATCTGTATTCATATGACCCTACAATTCAAATTAGGACTGTTACATTTATCAGTAGGTAGTTTAATATTCACGATTGACTGTTTCTGATTTACCAAGTATGAGTTGAGTTGCTATTGTTTTAACTGGTTAATCTGCTCAGGGCCAAAGTAATCACAGTCCTATCAAATGAGTAATGAAACAAAAACTTCTGTTTCAAAAATGACATCTGCATTTTTTTTTTTAAAAAAATGTAGGGTTTTCCATCAAGCCAGGTACTCCTCTCATTACTGGTCAGAACATAAGCCAACAACACTTCATTGAAATGGCTGTGCATTTTGTCCAGTGGGAAACATCTAAGATAGAATAGCTTTATTGTCATTGTACATTGTACATTCATTTATATCCAGTCTGAGGTCCTGGAATTTGTTGTGCAGATGGTGCAACTGCACATTCAGATGTACCAATGCATATTGACCTGTCACTTCTGACATTTTGCACATTTGGCCAGGACAATCAATGTGGATCTCTGCATGTAGAGACCAATGGTACACAAGGCTGATGCAAGATATTGATCACAGTGTCCTGCTTGAAGACGAGTCCTTTTGCATATTGCTAACACACTTTGTAACTTGTTGATCGGTCATAATCAAAGTATTATCTTGAAGAAGTACAGTATAGCTGGGAACACTTGAGAACCATACATTAGGGGTACCACTGACCGCATAGCGAAGCTGAGGAAGAAACACAACCTACAAACAAGCTACAGACCCACTAAAAAAATTAACAAATGCCACGTTCTGCAAAGGATAAGAGGGATCCTTTCACCACTGCAAAAATCTACTGTATACCATGCAGCTGTGGACAAGTCTACATAGGGACCACCAAACACAGCGCTCAGACAAAAATCAAAGAACAATGAAAGGCGCTGCAGACTAATTCAACCAAAGAAGTCAGCAGAGTACTCGATGAACCAACCTGGACACAGAATATTATTTGAGAACACAGAAATGCTGGGCCACTCTGACAACCATCATGTCAGACTACACAGAGAAGCCATTGAAATCCACAAGCGTGGACAATTTCAACAGAAAGGAGGAAACCATAAAAATGAACAAAATCTGTTTACCAGTCTTAAAAAACATCAGAATTAACACAGTAAATAAAGAACACTTCTCAGAAACAGGGGAATTCCGGACAGCTAACAATCAAGTATCAGTTAATACCTCTGTAACAAAGGATGCTTCCAGGCACAAGAGCCAAGCTACCTCTATGCAAATATACCATCACTGATCCTGGGCATTCCACAGATACACATGCACGTGCACACACACACACACACACACACACACACTCCACATGTCTCACCTCCAACAGACCTCTGAAGATGCTGACCATAGATGCAGCTGAAATGTCTGGAGAGAATACAGTAGAGCCCCACTAATCTGAGCCCCACTAATCCGAGGCGCCGTATCATCCAAGGCGCTGCTGGGGGCGCCCTTCCCCCTCCTTCTCTCGAATGAAGGGAGCTCGAGAGAAGGAGAGGGAGAGGGAGAGGGAGGAGGAAATGCCCTGAAAGCGCCCTGCCTCTCCCTCGCCTTCTCTCAAGCGAAGGGAGCTCGAGAGGAGAGAGAGAGGAAGGAGGAAGCATCCCAGAAGCACCCCGCGATTGCTGTTGCAGCAGCGCTCGTGGGCTACTTCCCTGGGCCGAACCCTCGCCCCTTGGGAAGCACGAGTGCTGCTAGGCAGCAGCGCTCGTGGGCTGCTTCCCAAGGGGCGAGGGCTCACCGAGGGACAGGCCCTTGCTGGAGGAAAGAGTTTCCTCCAGCAAGTTCCTGGCTGAGGGAGGTCCGCGCCTTATTCCAGGAGTTTGGTTATCCGAGATTGGGCCCGCCCCTTTATCTCGGATAATTGAGGCTCTACTGTACTACTGGAACATGGCCATAGAGCTCAAAAAACTCACAGCAAGCCAATGATTCTGGCCATGAAAGCCTTCAACAACACATTATAACAATTCTTTAGGTACCAGGAACTATGTTTGTTTGTTTTTATTGACTTTATCAAGAGAAAACTACTTCTGCTTTTTCACATTCATCAGTGTATTTTGCAATATTGCAGCTTTGCCACACCCAGAAATGACATGTGTACTATTGAACATTTTTGTCTCTGGGGAGAGTGATGACACAATTTATAAAAATCACAACTGCTTACTGATTAACTTAGGAAATAAAATGGCATTATTTTTCCAGATGACTATTCTGCTAACATAAGTTTTCCATTGTGTAAAGGTCAAGTAAGAATAACTAAAAAATGACCTTCGGTCCACAGGATATTACTTAGAAAACAATTTTTTAAATATAAGATTTGTTTAACTATCGATGGGACAGAAACATGTTTTATATTTTGATATTTGAATCATATTGTGTAGTTTGAATGCCTCACATAGGAAAATATAAGAGGCAGTATGGTATAGTGATCTGAATTTTGTACTAGGATTCCAGGATGTCAGTATTTCAGTCTCCTCTCAACCATGGAAACCTATTGGACGACCTTAGGCAAATTATACTTTTCCGGCTTTAAAGGAAGGCAATGACCAAACCTTGTCTGAATTAATCTTGCCAACAAACCCTTGTGATGTATTATTATAGAGCCTTAGGGTTGCCATAAGTCATGTACTTTTTATTCTGTTTATTTTAGTATATGGATATTAAGCAAATAAACTAGGATCCAGGTGTGTTAGCAACTGATGAAAATATAAGAGCATAATACTACAGAAAACAATTTTTTTCTGCGTATAAGTGTAGAAGACCATACTACTTTTCATTCCCAAATAGATGCAAACAAGTTAGAAAGATTCAACAAACATATTAATAGAGAAAACTATATCAAAAATGTCTCAATAATGCATTCCAAGAAGCTATGCTTTTTCTTTCTAATTTGAGAATGACTGAAAACTTAGTCTTAACAAAAAAAAGTTTTATGTAGACAATTCATAAGTTTCCTTCCCTGTTGTAGGATTCTAACTTTTCCTGGTTCCTTTCCCAAATAACTTTTTTTGTTCTCACTCCCCCACTCCACCCAGAAAAAACCCATTTCATTAATTTCTACAGTTTTCTGAAATCTCTGCAGAAATCTCTACAGATCAATTCACATCTTCCTGTTGGCCTCCAACTGCGTGCATCTATCAACGTTTGTGTCATGTGCAGATGTAATTAGTGGACAACTTCCCTTTCAGATGCAGACATAAAATATTTTGCAAGGAAGTAACGCTAAGCTTTTGGAAGTACTTCAAATACACCACTTATACTTTTACGCTCAATCAGTGAAAAATGCCCTTCAATATGAATGATCTTATTTATTTTACTAGTTATACAAAAGAGAAAGATCGGTATCCCTTATTTATAATGTTTGGGACCAGAAGTGTTCCAAATTTTGTGCATGAAAGAAAATTTATATTCCTTGAACTATCAGAAAGCAAAGGGTGTCACTATCTCAGTCATTCATATGGAAAATTTTGGATTTTAGAATTCTGGATAAGGGATGCTCAACATGTACTTATATTGGGATATCCTTTATAGAATGAAAATTGCATGTTTCTGGTTAAAAAATCATCCTTTTTTCGAGTCAAGTACTTTGTTTGTTTGTTTTAGTTTAGACTTGGGTCATTGAAGCTACAAAGAATCCCAAGCCCATCTGAAGTCATCAGCAAGCTGATTAGTTGTTGCCTAGACTTCATTGTAGGACTCCATGCCAAAAATGAGCACCTGCAAAGAGAGAATGAGATACTTCTAAATGATCTGAATGAAGTGCAGGATCAGTAAGTTCAAAGAAATAACTCTGATATTTTCCTCCTGTCTTTTATCCTTGTGTTGATACCTGAAAGTTTAATACCTTGCAAATGTAATAGTAACAAATGTAATATCATTGTTACACATTAGGTTTATTTATATGACTATTGAAATATGTATATTGATTTACAAAAGATACACAAATGCTATATTAAATGAGTATGGTGTTATTTTGTTGGATTTTGGAATATGCCACAAATGCCTTAGGGAACACATGCAAAGAAATTTCATGGGTATACAGTAGAGTCTCACTTATCCAACATAAACGGGCTGGCAGAACGTTGGATAAGAGAATATGTTGGATAATAAGGATATATTAAGGAGAAGCCTATTAAACACCAAATTAGGTTATGATTTTACAAATTAAGCACCAAAACATCATGTTATACAACAAATTTGACAGAAAAAGTAGTTCAATAGGCAGTAATGCTACTTAGTAATTACTGTATTTACCAATTTAGCACCAAAATATCATGATGTATTGAAAACATTGACTACAAAAATGTGTTGGATAATCCAGAACGTTGGATAAGCGAATGTTGGATACGTGAGACTCTACTGTAGTTGTTTTTTCTGATTAGATGGAATGTTTACAATGTGCTAATCATACCGCACCAATATTTCGCTGCTATTGATATAGTACAGGAGTGGGCATGTATTATGGTTAGTGGGCCAGTTTTGGCACTGTTAAATCGTATGTGGCATGAAACATCACTTCTGATGGTGACCAAAAATAATTTTACAGGCAACCAAAAAATATTTCTGGCCACTTTTGGAGAATTCCCAGTCCATGCCCAGCTTTAAACTCCAGGATATTTTAAAGCTAAATTTTAGAAGCAGGACCTCTAAGGATATCAGGCACCACAGAGGTTCCCTAAAAACCATGTGTGGCTAGTGAACTGCATAGTTTCCATCCCCATATAACTCAACATGTCAAAGACAGAACGCTCCAAGTAGAATACAACTCAGTTTATTGAGGTTACAGAACTAAAAATTGCCCGTAGGAAACAAAGGGCTAGGCAAACACTTGTCTTCAGTGTGAAAAGTAACAAAAATAACTTCGTTTGAGTTTAAACAGTACAAAAGAATAAACCGGATTAAACAGAAGTTTAATCTGGATTAAATCAAAGGTGCTTACTTCAGCCTGGCAATTAAACAAACAAAAACTGGTTAACAAGAGGTCAAAATGAACACAAAACCCAGCAGCAGATTCCCCTCTGCTACTCAAGAGCTACAGAAGTAACTCGGGCTGTTGCTCCTCCGTGTAACGGGCGAAAACCAGGTCCAGGCACATCAATCAGGGTAACGACGGTCAGCGGGGTCCCAATCCGGTCCGAGGTCGAAAGCCAAACGCAGACGTCTAAGGTTCCACAAGTTCCACCGATAGCCACAGAAGGGTTAGTCCAGAGTCGTAGTCAGTCAGTCAGTCCAGCGTCAATCCAGAGTTGGCAATAATGTCCGTCAAAAAGACGACGGAGGTCCAAGCTATCAAGATTAAACACAAGTTGCACAGGAAAAGCCCACACAGTTCCTCCCGCCGTCAATGCCCAGTGTCCTTGGTAACTTACGTATACAGCAAACGAATCACACCCGTCTTCAGGAAGTTCCCCAACAAGAGCCCAAGCGTTCGTCCAGATTACCTTGCCCAACGCAATTAGCCATTGATTCTAAACCCCATTTTATGCCAGTTCATAACTCCTCATCGCTGTCAGCTGCTATCCTAATTCCAGGTGCCTCCTCATCATCATCCTCATCAGAACTAACACACCTTTGACTACGCCCCACAGCATCCCCAGCTGTGGATCCCGTTCCATCCCTCCAGCCCGTCCATGGGTCTGATCCTGCATCCCGCCAGTCGCCTCCCATGCTATCATTGTCAGTGACACCCAAATCCTCCCTCACACGAGTCCATTCCATGTCATCCTCCTCTGAGCTAACCATCTCTTCCTCCATTCCCTCGGTAAAACCCTCAAAGGAGTCTTCGTCAGTTGGTTCTGCAAATAAGTCCCGGAGCCGCTTCCTTTCACGCTCCTCAAAAGAATCTGACTCTCGAGGAGTCTTACGACTTCGTCTCCTAGTATCGGAGCCAGAAGGCTCAACCATAACACAACATATATAACTGATAAATAGACAATAGAAATCTCCCCTTATATGAAGTTCAGTAATAAAAATCCTTTCTATATATGTTTTGGTATTTGTCAACAAAAGCGATAGAAATGTTTTTGTAAAATCATATGATCTGTCATTTAGTATGATAGATAAGTTGAAAAATACATGGCAGATGTAAAAAAAACCCCATAATTGGTTGGATATTTAGATAGCTGAATAAATGACCTGAAAATGATTGCCATATATTGAAGTAGGGGTTCATCAACAGTCAACTGCAGCGCTTTTAGAACAAATAGCAGAGAATAATAAAAAAATAAAGAGATAGCACAACAAATGGTAATGACAAATACAGTTTTCACTTTTCAGATATTTAAAATATCCTCTTTGCTTTACATTGATTATGTTTAATCTTCAAAAAGGAGGAAGTTATTTAATTTTGTTAGTGGAATTTCTGTGTGGCATTTCTCAGTGCTAAATTAGTCATTTGCTGATATTAACATAATCACTTTTAGTAATTATAAAAGCAGAATTACACCTGGTTTATTTTTTTCCCAGTGCAATCCTATGCAAGTTTACTTAAAAGCAAATCCCACTGAATTAAATAGCGGTTACTGTACTTTGCAGATGTGTGGGTTGTAGCTAAATGACTATAATTCAGAGGTTTCCAGGTGCCTTCTTACTGAATTGAATGATAGATGTGTGTTTTCCAAATGAAAGTGTTCCATGTCTAGCGCATGCGCAGAACTGATGTATTTGAACCCTGCAGGAATAGCACAGAAAAGGTTCCAAGAATCAACTCGTCCCAATTTTCTGAAACATTTGTTTTAATTTTTTTTAACAAACTGTGCAGATATATCTCTATGTATTAATTATGTATTTTAACATTTCCAACTGACCCCAACATAACAGTAATTTTTGATGTATACATGGAAATTCTCTTGATAATTGATTAGTATATATGATCTTGCCTGTAAGAGTTATTCAGCTGATCTATATGGTAATGATACCCAGTCATTTGCATTTAAATTACATGAATTACTTATGTGGTATTCAACATACCCACAAAGCATATTAGGGTAGACTAAGTTAATAATTCTTAAGATAATGATGATGATTTGTATATTAAATATGTAAAAATTTTAAAACCTAAATTTGCTGATATTTTAACATTTCCTAATATTCTAAAAAGATAAAACTGGTTCCAAAATGTATGGTCAATACAGCTGGTCTTTACAGTTCACAAAAAAGCACCATTTAAAAATGTTTTGCCGGCAAAAAACCCCTGTTTTTGTCATCATCAACCATGATGGCGCTGGGATCAGAACTCCAAGGCCCATGAGACATCACAATGGGGCTCCAAAGAGCCCCCCCTCCCTAAGCGATAGGATGCTCTTCCTAAATGCCTCTTTTCCCTTCCCTTCCTTTCCCTTCCCTGTGAGTCACTCACCCTGAGGCTTATTATTGCTTTTATTAATATTATTTTGTATAATTATATATTATTTTATTAATATTTTATAGTTATGGTCTTTATGATATATTGTTTCCCAATGATCTCTATAAGTCTATGGAGGGGGATGGAGTTGTAAGTAGGGGGCATGGCCTCTTGAAACGAGTGGGGCCTGATCGGAGAGGGACTACTTTCCCTAGTGGAGGTACACAGTGGGAGAAAGGAAGATGAGGAGATTGAGAGAGAAAAAAACCCAATGGCGTGACAAAATAGTAGCACCAGGGAGATAGAACAATAAGGCCCTAGGTGCTGTCCTATGGGAAGCAAGGATTCCTTAGAGCGGCAGGCGTGCTGTCCAGTCAGCGGTGTCTCCCTCTCCTTGGCCCCCTCCCTTTTGCCTAACCCCTTGAAGCCCTTCTGAGCAAAACGCTGCTGCCAACTATACTTTCGGGTTTTTTTTACATCTCTTTCCGGAGCTGTTGTTTCTTTCTTTTAATTTAACCTAAGAAAGCCCTTCCTCTGTCCTTTATCCCTCCCTTCCTCTCTCACGGTAGCATGGCTTCCGCAGAGGGATCTCCCTTTCTGAGGAGGCAGTGAGGCCTTTGCTGTGTGTCTTCTGCAAATTTACCTGACTCAGATGTGTCATTTATATAGTGCAAATAGCTTAAAACACTCAACAGTTCGTATTCTACATTGTGTCAAAATCCCGTAGCAATCGGGGGAGATATGATGGCTGTCACGAACTGACATTTACATTTTTATTTATATAGATTAGTATGCTCTCCTACATGAATCCAGGAAGCAGTTATTATTAGACAAACCCATTTCATTTATCATGTGCTTCCTATGTTATATTCTGAATGGTTAGCTTATTTCTAAAAGGGTGTATTGGCATCCAGTTGCTCATAATGTCAATGTTTGCTGACGCAAACACAGTTTTGAATGTAAGCAGAGTTCTGATAGTTTAAATAGTGCCTGGTTTAGCTTGCAGCAGCTTAATTAAAACTGAATCAAAGAAGTAACTGTATTTAAGTAGAAGTGTAAATGAGCCTTAAACTCATCTACAGTTTTTTGTACTGTTTTTAAAGCTGGGGTGCTGAAGAAATCTTTATATTGAAACAATTGATTTATTTATTGATAGGAATTAACTTAAGCTGTTTGGTTCCCTTGAAACTCCTTTCCCCTCTATTAATGATTCTTACAACCTTTTACAACATAATAGAGAAATTGTTTTGCTCATCTTAAACTTATAACTTTAACTACAGACATACTTCCATTTGTAGTTTCTCTTTACAAAGTCTTTTCACATCTGTCCAGTCTATCCTTTTCTCTCTCATCCTCTGTTTAGATTGAGGGTTTTTTCTTTTTAATATTGTGAGCATGGCAAAGGAGAGCAGAGGAAACAAATTTTTTTGGTGTTGGTTGTAGTAACATTTCAGTGTAAGGAATGCTGAGCTGTGAAAGAGTGGGAATCTATTCTACTATGCTTATAATAAGCAAGATAAGCAGTAGCTAACTCCAGAATCCCTTACTTGAGTGAACAACAGAATAATGAAGAAAAGAGAAGAGCAGATAAGCCTGTCTCACTAACTGCGCCCAACATGTTAAAGACCTTTAGATCTTTTAAGTTTTATCATAAAAGAAGCCTTGAAGTAGTCTCTAGAAAGTTCAAAATGTTTTAGTCTGTTTGTACAAGGCTGCACGACCTGGTTAAGTTTACATGTGTGTATTTTTGGTTGTGGATGAACAGTTTGCTAACTGCTTTTCTTTTTAGTGGTACAGGAACCTATTCCTATTCTTTTTATGTTATTTCTGCATCTTCGATTAAAGAAGTACGTAATACCAAATGTTCAATTAAAGAATAAGTCCCAGTAACACATCTACTTGATCATGAATTTTACACTCGCATCCTGTGTTTTAATCTTTGTTCAGTGTATTATAATGTATTTTATAGTGTTTCCTGCTATACAATGTTGTAACCCGCCTTGAGCCACAAAGAGAGGTGGGTAAGAAATAGCAACAACACTTTATTAATTGAACTGTCTTTGTAGAAACACAAATATTAATGTCTACAACCAGTGTCATGTGGGTGGGGTTTCATTTGTGTAATAGAGGTTTAATTTAGATTAGGGAATCTCACTTGAATTTCAGGACCTGCAGTTTACTGTTGAGGTTCTCTCAAATCACCTTTAGAGTTTAGGGAGTGTGAGTGGGAATCTTTAGCAAAGAAGGGGTGGCTATCTGTTATTGGTACCTATTAGTGGATGCAATCATATAAAGCCTTTAGGCTTCTTAAATAAACTATTTTAAAGATTTCTCTCTTATGAAGGTTTCAACATATAAGGTTTGATAACCTATTTAAAAGACTTACACATTTTCCACTAGTACAGTAGAGTCTCACTTATCCAACTTTCTGGATTATCCAACACATTTTTATAGTCAGTGTTTTCAATATATCATGATATTTTGGTGCGAAATTTGTAAATACAGTAATTGCTACGTAGCATTACTGTGTATTGAACTACTTTTTCTGCGAGATTTGTTGTATAACATGATGTTTTGGTGCTTAATTTGTAAAATCATAACCTAAATTGATGTTTAATAGGCTTCTCCTTAATCTCTCCTTATTATCCAACATATTCGCTTATCCAACATTCTGCCGGCCTGTTTATGTTGGATAAGTGAGACTCTACTGTATTATGTGTATAAGTGATAAACTCCTATATAAGAGAAATCCTAACAAATGCATATTTCTTGGATTGTAGTCGCTAACATTCATACATGTTTATGCACTTTTTGCTGTACCACACATTTTGATTTAGGTTGCTAAACAACGGGTTTGCTTTGGAGGCCTTGACTTATTTTAAAATGTTTTTAAAGGTTACAAAAATGTGTTGAAGCTAAAGAAGAACTAGAGACTGAGTTGTATAAAAAGTTTATCCTGGTCCTGAACGAAAAGAAAGCAAAAATAAGGAACTTACAGAAATGTTTAAAAGAAGCTGAGGAAACAGCAGTGAAAGCCACACAAGCAAGGTACTGTTTATTATTTTCCTTGTATGATCAAGATTTATGCTTAAAATAGGTATAGGTCAATGATTTCTTTGATAATCTTTAATCAAGTATTATTGAATTAAAATATTATGTTGTGTTCTAGAGAACAGATAGCTTTAGCCGTTTTGCACTTGAATCTCTTCAATTCCACTTATGTAATAAAGCATGAAATATAAATCTTCAGTTGGTGGAAGAACATCTAAAGAACATCAGGTTGGATGAAATTGATTTAACTATGTCAACATTCCTTTTTAAACAGTACAGTATTTGAAGGTCAAAGTTTACAGTTGTCACTCTGACAAAACTAAGGATATCACAAAAAATTAGAAGATTTAGTTTTAGAGTTCAGGACCCAAACACAGGGTTATGCATTGATCAGTTGTGGAAAATATCAGCAGTGGAACCACATTCATTTAAGTTTTTTTTTTTTAAAGAGAGAGATGAAGCCAAAGGAGAGAAACAAGAGAGAGGAGACAAAAGGAAAATACATAAATAGAATTAAAAATTGGATCTTACATTGCAAGTTAGAGCAGCAACTCAGACTAAGTAATAAAAATAATAAACTTTATTTGTAGACAACCCTCTTTCCCCGAAGGGACTAGTTCTGAAAGAGCAAATGAGCTGAAGGACTTGCCCAGATCATCCCACTGACTTTATTATCTCTAACATCCACTGTGCATAGACACTCTCTTTTCCTGATGTTCCTTATCCCAGTCCTCTACATCTCCTTGTGTCAGTGCCCACCAATTTAATAGCATCCCACAAACCTTTGGAAATATTCTGGAAGAAGAAGGGTATGAAAATCAGATTCTATCAACTCTATTACACATTTGTCAATTTGGATCAATATTACATTTCACAAACATTTTTAAAAGAAATATAACTTTCATAAATGTGATCTAAAATATAAAGCAATGCTCATTCGAAAGTTGCATAAATCTGTTTTTATCACATTTTTCCGAAACAGAAGCCATTCAATAAATGCTGGCCAGTTTTGCTCTCTTTTCTACAGAATCAAAATGCTGATGCATCTATTTGCAAAGAATAATAAAACTATAATACTATCTGAGTAGAACATGCCTTCATATTGTTGTAGGGTTGTACCGGAAAGTAAAGCTGAAGAAGATTATGAAGGTAGCACTGATGAAGAAAGTGAAAATTTGGTGGAACCTTCCACATCAGCACCTGGTAGGATAAATCGAGTTGATTAATATAATTGCAATTCATGCCCATTTAATAAAAATGCCATGTCATCAATCACAAACTGTCAGGCTTACTTAATATCAAATGAATGTGAAAATATACAATAACATTATTTCTGAAAACATGTATTTGGACAAAGTATAGTAATGTAAAGGCCATCAGATTAGAAAAAATCAATGTATATCCCCATACCAAAAAAGGGAAACATTAAAGAATGCTGAAACTTTCATACAGTGGCACTTATTTCACATGCCAGTAAGGTAATGCTCAAGATCCTGCAAGGTAGACTCCAGCAATACATGGAGCGAGAGTTACCAGATGTACAAGCTGGGTTTAGAAAAGGCAGAGGAACGGGATATCAAATTGTCAATGTTCGCTGGATAATGGAGGAAGGCAGGGAGTTTCAGAAAAATATCTGTTTCTTTTTTATTGACTACTCTAAAGCTTTTGACTGTGTGGATCATAATAAATTGTAGCAAGTTCTTGGTGGTATGAGGATACCAAATCACCTTGTCTCTCTCCTGACAATCTGTTTTAATGGCCAAGTAGCAATGGTAAGAACAGGCCACAGAACAACAGACTGGTTCAAGATTGGGAAAGGAGTACAACAAGGTGGCATACTCTCACCCTACCTATTCAACTTGTATGCAGAACACATCATGCGATGTGCAGGGCTTGACAAATCCCAAGGCTGGAGTTAAAATTGTTGGAAGAAACAGTTACAATCTTAGATATTCAGATGATACCACTTTGATAGCTGAAAGCAAGGAGGAGCTGAGGAGCTTTATCACCAAGGTGAAAGAAGAAAGTGCAAAAGCTGTGTTGCAGTTAAGCATCAAGAAAACCAAGATTATGGTAATCAGACTGATTGATAACTGGCAAATAGAGGGAGAAAACTTGGAGGCATTGGCAGACTTTGTATTTCTAGGCACAAAGATTACTGCAGAAGCAGACTGCAGCCAGGAAATCAGTAGACATTTACTTCTTGGAAGGAGAGGAATGACCAATCTCGATAAAATAGTGAAGCGTAGAGACGTCACACTGGCAACTAAGATCCACATAGTTAAAGCAATGGTATTCCCCGTAGTAACCTATGGATGCGAGAGCTGGACTATAAGGAAGGCTGAGAGAAGGAAGAGAGATACTTTTGAACTGTGGTGTTGGAAGAAAATTCTGAGAGTGCCTCCGACCACAAGAAGATCAAACTAGTCCTTGCTGGGGAAAACGGAGGGAAAAAAAAGAGGGGCCGACCAAGGGCAAGATGGATGGATGTTATCCTTGAAGTGACTGACTCGACCTTGAAGAAGCTGGGGGTGGCAATGGCCAACAGGAAGCTCTGGCGTGAGCTGCTCCATGAGGTCACAAAGAGTCGGAAGTAATTGAACAAAGAAACAACAACATAGTAATGTTAGGATCCATATTCAATTCTGTTGTTTTCAAGATGATATTTTTAATAGTTAACCATGTTTATTGAATGTTATTTTTGTATTTGTATGGTTTTATAGTTGAGATGTATGCTTTACTCTTTAATTCTTCTGACCACATTTGTTGAAGGCAGTTCATGAATTTCCTTAATCAAATAAATACGATCACAGTTTAGGAATGAGGATTAGGCTTCAGCCTTGTTTGCCCTTAGTCTATGCTATTTAGCAGACATCACCATTTGATTAAATCAAAACCATGAATAATCAAATATGCAAAAGTCAAACCCACAAATATAGTGGGCTGACTGTAGGTTAATTAATTTATCATATGGATACTGCAAACTGTCTCCGAAAGAGCACTTATCAAATCACAATGAGCCAACAATGTGATGCAGCAGCTAAAAAAGCCAACGGGATTCTGGCCTGCATAAATAGGGGTATAGCGTCTAGATCCAGGGTAGTCATGCTCCCCCTCTATTCTGCCTTGGTCAGACCACACCTGGAATACTGTGTCCAATTTAGGGCACCGTAGTTGAAGGGAGATGTTGACAAGCTGGAAAGCGTCCAGAGGAGGGCGACTAAAATGATTAAGGGTCTGGAGAACAAGCCCTATGAGGAGCGGCTTAAAGAGCTGGGCATGTTTAGCCTGCAGAAGAGAAGGTTGAGAGGAGACATGATAGCCATGTACAAATATGTGAGGGGAAGTCATAGGGAGGAGGGAGCAAGCTTGTTTTCTGCTGCCCTGCAGACTAGGACATGAAACAATGGCTTCAAACTACAGGAAAAGAGATTCCACCTGAACATCAGGAAGAACTTCCTCACTGTGAGAGCTGTTCGGCAGTGGAACTCTCTCCCCCGGGCTGTGGTGGAGGCTCCTTCTTTGGAGGCTTTTAAGCAGAGGCTGGATGGCCATATGTCGGGGGTGCTTTGAATGCGATTTCCTGCTTCTTAGCGGGGGGTTAGACTGGATGGCCCATGAAGTCTCTTCCAACTCTACTATTCTATGATTCTATGATTCTATTTTCTTATCTCAGACAAAGGATCATCTAAGTCATGGAAGTTTCTCATTTGGCCTGCCCAGGCCCCTTCCACACAGTTAAATAAAATCCCACATTATCTGCTTTGAACTGGAATATATGGCGGTATGGACTCGGATAACCCAGTTTAAAGCAGATATTGTGGGATTTTCTGCCTTTATATTCTGGGCTATATGGCTGTTTAGAAGGGCCCATAGACACCTTTTATAAACCCAAGTAAGGTTTATATGTAAAGGAAATCTCATTTGCAGCCTGACAATATTTTACTTCTGAAGCACTTCTAGTTTGAAGGTTTCAAAGGTTATTGAAAGCAAAAAAATGGGCTTCTGTGGGTTGTAGTCCAGGCTGCTGTTTCACTGTTTTTTACTCTTAAAACATGCATAGAATTGAGCTGAGCTTTGCATGGTTAGGTACTGGTACAAATTAGTAAGATTTATATTTGTCCCCATCGTCCTTGCTATAGGTCTTCTTTTTGCTCTAAACTTGACCTACAACTGAAACACAACTCTTAAAAACCTTCCCCAAAATGTTTCAAACTCCTTTTCTATATTTCTAATTGTAAATCAAAATTTTAGATATTTTGAATTTCAGGTTTTTGAAATGAATGAGTTCAAGTTTAATCATATCTGAATATTTAATTTAACAACTGTTTTTCAAAATTGCATTGATAAAAGGAACGTATAGCAATAATTTCATTGCAGGTTCAAGTGAAGTTAAATCTATTTCTTCCCCTTCAAACAATGCCCCCCCTTAATTTCATTATATTCACAAATCATTATTTGATTAAAAAAATCATGCATACTACTTGGACTTACTCATACTTTAAAGATTGTTTTATATCTCTTTTAAACATTTGCCACCATGTAAAGGATAGAATATTTGTCATGATTTTGATGTTTGGCTTTTAAAAATAAGCAAACTTCCTTATGGTTTTTGAAATTGTATGCTTACCAAAGTGTAAGGCACTGAGGTAAACACAATAATGCTTTAGAGGGAATGATAGAAGCATATTTGATTGATAATACTTCCTAAGTGATTTGTCAGATGAGAATTTAATACTGTACCAGTGTACAGTAATAATTGCTTTAAAAAAAAAACCCCAGCATCTGTCTCTATGAAAGAGAGCCTGGAAGCTCTCTTTCATCATCATGATGAAAAGCTCCACAGGACACTTTTCCCTGCTTCATCATCACATGGCAGATATACTTTTAGAAGGGTGTTAAAGATTTTTAAAACAGCACAAGAGGTTTATACATCTAGGCAGAGTAGCAGGAATATGTATCGTATTTTTTTTATCCTGGTTAGTTATTAAGTTAAATTATGACTAGGCTTCAAAGTATTCAGAATAATGCTATTCTTAGATTAAATTGAAAATGAATTTCAGGTTTCCGTATTGCTATATCTTAGAAGCTGTAAATTTGTTCCTTGTGGCAAACATGGAATAGTCTGTTCGCTATCTGTCTGCACATGATGGACAGAATTGTAGAAGAGCAAAGCTGTTAATTCCAAAACCTTTCTGCAAACGGATATTGCTATATAACAGACATTTGAAAGATAGCTCACTCTTGTGGAACGTTACCCTTATCGAATTATTTTTTTTCTAAATTGAACCTGTCAACATAGGGTACTATTAGTAGCAGCCTTTGGGGCTTATTGTATAAATTGGGTTTGTGGGGGTGGGTTGGTATAGCAAAATGACAAGCACAATGAGATCTGTATTCAGCTTCCTAATGCAAAATACAGAAAAGGGTATGTAGTGGTTAAAGTGAATGGCCTCTTCATTTTAAAATTAGAAAAATTCCATCAGCTAGTGTAGTATTTGGCCATTGCAGTTTCCTTCTAGAATTTTATTCTTTTAATTAGAAACAGTAAATAGAATATCTTTACTATTGTTTATGTATTAAAATATATTGTTCCAATTCTAAAAACTCCCAGGTCATTAGCATGTTCTGCAAAATCCAGTTACATTGAAGCCAGTGGGAATTATTTCTATAAACTGAAGCATATCCAGCTGCATGTGAAAATAATAATTCTCTGTTATCAGGTTATACATAGATCATGAGTCAGGATGACCAGTGTATCTCCTGGCAAAAGTGTTTTCCACTCAGAGCAGCATTAAAATCCATAGAAGAATCACCCATGCCTGCAGCAGTTGATCTACTAGCTGCTCTTGCGATGGTTGTATCCAGTGTTCTTTATTGAAACAGATGTGATGATGGAATTGATTCCTTATCTGTTGTGCAACTACTATTGGGGGGTTGGGGAGCCAGACCAGATTTGGCAAGTCAAGTGGGAAGTTGCGCTGAGGGAAAAGAAGATCCATTTGTATAAGTCCAGTACTACATATTATTACTGTTGTACAGTAGAGCCCCGGTTAACTGAGCTCCGGTTAACCGAGGCTCTGGGTTACCCGAGGCACTGCTGGGGTCACCCCTCCCTCTCCCCTTCCTTCTCTCGAGTTTGAGAGAAGGAGAGGGAGAGGGAGGAGGAAGTGCCCTGCGATAGCTGCTGCCTAGCAGCTTGGTGAGGTGCTTCCCAAGGGGCGTGGTCTCACCGAGGGACATCCCTGGGTGAGACCTGGGCCCAGGTAAGCCCCTCGTCATGGCTGCTGCCTAGACAGCAGCTATTGTGAGGCGTTTCCCAAGGGACGTGGTCTCACCGAGGGACATCCCTCGGCGAGACCTGGGCCCAGGCAAGCCCCTGCCATCGCTGCTGCCTAGACTGCAGTGAGGGCAAGGAGCTTCCCAAGGGGCGAGGCCTCGACCAGGGACGTCCCTCAGTGAGACCTCACCCTATCCCTCACCCTATCCCTCGCCCTGGGAGTACTCACCATACACTTCAATTTGGGGTGCTCATTGCTACAGACATGTATCTTTAGTGTGACTTCTCACAAAGTAATTGTCTTTACGTCAGTATTATTCTCAACACCATTCTCCACACCTTTCTGGAAAATTATACAGTCAGTCCTGGTCTCCCTGACACTGATCTGTATATATTCTAGTTCAAACTTTGACACCATGTCCTCCATCTCTCATCCCAAGAAAAATTGTTTCTGTTTGCTATCCACCTACATTAAACACAATTGCTTCTACTGCAGTATCTTTGATAACTCCAACAGTTTATTTTCCTTTGGTTCCAAGCCTTCTTCTGGTTTCAACCTAAGCCACTGATTTCTCCTATTACAGTAGAGTCTCACTTATCCAAGACTCACTTATCCAAGGTTCTGGATTATCCAAGGCATTTTTAGTCAATGTTTTCAATATATCATGATATTTTGGTGCTAAATTCATAAATACAGTAATTACAACATAACATTACTGCGTAGTGAACTACTTTTTCTGTCAAATTTATTGTAAAACATGATGTTTTGGTGCTTAATTTGTAAAATCATAATCTAATTTGATGTTTAATAGGCTTCTCCTTAATCACTCCTTATTATCCAAGATATTCGCTTATACAAGGTTCTGCCGGCCTGTTTAGCTTGGATAAGTGAGACTCTACTGTATAGCTATTGTGCTCAACCTTCCTATGCTCTCGATTCTATCTTCAGTACTTCCAACACCTCAAAATTTATGAGTAGTTTCAAATGACTTTTCCAATCAAGAATACAAATTGTACTCTTCTCCATATTCTTGTTCATTGCTAGTTTCATCTCCAAACCCAGCTATAGAGGACTCCATGTTCATTTATATGAAATCGCTATCTGTTTTGTTTTGTTTTATTCGTTCTACTCCATTTTTGTTTATGTTTGCTGCTTCCAAAAATGAGACCCTATCCAAATGGGATTTTTGTCTAGCGCCTGAAAAAAAAAATGAAAAATTTAAGACCATTGACGGCAATGGGAAGGCTCCCAAGGCTCATCTTTCCCTCTGTTTTAGGGCTAGAGGGGTGAAAATCTCCATACATGGAGGACATATTGACCCCTTTCAGTCCACCAACCTTTAAAAGGTTTTCTAAATGGAAAAGGTAGAAGACCAACAATTTATTTTCTTTGAAAAATATTTGTTTGTTTTTTTAAACCAATACTATTCAGGGGAAGGAAAAAGGGGGGGGGAGGGTAAAAGCAAAGTATTAAGATAAAAGATTTAAAGATTTAAAAATATTACAGTACAGGAAATAGAAGCTACAGAGATCCCCTTCTTTCCCCCATCCCTGAAGCTCCACGTGCACTCCCCAGCCAAACCCACCCCATACCACCCCTTCAAAGAAAGAATAAAAAAATAGAAGCCAAGCAACCAAGCTTGGGGAAAAAAAATAAATACAAACAAATATCTTTCCCCTGACAGCAAGGCAAGGCAGCAAGCAAGCATGCACACTAGCATAGATGCTGAGTGAGCAGGAGCAAGCCAGGCAGCCAGCCAGCACCACAATGGGCACTTTAGGAACGATCGCCCCATTAAATACACTGGCAACGTCATAGTTTCCTTAGCCTCTGATTGACCAAAAGTCCTAAACATCTCCTCCTCCTCTGATGCATGCGAAAGAACTCCCTGGGCCAGGTGGCCCGAAAACCAAACAAAGAAACAGAAACGGTGCAACTTTCTCTTTCGTTTCATTTTTTTATTTAAATAGGCGCTTTTGTTTTGTGCCATCCAAATGGATGGTACGATACAAATATCCGAATGAAACAAATGGAACTAATACTGCACACGCCTCTAGTAAGTACATTGCTTTTTTGGTCTGCCACTGTTTCTGGAGCTCTGAGAGATGCATTTGTTCGCATAGTATGCTGCCAGGAGATTACTACCTTGATGCAAACACACCTTTTACAAGTACCTCATGACATCAGAGTGAGATGTGGATCTATATCTTACCTTGGATCGATGGAAGTCAGTCATTAAACATGGTCACAAAGTTTAAGATGGCCACCTTCCAGTTTATTCTGCTTTTTCTTCACTAAGGAGATCACAATAGATTGACAAATTTTAATTGTTTTTAAAATATTCGCTTAGCTTTTGATTTTTTGTTTGTTTGTTCTATTCTCATTTTACTACTCTGAGTCATCTTAAGTGCCATTCATTTTTGGAAGAAATATAAAAGCAAACAGTAAGTGAATCAGTTAGCAATGTTCATTTATTAAAACACCCTAGTTTCTTTTCTTTTTTAAATAATTTTTATTCAATTTTCAAGTGCGTTACATAAAAGAAAAAAATATAATCTGTGAACAGGAAGTATATAACATAAAAAATGGGGTAGGAACTAAGTATCTAGTTCTAAAAGCTAATATAGTATTGAAGAAAGGAAAGAAAAAAAGAAAAGAAAAGAAAGAAGAAGAAAAAAGGGGAGAATTTCAGGGTATAAGGGTATTTTGGTCTTCCGTTCTTTGTTCTTTGCGTGATTATTGTTCTGTTAAATTTATTCTTTTCAAAGTTTTCTAGACTCATCCATATACAAATTTGCAGGATCTCATTAGTTATTTTCTAGACCTTTGCTTTATTTCCTATATTCTTCATATTTCTTCCAATCTGTTGTTTTTAATATTTTTCCTTTACTTTCTTTTAACAAGAAGGTCAATCTGTCCATGTCATAGATTTTGTCTATTTTTTCTAAGCATTGTTCTTTTGATGGTACTTCTTGTAATTTCCAGTATTTTGCAAAGGTCATCCTTGCCGCCGTCATTATTTAAGTTAATAAGATGTCATCATTCTTGTTCCAGTCCTTTATACTTTCAGTTAATCCTAAGAGATAATACTCTGGTTTCATTGGAAATGTCCTATTTAATATTTTTTGCGTCTCTTCATATATTTGTCTCCAGTATTTCAGTGTTTCCGGACAGGTCCACCAAGCATGGTAAAATGTTCCCTCTTGTTTTTTACACTTCCAACATAAATTTTGAGCATTTTTGTACATTATTCCAATTTGTTTTGGTGTGATGTACCATCGGTGGAACATTTTCATCCAGTTCTCCTGAAGGTCTGTAGAGTATGTGTATCTTAATTTTATATTCCATATTTTCTCCCATTCAGCCAATCTAATTGTATGTCCAAAATTTCTTGCCCATTTTATCATGCAACTTTTGATTTCTTCTGTCTCCGTGGACCATTCTAAGATCTTATTGTATATTTTTGTAATATCTTTCTTGTCATTTTGTAAGATTTTATCCCCAACATTTTCTGTTTCATTAAAACCTATCTTCTTATCTTTTATGCATTGTTCCTTTATTTGTGCATATTGGAACCATGAAACTTTGTTAAATTTTCGTTTTATTTCCTTCTGTGTTTTTAATTCATAAGAGCCATTCTTCTTTGTCAATAATACCTTGTACTTAGGCCATTCCGTCTATCCTAAGGTTTTTTTTTCTGATTAGCTTTAAGTGGGGAAATCCATATTGGTATTTTTTGTATAGAACTATTTTTTTATGTTTCCCAAATTTTTCTAATAGAAGATTGTATAATTTGTTACCGAAATTCTTTTCGATTTTTCTTTTGTCGTACCAAACACCCTAGTTTCTTACATCAGAGTTCTTTGACTTTTACTATTAATATGATATAAGAATCTCATGATTTTATGTAGGCACAAATGGGAATTACGTATCTACTTGGGTAATGGGTAATACCTTAGAGGATAGATTATGTCTTTTGGAGAAAACTGGAGAAAAAAAAGAATAGATACATCTTAAAGAATTCACGTTGTAGCAGTGGGAGCAAGCTTTATTGCTGCATAATTATCCATGCATTGCTACTGCACACTCTCTTGCCAGTAAGAAAAGAAAAGAAAGCTTATGTTGAATGAAATTAGCAAGAACATAACAGGCCTTTCAGGGAAAGAAAGAAAGACTTTTTAGCACTTTACATAGGAAATTGCTTTCACATTAATTCTTAAAGCTATAAATAATTCTGAAGCAATGTCAGTACTGTGACATTTGGTTTTAAGTAGATTTGAAACAGACACTATGTGTGCCTAACTGAATTTGGAAGGATCTTTGTAAATCATTTTACTTTCTCAGAATAAAATAAGGAGTTCAGAATAAAATAAAGAGTAATGTTTACAGGTCTCTCAGATGTTTATAGCTCATACCTATGCTTTATTTGGCAAACCACAGCAGCTCTGGGAATCAGTTTTATTTTGTTTACTTATGCTGCTACTCATTCTTAATCGTAAGAGCATTCTTATGGCAGAAGGATCCTCAGATCTCTGATCTGCAATGAGCAATTTATCCTACTTTTTTGTTCTTTTCTCAAAACATTTCACTGTTGCTGTTTAGTTCAAAGTTCTGATAAAAGCTGTTCATTTGTTACTTGAGTAGTATCTGGTACTTATTTACAAGTTGCTCTGATTGGTTTTTCAGCTGTCACGAAGTCATGGTTCATTAGGTTCTTCATTCTAGAAATCTAGATTTACTATATATAAACACTTGTACTTAACAAGGCAAGCCTCTCATTACTCTAATGGTTAACTTCATTGCAAAGAATCTGTTGTACAGGAGAATACAGTCCATAGTTACTATAGCATTTTAGTTGATTATTCTGTTTCTTCTGCAATCTGTGATGGCATTTAAGGAATGTCATATAAGTCTAAACTAGATACTCTGCACGGAATATACTATTTAAGATTTAGCACAACCTTTCTCAACATATTTAACTGGAGCAGAACATGAAATAATGTTTAGGTCTCAATGAACCCCTGTATAAAAATATTGTATATATAGCTTGCGGTACAATGATGGGCTCAGTATATTGTGGATATAAAATTCTGATAATAACTGTCAATGCTTCTTTTAGTAGAGAAATGCATTTTTATGTGAATCTGTTCATTTTGACCAATTTATGTACCTGTTTTTTGTGTTGTTTCCTCCCAAAAGGGATGTCAGCTATAATGCAAGTACAGGAATTCAGCTTTTCCATTTCCTACTTGATTTTTGTTACTTTTTAAATGTAAGTCTGAAAGATTTGTCACAAATTTCTATTATATAAGATGTTAATGGGGAATTTTTATCTCTCCCTTTAAAAAAATGCCCTATTAGACAATTTCTCTTAAAAACAAATTATTAAACATAGCTTACCATTCTTGAAATTAATAGTGCTGTTTGAAATTAGCAATAAACACCAGTCTCTTCTGGCAGGCCAGTCCAGGTTATTTCTGAATTATGGTTTTAATAGGAGCCCCCGGTGGCACAGTGGATTAAACTGCTGAGCTGCTGAACTTGCTGACCAAAAGGTTGGCGGTTCGATTCTAGGGAGCAGAGTGAGCTCCCGCTGTTAGCCCTAGCTTCTGCCAACGTAGCAGGTAGAAAGCATGCAAATATGAGTAGATCAATAGGTACCACTCCAGCGGGAAGGTAACAGCGCTCCATGCAGTCATGCCGGCCACATGACCCCAGAAGTGTCTACGGACAATAATGGCTCATTGGCTTAGAAATGGAGATGAGCACCAACCCCCAGAGTCGGACACGGCTAAATGTCAGGGGAAAACCTTTACCTTTACTATTGTTTTTAATATAGTTATTGATGGATTTTAATATGTATTGGTTCTATATGCTCTTTTGACTGAGGTTATGTATTATTTGTTGTTGGACACAACTTGCTCCAGAAGGAATTGCAGGTAGGAAATAAATACATGACAGTGATGATGTCCTTCTTTCATTTTCATAGTTTTCAAAACTCCTGAAGCAAATATGATAAATTCCTATTAAACAACTGTTTTAAGCCAAAAAGGGATTTATTCACAGATTTGATTAAATTGAAAAACTCATGTTACCAGCATAAAGAAAAACCTTACAAAGTTCTTATAGTTCAATGAGAATTCAGCTGTATTCTAGGGTACAAAATGTGTTATGGCAAAAGGAGTATTTATGTTTGCAGAATCAAATGTGTTTTACTCAAACACTCATAACCAGAAAACACGGGATGAAATTAAAGTGAAATAAAGCAAAAAGCTTGCACTGTTATTTTTTTATATATTTTTCTATGCCAGTGATTTCCACTCCCGGACCAATCAATTGATGTCAGTGTTTTGTTGTTGCATTGTGTTAGACAGGCTAAGATAAAAAAGTACCTAGTAGCAAAACCCAATATACCAAATGATGATGATGATAACAATAATAATAATGTTGCCATACCAGGTGACAGCTGAATTGATGAAAAACAACAGGAAAAACTCAGCCGTTATCAAGACCTCAAATTCGAACTGCAAAGGCTCTGGCATAAACCAGTACAGGTGGTCCTGGTGGCAGGGCCGGTTCATCATTGAGGTTGTTGAAGCCGCCGCTTGGGGCGCAGCCCTTGGGGGGCGCTCTCTAGGCAGCAGCGGTGGTGGCGGTGACCATCAGGTTGCTCACCATGGAACGAGGAAGTCCTCGCTCTTATCGCGAGATTTCACGAGAAAGCGAGGCCTTCCTGGAGGCCTTCATAGTTCCGCAGCTGGATAACGTGCCACCACCACCACCAGTATGTCGGGGGGGGGGGGCGTAATTTCGGGGGGGGGGCCGCCCTAGGTTTGCTTATATAGCGAAAAAACCTAGTGCTGCCTCTGCACTAGGTAATCAGCACACTGGGTGCTGTGCCAAAAGATCTCAGCAGGCATTTGGAAACAATAAACATTGACAAAATTACAATCTGTCATCTTCAAAAGGCCACTTTACTGGGATCTGCACGCATCATCCAAAAATACATCACATAGTCCTAAACACTTGGGAAGTGTTCGACTTGTGATTTTGTGATACAAAATCCAGCATATATTTCTCGTTTGCTGTGTCATACTATGTCTTTGTGTCAACAACAACAACAACAACAACACATGGCTCTCCTAATGGCTCAATACAGAGTATAACAAAGTCAAAACATATGAATATAACGTACGTACAATAAAATACATAGATCAAAACACATAGAGCTCAATTGCTTTTATATTAAATTGGCAATTTACATTATGTAAAAGAAGTGAAACTTAATTCTTGTTATAATGGTGTTTGCTTATTGTCTTTTGCTAACTTGCTGGCCGAATCAACACAGTTCTTTTACAATAAATAATAAGTCTGGAGAAAAATAACAGGTGTTCTGGTATTAAAAAGCCAAATAGAAGAGTAAACCACTGGGACTTGCTTATTTTCATTCTGTGTGAAACTGAAATAGAAGACTTGAAATGAGCAATGTAAATTAGGTACAAAACAAAAATCAGCTTCTTGAAGAAGAATCCTTAATGCATCATGACATGACCTCCCAAAGTCTGACCTTTGACTTTAGAGTCAGACATCTCAGTTGAATTTTTTCCTCAAGTCTGAAAAAGTGATGTATTGTTTTAAATGCAATGACATAAAACTACCTGTACTAACCTTGCCAGGAACATGAAATTAAAAGAAAATGGGCATAAAGGGCTGTGGCACAGGTTGTTGAGCAACCAGCTGCAACAAATCACTCTGACCAAGAGGTCATGAGTTCGAGGCCAACTCGGAGCCCTGTGTTTGTCTTGTCTTTGTTCTATGTCAAGGCATTGAATGTTTGCCTTATATGTGTAATGTGATCCGCCCTGAGTCCCCTTCGGGGTGAGAAGGGCGGAATATAAATACTGTAAATAAATAAATAAATAAATAAATAAATATTTATCATCTTGGAATATGGGCAATTTATTTGTAAATCTTAATTGTTTGTGGTGTAGCTAAAAGTGATCTGATACTGTTTTGTAAACAGTCAAGGGAATGATTGCTTATGAACTCATTTGTTACTCAGTGCTCTATTTCTGTGTTCTCTTTTCTTTGTCTCCATCAAAAACAGCAAGACATTGGATGCACTCACACTGTAAAATTAATGTAGTTTGCCATAACTTTAACTGCCAATGCTATAGTATCATAGGTGTAATTTTATGAGGTCTTTAACCTCTTCTGCCAAAGTGTACTGATACCTCATCAAAACTATAAATCCCAGGATTCCATAGCATTGAGCCATGGCAGGGAAAGTGGAGACAGGTTGCATTAATTCTAGAGTATAGAGGTAGGAAAAGAAAAATCCTTTCAGCTGATTATGTGGTTCTAACAGAGTTCAATAATTCTACATGCACAGAGTATCCTGGCTGCATATCTATGGACATTCCCTATTGTGTTTAAGAGTGTTTGTGTGTGTGTTAGAAAGAAGGAGGGAGACTAAGAGATATGCATGTGCATTTTGGATAACATCTAATTTTTATTTGATATTTAAATAAACATTATATTAGTACTATAATATTATACTATAGAGTAGAGAAATACTGACATTTCACCAACATTGTCTTTCAAGGGAGTCTCCAAATTTTGTTTATAATTAATATAAAGATTAGGATAAGGAAGGCAACCGAAGTAAGCAGCCGGTAAGATTGTTAATGCTTGGTCTTGGACACTATCTAAGGCAGAGTTTCTCAAACTGTGCTCGCCCAGATGTTTTGGGCTTTAGCTCCCACAGTTCCTAACAGCTGGTAAGTTGGCTGGGATTTCTGGGAGCTGAATGCAAAACACCTGGAAGAACACAGTTTGAGAAACTCTGATCTAAGGGATAACTATGGTGAAAAATACCAGAGAGCAGTTTTCATTATCATAAATACATAAATAGGCATAACATATATAAGGTAGAACAATAATATTTGTGAAGTACTTTTTTAAGGATTTTTCAAGCAATAATGACTTTTGTGGGAGTGTGAAAAGTGTCATCTTTATAAATCAGAAAACTATTAAATATTAAATTTTGACCGTATTTCCAGGGAAGAGTTGTAAACAATGAGCATTATAGTAATGAATAACCTTTCACTCAAGAACTTTCTATTTTTTCCTCTCTCCCTGTCATACAAGAAACATTTCTCATAATATAGCTAGTTACTCTGCTTTTGCTTAGCATTTTAAAGAAAATAATTGAGGGGGGAGGGATTAACATGTGGGCAAGAAGTTTCAGATAACATAATTTTAATTCCTCGGCTTTCACCAGCTTTGTAATAGAGCTTTTACCTGCAATCCATGTCACAGAGGTTTCAAAGTATATTATAAAGCTTTCATTGTTTTATCGTAAAACCAGACCCTAACTCCCTTCATAATCAAAACATTTTTATAGCTCCCATCATTACATTTTCTTTCTTGGTGAAGCTTTAATTTGGGGTTTCATTTTATATCTTAACTATTTCATTTTAACAAGATGACAGCTTATGTCATTGTTATTAATATTATTGGTTAAATACATGTTTTTCTCATAAAGCTTTGGAATCGGTACCTGCTTTAATGAATAAGATTAGTTGATCACTGTTAACATGTACATTGTGTGAAATGTTTAAAATGTAATATTCAGGCATTAAATGTAAACATTTCACATTGCTCATGTGCTTTAGAAAATATGTGCTCTAGAAAAATTGGCTTGAATCCAAAATTTTCCTTTCTGTACCGAGCTATCCTTGGATGGAAGAACTTCAGTGAATGAATTCTTTGAACAGAAGAAGACTTCAGTTTGATTCAGACATTGCATTTATACCTAATCATACTGAGCAACTCATGCATGCAAAAATTTAATGCAACCTCTGTTTGGGCCTAAATACCCTAAATACCCATCTGAGCTAAAGAGGGTCAGCTCTAGTTAGTATTTGAATAGGAAGCTACCATTAAAAACAAGGTTTTAGACCACTAGACCACTGCTTTTTAAATTGTGAGCCCTGACCTCAAATGGAGTCATCATCACTGAAAATGGGGCACGAAAATTGGACAACAATAAAGCAGTCCAACCAAAAATTAATAGTCTTGGTGCCATGGTTTTTAGGCCTGTTTTGGGGGTTATTTGGGGTACTGATTCAGGAAATTGTATTGGGTAGACTGCATCAGTTCTAGTTTCTTACATATTAAGTGTTGAATGACTGGAAAATTTGTATCATAAATCTGTGCATTTGGTATGAAAGTAGATTTTCATGTAGTACACCTTTCTTTTCATTTTTAATATGTGTCCCTCATGCTTAAAAGATACTAATTTAAACACTACATTAAAATATCCTGATTTTATGGGTGAGCAGAGTGAAGAGTGGTATATGGCATATGTCCTGTATCTCAAAAACTAGAGCTGATAGGGGAAAACTGGTGCCATTTTTGGAATCAGCAGATCAAATGTACCTAGAAACAGATCTAACATTTGAGGCACCAAAATGTGTGTAGGCCATTGTAATACATTTCTGAATGCTACCTAGTGTGTTTTAGGCTTTTACACAAATTGGTGAGCAGTAATGTGCAGTATTTGCAGTAAATGCTGCAGCAAATAAAAAGGGGAAATCACCCTGTTTAGCAAGTCTCATAAATGCTTATTTATTATCAGTAGATGTTTGATTTTTATATCTATATACCTGGGGTTGCATAAGAATTTATCAGGTGGAAAGGGATTGTGAGTAGAAAAGGTTTAAGAAGCCCTGCTGTAGGATATATTTCAAAGGAGTGAACTGACAGAACCAGCTCATGAGTATTCTGTGCCTAAGACACACAAATGTTTTCATACAAATCGCAATCCTGTACTTTCAAAGTGTTCTGTTTTGCATGTAAACTTCATTATCTGAACTCCTGAACAGAAGGTTTTTTTGATCCAACCCAATGCCAAAATAATATAATTGTTCTTACTATTAATCTTCATCCTAGTCATTAAGATGCTACAGGAACTCTTTACATACTATTACTATGTTTTTGAATTCTAATTTCACCTTTTTCATTGCAAAGTGATGGTTGAAATTTTGTTGGGCTTTCCCTGTGAAGGTGACATAATTGTCTCGCCCATTTTGTATACTGTGTAGGGACTTTTTGGACATGGAGCCTTATCTTAAAGCTGCACAGCTGATCAGAAAATAATTGTGGCTTAGCATGTAAAAGAAAATAATTAAGCTTTGCTGTGCTTCCCAAGCTCAGATGTGACTTCAAGGTACATCCAAATACATAGTGGGAAGTATGTGGTTGGCTGAATTTTGTTCCATCCTTCAATTGACTTCAAACTAAATAAATCTTGTGCAATGCTGAAAAAATAAATTTTGGAAACATAATAGCTTTGTGAATAATAAATATGCCTATTCAATTTATAAGAATCCTTAATCTATTTTATAATAAGGTTTAACTTGTTACATGTAGAGTTCCAAAATCAATTATTCCCAGTAGGTTGTTAATTGACAAACTGAAATAAGTGAAAATGCACATCTTTATATGGGAGGACTTCATTCTGATAGAGCAAAACCAGCAACATTTAAGGTAGTAATCTTGTGTTTATGTATTTAGGATAAGTCCCTTTGTAAATGTTCTATTTTAGTATGCCATTGAAATATTGTATTAATATTTGTGCATTAATATAAATATGGAGCCAATCGAATGTTCCAGTCCATGAAGTAGTAACAGGGAAAAAAACTAACCTGCTCAACGATTTGCACCAAGGGAGGAATAAAACGACATTATCCACTATGCAGCTGCTTTGCAAAACAAGCTAGGCAAATCTGGAAAACGAATTTCCTGTCTTCTCTTGCAAAATTTGACTTCTTCAAGTTGTAGCTTATGCTCTCTGAAATTGTTTTAAGAAAATGTAGATCCAACAAAGAATTTAACCAAGCAGATAGAGCTCTTTACCAGAGTAAATCATCTCATTATGTTTTCATAATTTAGAATTCTAGAGCCTAAAAATCTTCCATTTATTTTAAATTACCACCCAGATGTTGTTTCTATGGCAGTACACAGCCAGATTTGTTTGGATTTTATATGCAATCTTTAGGAGAAACTGCAAAATTTGGACATTTGTCAATAGATGAAGAAAGGAGAGATTATATGCTTTGTAGTAGCACATATGTGAAGCGGTTTGAGAAGGAAATAAACCCCATATAGAAGAAAACAATGTTGCAAGAATAACTTCTTAGTACTTAATGTGGCTGCATTGTCTTGTATCTGTTGCTGTACTTATGACAAACTTAATTGCAATATAACCTTCAGGTTTTAAGATATTACCACAATTGTGTTTTGTTTTTCACTGTTGTTTTCCTTCTCTTTCATGTTGTAGTCAAACCCAAAAGAGACTCGTTACTTAGTCCAGATATTATTGATATTGCTCCAAATAGAAAGAGAAGACAACGTGTACGAAATACTGCAAGTACAGAACCAAAGGTGGCATTGTATGAGGCCCAGAAAATATCCAAGGAAAAGTAAGCATTTGCATCAATTGACAAATATATTATATAGTTGTAATATAGTTATTCAAAAAGGTTTCTTAGGTTAAATTGAAATTCTAAACATATTTACTAATACTTTACTTTCTCAGATTATTGCTGTTTAGACTTGATACTTTATAGATGCTAGTATTCATTTATCTAACTAAAACACTCAGTTGAAGGCAACACATCTTTTTGCAGATAGGATTCAATTTAGAATATCTGTGTCTGGTGAAGACATTGAACAGTGATATTAGGTATACACTACATTATTAATGTAAAAGTACCTGGGCTAAGTAAAAACTAATCACATTGCAATGGGTCTGATGTAATTATTTCACCATCTTTATGATACAAGCAGTTAGGGACTTGGGTTGAAATCCAGCTTATAGTTAGGCAATACTGTATAGATATAACTGATATGACTATGATTTAAGCATCCTACATAAACTTGCTGTCTTTGGATTATGTCTTCGAAGATAGTCCTTTAAATATTCTTATTGCCTTTTAAAACTTCCAAATTATATGTTTGCATATGCAGACTTATTTATTATTTCTTTCTTTCATGAATATTTTGCAATATGGAACTCTTCTAAAGGGAGCTGATACACGTTTCAAAAGCCAGTCTTTCAGAATATGTTTAAAATATGCTCAAAATGATGATCAATTGTAATTTACAGCTTTGGACAAATAATAGACTGCATGTGAAGATACGGGAACAAATAAATTCCACAAAGACATGTCTTAGATAAGATAGGAGGTACTACTGCATATCATGTTAGACTGATACCTTTTAATGAAGACCACTGTTCTATTTCAGAAGGACCTTTATGAGAATAGAGGTTTTTTTAAACCTGTATATAAACAGCCACATTTTTGTCCTCTATTTGCCGTACTTCAGATTTGAGTACTGACTCTTTCATTATTGAACTCAAAATTGTGTAGCAATAGGATGGTTGCATTGTCTTGAGTTTGGCACAGAACTTGTAAAAATATATAAAGTGATATCTGGTCAGAGGCGCATAAAAGAATAGCCAGATAGTGAAGTCCTGGAAATGGGTTAAAAGTGTCTTGAGGGAATGTTTCGTGAGCAGTGAAGCTTTTATAAATGGTAGAACTGGCATTTGTTATTTTATATCATTTTCTTAATAAAACAGGAGGAGCTTTAGAAAGGGAAGTAGATAAACTTTGTATTCGACTGAAAAAGGGATCCCCTTTCAGAGCTACAAAGTGTATATGATTAGTTTATACTAGCTACAGAAAAGAAGCTTCAGTCTGTTTTTCAAGGTCATGACTCATACTGCATCTGGATTTGAAAACCAGTGTGGTCCAGTGAATCGTTTGTTAGACTTGGACCTGAGAAATCTCGGTTCAAATCCTAACTCTAGCATGGACTCAGTGGGTGGCCCGGGGCAAGCTGCTTTCTGCATGAATTCTTCCATCTGTAAAGCTATGAATATAATGGTCTAACATTGCCATGTGGTTGTGAGGAGGAATAACTTGAGTGCTAAAGAAGTCATATCAACATGTTGAAAGACCATGATACAGGATTTTACAATAAGATATCTTGAACTAACAAAGAATAAATTCAAGCCTTTTGTGTAATTCTGCATTTATGAACAGGTAAAGAAAGTTGTAGCAGAACTCTCTCCAACATTCAAAGAAGAGGGAAACCATATCAGTCCATTGCTTTTCCCTGCTTCTTCTTTTTAAATTAAGCATAATAATTAAACATTATATTGGCTGTAATAGGCAATTTGCTATTCATGTGAAGAAAAGATATCTCCTTTGAGAATTCAGCAGTTTGAAAACTCACACACTGATGTTGCAATGACAGCTTTTCAAAGAAAATTAGGGGATCTAAAATCCTAGTATATGGTGATGCGGCCATCCAGATGTCACTGAATTGTAGTTTTCAGCAATTCTAGTCTGCACAGCCAATGGTGAGGAATTCTTGAATGTGCTGTTCAACATAGAATCATAGAATCGTAGAGTTGGAAGAAACCACACGGGCCATCCAGTCCAACCCCCTGCCATGCAGGAAAAGCACAAGGAAAGCACCCCTGGGAGATGGGCCATCCAGCCTCTGTTTAAAAGCCTCCAAAGAAGGAGTTTCCACCACTCTGTGAGGCAGAGAGTTCTACTGTTGGATAGCTCTTACGATCAGGAAGTTCTTGAAGGCTGCTTGAATCCCATCCTTTATGTTAGTGTGAAAAACTTAGCAGATCCTGAGAAATGTGTTTTAGCAAAAGAGCATTGTGAAGCAGGCTTTGGGACTCATTATGTTATCACAGAACCATTCGACATAGAGCAGTTCGTTTTCCTTGTTTCCATATTTGTTTTAAGACTCTCCACTTCCCCCTTTTTTTCTCACAACAACCCTATGAAATGGTTCAGGCCAAAAAAATGGTAAATGATCAAAGGTGCTGCCTGCAGGGATTTGAACATGCTTCTTTCAGTATTAGTCCACCAATTATTAATTCACCACACTGGACTTTAGGGGGCTAACAATACATGTTCAGAAAACTAGGATAAACTGAATATTTAAAAGCCTAGAGGAACATACTATTATGAAGGCCATACTATTATGAGTGGCATTTGAGACTATGAACCTCCATCGTCGTTTTGTTTACTTCATATAAGTGAAGTATATTTCTCGGCATACGGCCGAGAAAGTGCTACCAACGCCCCTCCTGTCCCTGCTATTATTCAATGCTAGGTCTATTGTCAACAAAACTGCTACCCTCTCTGACTTTATTCTCGATCAAGCAGCGGACCTGGTTTGTATTACAGAGACCTGGATCCGTGAGGGTGATAACATTCCCTCACATGAACTGACACCTCCAGGCTTCCAGATATTTCAACAGCCACGGAGCGGGGGTCGGGGTGGAGGGGTAGCAATACTCTCCCGTGATTATTTTAGCATCAAAGCTATTCCAACTCCAAAGATAGCCGGTATTGAGTGTGTTGGTGTGGTCCTGGCTAGCAGGGAATCCCTAGCCATTCTTGTAGTTTACCGCACGCCTGGGTCTCCGGGAGAGAGTCTGCTAAATTTAATAGATCTTGTGGCAGACTGGGTTCTGAAGTTCCCCAGACTTATTGTTCTGGGTAACTTTAATGTACATGTCGAGGCACTGCCATCTTCATCTGTGACTAAGGACCTAGTACCAACCTTTGAAGCTCTGGGCCTCTCACTACTCAAGACTTGCCCTACTCATCGGGCCGGCCACACCTTGGACCTGATTTTTAATATCGGAGTACAAACATCTCTATCTGCGGTAATTGATGTTCCCTGGTCTGATCACGCTGTCCTGAAGGCCCGGATTGAGATTCCATCTCCTCCTTCCCATCTTGCCACACCAATCTTTGCTCGGCCTAGGAGACTCATGGAACCTGCTAGGTTCTTGAATGCCCTTAAGGGCCTGGGAACTGCGTGCGTCACTCTCAATGAGCTAGTCAACACCTGGAATGTCAGTTTGTTGGCTGCCTTGGATGAGATTGCCCCCAGACGCCTCCTTCGCCCTCACCGGAATCGCTCCCCCTGGTACACTAATGAGCTGCGGACGATGAAGCAAGCACGAAAGCGGCTGGAACATTAGTGGCGACAGAAGCCCGACGAGGTGTCACTGTCCGCGTTCAAGGCTTTTCGCAGGTCCTACGAATCAACCGTCAAGGACGCTAAAAAATCTTACAATTCCTCCTTAATAGCCTCTGCTAGATCGCGCCCAGCTCAGGTATTCAAAATCGTTCGTGCTTTGACCAGTCCGACTCCCTTAGTCCAAAACCCAGCAACCACGGCTCTTAAAGCAAAGGCATTCCAGAAGTTTTTCACTGATAAAATCACCGTGCTTCGACAGGAACTGCCCCCTACAGCTGATACCTTAAGTGAGCTTGAGACTTTGTGGCCGCTTAGTGGGCCTATCTTTGACCGATTTACTCTGCTTGACAAGGAAGATGTCGCTAGAATCCTGGCTGTTGCAAAACCAACCACCTGTTCCCTTGATCCGTGCCCCTCCTGGCTGGTGAAGAGCTGCCTGGAAGGTCTACTCGATCCGTTGAGTAATATCATCAATGGCTCTCTTGAACAGGGGGTCTTCCCGGACAACCTAAAAGAGGCAAGGGTTCGTCCCCTGCTAAAGAAGCCTAGCTTGGATCCCATGACCCTTGCCAACTATCGTCCTGTCTCCAACCTCCCATTCTTGGGTAAGATGATAGAGCGGACTGTGCTGGGACAATTGCAACAATTTCTGGATGATACAGCCGGCCTGGACCCTTTCCAGTCAGGCTTCCGCCCTGGCCATGGGACGGAGACAGTCCTGGTTGCCATTACAGATGAACTTCGTCGCCAGTCTGATAGCGGCGGATCAGCGCTACTGGTACTTCTCGACCTTACCGCAGCGTTTGACACCGTTGACTACGATCTAATGATTCACCGTCTCGCCATGTCCGGAGTTCGCGGTCAGGCCCTCAATTGGTTCAACTCATTTCTGCGAAACCGGAGCCAATGCGTGGAGTATATGGATCAAGTCTCTGACAGATCTCCCCTCCTATGTGGGGTACCCCAAGGTGCCATTCTCTCCCGTCTTCTCTTCAACATCTACGTTAGACCCCTTGCTAGCTTGGTTCGGAGTTTCGGCCTAGACTGTTATCAATATGCGGACGACACCCAACTCCTTCTGTGCTTGGAGCCTGGAGCAACGTCAATACCAGAAAATTTCACCTTATGTCTGGAGGCTCTGTCGAACTCGCTACGTGCTAGTAGATTGAAGGTGAACCCGGCAAAGACTGAGATTCTCTGGCATGGCCGTTCAACTGGTCTGACCCACTTGCTACCCACCTTTGATGGTGCTGTCCTATCTCCTTCGCCCACCGTTAAGAGCCTGGGTGTCGTTTTAGATTCGCAGCTGACAATGGAAGCTCAGGTCGCTGCTGCCAGCAAACAGGCCTTTTTCCACCTACGACAAGCGAGGCAACTGGCACCCTATCTATCTGATGAGGCGCTGGTAACAGTCATTCATGCCACGGTCACATCTAGGCTGGACTATTGCAACGCCCTGTATGTTGGGCTTCCGATGTCCATGACCCGGAAGCTCCGTATTGTTCAAAATGCGGCAGCCAGGCTACTCACAAGAACACCCATGAAATGCCACATAACACCAGTGCTGCAGCATCTGCATTGGCTTCCAACTGATTACCGTGGTCTATATAAGATGCTAGTCCTGACTTTTAAAACTCTTTACGGCCAGGGCCCATCGTATCTTAGGGACCGTCTCTCCTTCTCCCATCATCGGAGGTCGCAACAACCATCCCAACGAGACTTACTCTTTGTACCGGGTCCTAGAGAAGTGCACTTGGAGAGGACCAGGCGCCGAGCTTTTTCTGTTTCTGCCCCTGCCTTATGGAATGCCTTGCCGCCCTATATGAGAGCCATGCGTGAGTTGGGGCCTTTTACCCTAGCACTCAAGACATGACTCTTTACTAGAGCTTTTAATCTATTTTAATATTTTTAATCAATATTTGTATGTATGTATTTTTATCCTTTTTTATCTTGTAAATCGCCTAGAGCATCGTGGATGGAGGGCGATTAATAAGTAATTAGATGATGATGATGGATGATGATGATGATGATGATGATGATATAAAACAGATGACTACTGCTCTATAAGAATCAGGATCCAGGAAACAGGACTTTCCAGATGACATCAAGAACCTTTCCTCTCTTGGTATTTCTTTAGATTAATTATGCCAAAGTACAAGCCAAATGCAAATTCAAAAATGTTTTTTTGAGAACAAATGAAACCTAAAGGACAAAAAGTAGGGTTTCCCTTCCTGGTGGATATGTGATTGACCTCTGTCGTGAAACCTCATAGGAATTCTAAGTGCACTGCTATATGTGCCTCTTCCTTTCAGAACTGTATATTATCTCCTTGGGAAATGTCTTGCTTAAGTTGCCTAGGATTTTCAAAATGTTGTGAGGACGTAAACAGCTTTTCTTCTGATAACCCTCTGCCTTTTTAAAAGCATGGCAAGTCTGCGGTACATCATGAATTCCCTTGGGATTATGTCTTTTTCTTTTGCCTAATTTATTGCCTGTGGCTCACATTTTTAAACACTGAATTCAACCTTTGTTTAAAATGTGGTTTGCTACCACCAGTGATTCAAGTAGCAAGAGCTTTGGCTTATCTTAAATTTCAGCTTTTCTCAGAGGGCCTTGCAGACGTTGATATTATTGTCTCACATGAAGCAATATTTTACTGGAAAGGTTTAACTTCATGAAATTAGATGCCACTTAAAAAGGCACCAGCCTTTTTCATGGCCCACAGAGAGTATGAAGTTTACACTACAGCCACCCTTTTAAAAAATCTATTATTTTCTTTCAAACCTGCATGTTAGCATGTCACTGAACTTTAGAAAGATTTACATGTTGTAATTTAAAGGGTTCTTAAAGAACCTGTATAATGTGTTTCTGTGGCCATTTAATACAGGTAACTATTGTTGGTAACTTTGGCTGAATGTGTAAAACAGTACTGTGAACAAAGCTTTCTCTTACAATTCCTGGTTTGGGACTTAGTGTCATATAAAAATTTTGCTGCTAGTGAAACAGGTTTACCAAATACAGGTGAAACATTATGCAGTGCTGGAACCTCAGGTGGTGGTTTTTTGCCCCCTAAATCCACAAACTTATTCAGTCATCAACTATAGTTATTCATGTCTGATTGATGCCCATAACCAGGAGAGCTGTAATTTTTTACACAAAGACTAAATGATCTTGCTTAACTTTAGACATTATTGAGGAAACAGCATATAGAAATTCTTAATAATTACAATTATCATAAAACTGTTAGGGAAACTAGTTATTACCAGTCTGCAGATGATGAAATAATAAAGAGAACACATACTACTTATGTTTGATAATGTGGCATGTTTTCCATTTACTGCCTTGATTAGTCTGTTCTTTGCTGCCCCAGAAGGTAGGACCTGGTCTAATGGTCCAAAGATATGAGAAAATAAATTTCTATAGAAAATTAGAAATAATTTCTTGACAACAGCAGTTCAACAATTAAACCAATTGCCTAAAGTGGTGGTAAAGACATCCTTCTCTGGGTGTCTTTAAAATGAAGTTAGACAGCTAACTACTGGGGATGCTCTAGTTAGAGATCCTGCATTGAGCAGAGGGTTGGATCCAATGGCCCATAGAGCCCCTTTCCATTCTAACATTCTGTGTTTCTGTGGAAATAATTTGGTTGAGCAGACAGTTTGCAGCCAGTTGCTGGTAAACTCAAATATGTTGGAAGGACAGTTGATTGGAGGAGGAAGAGTCCACAGTATAGAAGGAAGAACATATGTTAAGACTATGGAAAGCCCATAAGACTGAGATAATTGAGAGAGGGGAAAAGACAGGGCTGTGAGCAAGAGGAGGACAGGCTAGATAGCCAATCTAATGTCTTCCCTCTTAGAGAATTCACCTCTTCCCTCACCCTTTGCCTGCAGACCCAGAACTTATCTAAAAGTTGTAAACCTGAATAACTTAATGGTTTGGAATTAACAATTTCTTGAAGCCAACTAAGTGAGGCCTAGAGATGGGAAGGTTGAGAGGAGACATGATTGCCATGTTTAAATATCTGAAAGGTTTTTAAAGAACTATGTTGTGTTTCTGAACTTACATTTTGGTGAATCAGACTTGCTTTCTTTGTGCTTACAAATAAAATGTAATTATCAAAGTTATTGTTTTCATTACTGTAAGTTCATTTGATGTACATCACAACATTCATGATTTTTTCATCCTCGGCAGGGACATTTCTGCTAGGCAAGCTAAAGCACTCATTTTCTGATACCTCATGGCCCATCAGATCACTGGCTGAACACTGCATAATACACTGAGACATGTTCAGGAGACATTTCTATAGCACCTAAGCAGAAGAGTTTTAAGATTGAGTACAGGCAGGAAACAACCAACAAATTATAATTTAGCAAAAATAAATCTCTGTACTAAAAAAAGTGTAGATGATGAGCCCTTCCCTCCTTCCTTCCATCCATACTGATAGTGTGGATAGACATGAGAGTGCAGTGGGAAAAATCAATCTGCAGAAGATTGTTTGTAACAACTTGTTTGTAACAACTCTCAAAGTAAAATAAGATGCTTCCAAACCTACATTTAACATAGGTCCTAATAAGATGAAGTATAAAACTATACCTATAATTTTATGATATGCTCTGGCAGTTGAGTTAATTAGAGCTAGAGTCAAGATCTTTCTTTTATTTCTACCAAGCTGAGCAACTCAGACAAATATGAAAGTAATATTATATTCAGTGTGCTTACTAACTGGTAATCATCATTTACTAGATTGACCTGCTTAACTAAGCCAGGAGTTAAGACTATTCTCACAGCCTGGAATAAAATCAACTGAAACCTCTGACTCACATGTCACCCTTCTGCTCTTCTTCTGCAGCACTGAGAAAAGAATTCCTGACAAGTTTCATTTCACTTTGAACAAAAGTATACTAGTTAATACATTTTACCCAAACAATGTTAAATCAAAACAAAATGGTCAGTGTTGTGTTATAACAATTCAAACTGGTTTGCTTGTTTGTTTCACTAGCCAGAGATTGTTTCAAATAACAGTTTTTGGTGTGAATGTACAGCAACCCAGGTTCATTGCAAGTGATACTAAAGCAAGTGTACAAATTTAACTTCAAAGGTAGCATCCTTTGCATTAGTTCACTCTTGTTTCCAAATTAATTAACGTAGGATCATACTGTAAGGTTTTCATATATTAACAGTATAGAGCTGCTGCAAACTGGGAATCTGTTTTGCTAGATCAAGTGCATAATTTAATGTCATAAAGGAGTTGCATTAAATGGAACAGATAATAATATTTTGAAAAAGAACTTATATAACAGAGAAGTGGTTTAATAGACATCTGAATTTTATTTTTAAAGAGTTTTTATGATTTCTGCACAACTCTGTTAAGTTGCCGTCTGTACGCGAAGAACACAGTCTCTCATAATAGCATTTAGGAGTGTAAAATGAACAGCTTCAAAACCCAGCTTTATACAAAAAGAAATTAATGCTTCCACTGCCAGCTGTGATGTAAAATGTCTTTGGGGAGTATATGTTACATTTCTTTCTAAACATTGCAGAGGTAGACAAAAAGTGTTTCCTTCACTCAGGTTAGGGAATATCTGGGTGTTTTCTGTATTGCATCTCAGATCAACCTTAGCCAGAATAAACTGTCACGAGCTATCATGGATGCAACAATCCAACAGCACCTGTGTGTGTGTGTGTGTGTGTGTCTGACATTATCCACCCTGCCCTAGATAAAGAGTTCCATGATGTCTGATCCATGACTTTTCTCTCCTACTTCTTTAAACAGAGGGACCAGGAACACAACCCCTGGTGTGGAAGTGGATGATTTTTTTTCCATAGAGAAAGAAAACAAGGCAGAGTGAATTATTGCAACATTCACATAAAATTAGGGGCCCCTGGTGGCACAGTGTGTTAAAGCGCTGATCTGCTGAACTTGCGGACCGAAAGGTCCCAGGTTCAAATCCCAGGAGCGGAATGAGCACCCGCTGTTAGCCCCAGCTCCTGCCAACCTAGCAGTTTGAAAACATGCAAATGTGAGTAGATCAATAAGTACCACTCCGGCGGGAAGGTAATGGCATTCCATGCCGTCATGCTGGCCACATGACCTTGGAGGTGTCTATGGACAACGCCAGCTCTTCAGCTTAGAAATGGAGATGAGCACCAACCCCCAGGGTCGGTCATGATTGGACTTAACGTCAGGGGAAACGTGTTGTCGAAGGCTTTCATGGCCGGGATCACAGGGTTGTTGTATGTCTTTCGGGCTGTGTGGCCATGTTCCAGAAGCATTCTCTCCTGACGTTTCGCCCACATCTATGGCAGGCATCCTCAGAGGTTGTGAGGTATGGATAAACTAAGTAAGGAAAGGAAAGAATATATATCTGTGTCCAAGGTGTGGCAAGAGTCCTTTGTCACTGGGAGCCAGCATTAATGTTTCTGTTAATCACCCTAATTAGCATTGGAGATGTTTTGTCCCTTGCCTGGGGGCATCCTTTGTTCAGTCAAGCCTTCATTGTGTTGGTTCCCATCTACTGTTTTGATTTTGGAGTTTTGTAATACTGGTAGCCAGATTTTGTTCATTTTCATGGTTTCTTCCTTTCTGTTAAAGTTGTCCACATGCTTGTGGATTTCAATGGCTTCTCTGTGTAGTCTGACATGATAGTTGTTGGAATGGTCCAGCATTTTTGTGTTCTCAAATAGTATCCTGTGTCCAGGCTGGTTCATCAAATGCTCTGCTATGGCTGATTTCTCTGGTTGAATTAGTCTGCAGTGCCTTTCATGTTCTTTGACTCTTGTTTGGGCGCTGCGTTTGGTGGTCCCTATGTAGACTTGTCCACAGCTGCATGGTATCCGGTAGACTCCTGCAGAAGAGAGAGGATCCCTCTTGTCCTTCGCTGACCGTAGCATTTGTTGGATTTTCTTCGTGGGTCTGTAGATAGTTTGTAGGTTGTGCTTCTTCATCAGCTTCCCTATGCGGTCAGTAGTTCCCTTGATGTATGGTAAGAACACCTTTCCTCTGGGTGGATCTTTGTCTTGACTCTCATGGCTTGTTCTTGCCCTTGCAGCTCTTCTGATGTCTGTGGTGGAGTATCCATTGGCCTGTAGAGCCCAGTTTAGGTGGTTGAGTTCACCTTGGAGGAGGTGAGGTTCGCAGATTCTTTGTGCACGGTCTGTCAGGGCTTTGATTGTGCTCCTTTTTTGACTTGGGTGATGGTTGGAGTTTTTATGAAGGTATCTATCTGTGTGTGTAGGTTTTCTGTAAACTGTGTGGCCCAATTGTTGATTGGGTTTGCGGATGACCAGAACATCTAGAAATGGCAGTTTTCCTTCCTTTTCTTTTTCCATGGTGAATTGGATGTTTGGGTGGATGCTGTTAAGATGGTCCAGGAACTTGCTGAGTTCTTCCTCTCCATGGCTCCAAATTGTGAAGGTGTCATCTACGTATCTGAACCAAACAGTTGGCTTTTTTGGTGCTGTTTCTAGGGCCTGTTTTTCAAAGTATTCCATATAGAAATTTGCTACTACTGGGCTGAGAGGGCTCCCCATGGCCACTCCATCCTTCTGTTCATAGAATCCAGTGTCCCACTGAAAGTAGCTAGTGGTGAGGCAATGGTGAAACAGGGCTGTGATGTCTTCTGGGAAGTTTTGTTTGATTAGTGTGAGGGTGTCAGCTACTGGGACTGGTGTCCCTTTTTACCAAAGTCCCAGTAGCTGACACCCTCACACTAATCAAACAAAACTTCCCAGAAGACATCACAGCCCTGTTTCACCATTGCCTCACCACTAGCTACTTTCAGTGGGACACTGGATTCTATGAACAGAAGGATGGAGTGGCCATGGGGAGCCCTCTCAGCCCAGTAGTAGCAAATTTCTATATGGAATACTTTGAAAAACAGGCCCTAGAAACAGCACCAAAAAAGCCAACTGTTTGGTTCAGATACGTAGATGACACCTTCACAATTTGGAGCCATGGAGAGGAAGAACTCAGCAAGTTCCTGGACCATCTTAACAGCATCCACCCAAACATCCAATTCACCATGGAAAAAGAAAAGGAAGGAAAACTGCCATTTCTAGATGTTCTGGTCATCCGCAAACCCAATCAACAATTGGGCCACACAGTTTACAGAAAACCTACACACACAGATAGATACCTTCATAAAAACTCCAACCATCACCCAAGTCAAAAAAGGAGCACAATCAAAGCCCTGACAGACCGTGCACAAAGAATCTGCGAACCTCACCTCCTCCAAGGTGAACTCAACCACCTAAACTGGGCTCTACAGGCCAATGGATACTCCACCACAGACATCAGAAGAGCTGCAAGGGCAAGAACAAGCCATGAGAGTCAAGACAAAGATCCACCCAGAGGAAAGGTGTTCTTACCATACATCAAGGGAACTACTGACCGCATAGGGAAGCTGATGAAGAAGCACAACCTACAAACTATCTACAGACCCACGAAGAAAATCCAACAAATGCTACGGTCAGCGAAGGACAAGAGGGATCCTCTCTCTTCTGCAGGAGTCTACCGGATACCATGCAGCTGTGGACAAGTCTACATAGGGACCACCAAACGCAGCGCCCAAACAAGAGTCAAAGAACATGAAAGGCACTGCAGACTAATTCAACCAGAGAAATCAGCCATAGCAGAGCATTTGATGAACCAGCCTGGACACAGGATACTATTTGAGAACACAAAAATGCTGGACCATTCCAACAACTATCATGTCAGACTACACAGAGAAGCCATTGAAATCCACAAGCATGTGGACAACTTTAACAGAAAGGAAGAAACCATGAAAATGAACAAAATCTGGCTACCAGTATTACAAAACTCCAAAATCAAAACAGTAGATGGGAACCAACACAATGAAGGCTTGACTGAACAAAGGATGCCCCCAGGCAAGGGACAAAACATCTCCAATGCTAATTAGGGTGATTAACAGAAACATTAATGCTGGCTCCCAGTGATAAAGGACTCTTGCCACACCTTGGACACAGATATATATTCTTTCCTTTCCTTACTTAGTTTATCCATACCTCACAACCTCTGAGGATGCCTGCCATAGATGTGGGCGAAACGTCAGGAGAGAATGCTTCTGGAACATGGCCACACAGCCCGAAAGACATACAACAACCCTGTCAGGGGAAACCTTTACCTTTTACCTTCACATAAGATTAGATTTCCATACCCATAATAAGATGAAGGAAAGGTCTGTGGCTTACTACAATATGCTTAATAGTGTTAGCTGTTATAAAACAACTATGTGCTTGGCTTGATTATGGTGGAGGTAGAATACCTGCTGTGCAAGGAATTATTTGGCAGGTTACTGTGAATTTTGTCTGGAAAAGATAATTGTAACTGTGGGTGGGGCAGGTGGGAATCTTCAGCTCTGATTTTAATTTCTCCCCATAGTGTAAGACCAGAGGGCTAGACCTGTTCTGTTGTTTCCATCTCCCTTCACCTAACTATTCATATTTCTCTTGCCACCATGAAATTGAGGTTGGCCTGTCTAACATGCAGCATAGCATGCTTTCAATTATAGCAGCCAGCTAGAGGCCTTACGCTTTAGGTAAACCTTTCATGTCATATTTATTAAATACAAACTGATGGCTCTTGGATGCTCTTAATGTTTAATATCAATAGCATCCGATAATTTTCATAGTATGAACCTTTTATCATACTGTGGAAGTTCTAAATGCATTGGACAGGTTTTCTTTTTTCCTTTAAATTGAATAGCCACTGGCATTACAGCAATTATTTTCAATTATTTAAAATAGAACTCTGATTTAAAACATGATTTTTCTTGAGTGATATTTGAACTCATGGTGCTTAGTAAAGAAATTTATTAAAATTGTTCAGTATTAAGCAATAATACAAATGTTATGGTAAGAGCAAGTGATTTTGACCACCTCATGACTATCTTGAATTCACTAGTTCTGCTCAGCATTTATCTTAAACAAATCTTAGATATAGGCTAGAACTAGCTATAAAGAGAAGATGAACAGTCTTTCTCTCTCCCTCTCCTCCTTTTCTTCCACTCATTCTTATCTACTTATGTAAAGCCTGTGAAATCCTACCCAAACAAGGTCCTTGGCACAAAGAGTACATGATGGGACTGTAAAAGCATACATGAATCTGCCATTCTTTGAAATGCACATCTGTGCTGAATTTACTGAGAGAAATTTACTTACTGAGACTTCCACATATGGTTGTGTATAGACTAAATAAGCATCGTTTATTGACAGTATTATAACTGCAATGCATTTTATTGACACACTGCCCCTACTGTGGCAAATTAAATGTTCTATTTTGTTTAATAAAATATAGGCATGTACAAGTAACACATTTCTAGATATGTTGAAGCCACAAGTAGTAGAGCTGTAGTTCAATGGTAAGGGATTACACCTTGTTTATAGAAGAGTCCTGTTTCAATCCATGGTATCTCCAAGTAGGCTTACGAACATCTTCTATCTGGCACGCTGGAGAACTGCTGCTAGTCCTTGTAGAGAACATTCTATGCTAGTCTTCGTAAAGATAAAAAAAAAACCTGTAGCTCTCCAGATGTCACTGAATTCCAATATTTCAGCCTAGACACCATGGCCAATGGACAAGAAGATCTGGAGGTTCACCATCCCTTAATGAAGACAGTATGGAACGAAATAGAGGCTATATTGCAATGTTCCCTTGGTTACTTTAAAAAGCTTGGTTCTTAACAGCTTGCACAGAAGAAATGTAAGAAATATAAACTAATAAGAAGAAAGAAGACTCATAAAATTGAACATTTTTCTTTGCTTTTAAAGGATTTTGGGAGGGGAAGGAAGGGATAGTGAGTTAACTGTAATTTTTCCAGTGGTCTAATTTGACAACAGGAAATAATCAATTATGATGCTTAAAGGTCAATCTGTTTAAAGAAATGATTAAAAATGAGCAAGATGAATGTATAACTCATATGAGAAGTTATACTACTATAATTATGCATTTATCCTATCTAAATAATACTGTGTGTTAACAGATTTATAATGCTCGGTTATAACCAGGGTATAGGTTTATTATATTGATAGGTAAAAGATGTCAGCCTGGACATCAAGATAAACCCAGTCTTCAGTCATATTCTAGTTTGGCAACTGTTGTCCTATATGTAATCCCTTAACATTCTGTGTTATAGTTTTGATTAGACAAGAGATGAATGAGTTCACAATTCCTTCTGCATTACAAAGTGCCTTTTGTAATTCAAATATAAAACAATTCAGGAATGGTTTATCAACTCTAAGGCATAATGGACAAGTTCAAGACCTCTTGTAAAAGGTTGCACAAGATCCATCCCACAGACTTTCATAATCATTGTGTGAGATGCTGGAAAACTCAAATAAGTAGGTTAGAATTTTCCCCACAATATTTTCTTTGTTTCCATGTTGGTGTTTTAGTCTATCATGTGTACCATGAAATAAATGTCATCCCTGTGCTCCAGTAAGTTAAATGAAAAGCTGATAATTACTAATTTTGTCTGCAGTGCTTTAATATCTATCTATCTATCTATCTATCTATCTATCTATCTATCTATCTATCTATCTATCTATCTTAAGAAGGGCTACTGTAGTATAAACCTTCCAGATAAACTGTCAACTTTTCAGCTAGATTGAGGCCATTTCCTGTCAAATGTGCTAATACTTCTCTGTCCCTGTGATAGGTGTTATAGCTCTGTGGCTAAGTACGTTCTAACAGATTCAGTATGAGGTTCAACCAAGTCCTTAGAAAGCCACTGGAAATCAAAATAGACAATATTAGGCATAGTGGACAAGCAGTGTGACCTTAAAAACTGGATCCTATGATACTGTGTCTTCCACTGAGTTTCCCATTTCTTTGTACATTAAGTTTGGGACTTCTTCCCTGTACTTCTCTTACTCACCTGATTTCTATCACAGTGTCTACCCTTTTAAAGCAATGTGTGGTGGAGGAAAGCTTTCAGGCACTGATGGTCACTCTATGTATCTGCTCTACTTGGGGAAGGCTCATGTGGTGAAGATGTTGCCAGATTTTCACTCCCAAGCATGGGGGAAGCAAGAAGCACACCTTAGAATGTGCCTTTATGACCAGGCATTTATGATCTTGCCTTCCTGGCCAAAGAAATCTGCTGTGTTGGAGCTGCCACACAGCAGCTGCCCCCACACCAAAGAAGCCGAGCCCATCCCTCTTTACATCAAGGGGCGGTACATATGTGTTTCCCCGAAAATAAGACATCCCCTGAAAATAAGATCTAGTAGAGGTTTTGGTGACTTGCTAAATATAAGACAACCCTGAAAAGTATGACCTGGGAGGAGGGAGCTGCCGCCACCGAGGAAGGTGCACTGAGACTGTTAGGCATTGTGGGAGTAGATGTCCAAAAACACCTGGAGGGCCCAAGTTGGTCCATGCCTGTTTTAGCTGCTAGTCCTCCCTACAGTCGTACCGATTTTTACCTCAAAGTACAGACTTGGCCTCGGCAATGGAAAGAAACCACCCATGAAGGCGGAGGAGGCAAGGGCATGCCTGCTTGCGTGCCTCAGGAAGCAGGCGCTGCTGCCAGCAGCACTGGCCTAGGCCCTGCCAGGGATGTGCTCGCCTTTGGGACCATAGACCGCCCTGGAGGCCTGGGCTAGAATGAACGAGCCTGCCCAGGAAACCGGCGCCATATTAACCACAGAACCTCCCCCCTTTCTTTTCCTTTTGCTCCTTTTGCTCGCGTGCTCTAGCCTGTGTGACCCAAAGTTAAAGGAAAGGGAAGGGGGGAGGGCTTAGTGGTTTAAATGGGCACAACTAGAGGGAGGTCTAGCAGCTAAAACAGGCATGGAACAACTTGGGCCCTCCAGGTGTTCTGGACTACTACTCCCACTATTCCTAAATCAGCCTCAGCGTGATTCCTTAGTGGACAAGGAGGGAGCAAAATAAGACATCCCCTGAAAATAAAACCTGCCGTGTCTTTGGGAGCAAAAATTAATATAATACACTGTCTTATTTTCGGGGAAACACAGTAGCACCAAAAGCCCTCAAAATGGGGTAAAAGGGCATGAGGAGTTTGAGTTACAAGTCACCCACTTTATATAATTTACAGTACTAAAATAGGTTATTTTGTAATAGACAAGGATAGCCCCAGCGACAACAAGCCACATCTGCGGCTACGGTGCCATTGTGTGCCCAACTGTACCTGACCTTCAGGAATTACCTTTCTTACAGCGCACCTCTACAAGTACCTCGTGCCCAATGCCTTCTCCTTCTACTACAGAGAGGCAAGAGCATTATTATGTGAGCAGCCCCCAGCTGGGTGTTCTTCTGCCTTTGTTGGAGAGGTGCCATTTGCACTCCCCCATCCAAGGCACTTTGAGGCAGAGGTACCAGGACAAGCTCTGCTCAGGGAGTTCCCCTTACATGGATCATGGCTGGCATCACTCCCCTTCGCCATTGCAGGGGTCCATCAGCAGCCATTCTCGCAGCCTTTCTCAGGAATCACCTCAAGACATCCCTTGTACCGAAGCCTCTTATGGCATGGGATCCACAGTGTATAGTCCATCTGATCAGCCTCAAGGGGAGGTTTGTTACCCCCTGCCTTCTGTTGGCCATGGGCACCACTCAAGGTGTTCCCAGTATGAGGGCACGCCTGGTTTTCCCCATTTTGGCCTCGCTCTAATCCCTTTGCTTATTCTTGCCCAAGGAGCACTGGCTATCACAATGCTGTCTACTCTTCCTCTTGGGATCATGAGTTTTCCTGACATATGCTATGCCATGCCATCATGTCAGCAAGGGATAGAATGACATCTTGCTCCCCTGCTCCTCTAGAGGAGGTAGTCATTGAGCATGGATCTGAAGCATCAGAGGCACCAAAACGGGCCGTCTACAGGGGACCCTGCAGAGGAGGGACTTGCTTAAATTCTTGGTGCTCATGTTGCGCCTTGCACATGCCTTGTTTTTGTTGACTGCACAACTACCGCTTCCAGTAGACAATCCAATTTTTTCTTCTGGCCAGCTGCAAGCACTGGTATCATCACTGCTGCTGCTGTTGCCCTTCTTCTTACAGTTGGTTAACTGAATGGCTATATCCTCCAGGGCATGGTTGGAGTGGCTACCACCAAGGGTTTCTTAAAGCTATAGAGAATTCCCAACTGTCATGCATCTGTACACAAGACCCATATGTGCAAATTTCACAGATGACCACTCAAAGAAACATGGTTACAGGTAAGCAACCAAACTTTACAGGTTTGCCTCTACCGTACCATACTGATTGGGGGCATGGCATTTATTGTGGTAGATTTAGCTATGCTTGAAAACTTATCAGTTTAATAGATAAATTGACTATCATTCTTATAGCAACTGTGTCTTCATAACATATAACTTATGAGAATCTCAAGTAAGCAATTTATCATATAATCAGCAAAATTATCTCTAAAGTGTAAATTTAAAAGTTATTAGAAATCCTTAAGTGTGTGTGTTAGAATCGGGTATGGTATTAATTTTTTGTCACACTTTTGGTTCCTGTATTGTCATGTCAATAGCATGGTTGCCCCGCAAAGATTTCTTTCTGATGTTCTGTAAGTATATGAGCCTGGTCCACGTGAAAATTGATCCAGACTTAATCATGATTAATAAATCCCATTGATTTCCATCAGTAGAAGTCAGCCAGCATGTTTCAATCTGTGCTTTATACAATGTACAGTGTTTAAACAAGGAGTTGGACAGGCTGTTCACTTTCATAAGTTCTTTGTTATAGGCACATATCACAAAGGAAAGGACACTGTGAGTGGTACAGGCATATTCATTTTATAAAGTTGTGAATTTGGAACTAGTCTATCAAAATAATAATGCTCCCTTAGGAAACTCCTGTGGACACCACCGGTAAAGCAAAATCTCCTTGCCATGCACATTCAAAATCTCCTGCAAATTTCTGATGGGTTTGGGTTGATACCCTGTTTCCCCAAAAATAAGACCTACCCCTAAAATAAGACCTACCATGATTTTTCAACATTTCTAAGTATTCTCGAAATATAAGACCTATTTCAAAAATATGCCCTAGATATAATTCATTTAAAAACCAATTTGGAAAAATAAGACTGCCCTGAAAACAAGCCCTAATGCATCTTTTGGAGCGAAAATTAATATAAGAAACACTGTAGCACATAGGAGAGGAAATTGATATTTTCATTGTGTGAATTACAGTATCCATTCAATTGACACTGGGAACCACTGGGTAATTTCTGTTAAAGGTAGCCTTTATGTTGTTTTCTTTGATAAATAGTTCAGATCCATAGGAAATTGAGTTGATGATACATTTGCCGATGGTGAAATTCTGCAATCTTTATTGTTATTGCTTCTCAAATAGGCAGGTTCATGTGAGTTACAATAAGTCTGTTTACCTCACTAATTGACAGGAGGTAATGTGCTGTGAAATTGCCCAGTTGGAAATTAAGGTACAATATTTGAACCAGGTTCAGTGCTCTAAAATTAATGCCATGTTAGAAGTGACACATTTGTTGCCCTAATGAAAATTTATTCCTTTTAAATGAAAATGTTACCTTTGTTGAGGCACAATAGGAAATAATTTATTTTGAAAATGTCTGAAAATAAAATACTGTATTTATAAGGAAACCAATATAAAATGTAGGGGAGGGCCTACATATCTTTCATGTCAACTATCTTTCTACACACAGCAGCATTAGCACTCTCTCTTATACACTCAGCATATTAACACTATCATTCAAGTCCTAAGATCTTCTCTGACTTTTGTTTGGGCCATCTGAAAAACTATACAGACAGTCCTCGAGTTATAAATATCCGACTTACTAACAACTCATAGTTAAGAACGGGGGTGAGAGAGCAGGAAGTGAGAGAGATCTGCCCCTAAGAAGGGAAATTCGCTCCTGATAGAATTATAGGGAAAAGAACTCTCCACTGAAGCTTTAACACCAAACCTTGTTTCCACAACAAGCCACATTTTTCAAAATGCAATTCTCACAGGGAGAGAAGTGAGGTGAAATCTTCTGAACAGGGGCACAGACAGCAAAGCAAACATCACAGGGGTGTTAACTCTTCCCTGTGCTATACACACACAAACACAGAGAAAGATGGGGGGGGGGGGGGAGCTGGAGTTACACTAAAATGTTCATGTTCCGATTTACATACAAATTTAACTTAAGAACAAAGCTACAATACCTATCTTGTTCGTAACTAGGGTACTGCCCTTAGACTCTTGCATAGGCATCACTAGTAGGGATTGGAAGAATATGTAAAATGTTCAAAAAATGGTCAAACACTCCCACCCTCTAAAAAAAAAAACCACATTTTTTTTTTAAGGATTGTGAAATTCTGACAAGAAGAGTCCTATAGATGAGAAACTTTGCAGTTTGGGATCAATTTTCACATGGTTGCTTTGTGTAGAAAATATTTTCTGTGCATAAAATAATATTTTTGTGCAGACGAAATGCCCGAATTGAAGATTGGCTAGAATCCACCAAATAACACTTCTTGGTCTGACCCCTATCAGACTACCCTAATAGCCAGCCACAGAATTGGGTGAAGGAGGTCTGTTCAGCTAGCAGTTGGAGCCAAGGAGGGAACAGTGTCTACACACGCTCCCTCAAGTACATGAGGTTGTAATAAGGACTTGTGAGGACTACTACTGATAGCCAAAACCTCACTTGCTGGCAGGACAGGGATGAGTGGAAAAGTCATCTTCCTTGCACCCTGATTATCAGCTGAATTGAGCTCTTTTGCCTGATCTGGCAGCTGGATTTTGAGGAGACTCCAAGTTACTAGATGTTAAGGTAGGTGATCTTGTGGGATTAGTGAATACAGAATAGTTAAAGATCTGTAACTTTAGATTAAGAATCCATAACTAGTGTTCATGTGGCCCGCCCTTGGTTTTATTGTTCTACTGTTCTTTTGATTTTGTTTATTGTAGTGTATATTTTCTTTTATTGTATTGTTTAATGTGTTATGATTTGTTGTTTCATTTATATTTTGTTATATTGTATTGTTCTGGGCATGGCCCCATGTAAGCCGCCCCGAGTCCCCGTTGGGGAGATGGTGACGGGGTATAAATAAAGATTATTATTATTATTATTATTATTATTATTATTATTATTATTATTATTATTATAACTGAAATGCTGAAGATCAGCCACTATTATTTTCTGCATAGAAGAAGTTGTAACTAGAGTATTATTTTGTGCAAAATTTGCACATGGTTGGTTTGCTCATGTTAAATGCCCTTTTGGCAAAACATTTTGGTTTTTAGAACTTGCTAATTTATATGTGAGACAACTTGATTATTTCTGTGTAGAGCACAATTTCCAATTTGCTTGAGAACAAAAACAGACAAAAATGTCACAGGAGTGTCCACATTTGTTTTTTTGGCAAGCTACTGTGATAATGCAGTTCTGTAATTTCTGCTGAATTTGGCATTATGCTAAACATATGACCTGTATTATTGACTACTTCCATTAGCTCATATTTTGAGCTTCTGAATTGAGCCAATGAATTAAAATTGGGAGGGCGAGATCTTGTTGTTACTGATTAAAAGACTCTAAATGCAGAAAAATGAATTCACCATCTTATTCCATATTTTGTGGAAAACATCTCAGAGTTTTAGTGATTAAACTATAGCTGTATGAAATATAGGAAATGTTGATTAATCTTTTCCACTTCCAGGCGATATCTGCAATAGTGTGGAACTTTTAAGTTCTAGAGAGGATCTAAACAGACATAGCCAGCATTTGAAATGAACTCCAAGTAATGAAAAGTCATTTCAAAAATAGATGGCATCATACTATGTGAAGCAAGTAATGTTCTGTTCTTTCTCAAAGAGAGACGTTTCCCCCACGTACTGTGACATCTAAACTCATTAGCAAAGTTTGGAAAATTTTCTTTTAAGAAGATATATTATTATGACATGCTATAGCCATTCATTACTGAGCAGTGTAGGAAGATGTTGTGGAACCTTCTATTCAGTAATGATAATACATGGAAATCTGGAACTCTCAATATTATTACTTATTTGTTATTCATATTTATTACTGAAATGTGTAATGAGATTCACTTATTTTGCAGGAAAGACTATAATGTTTGGGCCACTCTCAAATAATGCAGAAATTATTGCAGATGTTGTAAGCATTACTAACGTGATCCTTATGCTAGCTACCAGCCTATTTAGGAATGCGACTTTGACAGATTCTCTAAAGTGCACTAACAAGCTATAAAATTAGTAAAGTGAAAGGGCAAACTGCAGTAACAGAAACAAAGGAAGATTTTATTTCAGTGTAGTAAAAGCAATGTGGGTGTTTTGGGTGTTTTGGAACAACTAAATAGAGGAAGAAGATCATGACTTGGAAGCAATCAATAGTTTGTTGATAACAGACAATTTCCTTTCTTCAGGATTTGGCATTGTTCTTGCTTCCTACTGCTATTGAAACAGTTACAAAGAGAATCCAGCAAAGGCTTTTATTCTATAGGAAACACTTGTTTTCCAGGTGTGTGAAGCTTTTTCTAAAGCCACTTTAAATGCTTTGCCCCTCTCATATGTCATTTCACTCTAGGGCTTAGCAAATTTTACAAACCAGTTTCAGATTTGGGTAACTCATAATTTGATGTTTCATAAATCTTATTTTTTATTTTAATTTGAGGTTTTAAATGCTTAACACATTCTGAATGGCTGTATTCTCCAATATTTTTTCACAGATGCTTAAAAGCTAAAATATGATTTCATTTATAAAATGATTCTGTTTTATATATATATGTTTGTACAGAGTTTGGTTTGTGGGGTTTTTTTACACATTGAACAGCTCCTTTTCCATTTTTATATTGTAAGAATGATATTAGCATTGTTCTGTTCAGTTCCTCGCTGATAATGAAATTAGAGACAAACAAAGATAGCAATGAAAAATATTAACCTTTCTGTTAAATAAATGTTCTGGTTTCCTTTTAAACATTTTCAAAGACATCCATTTTTCAACAGAAAAGCTATTGAATTTGACATGGGATGGTGGTAATTTAAAAAAATTGATTACCATATCTATCATGAAACTAAAATATACCCACATTTTTAGGCAGCCACTCCATATAATGTTTTTTAAATGTCTGTTCCTTGATTTTCTATTTATCTTGTGGTTTATGTACATGGATTTTACAGATGGTAACACTATGGCAGTAGCAGTATGTTGCCATGACTTGAGTTAAATCCCTGTCAAGTTTTATTTTTCTTGAGTGTTAAAATTGATAGCTCATTATTGCATGTTGAATGAAAGAAATGAAAAGTAAAAGGGGAAAAAAGTATCTTTGCCAGGATAGCTTAATCCCACATGCAGCCTAGCCAGAAACTGAAAATTAATCAAGCAGTCTAAGTCCTAATTGTAATAATATCCCTTATGTCCTACTTTTGACTGCATGCATTGGTTGCCGGAATGACAACTAGGAAATAATATTAAGCCATTACTGCCATTGCTGAATTTATGAACATTTGGCAATTCATTGGGGCTTTGGGCAGATAATTCTGGTGATGGGTGGAGGTGGATTAGTCTTTCCAACCATCCCAGAAGACTGAGATTGATTCTCCAGATTTATAAATATTACTTGCCATAGAAGCAATTTTGTTGTCAAAATTAATAGAATCCAGCTAAAGTAGCTATGACTGTACTGAACACCTGGTATATAGAACACTAAGATCCAACCCTTAATTCTTAGTTAATAAAGTGCTTCACGTTGCAGGGTGAGGTTTTATGAGAGGATATTCAGACATTCCAATACTCAGATCTAGGAGGAGGCTAATCTCATCTTTCAACTATGAAGACTGTGGACTAGTTTGCCTGAATGAGTTCACTGTCTGCCACTACAGTTTTGAAGTTAAAGTCCCTATGTGCTGATTAATTCTTTACTGCTGCCCACCTTCCTTTGCTGTGTCTGTAACTACATATTATTTCTGAGAGTTTTACAGTGAACCACTGCTTTTTATAGAATAGCTTTATTGTCATTATACTATTGCACAACAAAATTAAATGCCTTCCCCAGCACACATCACAAAAACAACGCACCCATCCAAATTTTTATATAATTTATTAATCAGAATGTGAGTGTGTGTAGTATACTAACCCAAATGCCCAATATTAGATGGAGCAGGAAATGAAAATTATATAGGGGACACTGCTGGATTTATGCTGGAAAAAAGTCTGAGGTGAAAATGATATCATAAAGTTATGATGGAACATGTTTTTTTTTAAAAAAAAAAAACCAATACAACTATTGACTTGAATTGTTAGTCATCTGTATCTTTAAAAAGCTATGTTGTAACAAAAAAATAGCTTGTTTGCTCTGTATCTGGTTTTTTGGCTGCAGCATTGAAAGGAAATAGAAAAAGGTTGCCCTAAAGCCCACCACATCGGAAATTAGTTGATTAATAGTTCCAAAGAATTTGGACACTAGCCAATGCAAATTAATAAAAATCATGCCCACAAGACTTCCCAGACATCTAAACATACTTAGTAAAAGTAATGTGTTAAAATTCATCCTTATTCAAATGTATATAATTAAAAAGAAAAATAATAAGGAAATCGAGTGCACTTAGCACAACACAAATCAAATAAGAGATTAAAGGCAAAAAGATCCTGCTCTCAAAATTAGTATATTTATCTTTCATAGCTTGTATTTGCTGTGGCATTACCTTTCAAAAACTTGCCCCTGGGGATATACGCAATCCTTTGAATCATAGCTAGGTCATCCCTTCTACCATAAAACATATCTTACTAGTTTAAAGCAATGTAATGAAGTGAAATATCTTTTTAAAAATTATACCACAATAAAAATGTATGTGTCAGAATGGGAGAACTTTTCAATGCAATAACCTGATCTATTTTGACTACATCTTTTAGTGTGTGGATAATATGATTACTTAGGAAGCTGTAAGAGAAAAATGAAAGAAAATGACACAAATGATCCATGCTCTACTTTGATCTTTTACTATATTTAGCTCAGACATGCACTGAGGAGTCTAGAAGACAGGGAAAATAAAGCCATGTACTCAAAATATCATAAGAAATATATAGTGTGCCTTCCCCACATTTTCCCATTAACTTACAATGGCCAATTGTACAGATGTATTTAGGATACAAATACATCTGTATGATTTCAAATTACACCATGATTTCACTTTATTTATTTATTTACTTCATTTATATCCTGCCTTTCTCACCCCACAGGGGACTCAAGGCAACTTACAAACTCCAGCAAAAATTCAATGCCACATATAAACATAACAATAAAACTTGCCCCATTAATTATAAAACAATTAAAACATATGAGCCAATAAAATACATTTTATAAAATAAAATACAACTAAGATTTTACTTCAACAGCCATGGTAGCATCCTTCTAAATCCTGGGACATGGAGCTTGATGAGATACTAGAACTCGCTGGTCGAGAATTCTAAATAACTCACCCTATACTGCAAATCCCACAATACCACAGGGATGGAATTATGGGAGTTTAAGTGGAATTACAGTGCTGTAATCGCGTAGTGTGAAAAGGTCCCCTCTCACATGTTGAAAAAAGTGTGTGAAATGGTTCATGGGGTAGCACAATTGGGGCAACATCTGATCATCGTGCAATGAGATTCTATATACATGTTGATGTACATATAGAAATAGTGAAGAGTCGGAAGTGACTGAACAAATAAACAACAAAGTACATATAGAAATCTCATCAGTGGGGATCCTAGCCCTCTTACAGTTCAGCTCACATTGAGGAGCAGTGTGTGGATACATCAATATAACCATCACTGACCATTGCCCCCTTTGGTCCATATAAGAACCAATGACACTGTAGAGCATAGCCTTCAGGACATTCATGATAAGAGGCTCTGGATAGCAAGCTGGACCTTTATGTACAGGTTGTGATTTCATCTCTCCTCCCAGTTGAAGGGCACAGCCCAGGAAAGGAGAGAAGAATAGTAGAGGTAAACAACTAGCGTTTACCAGAGCTCTTTAACAGTGAAATGTGTTGCCTCGGAGTCTGATAGGGTCTGGATGATAATCTGTCACAAGAGCTTTGATTCCTGCATGACAATGGGTTGGGCTGGGTGAACTCCATGATTCTACACTGTTTGCAACTCCTTTTCTGGACCACTGTAGCATTAAATACTTAACTTTTTATTTTCTGTTCAACAAATACTTTGTTTTTCTTGTGTGTGGTTACTATGAGTATTATCAGTGGTTTGGAGAAGAGGTGATATGTTGTTTCAGCCCAAGGGCAAGAAGGAGCAGAAGTGCAGCTCAAATTTCTATTTCTATTTATACTTATATTAAAGAGGCCCAAAGCTTACTACATACTTGGTCTAAAATGTTAGTGCTATATATAGTAGGTGTGGGCAAAGTTCAGCACACAAGCCACATAGACCTCCTAGGGCTATTTTTGCAGCTCCTGGGGCCCTTTGGGATCAATATTTGCAACCTCCCCCCCCCCCCCCCCAGGTTTCAAGGGGATATTTTCCACTATCTTTTGCCAATTTGTACGTTAGAGTCAGCTTTTCTGAAACAAGAAGTAAAAAGAAAGTGACCTTTGTACATTTCTTATTATTTAAAAAAAAGGCCCTAGAATATGGCGAGAATGCCCCAAATCCCCTGAAGAATGTTTGAGAGCATTAGGAGGGCATTTTAAAAATGGCAGGAGCAGGTTACGTGTGAGACATGGCTCTCCAAGGTCTCATGGGGGGCTTCTGCAGCCCCGTAGCCTTCTACATATAATGTAGTCCTGTATACACTGCTGTTCCAGTCCCTGGAACATACCCTGTTTCCCCTAAAATAAGACATCCCCAGAAAATAAGACCTAGTAGAGGTTTTGCTGAATTACTAAATATAAGGCCTCCCCCAAAAGTAAGACCTAGCAAAGTTTTTGTTTGGAAACATGTCGGCTGAACAGAACACCAGAGCATGCAGGATTGGTAAATGTACGTACCATAGATTGTTGTACATGGAAATATTGGTAGTAATAAGAAATTCTTGATAGGATTCACAGTTTGTCTGGTTACGCTGGTTTGTGATGACAGCTACTGTACAGTATATAATACATGTTCATTTTTTTTGTTCAACAATAAATGTGAATTCTTCTTCATGGAAAAATAAGACATCCCCTGAAAATAAGACCTAATGCATCTTTGGGAGCAAAAATTAATATAAGACACTGTCTTATTTTCGGGGAAACACGGTAGTATTCAGTGGGACATACACCCTTGTAAGTGTTTCTGTCTGCAGCCTTAAATCATGACCCCACTGCGTTCTGCTTTCAGCAGAATATGCTTATATGTAAATTAAACATTAGGAACATTCCATCTTGTGTAATATACAACTGTCCCCATGTTGGAAGGAAGTTTCCGATTATATATACGTTCCCGTTAAAGCATTGCAAGAAATCAGCTTAGCCATGGGTGAATGAGTTTATTTGGCTGGCAGCACTGCTTCATATAACATCCAAAGCAACACTTTGTAACATCCTGAAGAACTCTTCTCAGTGTATGCCAATTTTGTTCTAAATAAAAACATGATTTAAAAGCACTTTAAAAAACAAAAAGTGGTGAAATCCAAATAGCTAAAAACCAATATAAGTGTAGTACTGTGCCATTTTGATTCCAAAGCAGGTAGTATGAAACTGATTAGAATCCATTTATGTAACAAGATGTTGTCAGTCTTCATAAATATATAATAGAAGATCTTGTGATTTGTCTCTTCACTCTTTTCCTGCCTCAGACAGTTGCTTTGATTGCTTCCCTATGCTGCCCTATGGATTGTTATCAATTTTTCATGCCTTGACTCTGAATCCCTTGAAGACTGAATCAATACCTTTAACTTTGCTCTGTGTGAGAGATGACCTTATTTTTGTCAAATACAGTTCCACTACAAATCTTCTACTTTAGTTAAAGCTCCCAGACACCTCATATATTCATGTCATCTTGTCAAAGAACGGAGTATCTTTTCTTCTGGTCTGAGATTCTAGGGTACTGATTTCCACATGCGCTTCCTTTAAAAAGAAAAGTATACAGCTAAAGATTAAGACTCCTTATTCAGGCATTGTAGATATTAAAAATACACATTTCTCTGTATTTCTGACAACCTTTCTAAAGCTTACGATGTTTAAACCAAGGTTTGTAACGCATGCATTAGACCTTAAGTTAAACATAAATATAAATTTATGCACATTTAACCCCTATTTAACTGATAGCATTTAATCTCTCCTGCATTGCTTCCTTGGCTTTGGGTAATTTTCATTTACTTCTCACCCATCAACTATTTCTCATCTTTTTCCAAGTCTGTTTCTTTTGAAGCATATGTAGTTTGTTCATATGTAATTCTGATATTTAGGATATTTGTTCCTATATATCAGAATTGCAGTTAGGTAAAAGGATAATTTGTGTACAAATAATGTATTTAATACTTTTGCTTGCTTTACAATGCAAAGTTAGCTATTATATACAGATTTCAAGTATATACACCAATGGATTCCAAGAACCAGTTCTATAACATTTCTTTGCATCAAATCTTCTCTTTATTATATTTTATTTTAGTTATAAAAATGCAAAATTTTTAAAAATTGGTGTAAGAGCAATTACTTTTAGGACTCTTCACATTGGGGAGGGGGGAGGTCATAGTAGTATGTAATTTTAGAAAATTCCCTGTGGGCATTGCCTTAGCAGAATTAAATACAGTGGCTAGTTTCAAATAGTTATTTTGTTATTATGACTTGGTGATTATGTGGTGGCTTAGAGCATTACTTTTTCAAAGCAACTCGTTATTTTAAAATGACAAACTACTATTCACATCCCAAAAGTTGTAACGTTGCCATATTGTTACATCACCTTTTACAAAATAATAAATTGATAATGCCATTACCCAAAAAGTAAAAGAATACAAGTAATGTTGGTATATATAACACATTGTTTACAAACTAAGAAGGTGATATCTATCAACCTCACAATTTACAATTTACCTAGAGCAGCTTTTAAGAACAAAACAGCTCAACCCCTGATGGTGTTTTTGCCAAAAGCTGTTGGTTTTGTTTTCTTGTACAATTCTGGTGGAGTCTGAGGTACTTAAGGATCACTTGGGGAAACCCCAAGACTTCATGTAACTTGCAGGCTACAACAATGCACATTCCAGCTACAAATCAAAATAAATAATGGTTCTAATGAATTAATATAACATCTGTTTTCCTAACCTCATTTTGCATCATATCCTTGTCACTAGCAGCCATTCCTGACTTCTAACTGCACCCATCATTCTGTTCTTGCCTCTTCTACAGTCATTCGTTCCTTCACTTACAGGAAAAAACATTATTTGGGGGGAAATGTTCCCAATTGCTAAAACTGCTATTTCAGAATTTATGATGGCACGCTAAAAGTGGGCATTTCTTGAATGTATACTTGGGTGCAGTGATAGCAAAGAAATTCCTACCAAATCTGTTATATCCAGGTTCCAGGGATGATCCTTGGATGCCTCAAATGTAGACATGTCTTGATTTACAGAAGAAGTATATAGTTTGAAAGTCTCAGGTGACATTCCTCTATTTGAAAAACTATCTAGCCCAAGTTCAGTTTAAAGATAGATAACAAAAACGAATAGGAGTTTTGAAACTGCTTTTCAACCAATAATATTAGAAGCATAGACTGAACAGGAACACAGGTCAGTCTTTGCTACTTTGGTGAGATTGTGTGCATTATAATTCTATTTAAATTATAGTAATTCTTTCTGATTTTGCATTTTATGCCTAAATTGGCATAGGGGAATTCTTTGCAAATGTATGTTCTCTTTCTGTTGATACTGATGATTTCTCTCTTTGGTGAGTATAGGGAATGACACATAGAATATAAAGTCTTGTCTACCAGCATGAATAGATTGTTGGGGTCTTATTACAATACCTCCTAGGAAACTGAAAGCCTTGGCTCAAACTTCCATGCCTTATATATAAGATTAAAAGGTTTATAGCTGTGTCTATTTACTGAAGTTGGCTGATGTCATTATTTTAATCAGATTCTTTCAGTGCACAAACAAAGAAGCAAATGTTTTCTAATGGTGCATTAATGTTCATTTGTTGACTCTCCTCTCCCAGTAAGGGCAGTTCATTTCAAACAATTTGTAAGTGTTTCTATTCACAGAAAAGTGAAAAAAGTGATGATGTGAAGGAGTTATTAAATCTCCCCCCCCCCCCACCATTATATCAACTGAATGGCAGCAATTTTGAAAGTATTTCCTTATGTTCTTTGATATTCAAATTGATTTTTACATCATATGTTATTAGGGACACCTGCTGCCACTTCTGTACTTAAAGGTTTATTAGCACATTGTAGCTCATTTTCCAAAATGTGTTATTATTGGCTTTGCAGAATCTCCCTGTATTAGATCTTGGCATTTGGCACATTTAATCAAGGAGCAAATCTTTCTTGAAATAATTCTGATGGGGCATACATTAGGCAATTATAATGAATAGTGCTGTAAAACAATCCTGTGTCACATGTTCACTCTCATGTTTTTCTTTTTGTAGCTTAAAAAAGAAGTAAAATAGAACCAGCTTCACTATTAGAATCTTTTGTTCTATTGGCTTTCTCCCAATTACCATTCTGACAATGGACTATATTCCATTTTTGTCTCACTAATATTAGGTCCCTAAATATAGGAGTCCAAATGATTTTACTAGGTAAGTAGGATTCATGTTGGATTGAATCCAATAAAATAAAAGTAGTATGTCTGAAGCATTTATAGTTAGTTGGCCCATAGTTTTGATCAAGTCAGAAGCTACTGACTCAAAGAAAATACAGCATAGTTGAAAAATCTTTCCCCAGTATGGTTTTGGTAGGTGATAATTTATGGGAGCAGTTGCATGAACGTAAATCCTAATGGCCGACATTCCTCAATCAGATCCTTGGAGAATGAGTGTATGACTTAGTGGTATCTGTTCTGTAAGAAAAAAATCAGAATCAAGAATTTATATATTCTCTTCTGTTCACATTTTCCTTTAAAAGAAGAGCTGAGATCTATCTGCCAAATTCAGTGTATTGTTAGACTTATCTGAATATATTGAATTCAGTGATCTGAGGCATGCCTTTCTTTGAATAGCATTATAGAAACTTGTAGAGGTTCTCTGCAGTTGATAGCAGAGTGGGAATCATGCTGCTTATAAGCCACATATGCCATTATCTGTCAGTTTGTGACCCAAAAGACTTGGATGTCCCAATGTCATTTACATTTTGTTTTGGCTCAAAAAACAGTCAACTACTATCCAGTAACAGATTCTTTCCAAACATTCTGACACATTCCCACCCAACCCCCATAAAACCAGGAAAGGATTTGGGGTTACTTTCAATAACTGAATGGCATGATGTAGACTGCCACTGGAGTAAAAGTTAGTTCCCTCCTCACATGCCCACTCATCCTGTATATAATAAACATGTTAATTGACAGCAATGATTTCATTTGTTGTCAATTGTGATGTTGCTGTTATTTGGAAGTGGGTGACTTGATTGTAAAGGAACTGGAAATCAGACTGAGAGCAGTTTTCACATCAGAAAACAAGTTCTCTTGCTCATTTGTAACTTTATCTCTTTTAAAAATAGTTCCTAAAGATATTCAAAACCAGAAAATTAAGGCATAGTTCCCTGAAGACAGTAGGTATATCAATATATCAGACTAAGGCATATGCCTTGTTCTTTAATATGATGGTATTCCATGATAAATACGCTTCACCAAAGAGGCACAAAGTAGTGCCAAATGCCAATTTCTCATAAAGCAGATTTCAGCTGTTTAAATATGCAATGTCTCTGTCATGGCAGTCAACTGCTTGCTATTTCCTGGGGTTTCCAGCCCTTCAGAATCATAGTAATTAGTTGATCAATGGCATATGCCTACAGGGTCACCATCCGCTAGCTTTTGACATGCTAGTGTTTCGTTCTTGTTTCTCATTTTAGATGAGCTATAGAGTTATTAGCATAAATTTCCTATCTTAGAGTAAAGCTTTTATTCTGACAAAAATGACATAAAAGCTTTCTCGATTTTCCTTGTTACATTATAGTATGCAAATCACAGCCATGCCATTTTAATGTCACTTTTATATGTCTGCACCAAAAACTTTAAACAGAATAAAAGAAATACCCCCACCCTAAAAGTAAAGATTAAGAAATGTATTCAGTAGTAAGACAAAAATCTTCCATCAAAAGTGTTATAACTTATGAACAATATTTCTAGGTGCTAAAATACATAGAAAAAAGTGATACAAAAAGCATAAATATGCAGGCATTGAAACTGCACAGAGAATCTGCATATGCCTGAGTGTGTTTGTAATTAGTGAATTACAATTAGTGAATTGGTGAATAAAAAAGTGTAATTAGTGAAAACAGGGTGTTTGCATGAGACCAATATTTCACTTTTGCATACTATTCTTATTCATCCATATATAAAGGAAGAAAACATATGTTTCCATTATATATCCAACAGGAAGCTGTTCAGTTCACTTAATTGGCATATAAGGTTCTTAATGATTTTTTCCCGATTATATCTTCCCTATATGCATTTTTCCTCTAAATATATTTGTGTGAAAGAGGCAATGTATGTGGCGAAAGAGAGGCCCAGAGTGAACCCAAAACATCGTGGAAATGCCCTCCATGCTCTCTAAAGACCATTTTGAAGAGAAGTGACCCCATGGACTGCACTTTGCCCACACTGCTCTAAATTCACCTCCTGTGGTGTTAGGTTTTAAGCCTATAAATCCAGAAATTCTCCTGCTCAGTACAAAAAAGGAACAAATATTCCAATTGAATTGCCTGGCTAGTATTGCTCTAGCATCTTGGCTAGGATTGCAGACTTCTGGTTCCTGAAGTCTGTATGTAGGTCTGTGGTTGTTTTGTCCAGGTATTGCAAATGACATTCTGTATGCCTACATTTAATCACATAAATAAGATGTCCGGACTGGCAAGCCATGTGTTGTTTAATGTAGTAGATTCTTCCAGTCATTGTGCCCCTAAGAGTGAAAGTCTACTGAAAGAACTTACAGGTGATGTAATCCCTGTTTCAAGTTACTCCCTAGCCTCGCTCAAGTTCCATGGACTAAAGGACCTTGTCATCTCCCCTCACTTTGCCTGGCAAAGTGAGTGTTTCGGTTATTGGATTACAACTTTGGACCTTAATATTTCATATTGGACATTGTTTCTTTGGACGAATTTTGACCTTTCCTGAAAGGTCTATTTCTGGACTATTTCATACACTTGCTTTTATTAACTTTATATATTCCTTCAATAAAGATATTAGATAGATTCTGGCCTCTGTGTATGGTTATTGGTGCTCCGCAGCCTGGGTCGTGACACTTGTATTCTGTAGTATGCTATCTACAGATTTCATTTTACACATAGAATTAAGCTCTTTAGTCTTTATTTCAAGAAAAAGATTACATTGCTTCTCTCTATATCCAGACAGCTAAAATGTGGGACTGTGCATTAGATTTAGTCAAATCTTATGGAGGACTGGGCCACATTGGAGAGATTTCTTGCTTTTCCAAGCCAAGATGGGAATTTTGACTTTCCTGATACTTTGTGGGTATCAAAGATTAAAAAAAAACCCTAAAATTCTCAGTTAAGTTTTTTCAATAAAGATGATGGTTTGGCGGCATGACATTTTAAAATTATGGGTTTTCCTTCTTTGTAGAAAAAAAATGGTTATAATAAAAATATGAACACAGCAGACAACTTTTAGAGTCAGAAATGCATAGGTCTCTCCTAGACTCTCTGGAATTCAGACTAATGAACCCTGCCTCATATAGGCCCTGTGTCTGAGTGCCTCTGAATACCAGTTGTTGAACATGAGCCAGTGAGCATGTCACATTAATGTTGTGCATGTGGCTTTCCACATCCATCTGTATAGCCACTATTGAAATAAAATGCTGGAAATAAAAGGCCTTAAGTCTGATCCAGAGTTCTTATATTCTTAGTCATGTTTCTGAATTTATGTAGCGCTATCATGCTTTTTTAGTAAAGGTAAAGGTTTTCCCCCGACGATAAGTCCAGTCGTAACCGACTCTGGGGGTTGGTGCTCATCTCCATTTCTAAGCCGAAGAGCCGGCGTTGTCTGTAGACACTTCCAAGGTCATGTGTCCTGCATGACTGCATGGAGTGCCGTTTTTTCATGCTTTTTTTACACCTATATAAAAATAAAACAGAAAAGAGCAATAGCTCATTGGCAGAGAACAAGCTTTGAATATATGTCTATACTTCAGTGTCTGGAATCTCCACATAGATCTGAGAAATGCTCTTTTCTCAAACACGGGAGCTGGTAGCAGTCACCAAAGGCAATAATGAATTAGATGCATGAATGTTCTAACTCAAACGAAAGCAAGTTCCTATCTTCCTGGGCTTGGTCCAAAGATCCTGTTCTTTTCACAGAAGGGCTGTTTTACACCTCATTTTACATTTCACATAACTTTTTAAAATCCAGCATTAACCTTCCACTCGCACACATTTGCCTTATTGCTTTGACAAGCAGGAGCTGTTACAATACTTCTGTTCATTCTTCCGCATATTCTTATATAAATGATTATTGGACAGTGATATTTACTATTTTATTTCCACTTGAAGCTCTTTGGATACATTGGCTTGTACAAAGGGTAGGAGACTGCTGTTCTGCCAAGACACTAATGTGGTGATGCCAAACTGAAAATACCTTTCTACCTTTGTAAGTGTAGTGTTGGAGCAGAGATGGAAAACAGATGATTGTCATTAATCCTGTACAACATTCAGGGCCAAGGGATGGCAATGTGCTGTGCACAATCAAGAGCAGCCCAAAATATTAGTTCTTTGGATCAGCTTACATTTGATGTTGCATATTCAGAACTGAATCACCTAATTGTTTTATTAAATCTTTGAAACAATTGGAAACTGTCATGCTAGTCAGGGGACCTATATTAATCAATCTTTTATTAGTTATAGAGTGTGGAAATGAGAGGTGCCCACATTGGATCAGAACAATTTTGTAGTATTTCTTAGCACATTTATTGTATCTATATATTTTCTTATACATTGAGCCTGTAACCTATTCATTAAGGAACTGCGGTGGCGCAATAGGTTTAAACCCTTGTGAACTACTGACCTGAAGGTTGAGTTGCTGACCTGAAGGTTGACGGATTGAATCCACGAGACAGGGTGAGTTTCTGTCTGTCAGCTCTAGCTTGTGGAACATGAGAGAAGCCTCCCAGTAACACATCCGGGTGTCCCCTGGGCAATGCCTCTGTAGACAAGCGATTCTTTCACACCAGAAGTGACTTGCATTATGTTCTCAAGTCGTCTCTGGATAATTTTATTTTTCAGCAGTCACAATAATGGGATTGGTAACTTTGTATGACTTTCACAAATACTAAATTTTATTGAATCTATAATCTAAATATAGTTGTATATATAAAGAGAGAGTTCTATCTATCCAGTTAAAATCCCTTTGCAAAAGTGTCCTATGTAGCATAAGTGAGTTTGAGAGATTTTAAACATAATAGTCTTGAATTCTTTTATAATTCTTATTCTTCTATCAAAACATTTATTTGGCTAAATTCATGGGAATGCTGAATTGCTCCATGGGGCTTTGTTTAAATTGTTCCAGTTCTTGAAAATACTGTGTTAATGGAGGAAGGGTTGTTTTTTTTTAAGAAGGAAGGCTTACTGCTCCAGCAGTAAATTATTGTGCTCTGATCATTTTGGTTTCCTTGGGAGTTCATTCCCACCGTTGTGAGATGAATAAGCCATGAAATTCATGTTGTTATAAAGCCATAGTAGAAGTAAGCCTACGTGCTTCTATTATGAAACAATTGATTAGGCAACATCCCTGGACTTGATTTTCTTGTTGAATTTCATAATTTTAGGCATACTTTCTATAGAGAACGTTAGATATTATAGCTGAGCTGATTGTCCATCATTGTCTAGGTCAGAAAAGATCTTAGTAAAGGTTATAGAAAGAGAAATAGAGATAAAATGAACAATTGAATATAAAACACCCTTAAGAGCAGCACCTGGTGGTTTCCAGGTAACTGAACAGAAGCGGTTTGCAATAGATCAATCTTTCTTGGTGTGCTGTTTCACAAGTCTAGGAGACATAAAATATGGTTAGGATGTGGGTTTGTTTGATTGTGTACTGGCTATACTTCTGTCAGTACAGAAAAATATCCTGCGAGTTTAAGAGTTTGTGTTTAGTTTTTATTACATGGGACTTTTTGCCAAACAGAATCAATGTAAAAGCTTTTAACTCAAAATACTTTTCTCCTCTGAAGATTACCTACTTATCCTTTCTGGCTAATGAAGAGTTCTGTACTGGCCAAAAACATGCAGCTCAGGAACACACTCATAAAACATCAACAGAATAAATATTTTAACCATTTCCCTTACATTAATTCAAAATTATTTCGTATTTCTTATCTTTTTGATTTCTTTAATGACTGGTTGGTTTGTGTTGTGGTTTAGACTAGGGTGACAATTGCTTATTGTGCAGTGAAAGCAATTAATATAAGAAAGCAACTAAATTACAAGACCAGTGGTTGCCGTTACAAATAGTTTGTTTGCAGAAACGTAAAAGAGCATGTGAATTTATAGGAATTGTCTTAATGCCTTTATGTTTTGCTCTTTTGTACAGCAAATAGAATTTAGGAAATAGATCTTAAATCAAATTTTTCATTTCCCACAGTACTATATTAAGAGATGACTTGATCCAGCAAGATCAGCCCTTGTTATATGAATGAGGGCTAGGCATATTCTCCATGTGTTAAATTTTGAATACCTTCTTGAAAAAGTGAAAAGTGGTTTAGCTTCTCTGAACCCTTGCTTTGAATGTCACTCCTCAAAGATGTTGAAAAGAATGGGATCACCTGTTGCCAGATTCATCTTTGCTGGATGGAAAATAAGCAACTCAGAAAGTTGCTTTGGGAATTTTAGCTATGCAGAGATTTATTAACTTGAATTGATGAAACAGGAACAGGCATCTAAGAAGTAATTTGATCCACCTGTGTTCTTTGATTTAATCAGTTAGTTTTGTCCATTTTTTTTATCTTGATTTAATTTGTCTTCTTTGTCTTCTATTGATCTTCCTTTGTGCATGAGGACTTTTAGACAACACTTGTTGTCTTTTATTCAGTGAAGAAACAACCAAGAAAAGCTATCAGTAAGTTGTTAAATTAAACATATTCTCCAAAGATTTCTTCCTACAAGCACAATCTGAAACAAAGGCCTTTTGTACTTTCTTTGACTTGCCATATCACTTTACAGGTATTTTGTATAGACGATACTGACATTTACCCTTGGATGTTGCACATGAACCAATCCAAGGTGATAGTTCCTTTTAATTACACAGCATAGCTGATACTTCTATCTGGACAATCCTTTTGCCCAGTTCAGTCCCAGAATGACATAGGGACTCCAGATCAATAGCTTCACACATAACAAAACTAAGCTCTTTCATTTAGATTAATCTACAAAGCATGCACACACTTTATAGTACACATGAAAAAACAACTTCTTGTTGTTGTTTTGAAATTCACTGTTACAGAAAAAATGAAGCAGGAGGGAAATTGAAGTGAGTAAAATTATGTATAACCAGTTCATGGACTACCAATAGAGCTGTTTCAAGCAACATAGACAAAAACTATACAAACTCTAACAAAAAAAAAACTACAAACAAATATTGAAAACAAAACAATGGCCCACAGATTGGAAGTGCTCAAGATATATATTTAGTCCCCAAAAATGCTGACATTGGGGGCTGCAGTAACCACCAGACCATTGGATTGATTTCAAAACTCAAAACTTCACAACAAAATATTTATATATGTCCAAGTTGGGCTCAGAAAAGGAAGACGATAATGGAACATACTGAAGAATTTCTGAAAAGAAAATAGTCTATGCTTTATAAATTATAGCAAAATCTTTAATTGTGTAAATTATAAACAAAAAATGATATGCAACGTCATTTGATGTGCAGTTGTGCTCAGTACTATAAGCTAGCATTAGGACAGAATACAGAGAATGGTTTCAAATTGGCAAGGAGGTCAGACAAGACCACATTTCATTACCCTCCTGAACTAGTCCTCCGTACCTATCATACATATAAAGCTGATTAGATTTGAAGGAAGGCCTGAAAATTGGAGGAGACTACAAAAATAATTGAATATACACATATAGCATCATATTACTATCAGAAAATCGGAAAGGATTGAAACTCCTACCGAAGAAAGTCAAGGAAGGAAATGCAAAAACAGGTTTATGGTTGAACAGAAATACAGTTGAATATTAAGCAAACAAAATACCACCGTTGAAGACAATGAACTAATTAATGTTTTCCATAATTTGGCTCAGATTGGAGACTGCAGTCAAGATAATTATTTTGAGAGTGGAAAACTTGGGCAGAGGAATTATGAAGATCTGGAAATAATTCCCTATCATGCAGGTCAGGCAATAGCCAAAAATAATCTGAGGAGATTGTTAACCCTCAATTTTATCATAAATACGATTACCAAAGATGTTACATAATACACAGATCATGAGTCAATTCATATATTAGATCATGGATTCATTAGCATCACTTTATTTATTTATTTATTTATTTATCATATCAGAAGCGAACCAAGGGTACAGTTGTAATGTATTTAAAAACACAAACAAAGTTAAAAACATGGTATCATACTAAATGTCCTTTGACCAGAAGCTGGCCACTTGGAGTGCCTCTGGTGTTGCTATAAGAAGGTCCTCCACTGTGCATGTGGCAGGACTCAGACTGCATTGTAATAGGTGGTCTGTGATTTGCTCTTCTCCACACTCGCATGTCGTGGACTCCACTTTGTGGCCCCATTCCTTAAGGTTGGCTCTGCATCTTGTGGTGCCAGAGCGCAGTCTATTCAGCGCCTTCCAAGTCGCCCTGTGTGCTTAGGAGGGAGTCTCTCATTCAGTATTAGCCATGGCTTGATGTTCCAGGTTGTAGCCTGCCACTTTTGGACTCTCACATGCTGAGGTGTTCCTGTGAGTATCTCTGTAGATCTTAGAAAATAATTTCTTGATTTCTTGGCATGCTGGCCAATATTCGAACAGGGAATGAGCCAGGGATGTCACTGCCTTGGTCCTTTCATTGCTGGCTGCTACATCCCAGTGGATGTCAGGTGGTGCAATACCGGCTAAACAGTATAATTTATCCAGTGGTGTGGGGCGTAGACATCCTGTGATGATATGGCATGTCTCATTAAGAGCCACATCCACAGTTTTAACGTGGTGAGAGGTATTCCACACAGGGCATGCGTACTCGGCAGCAGAGTAGCAAAGCACAAGGGCTTTGCTACTCTGTATCCGGTTGTGATCCCCAGGTTGTGCCAGTTACCTTTCGTATTATTTCGTTTCTAGCACCCACTTTTTCATCATCATCATCATCATCATCATCATCATCATTTAATTACTTATTAATTGCCCTCCATCCACGATGCACTAGGCGATTTACAAGATAAAAAAGGATAAAATACATACATACAAATATTGATTAAAAATATTAAAATAGATTAAAAGCTCTAGTAAAGAGCCATGTCTTGAGTGCTAGGGTAAAAGGCCCCAACTCACGCATGGCTCTCATATAGGGCGGCAAGGCATTCCATAAGGCAGGGGCAGAAACAGAAAAAGCTCGGCGCCTGGTCCTCTCCAAGTGCACTTCTCTAGGACCCGGTACATAGAGTAAGTCTCGTTGGGATGGTCGTTGCGACCTCCGATGATGGGAGAAGGAGAGACGGTCCCTAAGATACGATGGGCCCTGGCCGTAATGTCAGACCCCTGGCAGCTGGGCACCAAGAACCATACATGGAGGCCAATCTCTATCTAATATCTTTATTAAGGAAATGTATAAAAGCAATAAAATCAAGTGAAGAATATAGTTCAGAAGCAGATCTTTCAAATGAGGTCAAATATAGTCCAAAAATGTATTGTCCAATAAATGATATTAGAGTTCAAAGTTCTTTATCCAATACCGAAACACACACTATTGCCAAGCAATAGTGTGGGGAAATGTCAGAGTCTTAGAAGTCCAAGGAAGCTTGACAACAAGGCTGGAAATAGACTTGGTTCTTTGACAAGGTCCGTGACTAGAAACAAGGCAAACAGTGAATCTTGGAACAAGGTCCGTGGATAACAGCAAAGCAAGGCAGTACTTGAATTCTTGATCCGGGAAGCAAGGAACTGGGGTTACGAAGTCCACACACGATCTCACTCCTGAAGCAGCTCTGTTGACTCCGCAAAGAATCTCCCGCGTCAAACACCTATATTGGGTCTCGTATTCCCGCCAACAATCTCTTTCCCTAGAGAACGAGAAGCGAAACCCAACTCTGTCCAGATGCAAGACTCCTTAGAATTTCCCAAGGGAAGCAGGCCTAATCAGCCTGTTGTTTGGCAGCGATCCGTAAACTCCTGCGATTTGCTTCTCTGACTCCTCTGTCTCTAGAGTAAGATTCCCTCCTGGGAAACGGAGGCGAGGAATGCCCAAGGTCTGTTTTACTGAATTCTTAAGGACAAACATCAACATCCGGCAGGTGAAAGGACTCCGGTTCTTGTTGAACCGGCGAAACCCCATGTTTTCATCTTCATCTGCCACGATAGCACTAGGAACAGGACTACAAGGCCCATGAGGCATCACACGTAAAGAGTTTTAAAAGTCAGGACTAGCATCTTATATAGACCACGGTAATGTGATGCCTCATGGGCCTTGTAGTCCTGTTCCTAGTACTATTGTGGCAGATGAAGATGAAAACATGGGGTTTTCGCCGGTTCAACAAGAGCTGGAGTCTCTTCACCTGCCGGATGTTGATGTTTGCCCTCAAGAAAGTAAAACAGGCCTTGGGCAGAACTCCCCTCCGTTTCCCAGGAAGGAATCTTATTCTAGAGACAGAGGAGTTAGAGAGGCCCAACGGAGGAGTTTACGGATCGCTGCCAAACAACAGACTGATTAGGTCTGCTTCCCTTGGGAAATTCTAAGGAGTCTTGCATCTGGACAGAGTTGGGTTTTGCTTCTTGTTCTCTAGGGAAAGAGACTTGTTGGCGGGAAAACGAGACCCAATATAGGTGTTTGGCGCGGGAGATTCTTTGCGGAGTCAATTGATCAGCTTCAGGAGAGAGATCGTGTGTGGACTTCGTAACCCCAGTTCCTTGCTTCCCGGATCAAGTTTTCAAGCCTTTGCCTTGCCTTGCTGTTTAACCACGGACCCTGCTCCACGCTTCACGTTTTGCCTTGTTTCTAGTCACGGACCTAGCCAAGAACCAAGTTTATTTCCAGCCTTGTTGTCAAGCTTCATTGGACTCTAAGACTCTGTCATTTCCCCACACTATTGCTTGGCAAACGTGTGTGTTTCGGTCAAGTGGATTAAAACTTTGAACTCTAATATCATTTATTGGACAATACATTTTTGGACTATATTTGACCTCATTCGAAAGGTCTGCTCCTGAACTATATTCTTCACTTGTTTTTATTGCTTTTTAATATTTCCTTAATAAAGATATTAGATAGAGATTGGCCTCCGTGTATGGTTATTGGTGCCCAGCAGCCAGGGGTCTGACAGGTAATCAGTTGGAAGCCAATGCAGATGCTGCAGCACTGGTGTTATGTGGCATTTCATGGGTGTTCTTGTGAGTAGCCTGGCTGCCGCATTTTGAACAATACGGAGCTTCCGGGTCGTGGACATCGGAAGCCCAACATACAGGGCGTTGCAATAGTCCAGCCTAGATGTGACCGTGGCATGAATGACTGTTGCCAGCGCCTCATCAGATAGATAGGGTGCCAGTTGCCTCGCTTGTCGTAGGTGGAAAAAGGCCTGTTTGCTGGCAGCAGCGACCTGAGCTTCCATTGTCAGCTGCGAATCTAAAACGACACCCAGGCTCTTAACGGTGGGCGAAGGAGATAGGACAGCACCATCGAAGGTGGGTAGCAAGTGGGTCAGACCAGTTGAACGGCCATGCCAGAGAATCTCAGTCTTTTCCGGGTTCACCTTCAATCTACTAGCACGTAGCCAGTTCGACAGAGCCTCCAGACATAAGGTGAAATTTTCTGGTATTGACGTTGCTCCAGGCTCCAAGCGCAGAAGGAGTTGGGTGTCGTCCGCATATTGATAACAGTCTAGGCCGAAACTCCGAACCAAGCTAGCAAGGGGTCTAACGTAGATGTTGAAGAGAAGAGGGGAGAGAATGGCACCTTGGGGTACCCCACATAGGAGGGGAGATCTGTCAGAGACTTGATCCATATACTCCACGCATTGGCTCCGGTTTCGCAGAAATGAGTTGAACCAATTGAGGGCCTGACCGCGAACTCCGGACATGGAGAGACGGTGAATCATTAGATCGTAGTCAACGGTGTCAAACGCTGCGGTAAGGTCGAGAAGTACCAGTAGCGCTGATCCGCCGCTATCAGACTGGCGACGAAGTTCATCTGTAATGGCAACCAGGACTGTCTCCGTCCCATGGCCAGGGCGGAAGCCTGACTGGAAAGGGTCCAGGCCGGCTGTATCATCCAGAAATTGTTGCAATTGTCCCAGCACAGCCCGTTCTATCATCTTACCCAAGAATGGGAGGTTGGAGACAGGACGATAGTTGGCAAGGGTCATGGGATCCAAGCTAGGCTTCTTTAGCAGGGGACGAACCCTTGCCTCTTTTAGGTTGTCCGGGAAGACCCCCTGTTCAAGAGAGCCATTGATGATATTACTCAACGGATCGAGTAGACCTTCCAGGAAGCTCTTCACCAGCCAGGAGGGGCACGGATCAAGGGAACAGGTGGTTGGTTTTGCAACAGCCAGGATTCTAGCGACATCTTCCTTGTCAAGCAGAGTAAATCGGTCAAAGATAGGCCCACTAAGCGGCCACAAAGTCTCAAGCTCACTTAAGGTATCAGCTGTAGGGGGCAGTTCCTGTCGAAGCACGGTGATTTTATCAGTGAAAAACTTCTGGAATGCCTTTGCTGTAAGAGCTGTGGTTGCTGGGTTTTGGACTAAGGGAGTCGGACTGGTCAAAGCACGAACGATTTTGAATACTTGAGCTGGGCGCGATCTAGCAGAGGCTATTAAGGAGGAATTGTAAGATTTTTGCTTGATATTCAAGTAGTGCTTCTTGTAAGTCAGGGCACGGTCTAGGATAATGCTCTAATAATGGTCTAGCTTCAGTGCTCCAGTGGGATTCCTTCCCAGGTAATCTGTTCTTAAGGTGAAAAGCACACGTCTGTGTTTTAGATGGATTAGGAATCAGCTGGTTTCCCCTATAATAGGCAGTAAGAGCACCTAAAGCTTCAGAGTTTCTGTTCAACCATTTCAAAGCTCCCTGCTTGGGTGGTGATGGCACGATCGTCAGCATAGATGAAATTCTCTATCCCTCCTGGCAGTGGCTGATCATTTGTGTAAATGTTAAACATTGATGGAGCAAGCATGCACCCCTGAGGCAGGGCATTCTTCTGTTTTCGCCATCTGCTTCTCTGGTCCTCGAATTCAACAAAAAAAGCTCCTGCTATGTAGCAGATTTCCAATGAAGCAGGTGAAGTGGTCGTCCTTTGTGATACTATAAGTTTTTCTCAGGAGAAGGTAATGGTTTACAGTGTCATAAGCTGCTGACAAATCAATGAAGACAGCTCCTGTAATCTGCTTCCTTTCAAAACCACCTTTTATGTGCTGAGTCAGGTTCACTAATTGACTCAGCATCACTAAAATTAAGCCTGAATAATCAGAAGAGTTAAAAAAGAATTTCTCACCAGCCCTGATGTTTTACAGATTTGGTAATAACCCTGCTGCCAACATTTGACAAATTCGTTTAATCAGTGTTAATCTCTTTATTAGTTTCACCATTCACTGCATCTTTATACAGATTTCTACATTAGTCAAAAGAGCATCCTGCTGCTGAAATCCTTTCCCATCCCCTCATGCTCTCTTATGTGCGTTTGTATTCAACTAAATAGTCTGAATTTATCCGAAAACAGTTCAGATTTGTTTTGGAAAGTATATTTGGGGATTTATTTCTAACCATTATCATGCCTGTTAAAATGTGTATGGAAAATGCAGTAGATGCTCAGATTGTCTCATGATCTGTGTTGTGCTTTTCTGATCTGTCCATGACTCTCCACAGTATGAACATTTGTTAAAAAATATAGCTGCTTCTAGAACATGATTGCAAACACCTCCAGCAAGATACCTTTCATGGCAAGAAAACCTAAGTAGGGTTCTCAATCATAGATTTAGGAATACAGCTGTCTTCTACCTAGAAGAGACTGCATTAAACCATTGCTGTCTGCTGGCAACTTCATCTCAATTTATTTCCTTAAACCTCTTGTCTGACACACATTACTCCTTTTGTTGCTGTTTTGGCTACCTCTCATGATTTGGGGAAGAGAATTGGAGCCAATTTCACCAGCCAATACTATTGATGGTACTTTTATGAAAGTTCCCCTGTGCCTCATATAATGGACTGATTGATTATACTTGGGACACATCTCTTCTTTGCTCCAATGTGAGAAACAGTTTCCAGTGCATAGTTAATACTATTTTAAAAAAGAAATTAGTATTTCTCTGTTTATTCCTCCAGTTTCCCTAATTTTGATATTAAATACATATGATTGCATTATGAGAAATAAAATCTTCATAAGAGTTATATGGACAATTATACTAAGTGAATGTAAACATTAGAACTATTTCTATACCATTTTGCTGACGATTTGGCACATTAGCAACAAAAGCGAGTGTAATATTTAAGTATATGTAGACTTCATGGAGGAAAAATAGAAATTAATGTGAACTTCCTTATTTCAGTGTCTTAAAAAGAAGCCTTATTCTTACATAACAGTCATCGGGTGGAGAAATACATTACATTGGAATCAGGCTTTTTGTATCTCCAGCTGCCTCTAGCAAAAACAATGAACATAATACAATATCTAAGGATTATTATTTAATAATATTTTCAACTATAGTTTTTCATTTGTATAAAACCTGTATCCTGTGTACAGTTTCCAAAGTTACTTTTCGATAAGCCAGTCAACCCCCTGATGTTCTGTGACAATAGAAACCATGACTTCAATTAAGTTCATTCCTAGATACTTTATGGCAGTGGTTCCCAAACTTATTTGGTCTACTGCCCCCTTTCCAGAAAAAATATTACTCAGCGCCCCCGGAAAGGGAGGTGTGGCTTTAGAGCGGTGAGTGTGGCTCCTGCTCAAGAGGGCAGGACTGAGCCTCTCCCCTAGTCCAAGATGCAGGGCTTGGGAGGGGGAGGGGGAGGTGGACAGGGCCACAAATTGACGGCCAGGACTGGGATGGGCAGAGTTATGAGCTCTAATGCAGGGCTGAGCTTCTATCCCTGTCTTGCAGTGCCTGCCAGGACACAGGGGGCAGGGCTAGAGGAGGGGGCGGGGACTCTTCCCAAGTGCCTGATGGGGCTGAACCTCTATACCCCTCCCCCATGTTCTAACAAGTGCCTCAGGGGAGGTATGCAGAGGCTCAGCCCTGTCTCGCACTCTTGGAAAGAGGCCCCGCCCCTCCCCTGGCCCTGCCCCCGTGTCCTAATAGGTGCCATCACCACCCCCCTGGATCACTGCAGCGCCCACCAGGGGGCGATAGCACCCACTTTGGGAATCACTGCTTTATGGTTTGGAAACAGAATAGAAGATTTTCTGTCTTATGGGGCTGCTACTGAGGTTGATGAATTTTTGTCTTCCTAATCACTTCTCTCTGATAATCTTTACAGACATATCTTTTTATAAGCTAATATTTTATTTGGCTGAAGAAAATAGGTTGTACTCTTAGCTGCAGAATTTATTCCATTGAGTACTATTTTTTTAAAAAAAAAACTCTTGGTTATAAATTTAATAAAAAGTTATAGCGTGTGAAAATAAATCACATGGTCATAGCAATCTGGGGAAGCCAGCATTCTTATTGATTGTGAAATCTGTTGTCTTTAACATATGCCAAGTAGCTTTCCTTTTTGTGTATAGAATATAGTTTAGAACAGATTGTCATGTAGCCTGCCATTTAGACTATTGCCAGCTCCATTCCCCTGGCCAATAAACAAATTTATTATGTGCACAGCTGGCCAACCAGTGAAGGGTCAAGGGGCCCCCAACTATGACCTGCCAGGTGTTTTGGACTTCAACTATCACAATTCCTAACAGCCAGCAAACTGGCTGGAATTTCTGGGAGTTATTTATTATTATTAATTTATATCCCGCTTTTCTTCCCTATCAGGGATTCAAAGCAGCCAACAACAAGGTATAAAACATACAAGGTACATTGAGATAAAAGAAGTAGATATAATTAAAAAATAACAATTGAAATGTAATAAAGTAGACAATCACAGAACACGTTACAGATTAAAATACATTCAACATTTTAGGTTCAGTTAAAACTAAATAAACATAAACCGAAGCCATTGCCACTTCTCCATAAAGGTACTGGACAAAAAAGGTTCAGCTCAAATGTTACTATGGTGCCTATCGCTCTTGTATTATTCTTCATCGAAGGCCTGATTCCAGAGAAAAGTTTTTTTTCTGGAGTTGAAGTCCAAAATACCTGGAGGGCTGAAGTTCGCCCATGCTTGCTTTATATCCTGGGCCGATGTGATGCTGAAGCACTGGATGTTTTCCCTACAAGGACTCACCTGTTCATCAGACTTTGCTAAAGAATGTGTTTGGGGAAAGTCCAGTAGCGCTCATGGGAGCTGAGACAAAGCACCAGTGCTATGTAGAGGTGCCATGACAAATTGCACACATGCCATGTTTAAGTGACCATGGTTAATGATTTAACATCATGACTTGTATGAGAAGCTGAATCACATGGTCACAATGATCCTAGAAACCTAGTGCTTTCACACATGTGTAAATTATAAATGTATTAGTATTATCAGTAACAAATTTGCCAGAATAACTTTTACAAAAGTAACTATATTTTGTTGGCTTCGCAATCTAATTACTCTTGGATTCATTGCACAGAAAAATAATCATAATAAGACTTTAAGAAATGCTTAGTGAGTACATTTTGCTTGTTTAACCCTTTCCCCATTAAAGGCTCTTTGGATTTATTTTGCTTCACAGAAGATCACTTCAGTGTGCAAATTGGATAACATGTTTTCATATCTTACATTTCATATCTTGCATGTACAGTATATTAAAAGCAGGTTTTATAATGTAAATACTGACACATGCCTAGTTAATATAAGTTAGCAGATGAAAGCATTTCATGTGATGCTAAATCATAAACATGTGGTGGCTGTTTATTCTTCACTAGAGGAAAATTAAGGTCTCAAGTAAAAGATTGATGTTTGAGAAATATCAGCCATTTGCTTTTCTCTGTGCTGGAGGAAGGACAGAAAGAGAAGAATTGCTTGAAACCAGCATGCATTTTTAGATAAGAGACGCTGTTACTAATAAGACAAGAGTGATCAGAGGCGGTCCATCAGCGAGGCCAATTAGGCCGTCGCCTGTAGCGCATTGTTCTCCGGGACACCATGGAGGCGCCCTGAAGCGGCGGTGGTGATGGCAGCCCAAAAAGCGATTCCCACGCCGCTTTTCTGCTTTGCAGAGTGGAGATCACCTTCCTGCCCAGAAGGAAGGTGATCCCCACTCTGCAAAGCAGAGAAACCCCACTTTTTTGCTTGGCAAGGTGGGGATCACCTCCCTTCTGGCCAGAAGGAAGGCGATTCCCACTTCGCCAAGCAAAGAAACGCCGTGTTTCTGCATGGCAAAGTGGAGATGGGCTCCCTTCTGCCCAGAAGTGAGCCCATCTCCACTTTGCCAGGCAGAGAAACCCCGCTTTTCTGCGGAGCCCGCCCTTCTGTAGCCCGCCTCGGCCCTTCGGGTGGGCTGGGCGGGCCTTCCGAAGCCCGCGCTGGGCCTTCTGGAGCGCGCATCAGCCCTTCCAGTGGGCCGGGTGGGCCTTCTGAAGCCCGCATTGGGCACTGCGTCAGCCCTTTCAGTGGGTCAGGTGGGCCTTCCGGAGCCCACGTTGGGCACTTCAGAGCCCGCTGCCGTCTGTTGGAAGCAAGGCAAGTGGGGTTTATTTGTTTGTGGAATAATGTCCAGGGTGGGAGAAAGAGCTCCTGTCTGTTGGGAGGCAGGTGTGGATGTTGTAATTAATCACCTTGATTAGCATTTAATGGCCCTGTGGTTTCAAGGCCTGGCTTCCTCTTGCCTGGGAGAATCTTTATTTGGGAGGTGTTAGCTCTCCCTGATTGCTTCCTGTCTGGATTTCCCCCGAGTGTTGTTCTTTATTTAGGCTTTTCCTTAATCCCTCCTTATTATCCAACATTTTCACTTATCCAACGCTTTTATTTTGGTTTATTATTGGGGGGGGGGGTTTGGGGGGGGCAAAATCTCTGTTCGCCTATACTTGAAAATTACCTTGAACCTCCTCTGAGAGTGATGCTACCCTTAGTATTTCATCTGTGGAATACTTGGGCTTATTTCAATATGAATTGCATCTGTGAATTATTTATTTAGATTTCCATTGATATAATGTCTTTCATAAGAAGGTCTGAAGGCTGCATAGAATAAACCATAGAGATCATCATGAAAACAATTTCATCAATCACAGCTTTAGCATAACAAGCAGGGGTATCTTTTCTTCTATTTCCTTATTGGGATCCTAAACACTCCCATTCCCATTTCAGTCTCCTATCAACACAGGTTCAGTTTGCATCTCTTTACTCTTCTCGTAAATTAGCATTGTTTCATAATCTGTAGAATTAGCCATGTCACTGATTGGTGTGTAACATAAAGCATGTTAATAAAAGTGCTTCATATATGTTGTATTCAGGGATTATATCAATTGTTAAAGGGTATAATATACAGCAGGCATCTATTGATAGCACTTGTGTTTGGTGCATGTAATTAGTAGAAATTGACAGACTAAATACTACTTCAGCCATGTGATCAGCCAAATAAAACTAGAAGTAGATTGTTTGGAATTGAAGAGGTAAGGTAAGAATAAGGCAAGGGCTCTTTTCAGATGATAATAGGTTTGACCCATTTGCCCTATACATAAGTAATGATTCTGCATTATGATGAGCTATGAGAAACTAACAGGTATGTGACTCTCACAAGAAGTCACTTTAAACATTTCAGATTCAAACTGGCTTTTCAGCTGATGTTGTTCACTCTCTCAAGAGAGAATTAAATCTGCAGCAGGAGGAGCACAAATGAATCTTATTAGATGGTGTATTCAGCAATAGAAGTTGCACGTGTCTAGTTACAATTCACGAAGCATTCCTCTGTCAGTTCTGTCTTGTTTACAGGCAGGAAACCTCCTTCCAAGTTAAATAATTAACTCTTTGAAAGTTTATGAAGAATTCATGGCTGCATTCTTGACAGAAAAAGACAGACTATTCTGGTACAAAAACTTCAGATTGAAGATGACCATTCTCTCAGATGGTAATGACCTACCTTACTGGCACTGTGAACAGTTCAGTTAAATTTCATGCTTTGGTTATTGATAGCTGTCAACCTAATTTTCATGAAACCGTTTTGGCTGCCATCTTATATGCCTAATAATAAGTCAAACTAAAATCAGTGGACCTTTATTAAAAGTTAGATGTATAGATAAGTGTTAAAAATCATAATTACCAGTCAGCCAAAATATTGATTGATTATATGTATATCTTGACTTTCTGCAAAAAAAAAAAAAAAGGTTATCAAAGGAGCTTATCAATCAGATTTTTGACAATTCTCTGCCCTTAGATAAACCATCTAAATAAGGCAGGATGCACAAGGAAAATTGAACCTCCTTAGTCCCTCAGAAGCCAAAGCAATGGCAGTTGGAATATGGAGGAAGAACTTGTCAGCAGCAAAGAGGCCAATTGAGGTTCTCTCCGGCCCCTTCTACACTGCCATATAATCCAGATTATCAAAGCAGATAATCCTACCTCCATCACAAGCTCAGCTTGTCGGGACAAGGGAAAAGGCCTTCTCTGTAGTGGCCCCCCGGATCTGGAATTCCCTTCCCAGGGAGATTAGGCAAGCACCCACCTTATCATCTTTTAAAAAGCAGTTAAAAACTTGGCTGTCCCAGTGCGCTTTTGAATAATCTGGTCCCCATGATCAAATTTCTATTTGAACGATTTCACTTTACTCTCCCCTGGAAATAACTTGAAGTCCTACCTCTCTCCAATTCTCTTGAGAATGTTTGAGAACTTTGTCCTTCTACGCGCCATATGGCACTATAATTTTTTCTTCGTGTACTCTGTGAATGCACACTAATGGAGAGGCTGCGCCTGCGCAGGTCCCAACGGAAACTCTTCCCAAGCTGAAGTTTAAATTTTGGCGGTAGCCACGCCCCTCCGTCCCCGGAGGGCATATAAGGCAGCCCTCGGCGTCTCCTCTCCAGTTCCTTTTTTTCCGCCGCAAGGTTCACTTCGGATTCTCATGTCTATGACTCGCTTCAAGCGCTGCACTCAGTGTGCCGCTAAAATTCCTGATTCCGACGGCCACGCCAAGTGCCTCTACTGCCTCGGAGAGGCACATGTCGTCGGTACCTGCCGTTTCTGCCTGGCCCTAACGGCTCAGGCTAGAAAAAATAGAGCCGCGAGGCTTAGAGCGGCGCTCTACGAAAAATCGCTTGCCCCTGAACCCGCTCCGTCGACTTCGGGCACGAAGCCGCCGCTTAATCCGGGTTCGATGTCGGCTTCAACAGCTAAAGCCCCTTCGGTCTCGTCTACGGCGTCCAGAGCCTCCAGATCGTCTAAGGCCGCTAAACCACCGTGCACACTCACCACGGCTACGGTGTCGACACGTTCTGGTCGGGTCGGCCCTTCCTCGACATCGAGCTCGGTGGCTTCCGTATCTTCGGCCCGATCCCATCTTGTGGCTCCTCCGTCGACCTCTGCGATGAAGATCGCCCTTAAAAGGGCTCACGAGGAAGCTCGTCGGTCCCAATCCGACTCAGCGATGGTCCCTCCCACGCCGGGAAAATCCCTGAGGGTTCCATCAAAACAACCACTCGCTAAGAAGAGGGCTACCCAACGTTCTTCCTCTTCTGCTTCCTCCAAGATGGACGTCCTTTCTTCGGCGACTTCTTCTAGAAGGTCCTCTCCGATCGCTCCTGCTCAGCGACCTCGCCAAACTTCTCCTCAACAACTTTCTGATGGCGAGTTGCAGGACTCACCCCACCACTCCACTCAGACAGTGGTCAGGGTGCCTTCTCCTCGACCTGCTGTCTCTCATCGTCCGTCTCGCCAGCAGCTTTTTCCCCCGACCTCGACACCGGAACGGGGTAGACAGACCACTCGCCTGGCTCGAGCGGCCCAGGCCTCGGCCTCCAAAGATACTCGCCCACAGATGGCTTCTGCTCTTGAGGCTTTGCCGCCACCAGAGACTGTGTTGTCATCTCCCCCCCAGTCCCCTCAAGGGGCTGGGGACGATGAGATCGATATAGATCGCCCTGATTCCGCTCTCTCGGCCTCGGTGGTATCCTTAGGCCTTGATCTCTCCCCTCCTCATGACGCCTATGAGGTGGACCCTCCTTCGCCTACCGACAACATTCGGGCTTTCTCCGAACAAATGATTAGAATGGCCGACGCCCTGGGTCTAGAAATCAAACAGACTTCCAAGGCAGTCACTGACCCAGTCTTCAAACGGGTCCAAGCCCAGGCCCCTCCAGCCACGCTGTTGCCATTTTTGCCTTATCTCCTAGATGTCATCCAATCTTCGTGGAAGACTCCTTCCTCGATCCCTCCTACCTCGAAGAGAATCGAATCTTGGTATCGTACAGATGACGACACTTTAGAATGGCTTAAACACCATCCCGACCCGAACTCCATGGTCGTTAAAGCTTCTCAGTCTTCCGGCCGTGAATCCACTACCCCTGCAGACAGAGAGGGCAAGAGGTTCGATGCGGTCGGTCGAAAGCTCTATTCCGGAGCTCTCCTACTCTGTAGAATGGCGAACTATGGGGCCTGTATGGGGGCATACCAGCAGATCCTTTGGGAGAAAGCTCAGCCCTTCTTCTCTAAATTGTCAGATGAAGACCGGTCCGTCATGTCCACCCTCCAACAAGAGGCCGATTCGTTAGCGCATCATCAAATCCAGATGGCTAAGCATACGGGCGACACGGCCGGCAAGATGATTGCCCACGCCATTGCTATTCGTCGCCACGCCTGGCTGAGATCTTCCGGTCTGTCTTCCTCCTCGAGGCAGGTCATCGAAGACCTCCCCTTCGACGCCATGGGCCTCTTTAACTCTGGCACCGACGACAAACTAAAAACCAACCACGACTTTAAAGTTCTGGCCACTAAATGCGGCGATCAACCCCAGGTTCACCGCACCAAGTGGTTTCCTCAACGCTTTCGTCGCTTCCCGCCTCCTTCTTACCGCCATCAATCCTTCCGGCGTCCCTCGGTATCAAACAACCAAAATCGCCAGCAACCCCGTCGGGCCGCTCAGCCACAAAGACAACGCGGCCGAGCCACCCCCACTGCTGCTCAACCTCTCCGGCGTTCCTGACGCCATCTCTCTTTCCAAAGACTCTTTCTTCGGTACCGATGCAGCTCTCATGCCTCCACACCCCTCCCCTTCACCAGATCAGCCTCATGGTCTCTTTCTAGACCGCCTGGCTCCCTTCTTTCACCGGTGGAAATCTATTACTTCAGATGCCTGGGTTCTCAAAATTGTCCAAGAAGGCTATGCCTTGGAATTCGAAGAACTCCCGCCCACGGGTCAAGTCCTTCTCTCCAACCCCTCTCAAGAAATTCTCGCAGAGGTCGACGCCCTTCTCGCCAAGGGGGCTATTCGGCCTTCTCCATCGGTACAGGACCCTCAAGGCTTCTTCTCCAGATACTTTACGGTCCCGAAGAGGGGTGGGGGCCTCCGCCCAATTCTGGACTTACGCATGCTCAATGTCTTCATACGTCCAACCAAGTTCAGGATGGTCTCCATCGCCTCCATCCTCCCGATGCTTCAACGCGGAGTCTACTTCGTGTCTATAGACCTTCGAGACGCCTATTTCCACGTGGCGATTCGAGAAAACCACAGACGCTTCCTTTCTTTCAAAGTTCTCGACCAGACCTACCAGTTCACCGTTTTACCCTTTGGCCTCGCTACGGCCCCAAGGGTCTTTACCAAAGTCGTCGCTGTCGTGGCTGCCCACCTCCGGCTCCAAGGGATCACAGTCTTTCCATATCTAGACGACTGGCTTCTGGTCGAATCCGACCCTGCCCTTCTCCGACGTCACGTCGACTACACCCTCTGTCTTCTAGAATCTCTCGGTCTTCAATTAAACCACGACAAATCTCACCTCACCCCGTCGAACAAGATCTGCTTCATCGGTGCCCTGTTCGACTCAATTGCTCAAACTGTCTCCCTTCCATTCGACAGGTTTCTAGCTCTTCGCCAACAAATCATTTTCTGCGAGACCCACCGGAGGGTTCGGGCTCGATCCATCCAGGTACTGCTCGGCCACATGGCCTCCACAGTCTTCACGACCCCGTTCGCCAGGCTTCATCTCCGGCCTCTTCAAAGGTGGTTCATAGACGCTTTCAAGCCATTCCGCCACCCCAACTCGAGGTTTCTCTCGGTCCCGCCTCACGCTCGTCGGTCGCTTCTCTGGTGGAAGTCCCTCTCCAACGTTTGCAGGGGTCTTCCGTTCCACCCGATCCCTCCCTCCACTACCATAACCACGGACTCATCCAACTTCGGCTGGGGAGCCCACATGAAGGGTCTCACTGTTCGGGGCCTTTGGTCTCCCTCCGAGAAGGCAAATCACATAAACTTTCTCGAACTCCTTGCTATCTTCAAGGCTCTGAGAGCCTTCTCACGCCTGATCTCCCAGACATCTGTACTCATTCAGTCAGACAACACGGTAGCAGTCTTTTACATCAACAAACAGGGTGGCACGGGTTCAAGGAAGCTGATGCTCCTCTCCTCCCAGCTGTGGCATTGGTGCATAGCCCGCAACATCCAAATCTCGGCGATTCACCTTCCCGGGATCCAGAACAACTTGGCGGACGCCCTCAGCAGGATGACGACTTCCTCCCACGAGTGGATGCTCGACCCCGAGACTCTTCTTTCTCTTTTTCTCAAATGGGGCTTCCCCACTCTAGACCTTTTCGCTTCTCCCGAGAACGCTCAGCTGCCCCGATACGGGGCAAGACTCCCCCCGTCCTCCTCTCCAGGCTGCCTGGGAGACGCCTTTCTTCTGGACTGGTCGGCGGAACCGATCTATCTCTTTCCGCCCTTTCCTCTGATACCGAAGGTCCTGCAGAAACTCCGGTCGGTACCTACGTCGGCGATCCTGATAGCTCCAGCCTGGCCTCGTCAATCTTGGTTCCCGGCTCTTCTTCATCTCTCCAAGGCGACCTTCTTCACTCTACCTCTTCTGCCACACCTCTTATCCAGGGAGAACGGCCAGATCCTCCACCCGGATCTCCCCTCTCTACATCTCACTGCTTGGAGGATTCTCGCCTGACCTCCCTCCCGCAAAACCTACAGGAGGTCCTCCGCGCAGCTCACAAACCGGCTACAACCAGGGCCTACACTTATAAAGTCTCTCGCTTTCGCTCCTTTCTTCGCTCCCGAGGAATTACTGTTTTCCCAACCTCGGTACCGATTGTGCTGGACTTCCTTATGTCTCTGGCAGACCAAAAACTTTCTCTTGCTTCTATGAAATCTTACCTGGCCGCTCTATCCTGGTGTTTTCAACAACATGGTAGACCATCTCTATTCTCCGACCACCTTGTCAAGACCTTCTTGAAAGGATACAACAACATCTGCCCACCGACTCAACCTCCCACTCCAGGGTGGAACCTCGAGCTTGTACTTTCCCAGCTTACTGCCTCTCCCTTTGAACCGCTGGCTTCGACCGACCTACGTCTCCTTTCTTGGAAAGTTGCCTTCTTGGTGGCCATAACCTCAGCGCGCAGACCCTCGGAGCTGGCGGCCCTTCGGGTCGATGAACCTGTGATGACCCATGGGCCTTGTAGTCCTGCTCAGGGCATGGTAATTCCTGATGAAGATGAAAACTTGGGTTTTTTACCTTCCCAGTCTGAACTGGATTCCTCTCAGCCAGATCTTTCCCAGGCAGATCTGGGAACCTTGCACCTGCAAGAAAGTTGTCTCCCAGAAGTATGTCAAACAAGCCCAGAGCCTACTTCTCCCGTGTTCTTGCGCCGGGAGTTTTGTAAACAACAGAGAAGTTTGGATTCAGCTTCGCGCAGGAGTGCAAGAATTGCAGCTAAGAATGTAGCCAATTAAGACTGCTTCTCGTGAGAATCTTTAAGGAGTTTAACATCTGGTCTCAGAGTTTAGCTTTCGTTTCTGATTCCCAGAGAACTGCTTCGGTGGGAAAGTTAGACTCTATATAGGTGTTTTGCCCGCGTAGTAACTTCGCGGAGTCAATTCGTCAGCCTACGGAGCGAGTTGTGTCTGGACAGCGCGCTCCGATTCAAGCCTCGCTCCTGCTCAAGCCTTGCCTTGCTATCCAGCCTTCGCCTTGCTTCCCAGCCTTTGTTTATCTACGGACTTTGCCTTGTTTCCCAGGACCAATCCTTGCCTTGTTCCACGGATTTTACCAAGTTATTCCACGGACCTTGTTCTTGTTCCTAGTTACCTTGTTCCACGTTTTAAGCCTTGTTTCAAGTATCAAGTTATTTCCTAGCCTCGCTCAAGTTTCATGGACTAAAGGACCTTGTCATCTCCCCTCACTTTGCTTGTCAAAGTGAGTGTTTCGGTTATTGGATTACAACTTTGGACCTTAATATTTCATATTGGACATTATTTCTTTGGACTAATTTTGACCTTTCCTGGAAGGTCTGCTTCTGGACTATCTTTTACATTTGCTTTTACTAACTTTATATATTTCCTTAATAAAGATATTAGATAGAATCTGGCCTCTGCGTATGGTTATTGGTGCTCTGTAGCCTGGGTCGTGACAGTTTGACTCCGCCACCCTAAGCACCAATTAACCTCGGCCAGAATGTCTACCGGAACCGTGCCCGGTGGGCAGCCACTGAGCTACACCATCAGCAAGGACGAAGTGGATCGCATCCGCGACAGACTCAACGCCCAGGATGGAGAAATAAAGGGCTTGCGGGAGCGCGGAATCCGCCTCCCGGCCATGGCGTTGCCTACCAAGTTTACTGGAGAAGCTTCTAAGGTTCATGTTTTCCGTCGCCAATGTCAAGCTTATCTAGAGGCCCGTGATGCCGAGTTTCCCCAAGAAGACATCAAAGTGGCGTGGGTTTACAGTCTTCTAGACGGGCCAGCGGCCAATTGGGCGACGGCACTGTTCGACCAAGCCTCTCCACACCTAAGATCAGCGCAACACTTCTTGGACCACCTCAAGGAGACTTGGGGAATCGAGGACAATTTGGAGGCAGCCGGTCACAAACTACGCCGCCTTTTCCAAGGAGACAGACCTATGTCTCAGTATATAGCCGAGTTCCGAGTGCTGGCCCACAACACCGGCTGGAACGATGTAGCCCTCAGAGGACAATTCCGGGAGGGTCTCAACATTGAAATGCTGGAAGAAATCTCCAAGGTGGATCCTCCCCAGACCCTCGAGGCACTCATTGATCAATGTTTACGGGCTGAAGTCATGATTGCCAACAGGAAACAGTGGGTTCGAGGCCAGGGCAGTAGAGCCGGGGCAAAACCCCCCGCTCCCGCCAGCGTTCAGCCACGTCCAGTGTGGAGACCCCCACCGCCAACCCCATACCCCAGAGGAGGCGAGGAGGTGCCGATGCAGTTGGGCAATGTGCGTCCCAGACTAGATGCCGCCGAGAAGGCCCGTCGTCAACGCTTAAACCTCTGTTGGTACTGCGGGAACGGGGGCCACTTCGCCAGAGAGTGCCCAGCCAAAGGGAAGCCTGCCGCCCGTCTTGCGGCGGCGTCCTCCACGGAGACGAAGACGTCTGAGCCGACTGGCACACAGCCGGCGGGGGAAGCCAACGACCGGGTGTAGAGAGGCTCGCCAACCCGGTCAAAAAATCCATTCAAGAGCCGCCAACCGGGGTCCTGTTCCTTCTCGTGGTCACATTATGGTCAGCAAAAAGGGGACCCGTCATGATCCACGCCATGATAGACTCTGGAGCTACCAACAATTTCATTGATAGAGAGTATGCCGACTCTCTGGGATTACAATATCATGATTTCAAGAATGCCCGTGTGGTGCAAGCCATAGACGGCCGCCCCCTCAAGACGGGCCCCGTAAGTCAGTGGTCGGAACCCACCAGGATGTGGATAAGGGAACATATGGAAGAGATTTCCTTCTTTGTTACCGAGGTTCCCCATTTCCCTGTGATTTTGGGAATTCCATGGCTGACTCTCCACGACCCTAACATCTCCTGGTCCAACAGAGAACTGCAGTTTGCTTCACCGTACTGCCAAAACCATTGCCTCGTAGCCAAGGTCTGCCATGCCACGGACACCGAGCCCATCATCACCTTGCCAAAGAAGTACTCCGAGTATTGGGATGTATTCAATGAGAAAGAAGCCGAAAAATTACCCCCACATAGACCTTATGACTGTGCCATTGACTTGGTGGAGGGGGCCCCGATCCCGCGAGGGCATCTCTACTCCCTGACTGAACCAGAGCAAGAAGCTCTCAGGGAATTCATAGAGACAAACCTTCGCAAGGGATTCATCAGACCCTCTCAATCCCCAGCCGCCTCCCCAGTGATGTTTGTGAAGAAGAAGTCAGGGGAACTACGCTTGGTGGTGGACTACAGAGCATTGAACAATATCACCAAGCGGAACAGCTATCCCCTGCCCTTAATCTCGGATCTACTGGATCGGCTTCGAGGAGCCAAGGTTTACACCAAGCTGGACCTTCGGGGGGCTTACAACTTAGTTCGCATCAGGGAAGGGGACGAGTGGAAGACCGCCTTCCAGACCAAATTCGGATTATTCGAGTCCCGAGTTATGAATTTCGGTTTATGCGGAGCTCCCGCAACGTTCCAGCATTTTGTCAATGACATTTTTCAGGACTATCTAGACAGGTTCTTGATAATCTACCTGGACGATTTTTTGGTGTTTTCTAGATCACAATCAGAACATGAGAACCACGTCAAAATGGTGTTACAACGATTGCGGGATCATGGACTTTATGCCAAGCTGGAAAAATGCGCCTTTGATCTACAAGAGGTAGATTTCCTTGGTTACCGCATCTCGCCTCTAGGGCTTTCCATGGATCCAGCCAAGGTTTCAGCAGTATTGGAATGGCGGGCGCCAACTAACAAGAAAGAGGTGCAGCGTTTCTTGGGGTTCGCGAACTATTACCGCAAGTTCATTCCAGATTTTGCCCGCTGGTCCGACCCCATCACTAGCTGCATCCGTGGAAAGCAGCCTTTCCGCTGGACTGATCAAGCAGAGAAAGGGTTCCAGCAACTAAAGAAACTATTCACCTCCCAGCCAATTCTACAGCACCCAAATCCTGGAACCCCTTTTGTTGTGCAAGCGGACGCCTCAGATGTGGCAATTGGGGCTGTACTCTTACAACCGGTGGGAGATCACCTCCATCCCTGTGCCTTTTACTCTCGTCAACTAACCACACCAGAGAGGAATTACACCATTTGGGAAAAAGAACTACTGGCCATAAAGGCAGCCTTTGAAACTTGGAGACATTGGCTAGAAGGGGCCAAATTTCCCATTGAAGTCCACACTGATCATCGTAATCTAGAACATCTAAGAACTGCCCGCAAACTAAATCAGAGGCAGCAACGTTGGGCTTTATTCTTCGAACGTTTCGACTTCCAGATTCATTATGTGACCCCAGCCCAGACCAAGCAAGCAGACGCCCTGTCACGTAAACCGGAATACGCTGCAGGACGCAAGGAGACCTTTGAATCCCAACTACTACAACCCGAGAACTTTGCCACGCTCACAGTGGGGAACACCAAATCCATTCCCATTGGTTCAACTTCCTCTACTCCAGGACCCCTCTGTGCTCAAGAAATCAGGGCTAGTCAGCAAGCAGATGCCTGGGCGCAGGACCAACTTCGCCAAGGTCTGCATTTTCCCTTTTCGCTTAAGGATGGGCTGCTTTGCTATAGAAATCATGTTTATATCCCACCCGGACCGGGCAGGGAAAAAGCGCTTCGTCTGTGTCATGATTGCAAACCAGCAGGACACTTCGGACTATTTAAAACCATGCATCTGATCCTAAGGGACTTTTGGTGGCCCAAGATCCGCAAGGATGTGGAAAAATATGTCAACACCTGCCCAGTATGCCAGCGCTCCAAGATAAGAAGGGAGAAGCCCTCAGGACTTTTACACCCCCTTCCTACCCCATCTCGCCCATGGGAAATAATTTCTGCGGATTTCATCACTGACCTACCACCTTCCTGTGGATTCACCACGATCTTAGTGGTGGTGGACCTTTTCACCAAGTTAGCCCATTTCATTCCCTGCGAAGGCCTCCCCACGGCCAAAGAGACTGCGGATCTATTCCTTCAACATGTTTTCAGACTACATGGATTGCCCAAGAGTTTAGTCACAGACCGTGGATCTCAATTCACCTCTCGTTTTTGGAAGGCGCTACAAAAACTATTGGGCATAGACTCTCGCTTATCTTCAGCTCATCATCCCCAAACAGATGGGCAAACGGAGCGCACCAATGCCACTTTGGAGCAGTATCTTCGCTGTTATGTAAACTACCAACAGGACAATTGGGCTTCTCTGTTACCACTGTCTGAGTTTGCCTACAACAATGGAGTTCAAGCTTCTACAAAAGAAACGCCGTTCTTTGCAAACTACGGCTTCCATCCACGTTTCTTTCCCCCTGTCATTGAAACTTCAGAAGTTCCCGCAGCAGAGGATTGGCTGCAGGAACTCACAGCGGTACAACAACTTTTGCTCCAGCAACTGGACCAAGCCAAGGAGGACTATAAACGCCACGCTGACAAACATCGCCAGCCGGGCCCCGAAATCAAGGTAGGAGATCGGGTTTTTCTGTCCACTCGCTTTCTGCCCTCCCACCGCCCTTGCCGGAAGTTAGATGCCCGTTTCATTGGCCCCTATCCAGTGGTGGCGCAATTAAACCCCGTGACTTTCAAACTCCAACTTCCGCGTTCAATGCGCATTCACCCAGTGTTTCACCGTTCCCTGCTCCTTCCGGCGGATGGTGTGCGTCCTGATACAGACCAACCGGTCCCCCCTCCTGTTTTGATGAATGGGGAGGAGGAGTTCGAGGTTGAGGACATTTTGGATTCTCGCTTTCACCGCCGCCGCCTACAATATCTCATTGACTGGGTGGGTTTTGGCCCTGAGGAACGCTCTTGGGAAGACGCCTCCACAGTCCATGCTCCTGAGCTAACCCGTCGCTTTCATCAGACCTATCCCGCCAAGCCGCGACCTCGCGCCTCGGGGAGAGGGCCCCAGTTTGGGAGGGGCCTTGAGGAGGGGGATAGTGTGATGACCCATGGGCCTTGTAGTCCTGCTCAGGGCATGGTAATTCCTGATGAAGATGAAAACTTGGGTTTTTTACCTTCCCAGTCTGAACTGGATTCCTCTCAGCCAGATCTTTCCCAGGCAGATCTGGGAACCTTGCACCTGCAAGAAAGTTGTCTCCCAGAAGTATGTCAAACAAGCCCAGAGCCTACTTCTCCCGTGTTCTTGCGCCGGGAGTTTTGTAAACAACAGAGAAGTTTGGATTCAGCTTCGCGCAGGAGTGCAAGAATTGCAGCTAAGAATGTAGCCAATTAAGACTGCTTCTCGTGAGAATCTTTAAGGAGTTTAACATCTGGTCTCAGAGTTTAGCTTTCGTTTCTGATTCCCAGAGAACTGCTTCGGTGGGAAAGTTAGACTCTATATAGGTGTTTTGCCCGCGTAGTAACTTCGCGGAGTCAATTCGTCAGCCTACGGAGCGAGTTGTGTCTGGACAGCGCGCTCCGATTCAAGCCTCGCTCCTGCTCAAGCCTTGCCTTGCTATCCAGCCTTCGCCTTGCTTCCCAGCCTTTGTTTATCTACGGACTTTGCCTTGTTTCCCAGGACCAATCCTTGCCTTGTTCCACGGATTTTACCAAGTTATTCCACGGACCTTGTTCTTGTTCCTAGTTACCTTGTTCCACGTTTTAAGCCTTGTTTCAAGTATCAAGTTATTTCCTAGCCTCGCTCAAGTTTCATGGACTAAAGGACCTTGTCATCTCCCCTCACTTTGCTTGTCAAAGTGAGTGTTTCGGTTATTGGATTACAACTTTGGACCTTAATATTTCATATTGGACATTATTTCTTTGGACTAATTTTGACCTTTCCTGGAAGGTCTGCTTCTGGACTATCTTTTACATTTGCTTTTACTAACTTTATATATTTCCTTAATAAAGATATTAGATAGAATCTGGCCTCTGCGTATGGTTATTGGTGCTCTGTAGCCTGGGTCGTGACAGAACCCTACCTCCGCTTTCATCACGACCGCGCCGTTCTCCGTCCGGACATCACCTTCCTTCCCAAGGTGGTCTCTGCTTTTCACCTTAACCAGGACATTGTCCTTCCCGCTTTCTTCCCAGACCCCTCGTCTCCCCTTGAGCGGAGACTGCACCTCCTTGATGTGCGTAGAGCACTTCTGTTCTACCGGGACCGTACTAAGGACATTCGAAAGACCCCAAAACTTTTTGTGGCCCATGCCCCAGATAAACTGGGCAATCCTATTTCTTCTCAAAGACTCTCACACTGGATTGCTCAGGCCATTGAACTGGCCTATGAACTAGCCAAAAGACCTCCTCCCCCGTCGGTTCGCCCGCGTTCGACGAGAGGTCTCTCCACGTCGACTGCCTTCCTAAGGGGCATTTCCCTAGACTCCATCTGCAAGGCAGCGATCTGGTCTAACCCCCTTACATTTGTGTCTCACTACAGGTTAGACCAAAAAACTTTGAAGGATGCCGCCTTTGCTAGGGCGGTTTTATCCTCATGCTTGTCCTAACCTTCTGCATTTATGACTTCTATGTGGGTGCTTTTCTCATGCGACCCTCTTGTTGTTTTTTCCTGTTTGGTACATGTTTGCACTACTCTCCTGATGATCCGTGCCTTATTGCTACTGCCTTCCCCCTTAGGGGAATGATGTTTTTCCTGTTTTTTCACATGTGCTCTTAAAGGGTTATATCATGCCTGACCGAACTGCTTTCGGTGTTTGGCGTGTGTTTGATGCAATACCTTAATGGGTCCTTGGACCAGGGTTTTCTTTGATTTTTTCATGTTTAATAAACATATGTTTGGACAGTTTTCTCGTTGTCAGGGTTTGCTTAGCCCGCCTCCGAGACCTAAGCTTGCTAGTCTCCATTAGTGTGCATTCACAGAGTACACGAAGAAAAAGGACAGGTTGCTTACCTGTAACCATGTTTCTTCGAGTGTACTCTGTGAATTCACACAAGCCCGCCCTTCCTTCCCCTCTGGCAAACCCTCTTCCTTTCGCGTTGCCTTTGCGGCGTAGGAACTGGAGAGGAGACGCCGAGGGCTGCCTTATATGCCCTCCGGGGACGGAGGGGCGTGGCTACCGCCAAAATTTAAACTTCAGCTTGGGAAGAGTTTCCGTTGGGACCTGCGCAGGCGCAGCCTCTCCATTAGTGTGAATTCACAGAGTACACTCGAAGAAACATGGTTACAGGTAAGCAACCTGTCCATACATTGCTGCACTTTTGCCTAGACTGCCCTCCCATTTTACTCCATTTCTCTTAAATGGTGGTCCTTCTATGTTATCATTTTGTGTTTTAAAATTGGTTTTTACAGTGATTGTATTGTTATTGTTTGTATCATCTGGTCGAATGTTTTTTATTTGATTATTGATGCTGTTTTTACTTGCATTTTATTATGCTTTTATTTGTTCTCGGGCTTGGCCCCGTGTTAGCCACCCCAAGTCCCTACAGGGTCATGGAGGCAGGATAGAAAAAGTTGTTGTTGTTGTTGTTGTTGTTGTTGTTGTTGTTGTTGTTGTTGTTGTCCACATCCACAATATGTACTTTGAACTGGAATATATGAGTCTACACTGCCATATAATCCAGTTCAAAGCAGATAATGTGGATTTTATATGGCAGTGTAGAAGGGATATCAGATGAGAATGAGTTAGCCTGGGAGTATCTATCAAGGACCCAAGCCATAGAGGACTTTATATGTCAAAACTAGCACTGAATTGTGCCTGGAAAAGGATTAGCAGTCAATGGAGCTGTTGCAACAGGGGACCAAGAGAAAACCTTCCCATGAAGAGCTTAATAGGGAGATATGGTCTTTCAGATACTCTGGACCCAAGGTTGTTTCTAAGCCCTGAGATAGTAAGGTCTTGAGCATTCCCTATGGACCAGGAGGAAATGTTATGGTAATTTACTAGCATCAGGTACGGAAAAATATAAAGGAAATGAGGTGATGTCTGTGCCCAAAACACTTGTCTTTGTGAGCCAGCAAAGTGAACAGTTTATTTTAAAAGTCAACAAAGCTATTTCTTGATGGCTTATCTCCTAGATATATTTAAGATATTCCCTATTAATTTTGCTTTTAAGGTCTTTGTCAGATATAATGTTCCTAATTAACACTATTCAAGGGGCCATTATAATTGAGTTTGCTCAAGCTTCTGTAGTTTTTCTGTCATGGGAAGAATTATAGAACATCACCATATAGCTATAAATATAACCAAAAACTAAGTAGAAAAGTCAATCTTGCTCTGTTACTGAATAGTTTATAATGTCCTGGGTTTGTAAAAGCTCTTGTCTAAACAGCTAGGCAAACCAAATAGTTGTGCTGTGTATACTTTTGTGGTTATGACTAAGTAATCGGATCCTTTTTTCTCCCTGTAGAGACAGTGGCTGCAAAAGTATTTCTCAGTCAAGTTGTGTGGTCGAGTTTCTTTATGCAGGAATGAGCTTAAGTGTAAATGAACCACAGGAATGTATGTCTCTTGTTAACACACCTCAGGCCTAGAGATATTTTATGGTATACATATTTAATTCTCAAAGCCTGAGTGTGTTGATAAGCGAGAAGAAAGGGTTGTAAGTGTTATAACTATATATAGAAACCTACATATCACTATGTTAATTCACTTAATATAATAATGGGACATGTCAAATAACACAGAAGCATAATTCTGCTCAAGTAACAAGACTTTCCCTTCCATTCTTGTAACCTATAATTTCCCAAAATCTTTTTTGGAGGGACATCCAAACCTTTGGCGTAAATTTAGTGAAATACAGGAAAGGGGAGTCCATTCAAATGGCAGATAGACACAATAGGATATTGCCTTATAAAATCCAAACAGAATAATTTCCAGCACAGTCTTTAGTTATCATAACATTTAGTAGTGTAAGGCAGTTAAATGCTGGATTGATTTAAAACTTTAGGCATGAAAAATGAATATCTTCTAGTTATTCGGTCTTTTTTTTTTTCATTGTTTGTATTCTCTATAGTATGTACTTGCAATATGCATACAATTAAGTAGAATTCTACTCAATATATGAAAATTTGGAGCAATAAAATCTTGGCAGTACTTTTTTAACAGAGTATTTTGTGTAACAGAGCTTTTTTTTAAAAAAAATTGCAAACTATATCCAAGAATATTATAGTGAATTCGATTTAACCTTTACTCCAGTATTAATTTAACCATTGAACAAAAATAAGGGCATTATGAAGCTTTCATTCTGAAATTTGCATGTGTCATTTGGTGAATTAGTGCCTTCAAATTTTGTGTGTGGGAAAATTCTAGATGCCCATTGTACTTACAATGCAGATGCAGTTTTGACTAGTAAAGTAGTGCTGAATCCCTTTCTGAACTTTAAATTCCCCATGAACTCTCCGCAAGTATCTGTATAAAGACTGTAATTAAACTAACTGTCACTTCCCTCTGGCATCTCACCCTTGCCTTCTGCCTAGACCATTACCTATCATTAAAGAGCCCTGGCTCCTCCTGCTCTATGAGTTTTATGGCTACATGAAGAAGAAGAGGGCAGACATCCAGTATTCACTCTTGTCATTGTTCCTCAAGCTTTGATTTCCATGGCATATGGGAAATACAGATAGCTGTACTGCTTCATATGTTAAACCAAAATTTCTCAAATTGTGCTCCTCCAGATGTTTTGGACTTCAGTTCCCACAATTCTTAACAGCTGATATACTGGCTGGGATTTTTGGGAGCTGAAATCCAAAACACCTGGATGAACAGAATTTGAGAAACGCTAACTTATACAATCACTTTATATGGACCATTTTTACTGGTCTAGTGTGTTTTTTAATTTCCATGTAGACGTCTGTATTTCTTGGCAGGGTTTTTCCCCAAACCAGTATGAGAAAGTCTGAGAAATGTTTAAAATATGGATTTTTAAAAGTATACTTTAACATATTTTAATTTTTTAATTTAAGGGTTTTTTTAACCTTAGATCTGGTCCTAGACCGCTCAGAGTAGAATGGTAACATTTGACTACTGCAGTCTCTCAGTTAACTGGCACCCATGGGGATTGGTAGATGCCAAATAAACGTAGTTCTCGGTTGCTTGAGAGTTGCTATTAAAAATAACTGATACTATATCCCATACTATACCATAAACTCTGTGTTAACTTGATATTAGTATTGAAATGCAGTAATTGAAAATGAAGTGAGACAAATAAAGGCAGATTTAATATAACACAGTTTTCTTGTATTATAAAAACAGCTTTGTAAACGAGGGTGGTGTTACAATACTACAATGCTACAACACTGTAACACAATGGTGTATTATACATCTGTGTTTGTGTATGAAATGCTGTGTACAATATAATTTTAGTGCACAGATGCTCCAAACTTACAATGGTTCTGAAGGTGTGGTAAGAAAGAAAGCAATCCTGCTTGAAATTTGAATATCATTTTTACACAAATCGCAATTGTACTGGGAGAGGAGGCTCATGTGATAAGCATCTTAGATCATATTCACATATTAATGGAATGCTCCATTATGAACATTCCTTTGATATGAATAGCATTGTGTATGCCCATCTGAATAGGCATACATATAATGCTATTTTGCACAGTAAAAAGATAAAGGGACTCTGGAAACACAGCAAGGAATATAAACTTTCAATTTATGAGACCAGGAATTTATTCCTCATGGGAAATTTGTCCATTTCTCTTCATATACAAAAAGAGATATGGCTAACTGAGAATAAATTAAACAGAGCAGAGGACATAACCAAGTCCAAGTACTTTTCCAAGGTAGTTGTTAGAATTTCTAAGAAAGTGTTTCGTAAACATGGGACTATGTTTCAAATCTCACACAGGGAATTTGAGAACAAGGCTCCAATAAATGTGTCAGCATAGCCTTTGGTATGATAGACTATGCCAGCATGATGAAATCCAAATAGTCCACATATATTTAGATCTTATTTAAAAACCAAGTATTCCACATATATTGAGATTTTATTTAATCTCTTGTCAGTCTTTGCTTCTGAAAAAAATGCTATTGAGAAAAAAGACAAAGCATCTATACACTGAGGATGCCTGCCTTAGATGTGGGCGGAACGTCAGGAGAGAATACTTCTGGAACATGGCCACACAGCCCGAAAGACATACAACAACCCTAAATAGTGGTGGTTTTTTAAAAGAATTGGCTCTACTGTAGCAATTAGGAATTTGGCTAAAGGCAGGAGTATTTAAGTTGCTTTATCTGTCAGATTACTTCATTCCTATCACCATTACTTATCCTATCACCTACTCTTATTATCCCATCACACTGAATGCATTGCTCAATTCTATTGAGATGTCTCACATCTGCTTCTTGAGTTTTGTAGAGCTCATTTTCAGCTGAGAAAACAAATACCTAGCTATGTTGTTACTGCCTTTCAAATCACAGCCCAGCAATTTGGATACTTTTGGCAAAGACCTCAGACAGAGTTGATTTTTTTCCTATTTGAAGGTGACAAAGGATAGATGTCTGAGGACACAGATCAGACACAGCCCTTGAGTTTGACAGTAGCTTTACTGTCTCTCCAACTGTATTGACCTCTGGCAAGCCAATGAGAATTCACATAGTCTGAGGATTTTGAACTCCGGTCACATTTAACATGTATTTCAGTAGAATATCATATAACCACATTTTCTGAAAAGCAAGTCTTTATTCTTGTCTAGAGCAAGAATAAAGGTTGAGGTTGAATGGGCCTTAAGAAGCATTGCCAATAACAAGGCAGCAGGAAATGACAGGATCCCAGCTGAGTTGTTTAAAATCTTGAAAAATGATGCTGTCAAGGTGATGCATGCCATATGCCAGCAAATATGGTAAACACAAGATTGGCCATCAGATTGGAAAAAAATCAGTCCCCATACCAAAAAAGGGAAACACTAAAGAATGCTCAAACTAAAGAATGCTCAAACACTAAAGAATGCTCAAACAGTGGCACTTATTTCACATGCCAGTAAGGTAATGCTCAAGATCCTGCAAGGCAGACTCCAGCAATACATGGAGCGAGAGTTGCCAGTTGTACAAGCTGGATTTAGAAAATGCAGAGGAACAAGAGTCCAAATTGCCATTATCCGCTGGATGATGGAGGAAGCTAGGGATTTTCAGGAAAACATCTATTTCTGTTTTATTGACTATTCTAAAGTCTTCAGTTGTGTGGATCATAATAAATTGTGGCATGTTCTTGTTGGTATGGGGATACCAAGTCACCTTGTCTGTCTCCTGAGAAATCTGTATAATGACCAAGTTACAACAGTAAGAACAGACCACAGAATAACAAGATTGAGAAAGGAGGACGGCAAGACTGTATATTTTCACCCTACCTATTCAACTTGTACGCAGAACACATCATGCGATGTGCGTGGCTTGATGAATCCAAGGCTGGAGCTAAAATTGCTGGAAGAAACATTAACAACCTTAGGTATGCAGATGATATCACTTTGATGGCTGAAAGTGAGGAGGAGCTGAGGAGCCTTATCACCAAGGTGAAAGAAGAAAGTGCAAAAACTGGGTTGCAGTTAAACATCAAGAAAACCAAGATTATGGCAACCAGACCAATTGATAACTGGCAAATAGAGGGAGAAAACGTGGAGGCAGTGACAGACTTTATATTTCTAGGCATGAAGATCACTGCAGTTGCAGACTGCAGCCAGGAAATCAGAAGACGTTTACTTCTTGGGAGGAGAGCAATGGCCAGTCTCGATAAAATAGTGAAGAGCAGAGACATCACATTGGCAACTAAGGTCCGCATAGTTAAAGCAATGGTATTCTCTGTAATAAACTATGGATGCGAGAGCTGGACCATAAGGAAGGCTGAGCGAAGGAGGATAGATGCTTTTGAACTGTGGTGTTGGAGGAAAATTCTGAGAGTGCCTTGGACCGCAAGAAGATCCAACCAATCCATCCTCCAGAAAATAAAGCCTGGCTGCTCACTGGAAGGAAGGATATTAGAGGCAAAGATACTTTGGCCACATAATGAGAAGATAGGAAAGCTTGGAAAAGATCATGATGCTGGGGAAAATGGAAGGAAAAAGGAAGAGATATCAACCAAGGGCAAGATGGATGGATGGTATCCTTGAAGTGACTGGCTTGACCTTGAAGAAACTGGGGGGGAGGGGCGGCGGGGCGGCAGCCGACAAGAAGCTCTGGCATGGGCTGATCCATGAGGTCACAAAGAGTCAGAAGTGACTGAACGAATAAACAACAACAAAGAGCACACTAAACATTTTGAAAGAATAGCAGCAGATCTTTAATAGCATTGGTTCAGGTATCCACCAGGAAACTATGCTAAAATAGAATGATGCCAAAGTATAGTGGGCCTTTCCCTAATGTCGAGAGCATCCCATGTGAAGTGGAGTTTCCATATGTATGGATGCTGTCATAGAGGTGTAATTCATTTGGCCATGTGATGTATCATAGGTCTACTTCCTGCCTCACCAGGGTATGATTTGTTCTCCCTCCACCCATCCAAAAGATATACTTCCTAAGGAAAAAAATACTGTTTTCTAGTTTTAAGAAGCCAATTATAAATGATTTTAATAGTTATTAAACATGAGAAAGAATTCTGGGTTGAACAAAATATGTTTTAGTGTATGTTTCTCCTGAAAACATCCTTTTTGTGTTGTCAAAGGCTTTTTTGGCCGGAATCACTAGGTTGCTGTGAGTCTTGTCAGGAGTTCTTGCTCCCACCCTGGACATTCCACAGATATATAAACCCCACTTGCCTAGTTTCCAACAGACCTCACAACCTCTGAGAATGCCTGCCATAGATGTAGGCAAAATGTCAAGAGAGAATGCTTCTGGAATATGGCTATACAGCCCAGAAAACTCACATCAACCGATGCTTTTTGCCAAACTTAGGCAGAGTGCTTAACTTAACATGTTGGATTTCCCATCACAAAATATCCCGAGCAGATACTAGAGTCTACCAAAATATAGCAATATAGTAAATTATTTTAAATTGAGGTAAGTCTTAAAACCACATTTATTATAATCGTTTATATAAAATACTTTGCAATACAAAGCAAAATTACAAACATAACATCTGGTAAGGTAGAAGGCAGTAGGAAAAAAGGAAGGTTGTTAGACTCAATCAGGGAAGCCACAGTCCTCAGTCTTTAAGTCCTGAGAAGAGCTGTTGATGAGAGGATGACTCAAAGTTCTCTTACTCAAAGGATCACCATAAGTGAAAGCTGGCTTGACAGCAGTTAACATTGAACAACAACTTTAGCCCACATTGTAGCAGAGCTCTGAATTTGAGAAACTTTGGTTTTATCTGTCTTTTTGAGGTGTTGCATAGGATTTTGTTGTCACAAACATTTGTAGAAATTCTCAAAAGACTTCTAAAGCTGTGACTTCCACGCATTGAAAATCACCAAATTATTATTATTATTACTAATGCTGTTTTTTGTATCACACAAGGCAAGATTTGAATATGTGCAGTCTAGATGTTTCTTTGAGGCTTAGTTAATAGGACCTTGGCTCTATGCCATGTCTAGCAGGTTTCTGCTTAGTGACACTGATTTTGCTGACTAAGGGCAGACAACTTTCTCTCTGTTATGCCTGTTTTTTATTTAATTTTTCAGAAGTTGTTTACAACGAATAAAATCTGTGATGCCTGTTTTTTATTTCATTCTGTATCTGTCAACTATGCACTTGTATTTATGTTTGGGGGACAATATCAATTGTGCACAGTACCCAATGCTTTTCTTCAACACATTTAAGTGAACAATATTTTATTTAGGTGCCAATTGCAAAGTTCCTGATTTAGTATTTGATTGGGCATTCTGCTATCTACGATTCATTCTGCTATCTATTCCTCTATCTTCCTAATTATAAATTAAGAATTTTCAGCTGATCTCTCATCCAGAAACTTACACTGGGTGGAAAGGGGTAAGTTGGAAGTCTTTCATTGGTCTTCCTACTAATTACACTATGAGAAATGCATGGCATGCCTTTCAGTTGACATCTTTAATTATAATATCCCCCTCCCAGAAACTGAGGTCTAATATGCAATTCAAACATGTTAATGTATTTGTCTTAGGGACCACATTGCCCCCCCCCCCCCGAGACCAAACCAGTAGCCTATATAAGATCAAAAATGTCAGCCCTTCCTGGATTTTCAGCCAGTTTACATCCATTTGAGGGGAATTTGGGACTAGGGGTTTCAAAAGGCAAAGCATTACAAAATGAGGGGTTTTATCTCATTATTTAAAATGTGAGTTTTAAGATATCAGGTACTGGAAGAGATTATTGATATAGGCAATTTTTTTTAAAAAAAAAAAACCCTTAAATGTTGGCATGTATAGAACACCAAGAAATTGAGCGATTTATCCTATAATGTAAAAATATTAGATGCTAGCTATAATTAACAAAAATAAGCAGGAAAAAAATCCATCCAACTTTTTGCTGTGTGCTTTCTTCTTTGTAGTAGCATCACAGATGCGATTGTCAATAGTTTGTCAATAGATTGTTAACTGGGATTTGGGAAGGATAATTAAATGAAAAAGTAACAGTTAAGCTTTTTGTTACCTGAATAATTTCATTGGTGGTTTTGCCACAGACAAGAAATATAACTTACAAAACATTCTATCCTACAAATGAATGTAATATGTTATTAGACTACTAGAATATAAACTTAACTTTTTATGTCAGTATCTAATCTTGTTTTAAATAATTACATTATCTACTTTACATCTGTAGAGTTGATTCTTCGAAGCCAAAATCATCAAACAAGCAAGTGTCTTCAAAAGGAATGGCTACAGAGGCAGGAAAAAATGGTGGTGATCCTGAAGACCTCTTTGATGATATCTGATCATCCAGAAGATTATGATTTCACTACAAGTTGTTAAGCTACAATTAATTATCTGTCTAGTCAAAGGAAGCATTTAACTAAAGCGGGTATTTGTACATTAAGATAACATTAAACAATGGTTTATCTTTTTCTAATAAAGTTGTGTTTGATCCCCCTAGTGGTCAATATTTTTCACTCAAGACATTAAAGCAGTTGATCTGCCTACGGTTGATTTGTGTGAGAGAATCTGATCTTCCCTCAGGGTTAGGAAGTAAAATTAACCAGACCACCAAAGTGGCAGCAATAAAACCATGACAGGGATGAAAGCCTGCAGTCCATTCCTTCAGGCAGAAAGGTGTCTTATGACCTATAAAACACTTAACATGGATAGCAATAGGATATTTCTTAAATGTGGTATTGCCCAATCCTCTATCAATCAAATATATTAGATGGCAGCAGATTAACTCTTTAAAAATTCCATATTTTTCTAATAGGAATAAATAAACTTCAGCAGTTTCAGTTTTTTCCACATGTTATTTCTATCCCCTTATGAAGAACTTTCCAAATTTTGGTAAGCTCTTAGAAAAAGTAAATGAAATAGCACTCTCAGTTTGCACTAGCTGTATTCAATAGTACAGGAACCTTGTTCTATAGCTGTTAAAATAAAAGAGGGGGTGAAGAAGGGGAAACCTTAACTCGTTGCCATACACATGCTCAATACAGAGATATTCAATGGCAGACAATGAAAGTCTGCACAATCAACTATCTCTGCCTGAATCTCATATCCTTTCTTTCCCATTTATGAAATTTGGAAGTTTTTATTATAAAACAAATGAAAATGTGCACTTTTTGATTCCATTTACCACATTGCTAGGATCTAGAGAATAAGACCATTAAACATGGCTAGAATTCTCTATGAATCCTGTGTTTCATAGCATCTTTTGTTTGAGGCTGCTATCCTCCTTATGTTCAGTTTAAAGATAACCAATCATATGAAGGAAAACAAGGCTACTGAAACTACCTTTCAACAAATAGTTGCAGACTAAGCAGGCACATAGGAACTGATCAAAATCCTCCCCTGTATGATAAGATACATAGTGTTTCCTTTACATTGAATTATAATTTTATAGGTGCAAATTAATATGTAGATGTTTTTACTCAAAGCTACAGCTTCTTTCGTATGCTGTCTTGGAAATGCTTTTCATATTTTTTCAGCAATATGTTAGTGACCATGCTCCTTTTCACTGAATTACATTATGCCTAGGTCCAGAAACAGATTAAAGGTTCTCTCCCATTACAATTTCCCTTTGGAGGGAAAGAAGAACAGGCAGACATAAATCCTTCATGTCTAGCCTCAGAAGCAGATGAAAGGCTTGCAGTCTGTCCCAACTGACACTGTCCTGGTCTCAGAGGGAAAGAAGAAGAGGTAGGCACAGCTCCATCATGCTTAGATCCAGAAACAGATGACAAGTTCCTTCTATCTATCCCTACTGCCAGTGCCTTGGTATTGGAGGGCAAGATGAACTGGCAGTATCTGCTGCACTTTATTTCCTCCCATACTGTTCCTTGTGTGTTGTGCCTTATTTAGATTGTCAGGGAGTTGTTCTGTACTTGTAAAGTCGTAAAAGCTGCAGCTTAGCAGCAAAGTTCAAGTAAATTCACTGATATAGCCAAGGTCAACAGTCCAGGGTCAGAATGCTGATTACAAGAGTGCTTCGAAAGCAATAGAATATCCAAAAGTCAGGTCCATAGTTAGTAACATGCAGTTCAAACAAACAAAGATGCCAGAGTCAGAAACCTGATTACCAGAAGTTGAAGCCGGACGTCCTCAAGTAGCAAACCAAGAAGCAACAGAGTCAGGTCCCAAGACAAAGCTAAAAGGCATCAGACTCACGTTAGGTAACAACATCTGCCACAAGAGGCACATCACTGAGAGCTTTTAATTTTAAGATCTCAGCTGGTGCTTGATTAGTGATAATTTCTCCACTCATCTCTGAGACCTCCAATGATCTGCCCACTCTTTCCCATGCTCTAGAGGTGTGTGGCTTGTTCAGACATTCTTGTTTCACCTTCCTCTAGAGAAACTTGCCCAGATTGCGGGGGAGTGTTTGCAGCTGCGGAAGGCTCATCTTCAGTGACTGAGATAGGCAGGGCAAACTGCTGGGAGCTTCTGGCCTCCATCTCCTCTGCTGGCCCATCTAGAAACTCCTCACCCTTGCTATCCTAACTGGTCATGACATAAGGTGTCATTTTACTAAAGAGGGGAGGAGGAAGAGAATTCACAGTAAGTTGCCTGACAAATTAAATTCTGAGGTATTTTTTTTTAACAAAAGGAAAGTCATAACACTCCTAATATAGCTCTGTAGCTGTGTGACTTTGTTTTCATAGTGGCTGTTACAGTGTTTTGGGGTGATTTGTACTATTTATGCCACCTGCAATTCTAATGGTACACAAGTGTTGGGTGTACAACATAAATCCTGCAGGATATCTTCAGCTCCTGAGATGAGTTGTCTGATCCAAGGCTCTTACAGACAGCTTGGAACAGGTGGGTTGGAAGATGGTTTCATGAAAGGAAAGAGAAAACATTCTTTCTCCTCTACTCATCAATGCTATCCCCAGCTATTCTTAAGGAATCCCAAGGTCCCGGAGGCAGAAAATTGCAGTAACCCAAATGGGATATAACCAAGTTATGCATTACTGAGGCCAGCTCAAATTTCTCCAGGAAGAGATATAGTTGTACATCAGTTTTAACTATGCCAATGTATTCCTTGTCACCATTGAAACCTGGACCACTAGGCTGATTCCAGGAGGGAGGGGTGTACACTCATCTACAGTCTCATATTGTTCCAAATTAATAGACACTCAACCACCTGAGTTTGCTGTGAAAAGGAATAAAAGCTACAGCTGTGAGAGCTATTTTCACTTTGCAGTGTTCCGCCCACAAATAGCAAGGATGAGAAGAATAGAAATAATTTCCTTAAGAATGCTTTGATGGGAAGAAGATTCATCTTTTCAAATGCTGTTTGGAACCATTCTTTTGTTTGGGGTTATTGCTTCAATGCCACTTTCCCTCACAAAGTTACTGCTTCTTTCTTCCTTGTTTATTGATTGCAGGCACAATCACAACATGCCAGTGATTTGATTGTGGATTTGATGGCATACTACACTATATAGGAAATGAAATTTAGCCGCACAATGATCCCTTTGATGGCAAGAAAATCCAGCTGTGAAAGCAAGACAGTGCAAACTGATAGGCAAATATTTCTTTAGATTTTACTTAAACTAACAACTAAAGAAATTGGCATTTGTTTTTTACTACCAGCAATTGTTTGTGTAAAACATTTAGTTCTTTTGGCTCAACCTTAGTTTGTGCTGGTTGCTACTTGGACAGATGGTGCAATTCAAATCTGGGCAGAAGCAAGATTATATTTCCTATATGGAACTCCCATTGCAGCAGTCACAAATTTATGATTCTACATTCTTCATGACCCTAGAGTTTCTGGTATTTGTTTCTTTTGGTTTTTCAAGTTTAACATTTGCTGCCACATTTTATAGCACATTGAATTCCACAAAGGTTCAACCTGCATAATCATGTCAGACTTAACAAAAACGGGGCGGGGGGGGGGGGGATGATTTCCTAAAGAAAAATAATCATGTTAAAATAGTATGGTGAAACCAAATTATAAAAGTATAGAAATATGAAAGTTACGGAAAACACTACTTGCTCTGTACAAAATGTGCACGGCTCTCTACATAGCGAAAAAGGAAAACAGCTAATAAGACAGAGGAGTTACATTATCAAGAGTTAAAGAAGGGGTGAGGAATTCACAAATTAGTTAGGTATTTTTATGTAATTCTCATTTGCTTTCAAAAATAGAAATGCATTTTTTCTTTATAAATATTTGGATTCATGTTGGCTGCAATTGCAACAAAGTTGCAACAAAGGAAGCCGAACGCTGCTTCAGTGTTATGGAGATGTGGATACTATGACTTACAGCTTACAGACACGCACCTTGACCACACCTGCAACAATGACATCAGGCAATGATTTGGCTTTGCTCTCTGAGGTGAAGACAAGTCCATTCACAAGATTGCTCTTGGTTTAGAAATGCCTGGCAAGAGACCAAAGGGATGACCAAAGCAATGCTGGCTGGACACGCTGCATGATGATCTGAAAACTGCTGGCACACACCCTGATCAGGTACATGACCAGGTGAAATGGCACCAACAAACCAATAAAGCAGATCTTGCCATCAAGTGGGACAAATGCTTTTTTTTCGTGTCAGGAGCAACCGGAGTTGCTTCTGGAGTGAGAGAATTGGCCGTCTGCAAGGACGTTGCCCAGGGGACGCCCGGATGTTTTGATGTTTTTACCATCCTTGTGGGAGGCTTCTCTCATGTCCCCGCATGGAGCTGGAGCTGATAGAGGGAGCTCATCCACACTCTCCCCAGGTGGGATTCGAACCTGGCAGCTTTCAGGTCAGCAACCCAACCTTCAAGTCACTTAGTCCACTACGCCATCTGGGGGCTCGGGACAAATGCTGGGACAAATGCTGAAAAAAGAAGAAAAGACTGTTGGCCACAGTTGGCAATACTAGATATGGTCAGACATCTTGCAACACAATAAGATGGATCCAAAGGTATATTTTGATATTCAGTACCAGCAGAATCAAAGTTTTCATCCTTTGGCTATCTACTGCAGCCCTCTTTGACACCAAAAAGTCTATTCCAGAGGATTCCCCACAATGGAGCAGAGTTTGAGAGTGTAAAAGGTCCTGTTCTAGGGACAAAACATTGCCAGTTTATGTAGAAGCAGCAGTCTGCAGTTGAAGTATGTCATTAGATTCTGGCCAGAGAAAGTAATCTGGATATATGTCCATTTATTTCAATAGGATTTCAGCTATATTCATGACTAAACTTGTTACTTTGACCTCAGTGGGATAACAACCTGGCAACTCCCTTTAGAGCCAATCCAACATTTATAAAATGACTAGTTGTGCCCGGCCACGCATTGCTGTGGCTTATGGGAATCATTTGTTAGCCAGGTGGAATAGCAGTGAATGGCCTTGCAGCCTCAAAGCCTGGCTGTTTTCTTCTTATGCAAATCCTTGTTTGGGGAGGTAGAATACAATGGAATAGGCTTGCTGCTTGGAAGCCTGGGTACTTGCGTTCCAGAAGAATGGTTTTTTGGCCAATTTGAATTGCACTGAATAGCCTTGCTGCTTCAAAGCCTGGCCGCTTTCAATATAGGGGCATCCTTCCTTGGGCAGGTTGAATGGGATGGAGTAGCCTTGTGGCTTCAAAACCTGAAGGTTTTCTACTTAGGGGAAATCTTGGTTGGTCAGGTTGAACAGCACTGAATAGCCTTGCTGCTTGCAAGCCTGGCCGCTTTCTACCTTGTGGAATTCTTGGTTGGCCAGGTTGAATAGCAATTAATAGTCTCTGTGCGGCAAGTATGAATGCTGCAATTAGTCACCTTGATTAGCATTTAATGGCCTTGCAGCTTCAAAGCCTGACTGCTTTCTGCCTGGAGGAATCCTTTGTTGGGAGGTGTTAGCTGGCCCTGGTTGTTGTCATTCTGGAATTCCCCTGTTTTCAGAGTGTTGCTCTTTATTTACCGTCCTGATTTTAGAGAATATATTGTTCTGTATTATTATACCACAGTAATTATTATATTTTATATTTATAATCTTATATTATCTGCTTAGAACTGGATTATATGAGGCCCGTTCTACACAACTGTATAAAATCCACAGTGAACTGGATTATATGGCAGTGTGGACTCAAGATAATCCAGTTCAAAGCAGATACTTTGGATTATCCTGCCTTGGCATTCTGGGTTATATAGGTGGTGGTAGAGCCTTGAGTCTACACTACCATATAATCCAGTTCAAATCAGATAATCTGTATTTTATAGGCAGTGTGGAAGAGGCCTGAGTCAAGAAGCCCTGAGCTCCATTCTGGCTGAGTGGGTTGCTAGGAGATGAAGTGGGCAGGGCCTACCCTTCTAACTGGCAGCAAGGGGAAAAAACTGTTCTTCCTCTTCCTCTAATTTGGACTTTATTTTTCTAAGTTTTTTTGCTTGAAAGACATATTTTGGATGACTATGTCTTTTGTGGCCAAATTTGGTGTGATTTGGTTCAGTAGTTTTGTTGTTTACTCCATAGTAAAATGCACATTACATTTATATATACAGTAGAGCAAGGGTCCCCAAACTTTTTAAACAGGGGGCCGGTTCACGATCCTTCGGACCGTTGGACGGCCGGACTATAGTTGGCCACCGAGCAATAATAATAATAATAATAATAATAATAATAATAATAATAATAATAATAATAATAATTCCAGCATATCTATCTTGTTTGCTGTGTCATACAATAAAATAATAATAACAACAACAACAACAATAAAAAGAGGGTTGGAAGAGACCCTTTGGGCCATTGAGTCCAATCCCCTTCTGCCTTTGTGCACCGAAAGCACAAGCAAAGCACCCCTGACAGATGGCCACCCAGCCTCAATGTTAATAATAATAATAATAATAATAATAATAATAATAATAATAATAATAATAATAATAATAAAGAGGGTTGGAAGAGACCCTTTGGGCCATTGAGTCCAATCCCCTTCTGCCTTTGTGCATCAAAAGCACCTGCAAAGCACCCCTGACAGATGGCCACCCAGCCTCAATGTTAATAATAGTAATAATAATAATAATAATAATAATAATAATAATAATAATGTGATTTTGTGATATGAAATCCAGCACATCTATCTTGTTTGCTGTGTCAAAAAATATAATAATAATAATAATAATAATAATAATAATAATAATAATAATAATGGTTGTAAGAGAAGAAGAGACCCCTTGGGTCATTTAGTCTAACCCCCTTCTGCCCTTGTGCCATGGGGGCCGGATAAATGGCTTTGATGGGCCGCATCCGGCCCCCGGGCCTTAGTTTGGGGACCCCTGCAGTAGAGTCTCACTTATCTAACGTAAACGGGCCATCAGAACGTTGGATAAGCGAATATGTTGGATAATAAGGAGAGATTAAGGAAAAGCCTATTAAACATCAAATTAGGTTATGATTTTACAAATTAAGCACCAAAACATCATATTATACAACAAATTTGACAGAAAAAGTAGTTCAATACATAGTAATGCTATGTAGTAATTACTGTATTTATGAATTTAGCACCAAAATATCATGATATATTGAAAACATTGACTACAAAAATGTGTTGGATAATCCAGAACGAGTGTTGAATAAGTGAGACTCTACTGTATATATATATCAGACTTATTTTAATTCTTTATTAAGCTTGGACAGCTTACCTGTCCAAATGTATCTTTCCCTATGAACCACCTTGGAAATGAAGATCGTCTGGGGAGGCCCTGTTCTCATTTCTGCCTTCTTTGCAAGCGTGACTGGTGGGGACAAGAGACGGGGCCTTCTCAGTGGTGGCCCCTCAGCTGTGGAACTCCCTCCCTAGTGACATTAGATCAGCCCCCATCCTCCTAGCCTTCAGAAGGAAAGTAAAAACCTGGCTCTGGGATCAGGCTTTTGGAGAAAAGTGTAGTGAAATAATATATTTGGAATACGTGCAATGACTACGGAATGGCCTTATACTATGATTTCTGACATAATTTTAACATTGAATGTAATGTTTTAAAATGTTAATGTGTATTGATTTTAATTCAATTGATTTTAAGCTTAACGTTTTGAATGTGTTTAAGGCATTGAATAATTGTCATATGTAAGCCGCCTTGAATTCCCTTTGGGGTAGAGAAAGGACGAGTATAAATAGGGTAAATAAATAAATAAATAATACATGGCTATCTAATCTGTACTGTGTTTTAAAGAGTTTGTGTCCAATGGTGTATAAAGCTACTTGCCAGAGTTGCCAAACATGGTTTGTTATCTGTCAACAAGGCCAGATACTTCCAAAATAAGCTTTTTAAATAGCTATAGTTTCTGCTTGGAAGGCACATTTATGATCTCTTTTTGGCACATTACTATTTAAAGTTAAATTAGCATCCCAAATATGGTATCCAAGTTTGAAACAAATTAATAAACTTTACTCCTTGAGGGAAGATCTGCTGGTTTGGATCTATTTTTTCATGAAAACCTGTTGAAACAAAATTTAAAGATGGTAGGGTATTTACAGTCAAACTTTGATTTCATTCAAACAAAATAAAATCATCTGTGCGTGATTTTTTTTAATGTGTGGAGGTTGGTGCACGGCCGGTCAACACACAGTCTTCACAGAGTGAGGTCCCAGCAGTGGTGTGATTAACACATCGAGAGTGGCTTCTCAGTCTGTTGCAGCCTTCTTCCGCCTTCACAGCCGTTGTAACATGTACCATGTTATCCTCCACCTGCTCCGCCGTTGAGGTCTTTGGGTCTTCGGATTGTTCTTGGTCTGGATCCTCCCCTATGGCCACTCCTGGGAGTGTGTGACTCCCGTGGTTGTGCCCTCAGGTTCATTGGAACACGCAAGCCTCCTCACCACGTCAAGGTGACAATCCATCACCAACCTATTTCTGAGAAGTGAAAAGATGGAGAAAAGATTCAGATAATCCTGTGAAATTCCTTGAGCTTTCAGAGGCCTACCTGTCAGTTGTGAAACGAGTTCTATGATGATCATCATCATGACCACCACTACAAATATTAATATAGTAGTGGCAGATTTATTTGCCTTACCCTGTTTGATAGCCTTGGCAGAGCTTTTACTGGTCAGTTGCCATCATTTTTGCCCCAAAATGTCCCTGGAATGATAGCAGCATTATTTCAGAGTCACTCTTTGGACAAAATCATGCCCATGATTGCTCATCATTGTATGTGGTTGAAAAAAGGTATGAGGTTGATATTTTAGCCATTCATGTGCTGACCATTCAGCCTGTTCTCTGTCCTTGCTGTCATTTTCACAGGAAAACTATTGATTATACAAACTCACAAAGTCCCTATTTATTTTGTGTTAATTTACAAGGGCTATTAAAAAATCTTGGCATATTTTAGTTTTAATAAATACACTAACGGTACAACATCTCAACTGATCTTGGAGGGTCAGCCCTGGTTAATACTTGGATGGGAGATTGCCAATAAATATAATGTGCTGTAGGCTATGTATCACAAAAATATAGACTGAATATGAATCAATTTACAACTCTCTATGCTTTTATATGGGTCCATTTTGGGGGATTATCTGAAGATGCAGGGATAATATATAAATGGTTTTTTAAAAAATAATTAGAAGGCAGTAAAAGATAGGCTAACAGATTGTAGATATATGTTAATGCTAAAGAACCATAGTATTTGATATACATTAGAGATTGTATTACTGTAGTATTTCTTGATATTTAAAACTAGACAGAGGAAAAAAGTTTTATTACATGACACCAGAGTCCCAGTGATAAGAATACATATTTAAGATATGCTCCTTTCTATCTCTCCTAAAGCAAAAGTTGCCCTATGGAGTATTTTGTAAGTACAGCGGAATCACAAGGATGAGAGAGATTTTCACCAAGAATGAAGCCTTCTTGAAACTCAGTTTATAGAGAAGGGATATCCTGAGATACTGCCTAGAGAAAACAGATAGAGGACAACTGCCAAGTCACAGGATGTTCTCTTGAGAAATAAGGAAAGGGTTGAGAACAACCAATAAATTGTACTCTTGTATTCTATTATGTATCTAGTGGTCCACAGAGTAGCATTAGGAGATAGTTGGTTTCTCTAACAAGATATTTCTGGATGCAAAAACAAGTCTGTGATTTATTTTCAATAGAAATGGAACTGAAAATTGTTTTTATTTATGTATTCACAACAGATGTCTTTCACCTCTTAATATGTCAGGGAACCTGCATTTATGAATAGATAAAAACATTAAAAAATATACAAAAATTGATATTTAAAAACAGACTCCTTGATATAGTTTTAAAACACAGACAATGAATACAGCCAAAGTAGCCACCCCCGGTTTAAGAACTGGATGCCATGCAAAACAACGCAGTCTTAGCTGCCTGCCAGACACTCACAAGGGATGTATTAGAAGCAAAGAGGCATCAGTGATTGTAAAGTAATTTGAGAGAGGGGGGAGGCTAAATAATGTCTGCCCCTTCCTTTCACCCCTCTGTATTTTTCTTTGCTCTGTGCTCAAGACTTTTCCTTCCTTCTTATCTGTAGACATCACTTCCCCCATCTCTCAAGACGTTAGTCTCTTTCTTCCTTTTGTCTGGAAAGATCATCCTTGAAGCTCCAGCCCCAACAATGGATGCTAACTTACGCTTACACATGAAAGCCATCTTTGAGGGGCTCTTCTAAGCAAGTATAGGTCAACTTTTGCCTGTCTCCTTTCCTATCATGCAGTTGATTTCCTGAAACAATAAACTAAGTTTTTTCTTAGAATAGTTTTCTCTGTTTCTACCAGAAGCTCATGTTGTAGTAGCCTTGCTGTACTTTGCATAATATACCGTTTCTCCCAAAATAAGACACTGTTTTGATTTTTTTTTCAGGAAGACATACTATGGCTTATTTTCAGGGGATGTCTTATTTCTGTATCCATGACCAGTACTCAAGCGCTCAGATAGTGTGATGGCCAGATGCCTGGAAGGGGCTGCTGCTCCTGCGAGGGAGGGAACGCTGTGGTGCTCAAGCCCTTGACAGCGAGAGAGGTGACCCAGTGAGTAGCGCTCTGGCATATTCCTCTGGCAGCAAGAGTGCTGGGAGGAGCCCTACAGATGCGCTATGGGCATGGTGGGGGCCTGAGCGGGTCCCACTCCACCTTCTTGCAGCATTTCCCCTTACTGGGGCTTGCCACTGCTCCTGCTCCCTCTGTTTGGGAGTGTCTTCCCTTGTTTGGGCAGGAAAGAGGGTGTGTTGGTGTGAGCTGGCAAGTCAGCCGCAGCCATGGCAGAAGAAAGGGGTATGTCTTATTTTCAGGGAAATACCAAGTATTCCTACAGGTAAGAACCAGGCTGACCTCATTTGAGAGTGGAGTGCCACTGTTGGGGTGTTGCTAATAGCATGAACTTGGCCATGTGCACCCATGAAATTAACCTTTGAGGTGCTGGGCCAGATAAAAAGACTTCCACTGAGGATCTTAGAATTCAGGTAGGTTAATTTGGAAGCTCTTGTCACTTATGTTGGCTACACATGATAGGAGAAGGGGAAAAGTATCTGGCAGCAAATTAGTCAGGTATGCTTATCTTAAAAGGAGTTCTGGCCTTAGCAGGGATAACATGGCATGGAACTAGTGGTTATCATTGCTCATCACGTGTAGTAACGTTAGCCAGAGTGACAAAGCAAGATGATAGAGGAGCGGGGAGAAAGGAGGAATTGTTAACTCCTTTCTGTCCTCCCTTCTCTACTTGCTTCATCACTTCAACTAGCATCACTACATGTGACAAGCAATGATTACTACCAGTTTCATGCCCAGTGGTAAACACAAAGCCCAGAATGACAGGTGGAAAGTAAGTGCCGTTCCCTCTCCTTAGGCTTGGGCAGCAGGATGACTCTGTAAATTGCTGCTTCCAAATATAAAACAGCCCAACTATTCACACTGCCACAAAGTTTGAGCAAGATCTGGAACTTTTGTTTAAATGCTTGGTAACTGATATATTCAAATAGGACTATATCAGTCAAATTGTATAGTCTATGGTATTCCTTTGGCCCTCTGTATCTGTGGTTTCTGCATCCATGGATTGAACCATCCATGGCTTGAAGGTATGTGTGTCTGTGTGTGTGTGCAATCAAAAAGGAAACTTGATTTTGCCATTTTATGTAAGGGTCACCATTTTATTACGCCACTATATTTAATGGGATGAGTATTCACAGATTTTGGTGACCATGGAGGTCCTGGAATCAAACTCCAGCAGATACTAAGGGCACAATATGTGTTTAAATTAAGATACACCATAGCTCTTGAAGAAGCCCAACTGTGACACAAAACTAATCAGGCACTTGGTGATTTCATGTCACCTGTGGTTTTATATATTTGCTGTGGTTTTCTATTTCTGCTGATATCATTTCTCAGGAAAACCCTGCCAAAGTAGAAAATAGAAGTAGTGGTAAAGTTATGAAAGAAACTAGCTTGCCTTTGGGAGGATTCTGTTTACATATTATACTCAAAGATCTTAAGGTAGTCATGTATGGGAAACCCAATAGTTTCCTGTTAACTTATTTTTAATGATGCTCCTTTACAGAATACCATCACTGTTTGCATTGTGTGTTAGTCCGAGTGTGATTTAAATATAAAGAATCTGTTGTAGCCCAGCCTGAGATTAGGCCCATTCAGCCAGTGATTGTCCCTGCCTCAGCTTTGCCAGAGGACTCTGGGTTTGGGCCTGAGTTGCAGCCAGAGTCTGTCCTAGTGGATTCTGGGACCAGAGACAGAATGGTTGCAAGCAAGCATTTTGAACCACATTCCTTCCAGCAGTATTTTAGGGTCTTCAAAATATCTCATTATGTACATATATGCAAGTGTAGGTATTCCAAGATAATTTTAATAAAACCAAAATGCTTCTGGTCTCAAATATTTCATGTAAGGGATACTCAATCTGTAGTACTTTTTAGTTAGATTTTGCTAAACATGCATCTGTAACATAAATCTATAAATCAAAATTCTATTCAATTCAATTGTGTGTCTTGTGTATGTGTGGGAGTGATAGATTTTCTCCTTTTTGCCAATGTGTAAAATGTCAACCTAATGTTTTCTCCCTTTTGCTTTGCTGAGTTCCTGTCCTCCTTTTGGAGATTGGCCCACAGACTCTGTGTATACACATACACACATGCACACACACATACACATATGATCAGAATTTTGAAGGGATAGGAGTGTTTTAATATAGAGGCCTTTCCATAATGCTAATTAACGTGGTGTTAATCTCTTATGCAAAGTGATGTCACGTCATTTTTATACTATTTAATTAAAGAGCAGCTGAAAATCCCGTTGTTTCTGCATATGGTTCTGATTATGCTGGCTGAGCATGAATCCTGTATTGGATCAAAGCTTTTTGCTCTTGTTTTTCCCTCTAGCCTTGCGTTTCCATTTTCTCCCCCGCTAAGCTTATACAATGTTCTCTTTCATTTAACAAGACGATTAAAGTGTAGTTTTAAATATTAGTTTTATTTTAACAGTAACCTGGAGGTACTATTCAAGAGGGCAAAGGTAGCATTAAAATTATGTCTGGGTTAGTGAAAGTAGTTATTCTGAAAGACCAAGCAGAAGGATGGAAAATGATCTGTAAATTATTGCAAGTCAGTTTTCTAGAGATTTGCTCAGCACTTGAAAGGAATGACATGAAAATAAACCCCACTAGCTATAATTCTACTCATGAGAAGTTGCTTGATAGGGGAAGAAAACAGCTTTGGCTGGTGCATTGAGGAAGGTCAGCTGTTTGGATGTTGTCGTGGTCTAGCTGAAACAAGGGGGGGAAACTGTCATATATGTGTGTGAGAGATGGAACAGATCTACGTTGTGAATCGTATTCATCCAGTTACTGATCCTTTAAGGAGAATTTGCTGGTGTAGAAAGTGTAACATGGTTGCCTGGAGATTAGTGGCAACAACCCAGTAAGCTTCAAGGCAATGGCCAAAATTATGGCCAGGGCTCTTGAATTTCATCTCCAGTACACCCTAGCGAATGGTGAGAGATCGTGGGAATTGCAATCTGAAAATGTATGGGGTTCCTCAGGTGTCCACTTCTGCTTACTGTGTATTCAAGTGTTTCTGTGGACTAGTGGAGTTTTTCTTTTAACCATCTTTGCTCAATGTGGCACATTGCAAATGTGTAAGTTTAGAATTCCCATCTTCAACAGCCATACATCAATAGGGCATTGTGTTGGAAACAGCTGCGTTAAACTATGTGCACATTTATATTTGCATGTACTTTGCTCTTGATACCTCATGAGTTGTGAAGATACATGGCTACCATATGAAAGATTATAAACCTCAAACCTAGTTTATGGTTGGGAGCAGGTTAGTCAATTCATATTCCACAACAGGCCCTAAAAACAAGCCTGAAAAAATTCTTACAACATACCGGAATGATGATGATGATGATGATGATGATGATGATGATGATGATGATGATGATGATGATGATGATGATGATACTTATTTCTGACTCCCCTCTTCCCATGGATTGAGATGGGGGCAACATATTAAAATACAACATATACAATCAGCTGAAACACATAACCCAATTAAAACATTAGTTTAAACGAATATATACACCCAATATATGTTAAAACAGCAAGTACTGTATATAATTTTAAATTCATAATTTTAAAACCACTGATAGAACTGCTGGAATAGAAATGTCTTTATAGCTATTTTATATTCAAATAACATATCCAGCTGTCGAGTCTCTTCTGTCAGATCATTCCACCATCTAGGATTGGATGAAGAAAAAGTCCTCTGGACAACTGATGGCAGCCTAAACCCCTTTGGTTTGAGTATTATTTCCCAGAGGATCTGAATGTATGGGGTGGCTTATTCAGGAAGAGGCAATCCCATAGGTAATCTGGACTCAACCCCTGCCGGGTGAGAGGCAGAGTGTGACCTAGATTGCCCACCTCAATACATGTTTAATTAGCACAGCTTTGAAAAGTCATGTTTCCAATTATAACCTCTAAAATGCTTCAGCCATCATGGCTATGTAGGATTGAAGAAGCAATTTCTCCCAATTCTGTTATCTGATTTGGAAGGAGTGTTATGATTTACTAAAATGGGGATATGACAAAATAGATATGATTTACTAAAATATGGATGAGAGACTGTGTGATTTTATAAAGCTTTCTCGTTCTCTTTTCCTTTATAATTTAAACACTTACTTGGAGAAAACCTAGCTTTCCACCTGCTTGAACACTGAGCATAAGCCATTAGTTCAGTCCAGTTCCCTTGGTCTCCTGTTTCACTTCTGTTGATGGGCCTATATATTAAGGAAAGGGAAATGAATCTTTCTGTTTAGCAACTCCAGTCACAATGTGGTTTCTCCTTGAGTTAGTGAAACTACAATTTTGCCCCACCCTTTCCCTGCAGTGATCATTGTTAACACCAAAACATTGATGGATGAAAAATAGTTGGACATGTGGACATTATTATCACTATTAGTATTATTTAAGTCACACTTTTATCTCTGGATTGAGTTGCAAAGCGGCTCACAACATTAAAAACAATGCAATTTAAAATCTACAATATATTAAAATAAAGCATAAAATAAATTGAAAACTGTCAAAATACTTTAAAATTGTTAACATAAATCTACAGTGCACATACTTAAGGTAGCCTGTATGGATGTGTGCTTAATTTGGAAAAACTTGTCCTAAATTCATAATTGCATTACATCTTTGTCTTCACTTGATCTTAGCCAAAAGGCCGAGAAGCAGTACATTGCATCTTTATCTGAGATCAATCTAAAATTTAAACTTGTTAATCTGAGATATAGCTTGGCCTTAGGTCTTATTTTAATGCCAGAAGCCTTGCTATCCAATACATGAATTAAATTCATAAAGTATTTTAGCAATACATGGATTCTTTTAATACAAGAGCTGGATAAAATGCAGCCCTCTTAACTCTATTGGATTGTAGCTCCCAGCATTCTTTGGTATTAGCTATTCTGTTTTAAATAGATGGGAATTGTAGTCCAAAAACATCTGGAGGGCTGTACTTTGCCACCCCTGATTTCATCTTACCCAGCATATTTTAGCTTCACCAATGAATGAGCCCTTGAATTTCTAGAAAAAGGGAAGAGGTTTCCAGGAAAGCCTAAGCTCCGGTTCCTCTAAATTTTAGAAATTAAGTCCTTGGTGTTTGGTGATGACTGTTTTGGTTGCCTAGCAATGTCATCACCACAGTGATATCCCTTTCTCTCTGACCCAGCAAAAAAGAACCATCTCAGCTGGGAGGCAGCAAAGAAAGCGAGGGGGGGGGGGATATTCGGGCCTTGGACATGTTCAAAAAGGTGAGGCATGGTGCCAGATGAGAGGCACTCTGTCATTTCTCAACTTCAGCTTTCTGTAGAAGGAATCTGATAAAATGTTGCTCATTACAAAATCACAGGCAAAACTAGCACTTTTGAGACTGATTATTTTATTTCCTTAATAAATCCTTCTTCCCTCTGCCTTCCGAAACGAACTAATACAGCTACTTCTTTGAAATCTTAGACAGAATTTCTCAAGTCCAAATATGCAAAAGGTTATTGTACACATCCTAGTTTTTCCAATGTTTTTTCCAACAATAAGTTGCATTCAAATCACAGTGAAAATTGACAAAACAAAGTGAAAATTAGCAAAAGATCTTTGTCCAGCTGAATTAAGAACAGAAACAATTTTGCAGGGAAGTGTGACTATTTAAACTGAATCAGGCATTTCATCAAAGGAAAGTGCTCAGTCTCTGTTTGAAGACAATCTTGCTTCCCTTCTACTGTTCTGCAACAAATAATAGAGAAACTTGTAAGTTTCATTATCACTGTACGTAAGGAGGGTCCCCATATGAAAGACATCTTAGAGGAGCAACCTCCTGTTTTTGCCCTTCGCTACATCACTGTTTTTAAAACACACACAGAGAGAGACCAGAGTCTGGGAAAGGTTAAAGCAACTTTCTGCTCATATGAGTCCTGGCAGCTGCTGTTATTGAATTAGGTGAGAAAGAAATCCATAGGTTTGTGCTCACAACCCCGGATGTTTCTGTCCTTCTGCCAGTGAAACGTGGCCCCAGAAAATGAGTGCAACTGAGATGTTCAAGCTCAGCAACATTTTGGATACAGTAATCAGTGGTGATTTATGGAGATAATTGTACAGCCGGTTTCCCTTACACTTGGAGGGCCTGGAAATCCATGGCATATTGGCAGTCTTCAGAATAATGAATCAGGTTAAGTGTGTTCCTTCTTCCCATTTGACTTTGGGAAGCCATCAGGCAAGGTGAGAATGATTCTGATTTATGAGGGAAACTCAGCCAAGAGATGCAATGTAAGCAGATTCCCTTCCAGTTTGCTCTTGACACACATTTCGCTGGCAGAGCTGCAACATGGCAATCTTGTTTATATGCCATTAATTGTGACATGCTAATCTGAAAACAGCAAGAATGTTTTCTGATGCCAAACCACCGGATACCTTTCCCTCTATAACAAAATGTAATGAAAGCATGAATGAAAAGCAGGTTGACAGATGGTTTAACCTTTCTTGCAGAAGGAAAAGCAGGATAATAATCCTAATAAAAGGTGGCAAAAGTAATTTTTTCATGCAGAATAAAATTAAGATCTATAATACACTATGTCAAATATATTTTTTCTTGCACAACAAATCTACATCTATGTTATCACACAACAGTCCCTGACCCCCATAAATATGAAATATGTACAATTGACATTGACAATTGTCAACAATTTTGGATCATGTGATTTTAATGTTATATTCGGTGTTTTAATTCTATGTCTTCATGTCTAAATGTTGTTTATATTTTATGTGTAATGGACTTATTGATTTTAATGCATAGTTATATGTTTCTTGTTTAGATTTTATTATTTAGTTTTATATGTATGCTAGGCATTGAATTTTGCCATTATTATGTTGTAAACCGCTTTGAATCCCCCTTGGGTGAGAAAAGTGGTATATAAATACAGTAAATAAAATAAATAAATGTGTGTTTTGTCTCACTGATTTTTTTGGTTTAAGAGAGTAGTGTAAAAAACTAACAGAAAATTGACTTACAATTCATTTTCTATTTTACAAAAAGGCCTAAAATGGCTGAGAGACGGAGGATATTGCTGCCTATGTCCACCATGTAAGTCCTGGTCTGGGAGAAAGACAGGTTATAAAACAATGGATGGATGGTAATTCCAAATTATATTGGGGAGGCCAATGCAGTCCCTTCCCCTGGGCCTGGTAGGTGTTCACCACAATGTCAGTCATGCAACAACTGTACCCAAAGCACAATTTGTCAAGCAGTTAAGCTCCCAGATCCTACCCAATACAAAAACATATGTAAAGATCTCTATTAGAATTTTTCATTAGAAATGGACCAGAAACACTTTTCTGTGTTGCTAATGAAGAGTCAAAATTGTTTCTAGAAGCTGCATTTTTGGGTCCCATTTCTTTCAATGAGGTGTTGAAAGGAAAGCATTCCAGTACGTTGTGTCCTGTTAACATATTGTGAAGCATTCATAATATACCGTTTATCATTTTCAAAGATAATTATATTGATATTGAAACATTGTTGAGAATGCGTCATTATTTGTGAAGGCTTGTTGCTGGCAACTCTAAAACAGGGAAGTGAAAGCAGCAAGTGAAAGCAGTCAGGGAGGAAAGGGTGCTTGCTACTGTTGAAATGACAGTGACCAGCAGATAGCTCTGGATGACTTTAAACACAAATACTCAGGGTGGCTCCAAAATGCATAAATCCTTTAAGAGCTAATAGTAGCTATGGTGATTATTTGAAGGCTAAGTGGCACAGGCTGGTGAGCAGCCAGCTGCAATAAATCACTCTGACCAAGAGGTCATGAGTTCAAGGCCAGCCCTTGGTGGGGTGAGCACCCGACAATTAAAAATAAAAAATAGCCCCTGCTGGTTGCTGACTTAGCAACCCGAAAGATAGTTGCATTTATCAAGTAGGAAATTAAGGTACCACTATAAAGTGGGGAGGCTAATTTAACTAATTTACGACTCCATAAAAATCATCCAGCCACCGTTGGAATGAGGAAGTGCCATCGCAGTGGATGATGAAGCAGCTGCTCCCCCTGTGGCCAGAATCGAACATCCCCTCAGGAGAAGGTTAAATTGCCTCTGCGTCTGTCTCTGTCTTTGTTCTATGTGTATATGGCATTAAATGTTTGCCTTATATGTATACAATGTGATCTGCCCTGAGTTCCCTTCGGGGTGAGAAGAGCGGAATATAAATACTGTAAATAAATAAATAAATAAATAAATATAGGTGGATCCAATCACCCATGCCCTGGAAGTATTTACACCCTCACCCATCCCACCCCACCATAATGATTGATTCTCTAATTTTATATAAGGGAGACTATATTAATACACCATTCTATATAATAGGACTTGAACATCCAAGGATTTTACTACCCACAAGGGTTTCTGAAACCAAACTCCAGCACCAGATACCAAGTACCCAGTGTAAATGTATTATATTGAGAATAAATGGTATAATGTTTGAATCAGTGTTACACATTCCATCCTCATTTTATGTGAGAAATTCAAATTGTCATTCCTTTGCAGCAGTGCACTGCTCATGTTGTTGAAGCACAAACTCTCTTAAATGTTTATTTTGTTATTTTATTACTTGTTACTATTGAGATATTTAATCCTGTTAAGAGGGTGTACATTTTTTTTGGGGGGGGGGATGCAAAAAAAAAAAGAATTTCAGAATTATTAGCTGTTACAGCTATATACAATTTCGGGAACATCATGTATATAAAACACTATACAAGACTAGGTTGAGGACGATACTCAGTATAGTCTTTGTTTCTCTCTCTCCAAAATGCCAGAAACATGAGAATAATAATAATAATAATAATAATAATAATAATAATAATAATTTTATTTCTTAATTGCCTCTCCTTGCATATTCTAAAAGATAAATATGAAAAAGTATTTCTGTAAAATACATGTTAAAATACACAGAACAGAGATTAAACACAGGGCACAAGTTTTAAATTCATGCTGGGTAAGCCTGCTGTAAGAGATAAGTCTTTAGATGGTTTTAAAATTCTCACAGCTTATTTAGCTGTTGAAGCTCTACTGGCAGATCTTGGGGCGGCCGATGAAAAGGTCCTTTGGGTGATGGTTGCCAGCCAGGTCTAGCAGGCTGGAGTAACTGCCCCCCAGAGGACCTCAGTGTGTGGGGTGGATTGTACGGGAAAAGGCAATCCTGTAAGTAACCTGGACCCAAACCATGTAGGGTTTTAAAGATCAAAACCAACACTTTGTGCTTTGCCCGGAAATTAATTAGCAGCCAGTGGAGTGACTTTAGGATACGTGTAATATGGCTACTGCATTTTGAACCAACTGGAGTTTGCAGAAGCACATTGCAGAAATCCAGCCTTGAGGTTACCAGTACATGCACTACCATCTTAAGGTTCTCTGACTCTAGGAAAGGGTGCAGTGTGGAAAAGAAGGGCAAAAGGAGAATATTGCCTCCTCTCATAAGAATTCTGCTTACCAAAATGACATTTTCCTACAGTCCCCAACTTTCTAACATAGCAGAGTGAGATACTGAAAATCATTGCCACCTAGAATATTTTACTGTGCTTGTCTTCTTTTGGTAATTTTACTTGCCCCTTTTCCTTGGATGCCTACATTTTATTTCTAAATGTTCAACTGAAGTTTTAAGCTTCTCCAGTGTGAAAACTTTGGAGACTGAAAGAAAAATGTATAGGGGAAGGCAAAAAATAATTATTATTTTGCATGGGGCAATGCCCTCACCTCCATCCCAGTCCTTTGCTACAACTATTCTCAAAGACAAAAGCAAAACTCCAGGTGCATAGGTGGTAATGTCTCTGCATTTCAGACTTTAAAGAGCAACCAAAGTGATCACAAGGGTTTGAACACTTTCCATATGTGGAAAAGCTAGCTCAAATAGGTCTCTTTAACTTAAAAGAAAGACCACTGCATGAGGTGACAACAGAAGTCTTTTGAATAGTGTGTAGAAAGAGCAGAAAGTAGTACAGTAAGAGATTTTGTATTGTTTTGTTTTCCCATAATATTAGAAATTTTGGGTTGGTTGGACAGTACATTCAGGATGGATTAAAGAAAGTATTGTTCCAGAGAGAGCATAAGAGATCTCTTTTTTTATGTTTGCATGTAGTTTGCTGTTACAGGACAAGATAGAGGCCGAAATGGATGTGTTGCATATTTTGCTATCTTTTGTCTTCTAGCTGGTCTGCTCTCTCACTAGCATGAATTGTGATTTAGTTGGCTATTGCACATAATCCTACATTTGGGGATACTGAAGCATATACCTCAGTGTATGTTATATGAAGATAGCCATGGGGCAAAGGGAGTATGATGAAGCAACAGCTGTTCTTTCTTCTTTGTCTCTCTCTCTTTTTCCTGCTAAGAATACATAGAGTGAGAGAGGTCCAGAATGAATGAATAAGGCACAACTTCAGTTGCTTGATTTGTTTTGGCACACAGGAGATATATAGCAAAAGTTGAAACTACACTACCATTTGTAGAATGATTCTTCTTCGGGATAACTTCCACCGCTGTCCAAGACACTGCAGGGAAGTATTTTCTCAGCATGGATGCTGAGAAGGTACTTTCCAAAGTGTTCCTGGACAGCTGCCTTGATCAGAAATTCTGGACATGTAGTTCAGTTCTCATTGCTGCAGTTGTGAGATGATGTCAACATTTCCACCACTGCTTCTTGGACAAGACTGCAACAAGTGTCCTTGCTGGCCCTTTCAAGATTAGGTGTGTGAATGCAAAGCTTCCTAGGGACAAGTAAGTACAGCAGGAAATTTATGAGTCAGGGGATGATAACATCACATCAAAAATAAACAAATGAGATTTAGTACATCTGGAAGTTCTACAAACTATTCAGAGAAAAGAAGAAGAAAAAAAAAGGAGTGAGGGCTACTTTTTAAAAAATTGGATTAGTGTGCTTTAGAATGTGCATTACTGAAGTGAGCAAATTCAAAATTGGGCACATGCTTCAAGAAGCAAAGTCTGGCTACAAACTACCAAGGGAAAGGTTCCAGAGAGGACAGCCAAAACACCTGAGGATCAAATGGCTAACTTATTTTTTACTGCAATAAACTTCCATATACTCTAGTCCTTTTCATCAGACACATGAAATAATGTCATGGGAGGGACTAGATGGTTCTTGTGGTCTCTTCGAACTCTGTGTTTCTATTATTCTACTGATACATGGCCCATTCAGGTAGACTAGAAAAACCAGAAAGTCAATGAATTTACAACACTTATAAGGATATTTTATCCTATTCCACAGGTCAATTTAATGTAACCCCCCACCAAGGAATATAGCGACCATTACCAGTGCAACAATGCAACAGAGATCAAATGAGAGAAGGTTAAAATTTTGTAATATAAGGAGATAATCCTAATGCATGACAAATGTAATATTGCTGAAGCATTTCAATGCTTTGACTCTTAAATCCTGGATAATATTTAAAAATAACTCAATGGAAATTGGGAAAAGTCAGCTTCTGAAACATTGCCTGAGTCTAGATATGACATATAATGGTTTAGAATGGGAGAAGGAAGAACTAAACAGATGGAGAAACCTGAGATATTTTAAGAAAGTGGTTGGATGCAATACCATGAATATGCAGGCAAAATAAAAACTAAATGAACTGGAACATCTTAATACTTCAGAAATTGTGTTGCATTCTGAACAAGCCCATATACAGATGGTTGCAGGTGATGGGGAAGTGGTAGCAATACCGTTACTCTTTTTGTTTAATAGCTCCTTTTAATATAAATCAAGTGTGGCTGTTTATTTATCTAGATTTTTATGTTTCTTGGTCAGGTTGAAACATGTATCACCACATTCACTGCCTTCAGTTTCTTTTCAGGCAAATAGGAGCATATAAGTTTTTGAAACAAAATAAATAAAGGATAAATATAGGCTATAAACAAACAATGTTGTCAGAAGGAAAAAAATAACAAAAATAAGGCAATATGTTACTGATCATGGCTATTCACAAAAATAGTCCTTAGGGATAATATTAGACATCTTGTCATCGACAAATGAATTTACACAGATAATCTGATAAAGACTCTTTATGTTTCACAACCATTTCCCCAAAAACCTACTTTTAGAGGTAAGATGTCTGTGCCACAGCAGGCAGAAAAAATGTGAATATCTCCTTTTAAGCTAATGCTTCCTTCATGCTTATACACACATGTACACACACAAATATCTGCAGCTCCATGGATCATGGACAATATTTGGGGAGATTAGTTTATTGCATTTTGTAGTTTGGTCCAGAGCTCTTTTCTTAAAAGCAGTGGCTTTTAAGAAAGGCTAGACAACTTGGGCAAAATTTCAACTTGGGCCTATACTAATTAATTTCTCATTACTTATTTCTCATTACATTATAACGTTACACATACATTTCTCCAGTGCTATACATAGAGTTGGGCAAGAGGTGGCCCTCCAGATGTCACTGGACTGCAAATCCTAGGCTATGCTTGCCTACGCTGTTAGGGGTTGCAGTTCAACAACATCTGGAGAATTGCACTTTGCCCACCCCTGCTGTAGATCAATGGTATGCACAATTGTCCAGTTGCTACTTTCCATTCCAGAGGAAACAGTGCCTCATGGGGAAGTAATACAATATCTGTGAACAGAAATGCTTTGGGGTTGTTTAATATGAATGTTGCCAATAAGATGCATGTTCCAAAATTTATGTCTCTTGCAAAGACATGGCTGTAATCCTAAAAGCAAGGGTTTATCTCCAGGAATTGCCTTTTCCCTTTCCCTGTCTATCTGTTTCTTTGTTTGTTAGGAAGATTATAGCTTTCGTTCTTTTCTCCTATTAGTCCTGGCAATTTAGAAGGACATATAGCTGTAGAATCTGATTTTCTGTTGGCCTCTCATGCTAGCTCATTAAAATCCAAATACATTGTGAAGTGAACAAAAATATAACTTGGGCTTATCCGGTGTGAAACTGGCTTAGTCATGCCCAGATGGTGGTGTCTGGTGACTGCAAACTGAAAGACTTCAGCTGGAGACACTGAAGATATGATAAGGATTCTGTGGGGGTTTTATATATATAAAACCTGTTTCCCAGAATCTAGGAAACAGGTATGCAACTTAGGTTCACTTTACTCTACAGTTCACACTATACAGACCAAACATATTTTCAGTATGCTTATATCATCTCCTACAATTAATTCAAAAAAGGGATACATATAATATAAATGGCAGAGCTTGGAGATGACTCCAATTGGTAAAGCAACCGAATCCAAAGGGTGCTCTCCAATGGTTCCTCTTCGTCCTAGAAATAAGTGACTAGTGGAGTGCCGCAGGGTTCAGTCCTGGGCCCAATACTGTTCAATATCTTTATTAATGACTCTGAATGAAGATTTATAGGGCATGCTTATCAAGTTTGCAGATGACACCAAATTAGGAAGAATAGCTAACACTCCAGAGGAAAGAATCAGAATTCAAAATGAGTTCAAAATTAACAAAATGAATTCCAACAAGGACAAATGTAAGATGTTACACTTAGGCAGAAAAAATGAAATGTAAAAATACAGACTGGGTGATGCTTGACTCAACAACAGTCCATGTAAGAAAGATCTTGGAGTCCTTGAGCATGAGCCAACAGTGTAATGCATCAGCTAAAAAGCCAGTGGGATTTTGGGCTGCATCAAAAGGAGTATAATGTTTAGATCTAGAGAAGTCATGGTGCCTTTGTATTCTGCTTTGATTAGACCTTACCTGGAATGCTGTGTCCAATTCTGGGCACCACTGTTCAAAAGAGATATTGACAAGCTGTAAGGTGTCCAGAGGAGACTGACTAAAATGATCAATTGATCAAAGGTCTGGAGATCAGGTTATATGAGGAGCATCTTAAAGAACTGGGTATGTTTACCTTGCAAAAGAGAAAGTTGAGAGGAGACATGATAGCCATGTATAAATATGTGAAAAGGTGTCAAAAGGAAGAGGGAGCACATTTGTTTTGAAACTAGGACTTGGAGCAATGGGTTCAAATTACAGAGAATGAGATTCCACCTGAACATTAGGGAGAACTTCCATACGACAGTGGAACTCTCTGTCTTGAAGTGTGGTGGAAGCTCCTTCCTTGGAAGCTTTTAAACAGAGGCTGGGTAGCCATCTGTCAGGGATACTTTGATTGTGCATTTCCTGCATGACAAGGAATTGGACTAGATGGCTCACGTGGTCTCTTCCAACTCTATTATTCTATGAATAAGCCCTTTCTGAGCTGTGATAAAGATGCAGTGGCCATCCAATGAGAAGTTGCAGATGATCACGACTCCTTCCAGGTGTATGTTTTTGACCAGCGTTGCTGTGTTTGTCATGAAGACAAGTGACTGACATACTAATGACTTCATTCAATTGGTAAACTATGAGGACGATTGTAGCTTTACTCCATCAGAAAGAGAGTCTACATGATAATGTAGGGACAAGGTAGTTTTTGATATTAAAAATTATTGAGCATATTTCAGCTAAGATGAACAATATCTTGTGGGAAAACATCAAACCAAGGACATGGAGTGCAACTGAACAGGAATGAAGAAAGGATGCTGAATAGTTTTGGGATCGGTAGAAATAGACAATGGGGATTTATGTGCACCTGCTACCAAGTGGAACTGTGGTAATTGAACTAGTTCCAGAACCACAATTTTAAGCATCTTGAGCCATCCTAATCGTAAGGGCACATTTAGATGACTCCAGCTACTGAAATATAAATATATCTTGAGACCTGTTGCCTGCACTTTGGATGGGACCAACTCTCAGTCTATGACTGGTTCAAAACAGAGACTGTTGTCACCACTAAATTGTGGTTTATACTTGTAAAGAATCTCAAGCCCTGGACAACTTGGGCTCCCAGGCAGTTCAAGCACTGAAAACAGCAGTAAGTCTTAATTGATACAAGATAGAGTTCACTTCAAACTGCGAATGCTCAAATCTTTATGTTAAGGCTTATAATAGATTCATTGGGAAGCAATAATTTTCCTTCAGAGTAGTACAGAAAGAAATGTGAATACAGGGAACCTGATTTGCATGGTTGTCTAGTCCATACTCACAATGAATACCTTTTTTATTCCAAGGTTATATGATTAGGAGTATATTTATATATGACATATTAAATAGACCTCTTTGATTAAATATGAGATTTTATGCATTATATGTGTGCTTTTTCCTCTTAAAATCTGAAGCACCCTCAAGGAAGATCCTTTGCCCCATCTAAATAGTCTGTGGTTTCTTTATTGGAAAGCTGTTTAGTTTGTAGAAAACTGCACATTTTCACTGGGAATTCTTTTTACAGCTGCCTTATTCTGTTTATCTGGATCTGTCACTAAAGTAAACTTGCATTTAGTTGTTTAGAAAACCATCCTGGTTTCCAAGGTTCATTTTGCCCATTTGCATGAAAAATCTGGTTTATTATCATAGCCTTTACTTTAAGGTCCTAACCTAACTAGTTCATACTGAGAAAGAATACCCATTGATTAAAGAATGGGGAAAAATTGTAGGTCACATTGAGATGAGAAGCATTATGGTTTTAAGTAATGCTTCCTCCTTTTGAACTGAGTTGACTAGACTTGCTTACAAGTTATAATGAAGATCATATGTCTTAACTCTGTTTCTTTCTTCCAATTATGTTCTTTTTCAGAGCTGCTGACAGATTTCATCTCAGTATATTATTTGTATTTAGTCACACTCTGAATTGTGTGTGTGTGTGTGTGTGTGTGAACATGTGAAAAATAGGTCCCTTTCTACACTGCCATATAAAATTCAGATTATCTGCCTTGAACTAGATTATATGGCAGTGTAGACTCATATAATCCAGTTCAAATCAGATAATGTGGATAAATTGCTTTGATAATTTGGGTTATATGACAGTGTAGAAGCGGTCGGGATCAGCCACGCAATTGCCTATTTTTCCTCTCCCCTCAGACCTCTGCCTCCTGCATAACACAGTAATTTGTGTTATGTGTGAGGAACCTGGGGCTATTTATTCGTTTATGGACTCTAGTTCCCAACAGCCTTACAAAGCAGTCAGCCTCTCAGTGGCTAAACACTGGACAGGGCTGATTTGCATTAACCTGTGGCAAAGCAACTTACTAATGCAATTTACCCTGGGTTTTACTAATTGCTTTAGTCCAAAATCTCCTGCTTAAGGAGACCACCTTAGTCTGCCTAATGGTCCTACATCAACACAGCAACAATGAAGGTAATCATGATACTGGGTTGTTGTATGTTTTCCGGGCTGTATGGCCATGTTCCAGAAGTATTCTCTCCTGACGTTTCGCTTACATCTATGGCAGGCATCCTCAGAGGTTGTGAGGTATGGAGAAACTAAGCAAGGAAGGTTTATATATCTGTGGAAAGTCCAGGGTAAGAGAAGAACTCTTGTCAGTTGGAGGCCAGTATGAATGTTGTAGTTAATCACCTTGATTAGCATTGAATAGCTTCATCTCCTGGCTTCTTCCTGGTGGTGGCATCCTTTGTTCAGAGTCGTTAGCTGCCCCATATTGATTCATGTCTGGAACTCCTCTGTTTTCAGAGTGTTGCTTGAGTTTTTTTAATACTGGCAGCCAGATTTTGTTCATTTTCATGGTTTCCTCCTTTCTGTTGAAGTTGCCAACATGCTTGTGGATTTCAATGGCTTCTCTGTGTAGTCTGACATGATAGTTGTTGGAGTGGCCGAGCATTTCTGTTCTCAAATAATATACTGTGTCCAGGTTGGTTCATCAAGTGGTCTGCTATGGCTGATTTCTCTGGTTGAGTTGGGCGAAATGTCAGGAGAGAATACTTCTGGAACATGGCCATACAGCCCAGAAAACATACAACAACCCTGTGATCCCGGCCATGAAAGCCTTCGACAACACAATCATGATACTATCAAATAATAGGATCAAAGCTATGTCAAATAAGCCTGCATATTACATAAGGAACCCATTCCAGAATCCTTCTCACAATGATGTCCAAAATCTTGGGGTTTACTTTTTCTGGCGTGACATGCAGAGATCAAAGGCATAATCAGAGATCAATTTTTTGCAGGTAGGCAAGCAGGTGGAGGGGGGGGGGGGGTGACTGCATGTGTGCCAGGATAGAGGGTGCTGCATGCCAATCCTAGCACACATACCATAGATTCACCATCACCACTTAGGCTGAAGTTTTTTTTTTTTGTTAATGTAGAGGAATGTTCACAATCCCATCTAATTTTTGCATGAAATTGTACAGTCCAGCAACAAATGCATCTCCTGGTGCTGATGTTTATGGATGGGAGCTCAGAGTGATTTAGCAATGGCAGTGACTTCATTTACTGTTTGGAGGAAAACCAGTCAATGAAATATAGAAACTAACATTCTGGGGCAAGTAGGAATATATCTGTCACATTTAGCTTAGGGCTAGAAAACAAAGAAAAACTCTCATTTCTTCACCGAGTTTAACAGAAAGAATAAATAATTCACCTATATAGTCAGATGGCATACTATAGATTATATCCTTTGTCCTCAGGTCACCAGAAAACCTATAGGATAATCTTTTTCCCATTTGCTTTGATTAGGTCTTTGCTGTAATATTGAGCAGAGGTATATAGCAGGTGCTGCCACTTACTTTTCAAGTGAAGAGATCAGGGGCCCTTCCACACAGGCCCAAACCCCGTGATAGGTTTTGAATTAACCTGAGGCATCCAAATGACTGCAAGGTCTGGATTTTTTCAAATGTTGGGTCTGTGGGGACTGACTCTCAGGACCGCCTTCTGTGATCCCATGGTCCAATCTGCATTGCCATCCCAGTTCTCCAGGCTCTAAGAACTCAAAGGAACAGGATGGCACCTCCACCCTACTGTCTCAGCCCCTTGTTTCTCATGTAAATTTACTGAAGGGGCCTGGCTGTATCCTCATGCCCCTCAGATAAAGTTTCTGACACATCAGAAGTTTTCACCGAAGGGCCTGAAGAGCATGTAGCCACCACCTCTCAGGGAAAACTTGGGATTTGTGACATATTTGTGGCCTAAATCACTAAAGGAATCAGGATTTTAAATCCTGGTTCCTTTCACAATTTGGACCCATCTGGAAGGGCCCCAAATCAAATAGTTGTGCTGTTATGCCATGCTAATCTTTAAAGCTGCTATATAAATTCATAAGTAGAGCATCCAAGAAAGGATGGTCAGTGAATGGTTGCATAGTGTGAGAGAACCAATTATCTTTAATGTGGACCAGTCATTCTGTGAAATTTTGCTTTCAACAACAGGAAGAGTCACAGTATTCTCCCAAACTGTGAAAGTGATGGTCCATTTTTCTTGTGTAAACTGCCCTCAGGGCATTTGCCAATTTGGCAATCTAAACACATTTAAAATAACTGGCATTCGTTCCACCATTCCCTAAATTGTATCCCTGCTGTGGTTATTATGCATCTAGTTATTAAAGAGCCTCCAGTGGCACAATGGGTTAAACCCTTGTGCCGGTAGGACTGCTGACTTGAAGGCTGGGTTGGTGACCTGAAGGTTACTGGTTCGAATCCAACCCGGGGAGAGTGTGGATGAGTTCCATCTGTCTGCTCCAGCTCCACGTGGGGACATGACAGAAGTCTCCCACAAGGATGGTAAAACATCAAAAACAGCTGGATGTCCCCTGGGCAACATCATTGCAGGCGGCCAATTGTCTCACACCAAAAGCGACTTGCAGTTTCTCAAGTTGCTCCTGACATGAAAAAAAAAATCTAGTTATTATATTACAATAAGAATGGAAAAAAGTGTTACCTGAATTTGTTCCATTTCTTCCTTTTGCATCATTGTTATTATATTGTCTTCCATTATATTTACTTGGCAGAGAAGCCATGTGTGGTGAGTATGTACAAAAATAAAGAAGCCTCATATGTTTTTCACTGCCTCTATGCTGTTTCTTCCTAAGAAGGAGTTCTTCACTAACTCAAAGAATGATTTAAAAAAAAACCCTGATCTGGCCCTGATTGGTGACTCTCTGGAAACCATATGTTATGACTGTGGAGCAAGGCCAGAGCATAAAATAAAAATAACCTTCACCTTACTGCAATTCCTTGTCTATATACAACTGTCTTCATTCAAATGAAAGTTGTGATATTCGCTGGCTGGTATTCCCTTGGTTAGTCCCAACTAGAATAGACCCATTCAATCAATTGTTGAATGGTGAGTTAATACATAGACAAATCCAACAGATTCAATGAATCTATTCTAATAAGAACTGAAATAGAATTTAGGTCATAGTGTATTGCTTCTGCTTCTGTTTTTTAGCTATTAAAAAGTAGTAGTGAATTCAGGGCTGACTCTTTGTAAATTATGGGTGTGGTTATCAAACTTAGAGATAGGAATCAGGCATTTCTCCAGATGTTTTTGGCTTCCTGCTTCAAGTATTCTTTGCTATTGCTATGACATTCAGGTGTGATAAGAATTGTAGTTTGACAACTTCTGGAGGGGTGCCGGATTCACGCCATAAGCAACACAATAAAAGTTGTTAAAACATTTGAAAACAACTTTTCCTGCTGTTTGAACCCATTGCTCCATGTTCTAAAGCAGGCATCGTCAAACTCCAATTCTTCAGCTGTTTTGGCTTCCAATTCCCAGAATTCCTGACCATTGAACAAGCTGGCTAGAGCTTCTGGGAGTTGGAAACCCAAATAGCTGGAGGGCTGGAGTTTGTGGATGCCTGTTCTAAAGACATGGGCTGCACCTACACTGTAGAAATAATGAAGTTTGATATCACTTTAACTGCTATGGCAGTTTATTATTTCCACAGTATTAATACATTGTTGGCCATAGTGCAGTGGCTTCAAATCATAGGAAAAGATATTTCACGGGAATGTTAGGAAGAACCTTCTGACAATAAAGAGCGTTTTGACAATGGAATATGCTGCCTTGAGGAGTTGTGGAGTCTTCTTGGGCAGTTCTACACAGGCATGGTTATGCAGCTTGAGGGTGGCTCAAGGCCAGGGTGTCTACAAAGCATACACCCCCAATGCATGCTGCAGCATGCATTAAGCCCAAAACAGTACATTAAAACACTCACCAGAAAGTCCAGAACAAACCACAAAATCTGCTGGCTGGAATTCAAGACAAAAGATGTGATTCCCTTGGGAACACTCACTTTCTGCCCCTCTGTCTCCTTTCCCTGTACCCTGCTATGATCTAGCATTGATCGTGAACAGTCATGGCAATGCACATCTGTGCATCCTGGTGAACTGCATAAGAAAGAAGCACTCTTCTTTGCGGTTGCTATCCACATTCAATGGCTATTGTATCTACTGTTGCAACTCCAAACAGGTTCCTGGAGTGATTGTGTAGGCACTCTGCAGTGGAATCAGTTCCTTTAAATCCACTTCCTAACTTAGTTTAATTGGCTGTGTAGAACCACCCTTTCTCTGGAGGTTTTAAGATATAGCCTAAGTGGCCATCTGTCAGGAGAGCTTTGTTTATGAATTTTTGTATGACAATGGGTTGAACTGAATGGCTCTTGTAGTCTCTTCAAATTCTATGATCCCATAAAAATCAAAGTTTAACTCCAACTGTCAGTTACATCTGTAGTAGACCAAGTCAATGGAAAATAAACACCTAAGGAAATTCCAGTATTTTGGTAGATCTGTTCCTTGTAGAATGAACAACTGGTTTTAAACCCAAATCTGCTATATTGATATAATATGATAAATTAAAATGCTTACTCTAAGCACAAGGGACGTTATTTGGAAGTAAGATAATACATACTTTAGTGAAGAATGTGATAAAAGCCATGGTCCTGTTTGCTAAGTTTGTTGCAGAAGTTTGCTAAGTTTGTTGGTAAGAAATATTACTGATGGTCTCCCTTTCTATTCTTCACCCTTTAGCATGAAAATCCATTCAGACAGAAGACATCATTAAAGAGAGTGGTGTTGTTTGCAAACTGGGACACATGTTTTTTTTTTTTTAATAATAGTTTTTATTGTGCTTTTATCTATTATTACAGTGAAAGCGAGGAAAACAGTTGTGTGTAGACAGTGGGGTGAAAGTAGAGACCAGGACCAAAAAAGCATAAGAAGATAACACCAGCAAAGGAAAGATAAATAAATAATAAACTTAAAAAAAAGGTGTAAAAAAAAAATTAAAAAAGAGAGAAAAAATAATAATAATAAAAAAACCCAAAAACAAAAAAAAAACAAAAACAAAAAAAAATGTGGATGACTTCCCATTGACCTCTTGAGGGTTTCAAAATCTTGTAGTCTGTTTTCATCTCAGGTATTAACAGTCTTGTAGTTTTGGTGTATATCACATACCAATTAAGTCTATTGTTAAATTATATCCTTCTTTCTGAATGAAGTCTCTGAAGCCCAGCCAGTCTGTTTTTTCTTTGACTTCTCTTAGTCTTTGAGTTAACATGTCCATTTGTATTATATCAAACAATTTTAGAATCCAATCGTTGATGGACGGTACCTCCTTTTGCTTCCATATTCTGGCTACAACTAGTCTTGCTGCGGTTCCAATAAGAAATAGTAATTTGTCTTGATTCTTGTTTGTTTTTACATTTGATATTCCTAATAGATAAGTCTCTGGTGATAGAGGGAACTTGAGTCCTAGTATTGATTGTGATGCCCTATGGACTTTTTTCCAGTATTCTTTGATTTTCTTACATTTCCACCATTGGTGTAAGAAGGTTCCTACTTCTTTGTTACATTTCCAGCATTTATTCGTATTGTGTTTGTTAAAATTTGCTAGTTTGACAGGGGTGAGGTACCATCTAAAAAACATCTTATACCAATTTTCTTGGATTTCTGTGGCTATGGTGTATTTTATTTTTTTATTCCAGATTTCCTCCCACTGGTTTATGTTTATGCTGTGGCCTATATCTTGGGCCCACTTTACCTGACAGTGTTTAATTTGTTCCTCCTCTGTTGACCATTCTAATAACATCTGGTATAATATCCTAATAATTTTTTTTCCTTTTTGCATTATAGTTTCCCAAGGGCCTTGATTTTGTGAAAATCCCTTTTCTGTATCCTCTTTATAGCACTGTTTTATTTGATAGTATTGAAACCATGTTATTTTTGGAAATTCTTTTTTAAGTTCATCATGTGTCTTTATATTAAAGTTTTGGTTGTTTGATTTTCTCAAAATTTGTTTGTATGTTAGCCAATTTTCTGTCGCTAATTCCCTTTTGTGTTTGGCTTCTATTGGGGATATCCAACATGGAGTTCTTGCGTACAGTCTGTCTTTATATTTTTCCCACACCCTTATTAGAGATGCTCGAATATAATGATTACCGAAATTTTTCTCAGTTTTCCTTTTGTTGTACCATAAATAATTGTGCCATCCTGAACGCAGGTCATGGCCCTCTAATTCCAGTAGTTTTACGTTCTTTAGTGTGGCCCATTCCTTGACCCAAAACAGGGTGCAGGCTTCGTAATATGTTTGAAAGTCAGGTAGGCCTAGCCCTCCCCTTTTTTTGTCATCTGTCAATATTTTTAGCCTAATTCTTGGTTTTTTGTTTTGCCATATAAATTTTGTGATTTCCCTATTCCATTTTTTAAAAAGGAAGTTATTTCTAATTATTGGAATTGTCTGGTAAAGAAACAGTATTTGTGGCAGGATTGACATTTTAATAATAGCTATTCTTCCTAGTATCGAGAAGTTTTTATATTTCCATTTCTCCAAATCTCTTTTTATTTTTAGCCAAAGTTGCTCATAGTTGTTTTTTAGCAGTTTTGCATTACTCGGTGTTAAAGTCACCCCTAGATATTTCACTTTATTTTCTATTCTTATTCCTGTTTTTAGCTGTATCGATTCTTTTGTGTTTCTGTCCACATTTTTAGTTAATATTTTTGTTTTTTGTTTATTTAGTTTAAAGCCAGCTACTTTGCCGAAATTTTCTATTTTATCTATCCAATTGGTTATGCTATCTTTTGGGTTTTCAATTATGCATACTACATCGTCCGCATAGACCCTTAATTTAAAGTTATGTTTTCTAATTTTTAACCCTTCAAGATATTTATCATCATTAATTGCTCTTACTAAGGTTTCCATAATCAGAATAAAAAGAAGTGGGGACAGGGGGCATCCCTGTCTCGTTCCTCTTTCGATTTGTATGTTCTTCTTAGTTTCTTGGCCGTTTATTATTAGTGTAGCCCTTTGATTCCTATATATGGCTTCTATTGAATTTTTAAATTTAAATCCTATATCCAATTCCTTTAATAGTAGCTTTAGATAATTCCAATTAATTTTATCAAATGCCTTTTCGGCATCTATGAATAGCAGTGCTAATTGTTTTTCATTGTGATATTCATAGTATTCAATAGTGTCGATTAATATTCTAATATTATCTTTAATTTGTCTGTTGGGCAAAAAGCCCGTTTGGTCTTCAGATATCCAATTTGTCATGAATGTTTTCAGTCTCTCTGCCATTATTATTGCAAAGATTTTATAATCGTGATTAAGTAGAGAGATTGGACGGTAATTTTTTAATCTCGGCCGGATCGGTATTTTCTTTATGTATTAATGTAATATTAGCATGTTCCCAAGATTTTGGAAGTGTGCTTTTTTCTAAAATATTATTTAATACTTCTTTCAGTAACGGTAGAAGATAGCAGAGAAGCCATCTGGCCCCGGTGCTTTATTATTTTTCAGTTTATTGATAGCGTTTTCTATTTCATAAGTTGTTATTGTACCATTCAATGTTTCTCTTTGCAAATCTGTTATTTTTGGTAGTTTTAAATTACATATATATCGCAGTATCTCTTCTTTTGGGATTCCCTCTCTCTTATATAACTCTTTGTAGAATTTTACAAAACACTCGGTGATTTTATTTTCTTCTGTGTATGTTAGCCCTTCCTGTTGTATTTTGGTTATGTGCGTCTTCTGTTTTTTCTCTTTTAATTTATTGGCTAACCATTGCCCTGTTTTATTTGCATTTTGGAAGTAATTTTGTTTTGAACGTTTCAATTGTATCTCCAATTTTTCTGTTTGTGTTATCTGTAACTGTTTCTTAAGTAACTCTAAATCCATTGCTATCTTCTTATTAGTTGGCTGTTTTTTTAATACTGTCTCCTTTTGATTAATCTGGTCTAGTATAACTTTTATTTCTTTGTTTCTATTTCTGTTCCTTCTTATATTTTGTTGCATGAGATGTCCTCTCATGACTGCTTTCACCGCATCCCATTGTGTTTCTTTTGTAGTCTCATTTCCTTTATTTATATCCAAATATTCTTTTAATATCTTCCTATTATATTCAATATCCTTTCCTTTTTTCAGCAGATTTTCATTGAGTCTCCATCTAAAGTTGTTTTTGGTACCCTGTAATGTGCATTCCAAAGCACAATGATCTGAGTGGGTTCTAGGGTGTATTTTTATTTTTTTTGTTCTAGTAGTAAGGGTTCTGGTCATCCATATCATATCTATGCGTGACCATACTTCGTGCCTCCCTGAGTAAAAAGTATAGTCTTTCTCATCTTCATTATGGTGTCTCCATATGTCAATCAGATTTAGTGTCTCAAAATATCTTAGGAATTTCTTGGGTAAGAGACTGGAATTTGTCCCTTTATCTTGTTTTTGTATATTAGTTTTTCTTGATTTATCTTTATCTATATCGACTACCGCATTAAAATCTCCCACTACTATTAATTCATCGAATTCTTGTTTTTCAATATTATTTTTTAAATCTTTCATGAAATTCATTTTCGGACCATTGGGGCAATAAATATTGCAAAATAATATCTTTTGATTCTTTATTTCCAAAATTACACCCACAAATCTTCCATCCTCGTCTTTAAAAGCTTGCTTCACCGGTATCCAATCTTGAACATAGATAACTACTCCTCTTTTTTTGACGTCTGCGGCTGCAAGAAATTCTTTCCCTAAACGTGTTTGGACTAGATATTTAGAATGTTTTTTGGCTATATGCGTTTCTTGTAACGCTATCAATTCATATTTTTTTTTGTCTCAGATCATTAAAAATCCTCCTTCTTTTATTTGGGGAATTGATCCCATTTATATTATTAGAGAAGATTTTTATATCTTTATTCATTGGTGTTGTCTTGCATCTCCCATTGAATTAACTCCTGAGGGATCACCAGCTGATAGTTTTCAGGAGAAAATTCCCTCAATCTCTTTGCCTCTCTTTCTTTCTTAGTAATGTTGCCTGGATGTTCTTCCTCTTCTTCCTCTGGCATGTCCTTCCCTTCTTTATCCTCTTCTTCACCTGAATTTTGATCTTTTGTTTTCTTTGATTTTCCATTTTGGGTCTTGTAGTCTTTGGCTGACTGTCCTTCGGGTTCTCCTTTTAAATGTTCTGCAAAGAAGGCTTTAGCTTTTTCTTCTGTGTTGAGCCAATATCTTGTATCGTTGAGTGTCACAGTAAGTCCATCTGTCTTTTCCCAGCGAAACCGAATCTTCCTTTTGTTTAGTTCTTCAGTCAGAAACTGGTATTTTCTGCGTTTAATCATACTTTGTTGTGACATTTCCTTCATGAAGATCACTCTTTTGTCTTGGTAGTAGATTGATTTTTTCGCCTGTTCTTTTAAAATTTCGTCTCTGATACATTTTCTTCCGAAGGTTACTATCACATCTCTCGTGGACTTATTTCTTTTGGAGTAACCTGTCGTGATTCGATAGGCTCTGTCTATATCTTTTTCTATATCATCTGCATCCCGATTTGTCAGTTCCGTAAGTAAATTCGTTATTATTAGTTTTAAATTTTCTCTCGCAGTCTCTGCTAAGTTTCTTACTCTTAATTGGTACTCCAGTTCCCTGTTTTCAATCATTTCCAATTGTAGTTGTGTTTTTTGGTTCAGGTTTTCATATTTCTCTACCCTATATTCTAATTTGTTCTGTACTTTAATTATTTTTTGATTTTCTTTTTTGACATTCTCAATATCTTCCTTAATTGTTTTCATTTCCGCTTTTAATTCTTGTTTAAAACTTTGAATTTCTTCATGTATTGCCTGGAATTGTGTATCTTGTCTGAGAGCAATTTTTTGCATCTCAGATAAAATTTCTTTGAACCCTATCTCCTCCTGGAGTGAATCCCTTTTGTTTTGTAGTCTTGGATATTGTGTAGACTTTACTTTGGCGTTCTGCATTGTTGCTTTCTTTTCCCAATATGTGGTTTGTCTTTTATGTCTTAATCACTATTTTGTCAGATGATGATTCCAATGTCTTTTGATTTTCTGTTTGACTACTGATAATAGTTTATGTGGCTCAGAGAGAAGAAGAAGAGAAGAAGGGGATGATATAGGAACCAATTGTTTGATATGTCTCAGGTTCTATTGTATATTATTCTGTGGTTACTATTAATATCTTATCTTGCTTATGATGGATGTTTTGCCTTGTCCCTTTTCCTTCCAACTTGTCTCCCTGCCGCTTGTCCTTCGTCTGTAAACTGCCCCCCTCCTTCTTGTCAACCTGTCTTCTCTGATAGTCCTTCTTCTGTATTCTGCTTAATCTGTTTCTTTTTCCGTTTCTCTTTTTGTTGTGCCAGCTGTTTTCCCTTCTGCAGGGATTTGTTTTCTATAGCTCTGTCACTCTGTAGCACTTTGATTCTATGTTCACTTTCTTCTATAGTCACTCCCCTCCACCTCCTGATCCTTGCCCTTCTCTTTTTATTGGGCCAGTTGTTTTCCTTTCTGCAGGGGTTTGTTTTCTATAACTCTGTCGCTCTGTGGCACTGTGTTTCTATGTTCGCTTTCTTCTATAGTCACTCCCCTCCACCTCCTGTTGCTTGCCCTTCTCTTTTTATTGGGCCAGTTGTTTTCCCTTCTGCAGGGGTTTGTTTTCTATAGCTCTGTCGCTCTGTAGCACTGTGTTTCTATGTTCACTTTCTTCTGTAGCCACTCCCCTCCGCCTCCTGTGCTTGCCCTTGTCTTTTTGTTGGGCCAGTTGTTTTCCCTTCTGCAGGGATTTGTTTTCTATAGCTCTATAGCTCTGTAGCACTGTGTTTCTATGTTCACTTTCTTCTGTAGCCACTCCCCTCCGCCTCCTGTGCTTGCCCTTGTCTTTTTGTTGGGCCAGTTGTTTTCCCTTCTGCAGGGATTTGTTTTCTATAGCTCTATAGCTCTGTAGCACTGTGTTTCTATGTTCACTTTCTTCTGTAGCCACTCCCCTCCGCCTCCTGTGCTTGCCCTTGTCTTTTTGTTGGGCCAGTTGGGCACTGTGTTTCTATGTTCACTTTCTTCTATGGTCACCCCGTCCCTTCCTGTTCCTGTGCCTTGCAGTTCCGAACTTTGACTTCCTGCCTCTCTGGTTCCTGTTCTCGTTGCTCCTTTGTTTGTTTATAGAGAAGACATCTCTAGACTAAACACTGAGTGCCTCAAGGCCATAATGGCGGCTCTCCATTCATGCAGTAAGTTGCTGGTGAGTTGCGGGGCTTGCTTCCTCCTCCCCTCCTTTTGCTTTCTTAAGCTTCTCCCCTTTCGTCCTTTCAGTTTACTCTCCTACGCGCCGCCGCTGTTCTTACCTCTTCCCGATGCAATTCAGGTTTTCAATTTCAATTTCTCTTACTCCCTCCTGTTAAGACCTGGGTCCTCAGAAGTCAATGTGTTTTCAATCTGGTTTTTAAGACTCTTCTTTTCCTTTTCTTTCAAATCAATGCTGGTGGCAAGTGGCTTTTTGGGAGCCTGTCGGCTCCTACACCTAGGAATTAAGCTGCCCCTCTGTGCACGCCGTTGCCGGGCGTCTTTGGGGACGTCTCCTTGAGGGAGGCGCCCCTCTTAGACACCGTCGGCCGATCGTGCGGTGAGGGTCGCACCTCTCTGGCCTCGATCCGCCACAAAGAGGAGGGGGAAAAACGCCACCCTAGCTCAAATTCCTGGCAGTCCCTCGGAGCTCCTAAGGGACACGTCTGCCACCATGTAGCCACCAACCGGAAGTCTGGGACACATGTTTACCTTACAGTTAAATAAGATATATTGTATCCACAGAGGTTTCTCAGTTCTCAAATACCTTGTGTATAGTTAAACCATCCTTGCATACAAAGAATGGAAAATATATACTATATATTAGGCTGTCTGTTGGACAGTCTAATGCTGACTTTAAAAAATGATAAATGAGGTAGAAAATCTGGTTCTCAGTTTGTATCACTCTAAGTACTGTCCTCAATATTCTGGTGTACACTGATTGCAGTATATAAATAAATAACAGTAAGTTCACTACAACTTTGTCTGATGTAGAATTTCTGTAAAGCTTGACATATTTCAGGGCATATTAAGCTTTCTTTGTTCAAACTGATTTTTAATTATTACTAGTTTGGGTACCCGGTAGTATGCCGGTTATTTGAAAAAGGCATTGTTTATTTTGGAGTGTCAGGAAATATCATTTAGTTAACCAGTAACACTATTTATTAGAAAAAGCCAGTCTTCGATTTCATTTTTTATTAATGCTTCCATTAGAAAATACATAACGATGTGGATGAACTACAATTCCCAGAATCATGAGTCAATCCTCCCCAAACCAGGCTTGTATGCACAGCTGGCCATGTTGAGTCTGTGTGCTAAGTTTGGTCCAGATCCGTTGTCGGTTGGGTTCAGTGCTTTCTGGATAAGGGTGAACTACAACTTCCATATGCCAAGGACAGTCACCCCCAAACCCCACCTGTATGCACAGTTGACCATGTTGGGTCTGTGTGCCAAGTTTGGTCCAGATCTGTCACTTGTTGGATTCAGTGTTCTCTGAATACAGAGGAACTATAACTCTCTGATGCCAAGGTCAATCACCCCAAAATCCACCAGTATGCAAAGTTGGCAGCATAGGATCTGTGTGCCAGGTTTGGTCCAGCTCCGTCATTGGTGGGGTTCAGAGGGCTCATGGAATACAAGTGAACTATAACTTCCAAAGTTAAAGGTCAATCACCCCCAAAGTCCACCAATATTCCCAGTTGGTCATGTTGAATTTGTGTGCCAAGTTTTGTCTAACTCCGTTATCAGATGGGTTCCGTGTTCTCTGAATATAGGTGAATGTCAAGGTCAATCACCCGCAAACCCTGTATGTAAAGTTGACTGTGTTGGGTCTGTGTACCAAGTTAGTTCCAGGTCTACCATTGGTGGGATTCAGAGTGCTCTTAGATTGCAGGTGAACTATATATCCCAGTCCCTACAACTCCTATGGTGAACTCTCCCCAAACCTCTCTCTAGTATGTTCAGTTGCTGTGTGCCATAGAAAATAATTGGAAAGGGTTAAAGGAGAGGGAGTGGGCAGGATCATGCAAATTCCACAGCACTGGAGAGAGAAAGGAACCCTGGGATATGTCCATGTCAGTGGAAAGAGGGCTTTAGTGGCTCTCCAGCACTGTGGAAAAGAGTGACTTGTTGGCTCCTCAGCACTGGGAACTGTAGCCTGTTTGTGGAGGCCGGAGGCTGTCTATGTAAGTGGACACCTGTGCCACATACACACATACACATTTTCACTTTTATTATCTGTATAGAAAGTTTAGATTATTAACATTCAGGTATAGCCTTTGTTATGTTTAACTTGATTATTATTTTATTAATCAGAATATTTTAATCTCATCTTTCATTTGTTCATTCGTTCTCTCTCTCCCTTACTCACATATATACACAAAAAAGGTTTTAGAAATTGAAATTTGTGAGCAACAACATTCCTCTCTTGAGAAAAAATGCATCCACAATAAAGAAAAAAGTCTTGTGGAGGTGGGAAGATGAAACAGAAGTGGTGTGAATAAATCTCATGGGACCAAGATTGCTATGTGATGATGGTGGAAAATGGAGGAGTTGCGCCTTACCTCTGATCGCAGTTTTCAAGCGTATCAACTTACGGTACTGAACATTTTTCTAAGGTAGTCCTACACAGGCTATAGATCATTTAATGAAAGGTCTTATGTACACAACTGGATGATTTATCAGACAAAATCAGTCTTCAGAAATTAATAAATTCATACAGTAATTATCTGAATGTAATCTTGGTGAAAATTCGATTGATGCTGGGCTGTATTTTCTGCTGTGTAGGCGGTTGCATTTGATGTGGTGGTTGAAATACATAAGTGGAGTCAGTGAGCCTTGATTGAGGTCATTCCAGAAGTTCTAAGATCCTCTAATCTAAGAAGTCTAGCTTTGCCTAAGACCTTAATTAGTGATCACTTTGCTTCCTGCACAGTTACCAAAACAGCAACATAAATGTGCTTTATTACCTAGGAAAAAAGAGGTGCTGATAATCCTTATCAGCATTACATATTTACACCATAATTATAGTAGGCAATGTAAGCGACAAGGCACCACCTAGTGGTCAAAATTCTTAGAGAAGTTCAAGGTGGACAGACGGCTTATGGGAACCTCTTTGGATTTCTTTTTCAAAATATTCATTCATTCATTCATTCATTCCAGAACTCTGAGATTAGCCAACTAAAGCCCAGGATTGAAGATGCTACCCTTAAAGTAAAGACGTCTGAACTTAGGAATTGGTTATAGATCTAAGAATTGAATGGAGTCCACATATTAGCCCTGTAAAATACTGACTCTTAGTTCACAGTGCGTCTTCTCTTTTTTTTCTGTAGTACAATTTAAGATGCCTGGGCAAGGAAACCACTTTATTACTACTATTATTAAATAACAGGAGCAATCAGTTTAGGAGCCCATGATGGCGCAATAGATTAAACCGCTGAGCTGATGAAAGGTCGGCGGTTTGAATTCAGGGAGTGGGGTGAGCTTTTGCTGTTAGCCCCAGCTTCTGCCAACCTAGAAGTTGAGTAGCTCAATAGGTACCACTCTGGTGGGAAGGTAACAGTGCTCCATGTAGTCATGCCGGCCACATGACCTTGGAGGTGTCTACGCACAATGCCGGCTCTTTGGCTTAGAAATGGAGATGAGCACCAACCCCCAGAGTCGGACACAGCTAGACTTAATGTCAGGGGAAAACCTTTAACTTTACACAACACATACACCATGGTACAATATGTTTGGAGCAATGGTGGATGTGCATGGCTGATAACCCATTGTGAAATTGCAAAACAAAGATATAGAGGCAATTCATATCTACACACTATTCTATGTACTTTAATGTGTTACTATATGTCGGATGTTTTCACATATGTAACTCTACTTATGACAGTATCAGCTGGATAAGACTGTTCTATGCTGTTTCCCATTCCCACTAAAAATGCCACATTTATTTATTATTTATTTATTTCATACATTTATATCCCATCCTTCTCACCCCCCTGTGGGAGGCGCTCAGGCGTCTTCACAACCTGCAACCATTAGATGCCAAACACAACAAATTATAAAATAATTATAATAAAACAGTTATAAAAGCATCCATTTAAAATTACACAGGTGCAAAGTCATAATCCAAGGTCTGTCCATTGTCAGTCACATACATCATTTTCATTATTATTGCTGCATCTGCTAATCGAATGCTTGGTCTCGAAGCCATGTTTTAAGTTTTTGCCCAAAATGACAGGAGGGAGGGGGCTGCCCTGATTTCATTAGGAAGGGAGTTCCAAAGATAGGGGGCCACTACTGAGGAGGCCCTGTCTCTCGTCCCCACCAATCATGCTTGCGAGGGTGGTGGGATTGAGAACAGGGCTTCCCTCGATGATCTTAACCTCTGAGGTGGATCATAGAGGGAGATACGTTCAGACAAGTAAGCTGAGCCAGAACCATTTAGGGCTTTATAGACTAAAGCCAGCAAGCACTTTGAACTGTGCTCGGTTGCAGACTGGTAGCCAGTGGAGCTATCCATAACTCAATGTATTTGAATTTGTCACTATGCTAGCCATAGACATCTAAACATTGTGGTTAATGCCTTGTGACATCTCCTCCTAACTATTTTAAGGTGCTCTGTGTGACATTGCCCTTGAAATTTGAAGTTTTCTGCTTGTTCAGAGTTCAGCAAATAAGTTCATTTCTATTGGTACTTATTGAGAGTATATAACACTAATTATATGAGCTCTATCAGTTGTCACCTTGCTTCTGAACAAAATTCAGCATGCTGGTATGTATCTTTCAAGTCCTTTATGCGCTGCACCAGGATGTTTAAAGACATATCTTTTTATTATGTTCCATCTGATGGGTTACCACCTTTCATCTGAAAATATAGGTTTACCAGCCCATCACCTCTTTATGAGCATTGGATCCAAGACTAATAAATATCAGTGACCAAACTAAGGGACCCAATGCAGTCCTTCTGCTGGAGGAGACACTGATGGTGGAAGCTGACTGGATATGCAACTGTTCTAAACTATTGTAGATAATTGCCCTGTGAACTTGAGTTAAAACACAGGTATGTAGTGAAATAAATATATAGGGTTATTATTCCATTTTGAACTGGGGCAGTGCATTAAAAAAAGGTACCTGACAAGAGCAAGAAATGAATCTGAAAACAAAAGACTGGAAACAAGAGTCATTGGTCCAAAGGAAGAGAATACCGCACAAATCTCATACGTTGCTGCCATTCTTTTTAGGGTGGCTTATATGAGAATATTCCTAACATGGTTATTTGTGCCAAGTTATACTTTTCCATTGAGTTGGATGCATTTTGAGTGAACTTTCTGCCTCTTGTAACACTGAGTAGAGCCAGAGTGAGACTGAGACTTGGGGAAAAGATTAGGGGGCTGGCACTCTCTATTACTTGGTTTCAAGAGCTTCCCTATCAGTGTGGAACCAGACTTCGTCTTTACACAACTGTGGCATCATCATTATCATAAATTATGGAAGTCTGGTCATATGAGGTAAAAGCAAGGGAAAGAACAAAACCACAATTGATGGTCCAGTATTACTTCTGCTTGACTTGTACTATACAGTGTCTGCGTTATCAAAATAAAAATAATTTGAGCCCAGGGTGAAATTTATCTGAGGAAGTCTGAGACAGTAAGGATTAACACAGTACTTCACTGTGACTGGGTCCGCTTGAAAGTGATAAGTTTCTCTCCTTCATTTGACTGTGCTCTGTTTCCATTCAGATCAGTGTGCAGAAGGGAACAAGTAGCTCATGACCTTTTAAACCCTTCTCTAAAGGCTCCCACTATAAGATACAATAAGTCTATTCTTTAAATATGCAGACTAAATTCTATAAGAGCAAAACAGGCAATCATTTATACCTGACAGAAAGATAGATTGGGCTCCCACTGCTTACACTAAATATAATGTTATTTCATGGCTACAACTGCATTTCCCACTCTTCAGAAAAGTAACTGCTATGACAACGTAGAATGTGGTCCAATCCTATACGCCTTTTGTAGAGACAGAAATAATGTATTTTTCTCAGTAAACAGATATTGGTCATGAGAGAACAGAGATTCTAGGAAATTCAGTTCATGTTCAGTCCAATTCTCCATTCGTTGGAAAAGGAAGGAATGCCATTTTTGAGGTAACCAGATTGTGAGCATGCATTTTGTTGAACTGAGAGACCTTTTGAAATTCAGTTCAGTTTCCTTGACATGTATATGGCATCTATCAATTCATAGGAATCCTACCAATGTCATAGGACTTTTATAGTCAAGGAATGCTCAGTGGTGGTTTCTTCTTCTGAAATATGGCCTACAGCACCTGATATGCATTGGTGGTCCCCATCCAAGTACGAAGCGGGGCTGACCCTGCTTAGCTTCCATGTTCAGATAGGATCTGGTGTCTTTTGGCTATTCAAGCCCTAAGTTCATATACTTCTACAGTACATTTCTTATGTAATTTGGTGTCTGGCTTGTGATAGTAATGCAACTCAATCAACAAAACAACTTAAGTATGTCCATACTTACTAAGCAGCGAAGAAATGTTTAAAAAGCTATTGAGCATAAGTCACCACCATTTCAGCCTCTGGAATACTGTAAAAGTTTCTAGGCAATGTTCTTTTTAAAAAGCAGTAGAAATTGAAACTTTGTGATTTGTTGTTATTTGCTTTCAAGTCAACTTTGACATATAGCGAGAAACTAAATTGTCAAAAATAGATACTGAGTTGTATTCAATTGTGTTTTTATTTACTAGTAGGTTGCCATTAGTGGAATATGTTCTAAAGATTTAAAGGAGGCAGATCATCCAGACCTTTTTTTTTTTCTGTGTCAGGAGCGACTTGAGAAACTGCAAGTTGCTTCTGGAGTGAGAGAATTGGCCGTCTGCAAGGACGTTGCCCAGGGGACTCCCAGATGTTTTGATGTTCTACCATCCTTGTGGGAGGCTTCTCTCATGTCCCTGCATGGAGCTGGAGCTGATAGAGGGAGCTCTACCCGGGTGGGATTTGAACCTGGCAGCTTGCAGATCAGCAGCCCAACCTTCAAGTCACAAGGCTTTAACCCACTACTCCACCGGGGGCTCCAGACCTAACTTGCAGGGAAGTGAACTACAGCAACAAAGCAAAGACAAGGGACTCCTGTTGCATGAGCAGCTCTCGGTTCGCACCATGTTGGACGTCTCCCAGTAAAACTAACATTGATCTTTTGCGGTCTTCAGGGCTGCCAAGCATGTGTTATCTGCGTAGTGGGGTGTGTCGTGGGATGGAACTACTTACCAGAAAATGGTCTGGCACACTCTCTGTTCTAATGTCTGAAAGAAGCTTTGTTCTATAGGTGCTGTTGTCCAAAATCAAGGACATCCCACTTTTCAGGACCTGGAAATGGATCAATTTCTGTTACATTACAATGGCCCTTGTTCTTCATTTTATTTCCATCTCTACAGCTCACAGTCTCTCTTTCTCTCACAGCAGCTATTTGGGAAAATGGAAGGAGAGCTGTGTGTATACCTGAGGCACAAACAGTAAGTTCAAAATAAAGCAAACCCATGAAATTCCTAGTAAGAAAGGCACAGTAGGGCTATAAAAAAGCAGCCAGACCTTGGTCATATTCTGACATTTATACCTCTTTTGAGATCAATTGTTAATGATATTTTAAATAGGCCTTGGGGACTAGCTATTAACAGAACTGTAAAGATAATGAATATCTTTTCATGACGTCTCCCCCTCCCTCCTCCTTTTTCTCTGAGGTTAAGATGGCTTTCTTCTTCCACAGGCCAACAAAGGGGTGGGGGAGGAACAGTAGAGTGTTCTCCTTGTTAAAACAAAACTGTAAGGGTGGCAATAGGAAATGATTCCCATTCATACCCACTCTGCTCAAAGGGCTGCTAAGGCAGAGTGCTGGGGGGATTGGTGGGGGGAGCCCAAACATTGTTGGTGTGTGAAATGAGGGAGGCATGGAGCTGCAATTTCCCATCGTGAGAACAGCAATTTCTTGGCAAATACTTTACCCATATGTCATGGAAGCGTTTGATCTACAGTCAAGAGAGGAGGGGAATTGGAGGAGGGTGGTGGGAGGGAACAGAGAGGCTTCATAAATGCACACACACACAAACTATGCTGCAGAAAGGTTAAGGGGTTGGCTTAAGCCAACATCTGCAAGGAAATTCAAAGTGAAAGCTGAAAGTTTCTCCTTTAATCGCTACATTGTGCTTAAGCATAGCAGCCGATAGGGCCTCAGGAAAAAGAAAAAGGATCCATGGTACAGACCTTCCCTGGAATGGATAGAAAATAAAGGAAATAAGCACATAGTGAGGGAATCTCAAGTTTCTATTGCTTTCATTATGTAGGTATGTCAACTGGTTATTCTATTTTTATTTGGATGCTCTGCTTTTAAGGTATTATAGATTGTACGATCAAAGAGCTGCTGCTGGATCTTATTACCAGAGACATATTCAGGGCATCTAAGGAAAACAGAGTAGTTACGCAATTCTTATGTATCAACTTTTCAATTGTTAATGCATTAGTAGCTCAGTTCCATTTGGTTCAGCATTTGAACCAAATGGAAAAAGATACATTTTCCAGGATTCATATGAAGGACTGGCAAAACCACCTCTTAGTATTCCTTGAGAATGGTAATTCCCCTTTGGTCCAGTTAACAAATTAGACATCATTTTGAACATCTTACTGTAAGCTGAGCAACTATTAATTAAGCAATCAAATATTACTTTGTCTCAAGGCAGCTGTGAATGTAGAATATGTTGAATAGGGATAACTGTTCAGTAATCACCATTGATGGGTTTGGAAGTAATATAATATCTATGACTGAAATGAATAGAATAGTTTATAGCATGCACACAAGAACTAGAGCCCAATAGGAATTCTATATGCACGGCTTAGTTGCATGACTATTTTTGTTGAATGGTTCAGTAGCATCTCCCAACGTGAGTTCTCTCAAACCTCATTTATTGGGCAGCAGTTGTTGTGAGTGAAGGAAGTCTGCTTTTCTTTCAATCAGGACATAGCAAACTGACATTCCCACACACTTTCTGTGAACTATCTCCAGTGCAAGGAGGAATTTGCAACAGGGATCCTGCTTCTGCCACACCGAACATGACTCATGGGTAGGAGGGGTGAAATGCCACTCTGCTGTGTCCCAATTGACAGGAGAACATGCCCCAGACTTATGGAGACCTATCACCACGTTTTCTTGGCAAGATTTGTTCAGGGGATTTGGCTTTGATGTGAGAGAGTGTAACTTGTCTAGGGTCACCCAATGACTTTCTGTGGTTAAGCACAGATTCAAATCCTGGTCTCCAAAGTTATTGTCTAACATTCAAATCACAACATAAGAACACAAAGCTAAAAACAATGATAGACTTTGAGGAGCCTAGGAAGCTCCTTCATACCAAGGCAGGCCATTGTTTTATTTAGCTCTGATTGGCAGGGGCTGATCAGGATTTCAGACATTATTCTTTCCTAGAGAGAGTCTATAGAGAGTGAACTTCCTCTGGGTTTTAGGCTGAACTTTAGAGAAGCCCTCCAATGTGCTGAACCCTATACTCAAGATAGCTTAAGTACCTTGGATAGTGCCTTTGAAGTCTGGAGCAAAACATATAGCAGATTCACTGTCTTGCTAACATGAAAATAATTTGTTTGAGACAGAAAACATACCAGTCCATCCATCTCAAACACTTCTTCCTCAACATTCACATTGTTCTCATCATTGCTGCCATTCAAATAGCCACCAGTTCCTGCAGGCTTTCCTCAACATATAGTGTCAGAGGAGCTTAGCAAGGTTATAGATACAAATTATCAGAAGACAAGATTCTCAAAAGTGGGGTGATGGCCTTATCCAGTCTCCAGTTCTTACATTTCAAAACCACATGCTGTTGTCATGGCTGCTGGGGTTATCAGTGTCTCTTGAATGGGAACTCTCTGACTGACCCAATAAATGGCCTATTAAGTACATGATAATAACTGTCATTCATCTGGATGTCCTCCCCCTCCCCATCCAAGCTTACTTTCCACCTTTAAAACAGATATATAATTAGCTAAGGTGCTGTGATATTAAAAGTCAGTCTAATTGTTAAGCTGGAAAGGTCATGTAATACAGAGAGCTAGTGTAGCTGATGTGAGGAAAAGGAAAGGATAATATCTGTTTCACAAGAGAAAAAACTACAGAGCAAGTCAGCGAGAGAGAGAGAGAGCTATCTGTGCTTGCTGTGTAAGAAGAAGAGGAAGGCCAGCAATCTGAAGTGGCAGATAGTCATGGGTCAGCAGACCAAGGTCACAATAGGACAAATTTCACATATGAAAGAATTAACCAGTTGGATGTATTGTTAGGTCACAATCACTTGTCATGAATTTATCTTAGGTCCAGCTGTATGCAATGATTCATAAATTTATGTTGGATTCATCTGAATGATTGGCTGATTTATATGTGTGTGTGTGTGTGTGTGTGTATGTATGTATGTGTGTGTGTGTGTGTATGTGTGTGTGTGTGTGTGTATATATATATATATATATATATATATATATATATATCCCACCTTATAGTAGACCAATAGAATTGTTGATTTTATTGTTGTGTGGGGTTCATTTTTATGCTCTTCCAGCAAAGATGAGACCAAATATCCATCACTGTTTTTTTGGACTAGAAGTGTGTTATTGTGTGAGAAAGGATGTATCATTGGTTCCTTATCACTAAATGGGTGTAGAAAACTGAGAGAATATAATCCTTTGATTAGATAATGTAGATTGTTTGTAGTTTGTAATTACTGGTTTTGTTTGTTTAGGATGTAGTAGTATTGTTCTAGAAAAGGTACTTATATTGTTTTGTTTATGATGTTGGAGTTTTTTGTATGCTTGTGTGTAGGTTTTGTTGTAATCTGTCTTAAAAACTAATAATTGGATGTTATTATTGTGTGACTTCAAGTCAACTTTGACATATGATGACTTTATGAAAGAGTTCCTTGGAAAGATTTATTCAGAGTATGTTTGTCACTGCCTTTCTCAGAGTATGAGAGAGAGTGGCTTGCCAAAGGTTTTTCAATTCATTTCCATAAAGTCCAACACTCAAACCCCTACATACACTGGCCCCTTGAATGACTAATTGATTGGTGGATGGAATTGTATATTTCTAACCTGCCCTATCTTAAAGGGGGAAATCCCTCCCATTATTATCTATTCATCTGTCCAGACTCCCAAAGTACCACAGATACAAACTTTCTGTAAAAACACATTGCAACACTTTCACAAATTGATCTTCAGAAGCCAATACTCTGTTCAAAGAGGTGGCTTTAAGGAACAAGCTGACAATCAGTGAGGTCACTTTAAAATGATCTAAAACAACTAAAGCAATATAAACACTAGTTCCAAGAATTTAAGTCAAATCTGTAATCTGAAAATGCAAAAACCAGTCAGTGATCACATTCTTCATGTGCTCACTGACTTTACAAAGCCAGCCAGTAAGACAGTTGTTTACTAGAGATCCCTCGCCTATACAAGCATAAGCATATGCATAAGCAACTGGTCAAGAATGCTCCTTTGTGCAATTGCTTTTTTATACAGAAAAGTGCTTAGGAATTAATGCTTATTATCAAGAATGACGACAATGAAGTCAATACTACTTTCACACAATTTTTCTGGGGTGGAGGTGGGGAATCCTTTTCATGCAGCACAGTAATAGGATAGGAGAACATACCACAGTTAAGATGGGAGTATAGAGATGAGACAATCCTATGTTCTGCCAGAAATACTTTGACAAGGATCAGTTCAATGACGACCTCCTTCCTACCCCACTCAAATGTACAAATTCACAAAGTGTACAAAGTAAATTTGTACAGCCAAATAATCAAAACAAGAAGCTGTTTTCTATGATGATATTATTTACATTTTTATCTCTTATTTTTGTCATTTTGTCATTTGTGTCTTTGGATCTTTAGGTTGTATTTCTAAAACTTGAGTCTTAAATTACTAAAAAAAAAACCTGGAATTAGAACAGTAAAAGAAAAAGGTATCTGAAGAGAAAGAATTACCATTTGGGGATGCATGAGTGTCTCTTTTTGTTTCCATGTCACTCTGATTATGAAGACACATCTCCATAACTATATAAAAGTAACAAAAGTGGATGTCACTAATAAATATTCTCAGAAAACTGTTTGAAGGTGCCCTTTGCAGGAGCTTAGCAAGACTGACTCTGCAAGCTCTTTCCATGGATGAGGGAGCTTGCAGAGAAATTGCTGGGAAGGATTAGGATGTAAAGCCATCTGAAATGTTACTTCTATTCACAAAGTGCATGAAAATGCTGGTGCTAGATACTTCCTCCACAAAAGTCATGAGTGCACAGAAGATAGCTGTTTCCATGAGGTACAAACACAACAAAGGAAGCAGAAATCTCTGATTCACTACACCACAGCTTCTGTTGCCACATCAAGTCTTGAAAAAAATTTAAATGACTTCAGAAAGGCATCCTGGTTCATTTCTTCATGAACACTGGGTTAACGTAAACAAATGGTGCCTGACCATGACTGCAAAGTGGCTGTTGTCCATCACCAGGCTGTCATTTCTTCATGATATTTTCCTCACCTGGAGCAGATCCTGGAATGAAGCTGTAAAGGGAATTGTCAGTATGACACAAACCCTTGGATCAGGGGTCCTCAAACTTTTTAAGCAGAGGGCTGGTCCAAAATTGTTCAGACTGTTGAGAGGCCAAATTATCATTTGAAAAAAAATACGAATAAATTCCTGTGCACACTGCACATGTCTTATTTGTAGTGCAAAAAACCCCCAACAACAACGAAAGAACAATACAATATTTAAAAACAAAAACAATGTTAACCAACATAAACCTATCAAGATTTCAATGAGAAGTGTGGGCCTGCTTCTGGCCAATGAGATAGTCAAGTTAATTAGGATTATTGTTGTTATGTGCCTTCAAGTCATTTCAGATTTTGGGCGAGTCTAAGTCTAAAACTGAGCGTTTATCCTGCTAGATGGCGAAGTCCATTTTACTGGTTTGTTTGTGCCATTTCACCTGGTTGTGTTCCTGATATGCCAGCAGTATTCAAATCATTGTGCAACGTGCCCAGCCAGCATTGCTTCGATTGTTCCTTTGGTCTCTTGTCAAGCACATCTAAATCAAGAGCAATTTTGCAAATGAACTCGTCTTCACCTTGCATAGTATGACCATACCATCTGAGGTGTGATTCTCATAGTTCGTCAGCAACTGGAGAAATGCCAAAGCATTGCCGGATGTCATCACTGTGGATATGGCCACAGCTCTGCCACCAGATCATCATGTCTGGTCACTTTACCTGGCTTCATGTGCTTCAATGCCACCTCAACTTCTTCCACAGTGATCAACTGTATGGGACCATAGATTAGGGCAGTTTCGGGGATGGGTGGATGGTCAAATTCCTTGGTGGATATTTTCTCAAAGTAATCGCACCACCGGTTCATCACTCTCCTTTAATTAATCAAAAGCTGACCATTCTCGTCATCAGTGTCGAGGAATTTCTCCATGTCTTTGGCTTGATGCTGCTGGGATTCTAATCCCATGATTACTTCAACCAATATGGTATTTTAAGCAATTGAATGCTGCTTAATATTTTTACTAAGGGTATGATACTAATAATATAACACAGAAGAAGGAAAAGGGTAAATTTGGAAGTTACTGAAACAAAATTAGTGATGTGTATTCAGAATTATTTCAGTTCATAACATCCAAAATCTATTATAGTCAGTGACCCTGTCAATTGGGAAATTCTGGAAGTTTTAGTCCAATCAAGGAAATAATCTGAATTCTGGATTATACTTCCAGGTAGTGTTTGCACAAACATGACTTTAGGCTCCCATTACTCTCTTGGTAAAGTCATTGCAAAATGTAGTCCTCAGTGTGAATTTGAGTATTTATTTTTGTAAGATACTGCACTTTTTTTTGAAAGTGTTTGGAAAACCTACTTTAAAGGGGTAGCCACTGTTTTAGGAGTCACTTGAGAACACAAATGCCTGGATACCATAGAGCTGGCCCCTTATATGAGTGGGCCAGGGTCCAGAACATACATGATGTATCAAATAGACAAGCATTTGTTTTGCCCACTTTAAACAAGCCATATGATTGCTTGCCCTCTTCTTTTGGTATCAGTCTGCAGGGTCATAAAGAGGGAAAGGTCAAAGCAGTACAGCTGTATCCCATCAGTCTTTCTGAAGATCAGGCAGACAATTTATGATGCAAAGGTCCCCTGCTGGAGTGTGATGCTGGTGCCCAAAATGCTGATCCCTGATTTTAGCTATAGGATTTATTGTTGTTATATGCCTTCAAATTGATTCCTGCTTATTAAGACAACCCTATCATAGAGTTTTATTGCTAAGATCTTGTTATTTCTTTCTTCTGAGAGAGTCTTACTTGCCCAGCAAGTTTCCATGGCTGAACCAGGATTCAAACTCTGGTCCCACCGAAACCATTACACCTTTCTGCCTCTCTCAGCCATGGAATACAATATAGTATTTTCCATGTTCTTTAACTTTCCTCTGGAGAAAACAGGAACATGCAGTGTAATTCTTCTCTTATTATGAAGTGCAGGAATTGAGCAAGAAAGAAGGACCAACAGTATTTAACAATGGGACAGAAGATCCAGGAACTTAGCAGCAACCATAGAAAACAATATAAGGCTTCATAACTTTTTTCCTGGAGATAATGAAATGCAGACCTACACATGGAAACACTAACATATGCTCTCCTATGAGGCCTCAGTGGGAATCCCTATAATAGAGGCAGCTAGACATCCTAACAGCCCAGGCCAGCGCTTATATTACAACAGCAGCAATACTGGTGTTCCCTCAGGGTTGCTCTCCACTCTGCTATGGAAATGCTAACCCTTACATATCAGTATGTGACATTTTAGCTTCCCAGAGACCTGTTTTGTTACTGAAATCACCCAAAACTAGGCATTCTGCAATATTTCCACTTGGACAAATTTAATAATAATAATAATAATAATAATAATAATAATAATAATAATAATCATCATCATCATCATAATAATAATCATAATAATAATGTTTATTTACACCCCACCTCCATCTCCATCTCCCCCGAAGGAGACTCGGGGTGGCTTACATGGGCCAAGCCCGGATAAAAAGAATAACAATATACAATACATCAATAGACAAAAACATACACAATTAAAAATTTAAACATCTATATCTACTATCTTATATATCTTCTATATCTATCTCTATATCTATCTATATCCATAATAAAAGTGAAAACCCATATGAGTGTATGTGGCACAGGTGCCTGTTCACACAGACAGCCTCCGTCCTCCACAAACAGGTTACATTTCCCAGTGCTGAGGAGTCAGCAAGTCACTCTTTTCCACTGACATTGCGGTTACAGCAAGCTCCATGAACATGCAGCCCAAACCCTGCCAATGTCCTTCCCAAACACTACGGCCCACCACTCAAGGAATGCGTTCATTTGGGGACCATTTCATCCTAGATTTGGCTTTTTCCTCTACCACAAGCAGGCATCCCAGGGTTCTCCATTGCTGTGGAATTTGCATGACCCCACCTACTGCCCTTCCCTTTCAAATCTGTCTACAGAACAAACACAGCAGAAGAAGAGTTTGGGGGATTGACTCCACATGGTGGATGTAGTAGTTCACCCTGCATCAAGTCAGAGCACTGTGACTCTTACTGGGGAATGTAGAGGAGTTGTAGTTCACCTACACCCAGAACGCTATGAACCCAAACAATGATGGCTCTGGGCCAAACTTGCCATGCATACCTGATATGCCCTGATTTGAATACTGGTGGGTTTTGAGGGGAATTGCCCTGGACATTTGGGAGTGGTAGGTACTGGGATTTATAATTCACCTGCAATGAATGAGCACTCCCAACCCCTCCGATGATAGACCAGGACCAAACTTGGCACACAGTGTCCCCATAACCAAAAGAGCATATTGGACAAGTTTGGGGGAAAGGGAGTTATAGTTCACCTGCATCTGGAGAAACAGTGACCCCCACCGATAATGGACTGGGACCAAACTTTGCACAGAGAAGCCTCATGACCAACTAAACATACTACAGGGGTTTGTGGGAATTAGCCTTGATTTTGGGAGTTGTAGTTCACATGCATCCAAAGAGCACTGAACCCAGCCAATGACGGATCTGGATCAAACTTGGCACACAGATTCAACATAGCCTGCTGTGGATACTGACAGATGTTTTGGGACAATTGCCCCTGGAATCTGGGAGTTGTAGCAGTTCACCCCCATCCAGAGAGCACTGCAGTGAGGCGATGACCAGCCAACGACAGATCTGGACCACACTTAGTACACAGACCCAAACTTTGAATACTGGCAGGGTTTGGGGAGGATTGACCTACGATTCTAGGAATTGTAGTTCACCCACTCCAAACTGAGACTACCTAACAATCAAAGACAAATCATGCCTATATCAAATAATAATCACCAGGTTCCCAAGCTAGTTAACCTATAAAAATAAAAAACAGACTTAATAAAACATGAAATTAAAAACAGCAAGGTTGTAATAATAGACTAGGTAAAGTGCACATTGTAAAAATTGTATACTCAAAGTAACTGATAAAGTGCTGCAGATTCGTGGGAGAGCAATTTGGGATGGGATAAACCCTGAGTCAATGTCAAATTAACCAGGAAAAAGTGCAACCGGTGCAGAAATGGTCATGGAACATGATTGTTATGAGGATGGGCAATCTTTATCCAAAGGCCTGTGTGAAAAGCCAGGTTTTCAAGCTCTTCCTGAATGCCACCAGGGTGGGGACTTGCCTAATTTCTCTGGGGACCGAGTTCCAGAGCCTGGGGGCCACCACGGAGAAGGCCCTCTCTCTCGTCCCCATCAACCATGCTTGTGACAGAGGCAGGAGCAAGAGGAGGGCCTCCCCTGACGAACGAAGAGATCATGCAGGTTCGTAGGCGGAAAGGCGATCACAAAGGGAGGAGGGTCCCAAACCATTCAGGGCTTTGTAGGTGATCACCTGCACCTTGAATTGGGTCCAGAAGATGAGTGGCAGCCAATGGAGCTCCTTAAGCAGGAGGGTTGACCACTCTCTATAATTAGCTCCAGTTAGAAGCAAGGCTGCTGAGCGTTGGACTAATTGAAGTTTCCGGGCTGTCTTCAAGGGCAGCCCCACATAGAGCACACTGCAATAGTCCAATCTAGACATGGACCACCATGGCCAGATCAGACCTCATGAGGTAAGGTCGCAGCTGGCACACAAGCTTTAATTGTGCAAAGGCCCTTCCGGCCACTGCTGACACCTGAGCATCAAGCGCCAGCGCTGAGTCCAGGAGGACCCCCAAACTGTGGACCTGCGCCTTCAGGGGGAGTGTGACCCCGTCAAGCACAGGTTGCTACCCAATACCCCAATCGGACATACGACTGACCTGGAGGACCTTTGTCTTGTCGGGATTAAGCTTCAGTTTATCCACCCTCATCCAGCCTATCACAGCCACCAAGAACTGGTCCAGTATCTGAGGAGCTTCCTTGGACTTTGGTGGAAAGGAGTTGGGTGTCATCCGCGTAGAGATAGCACCGAACTCCAAAACTCTGGATGACTTTTCTTAGCGGTTTCATGTAGATGTTGAAATGCATGGGGGACAGAATGGAACCTTGCGGGACCCCACAGGTCAATGGCCAGGGGTCCGAACAGGTGTTCCCCAGCTTCACCAACTGGGAACAGCCCTCCAGGAAGGACTGGAGCCACTGCAGAGCAGTCTAAAGCCGGACTGTGATGGGTCCAGAAAATCAGTTCTCCATATTTCTTAAATTTCAGCTATAAGTCATTACAAACTTTGTTTCATATAACATTACAAACAAACAAACAAAAATTACAGGGACAAAAACACATCTATTGATTCTTGCCATTGAGATATTCTTTTATCTCTGGCTATATAATATATTGGAAGAACAATAACAAAAATGCCCATTACCATTCTGGGACAACGTGGATCCTATAGCCTCACTGAATGGAGATTTAAACATATTTTTTTATTGAAATGATATTGGACTTAGAAAATAATCCACCCAAGATGAAGTGTACATTAAACCCTCCTAAGCCTCAAAACACTAAAAGTCTCATTGGAGTCAGAAAGTGCCCATAATTCACACGATTGGATTTTTGTACAAAAAAATAAATCCCATAAAATTCATATCAGCATGTGAAATTATATAGGAGCATAGTCACTTGCTATTTTAGCTCCACACTACACTCAGTCTCCAATATCGATAAAGGATAGAGTCACATTGTCAATCTCTCCACATGACCTAACTCTTCTAATTTTATAGGAGTGAAATGGGTAAAAACCACAAAAAAGAAACTCTCATAAGGTAAAAACCAGACCTCGGAGCACATTCAAGAAACCTGGTGTAGCAAGACTGAATGATTTAAAACAGAAGTCTTCAACCTTTGTTGTAAACAAAGTTTCCTGGGCCAAGAAACAAATAGCGCAAGCCTCTCCAAGTTTAATTAAGGGCAAACAATCAAAACCCAATCCAAACACGAGACCCAATGAATTAATGAAAATGGGAGTAGCCTAGTGTGCTTAGAGATCAACAAGAAATGGATGGCACATTGGCAAAGGAACACCAACTTCAGCAATTGAGATCATGGTTACACAATAGAGTCAAAGCTGATTAAGATATTATGTGCAAGGAGAGATGGGTCATTACTGAACATGTTTATTTGGAAGTTATACAGAATATATATTTGTGGAACAAGGTCACTTCTCTTCTAATAACTGTTTGTATCTCCATAGGAAGGCTGCCCACAGCAATCCACAAGAACTGTGGTGTTAGAGGACTGGAGATTACTAACCCTCGGAGGGAAACGCCTCTGGCTGGGAAAGCTGTGAATGTTGGCCTGCCCATGATTCTGGCACAGAAAAAGATGAAGTTAACAATTACAAATTTATTTTTCTTTAAAACTCCTTCTAAGTGGGAAATGGGGTGGTAATGTTTCTTTCTTAACTCTGTCCCCCCTCTACCTCTTTCCATTTTTACTGGCACAAGAAAACCAGAAGGGAGACCCTGGAGTGCTTTCATTCACTACTTATTGTTTTGCAAGACTATAAAGAGAGATGGAACCTGCCCTGAACAAAAGGGAAAATATATTTTCAGCTAATTCATATCCTAGTGTCTGGGGACATAAACAATTTCATTCTACTGATTCAGCTTTACAACAAGACTCAAGACCCACATATGAAACAATAAAAACAATTCATGCCTTTAGTGAGGTTGTGATGACAAAGGCCAAAATCAGGGGTGAAGAGTGTATGGCTCTCCAGATGTTGAAATGCAACTTCCTATATCCCTTACCACTAGCTGTGCTGAGTAAGGACCTTGGGACTTGAACACCAACATCAGGAGAGCTACATCATTCCTATCCCAGCTCTAAACAGCTCTAGGTCAGGAATGGACAGACCATTTCTCCTTCTCTTTGAGTGTCCCACCACCACAAGATAATAGGTCAGTTAATGGTACACAAGTCTCTCTATCAGCATGTCAGTTGTGGAACCTGCTCCAAATGGTAGTTGAGCTAATTCAATTCCTCTTAGGTTTCTGACCATCATTCAAATTCATTGGTCCGTATGGCTTTAGGTCCTTAAAATTAGTCTTAGGGTTGGCCATTGGGCTTGTTTCAAGCTCTTTTCAAATTGTGTTTAGCTTTTTAAATATATTTTTAAAGAATAAATTTCAAGAGAGCATTTTAAAGAACATTTTTGAAAGAATGTTTTTCTCTCTTGTGCATCCTTGTTGAAGCTCTGGTTGGCCCAAGGGCAATCAACAGCTTCTTTTGATACAGACAGACATGCATAAGAGAAACATTTGTTTATTTGTTCGTACATTTACAATAGTAATGTATGCTGCATCTGCATTAGGAGAAATGATTCTCAAACCCTGTTGGTTTTCTGTGTGAAAATGCCCCCTGGTTAATATTCTATGTGAATATATTTCCAGGGAGAACTGAGATGCATTATGTAAAAACCCAGTTGGACTATGTGAATCAGCTTTAATCTTGTCTCCAAGCATATTGGTAGGTTCTCTCTTCTAGACCTCTGTTGAGTACATAAAGCCAGAATCCTATTGGTTGGTCCCATTGAGATAATTGTAACTAAATCAACATATAGGTAAATCAATAGATTTATTCTAGTCTGGATTGACAATGTATTCAGGACAAAGATGTTTGGGGTAAAGGGTCTGCTGAAACTTTTCTTCAAATTGGTTCAGCATGTTCGATCACTCCTTTAAAGTTTGGTCTAAAATCTGGAATCACAGCCCCACCAGTTGCCACTGGATAAATTCACTAGGCATTTTCAAGCCAGTTGTTGAATTTCCTTCATTTATAAAACACACCATTTGGAATTATTATTACAAATAACTAAAGTCTTTTCTGATAAGTTATTTTAAAGGTGTTCAATCAAAAATTACAAAAGCAATGTAGGAATACAAATTGGAATGATGATACTTTTACATATAATGAATAATATATTCTAGTTAGTTTTAACAAACTCAAATACAGAACTTTGTTACATAACAAATATATAATAAATTGGTCAGAACTTAGCTACATAATACATGAAGATTGCTACATATGATACAGAGTCAGCATGGTCTAGTAATTTGAATGTTTGACTTCCTAGTCAACTATTGTAAAACTGAAAGAACAAAGTTCAGATCCTTGCTGAGCCAAGGAAACCTTGACTTTGCCCAAGTCACACTTTCTCAGCCTCAAAGGAAGCAGGGGGCACTGCTCCTCCCAAACAAATTCTACCAAGAAAACCCTCTGGTACATTTACCCTAGAGCAGGGGTCCCCAAACTAAGGCCCGGGGGCCGGATGCGGCCCTCCAAGGCCATTTACCTGGCCCCCGCCCACAGTTTTAGACTTAGACGCACCCAAAGTCTGAAATGACGTGAAGGCACAACAACAACAATCCTACTTGATTATCTCATTGGCCAGAAGCAAGCCCACACTTCCCACTGAAATCCTGATAAGTTTACAGTATGTTGGTTAAAATTATTTTTATTTTTAAATATTGTTTTTTCATTTACCAATATTGTAAATTAAATATTGTAAATGAATGATATGGTAATAATATAATATATTGTGTATACATATAATATTGATAATAAATATTATAATGTAATACAATATAATATTTATTTATTTATTACAGTATTTCTACCCTGCCCTTTTCACCCAGTAGGGGACTCAGGGTGGCTAATAATAATAATGCAATATAATAATATTGTATAATATAATAATATTAATTATATATTATATATTAAATGTAATATTACTAATAATATTACGGTATAATAGTATAGTACAATATAGTAATCTATAATGCTGATATTGTCCTATGCTAATAATATAATATATTGTATGTACATACAACTTGTAAGCCGCTCTGAGTCCCCTTCAGGGTGAGAGAGGGTGGGATATAAATGTAGCAAATAAATATATAAATAAATTATTGTTGTTGTGGTTTTTTTTTTCTGCACTACAAATAAGACATGTGCAGTGAGCATAGGAATTTGTTTGGGTTTTTTTTTCCAAATGATAATTCGGCCCCTCAACAATCTGAGGGACCATGAATTGGCCCTCCACTTAAAAAGTTTGAGGACCCCTGCCCTAGAGTAACAATAAGCCAGGATTGTCTTGAAAGCATACAAGATTCAACAAAAAACAAACTACAATTCAACTGATGTTTTAAACCAGTTTTTAATACCCTCCTTAAAAAGACCAAGATTCTCTGGAATCCAGATTACCTGTTTTGGACTGGATTATATGAGTCTACACTGCCATATAATCCAGTTCAAAGCAGATAATCTGGATTCAGAAATTGGATTATATGGCAGTGTAGATGGGACCTAAAACAATACATTATTTCAAGAAGCTCTATCCTGACTTCAAGAAACATTGAAGCTGAAGTTATCATATTTCCATTCACTCTGGGGCTGCAAGATTGCAGGGGCTCTCTCAATTTTAAGTTCCCTCTGCTGTAAATAGGCTAAAACACAGGAACTGTGCTGAATCACACTGTACATTTGTCAAGACTCTGGTCCCTTAATGGTCTAATAGTAAAGGGTACAAGTAGAATATGACCAAAACAGCACATTTCCCCAGCCAATGTTATTCAGAGGCCTCTGATCTTGGAGATAATATGCGTATATTCTCATCATGACTAGCATTCATTGATAGCCTTGTTTTTCTTTATGAATGGTCTACACTATGCAGATGGTCTACACTATGCATTGTGGCAGACATTTTCATGCTTTCCCCATTGCTATCTGCCTTCACTATAAGCAATAATTCAGTAGGGACAGGCCAACTTCTAATTCCAGCAGCCCTTCTCCAATACTTCATGATGCTGTACAAACAGATCTGTCAGGACAGAGGCAGAAGAGACCCAGAAGACATGTGACATTTAAAAAAGGACCAAATGGTGATAGCTCCAGCCTCCAGAAGTCTCAGTCTTTCCCCCTCCTGCAGGCATAGGAAGCATGAGGCCATGAGAGGGAAGTTTTGAATGCCACCCTAAAGCACCAAACACCATAAGAGACAACAAGGGGGCCATTAAGATTAGGGGGACCACCAACTTCATTGCTGATAAGATGTGCATAATTTTGCCACACTCCTAAATTGCACCACCAAATTGCATCACTTGGTTTGTTTGTAGAAGGAAAACCCTACATTTCTTCTTTTCTGCTGTCATTTCCTTATCATTATCATATATCTTGTTAAACTGTAATTGACTTAATTGATTGATGCTCTGGGAACAGTGCCAGAAGGAAAGCAGTATGAAATGAATTGCCACAACTGAGCAGTCAACAACAGCATTAAAATTTGGCTTAAAATGTAGTTTACAGATGCCTAGCACAAAAACACCAGGAGTTATTTGTCTGAATTAAGGGTGGAGTTATCATAACTCCAAATGTTGTGCAGAAGTGTAAAGTCATAGCCTTTGGGATTTCCCTAATGCAAGTGAAGAGGAGATGGTCAGTATTCTAAATGCTGAATTCTTGATTTAGTTTGGACCAGAATGAAAAAGAATGGGCCCAGATCAACAGATACTGAATCCAGCCATATTGAAATCACCATCCAGCATCCAGCCTTTAATAAGGACCCGAAACAGGATGATGTATTACGAATATTACTCAACTGATTCTGGTCTTTGCTCCACACATTCCAGATCTTGTCAGAATGGATGTGCTTGTCTGAACATGAGTAGAAGTCTAGTTGTGTTTGACTCTGGGGTTGATGCTCATCTCCATTTCAAGCCGAAGAGCCAGCGTTGTTCGTAGACACCTCCAAGATCATGTGGCCAGCATGATCTGGTGGCCTAGAGGATAAAAGCCTTGGGACTTGAAGGTTGGGTTGCTGACCTGAAGGCTGCCAAGTTCGAATCCCACCTGGGGAGAGCGCGGATGAGCTCCCTCTATCAGCTCCAGCTCCATGCGGGGACATGAGAGAAGCCTCTAACAAGGATGGTAAAACATCAAAACATCCAGGCATCCCCGGGGCAATGTCCTTGCAGATGGCCAATTCTCTCACTCCAGAAGCAACTCCGGTTGCTCCTGACACGAAAAAAAACACCTTCCCATCGAAGGGGTAGCTATTGATCTACTTACATTTGCATGTTTTTGACCTGCTAGGTTGGCAGAAGCTGGAGCTGACAGCAGGAGCTTACTCCGCTCCCTGGATTCGAACTGCCAACCTTTCGATCAGCAAGTTCAGCAGCTCAGTGGTTTAACCCACTGAGCAATAGGGGGCTCCTGTTTTCTATGGGTTTTGTTAGGGTTTTCTTAGGCAGGGAATATTCAGAAGTAGTTTTTCCAGTTCCTTCCTCTGAAATAGAGCCTATACCACCTGGATTTGTTGGGGGTCTCCCATCCAAGCAATTACCTGGGCTGCACCTGCTTGGCTGCCAAGATAAGGGAAGAGTCATCCTAGGCAATGCCTTTGGTCCCTATGAAAAAATACAAGTCTCCAAAGGAAAGAAAGGGCGACCCTTGAGGAGGGGCGGGTGTGTCTGTCTGTGTGAAGGTGTTGCAGGGGAGACCCAAGCCTGATCCCCGGCCAGACTCCAGCATCCCAAGAGGGGCGCTCAGGAGCCAAGACAGGGGGAAACTTTTGGGGATGGGGGGGGCATGGCTGTGGGGAGGCGAGAGACTTGGCCACGCTTTCTCTCCCGCGGGGTGGCTGCGAGAGACCATCTTCCCTTCTCTTAGGAAGGGCATCCACTCCCGAGCGAAGAAGTCTCGCACAGGACTCTCCTCTCTCCGTCGCTCTGCTTCCCTCTGTTCTCAACTAGGAAAGCTCTGGACCGCCGCTGCCCTCAGTAGGAGGAGGAGAAGAAGCGGGGCTCCGATTGCAGAGCCCCTTGGGTCTTCGGGGGAGTTCTGGAGGCGACTCCTGTTCGCATTGCTGGGAAGGGAAGGAGAGGAAGAGGAGGAAGGAAAGGAAGCAGCCCCCTCCTCTTCCCGCTGCCCCCCTTCCTTGGGCTCTCCTGGGCTCCGTCTGGGCGAACCCCGGTCCGTGTGTGTGTGTGTGTGTGTGTGTGTGTGTGTGTGTGTGTGTGGAGGCAGAAGAGCCCTCCTCTCCTTCTCGCCCAGAGGCCGGGCAGAGCCCCTCCTCTGGAGCGCTGACGGTACTAATAATGATGGGTGGCGGTGGCGGCCGAGCCCGCAGTTGAACTTGCGAGGCAGCGTGGAGGGGGCTTCTTGAACGCCAGGAGGAGGAGGAAGAAGAAGACGAGGAGGAGGAGGAGGAGAGCCGGCCCAGAGCCCACTATTTCCAGCGGACACCGGTCAGGTGTTTCCCCCACTGAGGAAAAGAAGAGAAGAGAAGGGGGCAGGGCGAGGAGGAGGAGAAGGACGACGCGGGCGACCTCCAGCCTCTCTCCCTCTCTCTCTCTCTCTCTCTCTTCGCGCCCCGAGGCCAACTCTGGATTAAGCCGCGCGCCCTGACGGCGAGGGGCTCCTGCCGCTTCCCGCCCCCTCCCGCCCCTTCCCCGGGGTCTCCTTCGCCGCGGCTTCTGCCTGCCACTGCTTTGGAAGGTAAGGGTCCACTCCCCCCTGCCCGGATCCGGAGGCAATGCTCCGCTGTCCGCCTTTATGTTCAGAGTTCGCCTGAGGAGAAAGAAGCGGGGACGGTAGACGCCCCCTTTGCTGAAATGATCCCCCCGCCGCTGCTTTTGTGTTCTTAGGTCTGAGACTGGGGTCCACCTGGAAGACAAAGAGTTGCTTTGTAAGGAAAGGGGCAGAATGGTTCTGGTGTCTTGGGTCTTTTTTTTTTGAAATGGGGCATTTGTCTTTGGAGGGCAGAGAACAAAGAGAGAGGGCCCACGGACGGAGGGAGCGCCTGAGTGTGTGGCCTGAGGAGTCAAGGAAGGGAAGGGGAGATGGCCGGGGTGGGGGTGGTTGGAGGGGCGGCGCGCCAAGGGTTAAATGGCCGGGCGGAAAAGTCTTCTTTGTGGGGCTTTGGGAGGCACAAAGCGGCTCTGGAGGAGGAGGAGGAGGAGGAGGAGGAAGGGGGCGGTGGCTCTCAGGTTGGGGCTGCGAAGGAGACGAGGCGGGAGAAGGTGACTCCATGGGGGATTCCTAGGAAGCGGCCTCTCTTGCAGCCTCTCTCCTTTTTCTTCTCCAGGTTGGGAGGTTGGTCGTTGGGGGTCGGGGTGGCCCCCTCCTCATACACTATTCTCCCCGGAGGTTGCCCAGACCCCCCAGCCACTCACTCACCGAGCCTCCTCTCCCCTGCTTCTCCCCATCCGGCCTTAACTGGTCTCGGGGAACCTTTCCATCTTCCTTTCTCCGTTTCCGTCCCTTCCAGCCTTTCCCTCCCTTTCCCCTTCCGAACGAACTACCAATGGGGACTTTTTTCCTTTGGGAAAGCCCAAAGAAGCCATACAACGAAGCAAGCCGGCCCGATGCGAACCGCTTTGGTACAGGCTTCTGGTTGAAAACTTTTCCAAAGGCGCCGGAGATGTCTCACGTTGCGCCTCATTCATTCGCTTTGCTTTCCGCCTCCAGCCCGGATTTCAGTTGGGAAGGAGAAATCAGGGAGGATGGGGAGCCTGGGGAGAAAGTTGCCGGGAGAGATTTCTGGCTTAGATGGAAAGAGTAATTGGAAGAGAAAGAGAGAGAGGGAGAAAAAAACCCCACTCACTCCAACATGCAGTTTGCAAAGGGAGTCGGGGAGGATGGAAAAGCTTTGTGGGAAAGTTGCCGGGAGTTTTCTGGCTTGGCTTGGGAAAAGACACACAGATGCACACCCGCAAACAGCCTGACCTACTGATCCAGATTGCAAAGGGCTTCCTCCCCCAAAAGGGACCAAAGTCCGTCCAAAAGGGAGCGAAGACTTGGCAAGATGGGGGGAATGGAGTGGGTGTGGCGCTGGAGGAGAAGGAGGGGGCGGAGAGACACTGGGGAGAAAGAAAGAAAGAAAGAGTTTGTGTGTGAGTTTGGGAGTGGAGCAAACGAAGTCTTGTTTTGTCTGCTTCCACCGACCCAGGGAGGGGTGGTGTGTATGTGTGTGTGTGTTGCGAAGTGGGATCCTTTCCTTTCGGCGCGTCTGCCTCTTTCTGGAGCTTGGTGTCAGCCAAGGGGATTTCTGCCTGGTGGGGCGGGGAGAGACAGGGAGCCAGGAAGACAGTGTTGGGAGGCAAGGAGCGACGGGAAACTTCTCCAGGATCCAAAGTGTCAGGAGAATTGCCACGGGAAAAGTTCATGTTCTCGTCATCAGCTGTGCAAAGCACCGCTTTCCTCCAGCTCAGCTGCTTTCTTTTAGACAGACCTCGCCTCCCTCCGAACCCAGTATACATTTCACACTGTAGAATGATGTTTAACGCCACTTTCCTAGCCCGGGCTCTGCTATGAAACGCTGGGCCCCTCGAAAGGATCCCCCTTTTTCAGAGGAGGACCTGGATTGATTCCTAGATGTCGGGCTCCTGGCCAAGAGATGCCCTGAGACGGGCAGGGCGCGCTCTCAGCAGGAGCCCGGCATCGAGGAATCCGGCGGCTTGGGATGGAATCGGGGCGCCCCCTACTGGGCAAACAGCGTGGAAAGAAAAGTTCGCTCAGGCAAGGAAGACGCATCGATTGGCCGGAATCAACGACCCCTGAGGAGGAGGAGGGGAGGGGGGGGGAACAAGGCAATAACTCCTGCGAGGTGCTTCCATACTGTTAATGCAGGTTGACATCACTAAAACTGCCGCGGCTCAATGCTATGTAATCCTGGGAATTGTATTTTTATGAGTTCTTCTGCCTTCTCTGCCTCAAAGCCCTGGTGCCTCGCCAAACTAGGGATCCCAAGCTTGCAATACCAAAAGAACAACACTCAGAAAACAGAGGAATTCCAGACATGAATCAATCAGAGCCAGCTAACACCTACCAACAAAGAATTCCCCCAGGCAGTAAACAGCCAGACCTTGAAACTGAAAGGCTATTCAATGCTAATCAAGGTGGCCAGTTGAAACACTCAGACAAGAGTTCTTTCTCCCAGCCTGGACATTATTCCACAGATATATAAACCCCTCTTGACTAGTTTCCAACATACCTCACAACCTCTGAGGATGCCTGCCATAGATGTGGGTGAAATGTCAGGAGAAAATGCTTATGGAACATGGCCATACAGCCCGGAAAACTCACAGCAACCCAATCCCAAATATGCATGCACCCTACGTAGGAAGTTGTATTGCCTCCCCCTTTCTACTTCCATTTTTCCCTCTCTTTGTGTCTGACCAAGAAGACCTCTCTCTTTCTGGCTGACTGAGTGTGATCCCATGAGGACCATTTTAGTCAAAGTGAGGAAGTCACTTCAGGCAATAGAAATTGAAGCTATACTGATGGTGGCAGCTGCTCCAGATATTTGCCTTGAGCCTCTTATACCAGACATGTTTGTGGATTTCAATGTCTTCTATGTGTAGTCTGACAGGGTGGTTGTTAGAGTGGTCCATCATTTTGTGCTCTGAAATAATATTCTGTGTCCAGGTTGGTTCCTCAAGTGTTCTGCTATGGCTGACTTCTCTGGTTGGATTAGTCGGTAGTTAGGAATTGTGGGAGTTGTAATCCAAAACACCTGGAGGGCCAAAAGTTTGCCCATGCCTGTCCTAGAGCCATTCAAATCATACCTAGCTGGGTCCCATTTCTTCTAAACCTGCTGTGGTGCATTTTCAGAAGTATTGTGCTCCTTTGCTTGGATGATATGGCATACCTGGTTTGTTAGCAGGTGGGTGGGAGAGCGCATCTTTTGCTGTAGAGTGTTTTGAGCCAGCTGTCCAAACTTGTACCCAACACATAGAAGCTCACAATGTGAAAAGGATAATGAGTCATTTTTAATTTCACTCAAGCAAAGAAACTTGCGGGCAGAAGGGTGCTTCTCTGCAGAGGCAGAGTTGCCAGATGAAAAGTCTAGATTTTCTAAACCTCAGGTGGGGACTGAAACAAAATTCATGACCTCTGGATGCCTGGACACTGGAATTAATGCAGTTTGCCACCTCTTCCACTGATATGTTACAGAATCACTGGTGTAGCAGTTTTACAATATCTTGAACTTTCTCGGCCAAAGAATTCTGGTTCCTCACTATGCTAGCTCCATAGCCATGATTTATTTATTTATTGTATCAGAAGCAAACTGAGGATACAGTTGTAATGTATTTAAAAACACAAATAAAGTTAAAAACTTGGTGTTATACTAAATGTCCTTTGACCAGTAGCTGGACATTTGGAGTGCCTCTGGTGTTGCTATAAGAAGGTCCTCCATTGTGCATGTGGAAGGACTCAGGTTGCATTGTAATAGGTGGTATGTGGTTTGTTCTTGTCAACACTTGCATGTCGTGGACTCGACTTTGTGGCCCCATTTCTTAAGATTGGCTCTGCATCTTGTGGTGCCAGAGCACAGTCTGTTTAGCGCCTTCTAAGTGGCCCAGTCTTCTGTGTGCCCAGAAGAGAACCTCTCATTCGGTATCAGCCATAGTTTGTGGTTCCGGATTTTAGCCTGCCACTTTTGGACTCTTGCTTGCTGAGGTGTTCCTGTATCTCTGTGGATCTTTGAAAACTATTTCTTGATTCAAGGCGTATAGCCATGAGGTCAAATTGCATCCATTCGATGGTGTAGATCACGCATGGGCAAACTTTGGCCCTCCAGCTGGTTTGGACTTCAACTCCCAGAATCCAAGCCTTCTTACTGGTTGTTAGGAATTGTGGGAGTTGGAAGTCCAAAACACTTGGAGGGTCGAAGTTTGCTCATGGTGTAAGAGATGCACCTTGAATTTCGTGTTCTGTGCGAAGCGTCCTGTTCTGCTGGAACTGCTGCTGGGGCTGGCTCTGCTCCGGGCTCCAAGGCAGGTTTCCTTGCCAAGAGAGAGAAAGGGCCCTTCCCCTCCCTTTCTGCCCAGAAGCATCTGGGAAGGTGGCGAGGGCGGACGTGCGCCCACTCTCGCGCCTTCCTGTGTTTGTGAGAAGGACGATGAGGAGAGGAAGCCGCGGCGGGTGGAAGCCCCCTTTTATATTACCTTTCGAGGTCCCTCCCCGTTCTTGGGCGGGTCCTCCGCTCACCTCTCCGCCCGCCACGAAGCCCCGAAGGGATTTCTTCCAAGGGCTTCGGGACCCATCCTGTCTCCTCCCCTTGCCGCCGCCCCCTCCTCATCTCCTGTTTCCCACTCCTTCCTTTCTCCGGCGGGGAGATGGCACAGAAAGCGGAGAGCGGGGCAGAGGGAGCCGGAGCCTGGGAGGTCTCCTCCTCCTCCTCCTCCTCCTCCTCGGGGCGCCACGTGGAGAGAGGGTTCAGCCCAGCGGCGGAGAGGCGCCTTTGTCCTTCCTCGTCTTGGGGTGTGAAGTTGAGGGACGAGCACTGTGCCGGGCGCCTGTTTAGCTCGGAAAGAGACCAAGAGAAGTGAGAGGCTGGAAGGCGTGGAGATAGATGCCCGAGGAAAAAGGAGGGAGGTGCTTTGCCACTCCACGGCCACAGCGATGGACGCGGGAAGGGTTTAAACGAGTCCAAGTTGGCTGTTGCCTTGTTAGCGAGTTAGTCATTCAGCACTGTGGCAGGACCCGCGTTGCTTTGGGCAGAATGAGGCAGCTGCCTCAGGTGACAAATGCTTGCGAAGAGAGAGAAGTGGTTCCTCTTTAATCCTCCTTTCATTCCTCTCCGTTGGAGGACAGAGCAGTGAGTCATGAGTCCTGGCCCTAACTACACTCCTGCATTGTGAAAGATGCTATCCTATGACCAGTCCTGAAGTTAAATTCGTTTGGCAGTCCAGTCAGCTCATGTAAGTGTGGGCCAAGCTTATGAGGCGGCCAAAGAGGGTAATGAGCATGGCCTCATGCATGATTCAGAGAAGCTCCAGTGGTGTCCAAGGGGTCCGCCTGAGCCATGTTGCTGCCTGAGGTGGAGCAGTGAAAGGCTCCTGTCTGCTCAGTTGAAGTACATTGCACTGGAAGCTGAGCCAAGTGATTTTGGTAGTTGAGGCAGAATAATCCCACAAGCACCTCTCCCCACTGTCTTGGCAACAGAAATACCATAGCAGTGCATGAAATTAAACCACCCACAATTGGCCGTCTCATTTATGGCATCCCAAACCAACTGTTTGAGACACATGCCTCTGTATTGTCAAAGGCTTTCATGGCCGGAATCACTGGGTTGCTGTGACTCTTTTGGGCTGTATGGCCATGTTCCAGAAGTTTTCTCTCCTGACATTTTGCCCACATCTGTGACAGGCGTCCTTAGAGGTTGTGGCCATACAGCACAAAAGAGTCACAGTAACCCAGTTGCCTCACTCTTTCTCATGGAAGGGCTAATTCTGGATGACTTCCTTGAGCAGTTGCAATGCAACATTTACTAGAACCGATTAGTTTGTCTCCACCGAAGGGTGCAGGAGGTCACAATCCCTGAGACTTTTGTGGGACACAGTCAGAAACTTATTTCACAAGCACGAGGCAGACAAAACATGTCAGCAAAGAGCTTTGCTGATTCAGAGCAGGGGACCTGTCTCGGATAGCATCCTGTTTTCCAGAGTAGCCATACAGATGCTTCTGGGAAGACAAGATGTAAAGGTAGACTCATAAAATCATAGAGTTGCAAGAAACCTCAAGAACTATCCATTCCATCTCTGCCATGCAGGAAAATACAATAAAAGCACCTGGTGTTATTCATCCACACTGTCTGGTATATAGAGATATACTGCCACTTTGCCTGGGGTTTTTGTATCACTAGCATGACTAATTTCTGTGGATGGATGTTTCCATGATGAATTTGTCTAACTCTTTAGACAGCTACTATTAAGCATAGCTGCTACGCTGTTGGGCAATTACAAGGGGTGAAAAAGAAATAGTGCTTTGAAAAATGCATGCTGTGAGACACAGGGCTCTCTAAGAATAATATTTAAGAAATCATTGCAAAGTTCCTATTTTTGTTGTTGAAGGTCAACATGGAAACCTTTTGTGACTGCTTTAAAACAAATGGTTGGGAAATACTGTACTAGTCTAGAGTTGTGATTCTGGCCCTTTGGTTCTCAAGATGTTTTGGTCCAATTCCAAGAAGCCACAGCCAACAGAGAAATTTTGGGAGACAGAAGCCCAAAACACACGGAGAAACAAATTTTGAGAGCCATTGGTCTTCACCAAAGAACAAGGATATGGCAAATTTGTTGCTCGCATGCAAGAGCACTTGGAATTTCCTTTGCTAAGAAAATTAAATTCTTTTAGTTTAAATTTTCATCACCCATTCCTGTCTACTAGAACAGAGACTTAGGGTTTGCAAGCAACTACACTGGAGCACATCCTATGGTGTCCCCACTTACCAGGAGATTCCTACTGATATTCCTAGGATTTCTTTCCACAGTAGGCACTGCTTCCATCACTCATACACGTAATTCTGAAACTCTAGTTCCTTAAATTCAGGATTTTGAAGGATTATGCTGTGGATTGAAGGAGCTCTGGTGGCAAAGTGTGTTAAAGCACTGAGCTGCTGAACATGCAGACCGAAAGGTCCCAGGTTCAAACCCTAGGAGCGGTGTGAGCGGCCACTGTTAGCTCCAGCTTCTGCCAACCTGGCAGTTCGAAAACATGCCAATGTGAGTAGATCAATAGGTACCGCTCTGGCGGGAAGGTAACGGAGCTCCATGCAGTCATGCCGGCCACAGGACCTTGGAGGTGTCTATGGACAACACCGGCTCTTCGGCTTAGAAATGGAGATGAGCACCAACCCCCAGAGTCAGACATGACTGGACTTAATGTCAGGGGAAACCTTTACCATTTACCTATGCTGTGGATTGTGTGCCACTGTTCTTGGCAAGTACTTCTTTGGTTCTTACAGGGAACTGGCATCTATAGGTGAATTACAATGTTTTAAGTTTTGCATATGCTATTTCAGTTCATTTTTTGTTATTGTGGAAATTGCAACTCTCTGCCAACCACACAATGCCCCAAATCCCCTCCCCTAACTCATCTTTTTTCAGCTGCATCCTTCCAAACCTGACCACTTCTGAGTTTATGGAGAGTTGAGGGAGCAGTAGACATAAATCCAATTATCTTCCTATATAGCTCAGTTTTTTCCAATCTTGAGTCCTCTGGGTGTTTGGAACTTCACTTCCAGAAATCCAGCCAGCTTGGTCAACTGTCAGGAATTCTGGGACCTTATATTCAAACCCTGGAGGACCAAAGATTGGGAATTACTGCTATAGCTGAATGCAAAGCAATGACGTTATCTTCAGGGAATTTCAGAGAACCTCAGAAGGTCCCTGCAGATGCCTGCTGTTGTGTATCCAGCGACACAAAAAAGAACGGGATGTTCCTTTGCTGCTCTCCCTGCTTCCCATGGACAAGAAAATGGCTGGGTTTGAGGCTGCTTCAAAAATGTGGGGTTTAAGGATGGTTGGACAGGATACTATCATGACTACATCTCGGAAGTGGTCTTCTAGTGCAAAATCGTAATAATGCTATTATAATGTACATTATCAAGAGAAAGCACAGTTAGCATCTGATTGTTTATGCCCCAGCTACTATCAGGTAGAAATGTATGTTTGATTTTTGTATGTTGAGATTTGAGTAGTCATGCTTGGATAATGAGTCATGAATGTCTTATAGAGGCACGAGATTTCTACATTTCCAGACCGATCTCTCCCTTTCCTTCGATTTCTCCTATGCAGATGGTGACTTTGGAAATAGATTAGATTCCATCATTAGCACTGATTTATCATTATGCTTTCAAAGTCTTAGTCTGAAAACATCAGGAGGCCAATAAACTCTCTGAAATAGGCCAGAGTGCAAGAGCAAATATGACCAGGGTCGACAGTGATGCATTGACCCTGGTAATCTCTTTCTAAAAGAGATGTCAGACTGGTAACTCAAATTGAATTGGCAATTTTTCTTTGCTGAGCATCAGTGATGGATTGGTAGCAACGATTTAACTGTTAAGGTAAGAGTGGCAATGTGTGGCCTCCAAGATTTTGTCAGACTGCAACTTCATCACACTTAACCAGAATGGCTGATAGTAGTGGGCATGGGAAGAGAAGTTCATTAACATTTGGAGGATCACAGTTGATCATAGAATCAGAGTTGAAAGGGACCACAAGGACCACCTACCATACAGAAATAGGCAGCTAAAGCAATTTTGAGAGATAATTCAACCTTTGTTTAAAGATCTCAGATGAAGCAGAGTTCATCATTTTCCAAGGAAGTTCTTTAGTTCATTATATTGTTGAATAACTCTTACTGTCAGGAAGTTCTTCCTAAACTTCAGTTGGAATCTCCTTTCTTGCAGCTTAATTCTATGATTTCCTTGTTTTTTGAGCGGCAGAACACAATTATTTTTCAACCTAACTTACCTTCAGTTATTTAAAAATTATCATAATTTCATCTATCCGTTTTCTTACTCCAAGCTAAACATACCCATATCCAGTTCCCTAAGCTGTTCTTCATGTGGCTTAGTTTTCTGACCCTTTTCACTCCTGCCATTCTGTGGAGATTGGTGGAGTCCTCTATTTCATGTACTGGGGACTATTCTCACTCTGGCTGGTGATACTTGAAATCTATAAATACATAGGCTGAGAAAGAATGCTATAAAGTAGTGGGGGTGAGGGAATTTCCTGCATTTGGGAGCTACCAGAGGCTGGATGGGCTGCCAAAAATGCAATTTTGTGGGGAGAGGGGAACCACTGGAGGGTGGCTAGAAGTCTACTTCCAGTTTTAGAGAAATAATATTTTAAATAATGTTACAGAGTTGCCAGGCTGCAGTTAGCCCACCCCAGTACAAAAGAACATTCTAGTTTCAGGAAAGGGGATTTGAAATTGTTGCTGAAGATCTTAAATATTATTACTACCATATCATGTACCTGTAATATGAAGTAGAATGACTGGTATTTTACACAGAATTAAGCACATGGATCCATAATACTGTTATAAACCTGTTGCTCATATATCAATGTGATGTAGTCGTTAGAGTCTTGGAATGAGACCATATAGTCCCAGGTTCAACCACAAACCATGAAATGCACTGGATAATATGCTCACTCTTAGACTACCTCACAACATTGTTGTAAGAATAAGTGGGAAGGAGGAGAATCCAGTTTATGGCCTTGATGATATTGGAGGACATGTGGAATTAAAAAAAAACACACATTAACAGCTAATGTGCTGTTCTTACTAATGCATAGTTAAGCACTTAAGGTAGATATCTCTCTTTATGTAAATATTTACAATGCAAATTACAATGTATTTATTTGTGTACACTGTGAATATTCAGTAGGCACTGGCTGGGTTGCATATGGATCACTGTATAACATAAATATTAAAATTTCTGCATTGCTGGTTTTCAAAAAGGACACAAACTGCTTTGTCAAGAGGAAGAAGAATTTGCTTTCCTCCAGAGATTGTAGTCCATTGCCAGGGCCGGCCGGAGATATTTTTTAATGGGAAGCGGGGGTGCTGAAAAGCGCCCCCGCCACCCGCGCCCTGGCCCCGCCCAGCGTGCCCTGGCCCCGCCTCCCACGCTGCGTGGGAGGCGGGGCCAGGGCGATTAGTGAGGGGGGGCGGGGCCACAGTTGGCCCCGCCCCCGCCCAGCGTGGCCATTTTGCCCTTAGTAACAAACTAAGGGCAAAAATGGCTTATCTGGCTGTGCGCATGCGCACAGCCAGATAAGCCATTTTTGCCCTTAGTTTGTTACTAAGGGCAAAATGGCCTAGGTGTGCTGTGCGCACGCGCACAGCACACCTAGGCCATTCGGGCCTGACTTCCTGGTCGCGGCCGGCGACCGCCCGGGCGATCGCCGGCCGCGACCAGGAAGTCAGGCCCGAATGGGCTATCTGCGCTGTGCGCACGGGCACAGCGCAGATAGCCCATTCGGGCCTGACTTCCTGGTCGCGGCCGGCGATCGCCCGGGCGGTCGCCGGCCGCGACCAGGAAGTCAGGCCCGAATGGCCTAGGTGTGCTGTGCGCGTGCGCACAGCACACCTAGGCCATTTTGCCCTTAGTAACAAACTAAGGGCAAAAATGGCTTATCTGGCTGTGCGCATGCGCACAGCCAGATAAGCCATTTTTGCCCTTAGTTTGTTACTAAGGGCAAAATGGCCACGCTGGGCGGGGGCGGGGCCAACTGTGGCCCCGCCCCCCTCACTAATCGCCCTGGCCCCGCCTCCCACGCAGCGCAGATAGCCCATTCGGGCCTGACTTCCTGGTCGCGGCCGGCGATCGCCCGGGCGGTCGCCGGCCGCGACCAGGAAGTCAGGCCCGAATGGGCTATCTGCGCTGTGCCCGTGCGCACAGCGCAGATAGCCCATTCGGGCCTGACTTCCTGGTCGCGGCCGGCGATCGCCCGGGCGGTCGCCGGCCGCGACCAGGAAGTCAGGCCCGAATGGCCTAGGTGTGCTGTGCGCGTGCGCACAGCACACCTAGGCCATTTTGCCCTTAGTAACAAACTAAGGGCATGCGCACAGCCAGAGAAGCCATTTTTGCCCTTAGTTTGTTACTAAGGGCAAAATGGCCTAGCTGTGCTGTGCGCACGCGCACAGCACAGCTAGGGCATTCGGGCCTGACTTCCTGGTCGCGGCCGGCGACCGCCCGGGCGATCGCCGGCCGCGACCAGGAAGTCAGGCCCGAATGGGCTATCTGCGCTGTGCGCACGGGCACAGCGCAGATAGCCCATTCGGGCCTGACTTCCTGGTCGCGGCCGGCGATCGCCCGGGCGGTCGCCGGCCGCGACCAGGAAGTCAGGCCCGAATGGCCTAGCTGTGCTGTGCGCGTGCGCACAGCACAGCTAGGCCATTTTGCCCTTAGTAACAAACTAAGGGCAAAAATGGCTTCTCTGGCTGTGCGCATGCGCACAGCCAGAGAAGCCATTTTTGCCCTTAGTTTGTTACTAAGGGCAAAATGGCCTAGCTGTGCTGTGCGCACGCGCACAGCACAGCTAGGCCATTCGGGCCTGACTTCCTGGTCGCGGCCGGCGACCGCCCGGGCGATCGCCGGCCGCGACCAGGAAGTCAGGCCCGAATGGCGCCCCTAGCAGCCAGCGCCCGAGGCGGCCGCGTCCGCGGCCGCCTAGTAACAACCGGCCCTGTCCATTGCATAAACAGGCATCTAATGCTTCCAAGCATGTTTGAAGGTCCATAGCAGGTAAAAGAGCAATCAATTTTAATGACTCTTAACACATAGGCTGTCAGAGTATAATAAGATATGCATGCAATGGGAAATCCCCAGGGGTTAATTTATTCTACCTGGTAGGACCATTATCTGATCTTTTGTATCTCAGCTGATAAGAACTTGGGTTGTGAATGACAGAGGAGTGGGACAGGATGTTAAAAACCAGTTTGCCTTCAAATAACAGTCCTTTGCATTTGATAAATCTAGTTGATATCTGCCTAAAAAGGTATATTTATTTCCAATTTGCAGCAGCAGCAGAGAAAAGGCTCTAGACTGACAGTAAAAATTTAAGTATACTGTACCATAAGGCAATCAATTGATAATTAATTCATTTAACACAAATATTTCCCCTGCCACCAAAACCACATATCCAACAGATGATATGCAACATAACTTAATGCCAAGCAAGGAAAATACCATTTCAAAATCTCTTTCTTGCAAAGAGTTAAACCCAGTGATATTCTGCAAGGGGGAAATAACTTCTAGAACATAACTGTTATTTGCCCAAAAAAGTAAAGTAAACGGTGGTCAATTCTTATTTTGCAGACAGGAGTCCTCTATTTTAAGGGCTGTGAGATGACAGCCTGTGGTTTAAAGAGCTTTCTGCTTAAAGACTTACCCAACCGGTTCCAGACACAGAATCTTAAGGAGGACAGTAGAGGCTTTTAATTTGCTCATCAACAATTACAACATGGACATCAGAGTTAACATGTACAAATCACCTGGTTACACTCTTCCCATTCCAGTGAGATCAATTTGGAAATGTTGCTTTTGTGGACTCTTAGGGCCCTTCCACACAGCTCTATATCCCAGAATATCAAGGCAGAAAATCCCACAATATCTGCTTTGAACTGGAATATATGACAGTGTGGACTCAGATAACCCAGTTCAAAGCAGATATTGTGGGATTTTCTGCCTTGATATTCTGGGTTATATGGCTGTGTGGAAAGGCCATTAGAGTTCAAACAAGTAACTTTCCAAGCTCTGGGTGAGATTTATTATATTTCTGCTTACACCACAGCAATTGGGTTGTAGCCAGGTAAGACTGGGAAAGACATCAGACTGAATCTCTACAGAGTTGCTCTTAGTTGTTATAGATGTTACAGAGTAAAATAGATTAATGGTCTTGTACAGCAACGTCTAATGTTTCTTTTTAAGATTCACTATCTTCATTCCAACATTTGGCTATCCTGTTTAGTTACAGAAATCCTTACGTTGCATTTATCCAGGAGACAAGCCAATAAATTAAGAAACATTAGAATTTGTAAATTTAGCCAGAAAAAAAGCCTCCAGTGGTGTGACCACACTAATAATAACACATATGTCTAAGTTTTTAAGACATCCAAACATTTAAAATTTAGTTGAGGTTTGCACCAACAGAGCTATACAAAACTGCCCAAGGATTAGACATGTACATATTTGTTTTCAGACTCATGCCGTTCAACCTTATTGGGACTATCACTTCTGTTCCACAGGCTATACTGTCATCTTGTATGGTCCAACATAATGTAAGCTATAGCTGGCCATTCACTGACTCCTGGACCTATTGTAAAGTTGTTACACCCCTTCACCATTTTCTCACTGGTGAGGTTAACCCCCCCCCCCCCCCCCCCCCCCGGAGAATAATTTTAGATCCAGACACGAAATTATTAGATTCTCTGGCTGGTGACATAGCATATGCTTCTCCGATTCGTTTCTTCATCACCAGATACAGATTGGTGGGGCCAAGGTTGCAGTAACTCTATTGTAAGTTGAGGAAGACTTTGAGTGATGTATAGGGAGCAATCTCACCAACAACAAACACAGATATAAAATTGACTTAGCACCTGTATATGCCGGGATGCCAGTCTTAGTTGCCATTTCAGTTATATCTGTCTGAGGCTCAGTCAATTGTTTTTAGTTTTCTCCTTTGTGCAAATGCTGTTGATTCTATTAAATCAATGGTTCTCAACCTGATGTCCCCAGATGTTTTTGGCATTCAACTCCCAGAAATCATAACAGCTGGTAAACTGGCCAGTATTTCTGGGAATTGTAGGCCAAAAACCTCTGGGGACCTCAGGTTGAGAACCAATGTAGTAAATTAACATTGATTTAATGAGTCTACTCTAGATAGAACTAGCAATTTAGGGAAATGACCTTGGAACATAGGTGTCATGTTTTACTTACAGTGCTCTAGGGTAAGTGTTGATAGCCATGTACTTGAATCAATTGAAATAACAGTGGAATAGAAACACAATGCCAACCCTACCATCTATTATAACCTGACAGAACTTGACCATGCTTTTGTTTTTTTCATTTTAATCAAGCATCTTAATAACAGACTGCCAGAGTCCTTGATGGACTGCCAGATGTGATTAGTAGACTGTGCTTGGTTTTCAACTTTTATGAAATTTTCCTAATAAGAAAATACCAGGCTGTGGGAAAGCTGCTTTCATGTACTGCCCCCAAGTAGTAGGATGTCCAATCTAGCATAGCTAGTGGATATATATGCTAGAGGATTCTATTATTTGTAACTTAGAAAAGTAACATTCATAACCTTTGGGAAAACCTATATGGTATGAATAGGAAGGACCAACCTATTCTGCTTTGGTCAGAACTCACCTGGAATATTGTGTCCAGTTCTGGGCATCACAATTCAAAAAGGATATTGGCAATCTAGAACATGTCCAGAGAAGGATGACCAAAATGATCAAAGGTTTGGAAACAAAGCCCTATGAGGAATGCCTTAGGGAGCTGGGTATGCTTAGCATGGACAAAAGAAGGCTGAGGGGGACATGGTAGCCATGTTTAAATATTTGAAAAAATGTCACATTGAGGAAAGAGCAAGCTTGTTTTTACTGCTCTGGAGACCAAGACATGGATCAATGGATTCAATTTCAGGAAAGGAGATTCCACTTAAACATTGGGAGGAACTTCCTGACAGTAAGAGCTATTCAGCAGAGAATATGCTACCTCAGAATGTGGTGGAATCTCCTTCTCTGGAGGTTTTAAATAGAGGCTGGATGGCATTCTGACATGGGTGCTTTGATTGTGTGTTCCTTCATGACATGGTTGGATTGGATGGTCTCTTCTAATCTATGTTTATATGATTCTAAACATGGGATTCATCATTTTCAGTGCTAGCATTCCGTACAGAAAACTCTGGAAGTGATAATGAGTTAATCAAGAGACAGTGAGTAATTGTATGTAGTCCAAATTAACCAACTGTGAGCAACAGAGCAATTAATCAACGGGCAGTAACATTGTAAAACTGGCAAAGTTAATTAAATGGAGGTTGGAATATTTAAGCAGTGCGATTTATAATGAAGCTAATCAGTGTTAAGCAATTAGCGGTCCATCAGATTCTCTAAAAAGACTGCATATGAGTGATAATGATATAATAATGAGAACAAGTGTATGACATGGTCGGTGCATTAATTTCTAGTATAACTTATTCACTGATCAGGTCACAAAGTGTTTCCTTAGGATGTACTCTAGGTGTGACACCTGTGAATCTCCATATATTGCTGAGTTGTCCAGCTTTTTGTTACCACTGCTGGCTGATGTGAATTGCAGCCAACAAAATCTGGAAAACTGTAGTTTGGCTATGCCTGATCTATTACCATTGGTTCATAATGCCAATATCAAGACCTTTCAGCTTCTCCCAAAGCAAACAAAAAGTCAGAATACTATAGCTGTAATCTTAAGAACTTGTTAGAGTGGAAGTCTAGGTGAAGAATCTGCTTCAGACCACATTTCATCCAATTTGTTGAGTATGAACCATCACAAATAGACAGTTAACAGAAAGGTGAAATACTCAGTAAGGGATCAAAGGACAAAAATGCAGCTACTGCATTTTGCTTCTCCACTCCCCTGCTTACTCCCCCGAAGGCAGGTATAATGAAGGCAGTTGTCAGTTTCACCCAAAATCCAAGAGCCAAGTTGACTTTTTATATTATGTGTCCTAGAACCTATAGCTTACATGGCTGAGGATCCAAGCTTTGCTTAGACCTCTTGTACATTCACATAAAATACCTGAGGGTAAGATTTAATCATTACTAAAATCAGAAAGAACAACATCTGTCTGCCTATTATAGGGAGAATAAGATTAAAATCTCTCTAGATCCCTAGGCTAAAAATAATTTTCAGAAAGAACGTCTCCTGCGGCTCTTTGATGGCAGCAAAGCAGAAGCAGGGCAACAAAACCATTTTTTTTTCTTTTGGACAGTTGGATTTGACAAGCAGTTATGTCAGACTAAGAATAGAATATTCACTATTCTCTATTCTAATGAAGTATATTTTTGTTTATTTTTCACTGCCATTGGAGATAATCACCACTTCAACACATGTACCTTCAAGCATTTCCCGATTGGCTCAGGTTTTTATGTAACATTGACTGGGAAACTTCAGAACAAATCAGATAACCTTCTCTTGCACATTATAAAAAACTTGTACATTAAAAAAGGCATGTGTACTCATCACTTAAGAATTTTCAGCCCCTCAGTTTGAATATCCTTGGATAAGGTTGAAAAGCATCAAATGGTTCCCTCTAACTCCTTTGCTTGGTGAAAGTCATCAGATCCTAAAATGGGAATATGTTGGAGAAGGGGAGAAGCATCCAAAAGCCCAACTGCCAACTGGTCAACCTTATTCTGATCAGTTTCTTCCAAATGACCAAAACAGAAGTTGAATCAGTCCAAACCTTTTCATTTCACTATTTGTTACTTTTTAACTACTCTGTTCATATTCGAGCTGTAGTCCCAAAGAGCAACATTTCCAAACTGATTTATTTTAATTGAGGGAAGTATTTGATAGAATTTTTCCAAAAATGATATGCTTTCCCCATCTCTGTATTTTCCCCTCCTGCTACCAAAGTTCTTTGGCTAAGAGCAAATGAGATTAATATAAACATACCCTGAATGATTAGACTTTTTGTAATGAACATAAATATTTGGGGCTTTCATCTGCTATAGTCATCTTGAATCCCAATCTACAAGAAAGATGAGCTATAAATCTAATCACTCAACAAATCAGTGCCAATATGACTGATTCTTTTTGTCAGCAAAACACATAGAGATATGCACTGTTACATTTATTTTAAAGTAATGTTGATTTTAGACTTTTCTTCTTTCAAGTTGGAGCAAGTAGTATAGATAATATATGCATCCTCTGAAAACAAAGGAGAGGGATTGTGGTGGGATTTGGGTAGATATAGACGCTGTGTAAAAATAGAAGTAAAGTATTGAGTCAAGCAATCTGCCATTTGGACAAGTTCTTCAGCTCATTTTGCATGTAGGCTTGAGGGTACCTGATGTTTAAAAAAGAGAACTAAATATATACTATTTGATAGGTTTTGGTGCTAATAGTATGGGAGAATAGTATGTGTTTGTATATACCGTGTTTCCCCGAAAATAAGACAGTGTCTTATATTAATTTTTGCTCCCAAAGATGCTCTAGGTCTTATTTTCAGGGGATGTCTTATTTTTCCATGAAGAAGAATTCACATTTATTGTTGAACAAAAAATGAACATTTATTATATACTGTACAGTAGTTGCCATCACAAACCAGCCTAACCAGACAAACTGAATCCTATCAAGCATTTCTTGTTACTACCAATATTTCCATATACAACACATTTACCAATCCTGCATGCTCTGGTGTTCTGTTTGGCAGTCATGCTTCCAAACAAAAACTTTGCTAGGTCTTACTTTTGGGGGAGGCCTTATATTTAGCAATTCAGCAAAACCTCTACTAGGTCTTATTTTCTGGGGATGTCTTATTTTAGGGGAAACAGGGTATATGTTTATTCATTTGAATAAACAAGCTCAATAAATTGTTTGCATGTCCTCCTTAACACAACACTTAATAATTCTTTATGTTAAATTGTCTTGAGTGAACTATACTGTTTTCACTAATGGAGGTAGCTAGACAGCGATGAGAGGGATCACTATGCAGATACATGTTAGCTCACAAGTGGTGAAGAACTCCCAATCTGAAGAGATAGAGGGAACTATGGACCTCATCACATGGGGCTTGGGCTCAATCGTATGATGCTTCCAGGACAGCGCCCGCCGGTGCCTATTACATCACGGAAGGCTACTTCCAGTGCAGCTCTGTCCTGGTTCTGTTCTGGCAGCGTCCTATGATGGAGCCCTCTTGAGAACACAGGTGACTGCCCATGTTCTCATTAGTTAAGTCGGAGACAGTGCAGGGGGAAGGCAGCGATGCAGGTGATATGGGGCATGGGACAGTGGTTTCCCCTTCTGCCCCCCGGATTTGGTCTGCTGCCCCATGGATGCTCCCACTGCCCCTCGGCTTGAGTCCCTCAATGTGATGAGGTTCCATGCCCATTTCAGTGGGATGTTTTGGTGGCTCAGTGGGATGTTTTGGTGTTCTAGGGGGCATGGTTAGGGCAAAGAAGAGTTTAGTGGTTGCACGTGTTCAGTAGTTTCCACCTTTCTAATATTGTCCATAAAAGTTAGAACTTGGAAAACTAATTTTCTAAGTTTTTCTATTAAAAGGAACCATATATAACAGCTACATTTTGCCCCGAAGCATTATGATTCTGAGTTTTCAAGCACACAACACAGTCGCTAAAAATGGCAACTTTGTGTCATTTTCTTTCCATTCCACCTGTAACATTAGTCATACATCTCACCATCCCTTTTCTCAACCAGAAACAGTCAATAATATGGAGATGGATGAGGAATATGTTAGGTAATTTTGAGAATGGTGAGACCTTGACACAATTTGGGCAGCAATCCAGCACTGAAAAACACATATAGTTTTGTTCTGAGATGAGTAATTGGGTTTGGTTATTAGGAATTAGAAATCTATGCTTCTAAGTTCTGATTCTCCCATATTTATTGCTGCATGATTGACTAGAGGCCATCTAAGAAAGGGAGTTATAGTCCATAACTCATGCTATAATAAATCTGCTAGTTCAAATGGGCCACACCATTCTTTCTGACTTTGCAATAGGTCAACACGATAATTGACATACTTTCCCATCTCTATCTGTAGTATTCATTCAGAGATTATAGAAGATATGGGCAATGTTCTCCAAAACAGATGGCATTTTTATGGGTTCTAATACAAAATTTAAACAAAGAAGACAGACCAATTTCCCCTAATAGTTCTAGCATTCCAGAACTTCATGGTAAACCAAATAACACAATCTGGCAAATCCATACAGAATCCAGGGAGAGTCATATAGTTTTTCCAGTAAGAAAGAATGCATTTATGTTGACTCATAGGAATCTGAAGATAACATGAAAGGCTGCTAATTGGTTTAACTTCTGAAATTCCAGTTTGAGGAAACAGAATTTATGAGAAATATAATTATGCAGCCCTAGGCCTTTGTTACTAGAATCAGTTAGGTTTTTAGGCCTTATTTAACTATCACGTAATTATTACTAATGCAACATAACCATGGGGTGCATAGATTACATGTAATCTACAACTTTAACCATATTATGATGAATATGGAAGCATCATATCTGATTAGTGCTGTACTATCTACATTAAGAATATGAGAAGAGCCTTGCTAGGTCAAACTGAAGAGCCATCAAAACCCACCATTCTCACAGAAGCCGAACAAATTGGGTAACTCAAAAATAGGTTGTGAGCACAACACTTCTGCATTGCAGAATTGCAGTCCAGAGGAATAAATTGTTAGAAGCCTATTTTTCTTTATATTGTTGTCCTGGTTTCACCTCATCCCTCCTTTGTATAGTCTATGCTTGTTCTTTTCCTTATCCTTTCCTGTCCCTCTCAAAACATTACTATGGCCCCACTTCATTCTTAACAAATGTGTTGTTTGAACTGTGAAGTTTTGAAACCTAGTGTGTTCTTGCAAAGGTAGACCACTATATATTGGAGTAGTGCTAGAAAACATTTCCTGGAGGGAGGCCTCTGAGTTTTTCTGTGTCATTGAAAATGTATTTGTTGTCCTTACCACAGGACCGGCCCGAGGAAATTTAAAGGGGTACGCAAATATTTTTTTGTGCCCCCTCCCCTGCGCCGCAGGAGGCGTGGCCAGGACTGGCCCCTCCTCCCGTGCCCTAACCCTGCCTCCCATGCCGGGCGGCCACGCCTCCCGTGGCGCGGGCGGTGTGGGAGGCGGGGCCAGGCGCGCCCTGGCGCAGCCAAGCTGCGGCAGGAGTTCTTCCAGGCCGCAGCCTGAAAGGACTCCCGCTGCAGCAGGCGCGTGCCATGGGAGGCGTGGCCAGTCCCGCCTCCCGCGGGGTGCGCCCTGGCTGGGCGGCCAGGCTGCGTGAGGCGGGAGTCCTTCAAACCTCTTGCCATGCAGAAATACACAGTTAAAGTCCTGAAATATGTCAATCCAACATTTGTTTAAATATCTCTAAAGTTTAAGAGTCCATAAACATCTAAGGCAATCACGTCCACCACAGAACACCTCTTACAGTTAACAAAGGGTCTAAACATCCTAAAAATAGCAGATCCCATCAGCACTTGGAAGTAAATTAGGGTCAACCCTGGTAAAAAAAACTTCTTGTATTCCTTGTCTTAGAATTACTTTACAACAGTCATGGGCAAACTAAGGCCCAGGAGCCGGATGCGGCCCCCTTGGTATTTACCTCAGGCTCTCCACATTTTCCCTGTCCTCTTGGCATAAGAACATGGCGGTCTGCCATGTCCTTATGCCAAAAAGTTGGGGGGAGGAAGGCACACAGCAGTTGAAAGCTTTCTGGAGTGCTCTCAGCCACCGCATGTCTTGCCCTCTTCCCAGCATAATGCCAAGAGGACAGCCTGAGGATCAGGGGAGGAGGGTGAGGAGGAAGATCGGGGCAGTTGCCACATGTCTCACCTTCCTCCCAGCATAAGGATGGGGTGAGCAGCCCTACTTTATGCCAGGAACAAAACCTGAAGATGACCCAGGCCCTGCTCTGCCTCCTCCTGACCCCACTCCTCTTGGCCCCACCTTCTCCCAGACCCTCCCCCTCCCGGCCCCCCCCCCCACCTAGCATGTGCCAAGCTGTCCTCCCTCCCAACTTGGCCCTTCTGGCCAGGTCTGCAATGTGGCCCCAAGACAAAAAAGGTTGCCTATGCTTGCTGTACTATATTTACTTAAGCAATTTATTCATTTTGTGTTTTCATTGTTTGCAGGTCAAGATGTTAAAAAATATCATATGGATGTGCTGGATCTTAGCAATAACGTATGCATTCCACAAAGGTAAGTTGGCTTCAACTAGCCTTTGAAAGTATTGGAGAAGTTGTTCTGTTGATTTTTGGCAGTGAATATGCTAAGTGCTCTGAGAACTGTAGCTTGAGAGTTATAATTTTAATCCATGAATAATAGTTCTCATTTTGGTCCTTTTCTCAGATGGGAATTGAACAAAAATAAAGGCAAACCATTTTACATCACAAGGTTTGCCACAATGTTTGTTTGTTTGTTAGGTCTCCTGTGTGGCTTTAACATCTGCTTGACAATCAAGTGCATTGTTTGCTGTTGCCAATTTGCAGTGATGGGAACGATCAACATCAGTTAAATACCTCAGCTGTTAAAACAGGGGTGGGCAACTTTCTGAGGCCAAAAGGCACACATAACTCTGCTGCATCTGGAAGGACTGCACCTCCACCCATACCTCCATAAAAAACCCACCAAAACAAAATCTTTTCATAATAGCTAGGAGCCATGGAAGCAATTTAATGGAGCTCCAATCTACATAGTTTTCAAATTTGGAAATAACTGCACTTAAAACAGCTTTGTGAGGACAGGACTGAAAAAAATTCCCCATCAGCCATGGAAAGTGCAAGGGGCTTTTTAAAATGGGCTATGTAGGGATGTTTGGCCATGGGTGCACCATGGGGTTTCCTAGAGAGCTTTTTGTGTGTGTCAGGAACTTGCAAATCGCTTCTGGTGTGAGAGAATTGGCCATCTGCAAGGATGTTGCCCAGGGGATGCTTGGATGTTTTGATGTTTTACCGTCCTTTTGGGAGGCTTCTCTCAGATCCCTCCTAGGGTGCTGCATGCATATTTAAAAGCGATAGGGATACCTATTAGAACAGGTGACAACTGTAGTCTTTTCAGATTGTGTTTTATCCTAGGTAAAGTTAGCAAATAAGAGAGCATTCATGCTCATTTAATTCAGCTTCACAACAGGAGTTTCTTGTTAAATTATAATTTGTAGCAGTAGTACATTTGAATACTGTACTATAACATGAAACATTTCCTCTGCTGATTTTTTAAAAATATGTGTATCACACAGACTTGTTACCAGAAGGTCGGTTACTAAGTCTATTACAGTCGGAATGATGGTCCGGTACAGCTCAGGTTATAGTACAAAGTGATAAATCTCTGCAGTCCTAGTTTTCTAATGGTACTGAACAGTAATGAATTGATATAATAATTAACTCAGAACACTCAGATGTGCTATTCTATGCATTCAAAGACATAGCTGTGCTAGTCTGAATCAGGATGCAAAGAAAACCTGTAGCGTCTTTGAAACTAATAGAAACAAGTTAGCAGCATAAGCTTTTGTAGACTAAAGGTGCATCTATACTTTAGTATGAATGCGGTTTGACACTACTTTAGCTATCATGGCTCAGTGCTATGGACTCATGGTAGTTACAAGGTCTTTAGCTTCTCTTTCAAAGAGTGTTAGTGCCTAAACAAGTTACAAATTCCAGGATTCCATAGCATTGAGCCATGGCAGTTACGTTGATGTCAAACTGCATTCATTCTACAGTATAGACACATCCTAAGTTGCCTTCATCAGATGTATGGAATGAAGCCCACACATGTGACAATGTAGACTTAGTCTATGAAAGATTATGCTATCAACAACTTTCTCTCAGGACCACATCACATTGAGGTCCAGAAACGTCTTCTCTGTGCTTCTTGGGGCTGCTGGCATGCTGCCAGCACAGAGTCCCCTGGACCCTATCACATGATGCAGGGCTACTTCTGGCAAAGCTCTGTGCTGGCAGTGCTGAGAAGTGGAGCCCAGACAAGAAACTCATAGAAGAAACTGGGGAGAAATGGGAGGAATCTGGAGACAGTGGGGAAATGTGGGAAGGAAACCCATGGTAAGGGGACGAAGCCTTATACTTCCCCCCAGTTTTCCCTGCTGTGCCTCAGCTTCTTGACCTCCATGTGATGAGATCCCCAGTTATTCTCAAAGGGCCCTTCCAGACAGGCCCTATATTACAGGATCTCATCCTAGGTTTTCTGTTTATCCCAAATTGTCTGGCAGTACAGACTCATATAATCCAATTTAAAGCAGAAAACCTGGGATCAGAAACTGGATATAGGGCCTGTCTGGAAGGGCCCAAAGATGCTACAAGATCCTTTTGCTTAGCAATTCAATGCATGGTCACTTCAAACCAATTGTAATTGAACTCAATAAAGATTAACCCCTGAAAAGTGTGTATAGGATTTCAATCACCAGAAAACTGCTATATGGACAGAATGTATGTGCAAGTGCTGACTAGACACACAGATGCATTTATCTACGTGCTCATAAGGCAAAACACACTTGCTCACACCGAACAGCACAGATTGAATTCTCATATAGATACATAAGTACTTTCTGTATAAGATATTTTGTACTTATTTTTTCTTCAATATATTTAATGGGCTTGTGGATTAGGTAGTTAGGAAATTTTATAGGTTATGATATTCCATTGAGGTGGAGATTTCCATCACAGTTTTCACTCTTTGTAGTTAAGGTGTTACTTTTAATAACAGGCTAAATTTGAGTGTGACGTAAATGGTGAAATAATTTAAATATTTCTAAGTGGGTGTAATGCTTGTGATGACATGGTGTGGGTTAGGGAAAAATCCCCTTACAGAGGAAAAATGTGTAAGAGCCACACTTCTTTACTGCAGTTAATCTACTTTTCCTAAAACCTTCCTGACACCCTCTTTTACTGAAGTGTAAAATATGTATAATCTTTTTTCTTCAATCCCAAATAACAAAAACATGCTTATTTTGAGAAGAGGAATGTTACCACACACAGAGGGATAATATTGTTGCAATTCTATCTTGGTCTTTTGAAGTCCTTAAGGATTGTTTCATTCTACTTGTGTAGGTTTCTCCCCATCATCATTGTATTACCTCTTGATAGGCAAATAACCTCCATGCTGTATGGAGTGTGGTCATTATTTGAATCATAAAATCATAGAGTTGGAAGAGAACTCACAGGCTATCCAGTCCAACCCCCTGCCAAGAAACAGGAAAATCACATTCAAAGCACCCCCGACAGATGGCCATCCAGCCTTTGCTTAAAACTCCTCAAAGATGGAGCCTCCACCAAGATGCCATCTTCCTCATTCTAGTTGTCCAGTCATCATCTCATTGCACAGTTCTATGTCTTGTTTAATTAAATTGTCTTCATTCATATCGATCAGATCCAGCTTTCTCCTAACCAGCTTGCAGGTGTCATAGACTAGCACATTCCTCAACCCCAACTAATATGATCTATAGTTGTAGATAGTGGGGATATCAGTCAAAAATAACTGGAGTCCACAAGGCTTGATTGTGCTGATGTAATCCAAATTCATATGAAGGCCTCTTTCTTTTCAGTTCAATATTCATTTACCGTAATTATGAGCACATCCATTCAGATATACAGCAACTGAAAGGGTTCTATTATTTTCCATTGGAACTGTCTTTACCTGTGTGAACAGACGTGTCCATTGTAGAACTAGTAGACACATAAGAATTGTCAATGATTTACTAATGCAGGACTTTTTTTTTATCTGTTTCTCAAACTAGCAAAACCAAAGTTGTTTCTTGATAGTTCAGGTATTTCATACACTTCAGGGCCTTGTAGCGCCATTTGTAGCTGTCTTGGTAACTATATTCTGAATAAATTATATTTTAATACATCAAATATGTCAAATAAAGTTATATATAATGCCAACAGAACTTCTGAAGATGCCAGCCACAGATGCAGGTGAACATTTGGAGAAAATGCTGCTGGAACATGACCATACAGCCTGAAAAACTCATAGGAACTCAGTAATTCCGGCTATGAAAGCCTTTGACAATACAATGCATTTTATGTTCCTTAAAGCATGATGTAATGTTTTAAGCATTGGACTACAGCTCTAGAGGAAAGAATTGAAATCCCCACTTAACCATGGAAACCACTGAGTGACCTTGGGCAAGTCACATCATCTCAGCCTCAGGGAACCTCCACTGAACAAATCTTGTCATGAAATCCTGACAAATAGGTTCACCTTTGGATCACTATAAGTTGGAAATTATTTGAATGCATACAGCAGGATATACATTAACAAAGTAGCACAGATATTTTCAATCTAAAAAAGGAGAAGGGGTTAATACTGAGTTAGTCAATATTTAAAAAAATGTCAGTTATTTCCCCCTTAAAATCCCGTTTATTTCCCATGGCCTCAAAATTTCTGAAAAGTTTACATCCCCATATAGCTGTAATTTTGACTCAAAGATCCTGTATGTAAATGTATGCATGCAGTTTATGTAAGAGATGCCTAAAAAACTTAATTATAGGGTGGTTATAAACTTTAGCTGTTCAGCATTTTTAAAAATATAGTAGTCAGTCTGAACAAGTAATATAAGGAATCATGTGTTTTATAGTAATACACATATATGTGGGTGTTTAATGCTACTACATTCTGTATGTACTTTCCTTAATATAATTGTAGCAGATGGAATGTTCATTTGCCTAGTTTCGCATGATTTACAGTAAGAGCTTGAAAAGTAACTGATCGCTCACCACGCCTGGTTTATATCCCCCCCCTTTACTGTACTAAAGTCAGACCACAAGCCATCTGGTAGAACAGAAAGGTTTTTGTTAGGATTCAATTTATTACTTTCATTGTCAAGCATGTTTCAGCAAGGTAGACCTGAATAGTCCTGCATATCTGCTTTAGCAATCTATACTTTAACAAAGTGGTCTTAAGGGCTGCTTTACACTTGATGAAATGCTTGCAAAGAAGGCACGTGCCTTAAGGTACACAGCTGGTGACCCGCTAGGGCTGTGTAAGGAAAAGCTTGTAAGAAATGCACTACAAATAATGACATCACCACAGAGTATTATGTTTTAGGACAGGGTAGATATAACAGTACTTGTTTTGCAAAATAATGTGATGACTGGTAACTGTTTATTTTATTTTATTTACATAAGAAACAGACCCAATTTACACTGACCCTTTTTTTGGGCTGATCCAATGTGCCAGATGTTGGATCATGAGTGTGCATAGGGACTCCATAAATGACTTGTTTGACAGCCCTTCAGATGAAGGATTAATGGACACATGAAACTATTCTCACTAAACATGAATGAGGGACTGTTTGAGCCCCTAGATAGCGCAGTAGATAGCGCACTGAGCTATTGTACTTGCTGACCTAAAGGTTGGTGGTTTGAATCTGAAGAGCGGGGTGAGCTCCTGCTATTAGTTCCAGCTTCTGCCAACCTAACAGTCTGGAAACATGCAAATGTGAATAGATCAATAGGTACCACTCAGGTACCTAACTGCGCTCCATGCAGTCATGCTAGCCACATGACCTTGAAGGTGTTTATGGACAATGCCAGCTCTTCAGCTTAGAAATGGAGATGAGCACCAACTCCCAAAGTCAGACCGACTGGACTTAATGTCAGGGGAAAATCTTTACGTTTACCTTTGTTTCATTATCCCTTCCTGCTACTGCAGTCATTTACCGAAACCCTTTAAACAGACACATGTTCAAAGCCACAGGGTATTTTACATAGCAACACCAACAGAAATGTTATGAATTTCTGTTCCTGTGCCAATGACATGGGATTTTTGGCCCCTGTTAAGGACTTTCTTGGATCATCACTAAACTTGCTGCAATATAGTGTTTCAGATGGGAAAATAAACTTGAAGTGTGATTCTGATAAGGTCATAGCAAAAGACACAACAGTTTTGGTGAAATATTTGTTTTCTCTTAAGCCCAGGGCAAGTGTTTTATTCTTAGGATAGCTTCAAAATCAAAAGACAACTTTGCCATTGATAGAAAGATGAGATTTTATAGTACAGGCATTTAACCCAGAGGGCTTGAGTCTGGGTCTGGGAAACAAGGGAAAGCTGGAATTCTGATTAAGTTCAAAAAGGAGAACACATTTTATTGAAGGTAGAATCTTACAAAGAGAAAAAATCTGGCTCTGTGCTCCAGGAAGTGGGGTGTAGAATTTATAGCTACTCTCTAGGCTCCCTGCCTATATAACTACCCCCCTTTAAATTAATTAAACAGCTCAACAGCCATTATAACTGCCTAGCAACTGGATATTTTAGCTCTCTCAGTGGAGAACTCTTACCACATGTTTCAAGAGGTAATTGTTCTGCAGTTTGTTCTTCCAATGCACTTTAACTGAAAAGTAGCCCCACTTTTCGGGTTTCCCCAATAGTTAACCAAATTAGCTGTTCCATCAACAAATCCTTACTAGTCTATTGTTGTGTCCTTTCAAGTCATTTCTGAAGTATGTCAATTTAATGGTCAGTCTTATCACAGAGTTTTCTGGGCCTGAGAGTGTGTGACTTGCCCAGGGTTACTCAGTGGGTTTTAATGCCAGAGTGGAAATTCAAGCCCTCATCTCCAAATGTGTAGTCCAGTTCTCAAACTACCAGTTATGTCTATAATGCAATGTTAATAAATGCATAAAAGGGAAAACAATTTTATCAATAAGCATACAAGCACACAAATCTCTCTCTCTCTGTGTATGTGTATCTGGGTTTATCTCTTTCTATATATCAAACAAAAGTTTCTATGTGTGGTTGCAAGACACTGCTGTTCACTAGCTAATATTTGGTAGGATTCATCAGTCCTTCCATTAGGCAGATTGAAGCAACAACAGCTGGTGCAGTGGTGGCAACCTTTGTTGAAAGATATCCACCCCTGTCTTTCCTAAAATTACCTGCTGCATCAGGTGAAATATACGATGATATTCCATTAATACTATTACAATAAGACCGACTTGTCAGTTGGCTTCTGAATATGAAATGAAGGTTGAGATATCGCCTTATTCTTTGCTTCAGGCAGCACAATGTTTTGGCCTTGGTAAAGTTTAGGATTGTTTGTAAGATGCCCATTGTCATTAAGGACATAAGATCCATGTGGGAGTGGGACCACAAGTCTATTTATTCCAGCATCCAGTAACCAGCCATATATAAGTGGAAAGATCACCATCACGCAGCTTCACAAAAGATGGATGGAGGGAGGGAAGAAATGACTGTTTTTGTGCTCCTCAAAGTGCCCTTTTCCTAAATACACTCAGATATTATCATCACTTTTTCTTAGAAGAAGTACTCCTGTTCCATGTTTTGTCGAAGGCTTTCATGGCCAGAATCACAGGGTGGTTGTGTGTTTTCCGGGCTGCATGGCCATGTTCCAGAAGCATTCTCTCCTGATGTTTCACCCACATCTATGGCAGGCATCCTCAGAGGTTGTGAGGTATATTGGAAAAAACTAAGCAAGAAAGGTTTATATATCTGTAGAAGGTCCAGGGTGGGAGAAGGAACTCTTATCTGTCGGAGGCCTAAAATACTAACTTCCCCATTCTATACCAATATTTTGTTCAGACATTACTTCTGCTTAGCAAGGGTTTTGAAGCATCTGTAGATTTGGTGTGTGCACATGTGCCTTCAAGTCACCTGAATTTCATAGGGTTTTCTTAGGCAAAATAAATAAATAAATAAATAAATACTCAGAAGTGGTTTTGACAATTCCTTCCAGACTACAGCACCTGGTATAGTGCTTAGCATCCAAGATCAGACAAGATCTGGTGCCTGCAGGTAGCCAAATGGATGATTCTTAGAGCTACCAATAAAAAATGTTGTTTTCCTCTTTAACAGATAGTATGTTTTAGAAACGGAAGAGGAAGCCATCTGGATCCCCCCTCCCCTGCCTCGCAAAAGCCATTCAGGAGCAAGGATGATAAAAGCCTTGTCTTGAATTACCCTTAAATCAGAGATAAAATCTATATCAGAGATGATAGTACATTTTCACACATCTTTAGACATGGAAATAATTTCTGAGAGTGAACCCATGCTTTTATAGAGCTTTAATCTGGTCTCACTCTTATGAGCTATCTTTAATAGTTCAAGTCTTTGTCTAAAATGTTAAGTGGGATTGATGTTCTGTTGGCAGCAAAATATTTTTTTCCAATTTCACACTACGTGCTCAAGACTTTCTTGTTCAGACACATTAGTTAATGACATACAGGCAAAAAGTAAATAGAAGTAGACTCTCAGTTAACCAGCACTCATTGGGTTTGGTAAATGTCAGATAAATGTAATTTCTAGTTGTTTGAAAGTAACTATTTAAATAGGTCTAAACTAATACTGTGTGTCATACTGTAACCTACTACAAACTCTGTACTGACTTGAAATTAATATTGAAATACAGTAATTAAAAATCAAGTAAAGACAAAGGCAATGTAGCACAGTCTTGTTGTTTCACTGTATTATAATAAGCATGTTTTTAATTTTAAGTCTTCTTTCTTTTCTTTTTTTTACTAGTTGCTTAAGAGTTTTGGTTGCTTAAGAGCTGCAGTTAACTGAGGGTGGATCCACACTGCCCTATATCCCAGGATCTGATCCTATATTATCTTCTTTGATCTGGATTACAGGAGTTTACATTGCCGGATAATCTGGGATAAGCAGATAATATGGGATCAGATCCTGGGATATAGGGCAGTGTAAATCTAGCTTGAAGGCCCCTCCAGACAGGCCTTTAATTCGAGACCTATCTTGCTTTTACCAGAAGCATCCAAACGATGCCCTCGGTAAAAGCGAATTAATGTTGAGTTAACTGGGTTTCCCTGGTGTACTCTGCATTAATTCAATACCTCATTAGATTTGGATCTTAATAAAAGATCCAGGTTTAATGAGGTATTGGGTCTGTATGAATTGACTCTTGGGACACATCACACATTTCCTGGAGGGGGTCAATCCACACACCATTTCACACTTTTAGGCTCCTGGAGCTCCCAAGCCCAAAGATTTTCCTCTAAAACTTATTGAAATGGGTCCCTGGTAGCTATTAAACCTCTTCTTGTGTCCTCCTGAGTGGAGGAAATAACACGTGAGGCAAGGGGGGGGGGGCGCAGAGGGATTTTCCTCCTCAATCCTTTCATCTCCTCAGGCATCATTTCCTCCACTCAGGATGGCATGAGGAGATGTTTAATGGCTGCCAGGGAACCTTTTCAGTAAGTTTTAGGGGCTTTGGATTAGCTTCAAGCAACCGGGATAGCTTGTAGCCACCCTCGCAGGGAAAGCTTGGGTTTTGGGTTGGGGGTGGGGACTAGAACGCGAGTGGAAGTGGGTTCATTTAACCCTTTTCCACTCACATTTTATTATAGTGTAGAAGGGTCCTGAGAATCTACTGTACTCCACATAGGAAAGATGACAACTAGGTGTTTTAGGAATGTTGATTTTGACTTCCACACAAATTTCATAGGACCTATACAAGGCTATGCAAATGAATAAAAATAAATAAATTTAAAATAGCTGATTCAGCAGAAGGTACAAATGACATTCTCGTTGCTAAGTCAACTAATATCCAGACAGTGGAGTGACTTTAACACATCATCAGCACACATTCCTTACTTTGAACTTTTCATGCCCAGTAGCAGTTTACAGATATAATGTTTTTCAGTTGTTTTGAACTAATACATTCATTTTTTAAAACAGAGAATAAAGACGGAGATTACTGTAGGAGTCCGGCAGAGCTGCTTTTGGATCCAAGACTGTCAAGCCACATTGAATAACTTAATGAGGGATTGAGGGTTGGCGCACAGTGTTAGCAAATATAAAATTCAGTCTCCAGACATGCTGTAGGCAGGTTTGATGAACAGTACGCCAGCATTAGACTCAAAGACATTCTATTGTTGGATGGGAACATTTTGCTGTAAAATATTTGCAGCTGGAGAGAATGCTAACTCTGGTGAAAGTCCTTTAATCTAGCAGGCACTATCTGTATGCATTACTGCCATTTAATTCCCCCTTCTTCCTACTTATCGTTGCCAAATGCTGAGATACCTTTTATTTCAGAGATAAGTTAAGCCTTGAAGTTGGAAAGGAAATAATTAAAAGGGAGTGAATAGTTGCCTGCAGTTTGTATACACACACACAGATATACAGAAAGAAAAGAAATATGACTGTTTCCTCTTGATATATGGTAAAAATTAACTCTTAAAATAACTAGATTATTGATTCTTCTGAAGAACAAGCCATACTCAACAGTATTATCCACAGAGCTTATTGCTTAAAAGATCAGAGCCATAACTAGCATCTGTGTCACTTGCTTGAACCATATTTTTCTGCACATCCTGTACTATCAACAGGGCTCAAGAATGGATCACTTTACTGAAACTGAACCCATTCTGGACTGAAAGCCCATTACAACAATTGGGAAAATGAAGTTGACTTGTAGAATAATGCAGTGGCAGCTACTGACTTTCACGTCAGCTGAATTGTGAATGTGTTCAAAGATTTGGTCTGAACTTGATTTAGGAATTTACTTTGGATAGTTCCTATAAGGTTCCAAGTTAACCAGATTAGATTCTATGCTTTGCTGACATGGAAACTAGTAGCCACTAAGCAAAGGTTGAGAAGTCTTTGTTTTGGCAAATTGTTCTGGACTATAGAAACCCATAATTCATTATGATTGCTCATGATGACTGGTACTTTCGGGAGCTGAAGTAGAAAACATCTAGAGGGTCTGGAATGTCCATCCCAATTATGGAGCATGCTTGGATATGTTTATGCAGACTTATTTCTCCTGTATGTTTATGTGATGTTTAGAAGTTGGGAGATTTTATGGCACCAATCAGAAGTATTAGAACAAAACAAACATTTTTGAACAGCAAACTGCTGACATAATTTGTTTATAGAAGTGAAGGAAATTATAGGGAGAAAGAACATGTGTGTTTCAAAAGGAAGTTCTAGGGGCTGAAGTACAAGACAGAGAGAATTATATCATCTTCTATGATGTGTTGTACTAAGATGCCCATGTGTTCTGGTCTCAACACATTTGAATCCCTTGTCATATGCATACTAAAGTGCACAAGTTCCTAGCAAAACTCTGATATGAAAGTGGATATGTATACCACTGAAACTGTCATGACCTTACAGTTATTCTTTAAGATTAATGAAGGAATCTGGGTTCTTACAAGGACATCCCAAAATGCTTTCTTGCACTTTTATCAGGCAACTTTTACTGCCAGCTGAGCTGCACTACTAGAAACGGTATTGTTACTTCTGTGACTCTCATGTAGATTAGTTTTAATGCCTCACTAATCCAGTGTTTTTGTTCTCCAGGTAAAATGGAAAAAAGTCCACCGGTGAAGGGCTCACTGGCTGGAGGTGTCATCCTCCCATGCTTCTTTTCTACTCCACCTACTTTGCTGCCCAGCTATCAAAATACTAGTGAATTTCTCCGGATTAAGTGGTCAAAACTTGAACATGATATAGGTGAAAAAGACTTGAGAGAAACCACAGTTTTGGTGGCCCAAAATGGGAATATCAAGATTGGACAAGGCTACAAAGGGAGAGTGTCAGTTCCAAGTCTTCCGGAAGATGTTGGGGATGCCTCATTGACTATGGAGAATTTGCGGGCAAGCGATACTGGAATTTACCGATGTGATGTCATGTATGGAATTGAAGATACCCAAGACGTAGTCTCACTGGATGTTGATGGTAAGATTTCACATTCTCAGTTCATGTACTGTTCAAACTCCAAAACAAATAATCATTCAATGAACTGCTATGCTCAATACAATTTTACTATTGCAAAAGGTATTTCTCCCTACTTTTCTCTGTAACCTTTTCTATTTTTGCTTTTAGTTTCACATTTTTAAAACAATTTTAAATAATTAAAAAGTTACATGTAAATAACTGTACAAACATATTGATCATAAAGGATTGGTTTTGAGGCAGGTAAAAGTAACATAAATACGTACATTTATTTTACACATTCTGCTTCAGCTTCTGATCTGTACTATAAAGGCTTCTCAAACTCATATTATTGGTTCTAATTTCTGTTTTCATTCATATTTCTTTTAAGAACAATATTGTACATTTTTAGATTCAGAGGACTGTCACATATTCATTGAATGTGGACATTATTATTACTGTGCCTAGGTTTAGTCTTTTGCTCTTATATTTTAATTATTTTGATTCATATTTCTGGTTTGGGTTCTCCTGAGACTTAAAACTGTCACTGTCCTTATTTTCAGGCTAAAGACATGAAAATGAAATGCTGTAATCTCTGACTAGTGATGAAAAGATTAGGAGGGAGACATAGGATGGCACCCCATGCTCAACCCTACTTCCTTTCGCGTTTTCTGGAACTACAGTTAAAATGTAAACCCACTTAACTAGGATTCAGTACTAATGTTTGATGCTATTAGTGAAAAGAGCCACAGTATTAACTACAGTTAACAGACGTGTTCATGAAATCCTTCAGAATACTTAAGCCTCACAGGAAATGAGTTGAGGGAATTTACCCCAAGATCATCTGAAAAGTAGGCTTATAGGGAAAACATTCCCCACTGCCTTTCGTGTAACCAATGGCTAAAATATCAGCAAATACCACAGCTAGAAACTCCAGTAGTTTTCATTTATCATGGTTTCCATTTCCTTTTATAAAAGGGGTAATGAATTTAACAATTAATACAGACCTTTTAAAAAACAACAAAGAAAACTCCAAAACAAAATAGAAATATGGTAATTTTAATGGGGTTATAAGACTGTGACCAGAAGTATAGCCACATGCACTTAATTTTGTACATAGTCACTCACACCAGATATTAACACTTCTTCTGTTCTCATTATTTGTATAATGAAATCCAGATTGCAACATTACATGAACAGACATTCAGAAAGCTTAAGTACAACTGTTAGTCCTAACAACAGTAGACGCACTGAATCCATAGGATTAACAAAAGTGGTTTACCATTCAGTACTTGATTGTCATGTAATGTCAATTGGATTTTTTTAAAAAAATGTTTATTTACATACATTAACAACTTACAGTGATACAGAACACAAAACAATGAACATTTTACAAACATATACTCCCGCCACTGAGGCCTGAACAAGTATCCTTTACTTTACCATAAAATGTATAAGTCAACAATAAGTTAAACAAATGACATATCCAAAATTCCTGACCAACAAGGTTGTATTGTTTTACCTTTTCACTTTCTAAAACATATTTAATTGTTATGAATTATTAAATATATCAATTGGATTTAGACCTAGAAGTGTACATTGTGAGGCAGAGATGTGCACATGGCAATGAAGAGTTGTCTAAACTAAATGTCCAAGCTAAATCCTTTTGCTATAGGAAAGGCAAAAATTATGACATTTTAGAGTCTTTCTTTTATTGCTTCTGGCAAAGATTCCTAAATTAATTCTTCCAAGTTCTGGTCTCTGAGTATGCCTCAAAGGAATGGCACATGATGTCCCGGTAAATCTTTTGTAAGAACATACAAATCATACAGGAACACCTAGACCTTCTTAGAGAGGTGTTCTCTCGTGTAAACAAGCACTATTTAATTCATTTGCAGGGAAATTGTGCATCTGATCTCAGTATATGTGGAGGGCTTGCTTTATTTCAGTGCTAGTAATATGCGGAGTGAAATTAAACTTTATTGTGGAGAGCAGAATTCCTTTTTAGCAGGCAGTCCTCCCATTTTCTTCCCTTTGCAATTGTAAAGGACGAGCCACATCTTCACAATAATGATAAAGAAAACATTGACTAGAAACATTTCACAAGGGAGGCTTGAGCTTCCAAAAACATCATGAAACTGATTCAAAACATCTATACCATGCCACTCTGAACAAATCCCTCAAAAGAAAGAGCTGCTCAGCAGGCCTCAGTTATTGAGCTGAATGATATGAGTAGTGGTGTGAAAGATATTTGCTAATGTTTGCCTTCTGGATGAGAAAAGGGTTTCTTAACAGTCAGGTCACCTCACCATGGAAAAGGAAAACAAATGTGAGGTTCTTTACACTTTGGGGCTTCATGGAGAAACTTGATGTTTTGCACAAATCTTTTTTTTTTAAAAAAAAAAACAAACAAAAACATTTTAGCATTGAAAATGTTTTTCCTATGCAAAAGCTTTCATTTTGCACAATGAACACTGATGCCTGCACCAAAATACTTCTATTTGCCTAAGGGACCTGATTTTTGTCCAGGAACCAGTGATATATGTGAAATTTGTGCAATATGAAAACTTTTTATTCTTCCAGAGAATGAAGAAATTCAACAGAATTATTCATTCCTGCATGTAGGAACAAAATATATCTGGCTCACATTTCAAAATGTAGGCAAAGGTATGTCATGAAGTCAGGGAACATAATGGCCAAATGAATCTGTACAACAATTTGTATGATCAATTGGAAAGGGCCTTCTCTCTGTCCCACCACCTGTTGAAGCACATTTGGTGGGAACAATGGTGAGGACTTTTTCAGGGGCTGCTCCTAGACCGTGGAACACCCTCCCAAGAGAGACCAGGATGGCCCCATCCCTGCTTGCCTTCTGCAAGCAGGTAAAAGCCTTTCTCTGCCAGCAGGCATTTGGAGCAGGGTGGAGGGCACACTGCTGGGGAGGCTGTGTGTGGGACTCAGGGAAGGGTGGGATCGTGAGAGTTAAATGCAATTTTAATCGTATTTATTATATTTTAACTGTATTTTAACTGAAATCCACACCATACTATATAACTGGTTTTTAATTTTTGTATTCGCTTTGTTTAAAATTTTGACCTAATTGTTTGGTTGTTAGCTGCCCTGAGTCCCCATGGGTAGAAAGGCGGGATATAAATAAAGTAAATAAACAAAATACATAAAATGATTAACAAAGAATGCACACATTGGAAGAAATGCAATTGATAAAATGCAAAAGCCAAATATAGCCAAGTCTATTGGGTTTTATAGATCATGGGAACAAGTGAGCTAAGACTGTCTGTCTTTCTTGTTAGACATATAGAGCTCTCTTATTTTCCCATCAACATCGCTTTGCAGAGGAACTTGGCTGACTTTTCCATGTTGCTTCCACTTGCTTTTTTTAAACCAACATTAGCTTGACATGAGTTGTGACACTCAGTAAGTCATTCAAGTCAAGTAGGACACACAATCAAAAGAAATGGTCCCTTGGAAAACTGAAGACTTTAAGGAAGGCTTCAAAAGATCTCTGGAGGTTTAGACTGCCAGTGGGTGGCAAGTGACATCTTTATATATAGCTTTTCTCTTTTATGTTTTTCTTTTAAAATCCAATTAACTCAGGATGTCAGCAGTAGATCAGCTTTTTCTGTGTCACCCTGACTGATACAAGGGGAGGGACAATTTTCATGGGTATCAATCTGTTTGTTTGAATTAGATTCAGCAGCAAATTAGAAGAGTTATGTTTGAAGAGGAAAAATAGGCACAGTAGGGGGGATGATCTTCCCCAGTTCATTTCAACAGCGCTTGTATAATAGAAAATCCTGTTAAATTTAACTGTGTTTTGGGCTAGAGAATTTGGGCACAAATTACTAGGCATGTTTTGCATTCAATTTAATAACAGTTGTATTGAGAACACATTAATTTCTGTTTTGAAAAAAATAGATACAGATAATTCAAAATATTACAAACATTTAAAAAGTTAACATCTAATTAAACCATTGGTAACTTTCTTTTCCCAAGAAGACTCTATGCAATGTATGAGGTTATCACAAGTCAACAGGTGATTTGAAGACACATACATGCACAGAGTGAAAAGCAAACCTAAACAGCAAATACAGACAATATAGCACATTATTAAAAACCTTGCCCCATAAAATAGTTCCCAGATGCCTGCCAACATTAAAGGAAAGTCTTCATCTTCTGCAGTAAAGATGCCATGGCAGAGTTTACTCTAGCCTTTCTGTAAAGGGAGTTTCAGAGTCTGGAAGCAACCACCAAGAAGACTCTTATCTATTTCCATTATATGGAATGGAGTGATGGACTTCCCCTGAAGATTTTGAAACTTTGGCGGAATAAGAGAATATCGTTTTTCAGATAATCTGGATATGAGCCATATAGAGTTTTATAGGTCATAACCACAACTTTAAATTGTACCTGGAAATAGATCAGTAGCCAATGAAGATACTGCAACAGAAGGGTTGCATGTATGCATAACTTGTACTTGGAGATATTTCAGACACAACATTTTGCTTGCCTCTTTGGATACTCAGGGGATTATAGCTGCAGTCATTCCAAGGTCTTCTTTAAGGCCTTTTTTCCTTTTTAATCAAATGAGGGAATGGGACATGGCATCAGCTATGGAAAATACGTTTTTTATTAATCTTGTGGATTTCTTTAGCCCATTTTGTGAACTTTGTCCATCTTTCTGCACTTTATAGCTCATTCTCTGTCCCCCCCTCTCTACACAATTTCAAAGGCCTTCTCTCTTTGTTCCAGCTTTGTAACACTTCTCTTCTTACTCCATAGAATGTTGGAATTTGTCCTGAAGTTTTTGTTTGCTGTTCTGGTTCCCTATTTGCCCATCCCAGAAGTCTCCCTGTCATTCATTCCTCTTTTTGTCTAAACCCACAGCACTTCCAGTGACCTTTGAAATCTTCTGTTTCATCTGGGTTTCCTTTAGGGAGGTTCTGAAGATCATCTTCAGAAGCAATGCATAGGAAACGGCCTTGCACAGAACAGAATATTAGCAAGGGATTGCAATGATCACATTTTCCCAATGTCCTAATTAGGCTGGGACAATACTGATTAATCCGCTGATATCCCACTTTTTCACCTGCTTTTAAAATGTCAAATTTTTCTCTCCTCCAATGTTCTCTCTATGGTCCCTTCTACATTGCCATATACAATCCAGATTATCTGCTTTGAACTGGATTATGTGGCAGTGTAGACTCATAATCCAGTTCAAAGCAGATAATGTGGATTATTAGCTTTACTTGCTGGATTATAAGGCAGTGTAGAAGAGGCATAGGAGACCGAAGGATGAAGTTTCTGCTTTCCAGCAGGCAAAAAAGAAACTGTCTTTGTTTTCATCTGTGAAATGTTGGATAGCATATGATCCACTTATCTGCAAATCTGTCACCCCAATAAGAAGCATATGTGTACAGTCCAGTGCACGTGCATTTCTACAAACCTCTCTCATCTGATGGTCCAGACCATGTACAAATGGACCACGGGGGAGATGTGTGGGCCTAAAGTTGCCCAACCACCATCTAAATTATTCATTGATTAGTATTCTATTTTAACAGGGCATGTGGGTGCATCTACACTGTAGAATTAGTGCAGTTTGATACCACTTTAACTGTTGTGGCTCAATGCTATGGAATAGTGAGAATTGTACTTTGGTGAGACACCAGCACTTTTTGTCAAAGAAAGCTAAAGACATTGCAAAAATACAACTCTTAGGATTCCATAGCGTTGAGCCAGGGAGGTTATTCTACTGTGTTGTTGTACCCTCTGTGATACTGAATTCATAGACATATCAACAATAAGATCTTGTAAATAGGCTGAAACGTGGATCTGTATTTTTTAAGATACCCCATTTCCTTGTTTGCAAAGTCTTGATAGGGCAGAACTGATTAAGGGAAATTATTGTATCATTGACAATGAAAAATAAAATAAAAACCTAAATAATAATAGCACACAATCATTTTCTCTAAGAAATTATTGTGTCAGGTTTTAAAGAAAAGAATTAATTTGCTCATTTGGATTTTCAAGTTAATTTTAATGAAAGGCCACATAGTATGATGTAACAATATGATATTTTTTAAAATATCAAACTTTAACATAAAACAGTAACATAGAATCCCACAGAATCCTTGGATTTAGCTGTACTCAAGAACATCAATATTTATTTCCCAGGAACTACGGCACTCTTGGCAATATCCCTGGAATGTAGATTAATCTTGTTTACCTGAATTTCTGCACAACTGGTTTCTTTATTTACTTATTCATTCTGTGTGAACTTTGTTATAGCAAATGGGTAGGAGTAAATGAAAGAAAAAAACAAAAACAAACCATGAGCGAATGTTTTTATGTGACAAAAGTTGGCCTAGAGCTTTTGGCCTCACTCTTTTGTTACTCAGCTAAAATATGTGAACTTTAATCTCTTTGACCAAAGTTTGATTCTGGTCTACACACATTTACTAATTGCCAAAAAGGGGATATATAGCAATCAAAAAGACAGTTTTGTATGTGATAATTTGTATAGAAATATTCACACCCAGTAATAAGGATTATAATTTAAATAGAAATATCATACTTTTGGTCAAATGAATGATGTGCCTGCTGAACCTCCTACATACCCAGATGCATATACCTCCATTTGACTAACTAACCAGATCTGATTCAGTCTTGTTTTGATGTAGCACATTAAAACACTTCTAATAAAGGGCTGTCTTCTCTAAAGCAGGACTTGTGACAATCCTAGAGTCTACTAATTGCACTAATCACAGAATACCAATTATTGATATTCAACCTTTCATTTAGATTTGCCTATATCCGGAAGAAAGACCTAATAACCTGAGAAATTCATTTCTGAGAAAATGTGCATAGTTGTCATTGCAGGGCTATCAGTTCTGACTTCTAATGCCATCTTGCTTTTTTGCACAATCGGCAACATATTACGAGCACTAGCTTAGTCCTTGAAGATGTCCCTGTGTAATGACAACTGGGAAGGAGGAGGTTTCAATGCAACAATGGAATGCACAAGAAAAGCTGAAATAGGTGTGCATTACATTTGGAATTTTTGAGAAGTACATATTCTTACAGGTCACAAATCTGATTTAACTTTCCATTGGATTTTTTAAAAAAAAAATCAAAATATAACCTGATCAGATCAATAGCGTCATTCTTTTGTGGTCAAAGTTCAACTGAAGTAATTTCCTAGATCATTAACTTGGGCATCAGTTGCAATGATCTAAATGGCTAATAATATATTTGTCTATTATTGTATTTTTTTGTTCTTGTTGCAATTGATTATGTTCCCCCTTTACAGCTAGATAGACTGATGGTAGTCTTTTGAGATGGAAACTGTTGGATCTTTAGTCTACCTTCAGGAAAATATTCATAGAGTTTCACTGTCTAGTGATTTGGTCACTTAACATAGTATTGGGTGCACATATTTCAATATAAAATAATAGCAATTACTATCAATGTTTTTAACATGCAAATGTGAGTAGATCAATAGGTACTGCTCCGGTGGGAAGGTAACGGGGCTCCATGCAGTCATACCGGCCACATGACCTGGAGATGTCTATGGACAACGCCGGCGCTACGGCTTAGAAATGGAGATGAGCACCAACCCCAGAGTCGGTCACAACTGGACTTAATGTCAGGGGAAACCTTTACCTTTTAAAATGGATGCATTTTCCAGCCATATATGTTCTATATGTTTCTCTCTCCCCCCCCCCCCCCCCATTTTCCCATTCTTTCATTTTTGAGAATGGAATAATCATGTGTTGGAAATTCCTGGGTGGTATACATCTAGCACAGGTGGCTTTCATAACATTAAATCTGTGCCAAGGCTTAGGCTTCCTCCAAACATGGTTTGGCCAATTGTTTGCAAACTCATTGTGAGTGTTGATGAATTCTGCATTTTGAACAGGCTTACCTTTTCCAGATAATTGCTACAAACCCATATCCCTGTACAGCAAGCTAAAGTCCCATTGCTTTCAATAGTTTGGCAGCAGTCTTGAATCATATCAAAATGTTTGAACTTGAGTATTTCAGGTGACACATTTAATGTGTGCCACAAAGTTATTTAAAAGGCATGCACGTTATGATGATGAAGAAACACATCTGTCCTGAATTGGAGATTCTGCAAAAAAATTATCATTTGTTACTACTGTTATTTTAATGCAGCAATTCTGTGAGGGTGTACTTTATACGTTCTCCTTTTAGAAAGCATCACATAGGTCCAAAACTGCATATTACTTATCCGATAGGTCTAGCTGTTCTATCTGTTCCCTCCCTCCTCAACTTCAAGCTGAGGTTGAGAGTTTAGAAAACTCTCATAATGACTAGAATCTAGTTGGTTAGATTCAACTGGAGTAGATCCATTCAATCAACTGTTGAATGATGAGACAACATTTAGGTAAAGCCAATTGATTAGATGTATCTAGTAGGATTTAGGAAAAGGAAGTCTCCCTTGCTCATTGCTCTTACTACTGCATTTTGGGTCCATAATTATTTATTACATTATTTTTATATTGTTTAATACTTAATCTTGATGTGTGGGCTATAATAAATTTGAATTAGTAGTTTCCATTTGGGGAAAGAAAGAAAAGAGAAAATAGCCCACACTTTTAATTATCCTCAAAACTGTCCCATAATAGGTTTATCCCTAAAAAGCACCCAACAACAAATAAACAAATATTACTTATTACATGAAAAGGGTAATGACATTATAGTAGTTGCTATGTCATTTTGTTATTTTGTACAAAAAAGCACCTTTACATTTTCCCTACCCCAATGTTTTATATCACAATGTAGTTATTTATACCATTGTTTGTATGTTTTTGTTTTAAATATATCTTGATGTAACGTAAGTGACCAACATGATGGGTTTTTTTGTCTTTGCAGGTGTAGTGTTTCACTATCGTGCTTCAACTAGTAGGTACACCCTGAATTTCCAGCAGGCAGAAGAGGCATGTTTGGAAAATGGTGCCGTTATAGCAAGTCCTGAACAGCTGACAGCTGCATATGAAGATGGATTTGAGCAGTGTGATGCTGGTTGGTTGTCTGACCAAAGTGTTAGGTGAGATGATCAATGAGTTTTTTAAAACTATGTATCCTAATTAAATAGCTTTCTCTATATTTCCTGTACTCACCTTACACTAATTACCCTTCACTTACTGAATTACAGATACCCCATCATATATCCAAGACCTGGCTGCTATGGGGATATGATGGGAAAGGAGGGAGTCAGGTCCTATGGATATCGTCTTGCCAATGAAACCTATGATGTCTATTGCTATGTGGGGAGCTTAAATGGTAAGTAATATCCTTATTTTAAAGCTTTGTCTATGATGGTTGAAATAGCACTCACTGTGCTATAGTTAAAACACATTGTTGTTGATGTTGTTGTTACTGTGTGCCTTCAGGTTGTTTCTGACTTACGATGACTCTCAAACTTAACATTGCCTTCTTCTGGGAGAGTGTAACTTGCCCAAACCCATGCAGTGGGTTTCCATGATCAAATGGGGATTTGAACCCTGGTCTCCATAGTCATAGTTCAGCACTCAAACTTTTAGGCATGAATCTCACTAACTGCTAGTGAATAAGCTTAACTGAACACAGAGATGTTCAAAAACACTCTTATCTGTAGACAATGGAATTGATAAGAAAAAGTAATGATTTTGGCATTGCCATTTCCTTATGCCACATTTTTGCAAGAAAAATTCCCATTTTACTTCATTTACCAATCTTAATGCCACATTTTTTGCAAGAAGGGAAAGCCAGAAGAGATAGTCTACTATGGTTTTAGAAGAAAGAAAGAAGTAATAAAAAATCCTAGCACTGTTATATCGTCATGGACAAATCGTGCTTGCATGGGACCATTCTTTTTTTTTTTTTTTTGCCTGTGAAGTATATTTGGCTTGTTGGAAAAGAGATTTGTATGTTGCCAACCATAGCACTGAAGTAGATCAATTTTTCATAGAATATGATGCATTATAATTTAGAGGTCATTTCTGAGAGTGTTGACCTTTTCTTATAAGAAATGGAAACATCAGACATCACTGAAAATAATTAGCTGCCATCAATATGCTGCCAGGTTCGTAAAATGATGTGTGTGAACCATACTTTCAGAGCATGTTCCATGATTGATTGCAGTGAGGATCTAGTCACCATGTGGTATCTTGGTTGACGTGACTTATGACTATTTGACCCCTAATAAAGTGTATATATGATTGTACAATAATGCACCCGGAGCTAAAGTAGAGTAAAATGTTGCATTGGACAGCATTATACCAGATGGCATTATTAAGAGGGTGGAGAGTATTTGGAAAAGAGTTTTATTGAAATATGTTTTGAATTTACTGTACTAATTAGATGCATCATAGTGAGGCATATGAAAATCAGTCATGATTTTTAGCTTCTTCCATCTCCTTTTATAGTTAATTTCGGCCTGCATTTACTTGAAATTAAGTCTTTGTATGAGTTTGTTGGGTCCTACCCACAAATACATAGTTGTAGTGGTGTGATTTCAGCACTTTAAACTGAAATTGGCATATTTTCACAGATACGCTGGAGATTTTCAAAGATAGGAACGCCCCCCATCCTCACCATAAATAATATTTCTTGTTCCAGAACTATGTCTTGCTAAGGTTTTATGCTGAAATTTTCATGTGGTTTGCTTGTAAGTGATTATATATTTGGTCTGGTCTTTTGTAAATTCTGTAGTAGTTGAAGAGATGGCCCAAAACATTAAAATAAACAAACATTAGAGGTTGCCTATCCTTTAAAGTTATATCTAAAACTTGAGTCCCCACATCTCATGACCTAGACCATCTTCTCTGATCCTATATGTTCAGGGGAGGAATTTCAGGATGAGAGCACTGCCTTGTGAAGTTTGTGTCTACATATTTTCCTCTTTTGCTAGAATTGATACTTTGTGCAACTGTGACTGATGCTTCACGTAGCATGGGTTAACGACATCCGCGGTTGTTACCCTTTGTACATGACCCTTGTACAAAGAGCCATCCCTATAACATCACAAGGACGGGGGCCATCCCTAGGTTTCAAGTTGTTTTTGAAATCTCAAGGCCTGGGATATTCATGATCTGGCAACCCTATTTACAATACACAGTATACAATGCAATATAATGTAGCATTCAATATAATAGACATTTTAGGCCTCACAACCTGTGGCCCTCCAGGTGTTTAGGACTTTAGCTCCCAGAATTCCTAACCAGCTGGCTAGGGCTTCTGGGAGTTGGAGTCCCAAACTCCTGGAGGGCCACAGGTTGTCCAGGCCTGGTTTAGGGCATAGTAGCCTGTGACCAATGCTGTCATTCTAGTCAAAGACAATTCCACCTTCCCATTGCAGCCTCCGTGGGAAGTGCTACTGGGAAATCCTTCAATATAGGCACCTAAAGAATATTCACAAATATGATAAGATACCTCAGTAAGAAATATCATTGAGGAAAAAAGTCAACCACTGGGATTTTTTTTTACAATTTAAGGAACTTTTATGAAAGCTTTGCAACAACCATGTTTTGTGATTCCAGTTGAATTACTCCCACAAATATTGTTTCTTCAAAAGCATATAAAAGGACAATAAGAAGTGTTGGTAATATGTTGGTTTAAAGACCATAATCAGATTGATAAACCACAACATTATTCTTAAAGACGTTTGGCTTTACTCATTACCGTTAGAATCTATGGAATCTGTAAACATGGTTTTGATATTAGGTGGGCATGAGTGGAAAGTGGAAATTTGATTCTGAAAGGAAGCCTGCTTTCCATGTTTCATTGATGGTGCAGATATTAAGCCATGCCCACATCATATGCAATCAGAGGAGTGGTAGGAAACTTCTTTTATGGGTGTGTAATGGGAAATTCTAACATGAAATTTCCCAGGTTGTACCTTTATGCTTTTTAGTCAAGAAAAGCAATATCAATCCAGATATTTTTGGTATATTTTCAGTATTTTAAAAATACTGGTACATGAGCATTCATAATCTATTAGCCACCAGGGAGCAATTTATTTACATTGATCTACAATTACAGAATAGCCCATTGATAAATTTGTAATAACAATAATATCAGAACTCAGTTCTGAAGCGACTATAGCTATGGGCTGTCAAATCTGCCAGTAATGTTTAGCAGACTTACCTAGCAAAGAATTCTTATTCTTTGCTAGGGATATTACTTCTTAGCATAGGGTATTATTCTTAGGTGGTGAACTTTTTAAGTTACTTGCTTTGGTGCTCTCCATTTACTTAAAATGTTTTATATCCACTGGGATACTAAAATGTCTCATATCCAATGGGACACTTATGGACAAGCAAACCCATTGTGTGTTCAAGATGCCAAAAATATTTAATGATATATTTCAATATGTGAGGGGAAGTCACAGGAAGGGGGGGAGTAAGCTTGTTTTCTGCTGCCCTGGAGACTAGGACAGAAACAACAGCTTCAAACTACAGGAAAGGAGATTCCACCTGAACATTAGGAAGAACTTCCTAACTGTGAGAGCTTTCCGGTAGTGGAACTCTCTTCCCCAGATTGTGGTGGAGGCTCCTTCTTTGGAGGCTTCTAAGCAGAGGCTGCATGGCCATTTGTCAGGGGTGCTTTGAATGTAGTTTTCCTGCTTCTTGGACTAGATGGCCCATGAGGTCTCGTCCAACTCTATGATTCTATGATTCAAGCAATGCACAAGCTAGGAGAAGCTGCATCAGTTCGCCTTTGTCTGAGCCTACTGGGAAGGGCAACCATCTGCCTTATTTTCTTCTCCCTCCCTCCCTTCCTGAGTTGATTGAGTACTGGATACGTTTGCACTTTGAAATGAGTTTGAAGTAACTGAATAACTGAGGAAAAATGGAAGGAACATTTAATTTATCATTGTAAAGAGTAGAATTATTTGCAACACTTTACTTTAAAGCTCTGAATGGTAAGCCACTAGAGGATGGCTGTACTGATTGCGAATTCTGCTCTCTGTTCTTAAAAATGTGGGAGGTTTGGGTTTTAATTCTATTAATTAGGTCAGCTGTTAATTATGGAAGGAGCCTCATGGACCACTGAGTCCAATCCCTTGCTCAGTGCAGGTTCTCCAGTTAAAACATCTCTGGCAGGTAGCTACCCAGCCTCTTATTGAAGATGTCTGGAGAAGGGAACCCCACCGTTTCAATGGGCAGTTGGTTCAATTGCTGAACTGCTTCTACTTTCAAGAAGTTCCTTCTAATGTTCAATCAAAATCTGCTCTCTGTAACTTTAAACCATTAGAACAGCTCCTATCCTCTTGGGCAACAGAGTTCAGGCTTGTACTGTCCTCTGTGTGTGAGCCCTTGAAGTATTTAAAGTGTGTACTTATGTCACCTCTCAGTCTACTCTCCATCAAGTTCATCAGCTAATTCAACCTTTCTTCATATGTTTTATTCTCCACATCTCTTATTATCCTTGTTGTACCTTTTCTAAACCAACTCCAACCTGCCTATAATCTCAGAGACTCTTAACTTGGGATCTATAGCTGTGTTTGTAGAAGTCCATAAACAAAGTGCAAAAAAATCCACCACCCCCTTCAAATTCTTCCTATCCCATGGATTTCTCACAGAATGAACATAATTCTTGATTTGTACATGATGTCAGGTTGTGAGTTTGCAATTCTGTATTTCATACATATATTATCATATTTAGGACATACAAACAAAAATGGCCAAGTGTTTTAAAAAATCAAGCCACAAGAACAAAAATTCAATTTTTCACAGTTTATCAGTAACTTTGTCTTGTTATATATGCTCGTGTTGTGATTTTGTTAGTTTATGCCAATAAAGGCTGTTTTGTTGTTGAGTTCTGCAATCCAGTGATTTACCTTGCACCTTTAGATTTGCTGCAAAAAATAGATGGAAACACTAGGACTCTTCATGCTAGTTATTTCTTCTAGTTCAGTGGTTCCCAACCTTTGGGCCTGCAGGTGTTTTGGACTTCAACTCCCAGAAATCCCAGCCAGCTTACTAGCTGTTAGGAACTGTGGAAGCTGAAGTCCAAAACACCTGGAGGCCCAAAGGTTGGGAACCACTGCCTAATTTTGCAATCTGATTCCCTGTTGTAAGGATGAAAGATGAACTATTCTTTCCCTTCTTTCACTTGGAACAAAATATGTGACCTAAACTTGAGAGAAAACAATATTCACTGATAATGTCCCTTGAGTGCAAACTTTTGGGCATAGAGACAGGAGAGATTCCTCCCTCCGACCCTCCTTTAAAACTAGAAGGTTTGGCTGCCAACTCTATTTTACTGTACTTAACAGCAATAAAAAGAAGCTTAGTTAGGTGCTTTTTAAACTGAGCAGTGCAAATACACAGAAAAGGACAATCTGGAGATTCTTAGAGTGCTTTGACTTTGGGGCTGAGGCAATCAACCCAAACCTGGGGCCAAAACCAACAGAAATCACATTGCTGTCTGTAATCCAAAGATTGTCATGGTTTCCATGTCGCCCCTTTTATTTATTGCAGGGCACAGCCAGACTAAGCTCCTTTCCTCTCTTGCTCTTGGCCTGGGTGTTTGTCTTGATCGTTTTGCTGAGTTACTCTCAGTGTGGATTCCAGCTATCAAAACACTGCAGATCACTTTTAACTCAGGTTCCCATCCCCCTCTTCTTTCTAAATATTTCTTCATTGCTGTAATGGCCAAGGCTACGTAACTCACAAGCTTGCCAGATGGATTTTCTCTGTGTCTTTCTGGAACATGTGGAAAAAATACATTAAAGCTGCTTTTGTTGTGAAACGTTGGCTCATGCAGATACATCATTTAGAACTACAGACCATGTGATGGGACTAATCTGCCACTTAAATGAGGGCTGTAACATTACCATGAGCAGAATAAGAGCTGGTCTTGGAAACAGCACTTTTAACACTTTTTATTGAATTTGCTAACAGTTATTATAATCCTTGGGGAAGTTGTTTTGAAGTTCCAAATAGTATTTCTCTGTTACAGAATGGATAGAAGTGATATAAACACTACCCTAATCTGACTCCATATTAGGATGTCAGAATTAAAGTTATAGTGGGTTTAAGCCTTTGGAGTATAAGGCTGGATCTAAACTGCTATATAATTCAGGTTATCAAAGCAGATAATCTATGTTATCTGCCTTGAACTGGATTATATGAGTCTACACTGCCATGCAATCCAGTTCAAAGCAGATAATCTGGATTTCATATGGCAGTGTAGATGGGGTCTAGGATACCAGGGCACAGTGCCTTTATTCAGTGATTCTCCTCCCTCTTTGACCCAAACAAATAGTAAGTCTTGTAGTCCTCATGTGTGTATGGAAGTCGTGCAGTTCAAAAATTTATTTTTTCATTTTGATTGTAATTTTTACTCTGTGCAAAAATGCAGTTTTCCATGCAAATATTTGCTGATTTGTGCAGAATAGGTTCCCAGAGCATGATAGGGAAAAATGAATGCTGAATCTTCCCAAGATTTTCCTTGTCCACTCCTTGCATGACACTGGATTAGTGGCTGTAAATCTTGCAAGGAGTGGTAATTAGCTAATTCATGAGGATTTCAGAAATTGCATCTTGTATAGGCAGCAACAAGCATCCTACCCTTCTGCAGGACATACAATGCATGTTTTGGGGATGGATGAACTGAAATTCTTCGAGTCTGTTTGTGGGCAGAAGATAAATATGAAAAGTAACTTAGAATCATAGAGTCATAGAACAATAGAGTTAGAAGGGATAATGTGGGCCATCTAAGTCCAACCTTCTGCCATGCATGAAAAGCACAATCAAAGTATACCTGATAGATAGTCATCCAGCCTCTGTTTAAAAGCTTCCAAGGAAGGAGCTTCCACCACATTCAGAGGTGAATTCCACTGCTGAATAGCTCTTACAATCAGGAAGTTCTTCCAAATAATCAGGTGGAATCTCATTTTCTGTCATTCAAACTCATTGCTCCAAGTCCTAGGGCAGTAGAAAACAAGCCTGCTCCCTCTTCCTTATGGCATCCATTCACATATTTATGCATGGCTATCATATCTCCTTCCAACCTTCTTTTTTGCAGGCTAAACATGACAAGTTGTTTAAGACGATTCTAATCTCATTTAGTCGCATGGTCTCATTTTAGTTGCCCTCATTTGGACACTTTCCAGCTTGTCAATATCTCTTTTGAACTGTGGTGCCCAGAAATGGATACAGTATTCCAGGTGAGGTCTAATCAAAGCAGAATACAAAGACAACATGACTTCCCTCAATCTAGACACTATACTTCTTTTGACGCAGCCCAAAATCCCATTAGCTTTTTAAACTGCAGCATCATATTGTTGGCTCATGTTCAACTTGTTGTCCATGAAGACTCCAAGATCTCCAAGCCAGGCATCACCCATCCTGTATCTTTGCATTTCATTTTTTCTGTCTAAGCATAGCATCTTACATTTGTCCTTGTTGAAATTCATTTTGTTAGTTTTGCCCAGCTCTCTAATCTGTTAAGGTCATTTTGAATTCTGATCCTATCCTCTGGAGTTTTAGCTATCCCTCCTAATTTTGTGTCATCTGCAAACTTGGTAAGTATGTCCTCTAAACCTTCATCCAAGTCATTGATAGATATTGAACAGTAGTGGACCCAGAACCAAACCCTGTGGCACTCCACTAGTCACTTCTTTCCAAGATGAAAAGGAACCATTGGTGAACAACTTTTGGGTTCCATCCTTTAACCAATTACAGATCTACCTAATAGTAGCATTGCCTAGTCCACATTTGACTAGTTTGCTTGCAAGAAGGTCATGGGGAACTTTTTCAAATGCCTTACTGAAATCAAGATATGCACAGCATTCTCTGCATCTACCAAGCTTGTAACTCTATTGAAAAAGAGGTAAGATTAGTCTGGCATGACTTGTTTTCCAGTAATCTATATTGACTTTTAGTAATCACAGCATTATGTTCTAAGTGATTGTAGACTGCCTCCTTAATGATCTGCTCAAGAATCCTTCCTGGTATTGATGTCAGGCAGACTGGATGGTAATTGTTTACATCCTCTTTTTTCCCTTCTTGAAGAGAGACAACATTTTACCTCCTCCTGTTCTACAAGAATTATCAAAGATTATTGCCAATGGTTCTGAAATGACTTCTGCTAGTTCCTTCAATACTCTTGGATGTAGTTCATCTGGCCTTGGAAGCTTGAATTCATTTAGTGTAGCCAGGTATTCCTAGACTACTTCTTTACCTATTTTTGGTTGCATTTCCCCTATTCCCTCTTCAGCTTCATATTGGTCAGGTTGAACACCAATCTCTTTTTTGGGAGAAGACTGAGGCAAAGAAGGTGTTGAGCAGTTCTGCCTTTCCCCTATCCCCTGTTAGCATTTCACCACCCTCTCCATGCAGAGCCCCTACCATTTCCTTTTTCTTCCTTCTTTGCTGACATAACCAAAGAACCCCTTTTTATTGGTTTTAATCTCCCTGGCAAGCCTGAGCCCATTTTGTACCGTAGCCTTATGAAAGTTTTCCCTACATATGTTGGTTATTTATTTGAATTCCTCTTTGGTGATTTTCCCCCTTTTCCATTTCTTGTGCATGTCTCTTTTAAATCAGTTAGCTCAGTTAAAAGTTTTCTGGACATCCATTCTGGTTGTTTTACACTTTTCCTATTTTTTCTCCTGGCTGGCACTGTTAGCAATTGTGCCCTCAGCATGTTACTTTTAAGAAACGTCCATCCATCAACTCCCTTCTCTCTTAGTATTCCTGTCTATGGACTCTCACTCAGTATTTCCTTAAATTTGCTGACGTCAGCTCTCCTAAAGTCTACAATGCATGTTTGACTTTTTAGTCTCACCCTTCCTTTGTATCACAAACTCCAGGAGCACATGGTCACTCCCACCCAGGCCTGTAGCCAGGGTGGGGGGGGGGGGTGTTAAGGGTTCAATCTCTCCTGAAATGTTTCAGGTTAAAAAATCCTGCTTTACTCATGAATTTTAACTAGTTAACCAATTCATGAGTAAACCAGTTTTTTTAACCTGAAACATTTTGATGTGTGTGTGTGTGTGTGTGTGTGTGTGTGTGTGTGTGTATGTGTGTGTGTGTGGGGGGGGGGGTTGGAACCTTAACCCACCCTGGTATCACCTAAGGATCCCGCCACTCCCACTCTATTGACCAGATCCTCACTGTTGGTTAGGATCAGATCCAGAATAGCTGATCTCCTTGTTGTCTCTTCTACTTTCTGGACAATAAAATTGTCTGCAAGGCAAGTGAGGAATTTGTTGGACTTTGCACTTTTGGCAAAGTTGGTTTTTCAACAAATTTCAGAGTAGTTGAAATCCCTCATTACTACTGTATCTCTCCTTTCTGCATGTTTGGTTATCTGGTCAAGGAAGACTTCATCCAGTTCTTCTGTCTGGCTTGGAGGTCTGTAGTAGACCCCCACAACCACATATTTTTCTGTCCTTGTTCCCTGAATTCTTATCCAGATGCTCTCAACATGGTTTCCAAGACTAAAGCTTGAAAATGATTCTCCTTGTTAGAGTTGTCAAATATTCAAAAATCTTCTTTCTTGTGTTTTTTCTTCAAATGTATGGATATTCTTTTCATCCCTATCATGTTTTACAAGCTCTATTTGAGCAAAAGCGAAAACTTGAGAGAGGGTGTGAAATATAGTTGGAGGCAAGCAAGAAATTCTATACTATGTGAGCCTTCGTATTGCTCTAATAATAATGGGCTGCGAAGTAAAGAGAATACTTGTTTGAAGCACTGTTTCCCACAGTATTACCTGCTAGGAATATTTTTTCTAGAAATCTATATCTTTCCTATACTATCTTGTAATATATATATATATATATATATATATATATATATATATATATAAAATTTCTTTAAAAGTACAGATTAAAACACTTGTATCTCTGAAATATTGACAAGAGTAACCATTTAAGTAACCATATTTACTTAAACATTTATATTGATTTTCATCAGATTAACTTCTACAGTCTTTGTTACTAGATTTGGTTAGAGTAAATCCATTGAATCAATAGGAACTTGGTAAATCAGCACTCATGTAAGTTTTATACAATGGCTAGTATTTATATCATCTGAGCAGTGTAACACTCCTCTTCTTCCTAATTCCATGTCACCTACTATGGATGAAAGATTTGAAGTACCATAATACACTCCTCTGGCCATCTACCTCCACCATCCCATTCACCAAATCCCCATTGGGTTGTAACTCATGACTGGTTGAACTCTTGTTGGAACACTATCTTTATATTTATATTACACTGGTGGTTGCACTTTCTCCTCAGTGGTCACTGAAAGAGGTGGCTGCTATATCCAACTATTTCTCAATTCCTGGCTAATGAAGAAGTGTATGCTCAAAGCCAAGCCATTCTAGAGAGGTAACTTGGATGATTGCTTTTCTGTCCCTGCAACCTCCATTGAATTCTTGGAGTGTCTCAATTTCATGAATCCTATGACCTGGAAATCAGGCTCAAAGCTAGCACCCACTCCCCCAGTTTCCGCTGCTGTCATTTTTTTGTTGCTGCCACTGCACCCACAATGTTTTCCACCTTGCTATTACTGCACCGTTACCTATGAGTGAATAGGATTCTGTCATACATAATTATCTCCAGGATCAAGGCTTGAGTATATTTTGTTGTTTCTGTATCGTGTACCATAGCAAAAACATTATTTCACGAGACACAAGTCTCATTAAAAATGATGATCAAATGGTTTTTATTACAGTACCTAAAGAAGTGGCTTGAAAAACATTTTCATACATTTTCCCTAAAGTAATAGTGAAAACATCTTCTATATTAACTGCAGAATTAAAGAGAATGATTTTATACTCCAACAATCCTTGCTGATTGTCTGTTTATTTAACATGTTTCAGTGGCCATTGCAGAACTTGAGGAGCAGATGGGGTTGTAGTGACACATACATTTGTCGTTTCCTTGCAAGGTAGATGGTACATTTGTAGACATATTGCCTGTTTTGAGAATTAATATTACATTGCAGTGCTATTGGTCTCACTGGTGTTTTTTAAATTAGGAATTTCAACACGATATTGTGTAATTGCTTGGCTTGAATGTCAATACTAGACACATTAACATAATTAAACACCTTCGTATTTGCAAGATTTATTTTTGCAAAATACTCAGTGAAATGGCAATGTAAATATCATTTTCGTTTTCTTGGCCATTTCATTGGTTTTTTGGAAGGTTCTACTGTGTTTTTTTCCATATTAGTTAATAATGTGCTATTATTTGAGATGCAAATTATGTGCACTGCACAGTCAGGTGCTCTGGCAGGGAAGCCCAGAATCTTTGGCATTAGATACATCAGTTCCTTTCCTTGTTATCCAGAATGTCCTTTAAGATAAGCAAATCCCCAGCTGTAGCAAAGTGTGGCTATCTTGGCATTTGAAAAGCTTGGAAAGTTGCATTTCAAATGTTGTTAATATGGATATTCAATTTTGCAAGATGTGCCACAACAGTCAGCTGCTGTTATAATTACACTTTTCAAATGTAATATTGACTTTGCTTTTTATGATTAAATAGAATAGTTGCTTTTAAGTGAGTTAAAATGGCATTAGAACATTGCAAACCTTGTAGTGCAAAATATGTTCCCACTTTGTGTTTTTCTTAAGACCTATAATAGAATATAGCACAAGGCCACAGTGTGACCTTGAATTAGGTGATATTCCTAATTCTCACACCTATGAAAGTAACTAAATTTCACATACCTATGAAAGTAACTAAAATCATTACAACTACCCTTCAAATACCCTGAATACATCTTTCATTGAATTACAGCTATATGGTAATGTATACATTGTTATTTGGTAAAGGAATTTATTCCATGGGAACAACTGCATGTTGAAATTGTCTTTTCCTGTATATTAGCAAATGACTAGTCAGGGCACAGAGTAAGTAACGAGAGGGCTTGTATATGGGAAGTACCCCAGTGGTATGATTTGTTGTAAGAAGATACCTGCTAATGACACTGACTGAGATGCAGACTAAATTGTGCTTTTATTAAAACTGCAAAACAATTTCAGAGGTGAATGGCTTTACTTTTCCTCAGAGTTTCTTTCTTTGAAGGATTTAAGCTGGAACTTGAATTACAAGCATTTTAATTGGGTATTCCTTCATGGCAGTGGATTGGATGATTCTTGTGGTCTATTCCAACAGTGATCCTCCAAATGTTATTGGACTTCCTATATTCCTCACCACACTGGCTAAGTGTAATGAAAGTTGTAGTCCAACATCATCATGGAGCTCCACACATTGCCTTTCTTACTGTAACAATTAAATTGTTGCATCTCTATGAATTTTATAGATCCCCCAGGGCAACTGTATGATAACTTCTTGAAAAAGGCATTTGTTTCATTAGGGATCACTATTATCTGTGGTTTCCCATTTAAAAATGTATTTCCCATGGATTTGTGGGTTGTACTGTATAGGAATGGGAAATGATGGAAAGAGGGTGAGCACAAAATTATAATGTAGAGATAGATGGAGGACATGTAATTAGTTTAGGTTATCAGAAATTAGGTCTGATTTAGCCTGTGGATAAAACAACTAAGCCTAAAGGAGTCAGGAAATGTTTTCAGGAGAAGCTGAGATGTGCTTCTGACGATGAGGAAGGGAAGACGTCTGGGAAAGCATACTAGTAATAAAGGAAAGTCATATGGAACAGATGAAGAAATTAAAGAGGTAGGGATGCTTTGAAGTGGAAGGGAATTTATTAGGTTAGGCCAAAAAGATCCAAAGAGCAAGTCAGTATTTCAGAAAATTGCTGCTTCCAAGTCAACATCAGCACCCCATAGAATTATTACATAGAATGCTCAAGGCAGTTTACATCAAAATTGAAAATTTGTAACGTTCATTAAAAATGAACAAAATTGTTTTATTGTAATAATGCTGCAAGCTGAATTTTTCATTTGAGCAATTTTAAGAAAGTGACACCATAACATGTGTGATATCAAATGTACAATTTCTTTCCATCTTTATAGGTGATCTCTTCCATATAACTTCTCCCAACAAGCTAACATTTGAAGAAGCTGTACAAGGATGTGAAGAACGAGGTACAGTTCTGGCTACTGCTGGTGACCTGCATGCTGCCTGGAGGGAAGGCTTTGACCAATGTGACTATGGCTGGCTGGCTGATGGCAGTGTGCGTTACCCTGTTTCTGTGGCAAGAATCCAATGTGGTGGAGGTTTACTTGGAGTACGAACCCTTTATCGCTTTGAGAATCAAACAGGATTTCCTGAACCAGACAGCAGATTTGATGCCTACTGCTTTAAACGTAAGCACATTAATGTTTTTAAACACACTCTTTTTTATTTTAAAAAGCCTATATAGTTTTGGTTTTTTCATTTGTGATAATAATTGCTCATGACTGATCACCAATGGAGATCATCCAAAATTAATTTACTTATTTAAAGAATAGTCACCTTTTATCCCAACATGGCAACCAACTTGGCTCAACATTATGTTCCACAGGTATGTTTCATTGGAGAAAAGATATATGCTTTTCTCTCTAGTATCTGATGTTTTGCCACTAGGAACACCCTCTTTTTAAACAGACCAAGAGCTGCCTATAGTTTCCCTTGGGCCCCTTCCACACAGCTGGATAAACCTGGATATATGGCAATGTAGACTCAGGGCCCTTCCACACAGTCCTATATCCTAGAATATCAAGGCAGAAAATCCCACATTATCTGAGTGTGGACTCAGATAACCCAGTTCAAAGCAGATATTGTGGGATTTTCTGGCTTGATATTCTGGGATATAGGGCTGTGTGGAAGGGCCCTCAGATAACCTAATTCAAAGCAGATATTGTGGTTTTTTCTGCCTTGATACTCTGGGTTATAATGGGCCCTTGATTACATTGCAGATTACATTAATTTGAATGAACCTTTCCTTCATTTGGTGTCCCAGGAAAATTATAGTAGCTTTTCCTGAAGACTGTTTAGAATGAAGTTAAGAACTTTGATATTTCCCATATGTTTTGTACTTAAACTCCCAGAAGACTCAAGGACCTTCCACACATCCATATAACCCAAAATATCATGGCAGAAAATCCCACAATATTTGCTTTGAACAGTTATCTGAGTTGACACTGAGTCCAGTTCAAAGCAGAAATGTGGGATTTTATTCAGCTGCGTGGAAGGGGCTCCAGATTACATGACTGATAATGCAAAATTACAGGATTATAGTCCAAAACATCTGGAGAGTAAAATCTCCCCATCCCTGTTTAGAAGACCTATACACATCATTGAAATATTTGATAGAAACACGGCTAGGTCTAAGTCCTAGTTTTCTTAAATTAGAAGCTAGACATTGAAACTTCTCCCTTTTACCCACACAAGATTTTTATTTCCATTTCTCCATCTTTTACCCCCAACACCCCCACTTCTCCCAGCCAGAATCATAAGGGTTGACACTTGGAATCTGTTCCTTAGCCACCCAATGAATGGAAATAACCTGTTTGGGTGCCTAATGAGGAATCTAAACTACTGTGAGAGCACAATATACCAGTTTGGAAACCTTGCAAGAAGACAACATAGAGGAATAGCTTGCATGATAATTATCTTGAGCAGAATATTCTGTTTGCTCAGTGATCCAGTCTACTATTTGTTTCAGCTTATTTATATTATGTAGTTGAAGACCCATTAAACAAAACAAGCAGTAACAGAAACATGACCATTAAAACATATATAGAAATATACCATGATACAAAAGATAAAGACATGAAATACAAATTGTGATTAAGATAAAAAAATCTTCTTAACATACGGTTGAGCAAAGAAGAGGAATCTAGTGACCACTGAAATTTATTTATTTATTTTTGTCAGTATTGTAGCTATCTGATTTGTTTCAGTCAAGAAATATTCTAGCTACCATTCCAGTGAACCTCCAGGGTGTTTCCTCAGAGAATGGCCAAGTAAGCTGCTATATTCCTCGCTATAAAAATTTCATTAAAAAGACATGACTTTTGTCTACTTTGATTCCATAGAGACAGAAATTATTTTCATATGAGGCCAATCTGTTATTTCATGATAAACTGTTCTTCAGTTAACATGCATTCCTATAAACACCCCTGTAATCTCTGCCCTTACTGTCTGAAGTGCACAGTATTCAAACCCTTTGTCCTCTTGTTCCTGGGACAGAAATATACTTGAATTTATGTGAGAATCATCCTTGATTTAAAAGTAAATTTATAAAATGAGCTGGGAAAATTATATTTTTGAACTACAACTGCCAGATTCTGGGAGATAGTTGTAATAAGAATAAGTAACATTCCTGAAATCTCATGTTCAACAATGTCCAAAGAGCTGCATTTTGCAGGGACATAAATATAAATAAATGTATAAGCCTATAAGAATCATTTGTTTTGTGAAAAAGCAACCTAAAAAGGGAAAATTCATAAGATATTTTATTCACATTGGTTTCTGCTGAATTCAGTAAGTATGAGCAAATTCTCGATTTGTCTCTTAATTAGGATTAAACCCGTTTTGTTCTCGCTTTTTGATCTGCTATCCGACACGTGGTATCACGGCGCATCAAGCAATGTGATATGACACAAAGGTGGAGGCAAACGTCCTCTGCATGTCCACGCAGCACTCCTCTATAAAATCCCATGTTGGTGCAGGCTGGAGCCATTCGGGGGTTGTCGAGCATGTGGGAAGGGTGGCTAAGGGTGGCTCTTGGGCAGGGAAGCGGCGGTCAGTTGCAAAAGGCGAGAGCAAGGAGAAGCGAAGCGAAGCTGCAAGCAAGCCTAATAGAAGGGACTCAGGGAGAGAGCAGAGCGAGAAGGGTGGCTGGCTTCTGGGCTGGGAAGTGGACAAGGGAAAGCTCTGGGCAAGTCAAGCAAATAGAAGGGAGAGCAGACGCCCAAACCCCGGTCTTGGGTGCTTCACTGCTGCAGAAGGGAGAGGGAGGTTATTGTCAAGTTCGGCTGTGCCAGGGTCTAGCTCGCTGTGGAGCTGCTGGCTTTTTTTTTTGTTTTTGTTTTTGTTTTTGTTTTTTTGCAAAAATATCCCAAAAGGATATTAGTTTTCCAAGTTACATTGCTTGGCCTTCTTCAAACAGTGAACCATTTCCAAGCCAAAGGATTTGGGTTATCAAATCTGGGAGCACTTTGCGAGAACCACTAGAGATTTCCAGGGTTCTTGCAGCAACAAAGTCCCTGCCCCACTGCTTTTTAGAAAGGGGTGGGGGTTGGGGGCTGGGCCACTGTGTCCGGCGGGGGACCGAGCCTTTTTGGATGACAGTGGCTGTCTGTCCAGTTTTCCTCCAACATGTTTTGGAGAGGGTTGGCTTGGTATAATGATAGTGGTAGGGTTGCTGCTGGCTTGGTTTCTGTCCGTAACAGACTGGCCTTTTCTTTTGTTACCCCCAGTTCTGAAGACATAAGCTCAGCTGAATGTTTTGAACAGTTTTTATTATTCCCAAGATGCAAACTTAGTTAATAGTTAGTTAACTAAGTAGAAGAAGAACTTTCACATTGAAGAAACCCCAATAGAAAAGGAAATAAGTCTTTCAATGCAGGAACAAAAGGGTTTCTTTGAAAATTTGCCAAAAATGAGAGGATAAAGGAAACGTTCTGCAATTTGGTGAGCTGTCAGGGTTGAATGTGTTCTCCCACTGTACCAAATTTGATCAGGATAGCTCAAAAAATGAGGGTGGGAGAGCCCTGTAACCCCCCCCCCCGGCGCTCTTTTTTGGCGATTGCGCATGCGCTATTAACGAAACAATTTAGAGCATTACAAATTTTTGGAAATATCAGAAATTTTTTTTTGGGGGGGGGGGGAAATTGGAAATAGTTTCAAAAATGAAGCACCGGCACTCTCTACTTTGGAAGCGAATTTAGAACCATTTTTTTTCATTGATCGCTCATGCCTATTGGTTACTGTCCAATATACTGTTCTTAAATGGTTACACTTCCTTCCCACCTCAGTACTTAATCATTCTTGTGAAAAACGCATTTGAAATTAAAGCTTATGCTTACAAACATTTCTAACATGTTAGAGTCTGTTAATTGTGGGGATGGGGGAAGGGGCAGAAAATAACTCCAAGAACAGCAAAATCCGCTAAGATATTTAGATAGCAGCAATGTCTGAAGTCTGTAGAACAGATGTTTATGCTGTAAAAAGGAATGATGTCACCCCTTAAATGTGTCACCTTGCCTCTCCTTCGCCTTGGAGCAGGGGAAGTTCTCATTTACTCAACCTTTGTACTTCTAAGACACATGTTACATATTTACTTTAATTTGGAGAGCTGAAGTCTTATCCCTTTACTCGGGGAGTTGTCCTGTTCTAGAGCAACTCATGTAAAGATTTGCATTTTGGTGTCACTAGCAACAAAGCCAAGAACTGAGAAGGCACGGTGCTGGACTGGTAGTAGATGGAGGAGAAGCAGAACAGTGAATCAGGCCTCTTAGATGCTATGTAGGCACTCATGTTCTCGCATCCAGCAAAGCAACAGATGTTTGCCAGAAAAGGCATCTGCCTTAATAATTATAAAAAACAAACATGGTTGTCATCAAATCAGACAGCATTTTCCTTGCATCTGTGCTTAAAGCTGCTTCTGACTAAAACCTTTCTTTGGAGGAAAATGAAAAGTTTAGAATCTATTATGGCTTGATATATGTAGGAAAATAAAAACCTTATGACTCGCTTTTTTAATTTCTGAAGACAATCTTCCAAACATTCTTAAATAGTCCTAAACAGACTCAGCAACTCTTGTTTCAGGACAGACAATTAACCTTTTAAGTAAGAATAAAAGAGAATCTAGGGAGGAAGGCCAAAAAACAAGCTTGACGACCACACCTTGACTGCTCCAGTTTGGATGGTCTTAACTCCCATGGATCATAGTAGCATCGTATGCTTGACTGTGTGCTGACTCCAAGAATTTCACATGCATGCCTAACTCCTGAATTAGGTTTCTGATTATTATGTAGGATATGACTTAACAATTGTGGAGTCAGATTTAAGTTTTCTCTTAGTTTGATTTCACATTCAGTGCCCAGAATCTATATGTTTTGGCAAATAAATAAACCTGTTTGAAATAGTAGATCTCAGACTTTGGTCTCCTTGTCCCGGACTGTGGTGGAGGCTCCTTCTTTGGAGGCTTTTAAGCAGAGGCTGGATGGCCATCTGTTGGGGGTGCTTTGAATGAGATTTTCCTGCTTCTTGCAAGGAGTTGGACTGGATGGCCCGTGAGGTCTCTTCCAACTCTACAATTCTATGGTTCTATATACCAGATGTGCATGAATGTAGATTTTTCTTTATTCCCTTGCTTCAGAGTATTAGTTTTTCTCCCTCTTGGACCACCAGTTTGCTTTTTTGTTCCTGAGGTGAGTCCACTAAAAAGAATTAGAGGTTCATGCTGTTTGTTCTAGGATGTGCCTTACACATTTTGTTCTTAAAACTGATGCCCAAAGCATTAACCAAAATTATGTTGATTATGAATTGTTTTTACAGAAGCCATATGAGTTTAAAATACCAACAATCTGTTTTGTGTTCACAGTAGACTATGGGCTAATAAATACTTGACCACCATCACTCTGGCATTATCAAAATCTTATTAACTTATTTCAATATGATTTCCCAAGTTACAGCTATCTCACAAAGACCTGACAAGAGAAGCCCATTTCTTATTGCAGTCCTTTCCCTGTTCCTCAGGGGTTGTATTCTGTTACTTAACTGCATTTTTAATGCTTCCTCAAAAAAACAAAAGGGCATGGATTGTAACACAGGAAACACATGTTTTGCATCCATCCAGGGAGTGCCAGATTCATTATTCAGTGTCTTCAGGTACAGTTAGGAAAGCATCCTGTGTGAAAACTTGGAAGGCTGTAGAGCCTGACTGAATCTACACTGCCCTCTATCCTAGGATCTGATTTCAAATTATCTGCTTTGAACTGGATTATATGATTCTACACTGCCAGATAATCTGGAATAAGAAGAATCTCAGATCAGATCCCGGGATATAGGGCAGTGTAGATTCAGTTTGAGGATGAGGTAGTGAATTCTCAATGATAATCCAGGCTGGATTTAAACTGCCCTATATCCCGGGATCTGATCCCAGATTATCTGCTTTGAAGTAGATTATATGAGTGTACACTGCCAGATAATCTCAGATAAACAGATAACCAGGGATAAGATCCTGGTATATAGGGCAGTGTAGATCCAGCCTGTTTCCACAACCAAGTGGGGATTCAAAATCTAGACACTTGAAGTCAACACTCAAACCACTACACTGCCTCTTTTGTGTGTATGTGCATGCACGTATAATTACATTTATATATTGCTCTATTTATACGACTTCCTGAACAGTTTTCAATAAAGGACAATAAAATACCATACCTTCAATAAAACGAAATACATTCCAAAACATCACAAAATACCACATATAAAGTGAAAACAATCAGTTAAGAAAAATACTTTAACTGAAAATCTAAATGGAGTAAAAGCTCTTTGTTTACTGTTTTTGTTTACTGCCTGAAGGCCAGCATGGAGCGTGTTCAAATGATTTTCCTTGTACATAGTTATATAGTTGGGGAAACAGGAGTGCAACCCGGATAAATTTAAATTATATACATTTACATTTTATAATTCACCTGGTATAATTCAGATAATGGGAGCTACTTCATTAGACTTGGATTCTACAGCTTCTTTTTGTTCTTTGCTTATAATACCAACAGATTTTTCTCATTCTCAAAAACTCATGCCTGCATTCTAATCACTAAAATTCATATGATTAAAAATTTCAGAAAGGCACAAACTTATTTTTGCATATATTTTATACGTCTGTGTATCAAAAGGAAAAGAAACAAATGAAAGAGAAACGTCTAGTGAATCCTAATTCTTTTTAGCTCAGCAATGAAGTAAAATATTACTCTAGCCAAAAGCAATTTGTTCCTAATGGGTCATGGTTTTATATGCAGACATAGGAATATTTTGGAACATTTCCCATTCTTTCTTGAGATGTAACCCCAATGAAGTCAACAGTAGTCATCTGCCCACTGTGTTTGTAACCTTTGGCCAAAGTACAGAAAATTAAAGAGGTTTTCATACATTTTTTAAAATTACATAGGGTTTTAAAATGAGTGGTTTTCAGCCACAAGAGCCCTGAAAGTGGTTTCAAGGAACCCATAATAAAATATTCAAAAACTACCAATGTAAAACAAAATACGCAATATGCAAACATTTGCATTTAGTCAGTCTCATAATAAAATAGATGGAAACTCACAAAGTTTAGTTAAACGGAGGAATACTCCATTGCATTGCAATTGAGGTCGTCTTTCACATGTGCAAGGACTGAGCTATTTCAAGACATGACTGGAAAAAACTTTCAGTGAGTTGTTAGATCAGACATGAGCAGCAACTCTTGTTAGTCCTGGCAAGCATGATAAATTGTAACATTCTAAGGAAAGAGGAATGCAACCCATGGGCCCCACTTTTAGGGCCTGTGAAGCTTTGTGTCCAGTAACATTTAGAGCCTTGCTCACTTTTGGCATCTTCCTGTGTTTCTAGATCTTCACAGATGGAACTGGCCTTGTTAATTTTCCTACAGAGGGAATTCTAAAGCTAATCAATATTACTAGTAAAAGTTAATCCAACCTTAGATGGTGATAACATTCAAAACAATATTAGCTTTGAAGGCAGGAGCAGAATTCAAAACAATCTTAACAGATGAGAGAGATGGGCCAAAACTAACAAAATGAAGTTCAACAGGGACAAATGGAAGATAATCCACATAAGCAGAAAAAATGAAATGCAAAGATACAGAATGGGAGACACTCAACAGTAGTACGTGTGAAAATTGCCTGACAACAGTACGTGTGAAAAAAATCTTGCAGCCCTCATGGACAACAAGTAAAACATGAGCCAACAATGTGATGCGTCATCAAAAAAGCCAATGGGATTTGACCTGCATAAATAGGAGTATAGTGTCTAGATCCAGGGAAGTCATGCTACCCCTCTATTCTGCTTTGGTCAGACCACACCTGGAATACTGTGTCCAATTCTGGGCACTGCAGTTGAAGTGAGATGTCAACAAGCTGGAATGTGTCCAGAGGAGAGCAACTAAAATGATCAAGGGTCTGGAGAACAAGCTCAAACTACAGGAAAGGAGAAGGAGATTCCACCTGAACATCAGGAAGAACTTCCTCACTGTGAGAGCTGTTCGACAGTGGAACTCTCTCCCCGGGGCTGTGGTGGAGGCTCCTTCCTTGGAGGCTTTTAAGCAGAGGCTGGATGGCCATCTGTCGGGGGTGCTTTGAATGCGATTTCCTGCTTCTTAGCAGGGGGTTGGACTAGATGGCCCATGTGGTCTCTTCCAACTCTACTATTCTATGATTCTATGAGCGGCTTAAAGAACTGGGCATGTTTAGCCTGCAGAAGAGAGGGCTGAAAGGAGACATGATGGTCATGTATAAATATGTGAGGGGAAGTCATAGGGAGGAGGGTTGGAGCCTCCAGTGGCCTAGGGGATAAAAGCCTTGTGACTTGAAGGTTGGGTTGCTGACCTGAAGGCTGCCAGGTTCGAATCCCACCCGGGAAGAATGTGGATGAGCTCCCTCTATCAGCTTCAGCTCCATGTGGGGACAAGAGAGAAGCCTCCCACAAGGATGGTAAAAACATCAAAAACATCCGGGCGTCCCCTGGGCAACGTCTTTGCAGATGGCCAATTCTCTCACACCAGAAGCAACTCCGGTTGCTCCTGACACGAAAAAAAATAGGGAGGAGGGAGCAAGCTTGTTTTCTGCTGCCCTGGAGATTAGGACACTGAACAGTGGCTTCAAACTACAGGAAAGGAGATTCCATCTGAACATTAGGAAGAACTTCCTCACTGGGTTGTTGTATGTCTTTCGGGCTGTGTGGCCATGTTCCAGAAGCATTCTCTCCTGACGTTTCGCCCACATCTATGGCAGGCATCCTCAGAGGTTGAGGATGCCTGCCATAGATGTGGGCGAAACGTCAGGAGAGAATGCTTCTGGAACATGGCCACACAGCCCGAAAGACATACAACAACCCTGTGATCCCGGCCATGAAAGCCTTCGACAACACATTGAACTTCCTCACTGTGAGAGCTGTTCAGCAGTGGAACTCTCTGCCCCGGACTGTGGTGGAGGCTGCTTCTTTGGAAGTTTTTAAACAGAGGCTGGATGGCCATCTATTGGGGGTGCTTTGAATGCGATTTCCTGCTTCTTGGCAGGGGGTTGGACTGGATGGCCCATGAGGTCTCTTCCAACTCTATGATTTCTGTACATCTTAATTCACAGGTAGGGGATTAATAAAGGTGAGAAAAGGGGTTTCTAAATGTCTTAAGATATAGTATAAAATATAGGCCTCGTTGTTACAATCAATGGGAATTAAGTTAGTCATAGATACCTTAAATAACTCTAATTTCACTTGGTCTCTTAGTATGACCACATTTGGATTCAACCCATTATGTTCAATCATTATGTTGTTCACCTTTAAAAGAAGTATCAGGAATAGAACATTTGCTGTAATGAATATACTTAATATGTGGAGCATTTTTTAAAATCAGCTTGATTCAATTGTGCATAATGTAAAAGAACACATTTTTAGAATGCAGAATAGACTTTGATGTAACCAGCTGTTGGTGAGATAATTTGCTTTCTTGCCTGTATTAGACGTGAATAATTTTATTTGGAAAAACTGCCTATGTCTTGCATAAAAAGGAGCACAAAGACGATATCCCATCGAACACATGACTCAAGGAGTCTAGTAATGAAAACCATCTGTATCGAGATGGAGTCTGAGCAATATTGCTTTTTAAAAAAAGAAGAAACAACCTTCTATGGGTGGGTCATATTTTAAGCAGAAAGCAAATGAATTGTAGCAAATTCTTCCTTTTGAAAAGAAACGGCTTTACCATCAGTCTTATTTTTAAAAAGCTTCAGTTCACAGGGTTTAAGATACTTTCTGAACTGTATTGGTGGTAAAGTATTGTGCAATTATGGTGAAATGACCCCAGATTGAAGTCTCATTGGAAATTGGCAAACATCAGCTGAATTCAGCCTGAACATCTGGCCAGAGAACGAGAAAGGATTCATATTCTTCTGGTCAAATATTAATTGAAGAGCTTAAATCCTGGATAGCTGACACATTTGCTTGTTGTGCTTAGCTGGAATCCTCCTCTCCTTCAAATTGTTTCTAATTCATAAAGTATGGGGCTTAATACCCCATTAAGCATGAAGTGCCAAATGTTTGGATTTGTAAAACATATTATTGAATAATTTCATTTGCTTGATCAAAGAAGACATACATTTAGAAGTTCTGTAGCTTTGGAATGAACTCAGAAGAAGAAAATTCTTAGCAAAAGCTTTTGAGACATCTGATGAAGTGGACTAAGTTCATGAAAGCTTGTTGTAGAACCTTCTTCTAGAAGATGCTACTGGATTCCCTTATGTCTTTTTGTGCTGAAGCAGATGAATGTAGCTAAGCTCTTTGACTACTACTACAAAGTATATATATCTGAGTTATTTATCTAGTTCTATCCAGGCATTTGTCTGCTTATGTCTAGGACTAGATGGGTAGGAAGAGGTACAGGAATTAAGATGTACATGAATTGAGATGCAGTAACAGTGATATTGATTACACTAATGATGTAATAATTTCCAATCATCACATATTAGAACCATTGCACAGAAAAAGTTATAGCTTGAAGAGCTCACCCTGTCTTTACACAGTGCAAGATGATCATCCTTACCAGGTTATTTCAGATTATGTAAGAGTGAAGTAAATAGTTATTGTTGTATTTTTGTATTTGTATTGTTGAATTTTCATTTATCACATACATAATCTGCAGTGACAAATGTTCAAAGAGGATTTCAAGTAATATGAATAACAATATCTTAAAGTAAGGGTTTATACTGCTAACCAGCTTTAAGTAGTGAACTTAGAGGCCCAAGACTTCCCAGAAGGATGGGTGGCACGTATCCTTCTGCTATGGCTGGGTTGCATTACCATTACCCGTGTCTACTAGGGATAATAGGATCTACAGTCTAAGAACATGTGGAGAGTTGCACTTTGCAATCAAAAGGGCTGGGCTTTGTTATCAATACCTTTATGATATTATGATCCTAAGTTTATTAATAGGCCATCCAATAACATATTTGAAAATAATTGGATTGAAATTGTTTTATTCCAAAAGTATAACTGTTGTTTAACTTGAAAAAAATGCTTACCAGATAAATGTCGGGACCTATGGACCCACAGTTATCACACAACAGAAAAAGGGAATACATTTTGTTGTAAGTTCTAAAATGCTCATTTAATGTAATTAAATGAAGTTATTTTTAATTGCAAATGTTTTGAACTCTTTTTCTAATTATGATTTTTATAGGTAAGGAGAATATATCAGAAACTTCATCTGCTGAACCAGCTATACTTTTGGAAAGTGGATCTGCCAATTTATTAAATGAACGAAAGACAATGCCTTCCAAAACTTCACCTTATCCCATCACTTCAGTCACACAAGAAATGACTAAGCAAGAAGAAAATGTACCGAATATCATTAGTTTATCTACTGTTCTACCTCAGACCATTACAGACCTTTCTGATTTGTCGGATGTTACTGAACAAAATTTTTTGCAAAGTGACCTAGTAGAGGCCACACCTAGACAAGATGTCTCTGACTTCAGCAAGGAAAGTTCTGAAAGTCAGACTGAACAAATAGAGGTGGGACCAATAAGGACTTCAGTAGATGCTCTATTAAGAAAGGACTTGAGCAAAATTGTAGAAACAGAGACTCCTGTTACATTAACAAAAGAAGAAACATATATTGGTACCCAACCAACAAAAAAATCAATGGAAGCAAAAAGTGATGTAAAAGTCACAACTGTTGTTATTCCAAGAGAGCTGATCAAGGATCATATAGAATCTACAGACAGGGATGACAATGGGATTATTATGCCTGACCATAAACCAGAGGACTCTAGCACCATTCCAAAACTAGATGTAGTTAAAGTGTCAAACACATTCTTAGAGCAAAATGCTACAGCTACACCAGATAAAGCAGCAACCTCATTTGAAAGGAATATTTCACCAACTATAGGATATATAAAGAGCCCTGAAACACCAGTGTTTACAGTAACGGATGGAACTAAGACAGTACGCACTGACTTGAAAGTCAAAGTAGAACTTACAACAACACCTGCTGATTTAGAGTTAAGATTAATTCCAACTTTGTTACCAGTTGAAAGAACAACAGCTTCTGGATCTGAATCAGGCCCTGTGGAACTAACTGTCACAGAAGTGGATTCTGCCAAAATTGTAGATGTAGTAGCACCTACATCAGGGATGCAACAAGAGAAAATGGAAGGAATACCAGATCAGAAATATGATTGGAGTTCTGAAGGGAGTACTCCTGGGCAACCAGAATTAGGAGTTTCTAGTGAAGCAACAAGTATTTACCCAGTGTTAAATACTGAAGACACAACAAGCATAGACCAGGTTGTATTTAGTGATGGATCATCAATGGCAACACCTGGTGCAACATCAAAGAAAGAACCGGGCACTTCCCTGGTTCCTGAGACACCAGAAGAGAAAATTGCTACTGTAACCATTCAGACAGGTGGCAAAGGAACACAACCAGATGTTACAACAGTTTTTGAAGATGAACCCACTACTAGAGAGCTAGCTGTGGAAAAACTGACCACAGTTCCTGATTTGACAGCAGTCTCTTCAAAGTTACCCATATCACCAGAACATGATGTAGCTGAAGGATCTGCATATGAAGAAAAATATGCAAAAACTGTGGTCCCAGGTGTGAAAATTCCAGTTTATGAAACAGTAACAAAGTCTGAATTGTCTGCAGAAAAAGATGCTGCTACCGAACAAAAGCTGGAACTTACTGATGCCCCTCCCACTAAGCCAAGTACAGAAAGTGAAGATGATGCACTCACAGTCAAGTTTATAGGTCCTTTCCCTACAAAGGCTTCTGTTCCTTCAACTGATTTGGGGAAAGTAGAAACTCTTACAACTCATACCTCAGAAGGCTCAGGAACAACAGAGGAGGCTATAGAAACAGAGCCCATTTTATTTCCATCTTTGGCAACAAGTAAACCAACAGTGGTAAGTGGCATAGCCACCAGTACCATTGGTGCAGTTGACAAACACCTACCAACTCTAACATTGAAACCTTTAAGCACGAAAACACAGCCACCTTTAATTTACAGGGAACCTGATGAGGATACAAGCATAGACGTTCTAGTAATTGATGAATCTACTCCTCCCATTAAAACTACTACTGATGATGATTTTACGGGCAAAACAATAGAACAAGACATTGATACAGAGTATTTTACATCATCAAGTGTTACTGGAGATGAACAACCTACAGGACAACCCACAGAGGTTTTCGAATCTCAAGAAGAACCTCCTTCTACTTCAGATGCAGATGTTGGTTTGGAAAGCCAACCTGACATAAAAGTGTTTGTTGTTGCAATTTCAGGCAACGATACAGGTAAGATCCTTTCCCCCATAGATCTGATATCCAGCATCAGGAATATTTGGCTGTATCATGTCTTTTAGAAATATTTCTGAAAAATATTCTTTGATTCATTGTCTTATTATTCACCTTTATAAGTTGGAAATAGTTGATATATAATTAAATATTAGTAATAGTTATAAGCAATTCCTGAATATAAATAATTTGCAATTCTATGAATGCAACAGTGATATATGAGATCTTGTATGATATTATCACATCATTGTATTGATATACATTATCTGTGAAAAATGACATTTTAATCTCACAGCTTCCAAACCATGTGTTACTACTCAGTGTAGCATTGAAGTGTGTTAACCTTCCATTAGTCTCTAGCTATTAACAATGGCATCTACAGTGCTATCAGCTAAACAAAGAAATAGACTTTTTTTCTTTTGTTTACACAAAGGGTAGTATCAAATCTGGGGAAAATAAGGGTTATTGTGTGAAATTGGCAGGTTACAAATAGAACCATCACTGTTTTTGTCTTGTTTTGTCCAGTTTTAGCTGAGGGCACTGTCTGTGCAGCTTTAACCCTTTGGGTATTCAGAACAGAGACATCAGCTGTCACTAAATAAATAGTTTTATGATAATTTCTTCCTTGTTAAGGTGTCAACTGGAAAGAAATCTACCTCATTAATGGCATTGTTTTTGTTTTTTATAGAAATGATATTGGAGATCCTGATGTGCATAATTGTTCATATATTGCATTCTCTTTTTCAAATGTCTTCATGAGTAAGGATATTTGCTGATTGCAGTATGTAATATTCATTGTAGTGAACATGAATAGATTGACTTAATTGAGAATTACCCCTGGCACTAACTGACACGAAAGTTTTAATCAAATGAAATTTAACCCTAGACCCATCTTACCACTGCTTCAATCACCACTGGAATACTCATATCCCATTCTAATAACATATGATTGACTTGTAGTATGTGCAGACAACTTAGTTAGAGATGGTAACAAGTTCTATCTAGTAATATTAGTTGCCATAGTAAAGTAATAGTACATTACTTAATAGTATTCATAGTTTCTCATTTATTTCATACTGTTTTGTTTGAGATGCATACAAGATTTATATTAGCACCTGTTAAAATAAGTCTGTTTTGCTAGAGTTAGATGAACTGAATTAACACACAATATGAAATCAGCAAATACATTATCCCAAGTATAATCTCGTATCCTTTCAAACATAATCCCAATGTTGTATTAGTTGTTTAAAAAGCTACAATTACACTGAATTATGGATGAGAAAAAGCACTGTACAAGAAAAGTTGTGCAACAAAATTTGGATACCATTGTTGTGCTAGCTCAAATGCATGAGGCCCTCACTTAATCAAGGATATTATAGGATCTGGGACTAAATGGTTTCAGTTCATGAACAAGTATATGCCATTATGGTTCTGTATGAGTTGGATCCAGCCTAAGTAGGTTATGTTACAGTCCCTCTGAAGTCAGTGAGACTTTAATAAAGACTCATGTGTCAACTTCAATTTCAGAGAGTCTAAAGTGAGACCAAATTTAGCTAAAAATAAAAATAAGCTCTTCCCCTAAGATACAATTGGCCACATTTTAGTGTGGATTCAGTTCAGAGATGCCTTCTTGATATGACACAGTTCACTGAAAGTATCTTCTGCTGAAGTGACATTAAAGTTGCTGAAGAGCAAAACTGTGCAGGCAGCATATCGCAGTCAGCCAGGAAGCCAATAAACTATGTCTTAAAAAATCAAGTTTAAATAAAATATAGCTGTCCTTCTACTTTGCATGGGTTAGGTGAAGAGGACCCCTGCAAAAGTGGAAAAACCCTGAATATCTTTAGGCCTCCCAAACTATGCTTAACATACCTGTACCTGTAACAAAGTACCTTTAGTGGTGGGGGGATTGGACTGGCTGCATCTATTCCTTTGCTTGCTTGCTTACCTGAGTGGGAGAGGGGGATGGGGAAATGGAAGGAGGTAGAAAGGGGACAACCATCCCCTTCTCTCCCCCACCCCTGCCTGTGTGCCTCTAGTCCCATCCCCATCCTCTCTCTCATTCACATGCATGAGTGAGGAAATGCAACTCAGCCACCTCAGTTTGATTTCCTCCTAGCAACACTGGTGCTTTCAAAAGTCCTTGTTAAAAATTATATAAGACAGCAGTGGGGATAGTGGCAAATGCTTACCCATGCCAATGTGGAGAGCTAACTGTAGTTTTTGTTCAATACCTAAACTTAACATGGAGGTTTCCTATGAAGTTTCTCAAGAAAAACCATTCTGCAGCCCAAATGGAGAAAGCCTTGTCTCTCATACTAATTTAAAGTCCAAAGAACTGGGACATAAGGCCGACAAGATAATCCTTTCAGTGTCCTCATTGCATACCAGTAAAATATTGCTAAGATGAAATGGTGATTAGGACTCTTAAAAAAACCCCAGGAAGTAATAAGCAGACGTTACTCCTTTCTTTGCATTCCAAAACATATGTACCAAGGTGTATTATATTCTTGAGGAAAAAGATCTCAAATCCTTCCTGAGAACTGAGGCGTTCTTTGTCTGCAGCTAGGCAGTCATCCTTTGCTTGGTGAACCCAATTGAAGTGTTCCAGCTCCTTTCCTAAAACTATATCTCTTAAATGGTCTCCTTTCTTGTATTGCTGGCAACCTTCTATGCAGATTCACCTTACTGATCACTCTGGTTAGACCATGATCTTTCACCTGCCATTCTCCATCCCACCTTCCCCTACATTGAACCTATTTATATTCCAGCTCATCATTTTGGCTTTGGTTCTCACTGCTTTTTGCTACTTTGGTCTTTCTGCAAACCCATCCTTCTAAAAATTAACAAAGGTATTTTCATGCACATTTTATGTTGCAGAGCACCTGAAGGTGGGTTGCTGGCCTGCCATAGAGATGAATCGAATCTGTAACCATATTTTTTTTTGTTTCTTGTCCCTTCCATCATATTCCTTTCAGACAGGCTTCATTTTGTTTCTTATGATAAAGAAGGCTCTGTCAAAAAGTAAATGAACACAGTCTGTACTGTTAGACTTTGGATTTTCTTTTCCTGAAGCATTTTGCTATGATTACACCACTAATTACAGCCAGTTGGATCTTTCCCCTGAGTCGGCCATATTGGGCAAGTGGATGCCACTCAGGAAGGTACCACATGCTCCAAGTTCAGTCTTGAAGATCCAGAGTGAGTACAAAAGACCTACACTAATTCCTCTAATATTTATTCTTCTGCCATGGGTTCTGCTGCTCTGTTAACTCCTAATCCTCCAGGGAGAGGACTTGCTTTAGTTTATCAGTGCTCGTTTACTCAGAAATACAGTTTTGCATAAGCTTATGGGTGCCTTTTGCAAGGGATATTGGGAGGGGGTCTCCTACACTCATACACAAGCCAGAGCTTGAGAGAAAGGTTTCTGTGTTGGCTACTATGACTGCAACTCCATGGACCAGTGTATTTTTAGAGGAAGGGGGATACATTGGACAGTTAAAAAACAGGACACACACATTCTGCCTAGAAATGCACAGGCACTTTTGCATTATGTGGTTGGCATTATCTAGTTGTAAAAATAAGTGGCCATGTTAGGTGAGATGCCTCCTGTTCTAATCCTTTCTGTATTTTCAAACTCCATTTTAAGTCTTTGTTCTCAGTTCCCACCAACAATTCTAACCATGACAAATGAAAACAACATTTTCACTGGCATTTTGGAACATTCTAGTTTGGTGATATATATGAAGTTGTACATGTGAACACTTTCCTGAGCTTAGCTTTCTGATCTTATCAGAAAACACTTTCCATGGACCAGACAACTAAAACACGGCCTATTACAGATGCTTACTAGGAGAACTGTTCCTTAACAAACTGAAGTTTTATATAGTTGCCTTCTGGTATGACTGGCTAATATTTATAATAGACTTGATAGCAGTTGAATATTATTTGGTGGGACTTTTGGGAAAAAATGACTAAACCCCTGAATTTTCTCTGTCAGAACAATTCTATATCTCATTCTGGGTATATTTGGGGGCATTCTGGGATATTCTTCTGGTAGTTCTATGCTTGTCATAGAAAGACCAACAGAACTGTGAATGGAGAAGGGGGTTTACAAGTGAAAATTCAGCAACAGTAACTCTTTGAAAACATAACACTCCTATCACAAAGATATTTTCTTGTGAAATGGGAAAAATGGCACCCCTCATTTTTCACCACCTACTAATGGGTGGCAGTATCAGAAGTGAATTTCATGACATGTCTGCATCTTTCTATATGTACATTAGTTTATCATAGGAATGCTAACTTCTTGGTGTCTAATGGCAACTGCTGTAGTGGCTTCTTATGAAACTGAAACTGTTTTATGTCTTCAACTGTAATAGCCTTCTCTCAATATTGTAGAAAATATTTCTGGGGGGGGGGGAATGAAGTGTTCACAGAACTATTCACTGTGCAAAATAACTGGTGTTACAGAAGAAAGTGCACAAACTTCCATTCTGAAAAAAAAATCAAATGCAAAATACTGTATTGAAAAATGTGTGAAGACTCACAGTGTCAATCAGCAGACAAATATGTTTGAAGTTATTTATTATCATGTGTGAGAATGAGATAGAACAAAGATCTAGGTTCCTAGCATGTAGGTTTTTTATTTATAAGCAAATGAAGTCTCCAATCTCTCTGTTTCTAGATTATATGTTTGATCCCTTAACAGTTAGGGTTATGGTACTTTCCTAGATTTCTTATTATTTCAAATACATATAATACAGGCAGATTTTATGCAATTTAAAGAGTATTATTAATGTATTTTAGTCCAAATAGTACAAAGTACTGTTTCTGATAAATATTCTGTTGATGCTGTGGATTTTCACTTGTGGAGGCAAAGGCCTGATTGAGTTTTGGCTGAAGATCAAGCTCATTATGTCTTATTTTGGCAGTGTCACAAAAATGTTGATAAGGGAGAGAATATCACTGAAAGGATTAAAATGATTACATTTTGTATGTAAGAATACCACAGTTTTCCATGAGAAAATGTATTGTGCAAGCAGCCCACATACTCCTGAAGAACCGATTTGAGGCAGGTGTACAAGTTAATGAGGAATATAAAGCTTGCTATTACTGTGGGTCATGGAGAGGTTTAGGGCAGGTGTGCAAATTAATGAGAAAAAGAATATGGGAGCGTGGGGAGACCTCCCTTTTTGGATGGTTCTCATGCATGTGCTTATTACTGCATTGTCTGAGTTGTTACTTCTTTTCAGAGGACTCCATATTTTTGCTATTGCAGTTTGGTTAAGTACATAACCGTATGACCAAGGAATAGTAAACCCTCTCACAGTGTGAGCCTACCTTTACATATTATGCAGTGTTGCCTTAGTACTGTGGGAAAACAGGGATTTCTCTTGTAATGACTTAAAAGAAGCAGTCATGGGGAGTTATGATTCAAGAGCTCGGCAAGACTGAGCCAGCCAAAGAAAAAGGAACATTTATCCAGCTTATAAAGCTTTTATGAGGTGACAAATACTGGGGACTGAGGTGAGACTGTTGTTTAACAGCAGTTGTGGGGATACCAAGAACACGACTTCTGTCTGTATCCAAAATAATTTGCACACCTGCATCTTAAAGGAGGCATTTTAAAGTGTTTACTTACCATTCTTGATGGAGTCTAGTTTCACACCAGCTAGGGGTGGTTTTTTGACCCTTCAGCTTTCAGACAGTCTGACATTGAGAGAGCCATCACGTTTGGATTGCAATATATTATGAAAACAGAATGCAATCTTTTAAACACTACTTAACATGCCATTTCTTTTTTACTGTGCACATTTCCTGGCTCCAAGATGTTGTAAGGATGTGAAACTTTGATGAACACTATTGCTTTTTTTTCAGATTCTAAAGATTAAACACAGCCTTGAGCTTTAGAATAAACAGAACAAGAGTCCTCTTTACAATTCATACTGTTGGTCGAGACTGGATGTTGTGTTTACTTGCATAAAATATGCCTTTCACTTCAGAATCCAGATGGCAAGCACTTAATAGTTACATGAATCAATATTGGATTTCAAGTAGAAATAGAAATGTGAAAACTGAGTCAAAAGACTGAGGAAGGGTGTCATAAACTCTGGTGGTGGCCAGGTCAATTAGATTGGCCAGGAAACCTATGACTCCCAACATAATGTTGGATTGCAACTCTCTGCACACACAATCAGAATGGCCATTAAACGGCGGGAGCTGTGGTTCAAGATCCCACCCTAAAAAGGTTCTACAAATACAATGGATGGGCAAATATCTTCTTTTATCAATGTTAAAACCATTTTCAAGACTGGGGGTAGGGGGTATTAATCTGGTGTATTGACCTGGCTACCATATGAATGGTAGTTTTTTAAAAAGTGGAAGGAAATGACTGAGAATTTTCTTCAAGTGTTTAAGATTTCAGGCAAAAGAATTTCAGAAATAAGGGGCCAAGTGTAGAAGTTGAAATAAAGTCTCACTGTTCAAATAATCCAACATTCAGAGTTGCTCATAATCCTGCCTTGTACTATTTCAAGAGGCACATGGATTTTAAAAAGTATCCCTAGTCTAATCTCCTGCCATTTTAAAACCAAAGTAAGAGGGAGAGGGCTAGGCTCAGTTGTCTTTATATTTTGCTTGATCTCTTCCAGTGGAGCAACAGGAGGAGCAGCGTCAGCCGAGCTCAAGGGCCAGTTTTGAAGCTGATATCTAATTGCTCTTGTATTATTTTAAACTCTGAATTTTTTATATATATTTTGCAAAGGAAGGGGGAAACAGATATTATGTTCCTGAACAGCATAATTTTGCCGGCCAGATTTTTAAAAAACAAAATACTGCTTTCCCTTTAATAATTGAAGACATTA